>NC_092746.1:617500-1925336 GCF_047496795.1 Chiloscyllium punctatum | reverse complement strand
AAAATCTTGTTTAGCGTTTCTTTACACTACATTCTGCTTCTGTATTTTTAATTACCATAGAATAGAATAATCATGGAACATTTACAATGCAAATTTGTGGGATAGAAATAAAAATTAAGATAATATTGCTTTATAAAGTAACAGGAGAAAGTGAGGACTGCAGATTCTGGAGATCAGAGCTGAAAATGTGTTGCTGGAAAAGCGCAGCAGGTCAGGCAGCATCAAAGGAGCAGGAGAGTCAACGTTTCGGGCATGAGCCCTTCTTCAGGAATGAGGAAAGTGTGTGCAGCAGGCTAAGATAAAAGGTAGGGAGGAGGGACTTGGGGGAGGGGCGTTGGGAATGCGATAGGTGGAAGGAGGTCAAGGTGAGGGTGATAGGCCAGAGAGGGGGTGGGGGTGGAGAGGTCAGGAAGAAGATTGCAGGTTAGGAAGGTGGTACTGAGTTCGAGGGTTGGGACTGAGACAAGATGGGGGGAGGGGAAATGAGGAAACTGGAGAAATCTGAGTTCATCCCTTGTGGTTGGAGGGTTCCGAGGCGGAAGATGAGGTGCTCTTCCTCCAGCCGTCGTGTTGCTATGGTCTGGCGATGGAGGAGTCCAAGGACCTGCATGTCCTTGGTGGAGTGGGAGGGGAGTTGAAGTGTTGAGCCACGGGGTGGTTGGGTTGGTTGGTCCAGGTGGCCCAGAGGCGTTCTCTGAAACGTTCCACAAGTAGGCGGCCTGTCTCCCCAATATAGAGGAGGCCACAACGGGTGCAGCGGATGCAGTAAATGATGTTTATAAAGTAACAGTCAAGTTGCCACAATTCTAGCTCTCTCATTAAAGAAATAACTGGAAACTAACTCCATATTAAAATCATGACGGACAGTTATCCGCTAACACGGACTTCAGCCAAAAAACATCCAGAATTATTGTACAGAAATTGTAGGGGAAAAATACTTTTAGATTTGTAGTATTAAATGAGAGAAAGATTTCACTGAGGGAAGATTGAATATTAAAGCTTACATGGAAACTCTGCAAATATTATAGATTCAATGCCTGAAACTGAACGTTAAAAATATATATTATAGTTAGGGAATAGGTGAATCCGGAAGGTTTTTTTAACTATAGTGTGAGAAGTTTATTTTCTAGATATTGTAATCTGTATATTACAGGCATTTGCTATCTACACAGCTGAACTCTTATAACAAAACATGCAGCAAGATATTTACAATGGGCTTTCCTGTTCTAGTAAGGTTAAGTACACATAGCATGCTGTGTAAATAAAGCCTTAGAAATTTGGTTAAAATCTGCAAGCTTTTTCATTTTCAATGTTGAAAGTTAATATTTTTCTGTGAATTTATACTTCTTCATAGTGGGTTTTTACATGACAAATTCTGTCAGCAATTCTAGGACTGATGTGAAAAGCTAATAACAAAATGAATCAGACTGTAAAATTATAGATCAGTAGTGCAGAATCTGAGTCAAGGAGTGTAGTGCTGGGAAAGCATAGCTGGTCAGGCAGCTTCCGAGGAGCAAGAGAATCGATGTTTCGAGCATAAGCTCTTCCCCATCAACTCTCCTGCTCAGATGCTGCCTGACCAGCTTTGCTTCTGCAGCACCACAGTCTTTGACTCTCATCTCCAGCATCTGCAGTCCTCACTCTCTCCTAGTGCAGAATCTGAACCAGGACATGTTTAGAAGAGTGCATTCATTGGCACATCAGCTTCAAAAAGTGAAATAAAGAAAAGAAACAGGAGATGTAATCGAGAGAGCACAATAAATAAGACAGAAAGAAAAAGTAATAATAAATTTAAATAACATCTGCAACTTTCAAATATTGAGTAAACATGCCTCAAAAGATAAAGTCGCCACAGTCTTTGCCAGATCATAGAGCTACTCTCTCATGAAATAAAGAGACATGGTTGCTGATTATTTTATTTGCAGGTCACTATGCCTCAGGTGAGGGGAAAGGTTAAGAAGGACAGTCCTTGATGGAAACAGCAGCCGGTGTTAGAATTGAACTTACATTCTGCATTGCAAGCCAACCGTCCAGCCAGCTAAGCTAACCGAAACCCCCCCCCCCCCCCCCCCCACCTTTTACAATCTCTCTAGCATTAGTGTTAAATGTTTGTATGGCAATAATTAAGTTTTTTTTTGTTTACACTGAAGTTGATAAATGGGAACTTTTTCTGATGATTTGAGCTCATATCTGTATCATCATAGGACAATCATTCCATTCGATACCTTTATATCAGGACCTGGAAATGTTTTCATGCAGTTTACAGACTGTTCCTTAATTAGCAGCATCTGGATTTTCATATTTAACTGCACGTGTGCTTGATAGAAGTTGTGTAATTTGTGCAGCAAGATCTAGCCCATGCAATATTCGAAATGTCTATGATAAGATTTGTGAAGTATAATAGTAGTGAGGAAATCAGACAAACCTTGGTCAACGAAGCCCTGATATCATGATACAAAGATTATCAATAGCTAGAAGCAAACCAGACAGAGGTATACTTTAAACTACCAAGTATATTAATCAATGAAATAACATATTAAACTTTTGATTATTTGAAAAGGCATGCCTCTTATCCTTTGAGGTGATGAGTCAATACAAGTACATCGAACAAATCATTGGTAAAGAATTTGTTGGGAGTTATCCTGTTCTATTTTCTTACAGCAGATGCCAGCTGTAGTCAATACCTTGATGCTGTTTGTTCTGTTTTAGGAGTAAATTCATCACTTTGCCATAAATCAGCAATTCTTACCTGCATTACAGAGTCTGTTCATGGAACAAACCAGCAATATCAGATTCTGTCTTTGCCAAAAGTGACAATGGGAACATGTTCAAGGATGAAATATTCCATAATGCACAACTGGTGATTATCATTCAGGAGTAGAGGGCAGGTCCAAAATGGAGTCTGGCCTGCTGCCCTCGAAAGTAGTTGGAGGTGGCCACAGGAACTGTTAAATGCCAAGCAGGGCTGTTGAAAGGTCTGCCATAGTGCTCTTAAATTTTACGTATTTGTCTTATTATGTACGTCATGTTACAGCTATACAGGACGTTGGTGTAGCCATGTTGTCACAAAGCTAATCCTTTTTTTTCTAAAAGCTGTTCCTTGGCTCAAGGAAACTCTGTCCTTGATTTTTTTCAGAGGGGTAGTAAACCGGCCCGGGCTCCCATCAGTCTGGTTTGGTACAGAGATGAAAGTTATTTTAATGGCCTTTTGTTTCTCTGCAAACAGATGAGACTTCAGGCCAAAGTGGTCATGTTTTAGAAGTGACCTGTAGAATGAAAGGGGAGTGGTCAGCTCTCTAGCTGAGCAGTTTAGTTCATCCAGAATTGGGAGTTCAACAGTGAGCTGTGTGGAAGTGATCCTTTCTCTTGGAACTGTTGTGTATATTCGGAACATTGGATAGACTAAGTCCTGCAGTTTTTTAAATTCAGTTCTTCGTGTTTCATTGTATAATTTTGTGAATAAATTTTTTTGTCTGTTTTAAACCTGGTAGTCACCCTCGCTAACTTACTCCAGGTAATTTTCACTGTACACTTACCAAACCAAATTGCATAGTTATGGTCTGGGCTGCCTGCTTAAGAATGTTTTAAGTGGTCTGGCCTAGTCCATAATAATGTTTAGAATACAGTGTTCAATTCTAGTCTCCCTGCTTTAAGAAACTTGAAAGGGTTCAGAAAAGATTTACAAGGATGTTGCCAGGATTGGAGGGTTTGAGCTAAATGGAAAGGCTGAATAAGCTGGAGCTTTCTTCTCTGGAATATTGGAGGCTGAGGGCTGACCCTTAAAGAGGTTTATAAAATCATGAGGGGCATGCAAGTGAATAGCCAAAATCTTTTTCCCAGGGTAGGGAGTCTAAAACTAGAAGGCATAATTTAAGACGAAAGGGGAAAGATTTTAAAGGGACCTGAGCGGCAACTTTTTAACACAGGAAATGGAGCCTGTATGGAATTAGCTATCAGAGGAGAGAGTGGAAATGAGTATAATTAGTACATTTATAAGGCATCTGGGTGGGTATATGAATAGGAAGAGTTTAGAGGGATATAGGCCAAATGCTGACAAATGGGACTAGATCATAGGATATCTTGTTGGCATGGGCAAGTTGGACCAAAGTGTCTGAAACCCGTTGCTATGAAGCTGAAAGCATGTACTGTACCTTTTCAGAGAGAGAGAATGCTATTCTGAACTGAGAGATTATAAGCACCTGTGTATATGACTAGATGGCAGTCCCAGAGTGTACTGGAAAATTGAAAATATGTAATATTTGGCTGTGAAATGGATACCTGAGTTTTGTTTGATGTTTTTGCAACAATTTGAATTTAACCAATTAATTTAATTTATGCACCAGGATACTAAAACCCAATCAAGTTTGAATTTTTGTTTTGCCAACATCGAACCAATGGGACGATATGATGTTGGAGATGTATGAGAATGCGGACATTTTAGAAATTGGTGAGAGGGCAACTGCTGGAGTGCTACTTGCCCATCTATCATCTAGCTCTCAAAGAAATTAGAAAACACTCTCTCTATCAAAGGTACCTTTTCCATAAGACCATAAGACATAGGAGTGGAAGTAAGGCCATTCGGCCCATCGAGTCCACTCCGCCATTCAATCATGGCTGATGAGCATTTCAGCTCCACTTGCCAGCGTTCTCCCCGTAGCCCTTAATACCTCTAGACAACAAGAACCTATCAATCTCGGCCTTGAATACATTTAGCGTCCCGGCTTCCACTGCACTCCGTGGCAATGAATTCCACAGGCCCACCACTCTCTGGCTGAAGAAATGTCTCCGCATTTCCGTTCTGAAATGACCCCCTCTAATTCTAAGGCTGTGTCCACGGGTCCTAGTCTCCTCGCCTAACAGAAACAATTTCCTAGCATCCACCTTTTCCAAGCCATGTATTATTTTGTACGTCTCTATTAGATCTCCCCTTAATCTTCTAAACTCCAACGAATACAATCCCAGTATCCTCAGCCGTTCCTCATATGCTAGACCTGTCATTCCAGGGATCATCCGTGTGAATCTCCGCTGGACACGTTCCAGTGCCAGTATGTCCTTCCTGAGGTGTGGGGACCAAAACTGGACACAGTACTCCAAATGGGGCCTAACCAGAGCTTTATAAAGTCTTAGTAGTACATCTCTGCTTTTATATTCCAACCCTCTTGAGATAAGAGACAACATTGCATTCGCTTTCTTAATCACAGACTCAACCTGCATGTTTACCTTTAGAGAATCCTCGACTAGCACTCCCAGATCCCTTTGTGCTTTGGCTTTATTAAGTTTCTCACCATTTAGAAAGTAGTCCATGCTTTTATTCTTTTTGCCAAAGTGCAAGACCTCGCACTTGCTCACGTTAAATTCCATCAGCCATTTCCTGGACCACTCTCCCAACCTGTCTAGATCCTTCTGTAGCCTCCCCACTTCCTCAGTACTACCTGCCTGTCCACCTAACTTCGTATCATCGGCAAACTTCGCTAGAATGCCCCCGGTTCCCTCATCCAAATCATTAATATATAATGCGAACAGCTGTGGCCCCAGCACCGAACCCTGCGGGACACCGCTCGTCACCGGCTGCCATTCTGAAAAAGAACCTTTTATCCCAACTCTCTGCCTTCTGTTAGATAGCCAATCCTCAATCCATCCCAGCAGCTCACCTCGAACACCATGGGCCCTCACCTTGCTCAGCAGCCTCCCGTGTGGCACCTTATCAAAGGCCTTTTGAAAGTCCAGATAGACCACATCCACTGGGTTTCTCTGGTCTAACCTACTTGTTACCTCTTCAAAAAATTCCAACAGGTTTGTCAGGCATGACCTCCCTTTACTAAATCCATGTTGTCTTGTTCTAATCAGACTCTGCTCTTCCAAGAATTTAGAAACCTCATCCTTAATGATGGATTCTAGAATTTTACCAACAACTGAGGTTAAGCTGATTGGCCTATAATTTTCCATCTTTTGCCTTGATCCTTTCTTGAACAAGGGGGTTACTACAGCCATCTTCCAATCATCCGGGACCTTTCCTGACTCCAGTGATTCTTGAAAGATCTCAACCAATGCCTCTGCTATTTCCTCAGCAACCTCTCTCAGAACTCTAGGGTGTATCCCATCGGGGCCAGGAGATTTATCAATTTTAAGACTTTTTAACTTTTCGAGCACTATCTCTTTCGTAATGGCAACCATACTCAACTCAGCCCCGTGACACCCTTTAATTTTTGGGATATTACTCATGTCTTCCACTGTGAAAACTGATGCAAAGTACTTGTTAAGTTCTCCTGCTATTTCCTTATCTCCCATCACTAGGCTCCCTGCATCAGTTTGAAGTGGCCCAATGTCTACTTTTGCCTGTCGTTTGTTTCTTATGTACTGAAAGAAACTTTTACTATTATTTCTAATATTACTGGCTAGCCTACCTTCATATTTGATCCTCTCATTTCTTATTACACTCTTTGTTATCCTCTGTTGGCTTTTGTATCCTTCCCAATCTTCTGATTTCCCACTGTTCTTAGCCACTTTATAGGATCTCTCTTTTTCTTTAATACATTTCCTGACTTCCTTTGTCAGCCAAGGTTGTCTAATCCCTCCCCGGTTAATCTTTCTTTTCTTGGGAATGAACCTCTGTACAGTGTCCTCAATTATACCTACAAACTCCTGCCATTTTTGCTCTAGTGTCTTCCCGGTTAGCCTCTGCTTCCAGTCTATTTTAGTCAGTTCCTCTCTCATGCCCTCATAATTACCTTTATTCAACTGTAACACCATTATATCAGATTTTGCCTTCTCCCTTTCAAACTCCAGACTGAACTCTACCATATTATGGTCGCTACTTCCTAAGGGTTCCCTTACTTTAAGATTTTTTATAGAGTCTGGTTCATTGCAAAGCACTAGGTCCAGAATAGCCTGCTCTCTTGTGGGCTCCATGACAAGCTGTTCCAAAAAGCCATCCTGTAAGCATTCGATGAATTCCCTTTCTTTAGATCCACTAGCAACATTATTTATCCAGTCCATCTGCATATTGAAGTCACCCATGATCAATGTAACCTTGCCTTTCTGACATGCCTTCTCTATTTCCCGGTACATGTTGCGTCCCTGGTCCTGACCACTGTTAGGAGGTCTGTACACAACTCCAATTATGGTTTTTTTGCCTTTGTGGTTCCTCAATTCCACCCACACAGACTCCACATCATCCGACGCTATGTCATTCAATACCATAGATTTAATTTTCATGTGAAACATGCTCACTGTAAAAAGAAAGAAGATGACCAAGGGAGATCAGCAGCAAGAAGATAGTTATAAGAGTTGGAGTCAGAGAGTAAACAGTTAAGAGAAAGGGGAGCTTAGATTTGTGAATTTATTTTTGTTTAATGTTCACTTTTAGAGTAAGAAAATAAATTGATATTTTATTTACAAAGTGGAATTTAGGAATTCTCTGCCACTGATATTTTAACAGATTACAAAGTGAGGTGGGCTTTTCTGGGTGTTTTGTTTAATTAACAGAAAAGATTTGTCTCCTTGTCTTAACAGATTTGGGGGATCCTGCACCTTTCTCCTAACTGCTTAGTTTCTGACTCCAACTCCATAACAATTTGCTGTTCCAATAAGACACTTACTAAAATTACATTCTTTGTTTCATCTGCTGTCTTCAACTTTCCTGCTGCTGACCTCACTGGGTTGTCATCTTTCTTTTAACAGTGAAAGGGTTTCTTTGATAGAGAGTGCTTTATAATTTCTTTGAGAGCAAGATGTTAGATGGGCAATTAGCTCTCCAGCAGTTGCTCTCTGACCAATTTCCAAAATTGTCAGCATTTTATACCCTTCCAACATCGGATCATCTTATTGGTTCACTGTTTTGAATGTTGTGAGGAAGCCCACACCTTCTGTGTCTTCCTCACAACTCACTCAGTTTCTTGTTTTGCTTGTCAGCTATTGTGGGTTAAAACGATCAAACTATTTCTTACTACTTACACCAACAAACCAAATACATGTAATCTTTAAATGCAGTTTCCCAGAAAAAAAAGTTCAGTTCCTGGTTTTGAGAACAGGAAATACAGAAAATATCAACAGAGTCATGGGAGACTTGATAACTTGCTTGTGGAAAAAAAAACACAGATGAAATATATCTGATAAACTTTGCACTCTAAGATGCAGATTAAGATATCTTAGTGTAAAATCTGATTGTCTTAAATAAGCAATGATTTTGTTTTGCTATTCTGATGTAAATAGACTTAACCATGAGTTTTCCCCGTCTGCTTTCTTATT
Organism: Chiloscyllium punctatum; assembly: GCF_047496795.1. Taxonomy (NCBI): domain Eukaryota; kingdom Metazoa; phylum Chordata; class Chondrichthyes; order Orectolobiformes; family Hemiscylliidae; genus Chiloscyllium; species Chiloscyllium punctatum. The sequence goes on along the minus strand of NC_092746.1, from coordinate 1,917,089 downwards.
AAAAATTTGAAATACTACTTTGGGGAATTATGAAAATAGGGAATTGTATGAAGCATCCCCACTTCTGACTTTTTGAAGGGAAGGTCATTGGTGAAGCAGTTGAAGATGATTGGGCCTAGGGCGCCACCCTGAGGGGCTCCTGCCGCGATGTCCTGGAGCTGAAATGACTGACCTCCAACAACGACAACCATTTTCCTTTGTGCCAGCTCTGACTCCAAACAGTGGGAAAATTTCTTTCTGATTCCCATTGACTTCAGTTTTGCTAGGGTTCCTCTATCCCACAATTAGTTAAATTCAGCCTTGATGTCAAGGGCAGTCACTCTTCCCTAACCTCTGGAATTCAACAGTTTTTGTTCAACCAAGGTTATAATGAGGTCTGGAGCTGAGTGGCACTGGTGGAACCCAAACTGGACGTCACTGAGCAGTTTATTACTAAGCACTTTACTGATTAAGTACAGACTGATGAGGTGGTAATCGGCCATATTGGATTTGTCCTCCGTTTTTGTATATCAGATGTACCTCAGAAATTTCCTAGATTGTCAGGTAGATGCCAGTGTTGAAGCTATACTGAAACAGTTTGACTAGGGTTGCAGCTGATTCTGGAGCACAAGTCTTCAGTACTACTATCAGAATGTCAACAGGTCCCATGAACTTTGCAGTATCCAGCGCAATCAGCCATTTCTTGATAACACATGGAGTGAATTGAATTGGCTGAAGATAAGCTGTTGTGATGCTGTGGACCTCAGGTGGAGGCCATGCTGGATCATCCACTTGATACTTCTGGTTGAACAGCAGGATTGCTTCAGTGTTACCTCTTACGTTGATGTGCTGGGCACCCCCACGATTTTAGCTGGGAACGTTTCTGGACTTCCTCCTCCAGTGAATGTTTAATCATTCACCACCATTTGTGACTGAATTTGGCAGTATTGCAGAACATAGATCTGATCTGTTGGTTGTAGAATTGTTTATCTCTGTTTACACGCGAGTTGTCCTGTATTGTAGATTTGCCAAGTTAACAACTCATTTTTAGGTATTCTGGGTGCTGCTGTTGGCGTGCTGACATGCACTCTTCATTGAACTAAGATTGATCTTTTGGTTTAATGCTCATGGTTGAGTGTGGGAATGCTAGGTATACGCGCACTCCAATTTTATTTTATTAACACTTTTCTTTTTAACAACCTCTTTGGAGAAAGAATTGTCTTTCTCCACCAAAGGAATTTGACAAGCAGCTGTACTCCTTAATATCGTTCTGGATTTAATTTGAGGAATAATTTGAGGAATGGGGACATAGTTTACATCTCTCATTCATTTTATTTAACTGTCCTGCATTTTCAGCAGTGTATTATTTTGTTCTTGTTGTAGTTAAAAATATAATTTAATGCACTGATATGTTAGTGCCAGGTACATCTCCCTCACCTTCCCCCACAGCACGACATATTCTCCCTTTTCAGAAAATAATTGAATTCTGTCTCTCATACCTCAAATTCAAGGCCTCTACCAAACTCTCAGGCACTGCATTCCAGATTTTAAGCACTTAGTGTGTGGAAATCCTCGAATGTTTTCCTCACCTTGCCATTGCGTGTTTAGCCAACTAACTTAAATCTGTATCTACTCATGTTTACTCCCTTTACACGTGAGAATAGTTTTTCTACACCCACTCTGTCCAGCTCTTTATCAATCTCCTATTGGCTGGTCCTTCTGCAAATTGGCAATTTCTGCAATCTAAGTAGCTGAAGTACTTAATCCTTGGGATTACTATTGTGAATCTTTTCTGCATCCTCTCTAAGGCCTCTGCATCTTTCCTAAACTTTGGCACCCAAAACTCAGAAAAAATTAGTACTTAACCTGCAGGTTTCTGGTAGAATTGTAAAACTGAGGAACATAGGAAGTTAACAGCAAAGACTGCACTTCAATTGCTTATCCAAATGTTTTCCAATTGTGATATTAATTTCTGCCTCTACCATCCCTTTCAAATAGTGAGTTCCTAATCCCACCATTACCAGTTGAAACAAATTCTCCTCAACTCCCCAATAATTGTTCTGCCAATGACTTTAATCCCCTAGTTCTTGGCAACCTCAGCCAAGGGAAATATATCCTTCAATTAAAGAGTCAACTAGTCTCTTAAAAAAAAAACAAAATAATAGCTGAACCAGTTTGTTCTTAAAGCTAAACTTTTCCAATTCTGGCAACAGCCTCATAAATCTTTTCTGTGCCCTCTCTCAATTGCAATTACATCCTTCTCATAATGCACAGTTCAGACTGTACTCTTTATTCGAAGTTTAACCTGACTAGTGTTTTCCACAGTTCAAGCATTTCCTTCCTGACCTTGGAGTGTGTGTCTCGGCTAATTACATAAAATATTTCATGTGCTTGCCTTCCCCAAATTCATTACCTCTCACATTTTCAGATTTGAATTAAACTCACTACTATTGTATTCATGTGACCAACCAATTGATACCTTTCTGCAGTCTATAGATTTCTTCCCCACAGTTAACCACAGAGCCATTTTTTATGTTGTATGCAAACCTCCTGATTAAGCCAGTTAAATCATTGAAAGACACTACAAAAAGTAAGGGACCAAATATCGAACCTTACTGAAAATAGTCCTTCAGTCACAAAACATCTGTCAGCCATCAATCTTTGCTTTCTGCTGCTGTCAGTTAAAATCAAGCATTCCCATCACTGCTCAGGGCACCTTAGCAAGGTGCCTGCATTAAAGAAGATTTTAAAAGGACCTGAGGGATAATTTTTCCACACACAGGATGGTGTGTGTATGGAGCGAGCAGCCAGAGGAAGTAGTGGGAATGGGGACAATTACAACATTCAAAAGGCATCTGGATGAGCATATGAATAGGAAAGGTTTTAGAGGGATGTGGGCCAAATGCTGACAAATGGGATTAGGTCAGACTGGAATGTCTAGTCAGCATGGTTAAGTTGGACTGAAGAGTCTGCTTCCGTGCTGTATGATTCTAATAGGAGCAATAAAATAAAATGAGTTAAAATTCTGGGATATCACTTTGCTCACTGAATTTATCCATCCCAGTCTCAACTCGTCACACTTCCTTCCCACTCACTGCCACGTTGTGTCATTGTTCACCATCCCCAGGAATTAGGAAAGGGAAAAGTACTTATGAACAGAGTTCCAAGTGCACATTAATTTCTTTTTTACTGATGTAGTACCATGGCAGAACATTCACAGGAAGTTAAAACCTACTCACCTTGATAAAACGTCTTGCCTCGTTTTAAAATTTTTAGCTGTTTTTTGTCTTTTTACCATGCATCTAACTGAGTTAGGATTACAACCACAAAATTGGCTGTCTGATCAGTATCCCTAAGACCTGTCCAGCTTCACTCTTTCAAACTAAAACCAGAACTCTCTCAGTCTTACTGGATTCGCTATATACTGGTTATATTCTCCTGAATATATTTTAAAGTCTCAAAAATAGGAATACTGGAGAAGCTGGATCATTATTAGGACCTGGCCTGATTGATTAAAAGGCGTGGTAGTACCAAGGATGAGAAGCTAACCAACAAGATGCTAGGATTAGTTTAAATCATCAAAAGAATCTTTACTTTGCAAGCTTGAAGAAAGCAAACAGAAGCAGTAATGGCTTGGTACACTGAACCATATAGTGATTCTAAAGAATATAAACTTTTACATTAAACTCAGGCTAAAAACTTAATCCAGTTTAATTATTTTACCATAGCTCTCACTTGGATTGGCTTTTAAGCATAGGTGTGCACAAGAAGGCAGTTTTGGTACTGTCTTCACAGGACACAGTTCAGGTCTATAAAAATAAATTTGCCATCATTTGCTGGGCAACGTAGAGAGAGAGGAGAAAGTGAGGACTGCAGATGCTGGAGATCAGAGCTGAAAATGTGTTGCTGGAAAAGCGCAGCAGGTCAGGCAGCATCCAAGAAACAGGAAAAGCCCTTCCTGAAGAAGGGCTTATGCCCGAAACGTCGATTCTCCTGCTCCTTGGATGCTGCCTGACCTGCACTTTTCCAGCAACACATTTTCAACATAGAGAGAGAGACACACACACACACACACACACACACACACAAGTGGTGATAACCTAAACATCACCACACCTCAGACAAGGGGAGAAGTTTAGAAGGAGTACAGGAATTGAACCCACACTGTTGGCATTGTTCTACTAATAACCCTACCAATGCCACCATCTAGCACCTGTATTTTCAATTTTCTATCTCTTCTGCCTTCTGATACTCACTTATTAATTCTTTGCATTCCATTGGCAGCTTTACTTCTTTCCTCTTACATCCCAGTTATTCAGTTGCAGTAAGCAAATCACCCAAAGACGGTGCAATACAATCAGCATTCTTCCCGGTATCCTGAAAGGACCGGTTAGATACAGCAGCGTAAAACTGGTGGCCATTGGGGAAGCCTGTATGCCCTGTACCATTAGGAAGTGGCCTTCTGGATCATGAGGTAGTGCCTGTGTCATCTAGTGTTAGTGAAAATGATGCTATGTTTTTTACTGTGACTACCTTATTGCCTTATATCCCAGGCGGCATGGTGGCTCAGTGGATAGCACTGCTGCCTCAAAGTGCCAGGAATCCAGGTTCGATTCCCGCCTCGGATGACAGTCTGTGTGGAGTTTGCACATTCTCCCCATGTCTGCGTGGGTTTCCTCCAGGTGTTCCAGTTTCCTCCTACAATCCAAAGATGTGCAGGTTAGGTGAGTTGGCTATGCTAAATTGCCCATGGTGTTAGGTGCATTATAGGGTAATATAGGGTTGGGGAATGGGTCTGGGTGGGTTACTCTTCAAAGGGTCGGTGTGGACTTGTTGGGCCGAAGGGCCTGTTTTTATACTGTAGGGAATCTAATCTAATCTAATCTTGAGTCTCTGCTCACCCTCCCCCGATTGCCTGGTGTGATATGCAGGCTGCAGATAATTCAAGGTGGTACCTAAACAGGGTGACTTCTTGCAAGCTCTGCGCAGCAGATCTAACTCTTACCTTTTAAACTTAAATTCTAAATTTGCAAAAATTACTAATCTGTCCAAGTTTTCTTTTCACTCTACTTAGGTACACATAACAATAAGTCAAATCAAATGGAAGATGGAATCACTGTTTCCTTTTGTTTTACACTGCGCTCAGTTTCCTCACCCACCCTTTCCCTTTCTGAGTGACTCCTTCAGATACCCAAGAATTGCTGCTGACTTAGTAGCAGCTTCAGGAGGAACTGAGAGGGCAGTAAGATCCAATTTTTAAAATGTGACACAGCCACCAGTCCAGACACTAATACCAAACATACATAGGAGACTATGATAAAAATAAGATCAGGCATGACATAGAACTGCATTCCAGACCTGGCATTAAGGATTTTCAGTGTGCCAGCTTCTTAAAAGGTAGGGTGATGAGTCTGCTGTCGAGGATTCAGATGCAGATCATGATGGGGCAGCAGCATATAGGACATAATTGATCTTGAACATTGTGCTCCCATAGCCATACTCCGTGTCCTCCCCAGTTAGAACTCAGGTGCCATTTGTAAGTGAGAAACATAACCTGGCAATCTAATGCAGTTCTCATTCATACATAATTCCCATTGACAACATCCAGTCAAAACATTTAAATCTCCTCTACTACCTCAGAAGTCAAGGGTTGCATAGTCATCAGAACACCACCAGTTGCAAATTCCACTTCATGCTACACACCATCCTGACTTGGAACTATGTTGCCATTCCTTCTCTGTCATTGGATCAATATCCTTGAACTCCCTTCCTGATAGCACTGTGTATGCATTCACTGTCCAAAGACTGCAGTGTTTCAAGGGGGCAGCTGAGCAGCACATTCTTGAGGGTGATTAGAGATAGCCAATAAATGTTCAAAGCCAATGACACCTACATGTCCAAAATGAATTTTAATAATGTGATCCATCACTTGTAAAAAAAAGACTTTATTCAGTAGCCACATTAAAGACAGATCGCCCTTTATAATTTCTTTGAAATGTCAAACTGTGAACTCAGAAATCCCTGCTGCAAAAGTGCTTCTGTAACTTCTGAAACTCAGGCAAGTAATCATGTTAACATAAAACAGCGCTCAGAAACATCAGTAAAGAGCTCTGTTGAAGCTGTAGAATAGGTAATCTTGTTTACTTTTCGAACCAACATGAGACAACTTTGGAACCATTTCAATTCAATGGTCCCATTGATTTTTTTTATAACTCATTGACAGCTTAAGCCTTTTTATTAAGTTTAAAGAGTTAATGACACTTTGACAGACCTTATCTACATTTCAAGAGTGACGATGTGCACCCAAGTATTTGTGACTTCCAGTGGCAGGTTAAGGCCCTGGGGCCAGGCAAAATATGGTCTGTTTGAACTCAGCACTTAAGTTCAAAAGACCCTGCTGAATTTGGCTATTTTGCTTCTGTGATTCATGGTCCAACCCCTTGCCCCACCAGTATGATTGGGAATGGGTTTGGGACTCCTGTATTCAGGTCTCCCCTATTTTTAAAGGCCTGTGGTGTCTTCCCAACTCTTCAAAAATTGCTCCTAAATATTAAAATCGTAAAGCTAGCTTGATGATTTTAACTTTCGAAAACGTTTCTCGAGTGAGGTACTGTTGATATTTAGTGCTATTATCAAATACAGGTAGAAGTCTGCTTTTCATTGAATCCCTACAGTGTCTAAGCAGGTCATTCAGCCCCTCGAGTCCACACTGGCCCTCTGAAGAGCTTTCCACCTCCCTCACCCTATCCCTGCATTTCCCATGGCTAACCCACCTGGCTTGCACCTCCCTGAACAGTCTGGGCAATTTAGCATGGCCAATCCACCTAACCTGCACATCCTTGGACTGTGGAAGGAAACTGGAGCACCTGGAAGAAATCTATGCTGTCACAGGGAGAACGTGCAAACTCCACACAGACAGTCATTCGAGGCTGGAATCGTACTGAAGTCCCTGGCACTTTGAGACAGCAGGGCTAACCACAGAGCCACAATGCTGTCAAAATCAAACTAGATACTCCAGAAAGCAAACATTTCCTGTGATGACTCAGTACAAGGTAGTAGACTGTATGCATTTGCCTATGCATACAAATAACTTTACATATTTAGATTTATAACGGTTGTGGTGGAAGCTCAAGTATTAATGTGATTGTAGGTGACAAATTGAATCTTACGTGTAATAATAAGATGGCATGTTAAACAAATCAGCAAGTAATTCTCTGAAGATTATCTTGCAGAAAATGTATTGCTGTTCAGTGATTAGTATAGACCTAGCTTACCTAGAAGCTGGAACCAGTGAAATGCCCACATTTAACAAGGATTTGTCAACAAGACAAGGTGACAATTTAACAGCAATATGTTGTTTTTAATGCAGTTTCATCAATAATTCTGTACTAAAGAAATTGCTTGTTTGCTACTTAAAGTAAGCTTCTGTTTTGTACAAATTGTTGACTAGTGTTCAAGATTTTGACTGAAGAATTGTGCATAACTCTTGATTGGCTGATAAGCTAACCCTGCTTCCACCACAACCATTATCAATCTAAATATGTAACGTGATTTGTACTCCGAGGCAAATGCATACAGTCTACTACATTGTACTGAATCGTCACATGAAATGTTTGCTTTCTAGAGTATCTAGTTTTGATTTTGACAGCATGGTGGCTCAGTGGTTAGCACTGCTGCCTCAAAGTACAAGGGACCTGAGTTCGATTCCAGCCTCAGGCAACTGTCTGTCTGTGGAGTTTGCACCTTCTTCCTGTGACTGCATAGGTTTCCTGTGACTGCATAGGTTTCCTCTGGCTGCTCCGGTTTCCTCCCACAGTCCAAGGATGTGCAGGTTAGGTGGATTGGCCATGAGAAATGCAGGGATAGAGTAAAGGAAGTGTGAAGCTCTTCAGAGGGCTAGTGTGTACTCACTCTATAGACTAAATGGCCTGCTTACACTATAGGGATTCAATGATTCTATGAAAATTTTAGTTCTAGGTTATTTCAAATGCTAGCAAATAAATTACTACAAAAAACACTAACAGGTTTCTCTACTTAACTAAAATGTTCTGTTTTTTACTGAAATGTTTTAAATGCAATTTTTGATTCTAAAGGCTTGAAATTACTACCAAGAGTTAAAACAAAAACAATAAATTTCTTCAGAGCAAAGTAAAGGGCACAGCAACAATTGAACTAGTATGTCCTTTCGTTTACAAAATATTCCTGTGTTTGTACAATAAACTCCACATCCATTCGTGATAAATAAATATGTAAATAGGTCACAAGTTTTATTTTGATTTATTTTTCCCCATTCCTATACAGTGTTTTTAGATCGGTTTTTTTGGTTGCTGCATTTATAAATACATGGGTGTGTCATGATCTTATATTAAAATAACAGAGTGACAACTGTGTACAATACCTCTGGTAAATGTTTGTGTATTATTGCTGCTCAAGCATCACTGATGTTCATTTGAAGCACAATAATATTGCATACCTCCACTCTATTATTATAGATTCTTAATGTCACTTGTGTTCAAAGTTATTAAAGACTGAGGCTTATTATTTTGGTATGAAGTGGGATAATTCTCAAAAGTCAGTTGCAATCCATGCATACTCACTATATTGTTTTGCACAGTTCACATTTATCACCTTTGCATCATCCAAATCATTCTATCAACTGGAGTTGTCTATATTGTAAATATTCAGAATTATTATAGAAACCTAAGGTTAAAAAAAAGCTATATAGTTGCACTAAATGCAATGGCGAAAAACATCTAGTTCATGAAAAATAAATACTTCCTGCCAATTTGGTTGACAAAATTCACAGGCCTGGAGTAAGTGTTCCTAGAAAATATTAATAAAGTGCATTAGTTAAAAGTCAGATAATGTAAATGGAACCGAAGCTGTTAAATGATTAAGTAGTAATACTTTGTGAAACAAAGAACTGTGGATGCTAAAGATTTGAAACAAAAACAGAAATTGACGGAGAAACTCGGCAGGTCTCGCACCATCTGTGGGAAGAAAGCAGAGTTAACATTCCAAGTCCAGTGACTGTCCATCAGATTATCTTTTGTTGGCTTGGAGCACATGAAGCAATAGTACGTTTTTACTTTGGCTGTATGCCAGGGCCACTGGGCCAAGGCATTTGAAAAGCTTTTAATATTTATGCAACAACATGCTCCATAACTGGATATTTGTCCTATTGTATCATATTTACTTATGAAAGAAAGCTCCTCTGTAATAATCATTTCCTACCAATAGGTACTGCTATTCTGCCACAAAAGAAGCAGCATTGGAAAATATTGAAATATCTCATTCTTTAATTTCTGAAATTAATATTTGAAATATTTTAGATTTCAAAAAAAACCTTATATTTACCTTCCATTTAGATTGCCTACATAATTTTTGTTTTACTGTATATCATTAAGTAGTTGTAGAATTTTCCATTGACCTAACACCAGTCTGAGCAGTGTTCTATTTGTCTGTTTAATCGATTATCGGTGTTGAACGGCTAAGCCATGTGACCCGTTCCCTGTATTAAAACAGACTTCATGTCCACCAGCATTAAAGGATGATAAATACATGACAAAAAATTGTCTGTTGTTTACAAATGTTCAGTGCCACAGAATAAACAATGTATTATTGAATCATCAGCCTGTGTACCTTTGCAGGGGCTGATATCAGCATACCTTTATATCACACGTATTTCCTAGCTTGATGGAATAGAGGAAGAAGGGATGTAGTAGGCTGAGAGTGGTGGCCTACAGTTCCATTGCAGTTGATGGTCGGTGGTGGTTTTTGAATATTCAGTTTTGGATTTTAGTTGATGAATAGTTTGTCACATTTGGTGCTTTTGTAGTGTCACACTGTACAATGGAAGGTGTCCTAATTGCAAAGATAAGACTTTATCTTCTGAAGGAGTGTATGAAGGTTACTCCAACCAATGCTATCATATAAAAATGTATTTTTGATGCTTGCATTGGTTAGGTCAAAGTCAAGTGGATTACACCTATACATTGACTCCTTCAAAACCTGATGCAAGACTAGTTTGGCCTCTTCTGAGTTTGGCAACTCAGCTAGTACAAGTATTTGCAAGGATTGTTGATGGATTAATTAAAATACCCCACCCAAAACACATTTTGTTCTCTTGCTTCCTCCAGGTGTTCACCATGCAAAGAGTTGAGGCTAGGCAACGGGTGGTAATTAGCAAAGGTTTTCCCTTGTATTGTTTGACCTGAGGTTATGAGACTTCATGGGATCTAGAGTTGAGCAATTCTTAGAGTCAGAGATGTACAGCACGGAAACAGGCCCTTCGGTCCAACTCTCCCATGCCGACCAGATATCCCAACCCAATCTAATCCCACCTGCCATACCTGGCCCATATCCCTCCAAACCCTTCCTATTCATATACCCATCCAGATGCCTTTTAAAGGTTGCAATTGTACCAGCCTCCACCACTTCCTCTGGCAGCTCATTCAATACACGTACCACTCTCTGTGTGAAAAAGCTGCCCCTTGGGTCTCTCTTATATCTTTCCCCTCTCACCCGAAATCTATGCCTTCCACATCTGGACTCCCCCACCCCAGGGAAAAAAATCCCTTTGCCCATTTACCCTATCCATGCCCTCATGATTTTATAAACATCCATAAGGTCACCCCTCAGCCTCTGACGCTCCAGGCAAAACAGCCCCAGCCTATTCCATGTCCACGTGGGTTTCCTCCAGGTGCTCCGATTTCCTCCCACAATCCAAAGATGTGCAGGTTAGGTGAATTAGACATGCTCATTTGCCCATAGTGTTAGGTGCATTAGTCAGGAGTAAATATTGGGTAGGGAAATGGTCTGGGTGGGCTATTCTTCAGAGGGCCGGTTTGGACTTGTTGGGCCGAATGGCCTGTTTCCATACTGTGGAGAATCTATTCAACCTCTCCCTAAACCCTGGCACATCCTGGTAAATCTTTTCTGAACTCTTTCAGGTTTCACAACATCTTTCCAATAGGAAGGTGACCAGCATTGCACACAGTATTCCAAAAGTGGCCTAACCAATGTCTTGTACAGCCGCAACTTGACATCCCAACTCCTGTACTCAATACTCTGACCAATAAAGGAAAGTTTACCAAACACCGTCTGATGGGATAAATTATGCTTCCATCTTTAGCAGATCAGTTTGTTTGGCAGGACACGACATATCTGATAATGCAGCATAATTTGAAATATCGACTGATAAAAATGTTTCTAAATGAACTTCAATGCAATTGGTTTAACTGTTTATGTGAAAATTCTCCTAACTTGGAAATTAATCTTCAAATATCAGCAAGGAGAATATTGTAGGTTACACTGGGTTGGACTTACTAAAGTTTTATCCTGCTATGATTTCTGGGTAAATCCCAACATTTTAATGCTTACCACACATTTTTCCTATGTAACTCCATTGTAAGGGCTTTTAAAATTGTTTTCACAATGAGAGGACAGGGTAGTGGGAGTGCTATGAGAGCGGGAGCCTGTTACAGGAGAGTGCAAAGCTGTAATAGCTCAGTCAGAGCTCTATGGCAACCATTGTGGCCTCAGGCCTTGTGAGCCCAACATTGTAATTGGTGACCTCACTTTGGGGTCTTGAGCTCCCCTCCCCCCCTGTTTAGGAAGCCGTTCTGATAGTTCTATCTGATGTTTGATTTGCTGTGTTTTATAGTGACTGGTAGCTTCCTAGGCTCTTTCAAATTCAGCCATATGATGCAGAACTGAAATCAGTAGGTCAGTCTGGGAAGATCATCCATGGATATTTGTAAACCTGTTGGGTGTTAGCCACATGCTATTAGGTTTATTGAATTTTGTTTCAAAACTTATTGCATCAGATAACCACTAAGATGGCATATGCATTTCTCCTTGCTACTGTCCTGTTTAACACCTCACTGGTCCAATCTCATTGCATCTGTTGTGGAAGAATCACTCCATGTTCAATAAAAAATTACCAGGAGACACAGAAAATCCTTCACAAAATTAAACTTTAATCTTGCAAAATCAAAGCTATACAAGCCAGCAAAGTGGCTTCCCTGGCCTCCCCCCAAGCTCTTTGTTCTCCTCCAGTTTATACAATTTGTTGGTCCCGCGCTTATTGGATAATATTAGCATAGCCAATCATACTGGCTTGCTTTGTCTTTCTAAACTAATCATAGTCTGCCACACTGGTTCCCTCCATCACACTTTTAACCAATCACATTACAACACCGTCATCTTCAGCATTAGCTCATCTCCCAGGGATTTAACTAACCAATCACAATGCACTACCATGATCTGTTACTGGGGCCCTGTAACATGATCCCGGGCATACATTGCAACACTAAGTTAATTACATTACTGCCATAATAATCTTCTGTACATCTAAGACCTTTTCCTTAAGTTCCCCTCACCCCATCACACCTATTTTCTCAATGAAGGCAGCCACATATATCTGCACCTATTTCCTGTTGAGCTCAGACCCTATCTCTGTTACAAGCCATTATGCATCACAGCAATATTTTTTAATAAAATAAATCAATTCTTATAGCCATATTTAAATGGTAGTTGTGCTATCTGTGGAAGAACAACTGACTTGCATGAGTAATTGCACCGGCCTGTGCCAAAGCCACTTAATCTGCATGTTCCTTGAAATGGATTATGCCTCATTTTCACTTGTTTTTGGCACATTAAAATTGGTTTCAGCTATTGTCCATAAAAGCACCAGTACCTTTCAGATTAAACATAATGTCTGTAAATGTCTACTTCTTTTCAGGATCCTTCAAATGATCAATTGCCATATCTTGACATTCTCAGCAGGAGTGCTTTCAGAGTGGTTTATAGCATTGAGACAATCCCAGATGAAATTATTCTTTCACTGTCTTTGCTCAGCCTCACCACCACCTTCAGCATTATTAACCATTCCATTCTTCACAGCTTCATCACCTTCACAGGGCTCCACCAGTTCCAAACCAGGCCTCTGGCTGTCCCCACTTCACCCACTGGCCACCATCCCTGCTCCGATTCAGGCCACTGGTCACCCCTGCACTGGGCTGCTCACCACCATCCCCACTTTGCTCAGGGTCCTCTGGCTGCCATCCCCACTCCACTACAGGCCCACTTGCCATCTCTGCCCTGCTGCAGGCTACTGGCCGGCCCCGTGCTGCTTCGGGCCATTGGCAGAAGAGAAAAAGCAACGAGAGAGAGAAAGAAAAAGAAAAGGAACAGACAGAGCAGACGAGCTCCAGCTGGATGGTCCTACCCCGTTGCCATCTTGTCTAATAACTAGGAACTATGCATTCATTGTTTTGTTGCTATCTGACCACAACATGATAGCATGTCTATATGGATTTTAATAAAGCATTTGACAAGGTCCCACATGGCAGACTGGTCAAACAAAATTAAAAGCCCATGGGGTACAGGGTAATGTGTTGAATTGAATCCCAATTTGGCTTAGTAACAGGAAACAACTGATCAATGGCTGCCTTTGAGAAGGGAAATCTGTTTCAATAATGATCTACTAGGCTCAGTGTTGGGACCTCCGATGCCTGTTTTACACATTAACAATTTGGAGTTGAACATGGTGGGCACAATTGGGATATTTGCAGATTATACAAAAACTGACCATTAGCGGATAGTGTAGGGTATACTTTAACCTCCAGAACAAATGGTTGGTTGAGTAGACCATAAGACATAGGAGTGGAAGTAAGGCCATTCGGCCCATCGAGTCCACTCCGCCATTCAATCATGGCTGATGCACATTTCAGCTCCACTTACCAGCGTTCTCCCCGTAGCCCTTAATTCCTCTAGACAACAAGAACCTATCAATCTCGGCCTTGAAGACATTTAGCGTCCCGGCTTCCACTGCACTCCGTGGCAATGAATTCCACAGGCCCACCACTCTCTGGCTGAAGAAATGTCTCCGCATTTCTGTTTTGAAATGACCCCCTCTAATTCTAAGGCTGTGTCCACGGGTCCTAGTCTCCTCGCCTAACAGAAACAATTTCCTAGCATCCACCTTTTCCAAGCCATGTATTATTTTGTACGTCTCTATTAGATCTCCCCTTAATCTTCTAAACTCCAACGAATACAATCCCAGTATCCTCAGCCGTTCCTCATATGCTAGACCTGTCATTCCAGGGATCATCCGTGTGAATCTCCGCTGGACACGTTCCAGTGCCAGTATGTCCTTCCTGAGGGGTGGGGACCAAAACTGGACACAGTACTCCAAATGGGGCCTAACCAGAGCTTTATAAAGTCTTAGTAGTACATCTCTGCTTTTATATTCCAACCCTCTTGAGATAAGAGACAACATTGCATTCGCTTTCTTAATCACAGACTCAACCTGCATGTTTACCTTTAGAGAATCCTCGACTAGCACTCCCAGATCCCTTTGTGCTTTGGCTTTATTAATTTTCTCACCATTTAGAAAGTAGTCCATGCTTTTATTCTTTTTGTCAAAGTGCAAGACCTCGCAATTGCTCACGTTAAATTCCATCAGCCATTTCCTGGACCACTCTCCCAACCTGTCTAGATCCTTCTGTAGCCTCCCCACTTCCTCAGTACTACCTGCCTGTCCACCTAACTTCGTATCATCGGCAAACTTCGCTAGAATGCCCCCGGTTCCCTCATCCAAATCATTAATATATAATGCGAACAGCTGTGGCCCCAGCACCGAACCCTGCGGGACACCGCTCGTCACCGGCTGCCATTCTGAAAAAGAACCTTTTATCCCAACTCTCTGCCTTCTGTTAGACAGCCAATCCTCAATCCATCCCAGCAGCTCACCTCGAACACCATGGGCCCTCACCTTGCTCAGCAGCCTCCCGTGTGGCACCTTATCAAAGGCCTTTTGAAAGTCTAGATAGACCACATCCACTGGGTTTCCCTGGTCTAACCTACTTGTTACCTCTTCAAAAAATTCCAACAGGTTTGTCAGGCATGACCTCCCTTTACTAAATCCATGTTGACTTGTTCTAATCAGACTCTGCTCTTCCAAGAATTTAGAAACCTCATCCTTAATGATGGATTCTAGAATTTTACCAACAACCGAGGTTAAGCTGATTGGCCTATAATTTTCCATCTTTTGCCTTGATCCTTTCTTGAACAAGGGGGTTACTACAGCCATCTTCCAATCATCCGGGACCTTTCCTGACTCCAGTGACTCTTGAAAGATACTTGAAAGACTCTTGAAAGATCTCAACCAATGCCTCCGCTATTTCCTCAGCAACCTCTCTCAGAACTCAGAACTCAGAACTCAGGAAAGTGGCAAATGGAGTCCAGCTCTGATCAGTGTGAGATATTCATTCATGTAGTTCAAACAGTAAAAAGAATACACAATAAACGGGAATGTACTGAGAAGTGTAGATGAAGGGAGAAATTTTACCATACAAGTGCACAGGCCCCTAAAGGTTGCTGTACAGGTAGATAAGGTTGTAAAGAAGAGGGGACATGAGGAAAAACAGTTTTATGCTGAGGGTGGTGGGTGTCCAGAATTCACTGTCTGAGTTTGTGGTGGATGCAGAGATCCTAAACACTTTTAAAAAGTACCTGAATCTGCACCACAAGGGCTATGGGCCGTATGCCGTAAAATGGGATTAGAAAGGGTATCAGGGTGTCTTTGGCTTGGCATAGACAATATTGGCCAAAGAGTCCTCTTCTGTGCTATAACATTTCTATAGTTCTAACTTGTTAAATGTGTTTTCTTCGCATGTCTGTATAGTTAACTTTGTTGTGCTTGATGACTCTCTTCATGACAGCCTTCAATTCATCACTTGTATACCACCTTGAGAAATTTCTCACTCAAGCATGGCTGGGCTTCCCCCAGTGTTTAAATGACCCCTAATCCTGTTTCTCTGAAGGCATTATTGTTATTTACTTTATTTCTCTCTTGTACGTCTCTTGTACGTGGGGCAGCATGATGGCTCTGTGGTTAGCACTGCTGCCTCACAGGGACCCAGGTTCGATTCCAGTCTTGGGCAATTGTCTTTATGGAGTTTGCAGTTTCCTCCCACTGTACAAAGATGTGTAGGTTAGGTGGATTAGCCATGTCAAATTGCCAGTGAGTCCAGGGATGTGCAGGCTAGGTGGATTAGCCATGGGAAATGCAGGGTTATAGGGATAGGGTATGGGGGTATGTCTAAGTGGGATGCTGTTCAGAGGGTCAGTATGAACTCGATGACCAAATGGCCTGCTTCCACATGGTAAAGATTCTAATTCTAGTTTTTTCAATTCTATTTTACTTGCTGATTTTTCTCTTTCACGTTTAGTTTCATTTTTTCCTTACTCTCCAACAGCTTTAATTGCATATTGATTAATGTACCGTTAGAATGTTTGAAAGACACTTAGATAAATACATGAATAGGAAAGGTTTGGAGGGATATGGGCCAGGAGCAGGCAGGTGGGACCAGTTTAGTTTGGGATTATGTTCAGCATGGACTGTTTGGACCGATGGGTCTGTTTCTGTGCTGTATAACTCTGTGGCTAAGTTCAGAAGGTTAAATAAATTATTTTTACTTCACTCCTGATGTTAGTATAACAGAGTTTGAATATTTACAAGACGTAGTTTATCCAAATGCAGCTTGCACTTGACTTTGTGTGAAGAAATAAAACCAGCCAAATTTATTGAGATACCAAATAAGGAGTTTGTTTTTATGATTCTAAAAAAACTTTGTTAAAAACATAAACACTTTTGAAAGGCAAAGACGTGCCCCGAATGCTGTGATGTATGCACACACTGGCATGTGTGCAAAGTGAACAAGTTACAGAGTTGGGGCAGGTAAAATTGGAGAATACCAAGTCCTTATATTAAAAAAGTACTTTCTGATGTCCCATTAGTTGGCTGGAAGTTCAATGGCATTGTGACCAATGCAGATTGGCTGTACTTCCAGAGGTATAGTTGTAATATGACACGAAGTTTTTTTCAATTCTATTCACTGTGATGTATTGTAATTTGTAACAGGAACAGGGTTTGAACTTAACAAGATTGTTGAGAGAAAAAGGGAGAGCTGGTGTTATATTATTCTATATTGTCGGCCCTCTTAATATTATTGAAATCTGTAACAAACATAGATAAGCTTAAAGTTTTAGTTCTTCCCATGTGAGGTTCTGATCATGTGAGAGCTGGCTATTGGCCTGTAATAGAGAGAATCCATATTAACAAAGGAGTTTTGATATACTATTGTCAAAGCTGTCAAGATGCTATTTAAGGAGGTGGCATCTCCCTTTCTACATATAGATGACCTTTCTGCTGGCATTTCCTGATGAAATAGTTTAAATGTAAATCAATTCTTAAGCAACATTGTTTTAGCAACCATTTTTTAAGTTCCAGTGGAGATTAACCAGTTTGCCAGCCAAGTAGTTTCTGCAGCCAATTTAAAACTGTTTAAGGTGTTTTTATTCAAACAACAATCCTGAGTAATAGATCAGTTGAAGGAGTTAAAGATGAGTGATCTTTTCATTAACCAGCACCTGTGGACCAGGAGTCAGTTGATCAAATATTCTGGTTGATCAAGAGGTCTACATAAACAACGTAAAAATACACACTAAGTAAGAGAAACATAATGCAAGGAGTATACCCATCACTGTTATACTTTATTTACCACATAAATCACTCAATAATGCTACCTTTTCTTAAATAAGGCTTATTGACAGAGAGCCTTCATATTCTCACTCTCAACTGACTACCTGGACATTGCAATATTACCTTAGACATCTGGTATTTGAGGTAAATAATTTTCCCCAGTTTATCAAGAGTGCCTATTCAAAAGATGCTGGTTAAAACAAAGTTTACTTTATTACAACTTCATGACATACTCTTCAATATCACCATCCTTCTCTGAGGTAAATGTAACTGTCTGCACTACAGCTTCTCAAGCTGAAGCTATATGGTACACAATTCACTTGTGACTTTTTTTCTCTCACGTGGGATCTGTTTCCAAAGATGTTGCCTTTCAGCTTTGGACTACAGTGATGTGTCTGACCCCTTTTATAACTGAAACCCTCAGCCATAGCTCCATTGGTGTAGAGATTGACTTTTCAAATATATCTTTCTTACTGTGTTCCTGCCCCCTTCAGAAACTAGAAATTGTTTAGAATACGGCCACATGCACATCACCATCGTCACTGCTATCCTAATCCAACAGTTTTGGGTATTTAGCTAATTTAGTTCAAAGTTGCCATTCTTTAAAATCCACCAATTTTGGGTATCCTTTCAGTCAACCATCTGAAATTAAAATTATATTTATTTCCCTAATACCTCTATATCACTAATCTTCTAACCATATTTCCCTTCTAATTTCCTTTCCTTCTTTCTACTGTTTTTCTCTCGTTTTAATCCTTTCTTTCTTTCCCTTGTTTTATTTTCCACCTAAATAAATCTTGTAAAAGATTTTGGCTCCGTTGTGTTTTTGTATTTCTTCTGCTACTGGTCTGTTATTAATATTCAGTGAAGGTACACAGACAGCCAGATTAACATTAAATTTGAAAGGTCAAAAGTATATTTGGAAATCTAATAACAGCAAGAAAGAAGCTGTTCTTGAATCTGTTGCAATGTGTATTTAAGCTTTTGTATCTTCAGCCCGACTGAACAGATTAGAAGATGTTATAACCAGGGTGGGAGGGGTCTTTGATTATGTTCACTACCTTCCCAAAGCAGCAAGAAATATGGTCAATGATGGAAAGTTAACTTGCATGTAGACTGGTCTGTGTTCACAACTCTCTGTAGTTTCTTACTGTCCTGGGCACAACAGTAGTTGTACCAAGCCGTGATGCATCTGTATAGAATGTTTTCTATAGACCATCTATAAAAATTGGTAAGAGTCCTTAAGGACATGCTGAATTTTAGTCTCAGACTGATAATTTGCAAGAAACAGTGCATTTCATAAGTGTCAGGCAATAGCAGTCTAAGAAATAAGGGAATCTAATCGTCATTACTTGACATTCATGAGCATTAACTGCTGGCCTAGCTAGTGATGCTCAAAATGTATAAAAGCTTTGATATAAAATGAATTGTATTGAATTTCCAAATGTAGATAGTTGCTTCTGCTGAATGATGAAATCAGAAAAATGCATACTTTGAAAGATGAATAGATCTTTGTTTGCCAGCAGATGCTTACAGTCTATTGATGAAGGAACACAACTGTTTTGTCTCATGAAATGTTTAGTTTCTCCTCCTAATATTTATAATTGAGTGTTGGACAATGCAGCACAGTCTAATAGTTGACCAATCATACTACTAGGAGAAACAAAGATTGAAATCCATGTGGAATTAGTATGACAAGGTATACATTGTCCCACAGAACAGGGATACATTGGCTTATTTGCTCAGTTCCTCACACAAGGTCATGACCTTCAACACATTGACATAGGCTGCAATTCTACACCTATTAGCAGATGAAACAAAAGCAACGCTGGTGGGGGTATGCAAGAATTCTGCTTGCTGTCACTGGCTCAGCCCTGTGGTGAATAGAGATGCAAGTAGACTTGGACAGGGGGAGGGGAATTAACATAAATGTTGAAATTTTCACTGGACAAGTTGCAAAATGAGCAGCAGAACTGCACGTCAGGAAGGTCCTGGTTTGATCCCCAATGTAAACCAGGTTACCTGAGATCAGAATTAATTTTTAAGCTTGAATAATCAGAATATTTGATTGTTGAGGCATGCGTCTAAAAGGCTATTTGGTGATATGCAAGAAGTCGAATAGTATTTATCGAACTATACTCCAGGAAAATGTCAGTACATTTAAAGAGAACATTTACGAAGAGAAAGCAAAGTACAACTAGAAATATGCTTTGATGAAAGATATTTTTGATTTGCAAATAAAGCTTCCTGACTAATACTTTACAGCTCATTATGTCTACATGTAATTTTTTTAGAATATAGTGCAGGCTTCGATATTAGCACAATGTTTAATTGAGATAGGGTTTTGGAATGTGCCCATCTAGAACTTGTAACCTGTGGTTTATTCTTTCGCTACATTAGCCACCTTGCCCAATCATAGTTCCTTGCTAATCTCTATAGCTCTTGCATTCAGTGGTGATTACATTTGAATTCATCCACAGATTTGCGATGGGCTTTTTTTAACGATATAAAGTTACAAAGAGCCTTTAGTCTATTTGGACTGATAATTGGAATAGTAATCCTGACTGCAGGCTAATGCTGTGGACACGAGGTCAAACCTCACTATGGCAACGAGTGAAATTTCAATTCAATTAATAAATTTAGTTGTGGGCATCTCGGTGGCACAGTGGTTAGTACTGCTGCCTCACAGCGCCAGAGACCCGGGTTCAATTCCCGCCTCAGGCGACTGTCTGTGTGGAGTTTGCACATTCTCCCCGTGTCTGCGTGGGTTTCCTCTGGGTGCTCCAGTTTCCTCCCACAGTCCAAAGATGTGCAGGTCAGGTGAATTGGCCATGCTAAATTGCCCGTAGTGTTAGGTGCAGGGGTAAATGTAGGGGAATGGGTCTGGGTGAGTGCGCTTCAGCGGGTCGGTGTGGACTTGTTGAGCTGAAGGGTCTGTTTCCACACTGTAAATAATCTAAGTAAAATCTGGGAATGAAAGTTAGTATCAGTAACGGTGACTGTGGAAATATTATCAATTGTTGTAAAAGCCCATCATGTTCACTAATGTTCTTTAAGGAGGGAAATCAACTATATTTTTCCTACCTGTGACTCCAGACAGAAAGCATGTGGTTGACTCTTAATTGACCTCTAAAATGACCAAACAGTCCACTCAGTTGAAGGGCAATTATGGATGGGTAACAAATGCCAACCTTGCTCACTTCCCATGCAACAAATTATTTTTAATATCTGGGACTTTTGAAGAAATCAAGTAAATAAGCTTGAAGAAACATTACTGAGACATACAGAGTCTAAACCAGGAAATGCAAATTAGAAAGCGTAAGGCCAAAGTATGTGCATAGTGTGAAAATCTGGCCAAATGTCATATTCTCTTTTTAATAAAAATGCTGTTTGCCGTACCATAAGACCATAAGACATAGGAGTGGAAGTAAGGCCATTCGGCCCATCGAGTCCACTCCGCCATTCAATCATGGCTGATGGGCATTTCAACTCCACTTACCTGCATTCTCCCCGTAGCCCTTAATTCCTCGAGACAACAAGAATCTATCAATCTCTGCCTTGAAGACATTTAGCGCCCCGGCCTCCACTGCACTCTGCGGCAATGAATTCCACAGGCCCACCATCTCTGGCTGAAGAAATGTCTCCGCATTTCTGTTCTGAATTTACCCCCTCTAATTCGGTGGATTATGACATAAATTTCTGTTTTCTAACTAGCCTCCTTCATTGTAAAGATGTCATTAATCCAGCAGTTGATTTGGGGATATTCGGGTTTATTTGGGTGGAGGTATGTGTTTATTTGGGCATAAAGTGGAGAACAGAGATAGTGGATCATTTTCAAATTGGCAGGCTTAATTAGTGAAGTACCATAAACATCAATGATGGGGCTAAAGCTACTTGAAGGCCATATGAATGATTTATGCGGAGTCTGAAAATAATGCACAGTTTTTTTTTGTTTCTCGCTCATGGAACGTGAGCATTGCTGGAAAGGTAGCCGTTTACTGCCTGTTGCAATCCTCTTCAATGAGGTAGTAAATGGCTGCAGTCCACAGTGCTGCTAGGAAGAGGCTTGCTTGTTTTTGACTGTGGCAGTGAAGGAACAGTGATATGTTTCCAAATTGGATTGGAGCAGACTTGCCATTGGTGTTTCCATGTGGTCTCCTGCTGTTCTCCTTTTAGCTGGTAGAGGCTACAGAATTATAACATGCTGATGATAGAAAGTTAGGTGGGAATATAAGCTGTATGGAGAACACAAAGAGACATGGACAGGTTACATGAAAGGGTAACAAGATGGCAGATGGAATATTATGTGGTTTGTAGACTTTGACAGTTAGAATAAATCAGCAAGGTATTTTCTAAACAATGTGAAACTTGTTTATGTCAACGCTCAGCAAGCTTTGGATGCAGCTTGTCTGCAAAAAGTTAGCATTAAGGTACAGAAATCAATTCAGATGGTAAATGGCATATTGACTTTTATTTCAAGGAATTATGAATATAATAAGAAAACCTTGCTACAATTGTGTGGATCTTTGGCAAAATCACACCTGGAATTCTGTTTGCTGTTCTGATTTCTGTAGTGTCTAAGAAATTATACACTGGCACTGGAGGTGCTACAGCAAAGGTTTGCTTGATTGTTTTCTGAGATGAGGAAATTAAATGATGATGAATTGGGCCTGAACTCTCTGAATTCCACAAGAATGAGAGGTGTGCTCATTGCAACACACAAGATTCCAGAGAACCTTGCCATGCCAGACACAAAAGGTGTTTCCCTGACTGGGCAATCTACAACACAAGGACATAGACTCAGGCTAAGGAGTTAATTATTTAGAGCTGAGATGAGAAATGTATTCACTCTGAGGTTGGGAGTCTTTCAAATTGTGCACTTTGGAAGATACTGGATGCTGCATCATTAAGTATAATCAGGGCTAGGATACAGAGATTGTTAATTTCTTAGGGAATTAACTGGATATAGAGAGAGTATGGGAAAGTGAAGATCATTTATGATCAATTGAGTAGCAAAGCAAACTTGGGAGGCCATATGGCCAACTCCTGTTATTTATGTTCTCTTGATCTTCTCTGCTTCAATAACAATTGTGCTAATTTTGTCAACATTTGCTCATGACTGAAGTCCCTGATCCCTGGTATCATTGTGGTAAACCTCCTTTGTATCTTAAAGTCTTTACGTCTTTCCAAGTATGGTGCTTAGAATTTCCCATATCAGCTGAGGGCTAACCAATGTTGTAAAGCTCTTGCAATATCTCTACTTATATTTTTATTCCTGTATTTACAAACCTAAGTAATCCGATGTTCTTTTGCAGCCACTTTATTATTTTGTCCTCCCACCTTGAAGAAATTGTATGTGCGGACACCAAGATCTCTCTCTTCATCTACACTTTTCAGAATTGAGTTGCTTATAAAATATTGTCTTCCATATAAATTCTCCAAAAGTGCATCTCTTCACTCTTTTCGATATTGAACTCAAGTCCTATCCTCCTTCCCATCTGTACAAGTCATCTTGAAACCTAAAACTGTCCTCATCATTACAACTTTGTCGTGTTTAGTATCACTGAAAACTTTATAGTGTGCTCCCTACAGGAGATTAGGTCATTGTTTTTTAAAAGAAAAGGAAAACAGAAATGGATCCATAACTGATCGTTGGACAATACCAAGTAAACCATCAAGACTGGAAAAAACATCCATCCACATGATCCTTTGCTTTCTGTCAATATATCCATATTGCCAAGTTTCCCTTAACTACAAAGACTTCTTTCTTTGAAACAAGCTTTCCGTGTAACAGAATACCTTAAAAAAAAATACCTTTATTAAACCTTTTTGTTATTTCATCAAAAAATTCAACCAAGTTACACTCTATTTTATAGTCTACATAATGCAGCAACTACAGCCACAGAAGTTGAGCGATGTATTCACTCAATTTCTATTATAATCTGTGCTTCTAGAATCAAAGATAATGATTTTTTAAGATCCCTATCTATGTGCAACGTTATCACTTATGGCTGATTGCGTAGCCTCTCTGGTGCAGCTTTCACTTCCACAGATTTATAGAATCATAAAGATGTACAGCACAGAAACAGATCCTTTAGTCCAACTCATCCATGCCGACCAGATAAATCTAGTCCCATTTGCCAGTATTTGGCCATATCCCTCTAAATCCTTCTTATTTATATACCCATCCATTTGCCTTTAAAATACTGTAATTGTACCAGCCTCCACCACTTCCTCTGGCAACTCGTTCCATATGCGCAGCACCCTCTGTGTGAAAGATTTGTCTCTTAGGTCACTTTTAAATCTTTCCCCCCTCATTTTATACCTATGCCCTTTTGGTTTTGACTCCGCATCCCAGGGAAAAGACTGTCTGTTTATCCTATCCATGCCCCTCATGATTTTATAAACCTCTGTAAGGTCACTCCTCAGTCTCTGATGCTCCAGGAAAATAGCCCTAGCCTATTCAGCCTCTCCCTATAGCTCAAACTCTCTATGCTTGTAAATTTTTTCTGAACCCTTGCAGGTTTCACAACATCTTTCCGATAGGAGGCAGGCCAGAATTACGCACACTGTTCCAAAAGTGGCCCAACCAATGTCCTGTACAGCCTCAACATGACCTCCCAACCCCTATACTCAATACATAGACCAATAAAGGCAAGCATACCAAATACCACCTTCACTCTCCTCTCTACCCTCCACTCCATTTTCAAAGAGCAATGAACCTGCATTCCAAGGTTTTCTTTTGTTCAATAACAAACAATAACAGTAACTGGACTTTACCATTGAGTGTATAAATCCTGCCCTAATTTGCCTTTCCAAAATGCAGCACCTCACATTTCTCTAAATTAAACTCCATTTGCCACTCCACAGCTCATTTGCTCATCCTATTAAGATCTTGTACTCTGAGGTAACCTTCTTCGCTGTACACTTCACCTCCATTTTTGGTGTCATCTGCAAACTTACTAACCATACCCCTGGCGTTCGCATCCAAATCATTTATATAAATGATGGAAAGATGAGGCCCAGCACTGAACGT
Organism: Chiloscyllium punctatum; assembly: GCF_047496795.1. Classification (NCBI taxonomy): domain Eukaryota; kingdom Metazoa; phylum Chordata; class Chondrichthyes; order Orectolobiformes; family Hemiscylliidae; genus Chiloscyllium; species Chiloscyllium punctatum. Next base: position 1,892,523 of record NC_092746.1, on the reverse strand, counting down.
TGTAGCACACCACTGGTCACAGGCCTCCAAAGATTTATTGGTTATTTCAAGATCCTTCATTTGTCATCTTGAACTTTCACCAGGAGTTCCTTCTTTCCCTCTTTTGAACATTAGGTATTATCATTTCAACCGTACTAGTGTATTATTTCACACTTTGCTACATTTAACAAGAACTTCTGGCTATCTTGCCATCGTGTTAGCTGTCAATGGCCCCTTACGCATTTTTCCTTCACCAGTATGGAATCCCCAGTGACTCACATCAGAGTTGTGCACACATGCTGTAGATGTCATTTGAACCTCTAAGGTATTGTGAATCTAAATTTTGTAAGCTTGGTGTTTTATATGTTCCAAAATCTGCCTTTATCCCTTTAAACTGGAGGAAATTTATATTGATACAACTGATATTATATTGATACAGGAGGAATTTTTGGTTCGGAAATCTTAAGGTGAAAGATGGAACTTAAAATATTTCTCAGCATCTAGTTTCATTTTGATGTATTTAAACAAACATTAATATCAACTGTGTGAATGCATGTACATTAGTATGTTACAAGGACTTAGAGAAGGCAACTGTATATAAAAGTGACATCATATTTCTTATGATCAGCATTATAGCTGCAAGAATTACAATTTTCTTTTTTCTAAAATTGCTTTGGTTCTGTATTTTTAAGAAACTAACCAGATTCTTCATTTGTTACAGTTTTAACATGGTAATACTTAGGAAGTGTAACAGACAAATATTGACAATATTTGATTTTAGTTTTACCATACTGTCAGTTTTTTTTAAATTGGCTTGTATGATTTCCAAACACTATGCAGAATTGCAATTTTAAACCGAGACTACTGTAGATTCTTGTGAATCCTTTGATAATGTTATCATATGGATATGGTATTTGCATACTCTAAGGTTGGATTAAATCTTACAGCCCAATCAACTTTTGAGTCTGATTTGTTGTGTAATTGGATGCAGTATTTGACCAATACCATCTGAGCTAGTTTCTTTAATGTGGTATTGTGCAGAACAGATTGGGCTTTTGAAATCTGTTGTGGTCTCAGAGTGCTGAGCAACCACCCTCTGCCTAAAGTTTCAGTAACGTCTGTCTAGAAACGGTTGCTAAGGTTTTGCAGGGTTTATGAATGTGCGCTTTTGTCTGCAGCACACGTCTGCCTTGAGTGCTTACTCAGACATTTGCTAAGGCTCATTCAGATGCAGAAACCCCTTCATCACACAAGACAGCCCATTCAAGTCACATGCCTGAGGATTCAGCAGAATGGAGTGCAGCTGCTCCCACTCTGGTTGTTAACATTAGAAGCTTTTTGGCAAACTTGAGGACGTTTAAACTTTACAGCTCACAGGACCAGGCACATATTTGGGATCCTAACGCCATGCCTTCTCAAGGACTGTGGTCAGAGAGTGAACAGACATGTTCTCCTATTACACACAAAGCAAAAAAGAGCAAGAACCATCAAGAGCTTCTGGCAGTGGCACTAGGGATGAAAACTGTTAGAAGGAATACAGTGTTATGGCAACCTCTGAAACTTTTTGCCTATTCACAGATCACCTCACTTATCAGAAGAGCTGCCTTGAAACAAAGTGAAAACCATTTCAATTATGAAAAAGCTCATAATTTTAAGGTAAGACTGACTTTTACATTTCTGTCATTTAAATGCTGATTACAATGCATCTTGGCTTTATTTAGTTTTTACTTTAACATACTTATTGAACAATGCAATACACTTGTGGTAATGTGACTGCTTACATGCAGTTTCACTTATTAAACGTTTAGAAAATTCCAAAATGCATCTTTTTGACTTTAATGATATACATACAAATAAGGGGCTTTTTAAACTAATTGTTATTTAACTGCTCTTTGACTGGATCTAGTTAAAGGTGGATTGTGCTTATGTGATCAGAAATATTTCTGCAATGGAAAGTTGTAAAGCAATGGTACTTATGTTAGTGTTAGAAGTACTCCACAATTACCGCAGCTGCTATCTCTTACTACTCGCTGCTGTTCACAACATAAGGTATTACTAATTAGCTTTGTAAGTAACATTAAATAAGTGTTGAGGTTGTACCAATCCCTAGCATTTTCTTTAACAATCGGACAAACATGGTAACGTATAATGAAAACTAATTTTCTTCTTAATGTACAATGAAATACTTAAAGAAAAGTATTGCTAATCCCTTCAGCAATATTTGCTGATCACTGCAAATTTCATGTAATTGGAGATGGTGAGGGTGCAGACATTGATCGTTATGTGTCCTCGATGCTACTTCAAAATAATTACATGAAATGCATAGTAGTTACTGAGGAGTGATTTTCTTTTTCATATTTTGTTTTGGGAAAGTAAGTGATCACTGTCAACATTTTCTCAGAATGATGTGACTGAAATAGGAAATTCTGGTGTGTGAACAATTTGGATTACGCCTTAATCCTACTACACCTTTGTGTTAATGTTGACCTCCAATCCGGTGTACTATTGCACTGCTCTTTCAAAACAGAAAAAGAGCAACAAGATAACCATGGGAATATATTTGTGAGCAACCAACCTTGGCCTAACTCACTATGTTTGGTGTATCAAATTTCAACATTCTTGCAGTAAATATACTGAATTGTGAAACACTCTTAACCCATGACACAACGTACCCTCAAGCAGTTCAGAAGGACAACTTTTCAACTTACTGAATCTGCCAGCATTTTGTTAGAACTGTCCAATTGGTCCCATTTCCTTGCTCTAATGAAATAATGGTGCAATAAAACAATTATTCACCCAGTCATCCTTTGGACAATAAGTGAAGTGTCTACTGGTATTTGTTCTAAGTGAGAAAATTCAATTGAACCACAGTTGACAAATTCCACATGTCTGAACGGTTTCATCCCTTGGTAGTTTAAATATCACATGGTCAGTATTTTACTTTTGCTTGAATAAACTCATTTTGTCAATGCAGCAATTATAACCACAAGTAAGGAGTTTGATATAGAGATGAGAATTGTTGACACTCTGAGCAATCTATTTAAAAAAAACAATTCTTGCTTTATTCTCTGGAAAGCAATTGGCTTTCAGTTCTTCCATGAATTCTTTGCAAAAGTTAGCATTTTCAATGTAGACTGAATTCCTTGTTGCATATGAAACTTTATTCAGTATCTTTAAACATGCATATTGGTTTGCTAGACAGATTGTATTTTCCTCAAATAATTTCTGTACATTCTGGCTAAAACCAAACTTCTGTTTTGGAAATGGATCTTTTTTTTCAATTATGCATGGTTATTTCTGAAACACAGAAATGTTATATTGTGTTCTATTTTTAAACTGGTGAAGAGTCAATTCAAGCTTGAATTAAATTTGGCTTTGTACACACTGAAAATGTCAATGAATAGTAAATTGATGCTTCTGTATCGCAAACCAGAAATTATCTGAAAATAAATCTTCATGGCAACCTTGCAGCCCATTATTCTAATGTTAAAGTTCATAATTTAATAATTTACTGGTTTCACAGTGATACGTCTTTCAATAGCTACAATCAATAATGAATATATTATGTTACTAACATAAATACTAACATAGTGCTTCTAGTAGTCATTACTGGAGTTTAGTGTTTCAAACTCAGTTCCATTGTAATCAAAAGAATGGCAAGAAAATAATATGCAGAGCACAGATAAGAGGAATAGCAGAGGTCTTTTCCCTAGAGTAGGGGAATTCAAAACTAGAGGGCATAGATATAAGGTGAGAGAGGAAACATTTTAAAGGGAGCTGAGGGACAATGTTTTTACACAGAAGGTGATGTGTATGTGGAATGAACTGCCAGAGGAAGTGGTAGATGCAGGTCTAGTTACAACATTTAAAAGACATTTGGACAGTTACATGCATAGGAAAGGTTTACATGGATATGAGCCAGATGCAGACAAATGGGACTAGTTTAGTTAGGAAACCCTGGTCGGCATGGATGAGTTGGACCGAAGGGTGTTTCCCTGCTAGTAGACTCTCTTTCTTTTTTCAGATTTTCAGCATGCAGTATGTTCTTTAATCATTTGATAAGCCCATTTTGTAGAAAAAAATAATGTTTAATTAATGTTAATATTTGCAAAGATCTAGTCATAAACAATTTAATTGTGACAATTGTATCTTAGAGCATTGAATTATTTTAATTATTTCTAAGTTAATATCCAAATATTATTGAATCATTGATCAGGTTTATCAAGCTGGTAGTTTGATAGCTCATAGTTCTGGTAATTCATAGTGAAGTTACAGTATGGAACAATGTAGGGATATTTTGTTCTTTCCATCTTAACTGATCAAACATCACATGAACATTCTTGTTTTGACAAGTTACAGGGTAATAATGACAGCATTGTGTCTGTCTTCCTACAGAGGATAGGAAGAGGTAGTATTAAAGTAGGAGAAAGAGATTAAAAATTTAAAGCTTATAGGAACTTTTATTATTAAAAAAGGAATATGAATCCAAATTGAAGCCAGAATCGATCAATGGTGAATTTTTTTGCCCCCATAGATCGATGACATCACCTGGTATTTTGGGCATGTTTTGTCAAAGTTTAAAAGCAAAGTACTGCAGATACCAAAAATCTGAAACAAAGAATTCCAGAGAATTTACAGATGCTATCAGATCTGCTGAGTTTCTCCAGCATTCGAAGGTTATCCATTTTGGAGTGCAAATTGATAAATCAGAGTTTTTATTTAATGAATAAATTAGTGGAGACACTAAATCAGATAGCAATCCACATACAAAATCACTAAAATGTTATCATTAGAGAAGGAAGTTAGTCAGAATAACCAATGAATGTAACCTTTCCAAACACAGTGCTAAAATATAAAGGGGAGAAAGTCTTCCTACTATTATACAAAGACCAGATTAGACCTGGGTAGTATCCTGGCCAATATTCATTTCTCGATCAACATCATGCAAAAAGATATGCTAGTTTGTATTACACTGTTTGTGATTGACATTTCCTGTGTGTATTGTTTACTTTAAGTTTTTTCACATGATGTGGGGTATCTCTAGTTAGGCCAACGTTTATGAACCATCTCTAATTGTTCATGAGAAGTTGGTAGTGCCTCTTGAACCACTAGCTACACCCGCATTGCTGTCCGAAAAAAATAACAATATAATACAATTTTGTGTGGTGTGTGGCTAGTATTTATCAAAATGTGAAAGATTAGTCTGCTTAATACATTATTCACTTAGGCTGAGATTTCTTCATCCTTCTGTTTATTTCAATCAAGATTGTTCCATCAAAGCTCCTTCAACATCTTTATCTGCAAAATGCTTGTTTGACATAGGCACTTTAAGCAAAGATAGCTTGGGTCAGAATTCACCTGGTTCTAATATTCTTTAACTATGGAGTTTTGTGTTCAAATTTCCTTCTCCTCAACATGGTTATAACAGATATGTAACTTATTTCCAGTAGTCCTTCAATAAGTGAGCCAGCACTTAGCATTTCAACCAAATTCCTGCGCAAGATAGGTTTTCTTCACTTCAACTTTCTCTAAACTCTCAAACTAACCTGTGCAACACAGCACCTATAAAAACATCTGAATTACACTGCTACGTATAAATTCTCTTCTGTATCCATGGATGTTATCCTGTAGAATAACTGTAGCCAATGCACTCCTAATTGTCTTCTGTACAATATTTTGCATTTATGAGAAATGAAATCATCCAAAGAGCTCACATCTCACTTTGTCAAGTTGCACCACCTGAGCCTTTGAGTCAGAAGATGACCGTTTCAAGCCTCACATAAGTACCTCAGCTCCTTGTATAACTGAAGCATGGAGCAGTACCATATTAAATGTGATGTTAAATTGAGGCCTACCTTTGGCTAGTTGAAAGAAATCATCTGGTGATTTCCATGCACATTATGGACTACTGCATTTTCCATCACATCTTCATAAGAATTAGTTGGCATTAAAGCAATTTTAGATTACTTGAGGAGATGGAAGACAATGTATAATGTAAGCTCATTTAAAAAAAATTACACGTTTATCACTTTCTTTGATTTGCATGTCTAATATTTGACATTTCTATGTTTTAAACGCCTCCATAGGGTTGGCATTCACAGGTTACAGCAATATTTTGGTAGCTTTTTTTTAAATGGAATGGCAAATTCTTTCAGCTTCATAATTAAGTTTTCATGAATGAAGAATGATTCTCTCTCCATTATAGTCTTCATAAAAAAGTTTTTTTTAAAATTTGTCTTGAGTCCAGACAATGACCTTCTGTGCAAATTCTTAACATAGTTAGCATTTAAAGTCAATAGATCTTATTGTTGCCTTCCTGCTGAGATTCTTGCCTCTGGTGCTGACTAATGAAGCCAATCAAGTTAAATGGCTGCTGATAGCAAGTCAAGAATGGTCAAATATAAAACCCATGAAGGAGTTGAAAGATTTGATCCAATTACTAAAATAGTTTAAAGGTTTGTTACACTTAAAATCTCAACTTTGTAATGAACATAAGAGGGTTTTTTTTTTCTCTGATGTTCAAGTGTTAGTGGGAGGAAAACTGGATGGAGGTATCTGTTGCCAAATTGTTATCCCAGAAACTCTGCTGTATTAAATTTTCTTCACTCCTAATGGTAATTTCAATCACCAGATCTTCACCATGCTTTGTGCAAAAATCAACAAGACGGAAAGGATTTGGGGTCTATTCCAACTGGAAAAGAAATGGTTGTAGGGAGAGCAGTACAGTTCTTAATGAACAATTAGATGAATATTTAAAACAAATAATATGAGGCTATGAAGAGTATGTGGAGCAGTGATATTAGTCAAAGGAAAGTGCTGGAAAATGCAGAAGACTTGAAACATTAAATTAAAATACTACAAACAGTCAAGTTATGTAGATCAAGTTATGTCTTTGTGAATTCTGATAACGAGGCTGCACGGTTGTGAAATTGGGGCAGTATGGTGGCTCAGTGGTTAGCACTGCTACCTCCCAGCATCAGGGACCTGGCTTCAGTTCCCGCCTCAGGTGACTGTCTGTGTGGAGTTTGCACATTCTCCCAGTGTCTGCATGGGTTTCCTCCGGGTGCTCCAGTTTCCTCTCTCAGTCCAAAGATGTGCAGGTTAGGGTAGATTAGTTATGCTAAGTTGCCCATACTGTTCAGTGCATTAGTCAGTGTAGGGGAATGGGTTACTATTTAGAGGGTCAGTGTAGACTTATTGGGCCAAAGGGTTTGTTTCCATACTGTAGGAATATAATCATAAAGGGTTATATATAAAACATGAACATTTCAGTTTTTGGGGAGTATGCTGCCTGACTTGCTCAGTGTTATCAACAATTTGCACTTGTTTTTGCAGTGGGATTAATATGTAGATTTCTCCAGCTAAGAGCTGATGCAAAAATGCTGACTCCACTGGTTAATTCTGGTGCAGATTCTCCTTGTTCTTTCATGTGCTACCAAAGCAATGAATCATAAGGAATAGGAACAAGAGTAGGCTGCTCGGTCCCTCATGCCTGTGCCACCATTCAGTAGCGTGGCTGATCCAACATTCCTCATGTCCACTTTTCTGCCCTATGGGATACCATAAAGATCACTCATTGGGTCTCAGCCATTTATAATCGATGTTTATGACTTAAATGATGGGGCAGTACATAAAGTGTTGAAGCTGGTGATGTAAAGTTATCTGGGCAAATAAGCAGGCTGGAGGAATATAAAATGGCCACATAACAATATGGACTGTTTGGGTAATGGGCAAGAACTTGACAGATGAAATATAACATGGTGAAGTATGAAGCTCAATACAATTTGAATGTGAGAAGCTGGGAAATACATGCATTCAGAGGGACCTGAGAGTGAACCACTTGGACTTTTAACAATTAATGATTGTACTATAACCAGTTTTATATCACAGAGGCATTATATGAACCTGAGTTCCACCAGCTGCTTTGGTGGGTTTCAGACCCATGTCCCCTGCATTCCTCGTCCAGTGACATGCTACCATTTCTCCCTGAGAGTATAAAAGTAAAGCAGTATAACTGCAATTATGGAGGACCTTGGTAAGGTCACATCTGGAATATCATGTGCAGTTTTGATCTCCTTATATAGGCAAGCATGTACTTGCCCTATAGCAGGGCCTCTTAAAACTGGTCAGGACACATTGTGGGGTCATAAGCTAAAATTCTGGTATGCCGAGCTCTGCAGCAACCATGCCGTGGCGCTGCAGTCAGGTTTGTAATAGCTGTGCGTGTGCTAACAGGCCCTACCTCACATGTTCTCCCCCCACAATTCCAAACATTCCTCCTGTAGTTTTTACTGAGGGGTCAATCCCCAAGCCTCAAAATGGGGTGAAAGTCAGCAAAAGGTTTGGGAAGCATAGCCCGAGAGGGAGTGCAATAAATGTTCCCTATATTTATTCCTGAGTTGTGAGGGGATTGTCCTATGAGGAGAGATTAAGTTAACTCAATTTATAGTCCCAGGGATTCTAGATAATGATAGGAACTAACTAAAATACATAACCTTCCTGTGACTTGACTGGGATGTTGAGAAAGTGTCTCTCCTGGTTAGGGAATCTAAAAGATGTTGTCATACTCTCAGAAAAAGGAGTTGGCCATTTAGGTCTGAAATGGAGAAGAATTTGTTTCCATTCCAATGGTTGTGAATCTTTGGAATTGTCTACCCTGGAAGGTTGCAGATGCTCAGTCTCGATGTCTATTCAAAATAGAGATTGTTAGATTTTTGGGTGCGAAGGGAATTATGGGATACCAGCAGAGACCCACAAAACATTTGTCTTGAATTAGTTTGGTTATTGCAATGGTAACTCTTTAAATACAGGATTTCTATTCATTCTTTTACAAAAAAAACTGTAAGGGAATCCAAACTTCTCACTTTTCAAAAAGTTATATAAAGCTGTCCACATACTAAAAATTACCCTGGCAATATACATTGAACTTATTTTTCAGCCCGGCCTTGTGACTTGAATATAAATATAAAATATGAACACCTAATTGAAAATTGTCGTCACTTTGGGCTGATAAGACAGATTTACTTCTGATGAGCACAATATTACTTGAGGATTCTATTTCCTTGAAATATGCCTCTTATAGTTTCAGCGTGTATCATCAAAGAACACAGTCCCACAACTACCCATGTTGTTCCATGGCTGTCTTGGTATAGATTAAAGTTTCATCGCAGTGTTAGAGTTGTTCTTTTCTTGAGTTCAGGTTTTCACAGTGTCATGCATATTTGAGTTAATTTAATCTTCAGTTATAACATAAATAATAGCTTTTGTATAATGAATTGCATCAAATAATTATCCCCATCTTTATGCCACAATTAACCAAATCCATTGTTTGATCCTCCCCTATAATGCTGTCCTCATTCTATACAAATCCATTCTTCTCATTGTCGTCCCTCTAATGTTATTTCTATTGCATCCCTTCCTTCCAATTTCCCATAGAAATAATTTCTCCAGCTGTTGTTTCCTCACACATGCTTACAGACACACACAGCAATATTACCAACCATTGGCAGCCAGACATGATGAGCCTAAAATAAGGTGCTGCAAGTTTGTTAAGGCAGAAGTGAATTGTTAGGCACAGAAAGCACTATTGTTTAATGCAAAATAGTTTTCTCTTGGGGCCAGCTGTGAAAAAGTAGAGATAAAGCTTCCTAGTCCTATAAAGACAGTTTCATATGTTGATCCCCACTGTGTGCTTTGTGATCAGCACTTTAGTGTGTTCCATCTGTCAGACCATCTGGCTTCAACCTTCATTCCTTTATGCACCTTTGTGTTTTTCAGGTCCATACATTCAGAGGTCCTCACTGGTGTGAATACTGTGCCAACTTTATGTGGGGTCTAATCGCTCAGGGAGTGAGATGTTCAGGTAGGGTCTCATTTTATTCTCTACAATGAGCTATCCTTTTTAAAAAATTATTTACAAAAGCACTGATCAGTCAGTACATATTGTTTTGCATTAAATATATTTTTCTCTTTTTAGTCAAGATATGTAAATAACCATCATTTAAGATAGAAGTTTAAGCTCATGTTTCTATGGAGGAAAGGTGAATTTACATTTGAGTGAAACCAATGAGTGAGTGCTATAAAAATGTTACTGCAAGAAAAGGTGTTACCTGGAAAGTTATCAGTTACTTTTAAGAAAGCTGAGCTCTTTAAATGCAAATCTTTAAATATTTCTTGCTGGAACAATATTTCACGCAGCTGTCTGTTTTTGCAGGTAACAATATGGAAATAATAAAATGTTTCTTTTTTTTAAAGTTGTAAAGAGTATAGCAACATCATTGTTATGTTCTGTCCATTTTAATGTGCTTTTTACTATACTAGATATAACCATTTCAGTTTTAATCTGAACTGTTGTACTTTACTGTGAGAGTTACCTCCTTGTCGATAATTTATAAAAGTAAAAGAAGAATGACACTGAACAAATGTAGGCTTCTGTTTAGTGGGCCTGGATTGTTGGACAATTTGAGGCCCTTGGGTTGTTGCAAGATCATTTTACCCCACTATCAATACAGCCTACTGAGCTAACTCAAGCAAGTGAGAGATGTTTGTATGTGATTACATACTCTTCACTCTCTGTATACTTCTAAGTTACTTTACAAACAGTGTGAAACTCTGTACTTTACAGTGTTTTTTTAAGATTGTAACCTTCTTTACCAGAAGGTCTAATTTAAATGAATAAATAAATGGATCTTGTTCAGCATAATGCAGCATGAGACTGTCCTTAATGACTGTCCCATGTTTTGTTTTAATAGATAAATGTACCATTATATATATATATATATATATATATATATATTATGAAGCATGAATAATGTCATTCAGATAAACAGTGCTCAGTGCACTGAAAAAGATAACACTGACCTGATTGATATCTGACTAATAAAAACCAGACAGAATTCAAAATGAGCTTGAACTGGGAGGAAGCAGCTCCATTCAAGGTCTTAGTGAATTTATCCAGTGAGTAGCCTGGCCACATACAACAGGATGGTTTAAGGTTCAGTCCCCGGTCTTTGCCAAGTTACTGGTTCTCTGCCAAATCAGAGATATGTACCATCACTATATCTGGCCCAACAAAGAGGCTTTTATAACAGTTCTTCATCCTAATTACTGTTCAACAGCTCCATTGAACAGTCCACGCAGCACGTGTAAACATTGCTTGAGAAAATAATAGGCACTGTCGTAGTGCCCCTTTTGTTAACTTGCTTGACAGCACTCATTGTTGAGTTCAAAAATGGCTTGGTAAGGTTACTGGAGTGCAACTGGTACTGCATCAAGGAATTACCAAGATGAGAGTGTAGTTAATTATTGAAGATAAAAAAGCACATGAAAGTATCATTATTGTAAATTTAAAATTGTAAATAAGTCAAAAGTGCACAAAGATATTGGTTCAAAACATACTGAAGTATTACAAGGAGGTATCTGAGGGCTGAAATACCTAGTTTATGAACATATTAACCATGGAATATCTTCACTCAAAGGCAGTTTAAATATGTAATTTATTATTTATAAGTTATATGAACATTATTTTTTTTTCCAGTATTCAGTTTATAGTTTCATCATTTTGGAGATGAGAACCAGTTGTAGAATGCACCAACACAAACTATCAGTTCTGATTACCTAGTAAGGCAATAAATACTGTCATAATTTTAATATTTTTGAACTTATAAAAAAAAGTGTCTGCATAAAGATAAATGGTCATTGTTTCTTGTAATAGAAAGATTATGCTTTTAGAATAATCTGTCCAATGTGGATTTGTTTGACTCAGTGTCACTTGTTAGAATAATCTATTGGATTTAAGGTATTTTTTGCAACAACATAACATTGTTTCAATGGTCACTCAAAAATTACAAATATGACTGGCTGAATGAGCTACTCTTGCTCCAATTTTGTGTGCTCCTTAAAAAAAAATTGGAGACTTTTAAAAATTCAAATTAAAAATAACTTGCCTGTACTGTTTCTGTCAGTCTCTTTTATCCCCATTTCCCTTAATCTTTCTTGTATTCCCCAGGTTGTATTTTTGGTTTTTGTACATCTAATCTAATTTACCTTTTCTGTTTCTCACTTCCAAACTTGTGATCTGTGCATAAAGATTTTTCAATGTGGTTGGTTGGTGAGACTTTTTGCCAATGACCCTGCTTGCTGATCCCCTCTAGAGGGCACTGTACTGAAATGAATGCCAAATTAGAGGAAATTTCCATGGATAGATTTTCTAAATGTCTCTTGAGCAGCTGACAGCAGGCACCATTCCTTGGTCACTGACAGCAATGTGCAGCCCCTTGTGTTTTCCTCTTTTGGATCTGGTCTGTCATATATTTTTAGCATTTTCTAGTTTTATTTCAGTTTACTAGCATTTCCACTTTTCCTCGTTATTCATCGGAAGCAAGTTGTCCTTCCGCTTCTTTTGAAACAAAGGCTTCAATAGCAGTATCGCTCAAAAATGAAGTTCAGCATTTAAGTAACCTAATTAGGTGGAAACTGCATGTATGTCTGTTAACTGTAAGCCCTACTAACAAGTTTCCAGACATATAGATCTGTGTCTCTAGCACAATCAGACATTGGCAATTGAGATGCAAATAATGTATTTAGACTATAGGAAACACATGAAACTTAGGAGTAAGGTGTGCTTTGATTAAGAATATTGTTTAAGATTTTAATCAAAACAGGCAAGTCTCAGTGCATTTTGTATGACAATATAAATTCATGCTTCAATGTTTGATTGAAACGAGTCAAACAAGTTTTATCTTATTCTAATGCCAAAAAACAATAGAAGGAGTAGTTCAAAAATCATTATCTCCCTTTGAAATGGAGAATGGGCACAATTTTGTAAAGAGACAATAAATAACAAAAATTACATTTTAATAATTCCCACAACCAACTGATTCCTCTCACAAGATGACAGGACAATGTCACTCATTCATGAGTGAGGCAAGTTTATAGAGGTAGAGAATGAATGTCATCCTTAGTTAGGGAGGAGAGTTGAGAAAACATGCTGATTGAGGTTTTATTTTATTGAACTGTATGAGTTTTATGTCAGGGACTCTGTGAAAGGACCCAAGTGACTTGGAAATTTCCATGCTGTTAGAACTCCGTTATCTACTAAATCCAATAAATTCCTAAGTGTTGGATTCAAAGCTGTGGGAAAGTCCCAAGAGTTTGGAAGTCAGTATAACCCCAGTGCCATTAATTATTCAGTATACCTGAGAGTGGGAGTTGGAAAGTTCACAAGTTCAAATTTTTTTGATGCAACTGATTTAAGGTGTGATCAAGACAAAACCATGTGCTGGTAGTGTCTGTGTGTAATTACTAGAGAACAGTTTCTGGACTCCAGGCGAGTGTAAATTCAGATAAGGAAGGTGATTCATTAAAACTTGAGCAGTCATTGCAGTCAGGATTGAATGGCTTTTGAGAGGGAGTGGGTTAGACAGAGTAGATAGGGAGAAGCTGCATCTACTCATAAAGGGAACAGAAATGAGACAGCATAGATTTAAGGTCATATGCAAAAGAAGCAAGGGTAATGTGAGAAAAAGTGAGAAAAACTATTCACAGTGAATAGTTAGGATATTGAATGCACTACCTGGAAATATGGTGTAGATAGTAAATTAAAGCACTTGAGATTGGATGATCATTAGGATAGAAATAGTGTGCAAAGATAAGGAGAAAAGGCAGCAGATTGCCACCATGTAATGATGTCTGCTTGAAGAGCTGGTGCAGTCACAATGAGCCAAATGGTCTCTATGTTGTAACAATTCTGAGAGGGAAGAAAGTATGTGTTGGAAGGATAAAAAATATGGAAATCTTGCTTAGTTGGAAGAGTAACAGAACAAATATCTTAGTTTAGATTTGGCATGCTTCTGAGAGGGAGAAAGAACACAAAAATATTACTCAATTTCATTGCTCTTGTAGAGAGCATTGATCAAAACATGATCATCAAGTTATAAAATGTGCCACATACTAAGTGCCACTTTCGGCAAGTTTCATCAAGGGTATCACTCCATGAAGCCGAATGAGTCTTTTTCATTCTATGTTTCCAAACTCACTTCATTATCTATGCACCACTCCTCTATGAACACCCCAGCTTGTCATTTTATCCCACTTGCCACAGGCAGCCGTATTTACCACTACCAGGATATGATTAGATTAGATTCCCTACAGTGTGGAAACAGGCTCGTCGGCCCAACAAGTCCATACTGACCCTCCGAAGAGTAACCCACCCAGACCCATTTCCCTCTGACTAATGCACCTAACACTATGGGCAATTTAGCATGGCCAATTCACCTAACCTGCACATCTTTGGATTGTGAAAGGAAACCAGAGCACCCAGAGGAAACCCACGCAAACACAGGGAGAATGTGCAAACTCCACACAGACAGACAGTTGCCCGAGACTGGAATCTAACCTGGGTCCCTGGCTCTGTGAGGCATCAGTGCTAACCACTGAGCCATCATGCTGCCTAAATCCATAATCCCTTAATCCCTGCTTTTGTGCCGTCTTTAAACTCTGACAGTGCACAGGGTCAAGTGTGGCAGTCTGGAGTTGCCCATCATCATGCACATAGTGGGAGAGCAACCATAAACCAGTGCTTTTCACAGCACAATGATAATTCATCTGACACTTCCCTACACAAACAAGGGCACAGTTTTACATCTATCACAGTGTAAGAACCAGTCTGCATGATTTACCAGTCATTAGCCACATCCCTTCTTATAACTCTGTCTTACTATTCTTTCCCCAATACCCAGTGTAGCCCATCATCTTATCATTGGTCAGTGTGGACCATCACATTTCAGAAAAGCCTTCATATTGTCCAAAACATTCAGTTTTATTCATCAAAACAAACAAACAAACATACATACAGAAACTGACTGTGGAACAGAAAAGACCATTTGCCTTTTGAGCAACAATTTTGCAGCCAATAATGATCATTGCACCCAGATCTCATCTGTTGGAACTGGGTGTCCTGCCGCATTGGGGTAGTGTGCTGGAAATAAACCCTGCTATGCCTGGAGTTGTCATTAAAGTTAATGTTTTAGAAGAAATGTATAAAATCCCCAGATTACCTGCATTTCAGACCCATGTTGATAGAAATCATCACTGTTTAGTACAGATTATGAGATTCTAGCAACAGGTAAACAAACTAAATTAATTTGAATGAACTCTACAGATTGAAACTCTAAACTCCCCCATGACTTACACATACAAACATAAATATAAACAATGTCCCCTTTACCCATATGGAAAAAAGACCATTGTGTAATCTTTGTTCACCAGATGTGTTGGGTTGACTCTTGCTGATTGGAAGATTTCTCCTGAACCTTCCTTTTTCTGAGTGCTTCCACTGGCTAGTGAGGCTAGTTCACTTATGAGAGGTTTCTGACATATCCACTTCAAACAAGTGCAGCTTCTGCTGAAGGAAAGATAAGCTTGTTTTCTTCAAGTTGCAAGTGGCTTACTGCAGAGAACTGAGTGAGTGATTTTGACTGCTGCAAATCTTTTGGGTCTTTAGCCAGCCTGACCAGCTTCTGTCTGTTTGGTTCACAGCCCAAGCTGTTGAGCTACCTGACAACCAATCGCATGGTTGGTCATTGATTCTTTGGACTAGAAACCAGTTATCAATGGCTTCACTTGTAAACTACCCATCGACTTTAGTTTGCATGTTTCTGGAACCTAGTATATATCCTGCACTTGAGGAAATTAGCTATGTTGCCAAAGCCAATAGCCTGGGTTGTGGCACTGAACTCCTCAAGATAACTGACGTCATCAAGATGGTAGCAGCATAGGTCTCCTGTGCAGGAGCTTGTCCTCTCTGACCACTTTTCTTGGTTTGTCTTTACTATATACTGTATACCTGACTCCCCTTTACTACCATTGACAGCAAGGCAGTAGAGGAGGGATGGCAGCACACACATTGCTGATGATTGATGGATTGTCTTTATGCTATACCTTTCTTTTTTTTGATCTTAAAAACTATTCAAACGGGGTCGGATCGTGGCAACAGTGGAAAAGCTTTTCACTGTATTTTACTGCTTCTCTCACTGTAAAATACAAGTGACAATAAAATCAATCAATCCATCAATCATTCAGTCATTTCTCAGGGAACAATAAGATGAAGAAGTGTGATCTGGGTCAGATTGTATCAGTAACAGTCTTGATGCATTTGTTGGTTGAGGCTGAGAGATTCCACACAAATGCCAAGTGATCCATGGAAGGAGCCAGTTTCACAAAGGTTTAGAGCAGTTGCTACCTCAATGGCCACTAGGATCACCTTCATATTTGTTGGCCCCGCTCCAGCAATTGCCGTAGTTCTGTGACAGTGTCCTAGAGTATCCTCTGCCTGTGGCAGCACTGTGCCTCAGTCAGTTGGAGGAAATGGTGTCAAGGAGAACAGATTCTGGGCCTCCTGTACCTCCTGCCTCCTGTAAGGGCGTCTTCGTGGGAAGGCTCTTCGGCAGCCATGGCGGTTGCTACTGACCTTGGAGGAGCATCTTGAACATGAATAAATCTAGAATGCTCAGTTGCAAACTGCGTCATCACAGTATTGGAGGTAGTAATTCTGCCAGGCAATACTACGGGCTATTGGTGAAGGAATATGGGTGGAAGTGCAGTGCTATCTTCTTGGCAGAATCATGCTGTACCTCCTATAATCTCAGAAATCCTCATAATCTTGGAGGTCAAATTGCTTCTCTGATGTGATACTATGCATGTCCACTGGCACAGTGTAAACCACAGCTATTATACCAGCAGTCTGAGCACTTACTTCAGGGCTTAAACTTAGGTGTCTGCTGCTTGTGTTCTACTGGACGCTGGTGACCATGATTGTGAAATTGTGAGATGAGAGATCGTAATCACTATCGTCTTGCTCTTCACCCATTGCTTGACCAATTTGGTATCTGCAAGGAGAAAGACAAAAAGTAAGATTGTGATTTGTTGCGCTGGGGAGAGGTGGTGATGTTGTTACAAGGTACAGGTTGCATGCTTACGCCAGCCACAACTTACAAGTTGGAAGAGATTATGATTTGAGGGGTAAGGAGTGCAGTTTATGTACGAGCATGGCCTCACAATGTCTGCCTCATTAACAATCAGCACAATTTCCACCAGTTGACAATACGTAGGCACTCATGTTCCCATCCAATTACCTCCTGTTGCCTATAATTAGGGGCCACTATGGTTTAGAGTCAGAGATGTACAGCACAGAAACAGACCCTTCAGTCCAACTCGTCCATGTCAACCAGATATCCCAACCCAATCTAGTCCCACCTGCCAGCACCCAGCCTATATCTCTCCAAACCCTTGCTATTCATAAACCCATCCAGATGCCTTTTAAATATTGCAATTGTACTAGCCTCCACCACTTCCTCCAACAGCTCATTCCATTCATGCACCACCCTCTGTGAAAATGTTGCTCCTTTGGTCTCTTTTATATTTTTCCCCTCTCACCCTAAACCTATGCCCTCTAGTTCTGGACTCCCCCACTTCAGGGAAAAGATCTTGTCTATTTATCCTCTTTCCATGCCCCTCATGAGTTTATAAACTTTTACAAACTTCTATAAGGTCACCCCTCAGCCTCTGATGCTACAGGGAAAATAGCCCCAGCCTGTTCAGCCTCTCCCCATAGCTCAAATCCTTGTAAATCTTTTCTGAACCCTTTCAAGATTCACAACATCCTTCCAATAGGAAAGAGACCAGAATTGCACGCAATATTCCAACAGTGGCCTAACCAATGTCCTGTACAACTGCAACATAACCTCCCAACTCCTGTACTCAATACTGTGACCAATAAAGGAAAGCATACCAAACGCCTTCTTCACTATTCTATCTACCTGCAACACTACTTTCAAGAGCTATGAACCTGCACTCTAAGGTCTCTTTGTTCAGCAACATTCCCTAGGACTTTACCATTAAGTGTATAAGTCCTGCTAAGATTTGCTTTCCCAAAATGCAACACCTCACATTTATCTAAATTAAACTCCATCTGCCACTCCTCAACCCATTGGCCCATCTGATCAAGATTCTGTTGTAATCAGAGGTAATTTCCTTCGCTGTCCACTACACCTCCAATTTTGGTGTCATCTGCAAACTTACTAACTATAACTCTTAAGCTCACATCCACCCATTTATATAAATGATGAAAAGTAGTGGACCCAGCACCAATCCTTGTGGCACTCCACTGGTCACAGGCCTCCAATCTGAAAAACAACCCTCCACCACCACCACCACCACCACCACCACCACCCTCTGTCTTCTACCTTTGAGCCAGTTCTGTATCCAAATGGCTAGTTATCCCTATATTCCATGAGATCTATCCTTGCTAACCAGTCCCCCATGGCGAATCTTGTTGAACGCCTTACTGAAGTCCATATAGATCATGTCTACCACTCTGCCCTCATCAATCCTCTTTGTTACTTCTTCAAAAAACTCAATCAAGTTTGAGATACATAATTTCCCACGCACAAAGCCACGTTGACTATCCCTAATCAGTCCTTGCCTTTCCAAATACATGTACATCCTGTCCTTCAGGATTCTCTCCAACAACTTGCCCACCACTGTCATCAGGCTCACTGGTCTATAGTTCTCTGGCTTGTCCTTAGCAGCTTCCTTAAATACTGGCACCACATTAGCCAACCTTCAGTCTCGTCAAGAGGCCCAGCATTCACTTTCCTAGCTTCCCACAGAGTTCTAGCGTATACCTGATCAGGTCCTGGGGATTTATCCACTTTTATGCATTTCAAGACATCCAGCACTTCCTCCTGTGTAATATGGTCATTTTTCTAGTTGTCACCATCTATTTCCCAATATTCTGTATCTTCCATGTCCTTTTCCACAATAAACACTGATGCAAAATACTCATTTAGTATCTCCCCCATCTCCTGCGGCTCCACATAAAGGCTGCCTTACTGATCTTTGAGGGGCCCTATTCTCTCCCTAGTTACCCTTTTGTCTTTAATGTATTTGTAAAAACCCTTTGGATTCTCCTTAACTCTATTTGCCAAAGCTATCTCGTGTTCCCTTCTTGCCCTCCTGATTTCCCTCTCAAGTATACTTCTACTGCCTTTATACACTAAGGATTCACTCAATCTATCCTGTCTATACTTAACATATGCTTCCTTCTTTTACTTAACCAAACTCTCAATTTCTTTAGTCATCCAACATCCTCTATACCTACCAGCCTTTCCTCTCACCCTGACAGGAATATACTGTCTTTGGACTCTTTTTATCTCCTTTCTAAAGGCTTCCCATTTTCCAGCCATCCCTTTACCAGTGAACATCTGCCTCCAATCAGCTTTTGGAAGTTCTTGCCTAACACCATCAAAATTGGCCTTTTTCCAATTTAGAACTTCAACTTTTAGATCGGGTCTATCTCTTTCCATCAAAATTTTAAAACTAATAGAATTATGGTCGCTGGCCCCAAAGTGCTCCCCCACTGACACCTCTGTCACCTGCCTGCCTGCCTTCCCAAAAGTAGATCAAGTTTTGCACCTTCTCTACTAGGTATATTCACATACTGAATCAGAAAATTTTCATGTACATTCTTAACAAATTCCTCTCCATCTAAATGCTTAACACCATAGCAGTCCCAGTCTAAGTTAAAATCCCTTACCATACCAACCTTTTATTCTTACAGATAACTGAAATCTCCTTAAAAATTTGTTTCTCAATTCCCTCTGACTATTAGGGATCTATAATACAATCCCAATAAAGGTGATCATCCTTTCTTATTTCTCAGGTCCACACAAATAGCTTCCCTGGATGTATTTCCAGGAATATCCACCCTCAGCACAGCTGTAATGCTATCCTTTATCAAAAACACCATTTCCCCCTCCTCTCCTGCCTCCCTTTCTATCCTTCCTATAGCATTTGTATCCTGGAACATAAAGCTGCCTGTCCTGTCCATTCCTGAGCCATGTTTCTGTAATTGCTATGATATCCTGGTCCCATGTTCCTAACCATGCCCTGAGTTCATCTGCCTTCCCTGTTAGGCTTCTTACATTGAAATAGATGCAGTTTATCTGTCCTACCCTGTTCTCTGCTTAGTATCTGCCTGTCCTGACTGTTTGACTCTCTTCTTTTCTCAACTGTACCAGTCTCAGATTGATCTCTTTCCTTGTTATCTCCCTGGGTCCTCCCCCCACCCCACATAGTAGTTTAAATCCTCCCAAGCAGCTCTCACAAATCTCCCTGCCAGTATACGCGTCCCCTTCCAATTCAGGTGCAATCCATCCTCCTTGTACAGGTCACTTCTATCCCAGGAGAGATTCCAGTGATCCAAAAATGTGAATCCTTCTCCTATACACCAGCTCCTCAGCCATGCATTCATCTGCTCTATCCTCCTATTCCAATCCTCACTAGATCATAGCACTGGGAGTAATCCAGATATTACTATTCTCAAGGACCTCCTTTTTAAAATCCTGCCTAACTCTCTATAATCTCCCTTCAGAAACTCCACCTTTTCCCTTCCAATGTCATTGGTTCCAATGTGTACAATGACCTCCTGCTGGTCCCTCTCCTGCTTGAGAACATTCTGCATCCTCTCTGAGACATCTTTGATCCTGGCACCATGGAAGCAACACACCATTCTGATTTTTCATGGCTGGCTGCAGAAACGTCTGTCTGTGCTTCGGACTAGAGAGTGCCCTAACACAATCGATCTCTTGGAATCTGATGTACACCTCATTGCATTCGAGCCAGTCCCGATACCAGAAATTTAGCTGTTTGTACTACATTCCCTGAGAATCCATCACCCCCCTACATTTACCAAAATAGCATACTTGTTTGAAATAGGGATAGCCACAGAAGACTCCTGCACTATCTGCCTACCTCTCTTACCTTTCCTAGAGTTAGCCCATCTGTGTGACTGTTTCTGTGACTTTTCTCTCTTCCTATAACTGCCATCCATCACGCCCTCTTGTTCTTGTAAATTCCTCAATGCCTCTAATTGTCACTCTAACCAAGCCATTCGATCTGATAGGATTTGCAACTAATGGCATTTATTGCAGGTATAATTCTCAGTTACATGTAAACTGTGCCTAAACTCCCACATGGAAGATGGAGAGAGAGAGAGAGAGAGAGAGAGAGAGATATGTTAGTGAGTATTGTACAGTGTGTTTGAATGATGTGGCTGTAACAGCTGAGCAGCTAACAACACATACAAACTGTGTGTGGGTGTGGCATTTGCAGTAATGTTATCAGGAGGGGTTCAGTTTGTGAGGATGCCAAGGTACATATGAATGTCATGTATGATTTCTAATTGATATTGTTGGTGATGATTAAAGGAGGGCGTGGTGAATTGAGCAGTTTGAGGGTAGTGATGCCCTTGGTAGAATCTGACCTTTTAAGGCACGTCAATTGATCTTGTGAAATAAGGCCACATAAAATAGGAACAGGATTATGCCATTTGTCCCCTTGAACCACCATTTAATAGGGTCATACTGTTCCAACACTCCTCAAGTACACTTTCCTACCTTTTCTCCATAACCCTTAGATTCCTGATGAGAAGTAGAATCATCTATACATAAGAAGTCTACCCCATAGCTCTCTGTGACAAGTAGTGCCAAAGACACTCAACCCTCTTTGTTTTAAATTGGTGCCCCTTTATCCTGAGGTTATGCCCTCTGGTCCTTGACTCTCCCATGAGGGGAATCATCCTGTCAAACATTTACCCCTATCAAACCCTTTAAGAATCCTTTATCTTTCAAAGAGATCACCTTTCATGCTTCCGAATTCTAAAGAGTAGAGTCTCAACATGTTTAACATTTGCTCATAAGATAATCTCCCCATAATGGGACCATCCTAGTGAACCTTGACCATGGCTATTCTTTTCCATTGGCCTTTGGCCAAGGAGAGTCCCCTTGCATATAAACAAAAATCTTTCCTTTTGTCTACCTCCTTCACCAAGGCCTCCAGTGCAATATCTGAAAACACAGGAATCATTTTCTCTTAAAATGCAACTCCTCAATGTTTCCCAGATTAGAATCACTTCCTGCAAAGTTCCAGCACCTGCTTGAGTCACAACATAAGAACATAAGAACTGGGAATGGGAGTAGGTAGTTCATCCCCTTGATACAATTATGGCTGATCCCATCTTGGCCTCAACTCCACTTTTTTGCCTGCTCTCTATAATCCATTAACCCATTAATAATTAAAAATCTGTCTATCTCCTTAAAATGTACTCAGCATCCAATGTCCCAAAATCCACCACAGGCCTTTGAGCAAAATAATTTTTCCTAATCGACTGCCCATTATCTGAAAGCTCTGGCTTCTTGTTCTGAATCACCTCAGGTGAGGAAACATCCTTTCTATACCTGGTTGTCAATCCCCTTTAACACATAATTTAGTTATACAATCTCCTCTCAACCTTCTAAACTCCAGAGAATATAAGCCTAAACTGCTCACTCACTCTTCTTAAGACAAAAGCTCTGGTGTCTGGAATCAATCTAGTGAACCTCTGCAGAACTGGCATGGTGGCTCAGTGGTTAGCACTGCTGCCTCACAGCACCAGAGACCTGGGTTTAATTCCAGTCTCGGGTGACTGTGTGGAGTTTACACATTCTTCCCGTGTCTGCGTGGGTTTCGTCCGGGTGCTCCGGTTTTCTCCCAGAGTCCAAAGATGTGCAGGTCAGGTGAATTGGCCATGCTAAATTGCCCAAAGTGTTAGGTGCATTAGTCAGAGGGAAATGGGTCTGGGTGGGTTACTCTTCGGAGGGTCGGTGTGGACTTGTTGGGCCGAAGGGCCTGTTTCCACACGGTAGGAAATGCAACTACCATCCCTCCTTGAGAGGACCAAAATACTCCAGATGCTTCATGCAGTTGTTGTAACACTTCCCTACTTTTATAATTTATTGCTTTAGTAATAAATGGCACAGTTCCATTTGCCTTCCTTATTACCTGATTTGAGGTGAAAATGTGTTGCTGGAAAAGCGCAGCAGGTCAGGCAGCATCCAAGGAGCAGGAGAATTGACGTTTCGGGCATGAGCCCTTCTTCAGGAATGCCTTCATCTGCAGTCCTCACTTTCTCCTTATTACCTGATTTACCTACAGACTAGTGTTCTGCGATTCATGCATGAGGACACCCAAATCATTCTGCACCAAAGCACTCTGAAGTTTCTTTCCATTTAGATAGTACATTACCTTTATATTCCTCTAAGCAAAATGGATTACATTAATGGATTATCCACATGAAATTTCATCTGCCAATTTTAACAGTCATCTAAGAGGATAGCTTTAATGTACATATTGGAGTTGTATAATTAATCATTTGTGAATTGCTTTTCACAGTTTTCATTCAATGCTGTGTTATATCTTTTTTAAGCAGTGTTGTGTCAAACAACCAACAGAACTGCTTTTCTTGCCAAGTGAAACTCATCTGAAATGAAAGCTTTTTTTTCTTAATTGTATAAACCAGTGTAACTTGAACATTGAGGATTGCTCACAATTGTCCTTGGTATGACCAAAAAATGTTTTTCAGTAACCTGTCATAGATAAATGGTTAGAAACAAAACAATGTGAATGGCAGAATTCTTTCACTTTTTACTCCCCTTTGTCAATTTTGAAATTTTTTTTGCCACCTACTCATGAAGAAGGCATTCAGGACATGTGTAAGACTTTTGCCTTTATTTGAAACCACCTTTCCTAATACAGAAACCATATCACAACATAAATGAATGTGTAGATCACAAGTCTGACTATATGTTACAACCAAGTTACAGTTGTCTTTTCAATTTAAAATAATACTGTCTGAATTAGTTAACAGTTTATAATTGTTGACAGGTCCATGTTCTAACAATTGCCAAAAATAATGTAAAAAAGAACTACTCGTATGTCAATAGAAAACCTTTCCTTACTACTACTTCCTCCAGACATTCACCATTCATTTACGAATTGTAAGTAACTTGCACAGTTAGTTTGCCTTCTAACTTGGTGGGGTATGATCTGCTTCAGTGATAGTATACTTGAACAAACATTTAGAAAAATTATACAATTAGTGCAAAGCCAATCACAAATGTATTTCTGAGCCATGTAACAAAAGCCCTGAATAATTATACTCCTGTTGGTTTTTGTTCCAGACTGTGGACTGAATGTACATAAGCAGTGTTCAAAACTTGTACCCAATGACTGTCAGCCTGACCTCAAGAGAATCAAGAAGGTGTACAGTTGTGACTTGACAACTCTGGTAAAAGCACACAATACCCAGCGGCCAATGGTGGTGGATATGTGTATTCGAGAGATTGAAGCACGAGGTTTGAAAATACTCTTCATCATGCTGCAAAATATGAATTTATTGTAATGTTTGCTTGCTTAGTATATCTAAATGTAGTTGGTGCATTTTAGTTATGCTTGTCTTGCATTGCCATGGAAGCAGAGAGGCTGACTTATATTTTAATAGGTACTATCCTGTCATGTTTTTGTTATGTTTACATTTTATAGTATCATATTATAAACACACTTTATATTAATGGTATTCATAAAAGGAAGATATGATATGGGTAAACAATCAGGAGACATCAAAGGAAGGTCAGTGCCCTGCAACAAGCCAAGAAGCACCATTGAGCAGTTCCATTGGTTATGCATCTCAGTTTGCTGTTGTTCATTGTAACTGTTGTAAAATCAAAGAATAACACAAACATATTCGGAAATAATGGATGGATTACCTTCTTGTTGTCATTCTTCTACCAATCATTTTACTACACACATGGTACCATTTAAGTGCAAATCATGTTCTTGGGGAGGTGAAGGTGTAAGAGAGTTCAGAAAAGGTACTATATGTAGTACTTGTGAATGATTGCATCAAACAAATTGCAGTGTTTTTCAGAATCTTCTCAATTGTTAATAGGAATAATATAGTGCACTATATTGAATCCAACAGCAAAAAACAACACATGAATCTAACTAAATAGCTCAATGAACAATTGAAAACCCTATGGAGTATAGTCTGTCTGTTTCATTGTACAACTTTCAGAAAATTCCTCAAATTTACTGTTTATGCCTTGGATATTTATAAGTAGACCAAAGAAATGTAATAAAAGTGATCTAAACATGTAGCAGAGCAAGCTTGTCTAACACATGGCTTAATAAAAATATTTTCTCTTCAAAGGCAAAAGTTTATTGGCATGCTCATTTTTTTCTGGCTGTACCTGTAGTGATCATTACACAACAGTTTTTTTCTGTTATATGAAAGAAGGATGTATAATTAGCATATGGTTTCCAAAGCGTGGGCGGCACGGTGGCACAGTGGGTAGCACTGCTGCCTCATAGCGCCAGAGACCCAGGTTCAATTCCCGCCTCAGGCGACTGACTGTGTGGAGTTTGCACATTCTCTCCATGGGTTTCCTCCGGATGCTCCGGTTTCCTCCCACAGTCCAAAAATGTGCAGGTCAGGTGAATTGGCCATGCTAAATTGCCCGTAGTGTTAGGTAAGGGATATGGGTGGGTTGCGCTTCGGCGGGGCGGTGTGGACTTGTTGGGCCGAAGGGCCTGTTTCGACACTGTAAGTAATCTAATCTAAAGCGTATGGGTAAAGAGGGTACAACAGTGTATGGGATGAAAATATTGTAGTGCAAATTTTATTGAGTGTTAGTGATGCGATCAATGGCTTAAAAATGTACTTTAAATGTGGAACATATCTTTGTTTCAAAAGCATATACCTCAAAGAAAGTTTATGCTCTTTGATTTTCAGTGAATAGAAGAGATAATCATGTAGGACATGTTTTTCCTTCTAAAAATCAATAGGCATTTTGACTTTTTCTTGCTGGAGTATTGTCTTGAATTCTGGATGTTTGCATTTATCGCAATGTGAGAATTTTCATGGGTGTACTTTGAAAACATGCACTTTAAGCTTCTCAATTTCCCCACTGTACGTAATACAGGCAATAAAAGAACAATTGTCATTTTGTTCAATAGGTTTGAAATCCGAAGGACTTTACAGGGTCTCTGGTTTTACTGAGCACATTGAAGATGTTAAAATGGCATTTGACAGAGGTGAGTGCAATCCTTTATCTTGTGGTTTTAACTTGAAATATATATTTGCTTCATAGATATCAGTTTTGTGAGTTTTCACTTTGCCTTCACTTCAAGGTAACAGTGCAATAACAAGATTCCACTTCATATTTGTGGAAGCTTTATAAGAGTCATAGAGATGTACAGCACAAGAACAGACCCATGCTGACCAGGTATCCTGACTTAATCTAGTCCCACCTGCCAGCACCTGACCCATATCCCTCCAAACCCTTCCTATTCATATACACATCCAGATGCCTTTTAAATGTCGCAATTGTACCAGCCTGCACCACTTCCTCTCGCAACTCAATCCATACACCTACCACCCTCTGCGTGAAAAAGTTGTCCCTTAATCTCTTTCATATCTTTTCTCTCTCACCCTAAGCCTATGCCCTCTAGTTCTGGACTCCCCCACCCAATGAAGATACTTTGTCTATTTATCCTATCCATGCTCCTCATGATTTTATAAACCTCTATAAAGGTCAACCGTTAGCCTTCAACACTCCAGGGAAAACAGCCCCAGCTTATTCAACCTCTCCCTATAGCTCAAATCTTCCAACCCTGACAATATCCTTGTAAATCTTTTCTGAACCCTTTCAAGTTTCAGAACATCTTTCTGATAGGTTTGAGACCAGAATTGCATGCAATATTCCAGAAGTGGCCTAACCAATGTCATGTACTGAATACTCTAACAAATTAAGGAAAACATACCAAACTCCTCCTTCACTACCCTTTCCTCTTCTATTTCTAGCAAGATCTTAAAACACAAATTTGACAACTAAATTTATGATTTGGACTGCACACACCAGTTCATATCTCCATTAATATTTATTTAGTTTTATATTTGTCATGGAACTCCGTACTCTATTTGACCATAGTTGAATTCCAGAGTATCCTCACTTAGCGTCACGGTTGTTTTCCTCAAAATTGCAAGTTTAAACAAGGCAATAATTCTTATAGAAAGTTGTTTTTGAATGCTGTGTTCCATAGAGTCATAGAAATATACAGCATGGAAACAGACCCTTTGGTCCAACTTGTCCATGCCAACCAGATAAGCTGAATAAATCTAGTCCCATTTTCCAGCATTTGGTCCATATCTCTCAACCATTTCTATTCATGTACCCATGCAGATGCCTTTTAAATGTTGTAATTGTACCAGCCTCCTCCACTTCCTCTGAAAGCTCATTCCATACACGTACCACCCTCAATGTGAAAAAATTGCTGTTTAATTCCCTTTTAAATTGTTCCCCTCTTACCTTAAACCTTTGCCCTTAGTTTTTGACTCCCCACCCAGGGAAAGACCCTATCCATGCCCCTCATGATTTTATAAACCTCTATAAGTTCACCCCTCATTGTGACGCTCCAGGGAAAATTCCCCAGTCTATTCAGCCTCTCCCTATAGCTGAAACTCTTCAACCCTGACACCATCCTTGAAAATCCTTTCTGAACTCTTTCAAGTTTCAGGAGGAAGTGAGGACTGCAGATGCTGGAGATCAGAGTCGAGTGTGGGATGCTGGAAAAGTGTAGCGGGTCAGGCAGCATCTGAGGAGCAGGAGAATTGATGTTTCCAGCAAAAGCCATTCATCAAGGGCATTTGCCCGAAATATTGATTCTTCCTCTGATGCTGCCAGACCTGCTATACTTCTCTTTTAAGTTTCATAACATTTTTTCAAGAGCAGGGGTCCAGAATTGCACACAATATTCCAAAAATGTTCTAACCAATGTCCTGTACAGCAGCAACATGACCTCCCAATGCCTATATTAAATGCACTGACCAATAAAGGTAAGCATACCAAACACCACCTTTTACTATTCTATCTGCCTGTGATTCCACTTTCAAGGAACTATGAACCTCCTCTTCAAGGTCTCTTTGTTCAGCAACATTCCCCAGGACATTACCATTCAGTGTATAAGTCCTGCCTTGATTTGCCTTTCCAAATTGCAGCACCTTACATTTGTCTAAATTAAACTCCATCTTCCACTCCTTGACCCATTGGCCCATCTGATCAAGGTCCTTTTGCAGTCTGAGGTTACCTTCTTTGTTGTTCACCACCTCCAATTTTGGTGCCATCTACAAACTTACCTCCTATGTTCACATCCAAATCATTACATAAATGACAAAGCAGTAGACCCAGCACTGACCCTTGTGGCATACTGCTGGTCACAGACCTCCAGTCTGAAAATAAAACCCTCCACCACCAATCTCTATCTTGTACCTTTGAAACTGTAATATGGACATTTTAAGACGCCACTATTTATTTCCCCATGTTTTCTATCATCCATTCCCTTTTCCACAGTAAACTTCAATGCAAAATATTTGTTTAACATCTCCTCCATATCCTGTGGTTCCACCCCTAGGTGGCCTTGCTGATCTTTAAAGGGGCCTTATTCTCTCCCTAGTTACCCTTAATGCATTTGTAGAATCCCTTTGGATTCTCCTTAATCCTATTTGCCAGAGCTATCTCACATCCCCTTTTCACCCTCTTGATTTCCCTCTTAAGTCTACTCCTACTGCTTTTCTATTCTTCTAGGGATTCACTTGATTTCTACTGTCTATACTTGATATATGCTTCCTTCTATTCTTTGACCAAAGCCTCAATTTCTCTAGTCATTCAGCATTCCCTATCAGCCTTGCCCTTCAAAAATGAGATAACAGGAGTCCAGAGGATGTTCTGTTAGGGTGAAGACTTCCCATTTTCAAGCCATCCCTTTACCTGCGAATATCCACCCCAAATCAAATTTTGAAAGTTCTTACCATCAATATTGACCTTCCTCCAATTTAGAACTTTAACTTTTAGATTCGGTTTATCGTTTCCCATCACTATTTTAAAATAATAGAATCATGGTGACTGGACCCAAAGTGCTCCCCCCTTGATACCTCTGTTACTTGTCCTGCATTATTTCCAAGAGTAGGCTAGGTTTTGCACCTTCTCTAGTAGGTACCTTCACATACTAAATCAGAAAGTTTTCTTGTATGAACGTAACAAATTCCTCTCCATCCATAACACTATGGCAGACCCAGTCTATGTTTGGAAAGTTAAAATCCCTACCATAACCACCCTATTATTCTTACAGATAACTGAGATCTCTCAATTTCAGGGGGTCTATAGTACAATCCCAATAAACTGATCATCCATTTCTTATTTCTCAGTTCCACCCAAATAACTTCCCTGAACGTATTCACAGGAATATCCTCCCTAAATATAACCGTAACATTATCTCTAATCAAAAATGTCACTCCATCTCCTTTCTTGTCCCCCTTTTGATCTTTCCTATGGCATTTATACCCTGGAGTATTGAGCTACTAGTCTTGTCCATCCCTGAGCCACGACTCTGTAGTTGCAATATTATTTCAGTCCCATGTTCATAACCATGCCCTGAGTTCATCTGCCTTCCCTGTTAGGCGAAATTGAGGACTGCAGATTCTGGAGATCAGAGTCAAAAAGTGTGGCGCTGGAAAAGCACAGCAGGTCAGGAAGCATCCGAGGAGGAGAATCGACGTTTCGGATATAAACCCTTAAACAGGAATATTCTGGTGAAGGACTTATGCCCGAAACATCGATTCTCCCACTCCTTGGATGCTGTCTGACTTGCAGTGCTTTTCCAGCACCACAATTTGACTCTTACCTGTTAGGCATCTTGCATTGAAATAAATGCAGTTGAATTTATCAGTCTGTCTTGTTCTCTACTTTGTTCCTACCTACTCAGTCTGTTTGACTTACTCTTTTTCCCAACTGTACCAATCTCAGACTGACTACTTTCCTCATTATCTTCCTGGGACTCTCTCCCCTTACTAGTTTAAATCCTCCTGAGTAGGTCTAGGAAATTTCCCTGCCAGTATATTAATTCCCTTCCAATTCAGTGCAATCAGTTCTTCATATACAGGTCACTTCTACCCCGGAAGAGATTGCAATAATCCAATAATGTGAATCCTTCTCCCCTGACCAGCTCCTCAGCCACGCACTCATCTGCTTTATTCTGCTATTGCTACCCTCACTAGCTCATGGCACTGGGAGTAATCCAGATATTACTACCCTCAAGGATCTACTTTTCAATTCCTTCCTAACTTCCTATACTCTGTCGGTAGTTCTAATGTGTACAATGACCTCCTGCTGGTCCATCTTCCCTTTGAGATTAGTCTGCACCATCTCTGAGATATGTTTGATCCTGGCTCTAGGGAAGCAACATATCATTCTGATGTCTCGCTGTCAACCACAGACTCATCTGTCTTTGTCTCTGATTACTCCCTATTACAATCAATCACCTGGAACCTGGCGTACGCCACACTACATTAGAGCCAGTCTCGGTACCAGAAACCTGGTCGGCAGTGCTACATTCCACTGAGCGTCTGTCACCCCCTACATAAATTTTCCAAAACATCACACTTGTTTGAAATGGGGAATCAAATTAAAATTGGACTTAGGCTTTGTAAGGCCTTTCTTAGCAAAGGAGAATAAATAACACATCTGTACTCTCAGAAATGACCTATGCTATATATAGCTTATTTCCTGCATTGGTGAATGAAATAACTGTTAAACTCAATTTAAGAGTATACAAGAGAGCTATAACATTGGAGGAATTCTAAGTCCAATGGTGGACTCTCCAAGAGTGGAACTGGAGGGAGGCTGCCTGAGGCCTGTTTGCTGGGTGAGGTTGGTGGCGGGGGATGGGGGATGGGGGGGGGGGGGGGGGGGATGATGGGGGTGGGGAGGAAAGAGAGAGATAGATTGCTGTTTTTGGGAGAGGGAAGGGGATGCTGTTTGGTTTTGGAGTTGCACCTTGTCTTTGAATACCATGTTCTATGCTGCCTGCTGAGGCTACCTATTGCTCCTGGTTGCATCATAGCCACTGCCTATTAGCATCCTTTGTGGGGTTCACAGAGCCCTTTTCTGCTGCAGTCCACTGCAAATTACTCGATGAGGCTGAGCTTCTTTCCTGGTTGCCAAGCTCCCTTCAGCTGCTCCTAACTGACAGGATGTTGGGTCATAACTAGCTTGCTGGCATTTCCTCTTCTGTGAAAGTGGATAGCGCAGAGAAGTAACACATCGTGGCTCGCAAGTACTGAGAAAACTGGGGTAGTTGCTGGGCTTTGTTTGGTTAGGATGATGGCCACTCTGATCCAGATGGAGGTAGGTGGCTCACCTGCATTTATCACTAGCTGTTGACCGTAAGCTTCCCTTCCTTTGTTAATTTTGGAGTAGATATTGGATGAATTTCCATTTATATTTTATTAGTTTTTAATACACCTTTTCTGAAGAACTAACTTTTGTGCCGTTCTTGAGCTGTCAATGAACTATTGTTAACATGCAATTGCACACAGCAAGTTCCCAAAGCAGCAATATGATGATGACCAAGATAGTTTGTTTTTGTGCCATTTACTGAGGGGTAAGTATTGGCCGGGACACTGGGGATAACTCCCCTTGTCTGCTTCAAAGTAATGAAGTCTCAGCTTATCCAAAAGATGACACCTTCACAGGGTAGCACTCCCTCGGTTATAACACTGAAGTGTCAGCCATGGACATGGAGCTCAGATTCTGGACCAGTGAGATTGTACCAGCCTTCAACAGGCATCAACTATGAAAATTCAACTGTTCAAAAATGAAAAAAAAAGTTATTATTGTAGAGGAAACAAATCTCTGCCCATCACTATGATTGTTTATTTGTGTGAAGATCTGAAGGAGTGATAACTAGCATATATTCTTTATAAAGGTAACTTGTGTAAGATTTGGGTAGTTTTATTTATTGCACTATGTTTGTGTTTTTAGATGGTGACAAAGCTGACATCTCTGCCAGTACATATGCAGACATCAACATCATTGCTGGTGCACTTAAGCTCTACTTTAGGGATTTGCCTATTCCTGTCATCACCTATGATTCATATCAAAAGTTCATTGAAGCAGCCAGTAAGTATGTGAATTCTGAGTACCTGTCCAAATGACATTTGAAGCTGATGAACAATGGACAAGATACAGAGAATAGGCCTACACTGTAATAATGCTAATTTGTAATTGCATGCAGTTGTAATTTTAAAAGCCTTTTTTTTCCAAATAAATGTAGCCATGGACAAAGATAACTAGAGTAATTTCTTTACCTCACTTGCAGTGTGAAATTTGATCCTAGGTGGGTCTATAATTCTGCAGTTAGATGATCTGTGCCACCTCACACAGGTCCACCTCAAGTGGATGGCAAAGCCTAAGCAGTGAGTTTTGACAGTAAATTCAACTGTCAAAAGGGCACCACAGTTTACATTAAAATGAGGAGCAGAAGGCAATTCAGCACTTTTGGCCAGCTTCATCATTTAATATATCATGGCTGATCTCATCTTGGCTTCAACTCCACGTTCCTACCCTCTCCCCATAACCCTCAATTAAAAATCTGTCCCTCCTCCTTAAATGTACTCTGTCCCAGCTCCTACCATAGTGAATTCCACAGATTCACAACACTTGGAGAAGTAATTCCTCCTCTTTTCTGTTTTAAGTTGCTCATCTTCATTACAACCCACTTTCCCAATTATTACTGTAATCTGCAATTTGGCTTTTGTACACCTATCCCTCCGACCAAGTCATTAATATAGATTGTAAATAGTTCAGGCCCGAGGACCAAACCCTATGCCACCCCTATTAGTTACAGCTTAGCAACCAGAAATGACCTACTTATCTTGACAGGGAGGAAGTGAGGGCTGCAGATGCTGGGGATCAGAATGGAAAGTGTGGTGTTGGAAAGGTACAGCAGCTCAGGCAGCATCTGTGGACCAGGAGAATTAATCTTTCAGGCATAAACCCTTCATCAGGGATTCCTGATGGTGCCTGACCTGTTGTGCTTTTCCAACACCACACTCTCTCCTTATCTCGACACTCTGGTTTCTGTCAGGCATCTATCCAAGCTAACTTATTACTCCTAACCCCATGTGATCTTTAGCCCAGCTCCAGTGCTTACTGGAAGAGCATAACAGGAAATCTAGTCATTTACTTTCCATCTCTGAAAATGTCATGTCTTAGGCTGTCAAACAGCCTGACAATACATTCAGATCTGCTGGATGAATATTGGTTATTGGAGCGAGGTATCTGATGGTACTATAGCACCCTGTCACCTGTACCCCAACAAGAAATTAGGCCTACCTAAGCCCTTAAAATAGTCAATTAAGTCATTTTAAGAACCCATTTGCCTCAGTGAAATGATACATGCAGCTGGAGAAGCCAGAAGGAAGGCAATCTACCAGATTTCAAAGTACAGATAAAGATGGAAAGGAAAGGGATATTGAGGTAGCGTATGCCTATCAGGTGCTCCCCCTCTGTATTTCCCCTTGGCCTTGAAAGCCTGACCACCCATCCTTCCATTGAGAAATCTTGTCTCTCTCCTTGATTGAAAGTCCAGCATCCATGTTATTATTTCCTTGGGATTCTGTAATCCCAGCAGATTGGAAGGCTGGGAATTCCTGACCCCGAATGGTGGAAGTCCTAAATTTGCCTCATTTAGACCCCTCTACCATACTGTCAGTGTGTGGCAGCAAAGCTAAAGTCAGCATGTTGCTTAACTTCGATGGGGAGGTGGGGGGGGGGGGGAGCAGAGAGGAACACCAGCCACCAGCATAAAATTCATCAATTTCTATTTTATGACTATTGTGTATTTGCTCTTAATTAGAAATTATTAACCCAGATGACAGACTGGAGGCCATCAATGAATCTTTAATGTTACTCCCTCCTGCACATTATGAGACACTGAGGCACTTGATGACTCATCTGAAAAGGTAACTCGGTTTTATCCTTGGGAAATGATTTCTGCATTCAGCTGAAAAATATTAAACATTTAATTTTAAAAAGGGAAAGGCATAATATCAAAATTATGCAAACTCCCTAGGTAAAAATATTAACATTTAATCAAGTTCTTCAAAATTCATCTGATTTATCCATAATCTGCATTGATGCCTACATGACAGTTCAACGTTGCAGTAAATTACCAATCCTGCCAAATTGATGATTCATTCAAAAAGAATTAAACTCTATGGTAACGGAGATGCCTTTTGCTCTGATCTCAACATTTATCTGTATTCTTTGTAAACGTAAACTAATTTAGTACAGCGAATGTGCATTTCACTTTAATACACAATATTCAATCCATACAATAATGGCTTTAAGCAGCAGATGCCAAGTACATCAAATACAAATGTAGATAAATGGAAAACATAAGACTCTCTCCAAAACTGTTTGGTCAAATAAAAGAAAATTTACTAGTATTTCTTTCTGCTCTTTATTGTCATAGTTAAAGCTTTAAACTCTGTCAGGTGAAGCACGAGAGCATACATACTGTGTAGTTCTTCATCTAATGACATGAGTTATGGTAATTACCATGAATTTTGCCTACAATCTGTGGTAATAACTTATAATTATATGGAATATTTATTTGCTTTTAAGATGCTAAGATGCATTATAAGAAAACTTAAGGTGGCAATGCACCAACAATAGTCTGAAGCTATTGGAAATCCTATACAAAAGTATGTTTCATTATGCCAATGTTTCGAACAAGGCATAAGTTTACCCATGGCCCTTTCTTTCATCACCCTAATGCTTGCTGGCCTATATTGGCTTCTTATCCAGCAATGCCTTGGTTTTCAAATTTCCATCCTTGCATATCATATTCTGGAATCATGTGCAAATCTGATTTCCTTCAGCTCTTCATTTTGTCTACCTGGGCTTTATGCCCTGGAATTTGCACCTAACCTGCTTCACCTTCAAGATAGATCTTAAAACTTATTTGACCAATCTTTTGATCACCTTATGTGGCTCATTGTCTGTTATAGTAAGTCCTTTAGAACATTTTTCTGCATTAAAGGACCTGTGGTATTGTGAGCTGGTATTATACCTTTACTTATGGCAATTATTATTCTTAATAATATTCAAAGAGATTACTGTTGTTTTTCATGGTGAAAATCAAATCACATGCACAATTTGAAATATGAAGTGGTACATACAATGAAAAAAATGTTGAGAGCCATTTAATCAATTCTAAATATATTTCAAATTATGTTTCACAAATGTGGTCATAATATGTCACAAACTAGAAGCTAACAGGAGACTATTTTAGCATTACACATTAATCTTGAAATTAAACTGCAATGATATACAAAATTTGCACAAACTAATTCAGTGATTGTTATCTGGTTTTTTTCTGATTCCTTTGTTCTCCTTCATTACATTAGCTTCCCTTTGATTTAAAATAGTTCCACTGAAGCTTTCATTGACCAGATGTTTCAACAAAAAAAAACTGCTTATTTTAAGAATGTGAATTTCAAAACATTTTTATATAAATTCTTTCTTCATTTCTTTGTACCTATTCATGGGAGTAGTCATAAATTATTTCTGTGGGAGAGCAGGATAGTCTTTCATAACCATCTCAATAGCTGTTATCTCGGCACTATTCTAAGGGTAGCCAAATAACCAGAACAAGCCTAGAGTTCCTATTTTTTCATTTGGAGAAGAAAATGGAGTGTAGATGTAAACATATTCCTGATGCATTTCAACCAGAATATTGAGAAAAACTCAGAGGCAGTAGCCCTGTCCATCAGCTGCAAAGTTGGCCCTGAAAGCCAGAAGTGGATTTTACAGTTGCGTGAGGCAATAAAACAGAAATGCTGGAAATACTCAGTTTCTCACCATTGATGCTACCTGGCCTGCTGAGTTAACATTTCACGTCAATGAAGGAGTTCAGCTAAGTGTTTCTACTTTTTCCCCATTTTTATTTAAGATTTCCAGTGTCAGTGTTATTTTGCTTTTGTGTTTAGTTGCCCAAGACCAGGGCTTCAGTCTGCATGAGGCAATTCCTTCCACCTCCAGTCAGACAGCTGGCAGCTCCTCGTTCCCAAGAATGCCACAAAGAGCAATGGCCACAGCAGGGACTATAGTCAATTCATGATAGTAGTAGCACCATAGCACTAAGTGAGTGAGTTGAGCATGTCAAAAGATTCAGACAGGCCCCACCAGGAGTAAAGACTAATGGCTCACTCAGTGCTAGAGGAGCCATTTGGGATTAAGCAAGCATGGAAAACCCTTCACACTAAAAGGCCCTTAGTTGAGGACAGGTTGCCCAAACAGGACGGAATCCCTCTGCCAGGATATATGTGGTGACCTCACCAAATGGTAAGGGCCCTTCCCCCCACTTCAGCACCAGTAAAATGCCAGCAGTGGCTGGAGAAGGCCCTTAAGAAGCTCGCTAAGTTTTTCAGTTGGCTTTAGAGCAGGCAAGCCACCCAAAGTCTCTCTTGCTGCTAGTAAAATTCCAGGGGGGACAACAAACACTTACACCTTCCTGCTTTCCCACTCATTTTTACACCACAATACTTATTGCCAATCTACCATGAAGGGGACATAAAACTCCAGCTGGCGTCAATGATTGAATTCTTGGGTGTCCAACTTACAAATGCCTAAATGTGAAGTAGAATTTATGCTTCCGGTGCTGAAAGCTTATTAAACTGAAAGCAGTTAATGCATTAATCTGAAAACCAGTTATATAACTGAGTACCTTTTAATGTCTGTACGACACAACTATTCTTTATGCTGTAACACATTTTGTTAGTCCATATTGCTAAGCAATCAGTCTCAGCCATATGTACTTATGTTTTTCCATTGACATTTAGCATGTATCATAAAATTTTCAGAGCACTACTGACATGCATATTTTGATGTATCAGTTGAAAACCTTATCATTTGATGGCTTGCTTGTTGAGTACAACTAATTTGAATGATTACCCATGATCCTCACCACTTTTCACATCTTGCATTTACTTAATGGCATTCACTTTTAAAAATGTGCTATGATGTACTGCCAATACGTTGGATTATCCCAGATCCTACAGAAAATCACGTGCTATGTGATTAATCTTAGTTGTAATAGTAAACACTACTGTTCAACGTCTAAACTGATGGCTGGTCAAATCTTCTTTTTGAACAATATTTAATTGATACATGCAATTATGTGAAATTTACCAACCTAATGAATTTTTAATTAATACAGGAACTAAAAGCAAACATTTTCTCCTCTCAAAACAAAATTTTAGGACTTCCTCTTAAAATGTTTAATAGGGCTGGCAAAAAATCAAGTCAATATTTATTATATTACCTGTTCTGTGTTTTGGTCATAATCGTGTACTATTAATTTATTGCTAATCTCACATTTTATAGTCTCATACGAGGCCTGAACTGGAAACTGTATAATTGTACTTTAAGTGCTGAAACTTGATTGAAAGGAAGACATTTTACAAATCTGTGACATAAGGTTAATTTGGTTTTCTGTCACAAGTTAAATACTTTTTAAAGGGTTTTCACTGAATTTGTATTTATTGATATATCCACTGCTGCTTTTAAAACAACCAATCAGAAGCAATAAGAGTGCCTTGGCATATGAAGTGTCCACTTTACCTGAAACAATATAAATATATAACAAAACAAAGACATTGAAAAGTATTGGAGTGTTCAACAATCACAAAAAAATCTAATAGACTGATCTCATTCTTTATAGGGTCACTATGTTTGGAAAGGACAACTTGATGAATGCTGAAAACCTTGGAATTGTATTTGGGCCTACATTAATGCGACCCCCTGAACAGAATACACTGGCAACTTTGAATGATATGCGATACCAGAGACTGATTGTTCAACTCTTGATTGAAAATGAAGATGTATTGTTCTAAGAAGAAAACAATATGAAGTAAAACCAACTTTGTAGTTGCTGTTTGTGACTCAACTGCAAATGGCTCTGGTGCTACTATCTCCTTGCACAATTGGCTATGTAGGCTTAAGAAGTCTGTAATGCTGCAGATGAGCACTAAAACATTTCCTGTAACCTGCTTGTTAGGTAGTACATGTTTAAGAGTTGAGGTTGGAAAAAGATTATCTTAATATACTATATACTTTCCAACAAAAAGTAGCTTTTGCTGTATAACATAACTGTGTGTGACTACCACAAGCTACAGAGTTGATACCTTGCTTTTCAAAATCAAAGACAAATATCCTCATTTGGTAAAGCTAATAGTCAGATTTCCACTCCAAAGTTATCTTGGTGCAGAATGAGTGATTTTTAAAAAAGTTATAATTATATTATTTACTTGTTTTGTTTCTGAATTACGTCACAGAAGTTTGAATTGCACTAAGTGTCTATACATTAGGTATAAATTAATTGATATACTATACATTTTCAAAAATCATTACCCATTAACTTGAATAGAAATTTGTGCTACATAACAAATCAATATACTACAAATGATCAATTTTGCAATAATTATACAAAATGCAATGCATATGCAGCAAAATGATATTGGAACAATAATTTTAATTATCATTGTACACTTCTGTTCTTTTCTGCCCAAAGTTTCATTATATTTACATTCAGTTCACTATGAGAATTGAATTAATCGTCACACTGCTGTATTTATGACTGCCAGAGTGATTAATGGAAGGCATTTAATTTGTATATATGTATAAAGTTGTGTTTAGCTATCACTTTGGTAATAATAGCAGAATGTCACCAAATTAAGGAAGGAAGGATCTTCTGTATTTCTTCCATTTTATTTTTCTTTGTGAACATTAGCTATATTCCTGATTATTATGGGCCATATGGGCTGCATTTCAAAACTGTTGAACTTCGTACTTTCTTTGCAAGTTCCTTTCATATATCATTTTGGTTAGAGGAAACTCAAACCCTTTATGTTTTGCAGTGGCATATTAGTAGTTTTCTGTGGTTCCCTTGGTGTTGTTAACTCATCCTTTTCAAAACAAATATTTAAAGTAGATTGAAAATGTTTTAAGAAGTGTTCTGTGATATCATTTGGATAGTTTCCAAATGCAAATTATATGTTTTAACTAAATCAAATGCTGCAGATGTTTAAAAGATAACTTTTAAATTCTTTTGGAGATGTACATTTTCAATTGTTTAGTGAACTGAGCATAGTCACTGGTACTTCTGTTTAAAATATTTGCTTTGAAACCTTTTTGGCTATTTTATTTCTCATGTATGAATGTGTAAAATGATGTCAGATTTACTTTGTAAATTAAACAATGTACTGTGAAAAATTTATTAAATGTACTATTAAATTTAAATCACATATTACTGACTTTTATCAATAAATGACAGAGGAAGATTTGATCTTTACATATTGTACAGAAAATTTCACTCATGCCAATAGATTAAGATACACATTTTGCTGCATCTTACAATGCTCAGCTGTACATTTTGTTTTGCCATTTTAGAAACAGTGTACACAGTCTCATATCTCAGCACAGTGTGTAAGTTAGGATTTCAGTTTTCATGACTTGATGAAATGGCAGCAATACTATCTGCCACTCTGAGTGCCATAGTTACAACGTTTAAAATACACTTAGATAAGTACATAAATATAAAAGATTTGGAAGGATGTTGGCCAGGAGTTTAGTTTGGAATTATGTTTGACATGAACTTGTTGGACTTAAGGGTCTAACTATTTTTAGAAAGAAAAGCAAACCAATTCTTCGGTGTTCTCATTTATAGGAACACAAAGGTCTTTCAAAATCTGTGGAGAAACAGATGATGTTTAAAGATGAATGACTTTTTAACTAATGAGGTCAAGAGTGTGGAACAGAAATACAGGTCAAGGAAAGATTAAAAAGGGAAGTTGAAGATCAAAAAGTACCATAGAAGGAAAGACAAAGGAGTTGTAATATGGTCGAGAAAACAAGGAATAGATCCAGAGTGTTAAGAAAGAGGAGTTCAAACTGAAAGCAACTCATGAAAAACAGGATATAGATGTTGGGGCGTGTTGGGAGGAGAGTAGAGATACTGCTTCCTATTTCCCTGTAGACTGACTACATCGCTGAACATCTAACCGTTTTTCGACTGTCACTGATATCATCTTCTCTGAAGATCTTCCCTCCACAGCTTTCCACCTTGTACACTCAGTTTGTAACTTCTCTCCAAACTCCACACACAGGACTGCCCTGGTAGACCCATAGTTTCAACTTGTTCCTGCCCTGCTGAACTTCTATTTCCCTATCTTGACTCAATTTTATTCCCTTGTCTGTTCTCTTCCCAACCACATTCATAATTCTTCTGATGGTTTAAGTTAATTTAACAATTTCCAGTTTTCTGGCCTGAAACACCACCACTTCACTACACATCTACAGTTTAATTCCTCATAGAATAGTGTAAGGGTCTTCACTTCTTCCTTGAATGGAGACCTAAACAGTCCCATCACCACCACCACCCTCTGTTTGACTGAGTTAATTCTCACAATAATTTCTCCTTTAACCGTCGCACTTTCATGGGCCCAAGCTATGGCTGTCTTTTTGAGAAGTATGTGGTACAGTCCTTCCCACAACTGCTTCTCCAGCATACCGATGACCTGTATTATTACTACCTCCTGCTCTCGTTCGAAACTGAAATAATTTGTTTACAGGAGATTGAAGAGACCCCCTGTTTACAGAGTGTACTATCAAGCATGTGGTTGATGATTGTGTTATATTGTGAAGGCCCAAGGAAAAGTGAGAAGGGAATTTAATAACAGCAATGGAATGAAGTGAAGCTGTCCATGCACTTATGTCAGTCACATGGTTAACCTGATTAAATATATGTCCAATCAATTATGATAGCCAAAGGCAGGCTAAAAGCAAATTCTTTAAAAAAAATAATTCAATGGAGAAGTCTCTGAACTGCTAGAGGCTCTCTCTCCGCCATTGTGAAACAACTCATTGATGTTGGAAGTGGATCTAGGTGTTTGGTGATATATTCTTCCCAAACACGATCACTAACTTTATACTTTCAAATTTAGCTTCAGGATTGGAAAAGATCTCCCAATAAAGAATGATGTGTTGGTGTTGGTGTTGAATTGGGGTGAACAAGGTCAGAAGTCATATGACACCAGTTTATAGTCTAATAGATTTATTTGAAATCTAGCTTTCAGAGCTCTACTCCTTTCTCAGGTGAAGAGAAGCGCACAGGCACAGAAATTATAGCAGAGATCAAAATATCATACAAATGGAGAGAGTGAAGTTTTGACAAATTGAATAATAAGTCTCTGCAGGTGATCAAAAGTGTCAACAGTTGAATAGCAGGTGAAGAGATGACCTATGATCTGATTAATTGAGGAAGAGAGTTTTTAAAATTGTGTGAGATTAAGATGGTGCTAGAGACAAACCAAATGGCTGAAATAACATGCTAGATATAAGACTCACATGCCAACTGATGTAATAAGTAACCCAAAACTCTACAAGTTACTGTACACTGTGGGCAGCACAGTGGCTCAGTGGTTAGCACTGCTGCCTCACCACACCATGACCCCAGGTTCAATTCCCACCTCGGGCAAGTGTCTATGTAGAGTTTGCACATTCTGCATGCGTTTTCTCCAGGTGCTCTGGTTTCCTCTCACAATCGAAAGATGTGCAGGTAGGTGAATTGGCCATGCTAAATTGCCCATAGTGGTAGGTGCATTACTCAGGGTTAAATATAGAGTAGGGGAATGGGTCTGGGTGAGTTACCCTTTGGAGGGTGTGGACTTGTTGGGCCAAAGGGCCTGGTTCCATACTATAGGTAATCTAATCTAACCTTAATTAAAAGGTAGAGAGATCTTGATTAAGGTAATAGTGTTAAAACAGGACAGTAAAGGAAGATTTTACAAAATCACATGCACCATGAAATGAGCACATGGTCACGGTTGAAGCTGTCTTCAGGGGTACAGAACTTGGCTTCGAAGGCCGCCTTTGAGGATCCTTACCCTAAAATGTCTCTAACTATTGAAGTGTTCCCCACTGGGAGGGAACATTCCTGACAGGCAGTTGTTGAGAGGTGTCCATTCATTGTTTGTCATAGCATCTGCATTATCTCACCAATATTCCATGCCTTTGGGCATCCTTGTCTGCAGTATATGAAGTAGACAACATTGCCTGATACTCCTGTGACTATGTGTGGGTGGTGTTCCCACATATAATGGTAGTATCCATGTCAATGATCTGACATGCCTTGCAGAGGTTGCCATGGCAGGGTTGTCGGGTGTCGTGGTAACTTCTTCTGAAGGCTGGGTAGTTTGCTACAAACAATGATCTGTTTAAAGTTTGGTAGTTGTTTGAAGGAGAGGTGTGGTGGGATAGGAATGGCCCTGGTGAGCTGTTAGTCTCCTT
The DNA here is from genome assembly GCF_047496795.1 of Chiloscyllium punctatum. NCBI lineage: Eukaryota > Metazoa > Chordata > Chondrichthyes > Orectolobiformes > Hemiscylliidae > Chiloscyllium > Chiloscyllium punctatum. The sequence goes on along the minus strand of NC_092746.1, from coordinate 1,850,422 downwards.
AATGACACGTTGAAGGCTGTGAAGAACATGGCATAGTTTCTCCACTCTGGGAAAGTACTGGACGATTAAGGTACTCTATTGTTCATATCCTATGTCTGTCTTGTTGCAGTTTCTTGCTGTGGCACTTTGGAACTAGCAATCAATGAGCTGAGCATCATATCCTGCTCTGATGAGGTCAACTTTCAGCATCTTTAGATGGCTGTTGCATTCTTGCTTGTCAAAGCAGATCCTACAAATACGCAGAGCTAGTCCATAGGGGATGGTTTCTTTGACGTGTTTATGGTGGAAGCTACAGAAGTACAGCAGCATGGGGTTATCTTTGGGTGAATGGTAGAGTGAAGTACTGAGGTCTTCTTCCTTGATGGAGATGTGTGTGTCCAAGATGAGATTGGTTCTCAACAATAATCCATGGTAAGTCTGATGATGGGATGGAACTTGTTGATATAGTTGTGCCGTCATTTCAGTGATTCCTCAGATCAAAAATGTTGATGTATCTGGTGTGTAGTGTTGATCATTGGTCCTGTGTAGCAAAAAAGTGTTGCTTGAATTTGTGCATAAAAATGTAGATGTTTTGGGATGCAAGTGTGAGTTCCATGGCTGTTCCATGCATGTGGATGAAGAGCTGGTTGTCGATGGTGAAGACAGTGGTCAAGGATGAAGCAGATTAGTTGTAGAACAGCGTTTAGAAATTGAGTTAGAGAGAGAGAGAGACCTTCACAACTCCAAAAGAAAAAGTACTTTAGTACAAATGGAGTTGCCACTTTCATAAAAGAAAATGTCCTTTTGATAAAAGGAACTAGGCTGTGTGACAAATAAAGGTAAAAACAATGACTGCAGATGCTGGAAAGCAAATACTGGATTAGTGGTGCTGGAAGAGCACAACAGTTCAGGCAGCATCCAACGAGCTGCTCGTTGGATGCTGCCTGAACTGCTGTGCTCTTCCAGCACCACTAATCCAGTATGTGTGACAAATAAGACAACATTCAGCAAAAGAAAATTTCATGTCTAATTCCGTAGAAAGCTTGATAAATGCAGTAGAGCCAGAGATCATATGAAAAGCTTGCATTAAACATCCAACAAAATAGCACTGTTATAGAACGATTCATTAACCAAGATTTCACAGAAGGTAAAAGAATGGCAAGTCATTTGAGGTAATGAGTCACAGCACCACCCCTAGGTACAACTGGTACTGCAGATAAGTATTGGCATTTTTATAGTGCGTTTATTCAGAAATTCGCAATTCACTGAAATGTAAGGTTACAATCAATTGATTTTATCATAAAATAGATGACTGGGCAAATCTTGATGGAGAAATAATGCTGTGTGAAAAAGGCTGACTAATTTATACAGCAAATGTAAGGATTAAAAGAAACCGAATGTAATGAATCTTCAGAGTATGTTGGTTGATTTATATTGTTTCACCACAAAACAATCACATTGCTACTCTCCCCTGTAAGAAAGCTAGGGCTTGTAATCAAGAATGCAAGGACTTCTTACCAATGTGAAATTTGTAAATGCAATGCCAGTCAATCCCTCTAATGAAAAGGGAAATTTCAAACATTTTTCTTGTTTTTCATAAATCTTCAGACTTGTAAAAATCTCAATAATTTTTACCTTTAAAAAACTTTCTGCACTCCTTAAACCAATCACTCCTTCTCACTTTTGTTTTCCTTTACCCGTTTCAACTCTAATTTGCTCCCATTTTCCACTTTTTATTTCTTTTTCAAGCCTTCAATCTCATTGGTTAGAGAACTGATTAAGGATTAGAGGTTCCTGATGCCTTTTTGCACTTGCCATGCCATTATCTGCTGAAAGTGAGAATTGATAAAGGCACAAAATATTTTAAATATGTTCAGGAAAAATAAGTTGCAGTGCTTTTGTTATAAGATGCCCTTTTACATCAAGCATGATTTATTGTCTCCAGCTGTATGACGCAGAATGATTACTCTTAGATTTAAAAGTAGTGGTATTTCCTGTCAGAGAGCTAAGGGAACTTATAGAAACAGTCCATCACCCTATTTGATGCCTCAAATAACCATCCTGTATCTTAGCAGGAGGAGAATCCTTAAATATCTGCTAATCCCAGTTGCCATTTAACGATGTGGTAAAACAAGTAACTCCTAAGTAAACTCATATCTTATTATTTGACCTTCTGTATCATTCTTTTCCTGATATTATCTCACCATTTCCTTTCAATCAGTGTATTGGAATTTCTTTCTTTCAGTTCTTTTCCATGATATGAACTCTGCTAGCTTAGCCAGACCTTATTAATGAGATCTAATTTTATTTTAGAAGCTGATGGGAGTGTTGCCTTAATGAATTGCTGCAGTTCTTCTGGTATAGCTAGGCCTACAAGGCTGTTAAGGAGGGAGTTTTGAGATTGTGACCTAGCAATGACCAAGGAAGAGAAATAGATTTCCAAGTCAGTATACTGCTTGATTTGGAGGGAATAAGAATGCAGTCACGGTCCTATGTACATGTGGCCCTTGTTTTTGTATGTGGCACGGGCATGAGGGCCAGCTGCAGCCTTTTGAGTTTGGATTCCTGACCCAATTCCTCCTGCCTGCTCGGTTACTGCTCTTTCCTGGTATCACTGGAGGAAGCCCATTGGTAAGTTCATATCAGCACCCCAAAAATCTCCAAATTATCCCAATGATGGGAGAGGAAATAACAGTGACCAATCTTTCAGACACAAATGTTTATCTGCTGAAAGCCTGATTCTCAATCAAGCCCTTCATTTACTAAGTGTCTTACCTCTACAGTCCTGACACCCTTTTAATAAGCTTTTTTTTGTACTGGAAGAGAATCTGAATTTTCTTAGATAGTAGGCCTGTGTTTGCTGAAGAGAATCTCAGTGCAAAGGAAGCATTATGCATAAATAAGCACTCTTAAGCAAGAAAACTGAACTGGCATCTGCTGGAAGTCCAAATGTAGTTATTGGTATTTTTTTTCTATTTATTGTTTATCCTGGTTTTTCTTTCCTTTCTCCAGGCAAAACCCTTTCAGCTGAACATAAAATTGTATGAAGGTGGCACAGTAACAAATACTGTTGCTATCTAAACAATTAACCAAATTCAATACCATACTATCACAATGCTTCCTTCCCCTAAAGATTTTAGCACTGTACCCTGTTAGGGGCTCCTTGGATGCTGCCTGACCTCCTGTGCTTTTCCAGCGCCACTCTTTTTGACCCCTTTCAAGGCTATTGGCAGAATGCTACCAGAGCCTAAATGGTTAAATTAGGAGTATATATTGCATGAGGCTTAACTGATATGTTTACAATGATAATTGGATTCAACAAGAAAGATACAGATAGGTGATTTCTTCTGATGGGAAATACAGAACAAGGAACTAATGATGATATCAGAGGTAGTTCCCTTAGGTGTGAAATCAGGAAGCATTTTTCCACTCAAACTAGTAGAATTTTCTCACTCTAAAAGCTGTGGGCACTGACTGAAGGTGGCTTAACTCTGTTAGATTTTTTTGTTAGGTGTGAGCATTAAGGTATCGCATCAGCCATGATTGAATGGCGGAGTGGACTCGATGGGCCGAATGGCCTTACTTCCACTCCTATGTCTTATGGTCTTATGGTATTTGGAACAAGTGGTGTTAGGATAAGGTGATCCATGATTTAAATGAATGGATGAGTCTGACTGGAGTATTCTTGTTGGTCTGTTCCTCAATTTTGATTTTTTTTAAAGCTTGGTAAGATTAAATCCAGAAAACCACATGTAGACACAGAAGGCAGCCCTTGTCTGCCCTACCATTCAACAATATCACAGGTGATGTGATAATTCTCAAATCCACTTTCCTGCCTTTTCCTCATAACCTTTACTGACTGAATGTGGTGTTTTTTGAAAAAAAACACTTTCTGCTTGGAATATGCTCAACAACATAGCATTGGAAGCTTTCTGTGAGAAGGAATTCCACAGATTCATGACCCTCCAGTGAGAAATTGCTCTTCATCTCTACCTTAAATAGGTAACGCCTTACTCAGATTGTGCCCCCTGGTTCTTGAATTTCCTATTTTGTGTATTGCACAAGTTCTTAAGACAGTATATTCACTTCCGTCATCCAAGTCATTAAAACACAATTGGAAATAAACGTGGCCCTGTACTGGTCCTGCAGTATTCAACTATGGAAAGCTATCTTGAAAATTCATCCACTTTATCCCAAGTCTGTGTCTTGCATTTGTTGATCAGTCCTCTATCCATGCCAATATACTCTCACAACACCATGGATTATCATTACGTTAGAAGTCACACGACACCAGGTTATAGTCCAACAGGGTTTATTTGAAATCACAAGCTTTTGGAGAGCAATTCATTTGACAGGTGAAGTGGAGGAGAAGCACATTAGCACAGAATTTGTAGGCGGAGAGATCATTACAAGATAATTCTAGGTAATTAAGAGTATCGAAACATAGTATAAATGGTGTGAATGGAGTGCCAACAGATTGACTAACAAGTTTTTTCAGGTGATCAAAAGTGTCAAACAGTGTGAGTAAAAGGTCAATAGCTATGATCTGATTAACGCAGAGGGATAATTATAAAAGAACCAAGAATAAGATACTGCTAGAGACAAATCAAATGGCTGGAATAACATGATAGGTATAACAGTTGCATGTTGAGGATTTATCATAACAAGTAATCCAAAACTGTACAAATTAATTAGAGCTCATAACTGATTATCAAAGGTGATGGTGTCAAAACAGAACAGCAAGGAAGATTTTACAAACAATAGCGTGGTAGGATTACATGTAGCACAACATGAACCCAAGATCATAGTTGATGCAGTCTTCATGGGTGCGTGATTCTGCATTCAAAGGCAGTCTTGGAGGTTGCTTACCCGAAGATTGGAAGCAGATTGTCCTCAACTGCTGAAAGACGTTCTCATAAGAATGAGATACAATGCCCAGTTCCAAGGTCCTACAGCAAAAAGCTGTAACAACCTCCTCAGAAGTCAGACACAGGACGCAACCGTTAGAGTATCATTTGTCATCCAGTACTTCCCCAGTGCAGAGAAACTACGCCACGTTCTTTGCAGCCTTCAACATGTCATTGATGACAATGAACATCTCACCAGAGCCTTCCCAACGCCTGCACTTCTCACTTTCGAACAGCCACTAAACCTCAAACAGACTATCGTCTGCAGCAAACTACCCAACCTTCAGGAGAACAGTGACCAGAACGCCACACGACAGTGGCTCAGCAAACTCTAAGTCATGCCAGATCATCAACGTGGATACTACAATCACACATGGGAACACCACCCACCAGGTACACGATTGGTACTCATGTAACTCGGCCAATGTTGCCTATCTCATACACCGCAGGAAAAGATGCCCCGAGGCATGGTAGATTAGCAAGACAACCTAGATGCTCCAATAACAGATGAATGCACATGGTGTAACAAAATCGACAGGCAGAAGTGTTCCATCCCATTCAGGGAACACTTCAACAGTCAAGGACGTTCAGCCTCTGAGCTTTGGGTAAGCACCCTCCAATGCTTTCTTTGAGATACACAAGGAGAATCATGGAGCAGAAACTGATAGCCAAGTTCGGCACCCACAAAGATGGCCTCAACCATGATCCTGGGTTCATGTCGCACTACATGTTACCCCACCATACTGTTCTGTATTTGTAAATTCTTAGTTACTGTCCTGTTTTGACACTATCACCTTGATAACTAGTTATGATTTATCCACCATAGTTAGTTTGTACAGTTTTTTTATTACCTGTTATTGATTAAACCCTCGGCATGTGACTCATATGTATGATGTTATTTCAGCTATTTGGTTATCTCTAGCACCATCTTATTTTGGATTTTTTTTTGTAATTAATCGCTCTGAGAAAGTGAAGACTGCAGATGCTAGAGGTCAGAGTCAAGAGTGCGGACCTGATGAAGGGCTTGTGCCTGAAATGTTGATTCTCCTGCTCCTCAGATGCTGCCTGACCTGCTATTCTTTTCCAGCACCACACTCGTGACTATCTCTCTACCTTAAATTAATCAGATCATGGCAATAACACTTTACTCACAGCGTTTGACACTTTTGATCACCTTGTTATTCAGGCTGTCGACAGTCCACTCACACCATTTATATCATCTTCTGAAACTCTTTATCACCTAGAACTATCTTGTAATGATCGCTCCGCCTATAAATTCTGTGCCTATGTGCTTCGCTCCACTTCACCTGATGAAAGAGCAGCTCTCTGAAAACTTGTGATTTCAAATAAATCTCTTGGATTATAACCTGGTGTTGTGCAACTTCTACCTTTGTCCACCCCAGTCCAACACCAGCATCTCCGTATCTTATGATGTAGCCTTGTGTGATTTCATGTTGAATGCATTTTGGAAATTGAATATATTATATCTACCAGTTCCCCATCATATATCTTGTTGTTACTTCCTCAAAGAATTCTAATAAATTTATTGGGCATGTCTTCCTGAAGGGAATGCTTGATGATAGCTTATTTTTACATGAAACTTGAATGGAGCTTGCTTGCCCAAAACTTCCGCGTGACAAACTATTAGCTCAACCTGTTTGCATATGTCATGTAAAAACCGAGCATTTAGAAATACTGTACATCTTTTACAACAGACTAATATTTTCCCCAATGGCATTGGTTATGCTAACTGACTTGTAGTTACATTTTTCATCGCCCTTTTGAGCATTTGGCCAATTGTCTGGACTTTCCAGAATCTAAGGATTCTTTGGAAAATTAATGAGAGTCTGGCCATTATTTCAACAGCTACTTTCTTTAGTACCCTATAATAGAAGGCAAGAAGCCCAGGAGAACTATTGGCTTTTAGCCACATCTTCCCCTCACCGTTCCCCTCCCCCCCCACCCAGAATTGTTATTTAGTCTCACGATAATTATTGTATTTAATTACTCCCTCCTTTAGCCCCTCGATTATTTTGCATCTTTGGAATGCTACTAGTGTTGTCTACTGTGGAGACCATTGTAAAGTATTTCTTCAACTCCTCTTACAGTTCCTGATTTCCCATTATTTCCCAGCCTCACTGTCCACGTTCTCTTTGTCCTCTCTTTCCCTATTTATACATTTGAAGAAGTTCTTACTGGCTATTTTATATTACTTGCTAGTTTACAGTCAGTCTATTTTCTCACTTCTTTTTGGCCATCTATTCTTGGCTTTCCTTGGATTCCCTTTCTGGGCTGTTACTATTTTGCCAGCCCCTTTCCTGATCCAATATGGTAGCCATACATTGAAGAGAACAGTGAGCCTGAATGAGGAGAGGTTGAGAATTTAAAAGTCAAAATGGCAGGAACAGATCAGTCCTGGTGTTGTTCACAGAAGGGAAAAACAAACTTGGTGCGATTTAGGAGGGGAAAGAATGGACAAATTTAGACTGAGATAGAATGAGAATTCAAAAAGGAGGATGGAGAGTCTACTTTTATCATGACTCTAATGCCATAGAGTCAGAGGCAAAAAGCATGTAAACTGACCCTTCGGTCCAACTAGTCCATGCAAAAAATAATCCCAACCTAAACTAGTCCTATCTGCCTGCTCCTGGCTCACATCCCTCCAAACTCTTCCTATTCACCTTATACTCTCTGCAATTTGCATGCAGATTTGCTTCATTTCCTTTTCAGTATTCTATAGCCTGCAATGTACAGCCAGCATTACAATAGTTCCTCCAATGTTCCTTGAAACAAACCAAAGAGTCCCTCCTGCAATCCACAAAAACAATATATTTAAATCTACTTTATTTTTCTTTCCAAATCATCTCTTTGGTTTATCTCTTCTTTAAGTCTTCATCCTAGTCCAGCACTTCCTGTCAATTTAGGTATCCTTTTCAAGAGGATATTTATCCTAACCCTGTTTAGGTGCAACCTGTCCTTTACAGCTCCTTACAACACAACTGATTCTAATTCCATGTTTAAAGCCACACTTTCTACACTGTTTTTCCAGGCACACATTAACTGTAATTATCTTATTGTTCCTATTTGTGATCAATGTTCATCCATTGTTACAATATGGGCCTGTTGTGTTGTTTTACGGTTAGTATGTCAGTGCATCTTTAAGGGACATCCTCATGATCATTGTACTAGTCTATTACCTTCTGCTCTTTACATAATCTTTGAATAAATATCTTGTATATTTGTAGCACTAAAACAGACCTACTCGCAGAGCGCTTCAGAGAACATCTCCAGGACACCTGCACCAACCAACCCCACCGCCCAATGGCCAAACACTTCAACTGCCCTTCTCACACTGCTGAGGACATGCAGGTCTTGGGCCTTCTCTATCTCCACTCCCTTAACACCCGACGCACCTGGAGGAAGAACACCTCATCTTCTGCCTTGGGACCCTCCAACCCCAGGACATCAATGTGGATTTCACCAGTTTCCTCATTTCCCCTCCACCAACCTTACCCCAGTTCCAACCTTCCAGCTCAGCACCATCCTCATGGCCTGTCCCATCTGTCCATCTTACTTCCCACCTATCTGCACCACCCTCTTCTCTGACCTATCACCTTTATCCCCCACCTCCCTCTCCACCCCTGAGGCTCCCAGCCTCATTCCTGATTAAAGGCTTTTGCCCAAAATGTCAATTTTCCTGTTCCTTGGTTGCTGCCTGACCTGCTGTGCTTTTCCAGCACCACACACTCTATTCTAATCTCCAGCATCTGCAATACTCACCACTTTCTCCTGAAACAGATTTATTCTACAGTAAATATATCCAATGTTTATTAAATAAGCATAGCAAATTATTGATCAAGCTCCAGCCCATAGAGCTATTTCAGAAATGCTCATCCCTCATCCAACACATTCTGAAGCACAAGTCTAAATATTTTCAATAAGTATTGGTTCATTTATCAATGAAACAATTTCAAACAGTTCTTTGTAAGTATTGATTCATAGGAGTTTCTTGTTAGTCCTCTTGTTAAAGTTAACAATTTATTTCACTCATCTCAAGCAGACTAGTCTAGTTGGACAGGAACATGTATTTCAGAATCAGTCCTATTTAATGGAACCAAGAGAAAGGATAACTAATAAGTAAAATTTTATGTACTGGGGACATTTTGGAGCCTTAACATTTTGAAACAAATTAAATAAACCTTTGAATTAATCATTCATGCTTTAAAATAGATTTGAATGAGATACTTATTTTATTATCATCATTATCAGAATAAATATAAACAATTAGCCCTTGAACTAAAGGAAAAATGCTGTGGATGCTGGAAATCTGAAACAAACAGAATACTGAAGACACTCAGTAGGTCTGGCAGCATCTGTGGAGAGAGAAATAGAGTTAACATTTTGAGTCTGGTATAACTCTTTTTCAGAACTTTGAACTGTACCACTGAGATTGATATATAAAATAGACAACAGTATTTCTTCCTCTGATATTCAATTCTGTATTATTGGCTTGAGCTCTATTCCTATAAAGCTACAAAGGTGCTTGAGTTATGCATGCAGTTCAAAACAGAACATACAGGGGACAGAAAGCCATCACACAAGCAGTCTCTTTCAGCTATACAAGTGTGCAGTGCAACAAACAGGCTGCACTACAGATTTGTGATTTATTACAAAGCATGAACTTTGAATCTGCTAGGTGTGGCAATGCTTACTTTTCCTCAAGTATTGACTCCTCTCCTATGACTGGCAGCACTCCAGTACTTAACCCAAGTATATGTTCTTCCTGTTTGAATCTAAACAACTGATTACTAAATGTCTTATTAAGCTTCACTGGAATCAATGTCATTAATGAAAACAGTGAAGTTCTGAAGGATACTTCTTTTATCCCAGTACCAATAGCTCAGATGTCAGAAGAATCAATCCCCTCTGAACAAAAGCATCAGCCCTCAATGGCAAAAATCAAAAGGTTAAAATTGAAACATACAGCATCCTTGCAATCTCTACCAAAAGCCCTGGTAACAAATTACCCTGGTGCCAGACCAGACTGCATAGTTAGGAAATCATCCAACAATATTCTGCAGATGCAAGATTCAATCAATCAATCAATGTGATTGAAGCTAACTGCACACTGGAAACAAATCCATTGCCTGTATATGCAGTTGAGGCACTGTCAACAATCTTCTTTGAAAACAACCATCACTTCTGAATTTCCAGACTTTAAACCAAGGCGATTTTTAAAAGTAATCTTAGGCAATATTAAATTTACTAGCGGTAACACACACAGTCCTGGCTATATCTTTCTATTTGACCTGGACATCTTGAATTTAAGTTTTGCCTGACTGTTACACTTCCTAATTACTACTTTTTTCCTACATCAGGAAATCTTTTCGATCTATTCCCTTATACAAGCAATTTTCCATCACAAATATTCAATTTCTATTTCAACATACTGTTCAATTTGTTAAACATTTTACACTTCTGTAGAGGTTTAAATTCTGAATGAAAGTAATTAACAATACCTGGCATTGCCTGCATACTATAATTGCGATGATGCCAGTCAGATGTGGACCCAGCATAATTGCAATTAGACAGAAATCCTGCTTGTTACCCTTTTGGGGACACTTACAGCAGTATTCCCTCTGCAGGTTTCAGACATATCATGAAGTTCAAATGGTACTCAGGAGTCTGCACAATGATTAAAACAGTGAGTCACTCACCCAACATTTTGTTTTAACTGGCCAATTAATGGTGAGCCTGCTCTTTGGCCATTCAGTTAAGGGCAATGGACTGGAAGTAGTAATGCAAAGTCCTCACAGATAAATGATGATAGGAGCACCCTTCCTCCAACTGATCTGACCAACTCCTTGCAATTGGCCTTAAGTGGCTATTAATTAGTTGGATGGGTACACTGGATGACAATGATTGGGAAACTCAACAGTTATTCAGCTATTGAATTGAGGTAAATTGTATCTCCATCATTTTTAAAAGTAGTTCTTTTATAACTCCTGTTAAAGAATTGTTTGCAACTAATTTAGTCTAAATTAAATATTGCTACAACAAATAATGTGTGTCACTACATTCTCATTTGCAGTATTGGAAAGATTTATTAAAAGGCTAGCACACCCTGTTCTGTAGTTTATGTTACCTGAACTGTTTGTATCTACTTCAGTATTATGGAGTAGCCAATGTTCAAATGAAATATGTGCAAAGAGTTTGTTAGTCAAGTGAACAAGCTGAAAAAGGTGAGACCTGACATTCTACTAATGAAGCTGCTGCATAGGGGCATCTGTCAATGGTTAAATACCATACTAATTCAGCAAAGTACCTGGATTACAGGAATATATAGTTGGTTGGTCAGATCAACGCCAATGGAATTCAGTCTAGATAAGTGTGAAGTGATGAACTTTGGCAAGATTACCAAGGTAAGGGAATACATGATGAATGGTAGGACACTAGAAGTACTGAGGATCAGATGGTGCTTGGTACGCACATCAACAGATAGATAGTGATTAAGGAGGCAAATGGGATACTTACTGTTATTAGTTTAGATAGAGTACAAGAGCAGGGAGGCAATGCTGGAACTGTATAAAATGTTGGTTAGGCTGCTGCTAAAAAGTGTGTGTGCAATGTAGAAGCATTGTAATATTGCATGCAGTTCTGCAATTCATATTATAGGACAGGTGTTATTGCACTGGAGGGGGTGCAGAAGAGAAATTGTTTGGATGTTGCTTGAACTAGAGAATTTTAATATGAAGCAAGATTGGATAACCAGGGGTTACTTGCATTGGGAAGTCAGGTGAGGGGGGTTAGTGTGGGATCGCATGATTGAGAGCAGAGGGATCTTGGTGTCCATGTACACAGATCTCTGAAAGTTGCCACCCAGGTAAATAGTGCAGTGAAGAAGGCATATGGCGTACTGGCTTTTATTGGTAGAGGAATTGAGTTCCGGAGTCCTGAGGTCATGCTGCAGTTGTATAAGACTCTGGTGCGGCCGCATCTGGAATATTGTGTGCAGTTTTGGTCGCCATACTATAGGAAGGATGTGGAGGCACTGGAACGGGTGCAGAGGAAGTTTACCAGGATGTTGCCTGGTATGGTAGGAAGATCCTATGAGGAAAGGCTGAGGCACTTGGGGTTGTTTTCATTGGAGAAAAGAAGGTTTAGGGGTGACTTGATAGAGGTGTACAAGATGATTAGAGGGTTAGATAGGGTTGACAGTGAGAACCTTTTTCCACGTATGGAGTCAGCTATTACAAGGGGGCATAGCTTTAAATTAAGGGGGGGTAGATATAGGACTGATGTTAGGGGTAGGTTCTTCACTCAGCGAGTCGTAAATTCATTGAATGCCCTGCCAGTAGCAGTGGTGGACTCTCCCTCTTTATGGGCATTGGATAGGTATATGGAGGATAGTGGGTTAGTGTAGGTTAGGTGGGCTTTGATCGGCGCAACATCGAGGGCCGAAGGGCCTGTACTGCGCTGTATTCTTCTATGTTCTATGTATAAAATTAAGTGCATAGATAGTGTAGACAGGAAGGAATGTTTCCCCTTGGTACAGGGATTGACGACCAGGAGACATGGTTTTAAATTAGAGTTAAAGAAAAGATAGGAGGGAAATATCTTTCATCCAGAAGCCGATGGGAATCTAGAACATACTGCCTGTAATAAGTAGAGGCAGAAACCCTCAAAATGTTAGTAGTATTTAGATGTGCACTTACAATGCCACGGCATTCAAAGCTATGGCTCTATTACTGGAAAATGGGATTAGAAATAGTTAGATGGTTGTTTCTGACTGTCACAGATTTGATGAGCTAAAGGGCCTTCCTCTGTGTTGTAGATCTCTAGGAATCCAGGTATATAAATCATGTTGTTACTTCCAGACGTAAATTTATCAAAGATTCTTTCAGAATTGTCTCTTTGGCTTGTTTTATAGGGAATATTCAAAATTCATATTTATTGCACATTTCCAGAGATTTCTGAAATATCAGCCCAGTTCGGATGGTTGTATCTTGAGTAGTGATGGCTATCCCCTTTGGATCTGTTTGATGACATCAGTGAGGAATGACAAGAGCATTGCAAACAAGTGGTACAATGCAGTTCAGAGCTTGACAGGGGTATTCATCAAGCAAATCATTGGCTTGTTGAAAAGGTGCTTCTGTTGTCTTGATCAATCTGGAGCTGATCTGCAGAATAAACCCGGTGAACATGAATAGTTGTGGATCCTGAGCACTTTATAACGTGGCAACATAAAGAACTGTTGCAGCAGGAACAGTCCTGCTCAAATGATGAGTTGGATGTGCATAAACAGAAGCCAGGACTGGGTGGGAAGCCAGGACTGGATGTCAGAGCCATGGACAGAAGTGTATTGGAGACCAAAATCAACCTAATATGCATTAGGCACTGACAGGAGACCTTTTCTCAGGTGGAAATGGCTATCATGAAGGGGCATAAATTGTAGGGTGATTTGAGGAAGGTTTAAGGGAGAGGTCAGAGGTAGGTTCTTTACAGAGTGGTGGGTGTGTGGAATGCACTGCCAGTAGTGGAAGTAGAGTCAATTACGTTAGGGACATTTAAGCTATTCTTGGATAGGCACATAGATGATAGTTTTCTCAGAGTAGGATAAAAGGTCAGCACAACATTGAGGGCCAAAGGGCCTGTACTGTGCTATACTGTTCTATGTTCTATTAAGACCATGACTCAATTCTGGAATTCTACTACCTGTTTGGGATTCCTACCAACCCCTGCCATCATTCCTGGAGAGCTAACACTGAAAGTACATTTGTTTAGAGGTACAATAGTAGCTGTGCATATTTGCTATTGATCCCTTCCGAATCTGTATCACATTTGAGCATATATCAATTAGCATACCATGTCTGGAAAATCACCATCCTTACAAGGCTTTGAATTCATCTACAACATTTTAATCATCCTTGAGTGTAATGGACAGTCTTCTTTATAATGTATAGATACCAGTTGAGACTGCTATTTAGCTGTGTGCCATAGACTAGTGCATTCAAAACTGAGCCCTAAAAATGAACATTTAGGAGAGATTGAACATACTTATTGTGAAAATGTCAAAGAAAATATTCCTAATTCTTTGAATTTTATTGCATACCACACATTTTGTTAGGTTAGTCTAAACAACCACTCATAATACATACACAAAAGTAAAATCAATATATACGCAATATCTATGTGGCAAAAGTCACGGCCATGATGCAAAGCCATTGGTTTGTCCAGGAAGTTCTTTAATAGCTGTCTACACTGGTTACATTCTCAACTGAGAGCAATTTTCACCAATGAAAGGCTTCAAATCTCAAGTGCTCACATCTCTTGGCCTGCTGCTGGCAACTTAGGTTTTAATTAGAATCAAGAAAGAGCCAGCTCCCAACATTTGTGGCTCCAACTTTGAAAGGTATGTCACAGATAAGATATCACCCATTGACTGAAGTGATACTTATTCTATTGGATATCTGGAACTCGTTGCACCTCATCTATGTGTCCAGTCTCTCTGTGGCCATAGGCAGTTAGTTAGTGTCAGCAGTCTGTAATGATGTTGCAAAATGCTGTTATAACACATTGGTGGTGTCTTTCAACCAGAAGGCCCAGGTTCAAGTCTTACCAGAGGCATGTCATAACACATCAGAACAAGTTATTTAAAAAGATTGATGAGGATGTGACAGGGCATTAAATTAAGTATTTCGTACTCCTCCAAGTCAAATAAAAAGAGGCGTTGAGTTGGGGTGGAGATGTGAGTCATATGTAGCAACACTGGCTGCTATCCCTTCTCTCTGGCATGTTGCATGTTGAGTTTAATAGTAGTAACTTGACAGAAATTAGCAAGTTCAACAAGGTGATCCAGAATGGAACTTCGGGAAAGTACAGCTAGAATAAACCTATCAAGTATTGCTTTTTTTTAAAATAAAATTTAAACTGGTAAACTGATTCACTTTAGTGCTTTTCCAAATTTTAACTTTATATTAACTAAACAAATTTTTCCATAACATGCAATAGTTTCTGTATGAAATGTAAGTAAGTTAAAACCAACATTTCAGTGCAAGATAAACTTGCTCACTGATGCTTTTTAAAGAAAGCTATTTTACTGGAATATGTATGCTCCAGAAAAATGTGCAATTTGTACTTTTATTCTTAGCTATTTGCCACAGGAACAAAGGTTTGTGGTTCAAAATGACACTTAGCAAGAATTCAGTCTAACGTGTACTTTTATCATTGTATAAAGGCAACTTAAATACAGCTCTGACAAGAACAATTCCAAACACACAAGACAAAGTTGCCACTAAAAATATGGATTTTATTTCAAATTGAGATAGCAGTCCCGATGCCTTTTCTGACACCAATTTCATTTTTTCTCTTTTGGGTTTTTTTTTGCTTATTTGTAATCTACTTGAGCAAATAACTGGGTGGACAGCACAAAACCAGACACAGCACGTGCAGAGCTGCCAAATAAGGTCTTTCAATGGAAATGAGTGACACCACAAAGTGACCTCAAAGGGTCAGTGTAAATGGAGACCAAACAAAGATCACTTACCCGCATTGAGACAAGGCATAACAGCAGGAATTCAGGTAAGTCAGCAGTTGCCAAAAAGTTATTTAAATCCCAGCTGGATGATTGGAAGGAGATGGGTTGTGCATTTGTGATTTGTATAGGAGACTAAGTGTTAGAAAAGAAAATCAAAGCACAGACGAGGAAGCCATTGATATTGCTCAGAAAATATTAACTAAAGGCACATTTGGAATGGAATCAGGAGGAAGTGAAAGATCTTAAAGCATGCAGAGATGAAGTCTGGCATGAATATAATACACTCGTAATGGAACACAAAAAGCATCTTAATAAAATTCTTGAATAAACCAAAAGGATAGTCAATAAAAACAAAAAATAAATTTTGGAGAGAGACAGAGTCTGAATGTTACACGTCACAACATTTGTTTAGCCAGACACTTGGGAGGGGGGAAAAAAAAATCAAACTAGTTATTAAACAAAGTATTTGCAAATAAACAACTGTTTTATGTTAGAATGGTTTGACAGCATACTACCAATGTCCCATCACATTATATACTTTCATCCTGGTGTAATCCAAACCCTTTAGGACCCATCAGGTACTTCATTCATAAGGTTATACATGAATTTACCTCTGTATTCCACAATATCAGAACAGCCAAATCACTACAGACAAGTTGGTGTCAATGCAAATTTTGCAACTTTAGGAACAAGCAACAGAGAGACTTTGATAGTAACAATACCATTCCTAATCCTGCCCAATCCTAGTCTTGGCAATACTTCCCCAAGTCTCTTGTAACTTTAGTTTGGTTCCTGAGTGCAGACGATCAGTCTTTGTTTTTACATGCCAGTCACTTCTTCCTTGTCTCCAGAAGATCCAAGAGATGGATCTGTAGGTAAGTCCTGTATTTAATACCTTTTTGGATGGTTTTCTGGTACTTTCTGTAATTCTGGCTAATCAGGAAAACTTGCTGAATGGTTTGAAATATTATCAAACATTTGGATTGCTTGCTAATATTTGTGTAGCAAGGCCTGCATGCCTTTATTGTTTTCAGTTAAAAAGATGCATTACTCCTTTGTTTGGTTGAACTGTTGATGCGATATGTGCTTTTCAACTCTACTAATGTTAGCACCTAGCTGCTGTATCTAATTTCTGGGTTTGCAATTTGCAGAGCTTTACTTGGTCAACATGTCCCATACTCTAGCATTTCTTGCTGTTTGGCCAAGTTGGCAATCTACTTGTGCTTTAGCAGCCATGAGGCTGCTTCACTGGCATTTGCAGCAGAGGTGGAGACAGTCTGCAGAACGTTATGCCCCATTGCCTCTGATGATTGGTGTTTGTTCTCATGTTCAGGGTATTAGTTGGCTCTGGCTGAGGGTATCCTGTTGTGGTGCAGGGGGCGCTCACCATGGCCTCAGCTACTGGAGATACTTACCACAGGCAAAGGACAGAAGAACGATAGATGGCCATTGCAGTACCATCAAAATGACAGCCAACCATCTCAGGGATATCACTTCTGGTCTGCCAATGCAAGAGGGCCCTCAACAACTCCCAGAGTGAGGTCTTACTGCATAATCCCATTCTTGCCACACCATCACTGAATGGTGTCCATACTCAGAGTGATAGAATACAATCCAAGCACTTATCCAACAATGGCTGACTGTTCTACAGAACTAGCACTCCATGGAGGAAACCATGTATTTGGCATGGCTACAACAGGGCAGAAGTCATCGCCTGGATGGACTGAGCATTAGCTCTGGCATTTATTAGCTATTCCCCTGCATCTCCAGAAGGTCACTTGTAGCTATGACAGGTGGCCCATCATGAGAACAGGGATTTGCATGGGATGAGTCTACTGTAGATTGCAAATTGTCAGAACTTTTGACTCTCCAGTCACCATCAACTGCTGTGACATGTTCAGAGTCTAATCCTGAGCACGTTCCCACTAAGGTGATTACCTCTGTGCTGAGAGACTGTGGGTGATAGTGGTGACAATGCATCCTCCAAGTCTTCAACTTCATTATCCTTAGAAGTGGAGTGCTAACTTACTGACCGATGAGTGGCTGTCGCTCCAGAATGAGGGTCCATGGTGGAGAACACAAAGGCAGCAAATAATAAGCAAAACCCCATTCCCATTTCTGGATTATATGTGCTCTTTATACAGGATTAGTGGTGCTGGAAGAGCACAGCAGTTCAGGCAGCATCCAACAAGCAGCGAAATCGACGTTTCGGGCAAAAGCCCTTCATCAGTATTTGGTTTTCAGCATCTGCAGTCATTGTTTTTACCTTCCTGTGCTCTTTATACATCCAGTTCTTAACATTGGGTTGAATATACATTCCTCTGCTATCTTGTGACTCCTGTCTCCCCATTCACAACCACCCTTTCCACACCCATTTGCATTGTCTCCTCTTCTGAAAAGGTAAAAATCAGTTTTGAGACTCCCACTCCCATCCCCACCAGTCACCTAGTATTGTGCTATTAAGTCCTGAAAGTGCATCTAACAATTGAATATCTTCTGACTGAGCAACTAACCCCAATATGTGCATGCAGCTTATGACAGCATATGGCCACTCTAAGTGATTTACACAATTTTCTGCAACTTGTACAACTTTGTCTGCATGAATGGATTCCCATTCATTCAGGCCGGCATCATTTTACACCTGGTGAAAACTTTTAGACAGCAGATTCCCACCTGACATAACTCTTCAAATGCACACATATGCCCTCATGGGAGCCACTCTGCTGAAACCCCATTGCACAACATATCCAGTGCTCCACCAGGTTGTTATTAACTCTTTTAGTACTAGAACTGATTTCATTTGTGGATCCCACGGTTGCTAACCTCCAAATGTTGGCTTGGTCATGCAGGGAGGTCTTCTGGTGCCATCACTGAGGAACCGTATCTCCCTCCTTTCCCAAAACACCTGGAGGAGAACCTGCAAGGAGATAACTGAATGAGACCTTACGTTGTTTACTCAGACATGCCTCAGTATTCTCAGGGATTCTGAGGTCCAAAAGTGAGAGATAAGTGGCAGTTTAAGGTTCAAAGTTGCAGTCCTCTAAAAAGCTGCTGCTCACTCACAGGAACTGGATGCCGTTTATGAAAGGTTCCCAGACATTCAATCCTGTGATCTGATGGCAAGGTTATTCATTTCCTGCTTACATATGCAGCAAATAGGCAAGCCCAGAGCATCTCCAAATCTAATTGACTGGTTGCTGTGCAATTGCACACAGCCAAGCCCAAGCACAGGTCTCCAAATGTTACAATGGAAACTCACCAACGCAATTAAAATCTCACTCTTAGTCTTATCTTTAAAATGATTTGTTTCCTCATCAATTGTGAGCCTGCAGGTTGGAATGTTATTAAGCCACATTGCATCTACAGACTAAAATGTTCCTATTGAAAAAGATGCATCACTCTCTTTCCATTGCTCTTTATCAAAGAACATAAGTATTCTCTCTATTCTTTAGAAATTGGGTCCTTGCCAGAGTCTTCAATCAATTGGATGGACTCTACCTGACATACTTTCAAAGACTGTATGTATACTGGGAGTCAAACAGGTGTCATGTGAATACCAATGGCATAATATCTTCATCCCCACCCATCTCAATCAATCATGCAACTCTCTTTGACACATCATAGCATATATCTGAAGTTCTTTTGATCTATTTTCAGAGTTGTTTATCATGAAAAAAGGAGGATTTAATTAACCTCTATATAGCCCAGTCTCTTCTATACCATATTCAAAAATGTTGCTTACAAAAGTACACTATTTTGAGTAAGCACTTGATTCTTATTAGCTTAATTGTTTGGCTGCATTAACTTTATCCTGGATCTTCCCCTGCTCCTACATCAATTCAAAAAAAAAGTATTCAGCTGTTCCATTACCTCAACGTGTTACTGTTGGTACACCCAGCTGTAGATCCTATTTCTAGCAATTCTGCCAATTCTCATTTCCTTCATCATTTAAATTGATGCTTACATTCCCCCATCTGTTCAGACACTTCTGTTTTCCATTTTAGTAATAATTCCAGTACTAATTAATGTGGTCAGGTGTATTCCCTCCAACTTGACTTAGAGAAGTCTTCTCCTATATGCAATAAATAATCACATATCATAGTACTGGTATAGTTAAGATTAATGGCAGACAATTTAACAAGAATCATAGAGAGGAGCCTCCATCAATGTCACCATCTTCAATCAAGGTGGGGCCCAGAACATCAGTGCAAAAGACAAGTTTGAAGGATTTGCAAACATCTTCAGTAAGAAGTATCCAGTAGTCCACCTTTGGGAGTTTTTTATTTTGCAGTCTATTTGAAACCTGCACCATCACAGATGATGGTTTTCAGACAATTCAATTCATGTGATTAAAGAGATAACCAAGGACACTGGATACAGCAACGACCACTTGATTTCACAATACTCCAGCTGTGGTTGTGAGAATGTGTTCTGGAAACTAGAACAAGCCAAACCCCTAGCTAAGCTGTACTAGCAAACCACAGCATTGGAATCTAACCATGAAGGTGGAAAATTGCCCAGGTATATCCTCTCCACAAAAAGCAGAACACATCTAATCCAGTCAATTAAAGAAAAAAAAAAGAATTGCAGATGCTTGAAATCAGAAACAAAAAAACAAGCAAGTTGCTGGAAAAACTTAGCAAGTCTGACAGCACCTGTGGAGAGAAAGCAGAGTTACCTTTTCAGGTCTGGTGACTCTTCCTTGAACATATTCTGTTTTAATTCTAATCAATTCAAGTCCTATTGCAATTGTACTTGCAACTATAAAAGTGGTGAAAAGTATTGCTGATGTTGCTCTGAAGTGACACTTACCAACTGCTTAACAATGCTAATAAGTACCCAATTTGGGTTTGCTGATGATGGTATTGTAATGTGATGGGTAAAGTGTTGTGGAGGGAATCAGTGTGGCAGATGATTAGTTTAGAAAGATGAAGCAAGCCAACATGATTGGCTATGCTAATGTTATTTGACAAGTGTGAGAAGAACAACTGAACAAGATGCAGAAGAACAAAGTTGTGGGGAGTCAGGGAAGACATTTTGCTGGCTTCCACAGTTTTGATTTTGCACAATTAAATTTTATTTCATGAAGGTCTCCTGGTAACTTTTTAATAGAAAATTGGGTGATTCTTCCACAACAAGTTGTGCAAGGCACCACATACAACCCAGACTTAGATACAGCCTTGGCCCAAAATGAAGAGAACTAAATTGTAGAGGTGAGGCGAAAATGGTTAGTGCTCAACACTAGAGTTTGATTCTAGCCTTGGGCGACTGTCTGCATGGAGTTTGGACATTCTCTCCATGGGTTTTCTTTGGGTGCTCTGGTTTCCACCCACAGTACAAAAATGCACGGGTTTGGCGGATTGGCCATGCTAAAAGAAATTGCTACATAATTGTGCAGGATAGGTGGGTCAGCCATGTTAAAAATCCCATGAGGGATTACAGGGATGTGTGGCATGGCAGATTTGGGTGGGATGCTCTTTGGAGCTTTGGTGCAGACTGATGGTCTGACTGCCTCTTTCTGTACTTATAAGCATTCTATGATTTCACCACAGCAGCTGACCAAGTGAGGAATTGAAGAACTGAATTAGCCACAAATACTGCAGTAACAAGAAGTGGTCAGAAATAGAAAATTTAAATAGCTTACCTTGTTTCCCCAAAAGATTGTCTACCGTGTACAAGGAACAATTCAGGAATGATAAAATAATCCCCACTAGCACACCTCTGATACTCAAGAAACTCAACACCATCCAGGCACTCCCTCCAACACTGGTTCTGCATGTCACTGCCATGGTGCATCTACAATATGCCTTGCAGTTCTGCACAATAGCTTCTTTGACAGCATCTTCCAGACATGATTCTACCTATACCCCTCAACACAAGAATAGCAATTCCCAAACATTTCCCAATGACCCCACTTTTGAGACTTCAAAATTATCATGACCCCCTCAGAATTGAGACTGGTGTTCTTGGGTTGGTCATGGAAGGTATTTCTCTTATCTCCACCTACACCCTGAAGCATAGGTGGAGATAAGAGCAACTAGATCTCTCCTGTCCAGATGGAAAAAAGTCTTTGGCCTTTCTTGTTTTTACCCTCCTGACAAGCCTCACCAAATCACAGAAAGAAGCCACTGTATATGAAGTATTAAGATGCTTTGAGATAGAATAAGGCACTAATACATTAAAATTAATAATTTTGTTTTAAAATTGAAACATATACAGGACAAAATGACACAGCTCTTTGAAATTCAACAATCCGACCTCACTCTAGTTTTGCTATTGCCCCTATCCAACTATATTTTGGATAGCATTTCTCTCTACCCCACTCGCAAACCACTACAAGTGTTTAATTTATAAATTCTGTTATACTTATCTTGAATTTACTTTGATAATTTCCCTTTAATATGTGTAGAGCTGAAAATGTGTTGCTGGAAAAGCGCAGCAGGTCAGGCAGCATCCAAGGAGGAGAATCGACGTTTCGGGCATGAGCCCTTCTTCAGGAAATGTGTGTAATCCTTTAATATGTGTAATCCTGGTTTGTCTTAATTTGAAATTTAAGAAAAATATATTCTACACATCTAAACTCTCAAAAACGTTTCCACATAAAATCTACTTTTTTGTGTGAATTGTGCAAAAGCTTCATTCAAAAACACAACATTTTGAATAGTTCATTTCGGAAAGTTGGTTCTGTTTCGAATTTAACGCTGCAAACTAAGAGCATACGCTGGATAAAGAACACAAAGCGTGAAGATCAACCTGATACGCACAAATTGCATTGCAGACATTTTAATTGTTTAATGTTGAATGTCACCTTCCCTCACCCGGAGATGGCTTCGGAGCGGATTAGAACCCATTCGCCGCAACACCACGATGATATTGCGGCACGGTCCGGAGTGTAAACCCTCCGTTCAAGTTTGACCTCTCCTCATTACTGGACTTCACTTACCACCGAAAGAAGAAACTCTAAGACTCGTGGAGACAAAAGCTCAGGTGGAGTTTGGACGCCTCACGGCGGCGCGCGATCCAGGTACAGCGCTCGAGCCCGGACCTGGACAGGGAGCTCACCTGAGGCGCACGTGGCCGCTTCTGATTGACAGAGGCGATGTTGCCACCCTAGCGGGAATGAGCCAATAGGGGCAGAGGGAGGGAGGGAGTCACCTGCGGCAGGTTTGCAGCCTGAGCCAGGAGAGTGAGAGGCGTACTCTCAGAGACAGTGCGCAGGGTAAAACAACAACTTCTACCTTATCTTCAACCGCCACTTGGGCAAAGTGCGTGGATTTGCAGCAGACATGGACTGACGATCGTGCGGATTTAAGGAAAGGCGGTTTGATCGTTTGAATTGCTAAAGTAAATTCTGTTGGAGATCGTGTCAAAACTTGAGAGAGGCAAACAGGTGAGTCTGGAAGATAGAAGCAATGATGTGGAACTCCTGTTTAAAACGTTGGAAGTGGCGTTGTTTCTGTCTTGCGCTGTATTTTTGAGATGAAGTCTTGAGTAGACGTAAAATAGTTGCTCTGCTAAAACAGGCGGTAGTCTTCAGTCCTTCAATGACAGTGTCTGTGTTTTAAAGCTGATCAAGAGTGTGGAGAGGTAGCCGGGAAATGGCCGACGGTGGGAAGACCAGTTGGTGGAAGTCCATGACCCTGAAGAAGAAGCCGGACAAGGGAGCAGGGCAGGAGAACGTGCAGTCGTCCGCAGACAAAACACCGGCCCAGGAAAACAAACATCCCAATCTCATCGAAGATAAGGAATACGTGGACCCCAAATTAGAAAGGGGCTTTAATGAGAAAAGCACACGCAGAAACCTGAAAATCTCCCGCTCTGGACGTTTCAAGGAAAAACGCAGAGTCAGGGCTACTTTACCGGAGAGCCCCAAGTTTTTTGAAGGCAACGCGAATGGAAGTACAAATGATGAGAACTGACACAAAATACAGTTTCTAAAGACGCCGTCCGTTCGGGTGTCAACGAACTAGTCAATGAACTCCAAAAGGACATCTCACAACCTTTTTAATTTAATAAGATAAAAGCTGAAATTAAAGTGTCAATTTATATTACTTTGAATATTTCATGAATTGTTAAATATTTATTTGTTGTAATGCAGATACCTGCTGGTGTAAGTTGATTTTTACAGTCCTGAACTCTTTCCTTATCAAGTGCAGAGACAGTAAAATTCACTGCGGGTGAGAATTATGAAGAAACGCTTGTTCTGATTCAGAACTTTTTGAGCGGAAAATGATTCAAGTTATTAGTTTATAATGACAACTCTACCTTTTAGTAAATATTTTTGTTTGTGGCTGTTATGAAGTTGAAGACTAAAAACAGCGTCAACTTCCTATCAAAGCAATTGTTTATATTTGAGATTCAAAGGGATTAATTTTTTAAAATAAAAATATTTTCATGAACGTTCAATCTGTATTGTTTCATATTTGCTGAATATTGTTTTTTTTCCCTTGAAAGGTTCAAACAAAGGTGCTTTACTCCCTCTGGCCTATTGTAAAAGTTAATTATTTGCTAAACTGTGGCTTAAGACTGAAATGCAACACACCCAGTAAACTAACACGCAGGACCTTTTTCTTTTAAGGATAGTTCTTCTGGAGCCTTGCCACAAAATTTATAGGCACCTATTTGGATCAGTAGGCACCACTGTTTACCTGGGGAAACTTTTTTCAGGCAATTTCTCAGTGAGTAATTGGGGATTATTCTTCGGGTGAGTGAAGGTGTAGGTATGCCCTTGGTTTGAATAAGAAAGAGATGCTGTCATTAATTTGCTGGGAATATGTTTCTCTGCTACTATGGTAGCTAATAAAGTACCAGATGAAAAGATGGACTGTAGGTATTTATCACACGTATACCTGGCCCTGGTTCACAGGTCGAGTGGCTTGTGCTAGGGAAGTTTAGCAAGCATGCTCTGACTTTGATTGTACACCTACTCATTAAGCACCTTTTTGAATTTGCATGTAAATTGGTACAATAGATTATGCACATACTGGTAAATCTCTTTTCTGTGAACAAAAAAAGTATAAGCAAAAAGCAACTAGAATAAGTCACTGGCATGACTTTTG
Organism: Chiloscyllium punctatum; assembly: GCF_047496795.1. NCBI lineage: Eukaryota > Metazoa > Chordata > Chondrichthyes > Orectolobiformes > Hemiscylliidae > Chiloscyllium > Chiloscyllium punctatum. The sequence continues at coordinate 1,825,940 of NC_092746.1, read as the reverse complement.
TGCTTTTCTCATCCGCTTCTGAAATTGTCGGTATTGAAGGACTAAGATATTTTCCCGTTAACTCCGGAGAACATACCCCAGCTATGAGAACTCTATGAAATATTTTACTGTCAAAGGGCTTGATACCTATTTGTAATCCCATTAATTTACACTTCAGCTCAGTTTGTTCCAGGTAGTATGCTACATTTATTGATCATAAAGCATATCATGACAATTCTTTTTATCTTTTGCAGAGAACAAGATTTAACGGCATTTCCTTTATCGCAAAGATGAGCTGTTTGGCAGCACACCATTTTTGAATAGACTACCAATGGCATTTAAAACTAAAATTTGTACCCAAACTGGCAGGTTTTCAGGATGACTTTGGCACAATTAGAAGATTACTCCATCAAGATGAGGACAAGCTTCAGTGCTAACTCGATGGGGAACCTAAAATGGGTCTCCTTTTCATTTTTAAAGGGATATGGGCCAAATACTAGCAAATGGTACTAGGTCAGATTAGGATGTCTGTTCAATGCAAACTAGTGGCTTTAATGGTCAGTTTCCATGCTATATGAACCTAAGACTCTATGAATAGAATGAGATGTGGGAAAAAGTGCAGTTTCAAGTTTGTAGTGAGGTACAAGATTGATATTTTAAAGATCATTGTCTTTAATATTACCCTGAATAAGTCAAAACGAATTCTATCTGAGTAGATCGCAGATGTATTGCACAGAAATTTATATAGCAATTGATAATACTTGACTCCATCACATCATTTGTATATTGTCTCTAATGTGCACTAATATAGCTGGTCTGTTAGCAATGTTGTCTAATATTTGTTATTCAATGAGTTTGAGAGAATAACTAGGCATACAGGATCGCGGGCTTTATAAAAGATAATTGACTATCACCTATGGAAATTATGCTAAGCCTTTATGAACCTTGATGTGGCCATCACTAGAGCACTATGCTCACTTTAGGAATCATTAATGGCCCTTGAGAGGTTACAGTGAAGATGTACCAGAATGGTTTCAGGGATCAGAATTTTAATGAGAAGCTGAGATTGTTCTCCTTGATCCAAAGGACATTGAGAAGTTTGATTGGTTTTGATATATATTTATTTTGCCTTATCTATCTCCTACACATCTATCAATGTTGTTTCTATAAACTGATGGTACAAAGACCATTAGGTACAGGTTTAAGATTTTGGACAAGAGTTGCGAGGTGATATACAGCAAGGAGTAATGAATAGTCACCTGTCTATAAGGGCAGTGGGTGTGGAAACCTGAATGATTTCAGAAAATCAGATGTGTACATTTGGGAAATAAACTAGAACAGGGGAATGGGACTAATTAGATTGCTGCACAAAGAGGTGAAATAGGCTCTTATGATATTACAGAATATTTCAAGGAACTGGTGAAAATTAGGTACATTTCTTATGCAATAAAATGTTGAAATAGAATTCCATCAGAACATTTATAAATATTCTAAGATTGTTTATATGATAGATATTCTCCTATAATAAGTGACTAAGAGTGAGCAGTTTCACTGATTGTTAGAAGATTGGAATAAAACTTTGCATACAACCTGACTATGTCAAAATATTCTTACCAAACTTTGCAAATGATAGCTTAAATATTCTGAATAAAACAGGAAGAAAACTATGGAACATATTTTGATCTGTTTTTTATATCCTCCAAACTAGAAGGATGAAAGGCTTTGAGTCAAAATACTATCCAAGTGTAATGTTTTCCTTACAGGAGGAAATCTTTTAGACAAAGAAGCAACAGAGTGATTGCATTTCATGTCAGTTTTAAATTTCTTTAATTGTTTTAATGAAAAAGAGTGCTAATTAAAAGTAATTGGATCTTATCATTTGAGAAATGCATACTGTATCAATTATGAAACATAATTGCTTTTGTTCAAAAAGTAATTATGAATTAAAATTCTTTCCACTACACCTAGTATCAGTCAGGCATATTCAGGTGAGGAATAATATGTTTGTGCATAACAGTTAAGTGTATATATACTAATAACATCTGCCTGTATCTAAGTATGGTTAAATTTCCACAGCAATTATAGAAAAATAATTTAGACATTGGCTTTATTTGCAGTAAGAAAACATAGTGCAAAGTTGTAACATCTTGAATTTGAATTGACTCAGATGAAATTTGACACTGGCTCATTTTGCTGCAAATACTCTTGGGGATAAAATAAATTTGCTGTAATATATTATACTTAATGGTGTTTATGGTACTCTTCTTGAGTTGCTAAATACCTATTGCTTTATTATTAATCCAAGGATCCTAGTAATGTTCTGAGGACCTGGGTTCAAACCCCACCATGGTAATTGGTGAAGTCTGAATTCAATATTTAAAAATCTGGAGTTAAGAGATGAATGAGGACCATGAAATTGCTGCCAATTGATGAAACAACCCTTCTGGTTCACTAATATCCATTAGGAAAGAAAATTGCCGTCCTTAGCTGCTCTGGCCGACATGAGACTCCAGACCCACAACTATGTGTTGACTCTTAACTGCCCTCTGAGCAATTATGGATGGGCAATAAATGTTAACCTAGTCAGCAACACTCATCGCAAGACTAAAACATATCCATTAGTAATAATTACTAAGGAAGTTTTGTGCACAATCCAGCTAAAGTGTGAGCAAAGTGTCTGCTGACTTTCTGAAATTGTCAGATAAGTCAGAGGAAGACCTGTCTGAGTTTATTAGATTGTTTGCAACACAGACAGGAACACCAGCTTAACATAATCATCCTTCTCAGAGCTCGAGAATGAATCATTTTTGTATATGGTCGATGGAACTGACTGAATTGTATTATTATTTAATAACTTTAGATCTACCGTTGAAAATTTCAGATTTGTTATTGTTATTGAATGGTGAATGGTATTCACATACTTGAACTGACATTGAAGAGATTACTTCAAGAGATAATTTTCAACAGTAAGGTTAAAATTTCAAGAAGATTACACATTAAATTGCATTGCATTGAGCCATATTGTTTGTGTATTTCAGAATGCAACATCATTTGATCATTTATGTTCTATGCATTCAGATTCCTGAGCAGTTGAGAGCACTGAAAGCATTATATTGAGAATCAGAAGTGAAATTCCACAGCATTTTGTAGCTGTTGTGAATCTATGGGGATTTTCTTTTTGCAGTAATGGCCCAAATTTGCTGTTAAAGTAACAGTCAATGTACTATTTAACCATATGCTGTAGAGACGTCAAGTAAGGGCAAAGGTGTGAAATGGAACACATTCATTTGACCTGTGCTGCCCTACTGTTAGCTTAGCAAAAGCATCTTATTAGCCATCTCCCTATTCAAATGTGCTGAGCACCATAAGTGTTTGTAGTTTAATGGTAGATCTGAAGTAAATTCACTAGAGAAAGTCAAGGTGTTGAAAACTTGAAGCACATTTTTAACAAAGATGCAGTTAATTACAGTTATTTATATTTAGTCGTGTTTCTTCAGTTTGTGATTTGTGAAAATTTTAAAAATACACTTTTCTGAAATTTTTTTTTCTTTCTTTCACTCTGAATTAAATCTTCCTTTCGGAAAAGGCAGCACGGTGGCACAGTGGTTAGCACTGCTGCCTCACAGCGCCAGAGACCTGGGTTCAATTCTCGCCTCAGGCGACTGACTGTGTGGAGTTTGCATGTTCTCCCCGTGTCTGCGTGGGTTTCCTCCGGGTGCTCTGGTTTCCTCCCACAGTTCAAAGATGTGCAGGTCAGGTGAACTGGCCATGCTAAATTGCCGTAGTGTTAGGTAAGGTGTAAATGTAGGGGTATGGGTGGGTTGCGCTTCGGCGGGCTGGTGTGGACTTGTTGGGCCGAAGGGCCTGTTTCCACACTGTAAGTAATCTAATCTAATCCTTTTCCTCTCTATCTGAAATTGACTTCATCATTTGAACATGCATTTACTTCTGAGTATGCTGTTAACCTCAGAATCCTTAAATCTGGTAATTTATAGAGATGTATACAGTCAGTTTTGCTATAGCATAGTAGTTCCGTTCTTGTGCAATCCCATGTTATAAGAAAATCACATAGCAGCACCATCTAAACTAATGGGGCTGGAATTGTGTTACAACCAATACAGGCTTTAAAAGTTCAGGCTTTAGAAACAGTGTCTCCAATTTGTCATTTGTGAATTTGCATTCGTGAAACGTGCAGTATAACAGAACAACCTATAGTAGTTTCTCCTGTTCACTCAAACCAAAGACACCTTCAAAATGGTGGAAATGCCATCTTGAGGGTGTGCTGTTCCCACCTCTCAGCAATCTGGAGGGAAAAGTATTCGTGAATTTAGACAAGCAATGATAAATCTAATTGCAGGTACTGCTTGTTGGCCTCCTAAACCAATTTTTGTGTGTGTACATAAAGGGTAAAGCATATTATACATTGTTACTGGAAGTGGGTAAAAAGTTCTTATAATGCTAAAGCTGTGTGAAAAAACATCTAAAAATATAAAATGCTATGCTGCAGTTAGTTAAGAAGAAATCCTTAAACAAAAATACATTTTCCAACCTCCTTTTTAAGATTTTACTATGCACCTTCTATATCTCTTTGTATTAATTAAATGTTATTTATTTCAAAGTTAACTTTATTCAGATGTTCAGCATTATTGCTTTAGGTCCGACCTTTAAGTTCAAGCCCAGTCCCAGTTCAGGACTAGGTTTGCATTCCAGTACTGTACTGAGGTAGGACAGTCCCATGATAATATTGTGTAGAGTTATGCCAATTTCTTACTCAAACAGCAGTAAAAATCAATGAATAGTCATTTATCTTGTTTGTTGTTTAAGATCTTGCTGTAAATCAATTCGTTGCTCTGTTTGCATGAACTTCAACATTATTTGCACAGTTTATTAGGCGCAAAGTACTTTGTGCCATCTTGATTGTTCAGTCAGGAAATATCCAAGTCAAGTTTATTTTTTAAAAAATGTTTCAAATTTATATTCTACTCACCAAAAGCAAAAGCATGTTTTAATCTATTGCCATCTATCAAAATTACTTTGAGAAGACCATATACAGAAATGATTTTTTAAAAACATAGTTGTTTAGTATTGCAGAACTTGAATATTGCTGGAGATAAAAGACTTTCTGTTGAAGCTTTTTATATTACATTCAGATACATGAGTAGCAAGTTATATAGAGGACAACAATTTATATGACACTTTGAAAAGCGTGCTAATTGGTTGGCAAGTGGACTATGATCCCTTCCCCTTGCCTGGACATGTTCTTTTTGTTTACACTGTGCCTTTTATAAATTAAACAAAGCTTTGGGGACAGTGGTTCTCTTGTTTATCTTTTATGGCAACACCTTGAGCAACCTTCAACATGTCTCTGATTCCACATTAATATGTTTTATTCAATGTGCAGATTCTGTAGTTTTTTAATGTCCATAAAAGGAAAATAGATCAAAATTCTGCAATGACACTTTTACTGTAGATCAATATTTCCATTAGAATGTTATCTCTTTTTGACTTAACTTCAAATTATGATGGTGTTTGGGCTCCGACTTGGAACAAAATGGCTGATATCCACAATCCACTACATGCAGAAAATTACCCTTTGCAAAGACGTTTGAGCCTAGACTTTCTTTGTCCACGTAGGACTATGGAATGATTCCTCACCATTGCTCTAAACTTATTTTCCTGAGTCAAGTGGGAACCTGCCTCTTCTTCCTAGGAATATCTGCATAATGCTGCAATAAAATGTATTGTTGAAAGGGACAGAGACTCTTAGGGAAAAAATGTTAGCCTTTGCGTAGGTTTTGCAAAGAATGAAACCATAAACAGATATCTGAGACCTTTGCAGAGGGAGACTACTTCAATTCTCTCTTCTCACAGTTCACAGCACTTCTGTTGTTTCACCAAGGTCAAAGGCCAGCTTGAACCCTGGGGAAAAAGATACAGCTAAAGGTGGAAGCGCAAGTTGGGTGAGAATCTGGGTTTTGCCTCCCTATGATACTTGTATTTATTAAATGGAAAAGGGAGCAGCTTATAGTCCTGATGGGGTCTTGGTGTTTGGAATGAGGGAGGAACTGTTAACATTGCGGCCTGTTTGTTTTCAAAGTTGTTTTCATCTTTGGTGAAGGATAGTGAAATAATGTCCAGACATTGACCTTTTGTGGCATGACCATGCAACATGTTTTGGGATAGTACGCTCCTTTTACTTTGAATGAAAATTGGTTTCATGTAGATAATATTAGAAGGCAACATTGATGTGAATTAGGCAATTATATCTTCATATTAATTCACAGATCTATTGAAAACTGAAATATTATTTCTGTTTCCACTCTAAATCCTCCTACAAGACTTTTTATTTGTTTTTAAAAATCATCATAGGATGTGATCATTGTTGTCTTGGCCAGCACTTGTTGTCCCTTCCTTAATTTCCTTGAAGGTGTTGAGCTAATTATTCATAACTGACCTTGAACAAGGTCATAAACCAAGCAATTTTTCTACTAAATTCTACAAGCCCATTTTCAGTTGGGAGTAAGAGTTAGAAAAAAAGGAAGATGAGCCAATTTTGTCTTTTTTAAAGTGTTTGTGCACTTTAAACATACAGTGAAACATACAGTGAAATGTAGGGTAAATTCAGTGCTGCCAATCAGGAAATCTTTCTTGGAGTGAATAAGACTTGAGAAGTAAAAGCTACAATAGTGTAGATCCAACTCAAACTTATACTCCTTTAAAGAAGCTACAGGAGTATTGAATTTAAGTTTGTCAAACATTTACTTTGAATCCTGAAGGTTACCAGGTACTTCATTTTAACTGAACATGAAACTGAACTAAATAAATGTGCATAACAAACAGTCTGGTAAGGCAGAAAAGTCCAGTCTGTATCCAGTTTCTAGTAATTCAAGACTACAGGCAGGATGCACATGATATCATGGACAATTCGGTGTTCAGATCAAGATTAAAAGACACTTCTTCAAAATTTCAATTTGAAAAAAATCAATAATAAACCCAATACCTTAGCAGCTTGGAATAACATGTTATTCCTGAATTGTTAAATTTTCCAGGAGTTGTGGTAAATGTGCAGCGCAATAATATTTATATTATAATGATCTGCATCTTTGTTTCAGATAAATAGTTTAATGCTTAGCATTTTAGAAGTCAAGTGTTACCCTAACTATTTCTATGAATGACCTTTTGCTGTTAAGTGCATAATCTCACAGTTTGTTTATACTTGGATTTCACCATTGCAATCACTGCTAGTGTCTGATGACAGGATTTGTAGCCAGGATTTTGGAGACGGATGTTGAAATTAATTTCATTTGGATGATGAAATCAAGACCTTTATTTGACCTGATATGCCCTGTATATCACGGCTCCCTGATTTGACCAGATTAACAGCCCCAATTAGGGAACTCATATTACATGAGGTCCACGTGGATGACCTTGTTACAGTCACTCTAGATTTACATAAATTTGAGGGAGGAGAAGCGTTATGGTGAAGAATATAATGAGTAGCAATTTTAACCTAACACAAGCAATCCCAGAAATATGGGAAACTGCAAAGAATTTTTTTCTTCGGTGTATTGAAAAGCCTGAGGGTATTATTAGGTAAAGTTCTAAAACATGAGCACTGGGATCACATAGTGCTTGGTCAACCTGCACTAATTTGTTGTGATATGTACTATATGCAAATTTTAAGCAGCCTATGAATTTACTTAATTGCAGGATGGAGCCAGCAATTAGTACTACCAAATGTCTCTAATATAAATCTGGTAGCTTGCACACATCTATGACAAGCACATTAGCCAAGTGCAATACACCATATTCACTAACCTTCCCTCTCTTTTGCAGGACAAGCTGAAAAACTGAGCATCAATACCTAGCCAGCAGGGAACAAGCACAGTTGCATGTCGTCATCCCAGCGGAGAGATGGTGCGCATTATGGAGATATGGGTTCTGTCACTCCTATCTGAATCTCTTGGGCTGTTTGAAGAACCAGTATACAATATATTAAAGCTGATCTTTACTGAATGAGAATACATTGTGAAACGGATCTAAGGTAAAGATGAGGAATTGAAGAAATGAAGATCATTCATTAATGTCTTAAGTGTTTGGGAACTGTTAGTTCAATTGCTGTTTTGGGGTAGTACAATAACTGGAAGAGCATAAGTGAACCATATAACCATGTCAACAGAATGATAGGAGAGGTTGTAATAGGTGAAGTGTACCTTGGTTCCATGTTTTAACTTCATTGTCACTTTTGTGTACCTTTATGGAGAGTTTAAAGTTGGGATTGTTCAGAGTTTTGTGTAAACTATTTTATGTTGTTCCATTGGATTGTGTATTGTGACAAACCTGAATTCATCATAAGCTTAAACATAAGCTTAATAAAGAATCATGTAATCATACCAGAATCATAAAGGAGGATTTATCAGAGTGCTCATTTTGGATCATTTTGCATAAGATTGTTGAAGACCTAATACAGTAATTATTACAGTGGATGTCTGTGTACTTTGGTGTTTTAAAGTCACAAAGCAATTCGAGCAAGTAACTGGTACCAATCATTGATACAGCCACAACTCTTTCATCTCAGATCTGTTCTGATTCCCAAGTTGTAGATGGTGTAAGCACATTGTTCTTACTTTCCTCCTCTTCTGTCACTGCAAAGCAACCCTTGTGCCTTTTCCTTTTGGATACCCAAGAATTGTCATCTGGCCAGGAAGTGGTACGGGACATTGGACCTGAAGTGGAAGCAACTACAGCAGGTGGAACAATCAACTGACCTCACATCAGCACACACCAGTTCAGATATTGATGCTGCATTTACTCTAACAGATAGCATAGAGGCAGGATATACACAGGGTAACCCACTGGAGACAAAGAAAAGAGTGCCAGCTTCCTAGAGGGCAAAGTCATCCCAAGTACTAAGGCCAGCAGCCTGTATCACATGGGAACACTTAAGAAAGAACTAGGAAAATTCACTAGATATACTTGGAGCTTATGGATGGATAGATTGTAAAGGAATTATGCTTGTGTCTGCTTATGATTGTAATTTGGTTTTTTTTAAAAATTCCATTGGAGGCTTTTTGAAAATGCAAGAGTGACTGCTCACCCCAAGACTGTTTGAAGTTATTAGGTCATAGCAATCATTGTTTGACAATGAGTTTCATCTTCAGCAAACAAATGGTTTCTTTTGGTGGTGGCTCAGGTCAGTGGATAGCAGATGTTGTATTTCTCTGCTTCTGTTCTGGAATTTCTCAATAATGTTAATGCCCATCTGTTAAATAGCCCTTATCACTCAGGAACTTACCCTAAAGGCAAGCAGTGGGAGTGAAAAGTTGAGGCAGCTGGGAATGCCTTGATATTGACATTCTGTAGCTGCTTCTAGACTATTGACCACATCCATGAGCATTCATTGGGAATGGTTGTAAACGGGTTAGAGATTGGTGGAGAGAAGACCTCTGGCTAGCCTATGAGAGCCTTAATGACATGTGTGCACCTGGGGGAGTGCAGTGATGGCTCCAAATCGCAATGCTCTTTCAGACTGACTGCCTGGATTAGAGCAACAAAATTGCAGGGCCAGATAATAATGTGAGAATGACTGGCAGATGCCACATATTTCATCAGTGAGTCTTTGCAGTTATGCAGAGAGATCGATCAGATGTGTAGAGATTAAAGGCCAAGGTGATCTTAACCAGCATTGGTGTCAGGTGGCCATCAACACAAATGGGGCTCAGCATCGTGGCATAAAGATCTTGGGAGAGGCACAATCCAGCATTCCAACATCATCTGTCTGTGTACCCTTGGGCATTTTTGTCTCTTCACTAGAACACGCTCATGGATCACTTTGCAACCACTTTACAGGTGGTTGAATCTACAAATAGCATGGAAGTTTCTGCTATCCAGATCCCACTGGCTGCAACAACCCCTCAATAAGAAACTGCTCCTGACTTGAGGGACTGCCTCCTGAGTGGATGATCCCTCTACACCTCCATCCGCCACGACCAGGACCTCTAAGCCTTCTGTTTCTTCCTCTCCCGACATCCCCAACTGTACCTTTCCACTGACACTCTCATTCGTTTGGCTGAACTGGTCCTCACCCTTAACAATTTCTCCTTTGAATCCTCCCGCTTCCTCCAGACCAAAGGGGTAGCCGTGGGCACCCACATGGGCCCCAGCTATGCCTGTCTCTTTGTCTGCTACATAGAACAGTCCATCTTCCGTAGTTACACCGGCACTTCTCCCCCGCCTCTTCCTCCGCTACATTGATGACGGCATTGGTGCCACCTCATGCTACTGCTAGGAGGTTGAGCAGTTCATCAACTTCACCAACACATTCCACACTGACCTTAAATTCACCTGGACCATCTCTGGCACATCCCCTTCCTGGACCCCTCCATCTCCATCAATGGCAACCAACTTGCCACTGACATTTTTTACAAACCCACCGACTCCCACAGCTACCTGGATTACACCTCTCCCCACTCTACCTCCTGCAAAAGTGCTATCCCGCCTCTGCCATATCTGCTCCCAGGACAACCAGTTTAACCACAGAACACACCAGATGGCCTCCTTCTTTAAAGATCGTAATTTCCCTTCCCATGTGGATGAAGATGCTCTCCAACGCATCTCAACCACATCCCGCACCTCCAACCATAACAAGAAGAGAACATCCCTGGTCCTCACCTTCCACCCCACCAACCTTCACATAAACTGCATCATCCGCCCCCACACTTCTGCCACCTCCAAATGGACCCCACCAACAGGGATATATTTCCCTCCCCACCACTTCCTGCTTTCTGGAAAGACCATTCCCTCTGTGACTATATGGTCAAGTCCACACACCCCCCAACAACCCACCCTCCCCTCCTGGCACCTTCCCCTGCCACCGCAGGAATTGCAAAACCTGCGCCCACACCTCCCCCCTCACCTCCATCTAAGGCCCCAAAGGAGCCTTCCGCATCCATCAAAGTTTCACCTGCACATCCACCAATATCATTTATTGCATCCGTTGCTCCTGATGCAGTCTCCTCTACATTGGGGAGACCGGACGCCTTCTCGCAGACCGCTTCAGGGAACATCTCTGGGACATCCGCACCAATCAACTCCACTGTCCCGGGTCCAACATTTCAACTCCCCCTCCCACTCTGCCGAGGACATGCAGGTTCTGGGCCTCCTCCACCACCACTCCCTCACCACCTGATACCTGCAGGAAGAATGCCTATCTTTCATCTCGGAACACTTCAACCCCAGGGCATCAACGTGGACATCACTAGTTTCCTCATTTCCCCTCCCTCCACCTTGCCGCAGTTTCAACCTTCCAGCTCAGCACCATCCTCATGACCTGTCCTACTTGCCAATCTTCCTTCCCACCTGTCCGCTCCACCGTCCTCTCTGACCCATCACCTTCGCCCCCACCCCCATCCACCCATTATACTCTTTGCTACCTTCTCCGCAGCCCCACACCCCACCCCCTACCCATTTGTCTCTCCCCCCGGAGGCTCCCTGCCTTCAGTCCTGATGAAGGGCTCTTGCCCAAAACTTCAATTTTCCTGCTCTTCGGATGCTGCCTGACCTGCTGTGCTTTTCCAGCACCACCCTAATCTAGTCTCTGATTTCCAGCATCTGCAATCCACACTTTTTCCTGAGTGGATGATGCCTATGGTGGGTGGGTACTGCTGATCTCAATGGCCACTCTCCTCAGTGTTTTCTCCACCCAACCCACCTCACCCTACCCCACTGCCTCTCTGCCTTTCTCAATGCATCCAATTGTCAGCAGCCAGGTATCACTATGGAAACTTGAACCAAAAGCCCTGACACCTGAACTTGGCCATGATGCCCCAGTTCTGGAGAGATACACAGACTAGTCCAGTGGCTACTGAGTGCAGCAATGACTTTCCTTACTGCCTGATGTACCTGGCAGGGCTCAGAAGGACTATGAGTCATTGTAAAAAATCGGAATGATCCCATAACATCCCAACCAATTGCTACTTTAATTGTCTTAATTGATTTTTTTTGTCAAATCCACTTGTCATTCAAACCAGATATGTTTTTTGCTCCTCATAAAACCATTACCTGACACAATGACAAGGGAACTCTGTTTCAACACCACCCTGCCTCCTTAACATGTCCACCTACAAGGCCATCCATAAATGGGCCAGGAAACCCTGGCCACCATACCTGTTCAAAAGCATGCCAAATTTGATTAAATTCATTGAATAATTTGATTAGATTTCAAACTGACTAAGGTTGACAAGTAAAAACGAACTCTCATAATATACAGATGCCCCACGCATTGCAATATTTTAAATTGAAGATAAGCATTTATCTCGTAACTAAACCTACTTGTCACTGCACCTGATGATGATTCACATTGGTGCACTGGTGCTATGATATTGATATCACTGCCCTGAGTGAAATACGACAGACAGGAGACAGTCAACTCAAAGTATAAAGTGCCAGTTGCACCTTCTGCCAGAGTAAATCTGAGGAAAGTTGAATCCATGGAATTGGTTTTGCCAAAAACAAAACTAGTTGACTATCTGGAAATAGAACATAGAACATAACAGCGCAGTACAGGCCCTTTGGCCCTCGATGTTGCGCCGACCAGACATAGAGTCATAGAGATGTACAGCATGGAAACAGACCTTTCAGTCCAACCCGTCCATGCCGACCAGATATCCCAACCCAATCTAGTCCCACATGCCAGCACCCAGCCCATATCCCTCCAAATCCTTCCTATTCATATACTCTTCCAAATGGCCTCTTAAATGTTGCAATTGTACCCACCTCCACCACTTCCTCTGGCAACTCACTCCACACACGCACCACCCTCTGCGTGAAAAAGTTGCCCCCCCAGGCCTCCCTCACTTCCTTCCCCTCTCACCTGAAACCCACTGTAATTGATAATCCAATGATTGTGAAAGCAAATGCCAAAGGAATCCTCCTCCTGACGCAATGCCTAGAGCATAGCCTGTCATAAAGAACACCATATTTCATCAGTCAGACCAATACACATCCTCACGCCAAAATCATAAGTCTGGCCATTGGTACCTACTGCATTATGCATTTGTCAAAATGAGAATTCGCCAGGATGTTCACATCACCTGCACCAGGACAGGTGCAGATGATTCCTCTGTCAGTTATTACCTAATCTCGTTATTATCTCTATCTATGTGGCCCAAAAGCAGTAGTAGCAGCAGCAGAAGGGCTGCCACAGGAAATTGAATGTTGATGGACTTGAGGACTCTGAAGAAAGAAATGTTTAGAATCAATCAGGTGACTTTCAGTAGACAGGATCCACAGAACGTAAGGACTAATCTGCCTTTAAATCCAGCATAAGTTGCATTTGCATTGACACTCATTCAATAAGAGTTTGGAACTTTACAAACTCTTCAGTTACCAGAATACGGCTACTAATGCTGTAAAAAAGGGATGCAGTTCACCTTTCCCTGATGATCCTACATGATGAGGATTCCCTAGATTGAAGCCTTGCTGCACATTTTCTGAAGGCACCAACATTAGAACTCAGAGGCAGAAATGGGGAGCACAGACTTGTGATAACAGAGTTGTTGTGAAAGTAGCAATCTGATGGTGATTGTTGCTCTTGGAGATTTTGGGGTGAGCTATTTTAATCATTCATGGAATGACAGCATCACTGGCTAGGACGCATTTATTGCCCATCCCTAATTTCCCAAAAGGCAGTTAAGAGTCAACCATATTGCTGTGGGTCTGGAGTCATATGTAAGCCACACAAGGCAAGAATGGCAGTTTCCTTCTATAAAGGGAATTAGTGAACCAGATGGGTTTTTCAAACCATTGGCAATGTATTCATGGTCATTATTAGACTTGTAATTCCAGATATTTATTGAATTCAAATTCTACCATCTACTGTGGCACATTTTGAACCAGGCACATCAGAACATTATCTGGGTCTCTGTGTTCACATTCCAGCCGTAATACCAATATACCATTGCATCCCCTTTGGACTCCAGTGGGATTAAGCCTTGATAGGTTACAATGTGGGACTAGTGGCTATAGCCTTTGGGCAGGAGCAGCAGGATGAGGATTACTCGTTGTTGCCTTCCACTGTGCTGGAAATCGAAAATGTACATTGAAGAAGAAAATATCTGCAACCACCCTCAGAATGACTCAGTCAGTGAGGGAATGGGCTATAGCTTACACTTAATCAAAGAAGTTTTGAAGAGTAAGAATATGGGTCACAGGCCCATACAATGCACAACACATCTGAAAATCTACCTACTCCTAGGCTATCCTGTAGCATCGAACCTCACCTTGGCATAGCCACTGGTGAACAACTCTTTAACATGTACACCTTTGTGCACTTTAGGGATGTTGAGAAGGTCAAATATGTCATTATGACCCTGTCCCACATGCACACCTTGTCCATCATGCTTCCAGACAGTGCAAAGAAATTGTCAGTGCAGACCTCCCTTCCTGGACCCTCATCTGTGGTCATGAAGAGCCATTGGATATTGCTAAGGTATGTTTAATGACTATACAGAGACATTGTCAAATATATGGAAGTTAATTTCAGGAACATTTATGCAGAAAGTGATAGTCGCATGCAAATCTTTTTCATCCTTGCTACTAAAGTGCCCTCAATGAATCTTTTTTTCTCTCAATGCATCTTAGTGTAGTCTCTGGTTCCACAACTGGGATGGAAGAAGCCTATTTCGAAGTGGAACTTGTTGATCCTGAGGTTTGGTGGGGTGACCTGGGAGGTGGGAGGTGGGGGTTGGGGGGGTTATGGTTGGGGATGGGGTGGGGTGGTATGCAGTTCCTGCCAGAGACAAGGGTGTTGTAAGATAGGGCTGAAATTGGACATGAGAAATGCTATTGGGGTGAAGTAAGTAATTAATGTGGTAAGTCCAATTGGGGCAGCACGGTGGCTCAGTGGTTAGCACTGCTGCCTCACAGTGCCAGGGACCTGGGTTTGATTCTCAACTCGGGCGACTATCTGTGTGGAATTTGCACATTCTCCCCGTGGATTTGCTCCCACATCCAAAGATGTGTAGGTCAGGTGAATTGGCCACGTTAAATTGTTAGGTACATTAGGTAGGGGAATTGGTCTGGTTGGGTTACTCTTTGGAGGGTCGGTGTGGACTTTCTGCAGGAATCTAATCTAAAAAAGTTTGATAAGGTAGGCCAAAAAAACTTGTTTGGCCTCACAATGAGAAACAACATAAAAATGACACAATTTGGACTTAGCCAAAATAGCATAAGCTTCAACCCAATGAATCCCTAATTAGTTTCTTAATCAGATTTTGAAGTAACAGAGTTTTGGTTTATCTTTGAACCTTACATTTGAGTAATTTTACATCTTCAATCCTGTTTTACTGGTGTAAATGGAAGATTAGAAGAAACCTATTCATTTTTTCCCAAATGTCTGCTTAGAATCATTGTCCTGAATATGGGATCACTTAAGAGTTTTTAAAAACTGATGGGTGCCTCCTGAGTTCAGGATTCTGATTTTTATCGAATTTCTTTCAGAAGCAGTCCGATTTGACCAGCTCCACTGCTGTTCCACAATTTTCAGATAGTTAGCTTTTTAGAGTTGTGATTATTTATAGTACGCCAGAGGTGTCATGAACTAGATCCTGTATGAGGAGGACCTTTCGAATGGTAAGTCCAAAGTTCCTCTTCATGTCCTCTGCACCCATCATGCTCCATGCGCCAGGATGACATTTCCATGTCCATTCACCCTATGCATAAAACTAATTAATACTATAGTGAAAGCTGGACTTGCTTTAAAAAAAACTTTAAAAACCATCATTCATTAATCAAATATCGTGCTATGTTTAAAAATGTTCCTCTTAATTCAAGCCAAGTAAAGTGTCAATCATCCCTTTAAAAGGTTCAACAGTTGAATCCACAAATTTCTTGAAACCACTTCAACTCATTTGAAGAAACATTGTGAAGTTAATAGCAGAGATCAGAGACCGAAGTTGCTAATCAAGCAGAGGCTTAGGTGTTTCAACAGACTACTTGTTATCTGGTGGGAGAATGTTGGAACCTGCTTCCTTTCAATTATTTGGAAGAATAGATTAAAATCATTTGCTGCAAGGGAGTAAAATCTTGGCAGATATATCCCAGAACTAATACTAACTATTTTTTATCTAGCTGGTTTCTGAGGATTAAAATCATAGTTGTTACTTTAAATTATTCCAGACAAGCCACTTGGACAAGTATTATATCCGAAATTGGAACAATGCACTGGTAATCAATCTCAAGTAACCCACTAGTGTAAATATATCAATTCAATTACCAAAATGGCTGTTTTCACACATTGTACTGCTATCTAGAATAAAGAATGATGAAGTTCTGATGAAGAGTTACCAGATATGTTAACACAACTTTCTTCCCGCAGATGCTGCCAGACCTGTTTCATATCATCAGCATCTGCAGTCATAGAGTCATAGAGATGTACAGCATGGAAACGGACCCTTCGGTCCAATCCGTCCATGCCAACCAGATATCCCGACCTCACCTAATCCCATTTGCCAGCACCCGGCCCATATCCCTAACCCTTCCTATTCTTCTAAATGCCTTTTAAATGTTGCAATTGTACTAACCTCCACCACTTCCTCTGGCAGCTCATTCCATACAAGCACCACCCTCTGCATGAAAATATTGTCCCTTGGGTCTCTTCTATATCTTTTCCCTCTCATGCTAAACCTATGCCCTCTAGTTCTGGACTCCCCTCAGCCCAGGGAAAAGACCTTGTCTATTTATCCCATCATTTCCCATTCATGATTTTCTAAACCTCTATAAAGTCACCCCTCAGCCTCCGATGCTCCAGGGAAAACAGCCCCAGCCTATTTAGCCTCTCGCTGTAGATCAAATCCTCCAACTCTAGCAACATCCTTGTAAATCTTTTCTGAACCCTTTCAGGTTTCACAACATCCTTCCGATAGGAGGGAGATCAGAACTGAACATTTTATTCGAAAAATGGCCTGACTAATGTCCTGTACAGCCACAACATGACCTTCCAACTCCTGTACTCAATACTCTGACCAATAAAGGAAAGCCCGCCAAACGCCTTCTTCACTATCCTATTTACCTGTGACTCCACTTTGAAGAAACTATGAACCTACACTCCAAGGTCTTTTTGTTCAGCAACAATCCCCAGGACATTACCATTAAGCATATTAAGACTGATTTGCCTTTCCAAAATGCAGAACCTTGCATTTATCTAAATTAAACTCCATCTACCACTTCTCAGCCTATTGGCCCATCTGATCAAGATCCAGTTGTAATATGAGGTAACCTTCTTTGCTGTCCACTATACCTCCAATTTTGTGTCATCTCCAAATTTACTAACTATACTCCTATGTTCACATCCAAATCATTTATATAATTGACAAAAAGTAATGGACCCAGCACCGATCCCTGTGGCACCCTACTGGTCACAGGTCTCCAGTCGGAAAAGCAACCCTCCACCTCCACCCTCTGTCTTCTACCTTCAAGCAAGTTCTACATCCAAATGGCTAGTTCTCCCTGTATTCCATGAGATCTAACATTGCTATCCAGTCTCCCATGAGGAATCTTGTCAAATGCCTTACTGAAGTCCATATAGATCATGTCCACCGCTCTGCCCTCATCAATCCTCTATGGTACTTCTTCAAAAAACTCAATCAAGTTCATAAGGTATGATTTCCCACGCACAAAGGCACATTGATTATCCCTAATCAGTCCTTGCCTTTCCAAATATTTGGTACAATGTAATTTACACTTCAGATAGCTTTTTCACCTCCTCATACTCCCCAGATGCCTCCTCTGATAGTGATGCAAATACCTCACTAGACCTACCAACAAATTTTGTTTGGATCAACGAAACCGACATGGTCACAGGCCATTGCATTTGTTCAGCCACTTTTTCAAATGAGATGAACAAGGCTTCCACATCCTTCTCATCAAATTTAGGCAATGCCAGAACATACTTAAGCAGTTTCTCAGTAGGTTTTTGACTACCAGGGGTTTGCTCACCCCCACTCTCTTCCTCACTAGACATATCTTCAGCCTTCATCTCCATCTTTTTCAGCTAACTTTCCTTTCTAAGTGTCATTTTCTGAAGTTCAAGCTCTCTCTATTTTTCTTTCACTTCTGCTAAAGCCCTTCATTCCTTTTCCTTTCTCTTCTGCTTTTAACCATATCTCAAAGTCTCATTCTGCTGCTCTTTCCTTATCTCTTGCATCTCACTCAAGCTGCTTCATTTGTAATTGAACTTTAGCCATCTCTCCAGATTCTGATGGTGGTTCCAGTGAACTAAATGCTGAACAATTGCTGTAATCATCTCATTTTCCCTCACTGAAGGAAGCAGCTCCAATCACAGCTTGTCTGCTAATTCCAGCAGCTTGGGCTTAACCACCTTTTGCAAAACCCCAAGGTCACTTCTTCTATCCCTGGAAAGTTCTTGGTGACTGAAAGAGCCATTGCTAGCCCGAGCTCTGTTTACCCAACCAAATCAACACCTGGAATAAAGACATTAACACCTACCATTCATTGCCTCCAAGTCCAAACAATTTGAATCCCAAATCCCAATTTGGAACTACAAACAAATCCTGCAAAGAGCCCCAATCTGTTCTGGACCAGGCCAGAGCACCTCAAAATACTTTAAGAAGGTAGCCCAGACCCTAACTTTGCTAGTGTGGAGTGGATATTCAAGGAGAGAATCATCTGGTCAGACTACTTACTTTTAAACAAAACAGAATTTATTTAAAAGATTACACAATGAAACACGAAGAGCAGAAAACAGAACACTGAAAAAACTTATCCTATCGGAACATGACAAGCTATCCTGATTTAATGATGCTATTCCAAAATACTGACCACTCCACTTTCATTATACATGTTTTTTTAAACTTGAAAGCCTTCTGCCTGAAGCAGTAGCTGTTAGCTGTAAACAATGGGCCCTAAAATCTATCTAAACCCTCTGACCTTTCGGAATCTGGGCCAAAGACAACCTCCTGAAAAAAAAACAAGGACAACACCACCTTGTCAGAAGGAGCAGCCTTGTTAACATAGGCTAGACTGAATGATTTGTTTCCAAACTTTATGACTCTATGGTATCTGTGAAGCTGGGGCCCACTGGAAGAGGCTGAGATGGTTCATTCACTTCTGGCTGAAGATTTCTCTCAATCTTGATTGTTGCTTGATCCCTTCAGATAGCTTTCAGATGGTTTTATGTTGCAGATCACACACCTCATAGAAGAACATTGAAACAGGTGCAGGCCAGCCATTAAGATCCTGGCTGATCATCTCCTCAATGCCACTTCCTAACACTATCTCCATATTCCTTCATGTTAATAGTTTCCAGAAGCCTATCAATTTCTCTCTTTTCTCTGTTCAATGACTGTCCTACCACAGTCCTCTGTGATAGTATGTTTCCTCTGCTTGTGACTCTCCGACCATCTGACATAATCTCAGGGCAAGTGACAGAAAACTCTGAGGAATGCAAGCCTATAGTGTGTATCCTTCCTCAAACAAGGAGACCAAAAATGGACATAAGTTTGTCTTCTAAATTGACCACAGCACTTTATTTCCTAACCCGCCACATTCTGTGAAAAATACTCTGCCTTTCTGTCCTTTCATTGAAAGTGAAATGAGTCAGACAGCTCTCCAGCCCGTCATGTCTGCGCTGATGAAAAACTACAACCTAATGATTGTTATCCCACTTTCCTTGACATGACTATTATAATTCCATTCTCCAGCACTTGGCCTTGTAGCCTTGGCATCACAAGTGTACCTCTCAAAGCTGAGGGTTTCTACCTCTACCCTCCTCACATTCAGATTCCCATCACACTCTGGGTGAGAAAGGTTTTCCTCACATCTCCTCAAAACCTCTTGCCCCTTCCCTTCAATCAATGCCCTTGCTCATTGATCCCTCCATCAAGGGGAAATGTTTCTTCCTGTCTACCCAATCTATGCCCCTCATCATTTTACACCTCTCAGTTCTGTTCCCTCCTAATCTTCTGTACTCTGAGGAAAACAACCCCAGTGTGTCCAATCTCTCTTCGTATCTGAAAGTCTCTAGTCCAGGCAATGTCCTGGTAAATCTGTTCTGCACTGTCTCCATCGTTACAGACCAGATCAGACCCTGTAAAAGTATTGTAAGGAGATAGCCTAGACCCTAACTTTATTCCTATAACACAGTTAAATTACAAAAAAGAAGAAGACTTGGCATAATCTTAGCTCTGTTGAAATATTTAACTAGAATGTGTATTATTTAACCACTAAGCACCAACTATTCTGATATAGGCAGCATCCCATAAACACATCCCTTTGCAAGACAAATCAGCAAAACAGTTTGGATTTGCACATACTGTCTCTCTCCACTCCAGAAGAAGGAAATTATCTGCCCCTTTTGGTTTTTAAGGGGAAGTCGTCTAATACCTTATTCTAGCAGAAAACCTAAGGTTTTAGCTCAACAACCAGAAGAAACCTTCTCACTAACCAAAACAAGACTAAAACCCTTCCTGGGTCTGTGTGAGCCCTGAACCCGCTCACTCATATTTCTAAGGGAGAAGTCTAAGCTGTTTATCAACTGTCTGTCTGAGAGAGTTATTCTAGTCGCACTGTGACAACAGCCCTCTGTAGGAGATACAGATCAGAACACGTCTCTCTTAAAGGCACAGAACCATCATGCCAGTGCAACCATATCCCTCCTGTAGTGTGGATTCCCAAACTGCACACAATACACTCACTGTGGCCTAACTGACCTTTTATAGTGTTATAGCATCACCTCCCTGCTCTCAAACACTATCCTTTTGTTTTATTATAAAAGAAATGTCCACCAGGCTTCATAAATCATGTCAAAGTAATCAGTTTATTATGAACAAACTTATTGTTAAAGTAGTGTGAGTGGTAAATTTTGATTAACATCTAAACTATGACCCAGAATTAAAACTGTATCTACATGAAATGTAGAGGTATATAGGCATGTAGAGATGATGGTTCTTTTTTAAAAAAGGCCAAAAGCGTAAATACATAATCTCTGTGGGCAAGCTATCAGGAAATAAAGGATCATAAGTCATAAGTCATAGGAATAGAAGTAATCTATTCAGAAGTCTGCTCCACCAGTCAATAAGATCATGGATGATCAGGTAAAGATTAACTCCACTTTCATGCATTTTCACCACTACTTTCATCCTTCACTGATTAAAAATCTGTCTATCTCGGCTTTGAATATGTTCAATGACCCAGCCTGAACAACCCTCCAAAGGTTGCTGGCAATCATTAACATAGGGCACCCTAGACTTTTCAAAGCTAGGTTTTCCTTGTAATTAAAGCAGTAAAATCTGTGTCTTATCTCCTCAAAAGATTCACTTAGGAGCTTCTCCAAAGTCACTTTTATCCAGTAAAAGCAACAGGTGGCTTATAGCACACATTAAACATTTCACCTCCAAGAAATCATATGATACAATCTCTCTCTCTATCCAGTGAATGTCCAAACAATCCAAAATCTTTTTTTCATACAGCCTATTAATATAAATATGTATTTCCAGCACCAGAGTTGCTAACTCTCTGATTGCTCATCATCTTTGAGGTAGGCCTTCCTCTTAGAAAGGAGAAAGTGAGGACTGCAGATGCTGGAGATCAGAGCTGAAAAATGTGTTGCTAGAAAAGCGCAGCAGGTCAGGCAGCATCCAAGGAGCAGGAGAATCGACGTTTCGGGCATAAGCCCTTCTTCATTTCCTGAAGAAGGGCTTATGCCCGAAACATCAATTCTCCTGCTCCTTGGATGCTGCCTGACCTGCTGCAATTTTCTAGCAACACATTTTTCAGCTTCCTCTTGGAAAGGAAAGGAAAGCTCGTCTTAGTTAATGAAAAGTCTGATGACTATTAAGTGGTTGTGGATGTGTGGGTGTCTTGGATGACAGGATATATCCAAACAGTTCTTTTCAAATTCGGTTGAATGTAGTTAAGAGAAGGCTCAATAACAGCAATTTGCTTAAGCATGAACATTACTGAATAATAACAAAGGATGGAAAAGGAAGGAAAAATAAAAGACAAAACTATGAACATTTATCAAGTAATAAATGAAGATGAAAGAGGAAGGAAAAGAAAGCAATGAGCTTCACACCCTCCAGCTCTTCGGGAACCCCTCGAGCAACAGCTGGTCTGGAGGCTTGGGTTTGTTTCTGGCATTGTTCACGATCTTGATCCAAGGTGAAGTCTAGTGACTTGGAACAAAACTCTCTCTCTTGTACAGTGTAACAAACAGCCAGCACAGAGAAGCAGATACAGAAAACAAGCTGATTGCAAATACCGAAAACAAGTTTTGATTGTGCCATCTGCAGCATGTAGAGCAATGTTCACAGGACTCATTCAAGGTCGTGCAGCTGTTGAATAGCATCAACAATGTTTGCCCTTCAGCCCATCCTATACAGTGGGTCAAGCAGAAGTGGGCTTTCCACAGAGAGAGGGGACCTCATCCCCAGTGTAAAATTCAGATCATTATGTCAATTACATCGTAATTTAATTATACATATTGTACCTTTTTCAGATTTTAATACTACAATTCGCAATCCTGTTTAGAAAATGATGCTTCATAGCTTGACTAAATGTACAGTTCCTTTAGGACTGATTTACGTTGCTGCTTGCCTTGGAACAGAAAGCATGCTTCCCTTTCATAAGTTTTCATAGTGAGATCAAAGTACATTTCTTTTCGCAAATTTATATATTGTTTTTAATATTCACTTGGGTATGAACAGATTGTTCAGTGCAATAAATGGTTGAGCCATTCTGAATGTATTCCAACTTCCAATGCCAAAGAAGAGTCAAATAAACATGAAATAAATCTTGAGTGCCATTACTAACATTTTTCCATTAATTTCCTGACTTGATGGTAGACTGATAAGACAATTCATATGGAAATTCATTCTTAGGAATATGGTCATATTGTCCAATATCCAATTATGTAAATAGCCTAACCTACAATCTAATTACTGTATACTATTGACTTGAGCGTGAAGTTCATGTCTTATAAACAACATAGGATCGTGCTTTGCAAATGTAAGCATCCTTTTGCCATAAAGATCCAATGACAAGCATGTCTGAGAACTGCATGAGGAAGTATTAAGTGTCAATTGAATTGCTGCAGGTCATATATGAGCAGCAATTGAAAATGATCTGAATTCCCTCACTAGTATATTTATCATGACCAAGAAATTTGTCTACTTAATGCTGCTGTGCAGACTTACTTCAATTCTTAAGGGACAGGCAGCTCTCCGGGCATCTACCTGCATAGCCAGTATGGGTTTCTTCATTGTTGAAGAATATCATGCAGGCCTCATATATAGTAGTTTATGGTGTTGCCTGCTCCCAAAAATCAACATATGTTTGTTCAGGGAGTGCTAATATACAGACATTTCCCACAATATCTCTGATTCTGTGTTTCATTACTCTCTATTCACAACCAGAAAGGGATTAACAATCTGCAAATACAAAGTTATTTATTGATTGCCAAAATAGGTGGGAAAAATGCTTAATATATACAATCTGTTGATTGTAAACATCAAGAGTTTAAACTAATATTTAAATACCTTTCATCTCAGTGCCTTATTTTTCAAGACTATGAATATATTTACTAGTTATTTCGACTGATCATTGCTGAATAATCTTTTGCAAAGTTTGCAGGAGATTAGTAGCGATCTTGGCAAAATAGGATAAATGTCCATTTATGTCATTTGTCAGATGATTCTGCTGAAGCTTTCATGGACATTCTGTTTAACGATTTAATATTTTATAATCCCCAAAATCTAAAAGCAAAAACATTCCATAAGATGTTGAAGATTACACAATGATTGGACACACTGCTCAAGAGATGGGGAGGGGTATAATTTTCCTTTAAGAGCAGAAAAGCTAAAAAGATGAAAGTCAGAGTGAAGACACATCAGAAGTTCTCTTGATCTTGTGGGCGGCACGGTGGCACAGCAGTTAGCACTGCTGCCTCACAGCGCCAGAGACCAGGGTTCAATTCCCGCCTCAGGCGACTGACTGTGTGGAGTTTGCACATTCTCCCCGTGTCTGCGTGGGTTTCCTCCAGGTGCTCCGGTTTCTTCCCACAGTCCAAAGATGTGCAGGTCAGGTGAATTGGCCATGCTAAATTGCCTGTATTGTTAGGTAAGGGGTAGATGGAGGGGTATGGGTGGGTTGCGCATTGGCGAGTCGGTGTGGACTTGTTGGGCCGAAGGGCCTGTTTCCACACTGTAATCTAATCTAATCTAATCACCTGTTGTAACTTTAGATGAAGAGCTGAGGAAACCTAAGAAAATTAGTGTTTACACTGAGCTACCAGAGTTGGTGCAGCGAGATTTGCAACATAGTGGTGGACTAATGGGCATACAGAGATTAACCAAATATTTAATCAATAAAAATGAGCAGGATTAAGTACCTGTAAATCAACAAACTCTTCAATATTTAAAAGATCCTGTAAATAAGAAAATATAATTTTACTAGGTAAATGGTGGGTCACGCAAGTGTAGACTTAGCTAGTGACCTAAGTTTGAAATGTTTCTGTTTGTACGCTTGAGCTTCATTTAAATGCCATATATTCAATTCAACAGACAGATTTGAAGTGAACATAAAATGGCTTCAAACGGGGAAAAAAATGAATGGCTCACCAGATTGAAGATTAAAAATATGGAGGCGTGGTTTGAGGAGGATTGTGTGGAAGGGAGAAGGGAAGTGATTAATATAATTTTGGCTCCACCTTTTTTATAGATGTGTCAATCTGAGGATGGAAAGAAGGATTTAAAACTTTTGGAGGAGGGAGCAGATGTACCTGTACCAGTGCATAAGGTCCTAGTAATCCTACTTGGCCAAATGTAGTTGTATTTGATGCTATTATGTAATAAACAATCTCATTACATGAGAAGACTCTTCTTTGGGCACTTTATAGTGGTGTAGTCTCTGCCACTAATCACTAGAGGTCCAAGACAAAATAAAAGCATATTTCTTCTTTACAGGTGGTCCCTGTATTTGCTTTTAGAAAACCACAATGGAATATGCCACCAACACCCTCTAGGGGATATGTATTCCAGCTCATAGCCACTTGATTGTGTACAAAGGTTTCTTGTGTTGTTGCCTTTAGTTCATTATCCCAATCTCTGATGAGATCAAGAGTGCCTGTGAAGAGATAACACTTACATTGCAGCTATATCAGGTGGTCTAATATCCCTAGTTGAACCTCTGGATGCATGCCTCTGCAAACCATTTAAGGATCATGCTCATGGTGAATGGAATAAATGCATATTATTTCTATATTTGTTCATGGGATGTGGGTGTTTCTGGCATTTATTGCCCATGTACCACTTCCCTTGAGAAGGTGGTGATGAGCTAGCTCCATAGACTGCTGCAGCCATTCGGGTGTAGGTGGATCCACAGGCTGCCAGTAGGAAGGGAGTTCCACGATTTTGACCCAGTGACAGTGAAGGAATAGTAATATAGTTTACTCAGGATGATGTATGTGGCTTACTGTTGGTGGTGTTCCCATGCACCTGCTGCTATCGTTCATCTGGATGGTAGAGTTTGTGCATTTGAAGCATGCTGTTCAAGGAGCCTTGGTGAGTTGCGACAGTGCTACTTATGGATGGTACACTCTGCTGTCACTGTGCGTCAGTGGTGAATATGGTGGATGGGATGTCAACCAAGTGGGCTGCTTTGTTCTGTTTCCTACTGAGCTTTTTAAGCATTGTTGGAGCTGAAAAAGAACTATCTCCATGGAGAAAGGAAATATGCATGCTAACACGTGGTTCCATCATCAAATTGTGGCATACTTTAAGTGCAAAAGTGTAAATAGTGTAAGGTATGCAGCTGCTCCAAGCAATTAGGAAGGAAATGAAATGCTAACATTTATTGCAAAGGGAATGGAATATGAAAGTAGTGAAGTTTAGACTATGCATGTAGAAGGGGCACTACCTTCCACAGTTTTATTCTACTTATCAGGAAGGATATTAGTGCTTTCAACTCAGTTCAGAGAACGTTAATTTGACTGATTCCTGGGTCTGAGGAAAGATTGGACAAGTTAGGATTGTGTTTCCTGGATTTTGAATAATGGGAGGTAATCTTATTGAAACCTATATAATTTTGAAGATGCTTGACATGATGTTTCCCCTTGTGGGAGAGATGAAAACTACAGGGCAAAATTTAAAAATAAAAGATGGAGATGAGGCAAATGTCTTTCACACAGTAATGTAGAGGCACACAACCCGATCTTAATCTTGTTCAAAAACAGAAAGAGCTGGAGAAACTCTATAGGACTGGCACATTGCAAAGAGAAAAACACAGTTAGTGTTTCAAGTCTGGTGACCCTTCGCCAGAGCCAGGAATAAATTTGTTAAATGGTTGAGCAGCTTCCAGGTGTCGAATGACGCACTCCATCTTCCAATTCATGTTTGTACGTATCAGTTCATTTAAAAACTACACAATATCCAATTCAATGGATAGACAGCAAGATGAGCCAAATCTGCTGCATTGTAAGTTCATTACGATGCCTCCATAGCCAAAGTCACTCAGGATTAATTTGATGAACTCTTTGTGTCAGACGCCAAAACAACAAACTTGATGAAATAAAATGCTTTGATTTCATGTGGTTTAGGTGTTGTTGACCCAGCCATTTAATGTACATCCCTAAGAGTCTGGAGTCATATGTAGACCAGACCTAGATAAGATTGGCAGACTTCCTTCAGTAATCAAATGGGTTTTTATGATAATCAGTCATGGTTTCCTGGTCAGCATTAGTCTAGCTTTTTGTTTTAGAGTTTTTTTTATTGAATTCTGATTTCACCATCTTCCAGACTGGGATACAAATACATGTCCCCACAACATGAGCCTGCGATTTTGGATAATTGGTCCTGTGACACTATGGTTGTGATTAAAGATTATTTTGGTATAATTAATTTGTTCAAGAGACTGTGTCAATGAATAAGAATTCGTTTTTTTTTCCCATGTTTCAAAATGATAACCATCCAGACCAGTTGGAATCAAGGTTATGATGGTGTCAAGAGCTGATTGAACATGAGTGAGCAGATTGTTCTAAGTGAGTGCCACGTGATTGCACTGTCAATGATGCCTTGCATCACTTTACTGATTAGTGAGAATAGATTGATTAGTGGTAATTTTCTGGTTGGATTTTTTTATAGGACCAATGTGGACAAATTTCCACATTGTTGGTAGGTGACAGAGTTGTAACTGTACTAGAACAGTTTGGCAATTGGCTTGAAAAGTTCTGGAGGACAAGTGTTCCAATACCAATCTTGTAATATTCTCAGAGTTCACAGCATTTGCAATATCCAGTGCCTTTCATTGATATCACGTGGAGTGAATCAAATTGTCTGAAAACTGGTATCCATGCTGGGGACCTCCAGAGGAGGCTGAAATGGATGAACCATTTGTGTGATGATAGGTGCCTTTAAGAGGGTTTTGTTTTGTCCTGCTTTCCTTGAAAACAGGTTTTGTAAACCTGGTGTTGAGGTGTCTGCTCCATGGAAAGCTGAATAAATAGCTTTGGGTATTTTAAAAGTAGATAAAGGAGCATGGATCAGTGGGGTCAGGCTGACACAGACCCAGGGTTTTAGTTCGGCTTTCAGTTGTTGGAGTTGAGGTTTTTCAGAGTTGAAGCTGCTAGATACAGCTCTATTTCTGACTCTACTGCAAAAACTTGAATGCTCTCTCTGCTGCTAGATTCATCCTGTTGGTGTTCCTTCTTATGGACTGGAGAAGATAGCAAGTGAGTGAAATCTGTTTTGCTGAATTTGCCTTTGCCAAGGGTGTTTATGGGATGCTGCTATATTGGAACAATTGATGAATGGTAGTTAAAATATAAGCTACTTTGTTAAGTATTTCAATAGAGTTAAAGCTTTACCAATTCTTTTTTTGTTTATATTTTAACTGTGGGGTAAGAATAATGTGTGTTTTACCTAAAGCCTAGTAGCTTAATGAATCAAATCACATCTGGAATGCAGTGCCTTACGCTTGCATTTAAATTATATAAAAGTTAGGGTATAGGCTACCTCTTTGATGTATTTTGAAGGGGTTTGGTCTAATCCACAACACCTGGCACTTGTTGCTGCAACAGATTGTTGCAAATGCTTTAGCTTTATCTTTTGCACTGAATGTTGCTCTTCCCCATTATTTAGAATGGCGATATTCATCGAAAGTCCTGCTCTAGTGAGTTTAAAAGTGTTCACCACCATTCATGATTGATGTAGCAAAACTGCAGAGCTTAGATCTAATCTTTGGTTGTTGATAGCATATAGTTGTCTATTAGTTGCTGCTTATTCTGTTTTGTAATAGTTCTGCGAGTAATCCTGTGTTTTAGCTTCACCAAGGTCACATCTCATTTTGTTTTGGTATCCTTGGTGTTGCTCTTGGAATGCCCACCTGCACTCTTCATTGGGCCAGGGTTGATTCCCTGGTTTGATGGTAATGGTAGCATGGGGGATATGCTTAGTAATAGAAAATAGAAGCAAGAGTATTCAACCCTTTCATCCTGCTCCATCATTCATTATAATCATGGTTGGTCATTCAACTCAATAGCCTGTTATTGCTTTTTCCTCATAATCTTTGATCCCATAACCTCATGTGCTATATTCAACTCCTTCTTGAAATCATACAATGTTTTGGCCTTGACTGTTTTCTGTGGTGTTGAGTTCTACAGGCTCACCACTCTCTAGGTGAAGACATTTCTTCTCATTTCATTCCTAAATTGTTTACTCAGTTTTTCTCAGATCGTGACTCCTGGCTTTGGGCTCTCCACCATCAGGAGTGGCAATTAATGGGTTCTTTTCAGGCTATCAGTAACTAGTGGAATACCATAAGGATCAGTGCTGAACTCCAGCTATTCACAATATATGTAAATAACCTGGATGAGCGAACTGAAAGCAAAGTTTCCAAAAACCGGAAGTTTTTCAGTTTTCAAAACTTGCTGAGGAGGGCAGATGTGGGTCAAGGAAGAGTTTGTGAGTTGTTAAGAGGATACAAGGCAGTTGCAAAGTGATTTTGATAAGTCAGTTGAGTGGACAAACATTTGGCAGATGCAGTGCAATGTAGCATTCACGGTACAAAAATGTCAGGCAATGACCATCACCAATAAGAGATAATCTAACCTCCACTCCTTGACACTCCTTGTTACCCTCACTGAATATCCCACTATCAACATTCTGGGAATGACTTTTGAACAGAAAGTCAACTGGACTCACCATGTAAGTACAGTGGCTATAAAAACAGGCCAGAGGCTAAGAATACTGCAGCAAGTAATTCACCTCCTGACTCCCCATAGCCTGTCCATCATCTACTAAGCACAAGTCAGGAGTGTGATGGAATAATCCCCACTTACTTGGATGGATGCGGCTTCAGCAACACTCTAGATGCTTGACACCATCAGGACAAAGCAGCCCATGCGATTGGCATCACATCCACAAATATCCATTCCTTCCACCACTGACACTCAGCAGCACAATCCACAAGCTGCATTGTAGAAACTCACCAAAGATCCTTATACGGCATTTTCCAAAACCATGAACACTTCCATCCAGGACAAAAGCAGCAGACACATGGGACCACCATCACCTGCAAGGTCCCCTCTAAGCATCTCACCAGCCTGATCTGGAAATATATCACTCTTCCTTCATTGTCGCTGGGTCAAAGTCCTGGACTTCCTTCCTGAGGACATTCTGAGTATACCTAAAGCCAGCAATGCCCATGTACTGTAAGTGAATCTAAATATTTAGCTAAATGTGAAGTTATGTACTTCAGTGTGAAAAACAAAATAAACGGGGTACTATATTAATAGTGACATATTGGGAAATGTATAGGTAAAAAGGATCTGGATGTCCTTACACGCCAATCAGTTAAAGTAGATAGGTACGGGAAGCAAACAATTAAGAAAGCAAATAGTATATTGGCCTTCGTTGCAAGAGGATTTGTATTGAGAAATAAAAATATCTTAATGCAGTTGTACAGGGCCTTGGCAAGACTACATCGGAATGTTGCATCCAATTTTGTGCTCCCTACTTAAAAAGGATATACATATTCTGGAGGGAGTGCAACAGAACTTCACTCAGCTGATACCAGAGGAAATAATCTGACTGAGCCTGTATTCTCTAGGGTTTAGAAGGATGAGACAGGATCTCATTGAAATGTATTAAATTCTAATGGGGCTGGACAGATTAGATGCCAAAGGGGATGATTTCCCTGGTTGGGGAGCCTAGAACCAGGGTTCAAAGTGTTAGAATGTGGTCCAGGCTATTTAAGGCAGCAATGAGGCAAAATAACATCTCAAGGATAGCTAACTTGTGCAATTCTCTACCACAGAAGGCTACGGAGGCCAAGTCACTGTATATGACCTCCTGGTCAGACTCCCTCACCCCATTGAAAACTATTAACCCAGTCTCTTCCTTATGTGTGCAAAGAATGATAAGGAAACTTGTGAGTAGTAATAATCCTATACAACTAGCTCATTTTGTTGTATGGAATAGCATTAATCTTTACAGAAGAGAGCTTTGACAAAAAAACTTTGTACAAAAAATTTTGAGACGGTTCATTTGTTTTGGCCTAAATGCATAGTTCTTTCTGATTGAAATAGATGTAACTAGAACAGTCATCTTATACTTTAGCACTACTGTCAGCTGTGTATTGATATACTTCATGAAAAGAAAGATAACAATAGTAATTGGGGCCTGGTCTAACAAAGCTTCCATTGAACATAATAACAGATTGTTACTTGATCATTCAACCACAATAGCAACATTTATTATAGTTCATAATTCTGCTGTGTTTTAGAGCACCATTGTCAACTATGCAAAAAACACTTGTACAATATGTTCTTTAATTACCACAGTAAATTATTATTGGAAAATATTTCTTCTTGTTACTAGTTGAATTATTGCAATATCTGCAGCATATTTATTTAAAAAAGAAAACAACATTTTGTTAGATAGCAACAGGGATCTAAACATGAAAGGGGAAATTTTTTAACCCACCCTGATCCTCAGAAAGAGAACAGGAAGTAATTGAAATGGAATAGTTCTCAATGACTCCCCTTTTAAACATTGTCAGTTTAATGATGACAGAGACTTCCCCAGTATTCAAACAGCAACTTTACTAAAAAATGCATATTGATATCCCGTGCCATTCAATTACAATGGTATTGTAACCTTTCATTGAGTGGAATATGGATAGTGGTTGAATTGTACATACAGTTGTTGGAAAGCTAGCAGCATTATTACAAATAAGTGGAGTAAAACTCCTCTTATAGAGTAGGACTGGTCAAAGGAAATTAAAAGTATCTACAGTTACAGGCTCCCTTCCCAGTCACCAAGTCCTTGACACATCCCTTCAGAACTACATTGTTGCTGGCAAGTTTCCTTGGTGCCAGACAATAACATCTGTGCAGCTGCCCACCAGTCTGCAGCAAATTTGTAGTAAATAGTTTGAATTCTGTCAACTATTCTGTCTTCTGCCATTCCCTGATGTTGTAACTAGAACTGTTGTCATTGCCAGTTTCTTTTTGCTGTTTCACGTTTGAGTAATTAAGTTTCCAAGCAGTAGCAATGTACATGCAAAACATGTCCAATTTGGAGGTGGGGGAAGCTTTTCATCAGTACAACCACTGTCAGCTGACAATACTGCACCAATTGGTGGCGTGTTATGGAGGCTCCTGGCCAAACAAAGAGACTCTGCATAGCGGTTACAACACACCTGCCTAAGTACACAGCGCACGGCAGCATGAGTGTCTTCAAAATTAAACTTAACTTGTAATGATTTCACAGTGTATTAGATTCACTTCAATCATTGGTGCATCATCAATATTTGTAACAATGACTTTAGTCAGATAGTTCAATGTACTGTCATCCATTGTGGTTGGCATAGGTTGATGATGATTGGTGAGTTGTTGACATTGCCTTTATTGTGAAAGACACAATATTCTGATTTCGTGACCATTCTTTTTGGATGTTAACATTAGTATTCTGTATTGTACTTGCCTCTGATTGGGACATGGCTTAAATAAGTGCAGACTCAACTGACCTTTTATTCTGCACATGGTAAAAGATTGTCTGAGATCACTATCAGTAGGCATAATTGAACTCCTGTACAGGACACTCTAAGATGGACATGTAGATAATGCTGATACCACCTTTTATACCCCTCATTTTTCACCTTGACTGGTGTCTCCATCACACCCAGGATGCCAGACACTTTCCATTCCACTCCTCCATGCTCATGACTTCGAACATTTTGAACTAATCTCTTCTCCACTTTCTCTTCTTAAAGGAGATCAGAACCAAATTCTCCACATTACTGAAGCTCTTCATCCTGGAAACATTCTCAGAAATCTTTTCCATACCCTCTCCAATGCTATCACATTCTGACTAAAGTGTAGTACCCTTGTTGGATACAATACCCTAGATGAAGCTGAATCGGTGTTTAACAGAGGTTTACCATAACTGCTTTGGTACTCTGCCTTTATATTGTTGTTGTTGTTGATTATCTTGACCGAGTGTTGCAGACTGGCACATTCTAAGGTTCAGGACTACATGCTGAGGGATGCACTGAAACTTGGGGCAGCTGCTGCCAAGGCGAGGTGGGGAAAGATCACCATCGGTCAGCCAAAGTTAAATGATGATCTGTTCAGTTATCAGACCCCACCCCCCACCCCCACCAAAGTGCCTCAAATATTTGTAAGTAAAAACTTATACAAGTAAGACATGCCTTTGGTTTGTTTGTTGGATAGAGTCACACTCTAATGTTTGTTTGTTTCTTCAAATGCAACTATACACAACTGAACTGCTTTGGTGCCTATGTACACATATAAAGGCATTTTTATAAATAAGGTACATTTTTGAAATAAAAAAGCGCCCTGCCATTATGTCACAAATTCCATATGTCTTATTGACTATCTTGGCCTGTTCTGCTGTCTTCAATGGTTTTGTACATACATCCATTTGTTCGTCTCCCCAAATCCCTTTTAAAATAGTACCAATATTCAAGTTGATGCCATGGATCATTTACATCCACCTGAGAGGGCAGACAAGGTCTTGGTTCAATATATCATCTAAAAGACAGTAACAACATAAGAGAATAAGATGTACAAACAGAAGTAAGCCATTCAGCCTGCTGAATCTGCGGCTTCCTTCAATAAGGTCATGGCTGACCTGAACGTCTTCATCTCTACTTTCTTGTCTATCCCCATAACACTTGATTACCCTCTGAGATATAAAAAAAACCTTCCTCATCTCTGTCTTAAATGAACAGTCCCTTTCTAAGATTATTCCCGTTGGTCCTCGACTCTCCCAAGAGGGAAATAAACTCTCCCATCAACCCTGTTAAGCCCCTAAGAATCTCACACATTTCAATAAGTTTCCTTTCATTCTTCTAAGCTCCAATTAGTACAATCACAATCTACCTGACCGCCTTGATAAGAAAACCCTTCCATACTCAGAATCAACCTAGTCAACATTCTCTGCACAGTTCCGCGTCTTTTCTTAGATAAAAGAACTGAAAATGTTTAGGGTCAACATGTAGCCTGACAGATGCCTTTAATAGTTTTGGCTACACCTCCCTATTTTTATACTCCATTCCATAAAGGAGGAATTGAGGACTGCATATGCTGGAGATCAGAGTCAAAGAGTATGCAGAGTCAAGGAGTGAGGAGCAGGAGAGTCGACGTTTCGAGCATAAGCTCTTCATCAGGAATGAGGGGGCAGTCCAAGGGGGCTGAGAGATAAATGGGAGGGGGATAGGGCTGGGGCGAAAGTAGCTGGGGATGCAATATGTAGATGAAGGTGGAGGTGAAGGTGATAGGCTGGAGAGGAGGGTGGAGCGGATAGGTGGGAAGGAAGACGGACAGCTCAAGATGGCGGTGCCAAGTTGGAAGGTTGGATCTGGGATAAGATGGAGGGAGGGGAAATGAAGAAACTGGTGAAATCCACATTGATCCTGTATGGTTGGAGGCTCCCGAGGTGGAAGATGCAGTGTTCTTACTCCAAGCGTCAGGTGGCTAGAGTTTGGTGGTGGAGGAGGCCCAGCACTTGCATGTCCTTGGTGGAGGGTGGTGGGGCTATTTAGTGCATATGTCTCTCTGAAACAATCTGCAAGTTGGTGTCCTGTCTCTCCAATGTAGAGAAGACCACATTGAGAGCAATGGACACAGTAGATGAGGTGTGGAAGTACAGATAAATCTCTGTTGGATGTGGAAGGATCTTTGGGGCCTTGGACGGAGGTGAGGGGGAAGGTCTGAGCAAAGGTTTTGCTCTTCTTGCAGTGGCTGGGGAAGGTGCTGGGAGTGGCGTGTTGGTTGGTAAGTGGCGTGGACCGAAGAAATGAGTCACGGAGAGAATGACTGCAATTTCCCCTCCCACATGCCCTCCATCGCATCTCCTCCCCTTCCCACACCTCTGCCCTTGGACCCCATCCCTCCACCCTGGTCCACCTTACCAACCGCTGGATAGATCACATCATCCTCCGCAATTTTTTCCACCTACAGTCAGACCCCACCAGCAGGGATATATTTCCCTCTGCAACCCTATGTGCATTCTGTAGAGACCATTCCCTCCATGACTCCCTTGTCAGGTCCATGCCCCCCACCAATCCGCCCTCCACTCCCGGCATGTTCTTCTCCCACTGTAAGAAGTACAAAACCTGCACCCACACCTCCCCCCTCACCTCATTCAAGGCCCCAAAGGATCATTCCGCATTGAACAGAGATTTTCCTGTTCTTCCACACATGTCATCTACTGCATCCGTTGCTCCTGACATGGTCTCCTCTACAGTGGGGAGACAGGATACCACCTTGCGGAATGTTTCAGAGAACATTTCTGGGACAGCCACACTAAACAACTCCACCGCCCTGGGGCCTAACACTTTGACTCCCCCTCCCACTCTGCCAAGGACATGCAAATCCTGGGCCTCCTCCAATGCCAAACTCTAGCCACCTGACACCTGGAGGAAGAACACCTCATCTTCCGTCTTGTAACCCTCCAACTACAATGTGGTTCAACGTGGATTTCACCAGTTTCCTCATTTCCTCTCCCCCCACCTTATCCGAGATCTAACCATCCAACTTGGCATCGCCCTCTTGAACTGTCCTACCTGTCCACCTTCCTTCCCATTTATCCACTCCACCCTCCTCTCTGATCTATCACCTTTACCCCCACCTTCATCAACATAGCATATTCCCAGCTACCTTGCTCCCCTAGCCCCATCCTCCCCTCCCATTTATCTCTCAGTCCCCTTGGGCCTGATGAAGAGCTTATGCTCAAAATGTCGACTCTCCTGTTCCCCGGATGCTGCCTGACCAGCTGTGCTTTTCCAGCACCACAGTCTTTGACCCTATAAAATAAAGGCCAAAAGTCCATTTGCCTTTCCTATTATTTGGATATTGGATGAATCATGAACAAGGTCTCCTGATTCCTTCTGTGCTGCAGCTTTCTGCAATATTTCCCCATTTAAATAATACTCTTCTAGTCTTCCTGCCAAAGTGCATCTTTTCACGTTATATTCTCTCTGGCAAGTTCTCGGCTCCCTCTGTCAGCTCTTTATGTCTTCTTCATCACTTGCCCACTCACCTCCGAACACAAGTTATGAATGCTTCTTGATCGTTACCTTTGCCAAAGTTTGCTTTTCCCAAACTTCTTGAAATTTAAAGTCACACACGGTCAACATGCTGCCTTTTTTTATCTGCCTTCATTATTTTGATGTACTTTCTGTTAGATGAGTTAGACTACTCTTGCCAGTGCCTTTTTCACCTTGTTACTTCTAACCTCTAGCCATATGTACCCTACAGCTTCTGATCCTAGATTATTTCTTGCCATAATTCTTATTCTGTCTCATGCTAACAAAGCAATCCCACCACTCTGCCCTTCCTTTCTGTCGTCAAGAAGTCAAATACCTCTGATTACTTAGTTCTCAACTTTAAACTCCATATAACCGTATCTCGTTATGGCTATTATATCAGACCCATCCTACTTGTGCTATTAATTCATTTATTCTGTTCTAAAATACCATCTGTATTTAATGTAAATAGCCATTAATTTTTTTAACCATTTTTTCCCCCCTTTGATCCCATTTGTTGGTGTATTCACATGCTTGTCCACTCTGACCCTTCCTGCCCCACTATGGGTATCTATATCAAAATAGTTGCCCTGCAAAAACAACATATCCTTTTGCTTTTTAAGCCTATGTATCCCTGATCCTGAGTCCTCCACGCCTTTGTTATTCTCTACTGTACTTGCTCCACCTGACTGTTCTGTTTGAATTTTGGCTGAAACTATTATTAGAGTTAACAAAGTAAGTTCATGTACACAAGATGACTAAAATGTCTCGTATTATATTTCGATGAATTAACCTGTTTTTACTTCTGTTTTCTCTGCTTTGGTTCTGCTAGATTCTTTTTGTTTGCCTGTATTTTCAGTGCAGCCAGTTCTCAGATAGAAAGTAAATTGTAATGTGCTTACTTCGACTCTGCAACAAAGCATATTACGGATGGGTGAAGAAAGAAATAATGTCAATGCCATTGATGTTTGTGTCAAAATTTATCCAAAACAAAACGAGATTCTGTGTGGTGCAGAAGATTAACAATTGTCGACTATCACAAAAACCTGGATCTCAATTCAACCCATACTGATAAAATGAAAGTCAACTACAGATAAGGTCAGCCTTGATTGTTCTTTTGTAGCAGCATAACTCATGCCGTTGAACCGGAAAGGTATTTTGAGCACATCAGCCAAATTTCATTAGTTCAGATATGCAGAGTGCAACTCATGTTTCCGATGTTATCATAAAGTGCCCTCTATTGGCAGGCAGAGTTCCTGCAAGCTCAAATCATCCAAACTTCTCACAATCATGACAGCTTGGAAGGAGGCCAATCGAGTGCACGTCGACCCACCGAACAGCATCCCACCCAGGCCCACACTCCCACTCTATCCCTGTAATCCTGCATTCCCTTTGGCTAATCCACCTCCTGGATACTGTGGGTAATTTAGTATGGCCAATCTACCTGACCTGCATCTTTTGACTGTGGGAAGAAACCACAACACTTGGAGGAAATCCATGCAGACTGTGAGAATGTGCAAACTCCACACAGAAAGTTGCCCGAGGTTGGAGTCGAACCTGGGTCCCTGGCGCTGTGAGGCAGCAGTGCTAATGATAAATTCCGTAAGTTCCAATTGTGAGTAGTGACTTCATCATTGACACACACATAATATCACTTATTGAATGATGTTATCAGACAGCATATTTATGATCCTTCAATGCAAAATTTAAAAATTTTATTGACTATAAGCTAGCTATTACATCAAGTGCAATTATATTTCTCCAAACATTCCACCTTCCATTAAATGATTGCATGCAATTAAATGTTAAGTTACTTAAGTGGAGGAACAGAGGGATCTTGGGGTGCAGGTACATAGATTCCTTAAAATGGCCACCCAAGTGGACATGGTTGTTAAGAAAGCATATGGTGTTTTGGCTTTCTTTAACAGGGGTATTGAGTTTAAGAGTCATGAGATCTTGTTACAGCTCTATAAAACTTTAGTTAGACCGCACTTGGAATACTGCGTCCAGTTCTGGTCGCCCAATTATAAGAAAGGATGCTTTGGAGCGGGTTCAGAGGAGGTTTACCAGGATGCTGCCTGGACTGGAGGGCTTATCTTATGAAGAGAGGTTGACTGAGCTTGGACTTTTTTCATTGGAGAAAAGGAGGAGAAAAGGGGACCTAATTGAGGTATACAAGATAATGAGAGGCATAGCTAGAGTCGATAGCCAGAGACTATTTCCCAGGGCAGAAATGACTAACACAAGGGGTCATAGTTTTAAGCTGGTTGGAGGAAAGTATAGAGGGGATGTCAGAGGCGAGTTCTTTACACAGAGAGTTGTGAGAGCATGGAATGCGTTGCCAGCAGCAGTTGTGGAGGCAGGGTCACTGGGGACATTTAAGAGACTCCTGGACATGCATATGGTCACAGACATTTGAGGATGCATACATGAGGATCAGTGGTCAGCACAACATTGTGGGCTGAAGGGCCTGTTCTGTGCTGTACTGTTCTATGTTCTATGTTCTAAGTCACTCAATATACATGATCATTAGTAAAGGTATGTAATCTCTACTCACTTT
Source organism: Chiloscyllium punctatum (assembly GCF_047496795.1). NCBI lineage: Eukaryota > Metazoa > Chordata > Chondrichthyes > Orectolobiformes > Hemiscylliidae > Chiloscyllium > Chiloscyllium punctatum. Next base: position 1,787,839 of record NC_092746.1, on the reverse strand, counting down.
CACTTTTGACATCTCTACATTAACTGTAGACTTGATTACAGTCTTGGTCTATACACAGAGATGGATTAAATTCCACAGTTGAGTTGAGAAAGCCTGCCCCAGACATCAAAGTAACACTTGAGGAGTGTGCTCCTGAGAAATCTAGTAAAACTGAAGTCAATGGTTATTTGGGTGAAATCTCCAGGTGCACAAAGAAAGATGGTTGTGGTTGTTGGATGCAATTATCTCACTTACTCGGCATCAGTGCAGGAGTTCTTTAGGTCAGGAGAGGTACCTTCAGAATCACTCTGTTTAGAGATGATATTACACACCTCTGGAGCAGGTGACATTCAGAGGCAGAGACTAACACTGCAGCAGAGGAGCCTCTCCTTGGGCCAGAAATGTCTGAGGCATTACTATCTTCAGCATCTCTCAATAATTCCTCTCTCTCTCTCTTTCTTTCTTATAAAGTCAGTAGTGTAACTGCTAATAAGCAGCTTCCTGTTGGACACACTAGCGTGAGTTTTATTCTATCAGGTTTCTTTCTCTAAATGGTCACATTAAACGCAGGAAAAATACAGCATTGGTTAGATATGGGACAAGTCTACGTTGTGCTATCAAGCATTCCCAAATCATTAAGGGTACAGGATTAAAGTTCTTCCCACACTGTCCACAAGACTATAAGGCTTTGGAGCAGAATTAGGCTGGTCACTCCATCAAGTCTGCTCCACCATTTAATTATGGCTGATACATTTCTCAACCCTATTATCCTGCCTTCTCTCTGTAACTCTCAATCCCCTTAGTAACCAAGAACCTTTCTATCTTTGCCTTAAATAAACTCAAAGACGTGGCCTTCACAGCCTTCTGAAGGTCATCCCTTCGCTCAGCAAAGAGGGTTATCACAGATTACAACAGGATCTGGACCAGATGGGCCAATGGGTTGAGAAGTGGCAGATGGAGTTTAATTCAGATAAATGCGAGGTGATGCATTTTGGGAAAGCAAATCTTAGCAGGACTTATACACTTAATGGTAAGGTCCTAGGGAGTGTTGCTGAACAAAGAGACCTTGGAGTGCAGGTTCATAGCTCCTTGAAAGTGGAGTCGCAGGTAGATAGGATAGTGAAGAAGGCATTTAGTATGCTTTCCTTTATTGGTCAGATTATTGAGTACAGGAGTTGGGAGCTCATGTTGCAGCTGTACAGGACATTGGTTAGGCCACTGTTGGAATATTGCATGCAATTCTGGTCTCCTTCCTATCGGAAGGATATTGTCAAACTTGAAAGGGTTCAGAAAAGATTTACAAGGATGTTGCCAGGGTTGGAGGATCTGATCTACAGGGAGAGGCTGAACAGGCTGGGGCTGTTTTCCCTGGAGCGTCGGAGGCTGAGGGGTGACCTTATAGAGGTTTACAAAGTTATGAGGGCATGGATAGGATAAATAGACAAAGTCTTTTCCCTGGGGTCGTGGAGTCCAGAACTAGAGGGCATAGGTTTAGGGTGAGAGGAGAAAGATATAAAAGAGACCTAAGGGGCAACGTTTTCACTCAGAGGGTGGTACGTGTATGGAATGAGCTGTCAGAGGATGTGGTGGAGGCTGGTACAATTGCAACAGTTAAGAGGCATTTGGATGGGTATATGAATGGGAAGGGTTTGGAGGGATATGGGCCGGGTGCTGGCAGGTGGGACTAGATTGGGTTGGGATATCTGGTCGGCATGGACGGGTTGGACCGAAGGGTCTGTTTCCATGCTGTACATCTCTATGACTCTATGTCGGCTGGTTTGGTTTTTGTTTAACTTGCTCATTACCTCCTCAGAGAATTCTAACAGATTTGTCAGGCATGACCTCCCCTTGATGAAGCCGCGCTGACTGAGCCCAATTTTATCTTGCACTTCCAAGTACTCTGCATTCTCAACTTAATAATGGATTTTAAATTCATACCAACAACCAAAGTCAGGCTAACCTATTGTTTCCTGTCTTCTTCCACCTCTCCTGCCTTATACAGGTGTGTTACATTAGTCAATTTTCAGTCCTCTGGGACCCTCCTGGACTCCAGTGATTCGTGAAAGATCGCTATCAATGCTTCTACAGTCTCTTCAGCCATCTCCTTCAGAACTCTGAGATGTAGACCATCCAGTCCAGGTGATTCATCCACTTTCAGACCTTTCAGCTTCACCAGTACCTACTCCTTAGTGATGGCTACTACACTGACCTCTGCCCCGACTCTCTTGAAGTTCTGGTATGCCTACGGTGTCTTCCACTGTGAAAACCGATGCAAAGTTTTCTTTGTTTCCCACTACTACTTCTCCAGCCTCATTTTCCAGCATCACAATGTTGACTCTTGGGTCTCACTTGCCTTTTACACATCTAAAGAAACTCTTGCATCCTTATTTCATATTAATAGCTAGCTTCCCCTAATGGGTTAAGGGGCAGAGATTAGTGTAATGGCCATCAGTATGGAGAAGGTGCTGGGGAAACTGAAAGGTCTGAGGGTGGATTCCATTTTATTCCCCACTTACTGGTTTTTTAGTTGTCCTCTGTTGGTTTTTAAAAGATTCCCAATCATCTGGCTCCCAACTAATCTTTACCACATTGTATGTATTTTTTCTTTTGCTTTTATGTTGTTCCCAACTTCCCTTGTCAGCCATGATTGCCTCATCCTCCCTTAACATAATTTTTCTTTCTTGGGATAAATTTCTGCTGTGCCTTTCTAATTACCCGTTGAACCTCCTGTCAAACCAATCCACCTCAGGTTAGGTCCTTGACAAGCTCTAAGTGTAGTCACAGCACAGAAACAAGTAAAATCACTAGAGTTGGAGGATTATAAAGAGTTCAATTGCCTATGGTGGTTGGAGGGCCATGGTTTGCAGAAAGTGATGGACAACCCCTTGCCCAAACTAGAGGTAGTCTTCTTTGACCACTGAAGATACAGTATAATGAGCACAGGTAGTATGGGCCACTTAAACAAAAGCAGGAAGTGTTGGAGAAACCCAGCAGGTCTGGCAGCATCCTTGGAGAGAAAAGCAGAGTTAGTGTTTCAAGTCTAGTGACCCTTCATCAGAACTGCAAGCACTTGGGAAAAGATGGTATTTATGCTGATGATGGGGTTTTGGGTTTGGGGCGGGGCTAAAGGAGTGAGACAGATATGAAATGGTGACTGGAGAAGAATGGACGACTGACAATAAACCTGGGAAGAAGTTAATGTTGAATAGGGGTAACGGAAATTGGGAATGGTTGAAAATGGGTTAGTTATACTCAGAGCAACCTATACAGGACATGGGGGTGTGAAGCTGGGTCATGAACGTGGAGGGAAGTGTTCTCGCTCTGAAATTGTTACACACAATATTGAGTTCTGAAAGCTGTAAGGTGCCTAGATGGAAGATGAGGTGTTGTTCCTCCATCTTACATTGTGCTTTGCTGGAGCACTGCAGCAGACTGAGACAGAAATGTTAGTCTGGGAACGGGGTGGTGTGTTGAAGCAGCAGACAACTGGAGGCTTGTTAAGGACAGAGTGTGGGCATTCCACAAAGCTGTCACCTATTGTATGTTTTGTCTCCCCAGTGTAAAAGGATCACATTTTCAGCAGCGAATATGGTAGACTAAATTGAGTGAAGTGCAGATAAATCTACCTCTTAGCTGTGTCTGGGGCCTCTGTAGTGAGGAGTGAGGAAATAAATGGCCAGGAGTTTCACCTTTTGCAATTGCATGCGAATGTACTATGGGGCAGTGTTGGGAATAGACCAGGGTGTTGTGGAGGGAATGTTGACAAGGGCAGATGTGTGACGTGTGTCTGGTGATGGCATTCTCTGGAACTGGCGGAAATGATAGCTTATGATCCTTTGGATTTGGAGGCTGCTGTAGTAGGAAGTGGGGGCAAGAGGGCGCAATTGCTGTTGTGAGAAGGAAGAGAAGGGCTGAGGGCATAGGCTGCACACAGCTGAAGGCCCATCCACCTCAGTAGTGGGGAATGCTCAGTTGAGGAAATCTTTGCAAGGTGATTGTGATATTACAATTTCCTTGTTCCCTCACCTCTCAGTTGTTTGCAATTGATGTGCATTTTAAGATGGACTTTTTTTTAACCTTTTGGCTGGTGAGAGTTTGACACAGATCAGTCTTTCTGAATTTAAATCTGAAGAAAAGATAAACACTTATCCATGTGACATCTGGAATGTAAACACAATGAAACACTCACTCCCACAAGCAGACACATATACACAATAAAAGATGCATTTTAAATTTGATGTGTGCATTTGGGTTATGACCGGGATAACAAGGAAACAAGACATGTGTTTAAACTGATCCTTAGAACAATAAAATCTGTTGTATAATGCTATTTTTAAACATATGACCAAATGATTATTCCTTCCATTGTCTACACAAATGATTTGAAACTAGAAGCCATGGCTATACAAAGAAGAATGACTAGTGGAAGTTCTTACCTGCTTGTGGTAAACTCCATACCTCTCCTTATTATAATTTGAGTTTGCAGATGCTAAGTTGGAGGTGACCATACTGAATTTAAGTTTCGGTAAACATTCAGATAATAGAAACTGTATATTCTGTAATCTCATATATTGACTGTCTTGGCACCGGTGGTGATTCCACCCATAGATATTTACAGTTTAATGGCTATCCAGTTCTATGAGTTAGTTATTATACACGCAAGTCAGATCAGATACCTCATAGTGCCCATTTTTGCAGCAGCCTATGGTTAACCTTTAAAAGCAAAAATAATTGGAAACAGTATACGTTGAATAGAGTTTGTGTCTTAAGATGTAGGAATATGACATATATTTACTGGCATGACACCATAGTGAATTAAAATCAAAAACAGAAATTGCTGGTAAAACTCAGCAGGCCTGGCAGCATCAATGGAGAGAAAGCAGAGCTAACATTCTTCAGAAAGTTCACCGGCCCTGAAGTGTTAACATGATTTCTCTCCATAGATGCTGTCAGACCTGTTGAGTTTTACCTGCAACTCCTGCTTTTGTTTTTGGCTTCCAGCATCCACAATATCTTTGGGTTTTCTTAACCATAATGGATTATCCCTTTTTCCTCTTCTGTTTGTTTTCCGGTTGACAATACCATTCTCCACAATACTTTCCCCTTCATTGCCTTTCATACGGGTGATTCTATACTTACCTATCCAATCATAGCCAGAGAATCAACTTGTAATTGCCGCTTTTCCACTCCTTCATTGCTACCTATAAACATACACCTATTTGTCACCAACACTTGAGAACTATTATTGATCCAATCCAATTTCTCATCTGGAAACTATCCTTCATGTTATCTGAAAGTACAATATCATGGTTTCACATATGTGCTGATGGCCCCAACTTTACCACCAGCACTCAACTCTTCTACTTCTGATTTGTCACATTGCTTGGCCAATTTAGTATTGAATGAGCAGGAAACTATTTTTTGAATTATACATTGATAAAATTAAAGCCATTGTCTTTGCGAGTCTCCGCAACAAACTCCACGTCCTAGCCCCGCGCTCTATCCCTCTCCCTTTTGACCATCTCAGGCTGAACCAGACTGTTCATAACCTTGTCATTCAGTTGGAGCTGAGCTTTAAACCTCATATCCTCTCCATCACAAGCCTGTAACTAGTTGTGTAACATCCCTTAGTCTCACATTGCTTCACCTCATATGCTGTTGAAGCCCTCATAGATGTCTTGTAACTAAAGACTATCATTTGAATGGGCTCCTGAGGACGTTGTCCTCCATAAACATGAACTCATCCAGATCTTTGCTGCCTGTATCCTAATTTGTTCACCCAACCCACCTGTGGTTGTCCAGTTACATTGTGCGCCAGCCCGACAAAGCCTCATTTTTCAAATCTCTCCTGTTTACAACACTCCATGACCTGGCCCTTCCCTACCTCAATAACTTCCTCCGACTGTACAATTCACTGTGATAACTGACTTGGTCTATCTTTTGTGCATCCCCAGTTTTCATCACTCCATCTTTGACAGCTATTCTTCAGCTTTTTTTAGATCCTCAGCTCGAGAATTTCCTCCTTTCACCTCTCTCCTTGTTTAATGTGCCATATCAAACAAATGTCTTTGACCACACTTATGGTCACTTGTCCTTTTATCTCCTAATATGACTTGCTGCCAAATATCATTTGTTAACACTTCTGTGAAATATCTTGAAGCATGTTACTATGTTAGCATTATATGAATACAAGTTGCTGAAAACCATACTGTTCCAGGTTATAACAACTCTATGGGGCGGCACGGTGGCTCAGTGGTTGGCACTGCTTCCTCACAGCACCAGGGACCCGAGTTCGATTCCTGCCTCAGGTGACTGTCTGTGTGGAGTTTGCACATTCTCCCCGTGTCTGCGTGGGTGCTCTGGTTTCCTCCCACAATCCAAAGATGTGCAGGTTAGGTGACTTGGCCATGTTAAATTGCCCATAGTGTTTGGTTCATTATTCAGGGGTAAATGTGATGTAAAAGGGTAGGGGAATGGGTCTGGGTGGCTTACTCTTCAGAGGGTCAGTGTGGACCTGTTAGGCCGAAGGGCCTGTTTCCATACTGTGGGGAATCTAATCTAAGCTATTTGAAATGACGTTTGGTTTCAACTCCATTTCGAATGGATGCATCTGCACAACAAATATCACAGGCAAATGGCAAAAACTTAGGTCATAAGGTTCAGGAAGAATATCAAGATGACTGATAGGGAGTGGAAAGTGAATCAGAAAATGTTGGCAGGTGCAGCACATAACTGGGAAGGCAACACACATGTTAGCCTTTGTGTAAGAGATTGAGTCATAAAGAAGGGAAGTCTTAGTACAGCTGTGAAGGGAATTAGTGAGGCTATGGCAAGAGTACAATGTTTAGTTTTGGTCTCCTTTTTGAGGAGAGATATACTTGTATTGAAAGCAAATCAAAGAAGGTTCATTAGGTTGCAGTACCTGCCGAAGAACAACGCGGGAAAAAATATGGTAAAAACAATGACTGAGATGCTGAAAACCAGATTCTGGATTAGTGGTGATGGAAGAACACAGCAGTTCAGGCAGCATCCAAGGAGCAGCGAAATCGACATTTCGGGCAAAAGCCCTTCATCAGGAATAAATCCTGATGAAGGGCTTTTGCCCGAAACGTCGATTTCGCTGCTCCTTGGATGCTGCCTGAACTGCTATGCTCTTGCAGCACCACACCCACTCAGTAATTGAGCTCCGCTGACGTCTCAGTTAAACATCTGGATGGTCAACATATAGATTTGTATATACAAATTACTCAGTCTGTTTTCTTTATGTAAAGACATGTAATGTATATATGAATGGCATCACGAACTGTACAGATACCAAAAGATTTCTATGAACAAAGTATATTTTTGAAATAATTTTTTTTAAAAATCAAAGAAGGTTTGTTAGGTTGAAGGGGATGTCTTATTAGGGGAGAATTAGAAGGTTGGCACTATGCTGATTGGAATTTAGAAAAATAAGAGGTGTCTTTGTTGCAACATACAAAATTCTAAGGGGTTATAACAAAGTCAATTCTCAGAGGATGCTCCCTCTTGTGTGGGAGTTTGGAACTAAAAGAGAATTTTTAAATGAAATGCTTTCCATTGAAGACTGAAGGGAAGAGGAGGTTTTTCTCTCAAAGTTCTGGTAAGTTTTAGAATTCCCTACACCGGGCAACAATATAATTTGGGCCCAGAATATATGGTAGCTTGAGTTAGATAGAGTCATGATCTGCAAGGGGGTCCAAGGTGATGGGAGGGCAGGAGAAACTGAGGACTGCAGATGCTGGTTATCAGAGTTGAGAGTGTGGTGCTGGAAAAACACAGCAGGTCAGGCAGCATCCTTATGAAGGGATTATGCCCAAAACGTCAATTCTCCTGCTCCTCAGATGCCATCTAACCTGCTGTGCTTTTCCAGCACCACAGTCTTGACTTGTGACAGGGCAGACAGGAAAGTGGAGCTAAGACAACAATTGGATTAGGTATCATCTTAATGAAAGACGGAGTAGACTCTGAGAGCTAAAGGTCTTCTCCTGTTTTTATATCAACACATGTTCAAAACTGAATTTGCACAAATGCCAAGCATTATATGTAAAACCTCAACAATATCATTTGGAAAACAAGATCAATACCAAGATCCCCAACTTTACATCAATAATACTTCCCCCAACACAGTCTCTAAATTAACAGACTGATTATCCAACATCCAGAAGTAGATGGACAGAAATTGCCTTTTTCTGAAACATTATGTCAGCTGAACTGAACCTTGGAGTCATATTTGGCATCAAAATATCTTTCAACCACATATGCATGTCATCGCTAAGATTTCCTATTCCACTTGAGTCATGTGTGATGTTATCCAACTCCATCCGGTCTTAGTTCATCTACTGCTGACCGCTTCATTATGCCTTTGTTCCTTCTAGACCTGACTATTCGATTACCAAGTTAAAAATCACACAACACCACGTTATAGTCCAACAGGTTTAATTGGAAGCACTAGCTTTCGGAGCGATGCTCCTTCATCAGGTGATTGTCGCTCAGAAAGCTAGTGTACTTCCAATTAAACCTGTTGGACTATAGCCTGGTGTTGTGTGATTTTTAACTTTGTACACCCCAGTCCAACACCGGCATCTCCAAATCATTCCATTACCAGATTGTCTCGCCTCTTACAGCCTATTCTCATTGCAGCAACACATAAATACCGTGTTGAAAATAAGCTGTTTAAAATACCAAATTCTTTGGGACATGATGCAATTGGGTAACGCCTCCTTGTGCCTCCAACACTAACTGTTGTAATGTGCAGAGTCTTAGAAAGGCATCCCACTTAACATGAGTGGGTGCAAGCAACTATACAGATGCATGCCAAGAGGCAAAATTTAGGTATTTGACTCAGTGAAGGGAATGAGTTTGCCCAGACCCAATTCTCCTTTCTCTTGTTACATTTCCGTTGACCCCTTTTATAATGTAGTTGATCAGTAGAAGGATTTTTTTTGGAAGAAATACCTCAGATTTCTTTGCAGGTCTTGGTTACATCTCTGGACAAGCTTTCATAAATATCAGATCCTAACAGATTCACTGGACAGAATCAGAAAGAGTCAGAGTGAGAGGGTCTTAGGCAAGCTATATGACAGAATCAGTGGACAAGTACAGGAAGGCCCAACTCAACCTTGACATCAGGTCACTTCTCATATTTTTCATAAGTTGCATGGCAAAATTCTGAAATGCACAAAAACAAAAATTACTGGAGAAGCTCAGCAGATTTGGTAGCATCTGTAGAGAGAAAACAGAGTTAACATTTGTATCCAGTGACTCTTTTTCAGAACCATGAGATGCCAATTGACAGGGGTTAATTCTAGTCAAGCATCTTGTTAACTCCGCAACTAGTCTCAGTAATATTCATCCATCCATCTTATCAAGCTCGCCAGTCAAGCTGGTTATTGGGAAAGCTCAACATGGAAACCTGAGCATGTACCCAGTAGATTTAGATCAGTGCTTGCTCCGAACCACTTCTATGATGGCTGCAATCAAACCACAGTGCAGGATACCATACACAAGCACCAAGGGGATGAAGGGGATGATGACATAGCTAGAAAAAATGTATGAGGAGGGGGCTCAGCTACAGTCAGGAACACCTTGCTTTCAAGGCGGGAAGGGAAGGAACACACCTGGCAATTCATTTCCCAGGGTCTGTTTGGGAAGGGTGGGCGTAGATAGGTTGGTTTCGGACTTGTGTAAGTGAAGTCTTATATGTTGATGGGATGGGCCACTAGAAAGGGGATATAGATATTTGTGAGCACAGTATTAAGATCAAGCTAAGACTGGGAACTGCTGGAAGAGGAGCACTTCCTGTCCCCTCCCATCTTGCTGGAGACCAGAAATGTGCAATGGGAAGGAAATGCTTGCGAGCACAGTCCAAGTGAGTGGAGTAAGTGACCCACCCTGTGAGGAGGGAACTGCAGCAGACATTGTTCATAGGGCTTTTAAAGAGACACGGATAGGGTTCGGGTTTGGGTCAGGGTCAGGGTCAGGGTTAGGTTTAGAACTAGGCTTAGATTAAGGGTGAGGGTTAAGATCAGGTTTAGAATCTAGGTTAGGGTGATGATTGCAGTTAGGTTTAGGTTTAGGATCAGGATCTGGGTTTGGGTCAGAGTTAGGGTTAGATTAAGGGTTAAGGTCAGGTCAGGACCGGCTGAAAGGTTTTGCGTACTGGCCTCTAGGGTCAGGGTTAGGGCTAGGGTTTGGTTTAAGGTTAGTTAGTGAGTTTTGAGAAGATTTGTAGCTCAGGTTGAGGTTCTGGATGTAGGTTTGCTCGCTAAGCTGGAAGTTTCATTTTCAGTAGTTTTGTCATCATACTAGGTAACATCTTCAGTGAGCTTCTGGATGAAGCGTTAGTGGCATGGCCCACTTTCTATTTATGCGTTTAGGTTTCCTTGGGTTGGTGGTGTCATTTCCTGTAGCGATGTCATTTCCTGTTCTTTTTCTCAGGGGGTGATAAATTGAATCCAAGTTTGTTGATAGAGTTCCAGTTGGAATGCCATGCTTCTAGGAATTCTCATGCATGTCTCTGTTTGGCTTGTCCTAAGATGGATGTGTTGTCCCAGTCGATGTGATGTCCTTCCTTATCTGTATGTAAATATACAAGTGAGAGTGGGTCATGTTTTTTTGTGGCTAGTTGATGTTCATGTATCCTGGTGGTTAGTTTTCTGCATGTTTATCCAATATAGTGTTTGTTACAGTTCTTGCAAGATATTTTGTAAATGAATTAGTTTTGTTTGTTGTCTGTCTAGGGTCTTTCAAGTTCATTAGCTGCTGTTTTAGTGTGTTGGTGGGTTTGTGGGCTACCATGATGCCAAGAAGTCTGAGTTGACTGGCAGTCATTTCTGAGATGTCTTTGATGTAGGAGAAAGTGGCTAGGTTTTCTGGACATGTTTTGGTTGCTCTTTGGGGTTGTTGCTGAGAAATCGGCAGACTGTGTTTTGAATACACTGTACAGGTGATTTTCCTCTGCTTGTGTAGTTCCTCTGTGTTGCAGTGTGTGGTGGCTTGTTGAAATAATGTTTTAATGCAGCTTCCTTTGTGGGTGTTGGGATGATTGCTTCTGTAGTTCAGTAATTTGGACAGTAGGTGTTGCTTTCCTGTAGTTGCTGGTTTGAAGTTCCCTGTTGACTGTTCGTTCTACTGCGACATCTAGGAAAGGCAGTTTGTTGTTGTTTTCCTCCCCTTTAGTAAATGTTATATCTGTAAGGGTATTATTGGTGATCTTGAAGGTTTCCTCTAATTTATTTAATTTAATAATGACAAAGGTGTCATCCACGTAGCGGATGCAAAGTTTAGGTTGGATGGTTTGTTTGAGTCTCTGCATTACTGCCTCTGCTAAGAATCCTGATATCGAAGATCCCATGGGTGTTCCATTGGCTTGGCTGTAGGTTATTGTTGTTAATGTTAGTGTTAGGTTCAGCACCCCCGAATGGTATTGCACATAGGCCTGTAGGGTTAGGGTTAAGGTAACAATAGGGTTTGTTTAGGGTTGGGGTTAGGGTCAGGGTTAGGGTTAGGGTTAGTTTTAGGGTTATGGTTAGTCACCACCCCTGAAAGGTCTGGCACAGGAAAAGCATTCACTCTCTCTGTAGGTGGCACCTACCTGGACAATTGTTTGGCAGGTACACATTTGAGCACTGAGTGATCCAAACATTCAGAATATTCATCTAAAAGCACCAAAGGCGCCAGCAGCATTCAATGCCATTGGTACGCATGCAATCCATGATGATAATTGATAGGGTTGACACTCAATGCAATCCTTAATCCATGAAGTTTCACGAAGAATCCATCAACTGCTGACAAATGACATGACAATGTGATCAGTGCCTAGAAAGAGAGGCTCAGATGTAGATGCATGCAAGGAAAGTCTACATCACGTATATCAAAGATTTGGTTAATCACATAGACTTCTTCACCCATGCTATCAAAGTATCCTCAATATGTTTTCTTTTTTCTCTCCCTCCCACTACACCGAGGTGCACACTCTGGGTCTGCAACTGGGTTGGAGGGAGTCCACTCTAATGTAGAGGCCACTGGCCCTAGAGTATTGGTAGGGTGACCTCAGCAGTGCTTGTGTCTAGATGGGTCAGATATGCCAGAGGAAGGTTAACCTTCCTTCATTTGAACAAACAAGGTGGGGGGGGGGCGGATGGAGGTGGATGGTTTGGACACCACACAGTGTCCTGCATGGGAACTGCTGAGGGGCATATGTGTTGTACTTCCTCCCACTGGATGCCCTCTGACAACGTCCTGTCACCTTATGAGGAGGGAGCACCTCGCTTGGGGTCAAGGATTCCCATCCCCTTATCACCTTGCCTTTGGTTCTGGGGATCAGTGGCTGGGGGGCTGGAGTATAGTTGCTTGCACATCTCTAGACGTTCCTGAGGATGCTGGGCCTGTGCCCAGTGTCAGCCATCCAGGCAGTCAGATAGTCACTTGATTTGCTGCAGTGATGCAGCTCCTGGATAGGGGCAGCCACTGTATCCTACATGCCTGTCAGCCACTGCTGCTCCTCCCTGTGCACTTGTAGGAAGCCCTTGCTGGCTGACTTCTCCACGTCATCTCCCCTGTGGGCCTGAGAAGGCCTCCAACAGTGTTTTGGAGCTGTCTGAGTGAGGTGCTCTCCAGACTGTTTGCCCTGAGGCATCAGTATCGGAGAAGGTGGGAGTTTGAGGATAAAGTCTTGCTGATGCTTCCTCTGAGGCCTTAGAACCTGTATCCTCAGTGGCTGAGGACGAGCTTCTGTAAAGTATTCCTCCACAGAAACCAAGAGCAGGCTTGTAGAACCTGTAAGACAAAAGAGAGAGGTTGCTGTGGCCAATGGTGAGATTGATAGTGTGATTTATGTGAGAGTTACGGTGGAGTGAAAAGTCGCACTTACTCGTTTGCAGTTCCCACACTAGTATTCTTGCCTCTGAATCAGAAGATGATGGATTCACTTTTTACCCCAGGACTTCAGCACAAAAACAAATCTAGGCTGATACTCCAAAGTAATGGCAGAAGAGTTGAATTGGTACTTCAGATCTGTCTTCACTGGGGAAGACACAAGCAATCTTCCTGAGGTAACAGTGGCTGAAGGACCTGCACTTAAGGGAATTTCTATTTGCCAGGAATTGATGTTGGAGAGACTGTTAGGTCTGAAGGCTGATAAGTCCCTAGGGCCTGATGGTCTACATCCCAGGGTACTGAAGGAAGTGGCTCGAGAAATCATGGATGCGTTGGTGATTATTCTCCAGAGTTCGATAGATTTGGGATCAGTTCCTGCGGATTGGAGGGTGGCTAATGTTGTACCACTTTTTAAGAAAGGAGTGAGAGAGAAAGCAGGAAATTATAGACCAGTTAGTCTGACCTCATTGGTGGGAAAGATGCTGGAGTCAATTATAAAGGATGAAATTATGACACATCTGGATAGCAGTAACAGGATAGGTCAGAGTCAGCATGGATTTATGAAGGGGAAATCATGCTTGACTAATCTTCTGGAAATTTTTGAGGATGTAACTCTGAAGATGGACAAGGGAGATCCAGTAGATGTAGTGTACTTGGACTTTCAGAAAGCCTTTGATAAAGTCCCACATAGGAGGTTAGTGAACAAAATTAGGGCGCGTGGTATTGGGGGCAAAGTACTGACTTGGATTGAAAATTGGTTGGCTGACAGGAAGCAAAGAGTAGTGATAAACGGCTCCATTTCAGAATGGCAGGCGGTGACCAATGGGATACCGCAGGGATCAGTACTGGGACTGCAGCTTTTTACAGTATATATTTTTACAGTGATATAGAAGATGGTATTAATAGTAACATTAACAAATTTGCTGATGATACAAAGCTGGGTGGCAGGGTGAAATGTGAGGAGGATGTTAGGAGATTACAGGGTGACCTGGACAGGTTAGGTGGGTGGTCAGATGCATGGCAGATGCAGTTTGATGTGGATAAATGTATGGCTATCCACTTTGGTGGTAAGAACAGGAAGGCAGATTACTACCTAAATATAGTCAAGTTAGGTAAAGGGGCAGTACAAAGAGATCTGGGTGTTCTTGTACACCAGTCAATGAAGGCAAGCTTGCAGGTACAGCAGGTAGTGAAGAAAGCATGCTGGCCTTCATAACAAGAGGGATTGAGTATAGAAGCAAAGAGGTTCAACCAAATTACCTTTTACTCTTCTAAACTCCAGCCTAACATATTCAATCTTTTCTCATAAGACAACCTGTTCATTCCAGGTATTAGTCTGGTCAACATTCTCTGAATTGTTTCCAACTTATTCACATCCTCCCTTAAATATGGTGATCTATACTTGACACAGTAATCCATGTGTGGTCTTACCAGTGTTCTGTATTATGCATTCAATTACTCTCATAATAAATGAAAACATTCTACTATCTTTTCCGAATCACTTACAGTGACTGCATACTAGCCTTTTGTGATTCATGCACTGGTATATGCAGCTCTGTAATCTATCACCATTAGACAATTTGCTTTTTTTTTAATACTTCCAACCAAAATGGACAATTTTATATTTTCCCAAATTATACTCCATTTGCCAGATCTCTAGTTATTCTATCTATATCCTTTTTTTGTAGCCTCCTTACATTCTTTTATCACACATTAATATGTATTGCATCGAGTTTACAGGTGCACAACTGATAATAAACCTACTAATTTGACAGTGAGAAGGCCTGAAGTATGTCTACGTAGGCATGGTACATCTTCTAAACCTGTAGCATTGTTGTTGTAGGTAGCACAGGCATTAGGCAAAAAGGCAATAGACCCTTAAACCTACTTTTGCCACCTTCTCATTATTAATGAGCGACAGCTTACATGATGCCCCTTCTGGAAATATTTGACATTATAGATCGGTGGGATGGGGAGGTAGGGGTAAGTAACTTAATATTATATTTCAACTTTTAAAATAATGGGCTTTGAGTTGTCTCCTCATTTCACCTCTGGCGGGCTGTCCTGTTCCACTCTCTCCCCTATGTAGGTCCACAATAAGGTCATGGATTTGGAGGCCTGTTCACAATGTCTCACTCATTATTCCAGTCCATTTCCAGAAAGAGCAACTTTTTCCCTTACAGTAATTATTTCACTCAATTTACAATGACTCTGGAGACTCTGGAGTGTGCGAGGTTAAGGGGTAACCTCATAGAGGAGAGGTGTTCAAAACTACTTATCAGATGAGTGGAGAGAGATTTAAAAGGGACCTGAAGGGTAACTTGTTCTTACAGAGGGTGGTGCATATGTGGAATGAACTGCAGGTACAGTTACAACATTTAAAAGACATTTAGACAGGTACATGAATTGGAAAGATTTAGAGGGATATGGGCCAAATGCAGGCAAATGGGACTAGTTTAGTTTGAGAAACTTGGCCAATACGGCCAAGCTGGACCAAGGGTCAGTTTCTGTGCTGTATGATTCTATGACTTGCTGGCTGCATTAAAGCTTCAACAGATTTAAACAGGCACCCAAAATGAGGCTTCTGATAGATTTGGTTTTCTGCAATATGCTGGATGATGTCAGGGTCTTATGTATCCAATCCTAGTAGTAAAACGCTTACTGGAATCACAGTAAATCAGAGGAAAATTCTGTTCACTGACTAACCATCCTGATATATGTGTGTCTGGCTTTGAGTAATGATAATAATGATAGCTGGGAGAGTGAATGGCATCTGCTAAAGATGTCATGGTTATTTTGTCAGTTTCATGCACTAATGTAGAGATCAGGATGATTGGCATTACATATTAATGGCATATTTGAGCAGAAAATATCCCAGCAAACTAGTAATGCTGGTCAGTAAGTTGATGGAGTTAGCATGCACTTGAGCAAGGCAGTCCGTCTATGGTAGGAGAGGACTCTATCTTATTCAGACAGTCTACAAGCAAGGATGTACTAACATCAGTTCTCAAAATACCTGCATATTTCCAGGCTGTGATTCTCAATCCTTTGTGAATTATTGGATGGGGAAGTATATTGAAATGGCATTCATGACCATCTAATGTCACTGTCAAATTGACTGTAGCCATTTGGGCCTTTGTTTATTGGTGACTGCCACAGATCTTATCGACATATCTCAAAGTACAGCTCACTATTTATTACAGAAAGATAATCATCGATGCGGGTAAGCAAATTACTTAACCTCTTTGAATTCCAATGATGTTAGGCTGAAAGATCCAAAGGTTTCATGTGTACTGCTGATTTTCCAAAGTTTAAGGTGTGGTAGGTCACAACCATGTAGATATCAAAGCTCTGTTGGGGAATCGATGTAAAATTTTTTATTCCATCAATATCTAACCTGTGTGTCACCAACATTAAGGAATATATGGCTTTGTGCCCATTATCCTAGGATTAGGCAATATGCTTATATTCTAATGCACTCCCAGATGCCACAAATGTTCTCTCCACCACAGCCATTGGACAGATGACAACATGGAGACAAGGGATGGCCACTGAAGAGATGTCTCATGGCCCAGTTGAAAGCTCCACGTACATAACCTGAGATACATTACAATAAAAGTCAAGCATGTTCCAGAGAAAGGGATTTCTTTGGTGACCTAATGGAGTTTTCCACATTTACTGATGACAAGGATGAATCAGAGGATGAACAGGAAGACATTGTCGAACCAAAAGGGAATGGGACAGGTGTACCTAGTTGTGGACATGGTCTGAATGAGAAACTGCTGCCACAACAGTTCACAAAATGGAAAGGCATGCTGTCGCCTGTTGTTGCTCCATAGCTTTAGTGCTAGCTGTGGAAGCTGTCTGCCTCAAAGTACTCTATCACCAAACATGGAAGTCTTGTGAAACAAATGCTAGTTTGGTTTTAAATCTGTGACCATCACCAACTTCTGGTCCACGGCCTAACCCTATACTCTTGGATGTCCACTGACTATAGCACTGTGGTCCAGGGAGCCATTCAACAGAGGGGTGAGAAAAGGTAAATGTAATTGTAATCAGGGATAGTATGGTCAGGAGAATAGGCACTGTTAACTACGGCCAGGATCAAGAGTCCCGAAGACTGTGCTGCTTGCCTGGTGCCCTAGGTTCAGGATATCTCGTCCAGGCTGCAGGGGAACTTGAAGTGGGAAGGGGAACGATGCAGTTATCGTGGTCCATGTAGGTGTCAATGATCGAGACAGAAAGAGGAAAGAGGCTCTGCTGAGGGAATATGAACAACTGGCACTAAAGTCAAAAGCAGAACCAAAAAGGTGACAGTTTCTGGATTACCACGATCCAATTGGCACAAGGTCAATAAGGTTAAAGAGAGAAACTCATGGCTCAACGGTTGCTGTGGGAGTAATGAGTGCAAATTCCTGGGAGATTGGCACCAGTACTGGGGATGCGGGGGCTATTCCAATGAGATAGGCTCCACTTGATGGCCTCCTTCTTTAGAGACTGCAATTTCCCTTCCCACGTGGTTAAAGATGCCCTCCAACACATCTCATCCACATTCCACACCTCCGCCCTCAGACCCCACCCCTCCAACCATAACAAAGACAGAACGCCCCTGATGCTCACCTTCCACCCTACCAACCTTCGCATAAACCAAATCATTCACTGACATTTCCACCACCTCCAAACAGACCCCACCACCAGGGATATATTTCCCTCCCCACCCCTTTCCACCTTCTGCAAAGACCGTTCCCTCCATGACTACCTGGTCAGGTCCACGCCCCCCCTACAACCCATCATCCCATCCTGGCACCTTCCCCTACCACCGCAGGAGTTGCAAAGCCTGCACCCACACCTCCTCCCTCACCTCCATCCAAGGCCCTAAAGGAGCCTTCTACATCCATCAAAGTTTTACCTGCACATCCACCAATATCATTTATTGTATCCGTCGCTCCTGATGCGGTCTCCTCTACATTGGGGAGACTGGGCGCCTCCTAGCAGAGCGCTTTAGGGAACATCTCTGGGACACCCGCACCAATCAACCACACCGCCCCGTGGCCCAACATTTCAACTCCCCCT
Organism: Chiloscyllium punctatum; assembly: GCF_047496795.1. Taxonomy (NCBI): domain Eukaryota; kingdom Metazoa; phylum Chordata; class Chondrichthyes; order Orectolobiformes; family Hemiscylliidae; genus Chiloscyllium; species Chiloscyllium punctatum. Next base: position 1,769,890 of record NC_092746.1, on the reverse strand, counting down.
CCCACTCTGCTGAGGACATGGAGGTCCTGGGCCTCCTTCACCACTGCTCTCTCACCACCAGACACCTGGAGGAAGAACGCCTCATCTTCCGCCTCGGAACACTTCAACCCCAGGGCATCAATGTGGACTTCAACAGTTTCCTCATTTCCCCTTCCCCCACCTCACCCTAGTTCCAAACTTCCAGCTCAGCACTGTCCCTTTGACTTGTCCTCCCTGCCTATCTTCTTTTCCACCTATCCACTCCACCCTCCTCCCTAACCTATCACCTTCATCCCCTCCCCCACTCACCTATTGTACTCTATGCTACTTTCTCCCCACCCCCACCCTCCTCTAGCTTATCTCTCCACCCTTCAGGCTCTCTGCCTTTATTCCTGATGAAGGGCTTTTGCCCGAAACGTCGATTTTACTGCTCCTCGGATGCTGCCTGAACTGCTGTGATCTTCCAGCACCACTAATCCAGAATCCACTTGAATCATCCTGAGTCCTGTGTCCTTGTGAATCGCATAACTAGGGCTATGGATCGGGTGTTAAACTGAAGAGTGAGAGGGTCGATGGGTTTGGTTGCATGGAAAATTAAGGAAAATGTTTAAGGGAGGAGAGCTCAGCAGACATTATTAAAGTTTCCGGAACAATTAATAGAACAGTAAAAGTTTACCATGATGTTGCCTGATTTGTAGAATTGTAGCTATAAGGAGAGATTAGACAACGTTTTTTTAATAGGCCCTCAACAGTATCCTCAACCCGTGCTTCCACCCTTGCCCCTTCCCATCACTCTCAACAGCATGATTGGGTTCCCCTTGTCCTCAATTAACATCCCATCAGTCTCCACGTTCAAAGGATCATTCTCCACCAATTCAGATGGCTCCAGCAGAATGCCTCCACCAAACACATTTTCCCCTCACTCCCCGTCTGCGTTTCTCTGGTATTGTTCTCTCCAGGACATTCCACGATCACCAACACCATCCCCCTCCCCATGACACTTCTCATGTAACCGCAGAAGGTGCAACACCTGCCTCTTCACCTCCTCCCTGCTCACCATCCAAGGGCCTAAACAGTCTTTCCAGGAGAAGCAGCATTTCACCTGGACCTCCTCCAATCTGCTGCATTGTATTTGCTGCCCCCAGTGTGGCCTGCTCCATATTGGAGAAACCAAATGCAGACTGGGAGACCGCTTTGCATAATCATTACCCTGACCTTCCCATAGCCAGTCATTTTAACACAGTGTCCTACTCGCTTGCCCACATGTCTGCCCTCGGCATGCTGCAGTGTTCCAGTGAATCACAGCTCAAACTGGGGGAACAACATCTCCTCGTCAGACAAGACACCTTACAGCCTTCTGGACTTAATACTGAGTTCAACACCTTCAAATTGTGAACCAGCTCCCATTTCTTCCCATTTCTTATAACTTGTTACATTTTGTTATCATGTCTCCCCTACCCTCCCCCCATCCCAATGGGACTGTCTAGTCTGGCAAGAGAGACGCTATTGTGCTGCCATTCTGACATCCTGATCACTTAATCTGAACTATCAACACCTTTTCTCCAAAATCACCCTACACCCACTGCCCCCACACACCCCCACCCCAAACTGTAGCATATTGCTGACCCCTCCACACTTCACTTCAGCTCCTAATGAAGCGTCATCTCGACTCGTAATGTCACCCTATGCTGACACATAATGCCTGTCTCAGCTAAAAACTTTGTGCCTCTATGTGATCTGTATCCCTCTATTCCCTGCTTATTCCTGTCTCTGTCAAGATGCTTCATAAACGTTGCTACTCCACCTGCTTCTACCACATCCTCTGGATGCTGTCTGACCCACTGTGATCTCCAGCATTTGTTGTTTTCAGCACAGATTCCAGCATCTGCAGTAATTTGCTCCTAAATGCCTTTACTCATTGGTAAAACCGTTACATCTGATTCCAATGTGTCCCTCTCAAACTGCTGGGTGAATTCTACCAAATTATGACTATTGCTCTCAGGAGTTCCTTCACCTTAAGCTCCTTAATAAAGTCAGCCTCATGACACATGACCAAATCCAGAACTGCCTGTCCCTTAGTGGGCTTTGCCACAAGCTGCTCCAAACATCCTTCTCGTAGACATTCCACAAATGCCTTTTCTCGGGATCGGCTACCAACCTGATTTTCCCAGTCCACCTGCATATTGATATCTCCCATGATTATTATAATCGTGCCTTTTCTATCTCCCAAATTATTTTCTTCCACACATCTTGACTGCTGCTAGGAGGACTGCTATTAATTCTCAACAGGGTTTTTTTCTCCTTTGTGGTCCCTCAACTCTATCCACCCAGATTCTACACCTTCTGACTCTATCACTTCTTGCTATCATTGCATTGCTATTAATTTAATTTCTTATTAGCAAGGCAAAGCCAACCCCTCTGCCTATCTACATGTCCTCTTGATAAAGCATATATCTTTGGATATTTAGTTCCTAACCTTCATCCCCTTGCAGCCATGTCTCTGTGATAGCACCTGCCCCTTGACCTCAAAGTCAGGGATCCTCTTGGAAGGAGTGATCACAGTATGGTTGAATTTAAAATACAGCTGGACAGTGTGAAGATAAAATCCAATACCAGGGTCCTGTGCTTGAATAAAGGGGACTGTGATAGAATGAGGGAGGATCTGGCAAAAGTAGACTGGAAACAGACTTTTTGGTGCAACAGTTGACAAGCAGTGGAGGACCTTCGAAAAATTTTTTCAAAGTGCTCGGCAAAAGTATATTCCAGTGAGAAGGAAGGACTGTAAGCGGAAGGGTAATCTGCCATGGACATCGAAGGAAATAAGGCAGGCTATCTCAGTGAAAGAGAAGGCATACAAAGTAGCCAAAAACAGCAGGAATCTACAGGATTGGGAAAATTTTAAAGATCGACAAAAAGCCACAAGAAAAGTAAGATAGAGTATGAGAACAAAACTAGCACAGAATATAAAGACAGACAGCAAACTGTTCTGTAAATATATAAAACAAAGAAGAGTGTCCAAAGTAAATGTTGATCCTTTAGAGGATGAGAAGGGGCAGTTGTCATGGAATATGATGAAATGGCTGAGGCATTGAACAGGTACTTTGCATCGGTGTTCACAGTGGAGGATACTAATAACATGCCAGTAAGTGATGAAGAGATAAAGATAGGTGAGGACCTGGAAATAATTATTATTATGGAAGAGTTGGTGTTGGGAAAGCTAATGTAGCTAAGGATTGATAAGTCTCCTGGCCCTGATGGAATGCATCCCAGGGTACTAAAAGAGATGGTGGGAGAAATAACAGGTGGACTGGCAGTAATTTTCCAAAATTACTGGACTCTGGGGCCATCCCAGCAGATTGGAAAGTAGCAAATGTGACACCACTGTTTAAAAAGAGAAGTAGACAAAAGGTGGGAAATTATAGACCAGTGAGCTCAATCTCTGATGTGGGGAAGATGATTGGTCTATTATCAAGGAAGAAATAGCAGTGCATTTCGAAAGAAATTGTCCCAATGCAGCATGGGTTCATGAAGGGCAGGTCATGCTTCACAAATCTTTTGGAATTCTATGAAGACATTTCAAGCAAAGTGGACAACGGGGACCCAGTGAATGTGGTGTACCTAGAAATCCAAAAGGCCTTTGGCAAGGTGCTGCACATAAAGCTGCTGCATAAGATAAGGATGCATGGTGTTCGGGGTAGAGTATTAACGTGGTTAGAGGATTGGGGAACTGACAGGAAGCAAAGAGTGGGGGTGAATGAGTACTATTCTGGCTGACAATAGGATTCCTGATGAAGGGCTTTTGCCCGAAATGTCGATTTCGCTGCTCGTTGGATGCCGCCTGAACTGCTGTGCTCTTCCAGCACCACTAATCCAGTAATCAGTGACTAGTGGTGTGCCTCAGAGATCGGTGTTGGGACCACAATTATTTACAATTTATATAGATGATTTGGATTTGGGGACCACGAGTCCAGTGTCAAAATTTGCCAATGACACTAAGATAAGTGGCAGAGCAAAGTGTGAAGAGGACTGTGAAATTTTGCAGAGGAATATAGATACATTGAGTGAGTGGGCAAAGGTCTGGCAGATGGAATACAATGTTAGTAAATGTGAAGTCATACACTTTGGTCAGAGTAACAGCAAAGTAGGTTATTACTTGAATGGTAAAAATTGCAGCATACTGATTTGCAGAGGGATCTGGGTGTCCTTGTGCATGAATCCCAGAAAGTTGGTCTGCAGGTACAACAAGTAATTAGGAAGGCAAATGGAATTTTGTCCTTCATTGCTAAAGGTGTTGAGTTTAAAAGCAGAGAGGTAATGTTACAACTGTACCTGGAGTACTATGTGCAGATTTGGTCTCCTTAAGGAAGGATGCACTGGCACTGGAGGGGTTGCAGAGGAGGTTCACTAGGTTGATTCCAGAGTTGAGAAGAAGCTGAGTAGACTGGGATTATATTCATTGGAATTTAGAAGAATGAGGGGGATCTTATAGGAACACATAAAATTATGAGGGGAACCAATAAAATAGAAATAGAGAGGATGTCTCCAATGGTAGGTGAGACTAGGACAAGAGAGCATGGCCTCAAAATTCGAGGAAGTAGTTTTAGAACTGAACTGAGAAGGAACTTCTTCACCCAGAGAGTTGTTAATCTGTGGAATTCCTTATCCAGGGAAGTAGCTGATGCTACTTCAGTAATCGCTTTTAAAGCTAAGTTTGATACTTTTTTGAAAAATAAAGAAATTAAGGGATAGGGTGAAAATGTGGGTAAGTGGAGCTGAGTCCACAAAAGGATTGGCCATAATCTTATTGAGTGATGGAGCAGGCTCGAAGGGCTGGACGGTGTACTCCTGCTCCTGGTTCTTATACCCACAACATTCAATCCACCAATTTCAACCTGCATTACTAGCTCACTTACCTTTTTTCATATATTGCATGCATTTAAGTACACACCTTCAGTCCTGCGTTGGCCACCCTCCCTTCTCATAGTTGTCTCCTTATCTGCTATGCCTAAAGTTAGATTCCTGAGCCTGTCTATGGAAATCTGAAGCACAAAGGGAATTGTGAACCTTAGTTCAGGATTCCCTTAATGTTAGAATGCATGATCAATTGGCAGTTAGGAAGACAAATGCAATGTTAACATTCATTTCAAGAAGGTTATAATACAAGAGTGGGGATGTACTACAAAGGCTGTACAAGGCTCTGATCAAACTCCATTTTGAATATTACGAGCAGCTTTGGGTCCATATCTAAAGAAGGATGCGCTGGCATTGAAGAGGTCGGGAGGAAGTTTATAAAGTACAAAGAACAGTACAGCACAGGAACAGGCCGTCTGGGCCACCAAGCCTGTGCTGACACATGATGCCTTTCTAAAGTAAAAACCTTTTGCCTGTATGTGATCAGTATCCTTCTATTCGCTGCCTATTCATGTATCTGCTGAGACGCCTCTTAAATGTTGCTACTCTATCTACTTGTCCTCTGGCAGCATATTCCAGGCTTTTATCACCTTCTGTGTAAAAACTTTATCTCTCACCTCTCATTTTTACCTTAAATCTATGTGACCTTGTAGTTGACATGTCTACCCTGGGAAAAAGACTCTGACTAATCACTCTATCCATGTCTCACAATTTTGTAAACTTCTATCGGGTTGCCCCTCAGCCTCCAATGTTCAAGAGAAAATAAACAAAGTTTGTGTCATCGCTCCTCGTAGCTAATGCCCTCCAAACTAGGCAATATCCTGGTAAATATTTTCTGTACCCTCTCCACATCCTTCTGCTGGTTTGTTGACCAGAACTGCATGCAATATTCCAAATGTGCCTTCACCAAAGTTGTATACAGCAGCAACATGATTTGCCAATTTTCCTTTTGCTATATATCTTGACCAAGAAAAGCAAATTGCCATGTCTTCTTGATCACCTTATTCACTTGTGTTGCCACTCTCAGGGAACTGTGGACCTAACCACCTTGATCCCTCTGCATGCTAATGCTTTTAAGAGTTCTGTCATTTACTGTACACTTCCCTCCTACATTAGACAATCCAAAATGCATCTCCTTTAATTTTCTGGATTAAATTCCATCTGCCATTTCTCCACCAAAATCTTCAGCTGATCTATATCCTGCTGTGTCCTCTGCAATCCTTCTATCTGCAGCTTCCCTAATCTTTGTGTCATCCACAAACTTACTAATCAGATCACCTATATTCTCCTCAAGTCATTTATATATATTACAAACGTCACAGTACCAGCATTGATCTCCATGTTGGTCACAGATCTTCAGTTAGAAAAATAACCGTCCACCACTACTGTCTTCTACAACCAATCCAATTCTGTAACCATCTTAACAGCTCACCATGAATCCCATGTAACTTCACCTTCTGCATCAGTCTGCCATGAGAGACCTTGTCAAAGGCCTTGCTAAAGTCAATGTAGACAACATCCACTGCCCTACTTTCATCAATCAGATTTGTCACTTTCTCAAAAAACTCAATCAAGTTTGTGAGACATGACCTCCCCTGCGCAAAGCCATACTGACTATTGCTGATCAGGCCATATTTATCCAAATGTGAGTAAACCCTATCCCTAAGAATCTTCTCCAATAAGTTCCCTCCCACTGATAGAAGGCTCACTGGTGTGTTATTTCCCAGATTATCCCTGTTTCCCTTCTTAAAGAAACAACATTGGCTAATCTTACTCAGGGACCTTGCCCATGTCTAAAGAGGATACAAAGATTTAGTGCAAAACCCTAGCAATTTCTTATCTCTCCTTCCTCAATATTCAATAATGGTCCTGAAGATGGACAGTTTGTTATATGAGGACTGGTTGAGGACTCGGGAGTTTAGAAGGATGTGGGGGGGGGGGGGGGGGGGTGGATGGGGGGGGGGGGGGGGTGGTGGGGGGGGGAGGGCTAGAATCTCATTGAAACTTACAGAATTCTGAGATGCCCAGATAGAGTGGACTTGGAGAAGATGTTTCCACTAGTAGGAGAGACTACCACCCAAGGGCACAGCCTCAGAGTGAAGGGCAAACTCTTCAGAATTGAGGTGAGAGAGAATTTTTTCAGATAGAGGGTGATGAATCCATGAAACTCACTGCTATAAAAAGTTATGAAGGCCAAGCCACTGAGTATATTTAAGACAGAGATAGGTAGGTCCTTGAAGAATAAGGTGATCAAGTGTTACAGGGAAAAGGCAGGAAAATGGAGTTCAAAAAGATACCAGCTATGATCGAACAGTAGAGAGGATTTGGTGGGCTGAATTACCTGACCTTCTCCCCTATATCTTGTGGTCTTATGCAGGATTGGGCATGGAGCTCCCTTTTGGAGATAATTAGCCATACAGCATTTTATTGCCTGTGCTGAAATAGTGGGGGTCAGGAGCAAGTTTACATTACATCTCCCTCATTTCACAAGAAGATGTAAGATCAGCCCTTTGTTGGGCAAATTTTTCCTGGGCAAATATTTTCATTTTTTAATGGTGTGCTCTTTCTATGTTTACCTTTAAGTTACTAGATTTAACTTGTCTCCTTTTCCATAAATCTATTGTTCTACATCACTAGAAACTAGGCATCATGAGTTTTCAAGGTCAGTGCATTCAAATCGTTACTGTGTGCTGTGCTAATGCAATGACAGTGTGCTATTCATGCTCAAATGATATCCTAGTTGCCTTGTCACATGCAAACTGTTTTGTAGGATACTTAACATGAATGGATTCAAAACTGCTGATCCGAAGTTGACTCAGTCACCTTCAAGAAAGACGTAGAGAATTTTTTCTCCATAATTATTGGTCTGTTTATCTTAGGTGTTTCATCAAATGAGTTGAATGTAGTCCAGCCAGGATTTAATCTTGTTATAGATATGCCTTCCGTTTCTGCAGTTTTGCATTGCATCATTATGGATTTTCACTACTCAGTGTCACAATACTGTTGCTGCTGGTAAATTAATCCCAAATTCACTGATAGCATGAGCAAGAACCTCCCAGTCAAAGAACTCAATCAGTTAAAATTAGCAAAGCTGGAAACAGAAGCAGCAGTGTTGTTGGACAGAGTACAAGCTTGCATTTTAAATTTGCAAAGCCACCAGTATAGGAGGTCTACCTATTGCATAGATTTGTGTACATGTGCAGAGGTGTGATTTGTCTGATCTGAAAATGACATGGCAAAACTATAATTTAACTCTGGCAGCTTCTCATTGCTCTAAGTAGCTACAAGTCATAAATGAGTATCTAAAATATATTAGGTCCAAAAGATTTTAAAACAGAAAACAGTATGTCAGGAATCAGCATTTGACCTCCCCAATATATGGTTACAAAACAGTCGGAGGAGCCTGTGTGGATAAACGTAACATAGGCTCCTTCGGTCCCACTGGCCTGTTTCTATTCCGTAGAATAAGTCTAACATGAAAAACTTAATAAGAAGTAAAATGATCTAGAGCCAACAGTACTGGACGTTCACAAGGTTTGAATTTTGTAGTTAAAAACAAAGTTTAAAATTACTGCATTGGTTGGATGGGAGAGTGTAATTTTTGCAAGGCAACTAACTGAATGGTTTTCAACTTTGCTAAATATGCTTGAAATATCCATTAGATACCACCTCATCATGTAGTCAATCCATTTTATCATAGATTGTTTACAACAGAGAAGGCCATTTGGTCTGTTATGGCTGCATTGATTCTCTGAAGAAGCAATCATCATTGTCAATAGTGATCCAATTCCCTTTTGAAAGCCTAAATTTAACTGCCTCAGTCACACTAGAACATAGAACATAGAAAAATACCGTGCAGTACAGGCCCTTTGGCTCTCAATGTTGCGCCGATCCAAGCCCACCTAACCTACACTCGCCCACTATCCTCCATATACCTATCCAATGCCCGTTTAAATGTCCACAAAGAGGGAGAGTCCACCACTGCTACTGGCAGGGCATTTCATGAACTCACGACTCGCTGAGTAAAGAATCTACCCCTAACATCTGTCCTATACCTACCACCCCTTAATTTAAAGCTATGCCCCCTCGTAATAGCTGACTCCATACGTGGAAAAAGGTTCTCATGGTCAACCCTATCTAAACCCCTAATCATCTTGTACACCTCTATCAAGTCACCCCTAAACCTTCTTTTCTCCAATGAAAACAGCCCTAAGTGCCTCAGCCTTTCCTCATACGATCTTCCTACCATAACTGGTAAACCTCCTCTGCACCCATTCCAATGCCTCCACATCCTTCCTATAGTATGGCGACCAAAACTGCACACAGTACTCCAGATGTGGCTAAAACCAGAGTCTTATACACTCTCAGGTGATACATTACAGATTCTAATTACTCGTGTGAAAACATTTTTTTGTGTGTATGAAAACATTTTTCCCATGTTGCCATTGCTTCTTTTGCAAATTAGCTTAAACCTGTACCAACTGGTTCTCAACACTAAACTTCCACCAACGAGAAAATTTGATCCATATCCATTCCATCCAGACTCCACAGGGTTTTGAATGCATTTATCAAATCTCCTCTTGGCCATTTTTTCTCCAAGAAGAACAGCCCAGATTCTCCAATCCCTTTTACTTGTGACTCTTATTTAAGGAACCATTTTCATGATATTTTTCTGTCTTCTCTCTCATGCTTTTGCATCCTTCCTAACATGTGGTGCCAAGGGCTGGACAGAAGATGCTAGTTGAGGCCAAACCAGTATTTCATACAAGTTTAATATTACTTCCTTCGCTTTTGTACTCTATGCTCCTATTAATAAAGCCGAGGATGCCATATTGCCATATGCTTTATTAATGGTGCTATCATGATTTGTGCATTTATACAATTGGTTCCCTATGCCCTTGCACACCTTTAAAATAATATCTTTTATTCTGTAATGCCTCTTCATTTTTTTTTACAAAACTGAATCACTTCACACTTCTCTGCATTAAATTTCATCTGTCATGTGACCACCTACTCCACAAACCTGTGAAAGTTCTTAAAAAGTTTGGCAATATCCTCTTCATGGTCGACAATGCATTAAAGTATTGCAAATTTTGAATTGTGCTCTGTACATCAAGGTCTAGGTTTTTAATATGGATATCAAGAAGAGCCGCGGTCTTAACTTTTATCCCGGGGAGCTCCACAAGAAACCTACCTTCAGTTTGGAAAACAATAATTTTGTCACTGCTCATTGTTTCTATTATTGTATCAAAGTTGCTACTTTCCTTCTAATTGCATGAGCTCACAGGTTAGTTCTGCAGCATGTTATTGAATACCTTATGGAATTTCATTGTCAGCACAGCAATGGCATTGCCCTGATCAACCCTTTCTGCTACCTTAGTAAAAATACTCCAGCAAGTTATTGGGTAATATGACTTGCATATAACAAATTAATTTTCATGTTCCTGAATTTAATCTGCAATTTCCCAAGTGACTTTTCATTTTGCGGTTGAGAGTGTGGTGCTGGAAAAGCAAAGCAGGTTAGGCAGTATCTGAGGAGCAAGAGAATTGACAATTCGGGCATAAACTCTTCATCACGAATCATTTTGTCACAATTTTTCAGTTCTAAAGACTTTCCAAACACATCAATTCAATGACTGGTCTTTCAGTGTTAGTCTTAGCGTTTGTAATTCCAGAGTAATTGGCACCACTGGCACCAATCTGAGTTAAAATAAAACAGATTATGGCCAGTACCACTGCAGTTTCCCTTCTCACTTCCTTCAGTTGCTTTGAAGGCATCTGATCAGATCCGAGTGCCTTATAAACATTAAGAACAGATAGTCTGTCCATCATCACTACCCCATCAATGTTAAAGCAACCTCTTTCATCATGACCATTATTTGCCAGAAACTTGTTACCAATGGTTTAGATAGGACCTTTTAACAACAATTTGAACTTAATATTGCAACTTTAACATTCCAAACTGCAACACAGGATTGTTACCAAACACCGAATTACCTAAGGAGTTATGAGAAGAGATGATTAAAATCTTGGTCAAAGGTTTTATAAATCCCTACACCACTCCATAGATAAAGATAGATTGATGGGACTAGATGAATCACTGGGTGCAATAGGATAGCTAAGAATGGAGAGGCTATGTACTTGGGCTGATACTGTCTGGCTCTCTGAGTCAACATACAGGATTCTGAAAGATTAGATTTGATTACCCACAGTGTGGAAACAGGCCCTTTGGCCCAACAAGTCCACACCGACCCGCCGAAGCACAACCCACCCATAGTCCTGCACCTAACACTACGGGCAATTTAGCATGGCCAATTCACCTGATCTGCACATCTTTGGACTGTGGGAGGAAACCGGAGCACCTGGAGGAAACCCATGCAGACACGGGGAGAATGTGCAAACTCCACACAGTCAGTCGCCTGAGGCGGGAATTGAACCTGCGACCCTGGTGCTGTGAGGCAGCAGTGCTAACCACTGTGCCACCGTGCCGCCTGGCAAGGTGGCTACAGGGATGCTGTTTCCCCTGGTTGCAATCTCTAGAATGTAACAGGGAGGGATGGATAATAGTTAAAGGGTAAATCATCTAGGATTGATGTGGGTCGATCATACATGAAGGAAAAAGTAGCAAATTGAGATTCATGATCTTAACATGGCGGCAGCACAGTGTCTCAGGAGGTGGCACGGTGGCTTAGTGGTTAGCACTGCTGCCTCACAGCGCTAGAAACCCAGGTTCGATTCCAGCCTGTCTGTGTGGAGTTTGCACATTCTCCTTATGTCTGCATAGGTTTCCTCCTGGGGCTCCGGTTATCCTCCCACAATCCAAAGATGTGGAGGTTAGATGAATTGGCCAGGCTAAATTGCCCATAGTGTTCAGGGATGTGTAGGTTAGGTGCATTAGTCAGGGGTAAATATGGGATAATAGGGTACGGGAATGGGTCTGGGTGGGTTACTCTTTGGAGGGCCAGTGTGGACTTGTTGAGCTGAAGGGCCTGTTTCCACACTGTGGGGATTCTATGAAACCAATAGCACTGTCATTCTCAGTAGAGGTAACTTCAGAAACCCACACTGGGATTGCTTATTAGGAGTGCTAATGGGGAGGTCAGTGGGCCAAGTTGGCCATTCTGTCCCTTAAATATCTACCCTCGTATGGAATCCTGTCTGCTCCAATTATTTTTTTAAATGTATTTTGACTGAAAAATAGATTTTTTAAATATTGCAACAAACACAAAACAATACAAAGAAAGAATTGCAAAAAAAATGTAAAATCCCAAACCACTCTCATGTACAAACGTATAGGAAAAAATATATAAAATCTCTAACTAATTACTTAACTAAATAAATAATAACCAACAACAAACTAATAAATAATAATAACTCAGCTCAACGAAACAAAACACTCAATCTCGAATAACGAATACACTAATTTTCACATTCATAAGTTCATAATTCCCCCTTTCTGGATATTGGACTCGTAAAACACAATCGTTACGGTTACATAAAAGCCCTTATGAGTGTGGCAGACAAATCTGTGTCCAGGTATTCCAGAAAGGGCCACCATATCTTATAGAATTTCTCCATTTTCTGGTGTACCATACGTGAGAAAATCCAAGGGGATATGCTCCATAACAATCTTCCGCCAACCTGACAGGCCCGGGGGATTTTCGGACACCCAACCTAACAAGATATTCTTTCTTGTGCAGGAAGTGAGGATGTTGAAAAGTTATTTTTCTTATCCCATCTGCAGGGAACACACTGGGCAGGCCCAGAAGAAGAGAGATCGGGTCCTTTTCCACCCTTACACCCAAAATCCCCTCCATTGCACCCATCACAGCACTCGGTATGTTTGAAGCCTACCTCAGGACCAGACATAATGGGTAAGAGTGCCCATACCAACCTGGCACTTGGGACAGATACCCCTGGTTTAAATTTTGACAAATGATCCAGAGCCAAGTGGACTCTGGAGAATTTTCAACTGTAAAGCCTGGGTCCTATTGTAAATTAATATCTTTCTTATGTTTTCCCAAATATCTTCCCATGCCTCTGAGGAGACCTCAATGCCTAGCTCTCTCTCCTAGAATCAATCTAGGATATAACAGAGATTAAATCTGATCTATTGGTTGTGGAATCACTTATCCCTGACTATTAATTGTTGCTTACCCCATTGAGCCTACAAGTAGCTGTGTTGCGGCATCACCAGGTTGACACGTCAGTTTTAGGTATGCCTGTGCTGCTCCTGGCATGACCTCCTGCACTGTTCATTGTTACAGAATTGGTACCCTGGCTTGATGGTAATGGTCATATGGGAATGTGCCAAGCCATTAGGATATAGGTTTGTGTTTGAGTACAGTTCTGCTGCTGCTGATGACCTAGAATGCCTAATGGATGCCTGATTCTGAGTTCCTACATCTGCTTAACATCTATCTAATTTAGCATGGTAATAGTATCACACAACACAATATAGGATATCCTCAATGCCAAGACAGGACTTGATCTACCCAAGGACTACAGTGGTTACTCCTCCCAATACTGTCATGCACAGATGCATCTGTAGTAGGCAAATTGGTGAGTATGAGGTCAAGTATATTTTCCTTATTGTTGATTCCTTCACTGCCTGATGCAATCATGTCCTTTGGGACTTGATCAACTCAGTCAGTAGTGGTACTGTCAAGCCACTGCTGGTTGATGCACATTGAAGTCCCCCACCCAAAGTACACATTGTGACTTGCCATCTTTCAATGCTTCATCCAAGTGGTGTTGAATATGTAGGAATACCGATTTATCAGCCAGTGGGATGGGTGTGAGGGTATTCAGTGACCCTTCATCAGCTAAAACATTCAGAAGGTCTGAAACACTAACTCTGCTTTCACTTCATAGACTCTGTCAGATCTGCCGAGTCTTTCCAGCAATTTCTGATTGTGCTTTTGAGTTTTCCAGTGTTGTATCATTTACCCGCAGAGAGCTTTTATTTACTCTTTCACATTTAAATCAGCTGCTCATAAGCATAACCCAATGTAACCCAATGTTTTAAAATAAAAACAAGAATTGCTGGAAAACTCAGCCTGTCAGGCAGCACCAATGGCTAATATCTATCTTTTCTCTTCAATCCATTTGTTGTGAATCATTTTGTATGTTTTGGGAATGTGAAAAAATATAGTGTAAATGCTAATTGTATTTTTGCAGTAAGGTTCCTCATTGTTCTCTAGTGTGCAAGTTTACTTTCTGCTCAAATTTTATAGATGTATCATAAAATCTTTACAACACTTGCCTTTATATAACATCTTTAATATGGAGGCATAATGGATACCAAACCAGAGAAGGAAATTGGTGAAGGTGATCAAAAGCTTAATCACAAGATTGGGTTTGAAGGAAGATTTTAAAACAAAGAATAAAGAACCTTACAGCACAGGAATAGGCCTTCCTGCTCTCCAAACCTGCGTTGATCCAGATCCTCTATCTAAACCTGCTGCTTATTTTCTAAGGATCTGTATCCCTTTGCTCCCTGCCCATTCATGTATCTGTCTAGATACATCTTCAATGATGCTATCTTACCCGCCCCACCACCTCCGCTGGCAATGTGTTCCAGACACCCACCGCCCGCCGTGTAAAGAACTTACCACATATATCTCCCCTAAACCTTTCTCCTCTCACTTTGAACTCGTGACCCCTCGTAATTGAGTCCTTCACTTTGGGAAAAAGCTTCTTGCTATCTACCCTGTCTACACCTCTCATGATTTTGTCGGCCTCAATCAGGTCCCCCTTCAAATTCCTTCTTTCCAATGAAAATAATCCTAATTTACTCAACCTCTCCTCATAGCTAGCACCCTCCATACCAGGCAACATCCTGGCGAAACTCCTCTGCACCCTGTACAAAGCATCCACATCCTTTTGGTAACATGGTGACCAGAACTGTACACAGTATTCCAAATATGGCCAAACCAAAGTCTTATGTAACATGACCTGTCAACTCTTGTATTCAATATCCTGTCAAATGAAGGAAAGCATGCCATATGCCTTCTTGACCAATTCTCTGACCTGCGTTGCCAGCTTCAGGGAACAATGGACCTGAATTCCCAGATCTCTCTGTACACCAATTTTTCCCCAGGACTTTTCATTTACTGTATAGTTCTCTCTTGAATTGGATCTTCCAAAATACATCACCTTGCATTTATCTGGATTGAAGCATCTGCCATTTCTCTGCCCAACTCTCCAATCTATCTATATTCTGTTGTGTTTTCTGACAATCCCCTTCACTATCTGCTACTGCATCAATCTTAGTGTCATCTACAAACTTGCTAATGAGGCAACCTACACCTTTCTCCAAATCATTTACGTATGTCACAAACCACAATGGTCCCAGTACGGATATCTGTGGGACCCCAATGGTCACAGGTCTCCATTTTGAGAAGCTCCCTTCCACTACTACTCTCTGTCTCCTGCTGCCCAACCAGTTCTCTATCCATCTAGCTACAGCATTCTGGACCCCTTGCAACTTCACCTTCTTTATCAGCCTACCATTGGAACCTTATCAAATGCCTTACTAAAATCTACGTATATGACATCTACATTCCTTCCCTCATCAATCAACTTTGTCACCTCCTCAAGAAATTCTATTAGCTTTGTAAGACATGACCCTCCCTGCATAAAACCATGCTGCTTATTACTGATAAATCCATTTTCTTCCAAATGGGGATATAGCATATCCCTTAGTATCTTCTCCAGTAGATTCCCTATTGCTGACGTCAGGCTCACAGGTCTGTAATTACCTGGATTATCCCTGTTACTCTTCTTAAACAAGGGGACAACATTAGCAATTCTCCAATCCTCTGGGTCCTCCCCCGTGTTCAAGGATGCTGCAAAGATATCTATTGAAGCCCCAGTTATTTCCTCTCTTGCTTCCCTCAGTAACCTGGGATAGATCCCAACCAGACCTGGGGACTTGTCCACCTTAATGCCTTTTAAAGTACACAACCCTTCCTCCCTCCTTATGCCGACTTTACCTAGAGTAATTAAAGATCTAATCCTAACCTCAACATCTGCCATGTCCCTCTTCTCAGTGAATACTGATGCAAAGTACTCCCTAAGAATCTCGCCCATTTTCTCTGACTCCACGCATATCTTTCCTCCTTTGTCCTTGAGTGGGCCAACCATTTTTTTCATTACCCTCTTGCTCCTTATATACAAATAAAAGGCTTTGGGGTTTTCCTTAACCCTACTTGCTAAGGATATCTCATGACCCCTTTTAGCCCTCTTAATTCTTCCTTTCAGATCGGTCTTCCATTCCTAATATTCTTCCAAAGTTCATCTGTCTTTATTTGCCTAGACTTTATGTCTACATCCTTTTTCCTCTAAGCTAGTCTCCCAATTTCACCTATCATCCATGGTTCCCTAATCTTGCCATTCCTGTCCCTCATTTTCACAGGAACATATCACTCCTGAACTCTAATCAACCTCTCTTTTAACAGAAGACTGGAGGTTTGAGGGGAGGTAATGATAGGAGTTCCAAAGAATGTTAACAGATGTTATGTCGAGCAAAGAGTGGATAAATAAAAGATCAGAATCAGAGGAATGGAAATGGTTGAAGGGGGGCTTTGTAGCTCTGAAGAATGTCACAGAAATAGGGAGGAAACATTCTTAAACACATGGATGAGCATTTAATATAGTTAGAATATAATGATCTGGCTAACATTTGTCCTGAACTAACATTGCTGAAAAAAATCACTAATTATTCTTTTCAATCTGTTTGTAGAAATTAGCCATGCATGAAATGGCTGCTGTATTTGCCAGCATCTAAGTAACTATGTCACAGTCATTTATTGAAAAAATGGTTAAAACACTTCAAAGGGACATAGTATTTTGTAAGTGCATGTCTTCCAGCGACTGTGGTATATGAGGGGATATTATTGAAATCAATGCTCCTGATCATTCTCTTGTGTTACTTGTTTAAAATGTGCGTACCTGACTGAGTAAGGACAAGATAGGACGAGTAATTAAATAACCTGCTGACACCAAATAGGTTCACATATGAATAATCAATTGGGCAATGTTCCAGGTACCTGAGGAACCATCTTACCAGAATTCAATAAAACTGCCAAAATGTTTTGCTTAGATCTGCTCATATTCAGCAATCCTCAAATTAATAAATTGCAATATTGATTTTGACAAGACTGTGCGAGGGTCATGGGTTAGGACAAGGGGAATTTATAGCATGCCCTTGAATGCTCATTCCAATTGCTTCTGTATTTTCAGCAAGAGTCAAAATCATAATGCAACTGTCCTTGGTACAGTTACACACATTAGTTACGCCACTCAATGCAGAAAAAAAAATGTGCTGCAGAGATGTCACACAATGTAACAGAAAATAGCAAAATGTAACAGCAAAATTTTAAAATTTTAAACGTTATTTTGTACATTTCTGTAAAGTTCATTTATCTAAATCAGAGGCTGTCATCTACATCTTCTGTGGCAGTTCTGGTTAGATCCTTTATGGTTTATCTTTAGAAACGTGTAAAGTCCAAGTTATCAGGCAGAACAAGTTCATGATTAAATCTTGCCACCTGGAAATTCCTTTGACAGAGTATCAATGGAATTTCCAGTGAATAGCACAAACAGGTAAAATGTTGCTTCATACTATTTCTCCCAAGCAACTAGAGTAGGAATTCATGAGAAATTTGTGAAAATTCTTGTGCTATAGTTTTCTTAGTTGTGGATTCACATTAAAATACAAGCAACTTTCCCCACTTGCCTAGAGCCTTTCTAAGGCAACCTATTATAAGTCAGGAGTGTCACTTCATCATCCCCTCACTTCTACCCAGTCCCGCATCACGTGCCCTTTGAATAAGATAAGAAGGTAAAAGCTTTAACTGAAGTCAAAGACTGATTTTTCCACCAGAAAAGTTTTTTGATCAGTATAGTATTAGCTCAATGAGAAAGGAGGCATAGCTGGATCTGATTCTGGGACTGTGTGAACCAAGTATTTGTGAGGAAATATTTAGGAACAATGATCATACTATCCTGTTTAAATAGATATGGAAAATCATAAAGAGCTATTTACAGTAAAAATGCTTTGTTGAAGAAGAGCTTATTTTGGTGGGGTGTGAACAGATCTGATCTGAGTAAATCAAAGATCAGCAAAATAAGTTGTAACAGAACAATGGGCTACATTTGTATAGCTTATGGTTTGGGTACAAATGAACTACATTCCTATGTAGGGAAGATGTACAGCAAGCAAAGTCAGAGCACCCTTGATGATGTAAAAAAGATGTCAAAAGTCTTTTATAAGCGTATAAATAGTAAAAGCTAAGAGTATGGTTGAGTAGGTACAAAAGACTGCAAGAAGGCAGTGAGCAGGTTCAAGAGTGAATAAATTGCACTTGTCTTTTACCAAGGAAGAAGATGTTGCCAAAGTCAAAATGAAAGATGTGATGGTTACAACACCAAATTGGCTAAAAATTGACAAAGGAGAAAGTAAGGACCACAGATGCTGGAGATTAGAGTCGAAAAGTACAGCAGGTCAGGCAGCAACTGAGGAGCGGGAGAATCATCGGTTTGGACATAAGCCCTTCATCAGGAAGGGCTTATGTCGAAACTTCAATTCACCTGCTCTTTGAAAGCTGCATGACCTGCTGTGCTTTTCCAGTGCCACACTTTGCAACTAAGAATTGATAAAAAGGACTAGTTTAAAAGACTGGCTTTAATTAAAGTTTGTAAGTCATGAGAACTAGGTCAGATGCATCCAAAGATGCTGAGGGAAATAAATGAGGGAATTGAAGAGGCACTAACGACAATCTTCCTCAGTCACAGGGATGTTGCCAGAATATGAGAGAGATGAAAGTGTCAAACCTTCGTTCAAAAAATGGTGGGAAAATAAAGCCAGCAGTTATTGTTCAGTTAGCTAATATCAGTGAAGATGAAGTTTTTGAAGCAATTTTCAACATGAATAGTTGCTAAGGCAAGTGTAGATTAACTATGGGAAAGCTAGCAAGTAATTATTCCAGATAAATCATGTTCAATTAGCTTGATTATGGCTTTTGTTGAAGTAACAGTGATAGTGATGTGTTGATTATGGCTTTTGTGAGGAACATTGACTTTCAAAAGGATTTTGATTACGTATCCTGGTTTCCCCACAGCTCAGTATTGTGCTAGGATTGCTTTTCTTGGTATATATTGATAATGCAAATGTGGGTAAACAGGGCACAGCTTCCAAATTTCAATTAATGACATGAAACCTGAAAGCATTGTGACTGTGAAGAGGATGTAATAGACTTCATAAATGAGCTTGTGGAATGGTTGGGTACCTGGAAGATAAAGATACAGAGAGAAGTGAATTGATACACTTTGGTAAACAGAATGAGAATACGTAATATAAAACAAAGGGTAGTGTTGGGATGGAGGGGATGGATACTCTTGTGGTACAGTGGTAATGTTCCTATCTCTGAGCCAGATAGTCTGGATTCAAGTCTTCCAGAGATGTGTCATAATATGTCTGAACATGTGGTTAGAAAATATCTACTCTTCTACATGGTGTACAGAAGGAGAGGAACCTGGGATATATACACAGGTCTTAAGTGGCAGAGTAGGTTGAGAAAGTGGTTAAGAAGGCTTTTTTTAATAAAACAATCATTCACTCACAGGATGAACCTATTGTTTACAGGGCCAACATTTATTGCCTATCTGCAGTTCAGAAGGTAGTGATGAGCTGCATTTTTGAACCACTACCATCCATTTGGTGTAGGTATACCCACAATGCTGTTAGGGAGAGATTGTGGACTTAATAAAGAGAGATAGAGAGTTCAAAAGCAAAGATGAATTAAAACAAAATACAGTAAATGTTGGGAATCTGAAATAAAAACAGGATGCGTTGAAAAATTCGCCAAGTTTGGCAGTGTCTGTGGAGAGAGAACTAATGTGAGATAAACTGGTGGTCAGTTCTTTGTCTGCTAGGTCTCTATTTCAGACATCAGTCCTCAACATTTCAGCATTTATTCCATGAGCAGAAACTGCAGCTCCCATCCATGAAATTTAGCATTGGACATGTACCACCCTCACTACATCTTAATGGCATACCCCTTTGGAGCAGATATGCAGTTTTCATTGTAATATTGCTACCTGAAACTTTGTGCATAGGAACAAACACTCATCTCATGGTTTGGACTGGGATGCGTCTCATGGTTCTTTGCTTGCTCTATTAGCAATCAACCACTTTGCATCTATTTTGATACCTACAGCAATTCTGCCTTGCCTTGCCTTATTGCACTTTACTTCCTCATCCACACTTTAAAAGCTCACAGTACATCTATGTTTCCTTGCTGTGTAATGCAGACCCAAAGCCAGGCAGCTCATTGTTGTTGTCAGTAGTGATCAGTCAAGGGAGTGGACATGTTGCTGTATGACACTGTGCAACAGCAATATCAGACTTGCAGCATGTGCCATTGGCTTACATGGCAAACAAATGCATGTGAGCCAACCAAATAGCCATGTTTCCAAGACTAAGGGGAGTAGTCTTAAGTCAAGTCAAGGTGGACTGTTGTCAGTCAGGAAGTCCTGCCACAATCCGTGAAGAGGAGTGCATTAGCTCAGTCCAGGAGCTTGGACACAAGCAGTCAGCCATTTGGGACAGTCAAGATCGGGGGCTGCATATCACTGCACTTTGGGGACTGGCCATGGTGCCCTGCGGCTCCAGTGCATCCAGTCCTGGGATTTGCAGTAAGTTAGTCGGAGATCTGCATAGAAATCAGGCTGGGGTTTTATCATTCAACAAACAGGGCAGTCCTTCAAAATAATTTGGGGGAGACAGGGAAGTGGTAGATTGTAGTCAATCCTGAGTCAACTCAATAAAGTTCAAAGGTGGCTTTCAGGGCCTACCACCGTGCTGGGAAGATGGGAAAGTCAATTGTGGGGATTGGAGGCACTTGTTGGAATGCTGGGTCTGGATGGGTTGCTCTTTGGAGGGTCGGTGTGGACTTGTTGGGCCGAAGGGCCTGTTTCCACACTGTAAGTAACCTAATCTAACCTAATCTAATCTAATGGGACAATAATTGGGCGGCACGGTGGCACAGTGGTTAGCACTGCTGCCTCACAGCGCCAGAGACCCGGGTTCAATTCCCGCCTCAGGCGACTGACTGTGTGGAGTTTGCACGTTCTCTCCGTGTCTGCGTGGGTTTCCTCCGGGTGCTCTGGTTTCCTCCCACAGTCCAAAGATGTGCAGGTCAGGTGAATTGGCCATGCTAAATTGCCCGTAGTGTTAGGTAAGGGGTAAATGTAGGGGTATGGGTGAGTTGCGCTTCGGCGGGGCGGTGTGGACTTGTTGGGCCGAAGGGCCTGTTTCCACACTGTAAATAATCTAATCTAATCTAATGGGACAATAATTGTGAAGGAAGACAACTTAACATATAAGCTTTGGAGGACATTTCCAGCTGTGGGAGGGGGGAAGCATCTTCAATGTTCACAACTACACTGGGGGTACATTGCAGCACGATGGTTGACATGGCTAAACTGTTCTAAGCTAAAATAGTCTAAACTATGCGTTGTCTTCATGCAAATTGAGAATGCATAAGAGAAATGGAAAATGGCTGGGGGCCATACCTGGAGTGGGCAGAGTATGTGTGTTTCTTTTGTGTCTGAGCACATGAATTCTACTTTTAAGTGATTTCAGGCACTTCATGGGGAAATTATGTTAATCCAGAATTTTCACAGTACAGGCTGAAGACATCTGTAATCACAGTACCCTGCCTTTAGTATACATTCCTGATTTGGCTCATTCCTGATGAAGGGCTTATGCCCAAAACATCGATTCTCCTGTTTCTCGGATGCTGTCTGACCTGCTGTGCTTTTCCAGCACCACACCCTCGACTCCATCAGTGTCCAACTGTGTGGGATGCACATCTTGGTCACAGACAATCTTGACCATGTTATTAGTTGTTACAGATTGATCATTGTCATCTCTGTGAAGCAGAAGTAATCAGAAGCAACCTTAAAATGGTCACTTGCAGGCCATAGTTCACAAAGACAATACAAGATCTGATAGGCTACACAAAGGAGCATGGAACTGATTTTATCGCACACTCAACTGGAAGTATTTGTCAGCAACCTCTTATATGTAATGCTGTCTTCTGTGGGAGATGTGAGGGCTTAGGATGGGGACAAAGTGTGAGTAATCTTACTGCACCCACATTCTCTTACTGTATTTGCATGGCATGCCTTGTGCTGCACTAATCAGAATAACGCAAGAAGAGGTGTTTCACTTTTTGTCCTCCATGCCATTTTCATTGTCATTTTTGTGTGATGCAAATGCTGACTGCTCACACTATGAAGGACCTGTTATGTTTCTAATAACATCCATGCAGGTTCTTTGAAACATGATCAATGAATCCAGTCACAGCAGATGCCATCATCACTGTGGGTGTGTTGCTAAGAAACTTCATTGACTGTGCACACCCTGCTCAAAAGACAAGTGGTTTCTGACTGTTCCCGGAAGTAAATAGAACTGTTTTCTTTTTTTTGCTGTTGTTCAATAAGGTGAATGTTTTCAACTATTTGAAGGCCTTCCAACATGCGGTGATCTCACGCTGGACAATGAGAAAATGTTATGCAATGCTGGGCATTAGAGAAAGAGTAATACTCCCTTAGACAGGATTCTAATATGACATGGTGCTAAATATTAGTAGCCTATGTTTGTTGACTATTATAGTTACAATGTCAGTACATCAGACAGGAAATGATGTAAAATAGCAATGCATTTATGAATGTGTGCTTGATTTTGCAAAAAAAACCTGATGTACCCTCCAAAGCTTTTACTTTTCCTTTCACTCCAATTACATACACTGTGAAGGACACTGCCTGGCTACCAGAGTTTGACCTGGTGCACAGCTGACATTAAGATATGGTATTGGTGCTCAGAAACCCTGCACAAATATGCCTCCTTCCACTCCCCACCACATCCCACTCCCCCCAACTCACCAATTGAAACTTAGCCAATATTTGATCAAATTCAGCCCTGTGTGTTGAAGAGTATTAAAGGTGATGGCTAAGATGCCAGTTAACTGGACTGTTTTGTCTTGGATGGTGTCAAATGTTTTGAGTGCTTTTGGAGCTGCACCAATTTAGACAAGTGGAAAGCATTCCACCTTGATTTGTGCCTTATGGTCAAGCATTTGACAGGTGATGAGTTACTTGTCATGGAATTCCAAGTCTCTGACTTCCTTGTGGAGCCACAGTATGGCTGGCCCAGCTTAGTTTCTGGTCAATGGTAACCTCCAGAACCAATTATTAAAGTGGTTGCATGGAAGCCAGACTTCAGTTATGGAAATAATTTGGAATGACTGGGATTATACTCATTGGAGGAGAGAGTTTGAGAGCAAATTTGATAGAAGAGTTGAAAATCATGAGGGGTTAGGTGGAGAGAGCCTGTTTGGTTGATATAAACATCAAGAACTACTGAACATCAATATAAAGTGAACACAATATGAACCACTGACAATGGAGAGACATTTTTTGATACTGCATGTGATTGGGATCTGGAGTGCATTCCTAAGAATCTGTTAGAAGATGCTTCAATTGTAACTTTCAAAAGGTTAATTACCTTCCAATCACATGCAGTATAAAAAATAAGTACCTGAAGAGAAAAAAAAACAATGGCAGGATGACTGAGAAAATGTGAGTGAATTGGACTAGCTGGATTGTTCTTGAAAACAGCTGGCATAGATAGTTCAAATGGCCTCTTCCTGTGCTGTAATTACTCTCTGAAAAGAAACAGGAGGGCAAGCTTCAATTTCTTTGGGAGGGCTCTCCAATGCAGTCTCACTGCTGGGAAGGTTTTTGGACAGCAAGTTGAACTCGTTAAGGGTCGACAACCAACTTTATGAAGGTTGCCTCGGAACAGCATGGGTCTGGCATGGAGCCAGTAATTTCAGTGTGTAAAGGGATGACCATGGTCAGGGAAATCTTCCCAAGACCCTACTGAGCCATCCAAAGTGGGCTCTCCTCTGATCAGAAAATCTGCTCTCCTGGCTCCCTTCTTGAAGTATTCCTCCATGTTTAAGTGCCCTCTTGGTCTCGATCTGCAACAGCAGTGTACAGTTCTCCCAGATTCTTTTTAACTGGCTGTCTGAAGAGAAACAGTCCAAATACACCTCCAAAAACAAAACATCACAGAGGCTAGAAACTTGAAAAACAAACTGAAGATATTCAACAGGTTGGGCAGCAGCTGTGGAGAGTGAACCATTCAAGTCAATGATAATTCATCAGAAAGGACTGTGTGTTTGGAAGACTCCCAGCTTCTGTCATGGAGTCATAGAGAAGTACAGCATGCAAACAGAACTCTTGGTCCAATTTGTCCATGCTGACCAGGTAACCTAACCTAATCTAATCCCATTTGCCAGCACCAGGTCCATATCCCTCCAAACCCTTCCTATTCATATACCCATCCAGGTGTCTTTTAAATGTTGCAATTTTACCTGCCTCCTCCACTTCCTCTGGCAGCTCATTCCATACACACACCACCCTCTATGTGAAGACATTGCCCCTTAGGTCCCTTTTATCTCATTCCCCTCTCACCCTAAACCTATGCCCTCTAGTTCTGGACTCCCTGATCCCAGGGAAAAGACTTTGTCTATTTACCCTATCCATGTCCCTCATGATTTTATAAACCTTTATAAGGTCACCCCTCAGCCTCCGTGCTCCAGGGAAAACAGCCCCAGCCTGTTCAGCCTCTCCCTATAGCTCAAATCATCCAACTCTGGCAACATCCTTGCACATCTTTTCTGAACCCTTTCAAGTCTCACAATATCATTCCGATAGGAGACGAGAATTGCGCATAATATTCCACTAACGTCCTGTACAGCCACAACATGACCTCCCAACTCCTATACTCAATGATCTGACCAGCGTACCAAACGCCTTCTTCATTATCCTAAGCTCCCTCTAAGACTTTCCACTCCTCTCAGATGTGCTAATTGCATTAGTTGATGTTTAGGATTTATTCCCTGAAGCTTCAGTATTAATGGGACTGTTTGACATCTTTCTGTATTTCAAAAATATACTTTATTCATTTAAAAAAACTTTTTAAATACATATTGTCACAAAAGAAGTTCGGTTCTGTACAGTTGCAATATCAAGTAATTAAACAAAACACGGGACTGTTTACAGTTGCTTCTAGCTATGGGTCTGCAGTGAGACAGGCCAAGGTGGGGGCTGTCACTTTAAATTGAGAGCTGACGGTGGGCGGGCAGGTGCTGTGAAGGTCCGCCTTCCTGTGGGTGATTGACAGCTGGGGCTGCTCGGGACGTGGAGCTGGAAGGAACTGGTTCAGTTTCTGGGAACAGCTGAAGTAAGTTGGTATTACAGTACGGTATAGGGTGGCCTGACTCATTGACACCTGCCATAAACAGGGAGAAGGTACATACAGGCGGAGTGAAAACCTTTCTCTGGTCGGTGAGTATGTTCTGTTTTACTCGCAGGCGGGTCTATTGCATGTACAGTTAGTATGTTAATGTTTGAATTGGCACCTAATTTCTTATTGCAGCTTGTATTACAACTGAAACATTTATTGTGGCTGAGCAACAGCAGTATCGTTTTTTTTTGTAATCCTCACTTACTGTCATTAGTGACTGGACTTATCTCCATAATTTTAGATGGGTTTTCTTTCTGTGAGTGTGGGTCTTTATAAAGTGGAGTTAGAAACAGGACATTTTGGATGGTTGTAAACTAAATGGGCATTATTTTATTGATAATTTTTAAAGTGAACAAATATAATATTTAGGGAAGTAATTTTGTGTCACGTCAAGCCCAGGATAGTAGTCGGCTGCTAGTTGTGAAAAGGCAAGTTCATTCAGCTTATTTGTATTGAGATTGTTGAGTGCCGTATTTACGCTTGAACCTGCAAGATAAATGGGAACTTCTACCGCTGATCTGTGTACACAGTAACTGCAGGGAAAAGTCAAGAATATCTATTGATTCTCGGGTTTCTGCGAGTTTTGCTTCAAAGCTACTGTGTACGTGGTGGAAGCCTCACCATATCATTGTGAAGAAACTGAACCTTTGACCTTCAACTATTACAAGAATCTAGAGCACAGACAAGAGACGCTTTTATATTGTAGTAACATGCCACTGTACTGTAGTTGAATCTGTACCTTGCATATTCATAAGGTATAACTTTTCTTTTACGTGTAATCTATCTAGTAGATACCAATAACAAAAATGTCATACGCATTTATTATCTGTTACATTGTGTATCGTCTCACTTCGGTCATCTCGGCTCTCGATTGGCTCAAATGTTTTTTTTTGTAAAGAGCAACAAATCAAAATAAAACAAAGTAGCTTTCAGTCAGCGGATAGCAAGTAGTGATGGAAAGCGCCAACCAGCAACTTAAAAACTAATACAATCGCCAACAAAGCTACTAATTCTCCAGCGTAAATGAAACAACGTTAAACTCCCCCCCCCCCCCCCCATGAAATACTGACGACTGAATAAGGTTTGCAACATAATAAATGGTATAAAACTTGTGACCTGCAATAAAGTTGGTATAATTGCGTTGCAAAATGTAGTTAATTTATCTGAGAGGTAAGTGTCTTTCTGAATAGCCTTGAGTCTGTGTTAATTGCGGCAGCTGAAAAGAAAACAACACTAGCTCCCATGATGACATCGTCTGTAATGGACAAAGTTCCCAGTGTGGATCGGTGAAAGAATTTTCCTCTTTAAACTACTTATTCTGCAGGCTATCATTCACAGGTTACCTGTTAGAGAAATGCTGCCTGTCAGTTTGTGTTGTTGGTTCAGTATCTTGAAACTTGTTGGCCATTAGGCTGCACTTAGTAATTAAACAGCATCAAAAATGAAAAGATCTGGTTACAGCCACGGCTTGAACTTTTCCGCTTTGGTTCAAGAATCTCTGATTCTGTGGATGCAGGAAATCTGAAAAAGAAACAGAAACTCAGCAGGTCAGGTAGCATTTGCAGGGAGAAAGCAGAGTTATTGTTTCAGATCCTGTGACATAGCTACTATCTGTGCTGAAGCAAGGAAAGGTTGGTATAGATGTGGATTGGGGAAGGGGTTAAGAGTGAATAAGAGATGGAGACAGAGCCCAGACGGAGAGTGTCAGACTGTTAAGCAGACAAAGGAATCGAGGACCATAAATAGGGGAAAATGGATTGACGGTGCTGAAAGCAGCCCATTTTATGACAAAGAATGGGGTATGGAGGTGGGTATAGGATATGGAAGAAGGTTTTAAAAACTGCAAGAACTGCCAATACTCTAAATTTAGAAACAAAAACTGTTGGAAAAGCTTAGCAGGTCTGACAGCATCTGTGGAGAGAAATCTGATCTGTGGAGAGAAATGTTTTGGGTCAAGTGACCCTTCCCCTCGAGCTCTGATTTCACTCCATGGATGCTGTCAGAGCTTTTCCAGGAAATTTTATTTTTGTTTGACATGGGTGTTCATGTCCTAAAATGATTGAACTCCACATTCAGTCCTGACTGCTACAAGGTTCCCAAATGGAGAATGAGATGCTATTCTTCTAGTTTGTGCTGAGCCTCGCTGGAGCACTGCAGCAGGTCTGAGACAGACATGTTATTCAAGGAACACTATGTTGTATTGAAGTCACAGCCAACTGGAAGATCAAGGTCATTTTTTGTTTTGCAAATTGGAGATGTTCTTCAAAGGGATTGCCTAGATTGTGTTCCATTTCCCCTAGAGTACAGGAGCCCACATAGTGAGCAATGAATATAGTAAACTAATTTTAATTGAAAGTGAATTACTGCTTAATTTGAAAGCTGTGTTTGGAGTCTTGCATAGAAAGAATTTCTTTCTGAAAAGAATTGCTTCACATATAAAAGTTGTTCAGTACATGTTAGATGTGATAAACTGAATTTTAAACAGCACTAGGGGAGCAATTTTTATATATAATGTATCCTAAGTTATGCAGGAATTTCTGAATGCATATACTGAATACATGAACAATAATTGTTCATTTAAGCAGATTTCCTAGAAACATGGTATTTATTTGGCCAACTATTTCTCTTTTTTTTGTAGTTAAATAAAACACATTCTAAAACCAAGTGAAAGTCTTGCTGCCTTGGAGCAGTTCTTACAGTATTTTCCCAAATTATTACACTGAAGTTTTGCATCATTGAGTCAGATAGGGACATGCGGAAGATGAAATAATGTATGTGTCAGGTGTTTCTTTTGTTATTCAAAAACTGACTAGATATCATGTAAATTTTATTTTTCTAGTAGCCAAATTCCTTCAGTTCTTTTGAATTTAACTGCACTTAAATGTTACTATAAAACTATCAAGCAACAAAAGTTTACCTTTCATATATCCTACCTTTAGCAAATGTTTGTTTATTTATCCCTTATTAACATGTTTTCTCTTCTAGATTAGAAATAAAGAAACAGTACATTATTTATTTTCTATAATTCTCTTTCCTGGTTGTCATAACTGTTTTAGAGATTAAGACTTGAGCTTTATCCTGTAGCTAAAATGAATCCTGCTGACTACACATTAATTTCATGAGTGTAATGTTTTTCACAACTCTGAAATTTACCTGACTAACACACGGTTCAGATTTGCACATTAATGATTTGAGGTCTGCATCAGAATGAAATGAAAGTAGAAACCATCACAGGTTATTAACATGAAGCATCTTAGTTTTAAATATCTCAGTCTATTAGATTTAAATTCTGCTAGGTTCATTAAAACAGGTTATGAATAACTTTAATATTTTTCTATAATAGTCTAATATGTATTAATAACAATTTCGTAGTCCTATTGTTAATATAACTGTGAATATAATTGTTAATATTGTTAATATGTTGTTAATATAGTTTGAACAAGTCAGTGGAAACAATTTAGGATCAATTGTGAGGTACACATTTTGCCTGATGAAATGTCATGACCTGAAACTTTAACTTTACTTCTCACTCCAGATGCCAGATATTCTGAATATTTCTAACACTTTTTTTTCTGTTTTAATTTCCAACTTTCAGTAGTTTTGCTTTTATATTTTGCATTTAATTCAGTATATACGATCAGACATCATCCACTTTACATAGTTATAATGAACTCTATCTTAGAGTCAACCATTCAGCCATTTTGAGTCTGTTTCACCATTCACTTACTTTTGGGGTTTAAAGGAACACCACCACTTGTGTAGCTTGAAGGGGACCTTGCATGATCGTAACTTTTTTTCCCCATTTCTTCACAGTCGCTTTGAGTACAAAACTTTAGAAAATAGGCCACTCAGCTCACTGAATCTACTCTGCCATTCAGTATGATCACAGCTGATTTCTCAATCTCAATCTCCATCTCAATGGCACACTTCTGCTCTCTATCCATATCCCTTGCCTTTAGTTTCTAGGAATACACTTATTTCTTCCTTTTTTAAATCGTTTAGAAATAGACCCTTCAGCCCAACAAGTCCACACTGACCCTCTGAAGAATAACCCACCCAGACCCATTCCCCTATATTTACCCCTGACTAATGTACCTAGCTTACACGTCCCTGAACACTATGGGCAATTTAGCATGACTAATTCACCTACATTGCACATGTTTGGACTGTGGGAGGAAACCAGAACACCCAGAGGAAACCCATGCAGACACAGGGAGAATGTGTAAACCCCACACAGTCACCTGAGGCTGGAATTGAACCCAGGTCCCTGATGCTGTGAGGCAGAAGTGCTAACCACTGAGCTACTGTGTTGCCCACTTAATGACTTGGACATCACTACCTTTATCTGGTAGTGAATTACAGAATCATGACCCTCTGAAGAAATTTCTTTTCAACTCATAAGAAAATGGTCTACCCATTTCCTAAGGAGATGACCACTTGTTGTAAACACCTTCCCTCCCCCAGTCGGGGGAACCATCATCCCTGCATCTGCTCTGGCCCGCCCTGACAATTTTATGTTTCAATGAGATCCCTCTTACCATCTTAAATACCAGTGTACATGAAAACATATTCAACCCCGTCCCAATTTGTATAACAAGCTACATGCTTGTTTTCAATATGGGAATATGCGTTCAAGTACACTATAGTGTACTTGCGTCACTCCGACTACAGTGGTTCAAAGAGGTAGCTCAAAAAAACCACTACCTTCTCAAGAGCAACTAGGGCTGGGCAGTAAATGCTGTCTGTGCCTTGCAAAATAATTGCAAAAACCCTTTCATCCTTGCCTACCAGAAATCTATCAATGTTGGTCTTCAGATGACCAAGCATCACTGCGTTTATGGAACTGAGTTCTAGGTTTTATTAACTTTTTTTTTTGTAAAGAAGTTTGTTTTTCTTGACCTGTAAATAGGTTAGCTCCAATTGTGAAATTCTGTCCTCTTGTTCTAGGTGCTCCGAACAAAGGAAATAATGCCTCTCTATCCCACCAAATCCTTTAATCATTATAAACATCTTAAGTAGGTCGCACCTTAAGTTTTTTTTTTGTATTTAATCTAATACAAGATTAGCTATGTAGATTTTCATAATTTAACATTTTTTTTTAGTCTTGTATAATTTTGTGGCAATAAAGTACTGAAGATACAGGAAGTCTCAGATAACAATTGAAAATGCTGGAAAAATACAAAAGTTTGGCAGTGCATGTGGAGAAAGAAACAGGAGAAAGTGAGGACTGCAGATGCTGGAGATCCGAGCTGAAAATGTGTTGCTGGAAAAGCACAGCAGGTCAGACAGCATCCAAGGAGCAGGAGAATCTATGTTTCGGGCATGAGCCCTTTTTCAGGAATGAGAAAAGTGTGTCCAGCAGGCTAAGATAAAAGGTAGGGAGGAGGGACTTGGGGGAGGGGCGTTGGAAATGCGATAGGTGGAAGGAGGTTAAGGTGAGGGTGATGGGTGGGGCAGGGAGGTCAGGAAGAAGATTGCAGGTTAGGAAGGCGGTGCTGAGTTCGAGGGTTGGGACTGATATATGGTGGGAGGAGGGGAAATGAGGAAGCTGGAGAAATCTGAGTTCATCCCTCGTGGTTGGAGGGTTCCTAGCCGGAAGATGAAGCACTCTTCCTCCAACCATCGTGTTGCTGTGGTCTGGCGATGGAGGAGTCCAAGGACCTGCATGTCCTTGGTGGAGTGGGAGGGGGAGTTGAAGTGTTGAGCCACAGGATGGTTGGGTTGGTTGGTCCGGGTGTCTCAGAGGTGTTCTCTGAAATGTTCCACAAGTAGGCGGCCTGTCTCCCCAATATAGAGGAGGCAGTAAATGATGTGTGTGGAAGTGCAGAGAAAGAAACCGGGTCAATATTTCAAATGGATAACCTTTGGATTATAACTTGTTTCTTGCACCAAAACAGATCGTGAATCTATGCTGCATTCCCTCTGGGAACCATAAATCTTTCCTGAATACAGTACCCTCAATGTGCCTAACTAAACTTTTTATCAAGTTTTAACAAAAGGTCCTTTTATAAATCATTCCTAATGAAGTAAAGGCACACATTTTAGTAGCTTTTGCAATTTAAAATTTCATATCTGTCCAACAGCTCAGTGATTCTGGTATTTAGGAAACTAAATCTGTATTTCTCCAAAGTTCATAACTTTGGATTAGCTTGTTGAATATTTTTCAGAAGTCCTCTGTCATTGATTGTATCATCATTATTGTCAAAACAACAATGACATGTAATTTTCAAGTTTATAAAACAAGCCTACAAATAAGAAATACAGCTTAGGAATGAATGGAAGCACAGTGAAGTGAAATATTAGGCAGAAGTTTGTAGGAGAAATAATGAAGGTGATTCATTAATAACAGTGCACCCCATTATTTACATGGAAACTACACAGTAGCATCAATGGCTGTGTGAGATTGCACAGTTAAATATGGAAACCAAGAGTTGCTACTGTAATGCTCTGCTCTTTAAAAGATGTGTAATGACAGGATCCATCTTAGAATTTCCCCTTTTTTTAAATACATTGAATTGTGTGAAGCCATGTACTTAATGTATGCAAGCTAAATTCATTGATAATGCACTTGCTAGTATAACTACTCCCTTTAATGACATGCTTACTGTAGATGGATATTAATCTGTGTGATTCAACTGAAATGAGCAGAAAGATTGCTGTCAAATGATCTGTCTGCTGAAAATTAATTTTTAGAAGGATGCTATTTCTTTCTTTCAGATCTTAATTATTTGAGGTTTAAGCAATTTTGTTTTAACCTTTTTCAGCTATTAATTCTCTCTTCTAATCTAGACTTTCTTTACCTCTCTCTATTTTGGTTGTGATGCCTAACCAAAATATTCCATCTTCTAACTCACCTATCCCTTGCAGAAATAAATCTGACCTCATTATCATGCCTAGCTTTCATATGATTCCATATTGACCACTCCGACAACATGGTCAACTTTTCATAGTCCTGTGAAATGGTCAAGGCAGCTGTACAGCTGGTACAGAAAGGTCAAAAAGGAATAAAATGGACTACCCATTTATCTCCGCACTGGAAATGACATCATAATCCCAAATCAACCCTGAAAGGTGTTTCTTAATATTTTGGCGAAATGTACTTTTGAGAAACTACCCGACTAAGTCATACATACAGAATCATACACTACAGAAAGTGTTGCAGATGCCATCACTACTATTCATGGATGTGTTCAGTTGTGCTGATAGTACAGACCTAGCTGACATGTTGGCATAGTGGTGCATAGTCTGGAGGAAATAGTCAACATTGACTCTAAAGCCAATGTAGTCATAACTGTTTGTCAAACATGGGCAAGGAAATTTCTGCTGAGTTTTACACTGCTCTCCCATGGCTGATAATTCATATTGAATTACTGGAATTGTTAGTGTAAGAGGAGGCTGGGCTATGCATTATGTCTGCACCAACTCTCCAAATCAATAACACTTTTAAGAAGAACTGAAGTTAGCAAGGGCATAGAATGTGTGCACTGCATGGGAGACTGCAGTGTCGGTCACCAAGTGAAACAAAACACAACTACTTGCATGCCAAAGAGTAGTGCTTTCTTCTTCTGTAGTAAAGTCTATTACTAAGGTTTAAATTGGAATAGTAACTAATTGTGAGAAGAACCCTAAATTCAGTAATGAATGTATTATTGAATTAATAATAATCACTTGTGCAATTTTGATTTTAATGTTGCAGAATGTGGGAGTTCCTGGACACGATTAGATTATCTACAGTGTGGAAACAGGCCCTTCGGCTCAACAAGTCCACACCGACCCTCCAAAGAGTAACCCACCCAGACCCATTCCCCTACGTTTACCCCTTCACCTAACATTACGGGCAATTTAGCATGGCCAATCCACCTAACCTGCACATTTTTGGACTGTGGGAGGAAACCGGAGCACCTGGAGGAAACCCACGCAGACACTGGGAGAATGTGCAAACTCCCCACACAGTTGCCTGAGGTGGGAATTGAAGCCGGGTCTCTGGCACAATGAGGCAGCAGTGCTAACCACTGTGCCACTCACTAGTGTGATACATATCAAAAACGTCTGCTACTCAAAGAACTTGGCCTCAGGTGAGTGAAGTATTAGCTACAGAAACTGACACAAGGGTGTGGCTTAATTATTTGCTGTCAAACTTAGCAAGAAGTAAAATGGTTGTGGTTCTTGGAAGGCAATCAACTCTGCTCCACAGCTTAATTGCTCATGTTTCTCAGGGTAGTGTTGTCGGCCTGAACATCTTCAGCTGCTTCATCAATGATCTTCCCTCCAGAATAAACAAATAAGTCCAGAACATTTTGCTGATAACTGTAGTATTCAGTACCATTTGTGATCCTGTAGATACTAAAGCTATGCCTATGTGCAGGAAGGCCTGAACTGCATTCAGGCTTGTGATAATAAGCGGCAAGAAACATTTATACCATGTAACTGCCAGACAACAGTCATTCCCTGACAAAAGAGCATTCAGCCATCTTGTCTTCCATGGTGTTACCGTGGCTAAATCCTTCACAATTAATATTCTGGGTGTTACCATTGATCAGAAACTTGACTGGACTAACCATGTAAATTCTGCAGTGACAAAAATTGGTCAGAGACTGGGAATTCTGACTGTCTGTCTTACCTCCTGGCTCCCCAAAGTCTGGTCACCATCGGGTAGGCATAAGTCAGGAGTGTGATGGGATATTATCCCTTTGACTGGTTGGGTGCATCTCCAACAATGCTAGAGTTCCAGGACATCAAGGACAAAGCAGCCCATTTAATTGGATCCCATCTATCACCAAAAGCATGGATTTCTCCCACACCAACATATCGTGATAGCACTCTATGCCATGCACAGGATGCATTGCAGGAACTTGCTGAGAATCCATTAATGCACATTCCAAACTTGCACCCTCCAACACTTAGATGGAGAAGGGCATCTGACACCCTTGGGATAGTGCCACTTGCAAATTCCACTCCATCTCATACCATCCTGACTTAGATCTATTTTACTGCTCCCTTGCTACTGCTAGGTTAAAAATTCAGGAACATAGTTTGCTAACCACTCACCAGATCAACTGCAGCAGTTCAAGGAAGTGGCTATCCACCACCTTATCAAGTATAATTAAGGATGAACAACAAAGACTAACTTTGGCATGATACTTACATTCCACAAAAAAATCTAAAACATCCCTGTTCAGACTTATTAATTTATCTGATTAAGTACACCTACAATCAGTTGTCCTATTTACACAGGTCCAAGATGATCCATAGACGATGCTAAGGTTTTGAGATATTTGGTTGAATGGACTTACAATGCCAAAACCCATTCTGTTATTGGCCCTGCTCGCAAACACTGTTGTGATGCACAATGCTGTGAAGTTGCAACATTTGTGTTGTAGGTATGAACTAAACTCACCACAGAATGCTTGCTTCTTTTAAGCCTGATTTAAATTCTGAGAACCTTTTTTAAATGTGATAATTTATTAATTGCTACCACTGGCAAATATGGTGCCTGTTTATTTCTCTTTTGCAATCCAGTCTTTTACTTCCCATTACGCTGCTCCTTCAATACATGATTTGACATTGAATTCGCCTGTTCAGCTTTACATTTGTCTTCATTTTGTTCACTGCTGACTTCTCAATCATTTCTGTCTGATAGTTGGAGATACTCACTCACCAGAACTGCTTGCCCTGTTCACTCAACTACTGAGTGCTATGTTTTTCTCTGTTGTTATCAGCAAGTTTTACTCATGAAGACCTTTTTTTTTAAAAAAAGCTATGCAAGGGCAAGTTTAACTAATGGCAGGCATTTCAGCTAATGTTTAACTAGTTTCCTTGTGAGAAATAAAGACAATTCAAGTTTTATTTAAAATCACTTTTGTAAACTGTCATCATACTAAATATATCATAAAACAATGGCTTTTCCTCCTTGTCAGAAGGGGAAGAGATGGAGAGAGCAGAAAACTAGATTTCATTTAATGAATAAGAGAATTGGTAATAAACTGTGGTGTTTTGTAGTCGGATATGCTTGAGTGCAATATAAATGCAAGTAAATAGTTCATTCACAAAATTACTTCTGGGTAGAACATATTCCCTTTTTAAGATAATGTTATCATTTTGCTATTAAGTGTGCAAGATTCCCATCATTACCTTGACTATATAGGAGGCAAAGTGTTTGGTTATAAGGACTCCATTCCATTCTCCCAGTGTCTTCATTGCATTTGTGCTGCTGACATCACCTTCCACACAGGTCCCTGTGCTTTGTCCAACTTGTTTCCTGCATCTCTCCCATTCCTTTCCTTCCCAAAGCTACAATATGGCCCCTTGTCCTCACTTTCAACCCCACTAACCTCTTCATACAAAGGATTAGAAGCTGCCATTTCTGACATCTCGTGGGCTGCCACCACCAGACCTGTATTCCCCTTCCTTCCCTTGCTGTCATTGTGTAGGGACTGTTCCCTCCAGGACATCCTGGTACACTCCTCCTCTACTCTCAACATCACTTGGGATGGCATGGTGGCTCAGTGGTTCACACTGCTGCCTCACCGTGCCAGGGACCCAGGTTTGATTCCAGCCTCTGGCAACTGTGTCTATGTGGAGTTTGCACATTCTCCTTGTGTCTGCACGGGTTTCCTCTGGGTGCTCTGGTTTCCTCCCACAGTCCAAAGGTATGCAGGTCAGGTGCATTGGCCATACTAAATTGCCCAGTGATAGGTGCACTAACCAGAGGGAAATGGGTCTGGACGGGTTACTCTTCGGAGGGTTGGTGTGGACTTGTTGGGCCGAAGGGCCTGTTTCCACACTGTAGAGATTCTAATCTAACCACTTGCGCTTACAGCCATGGTACCTTCTCATGCAATCACAGAAGTTGCAACAGTTTCCCATTTACCTCCTTCCTCCTCACTATCCAAGGCCCCAGACACTCCTTCCAGGTGAAGCAGTGATTAACCTGCTCTTCACTCCATCTAGTCTACTGTATTCTCTGCTCACAATGTGGCCTCCTGTATGCTGGGGAGGCAATCACAGATTGGCTGACCTCCATTATGGTATACCTCCTGTCTGAAGAAAAAAGACCCTGAGCTTCCAGTTGCCTGCCACTTCAACACACCAATACTTCCCTGGCAAACATCTGTCTCAAGCCTTTTGTGGTGCTGCAAAGCTCAACTGTAGCTGGAAGAACAGCACCTTTTTTATTTAAGTACCTTGCAGCTTTCAGGGCTCAACATTGTTTAACAATTTCAGAACATGAACCTCCTTCCCTGTTCTTCACCCAACCCGAAACTCCCAGGTCCGGTCCTGTCCTGTCCTGTCAGTTGCCCTCAGCAAAGCCAGCATGTTTTTAACTAGAACCAGTCCCTGTTCATTATCTTCCCTGAATTAATATGAACAATCAGTTAATCTGCTTCTTTTTTTCCTTTTTCTCTCTGACAGTGTCTCCATCTATCCATCTCACTAGCCACTTCCCCTCATCATCACCAGCACTACCCAAACCAACCAGAATCCGCATGTATCATCAGCACCAATGCCATTTTCCAGCTGCCTTCAACTCTGAGAAGGATCCCTGGATTAGAACCATTTTTTTTTTGTTTCAGACTTCCAGCATCCATAATTCATTAGTTTATTTTCTGGTTGAGACATGATCTGTTAGAGTTGTTGATGACTTGTGTGGAGCGCAAGTGGAAAGGCATGCCGTTTTTCTTTAGTCAATGGGTTAATAGCCGGGGGTATAGATTTGAGGTAGAAGGCTAAGGGGAGAGTTCACCACTTTTTTTCACTTAAAGGGCGGTGGGAGGCTGGAATTCACTACCTGAAAGGATGGTTTAGTCAGAAAGTTTAACATTTAAATAAGATAAACATTGTGGGGAGGCTGCAGAAGGATTTGAACAGGTTAGGATAGTGGGCAAAGAAGTGGTGGATGGAGTACAGTGTGGGAAAGTGTGAGGTCATGCACTTTTCTAAGAAGAATAGAGGCATGGACTATTTTCTCAATGGGGAAAAAACTCAGTGTGAAGTCCAGAGAGACTTGGGAGTTCTAGTCCAGGATTCTCTCAAGATAAACTTGCAGGTTGAGTCAGTAGTTGGAAGGCAAATGCAATGATGGCATTTATTTTGAGAGGGCTTGAATATATAAGCAGGGACATACAACTGAAGCTTTACAAGGCTCTGGTCAGACCACATTTGAAGTATTGTGCTCGGTTTTGGGCCCCAGATCTCAGGAAGGATGTATTGGCCCTGGAGCATGCTCAGAGGAGGTCCATGAAAATGGTCCCAGGGATAAAAAGCTTAACGCATATGAGGAATGTTTGAGACGCTGGGCCTACACTCGAGGGAGCTTAGAAGGGTGAGGGGGGGGGGTGGTATCTAAAAAACTTTTCAGAATACTGAATGGCCTGGACAGAATAAATATTGGGAAGATGTTTCCATTGGTAGGAGAGACTGGGGCCTGAGGGCATAGCCTTAGCATAAAGGGAAGATCTCTTAGAACAGAGATAAGAAGCAACTACTTCAGTCAGAATGGTGAATGTATGGAATTCACTGCCACAGAAGTCTGTTGAGGCCAGCTCATTGAGGTTCTTTAAGTTTGGTGTTCTTGAGTATCAAAGCTTACGGGGAGAATGGGGATGAGAAAATTATCTATCATGGTTGAATGGTGGAGCAGACTTGATGGGCTGAATGGCCTAATTTCTGCTCCTGTGTCTTATAGTCTTCACTTGAGTTGCTATGGGCTGCGAACAGGAAAATAGTATGTGTGGACAAATATTTGTTGTGGGCATAATGGGCTAAATGACCTGTTCTGTAGACATCAAAAAGAATTGCAAAGATATGACCCTTTTATGCTTAAACGTTAGAACTGGAGAGAATGGAAAAGTCAACCGA
Source organism: Chiloscyllium punctatum (assembly GCF_047496795.1). Lineage (NCBI taxonomy): Eukaryota > Metazoa > Chordata > Chondrichthyes > Orectolobiformes > Hemiscylliidae > Chiloscyllium > Chiloscyllium punctatum. The sequence continues at coordinate 1,731,756 of NC_092746.1, read as the reverse complement.
GGCATCCTGTTTGCGTATTTCTCTCTGAAGAAACCACTGGAAGAGGTTTGGCAAAATTGGGAGAGAAGCCTGAAGAGGCACATCACTGTCAGGATCATCTTGCCCCTTCTCTTATGCTTTTCATAAGCAGTGTGGTGAGATTCTTGCTGGGCAGTGGCAAGTTGCCAGTTAATGGCGATTAATGCTTTTTTTTTGAGGTTCTTGTTGATGGGCCAACTCACCACCTCAATATTCCAGTTGTGATGTTTATAAAGTAGCTCAACAAACTGGACATCAGGAAACCCCAACATCGAAACCAGAGTGAATGCTTGCTTCAGATAACTCCAGGTTGGACACTAATATCTAAGGCAGACTTGAGTACTGCCCACAGGGACCCAGGCCAACAGACATTGCATCTGACCTGTCATCTTCAAAGAATCCTGAGGGACATTTCAGATCTACTTGCAGGAGGGTCCTTCTGCACTTCATCCTGCACTTGGCTGCATGAACAATTAGCTTTGTAATGCTGCAGCAAAGACACCGAACATTCTGATACGTGCACCCAGCTCATGGACTGGCCAGGCTGTATCTCCGGGCTCCACGTACTGTCTTGGTGCTCACTTACTCAGACCCTACTTAGATTCTCCTAGCATCTCTGTTTGCATTGCCTGGCCTTGTCTCTTAGCAACAGAAATATCAGACTCCTATTTCCACTGTCTTGATGTGCTGTTTAAGGCAAATGCAATCCGCAAAGCTTGTCAGGGTTGGCAGCGGGCCTCCGTCAAGTCAAAAGCAATAGCCTCTGCTCATGGATCCAAGTATAGTAAGACAAAGTAGCCTCCGATACCAGTCAAGGGCCTGCTTGAAGCAGTCAGTCAGACAAAGCTGACATGGTCTGGTGCTGTGGCCTCAACTAGTGGTCCTAAAGAAGACAAAGTCCTGACTGTGCACCACTCTGCCCAGCAGTAGCTCCAGGATCCTGTCTGTAAGCTAGGATGCTGGTTTCCCCCAGTCTGCCATATCTATCTGGAGCAAACTGTGCAGGATAGCTCTAGTTTGACTGCACATGACTAGGTGCGCAACAGTTATTTTTTATAAAGAGAACACATGTGCCGAAACTACCAGTCAGTTCAGGGAAGTTTGGTGAATGGCAAGTTGTTTTGTGAGAAGTGTATGGCAAGATGAGGATGGAAATTGGATAAGACCCATGCTAGGGGTGGAATTTGCTAAGATTTGGAGAGAAATTCCCTCCAGCCTCACTGAGAATCCCTCCAAGAAACTCGTTGTGACTTTCACTTATTCAAAATATCATAAGATTCAGCCCAATCTTTTTTAATTGAATAATCACCCATTGAGGAAACACATTTCTGAATAGATATATCAATTCTTTAGGAGTTCTAATTTGCTGCTATGATGTATATTGTCTTTCAGTTTTAAATCACTACAAATTTGACACAAGCATGGAAGGTATAATATGGAAGAACTGAAGATCTTTGCAACAACTGTATCAGCTGGGATTTTACTGAAGCTGTCTTGCTTTGTTTGCTGTTTCTGTTGGTTGCAGTTCATAAACTTTTTAATGTAGCACCGTGTAGTTGAGTATAAATTTCTCGCTGTCTTTATATCCTTTTCAAGTATTACCATGGGTCACATGCTGAATTATCTTGGAGGGCAGATAATCTCTAAAGTATTTGCCTGTGCCAGACTGTTACAAGCTACATGAAAATGTGTGAAAGCAAGATGGCAATGAACTTCCCTCCTGAAAAATGTATTTGCCTTATCTTTTGAGAAGCAGTTAATGGTCAACATTTCCCTGATGAAAGTGGAATTGTGTTGATTCTAGTGTGCACCATTTTAACAAGGTTGTTAACGCATAATAAGAGGACACCAAGATATTTAAGGTTATACCTATATCTAAATAAGGACATATCTCCATTATAAGGAGCTCAAGCAAACTGTTAGCAGAAACAAGGTTTGCACTCTGGGTGTAAAGTCCTATGCATTCAAGTCACACTCCTGAGACCTTGGCACGGTCTGTATAATATCTGATCATAATCAAAATGCTTTTGTGCAATTTGGCCTCCATAGTTCTTGCATTACAGTGGCTATGTTTTGCAAATAATGAAATTGGAGATTATTCATAGTGTCTCAGATATCGTGAGGTCATATTCCATTCCTGAGTTTTGCAAATTGGAACACCTAAGTTCAATGCCACCTGCCTCTTGTTAGGAAATAAGTGGATCTATGGCCAGGTTGTGATTTATTTTTTAAAGAAGCCACTGGAAGTACAATTTTTTTTATATAAGGAATTGTAGCCTGAATAGTTATTTCTAAGGCCATTTGGTACATGGTATCTCTGATCCCTGTGAAAAGTCTCTCTTAAAACTCGCTCTGTAGCAAGTTTTAATTACCTGCTTGCTTCTTTAAGTGCTACAAATGCATTTTCTTTACATTCCCATCCAATTTTCTATTGAAATCATTGGTTTCTGTAATTATTTTAAGGGCAACAGCCAGGTGGACGTTGTAGAATATTTGATTCCTGATTGGAGCTGTTTAATGTGGTTAGGAGAAAGTGAGGACTGCAGATACTGGAGATCAAAGTTGAAAAGTGTGGCGCTGGAGAAGCACAGCAGGCCAGGTCGTATCTGAGGAGCAGGCGAATCAATGTTTTGGGCACAAGCTGTTCACCCAGTGCCACTTTTTGATGCTAGTTAATGTGGTCCAATTGGGGAGCCCTGGCTGACATAAAAACAAACGTCTGAGGTTCGATTCACTTTGAGAACTGGACCAGTGTCAATCACTTTCCACATATAAATGAAAAGGGTGACTTAGTGATGTCCTCTGGAGTTATTTCAGTCTCCACTCCAGCACCCTAATGGGTAGTGCAATCCGGGCAATTACTAGCTCTGTTTTCTTAAAGCTCTTCTTCACATTCATGCATCTCCTGTCCATCCTCTTAAATCTGTATCATGCAGCCTGTTTCCTTGTCTATCTTATCTAAGCCTGGCTTGATCTTTTTTTGATTTGACTTTTATTTGATTTTTATTGCAGTCACATGTACCAAGGTACAGAGGGAAAAACTTTGTTTTGCAAGCAGATCATAGCAAGCAAGGATGTACAGATCATAGGGTGCTTAGACAGAGCGAGGCGTACAGGTCACACTGCACAGGGGGTGCATAAAACAAGATCAACATTAACAAGACTAACATTATTTGGAGTATGAGAGTCCATTCATCAGCCTAATACTAGCAGGGAAGAAGCTGTTCTTTAACCTGTTGTTGCAAGTGTTCAAGCTTCTGTATTAGTGGGGTTGGGGGCATGGTATTTGATGTTGGCAACCTCTTTCCACAGAAATGAGAAGCATAAAATGGTGTCAGTTGATGGGAAGTTGGCTTCTGTGATGGTCAGGGCTGTGCACAACTTTCTGTAGTTTCTTGTGGTCCTGAAAAGAGAAGTTACCAAGCCATTATGTATCCAGATAGTATGCTTTCTATGGTGCATCTGTCATGGTTGGTAAGGGTCCTTGTGGATACACAGACTTTCCAAAGCTCCCTAAGGAAGAGGTGGTGTTGTGCTGCCTTGACTCTCACATTTATGTGAGAAACTTAAGACAGGTTATCATCACTCCTAGGAATTTGCTCTCAACTCTCTCCACCTTAGCACCATTGATGTAGATAGAGGCATGTCCTCCTCCTTTCATCCTGAAGTCAACGATCAGTTCATTTGTTTTGCTGACATTTGAAAAAGTGGTTCTTGTACACCTCTAAGTATTCTCTAATCACCTTTTGATAAATGGGAAATAAAATTGCCTTTTCAAACTAACTTGTAACTAAGCCACAATTTTTGGAACAATTCGGGTAAATCTCCTCTGCACCTGCTTAAAGACCATTGCATCTTTTTTTAAAGTGTGGTCACTAGAATATTCTAATTGAGTCAAACCAGAGGTTTAGATGTGTTAAGCATATGTCCCTTTTTTTTGTATTCAATAATTTATGAAGCTCTGCTGTTGCGCACTTAGAATTTTGCTATGATATCTATATTACCATCCCTTCTGGCAAATTGTATCATCTCCTCCATTTTTATCTGTGTTCACTTCCATCTTTTGAAATTCTACTTATTCCAAAATGCAAGTCAATTACATATACTGCCGATTGCACTAGCCCAAGTATTGACCTTTGGGGAAAAACCATTGTTTTCAGACTGGAAGACTTTAAACAATCATTCGCCTCTTTCTGAGCCTCAAATTTGCTTTCCAGCCTGTCTATATAATACTTTTGTCCAGCACTTTATTTAAAATAGGCAACATCCACTGTGTTCCCTTTATCTACGAGCTCTGGTATGTAATTTAAAACATCAATTAAATTAGTTAAGCATGATCTTCATCCTTTTTCACAAGTTTCTGGTATCTGTCTGTAATTTCCTTCAACTTTGTGTCTGTTAACTTTTTTTCCTGATTTTTAAAATTCTAAAACCTTTACAAATCTCTGGCTATTGATATTGAAGTGCACATCTCCCTCCTCCTGCTTACATTTGCTTTGCATGTATTTAATAAATTTATATAAAGTGGGCGGCACAGTGGTTAGCACTGCTGCATCACTGTGTGTGTGTCTCCACATTTTTACAAGAAAACATGATTTGATATTATAGTAACAACCATTTTTTCCACTTATTGGCCAATCAATTTAATTATCAAGTACATGTAGGAGTTACTACACACAGTTAAATAACATTTGAAAAATGTTCATGTTGTTATGACATGCATCTGTGACTCACTTCAGGAATTCCTCTCCCTCCATTCTTGGACCAGCTTTGCCTCCTAGACTAGCTGCTGTTTATTTTCTCTAACCCGTATTATGACATTGTTCCTTCCTCCTTTTGTTCCATACTTTTTTTTTCTCTATATCCCTTCCTCTTCCAGGGTAGTTCTCTCTTTGCTGTGTTGTTGTTGTTTTAAGTGCTGATGCTGTTCAAGCAAGTAGCAATTCTTGGTGTGTAAACAGTGATTGTTAGCAGACTGTTTTCCATATTTAATGTTTAAGTAAAATCCATCCTCAATTGCAGCAAACATGATAGCCAATGATCAGAAGTGGGAGCCTTGCCTGTTTTCTCCTTCTTGAACTAGTTAACGGTCAAGCTATCCACATCAGCTGGACTTAAATCCATGAACTCTGCATGGGGTGGAATCAAAGCAGAGATTTTCTTTATTTGACTCCATTCTCCAATGGTACAGAGAGCTGAGGGCCAGTGAGAGTAGGTGCTGTCAAAGATTAACTTTAGTTTTCGTTTGACATTTTATTTCTTTTCTATTCTATTTCTCCCATACCTCCATTTCTATTTAGCATATTGTTGTCTGTCTGTGACTTCTAATGCAGCTGACTGGTAGCCTAAGGAGTCAGTCTTTTGAAGTAGAAGATGATAAAGGATCACGTAGGTTACCTTTTGCTCTAAATTGCCTTCTTTAGCTTTCTGTGAAGCCTATGTCCAATTTAGAGTACTCTTCACACTGATTTCTGAAAAGTATTGCTGGTCTTAGTATGCTCTCTCATTTTTTTTGAGGAGAAATGTTTTCTCTTATTGGACAGGGCTCTGAATGGCCTCTTGGAGTCGTGGAGATTACAGATTTGTCGGGGAAGACTTAGAAATCGCAATGCACTCTACAGGGGCTGAGACTTTTTTTTTGTTGGTTTTTCTATACATTGAACCCGGGAATTGAATGTTCCATGGACAATACAAAGAATAATGAGTCTATTCATGCAATGTCCATAGCAGAGTTATGCAATCCACTACCAAAATCTGTCACTTTTAGGCCTGTGGTCGATGTGTTGATAGTCTAAGCCTGCCAAGCCCCTTCGATTCTTGACAACCGAAAGGTGATTTACGGATACGTTTTGATAGTTTTTAAATTACAATCGATCTGGGGGAAGTGTTTCCAAAATCATGATTAAGATTGAACATAATCTTCGTTTGGAGAAATAGTGTAAGTGTAGTGGGCCACGTGGTCACCCTCTGCATTTGTAGCAATTCTGTGATGTGGAATTGGCTGTGGACTTTTTTTTTTCCTTTTTATTGTTAAATCCTACTACACCTTAATTCAGTATCTAACAGAAAGGGTCTTTACCAGTTTGTAGGAGTTTTGTGGGATGGCAGTTGATATGAAGTTGAAGCGAATATTTTGTTCAGCCTCCCATTCAGAATATCTATGAGGGACAACTGGGTATCTCTTTAAAAATGTCTTTAAAGAGGTTACCTCCAGATGATATCAGGTTAACTCTTAAATTTGGATTACGCAAAGGATGTGAATAACCAAGACCGGATGTAACTAAAAACTGCAACTGGATAGATTACAGCACTTAATAGTAGTGCTGTGAAATTACTTCAATTTGAAGGAGGTATTAGCTTGAAATCCTCTTTATATTTGCTGGGTTTATAATTTAAACATGTAGTTCTGGATAGCAGTAAAGACTACTGTAGTCAATACTTATGTTTATACATTAACAAATAATGACACTGAAATTAGTACCAATATACACCTGAGTAATAAACAGTGATGTATAATGCTCCAATCAGATTTGGATATTGTGCTTGGTTCAGTCGACTTGAGTAAATGTTATTGTTCACATTTTGTCACTGTACTGTGGCCTATAAATGTGTTGTGCTTTCATTCAGCATTTGGATAGATCCAACAACAATTACTTCATGTATGTGAACCTTAAATAAGGGGACCAGTTTATTAAATCAAATAGGACTCTAATTTTTGTCAATTGTTGAAATTCACATTTAGGAAATTGGTTTTTAGGTAGTTTCATTAAGAAAATGATTTCATTGTTATAAGAGCAAACAAAGTTATTATCATCCTAAAATTTGATTTTAAAAGAAGTGGATCAATACTGGGGAGATGAGAATTAGTCAATAGTTGTCCAACAGATGTGACTTCCTTCATGGTCTATTCTGTCCTAGGAAATATGAGAATTGTCTGTGTAGATCTTTAATTTGGCATTTTCAGTGCGACAACTGCAGTGGGTTTGTGTATGATTTTATTTCCCCTTTACCTTAAAAACCAGAAATTTTATATCTTACTGTCAAACTGTCTTATTATCCAGGGTTGATGACTCTTGGAATCTTTTATTGCCACACTGCACTATATTTTGAGTACCATGAATTTTTATTCTTGGGTGGCAAAACACAACAGATGCAAGAAACTTAAAATAAAAATATAAAGTTCAGGAAACATGCATTCATACACAGCCTGAATAATCTGCTCAACAAAGAATGGGATACCTTGGAAATGTTTTCAATTGGTGCTGAGACCTCATCTAAGTCAGGCTTCTCAACCTTTCCTCTAAATTTGAATGTCTCCCAAATTTTGTTACCCATTCATAACCTAACTCATAGCAAGACCTGATTATTTATTGTCACTTTGCTTGCTATTTTACAGTTTAACCTGGATTAGAAATTGTACAATTTTACAATTCTGATTCTGTTCTAAAATCTTTCCGTGGCTTGGTGCTTCACCTCTTCTGTAACCTCTTCCAGCCTCAGAATCCTCTGAAATCTTTGCACTTCTTCCCCAGACTTGAAGCTCTGGACTCCACTCTCTAAACTCTTCACCACTACCTTTCTGTCCTAAATTAAATTTTGTTGAACTGTATAGTTTTTGGTCAAGTACTTAAATAGCTCATTGTATGCCTTAATTTTTTTTATGGTCGAGCTGTTGTGAATTAGGTTAGTTTGTCAGTGTTAGCTTGGGATATTTGTATTCCCATAATTGTACAATATTATGCAAATTGCTATTGTTTAAATATAAATATGTTGATTTTTCTTCTAAAAAGGAGACCATTAGGTTAACATCTTCGGTTCTGATGAAGTGCCATACTCTTCTCATGCTTGTACTTTTTTAAGTAATGGAAATGTGATCCATGCTGTTAAATCAGGAACAAAAAACCTGTCAAACAGGAACTTGCCAAACCTGTTCAGTATTTTACCATATGACCCACTTTTGTCCCATGTCTGGGTGTGGGAAATCCCCAAATAGTGAAACTACAGATTGAAGGACTCCAAACAGACTGGTTTCTGTCAAGCAATCATGTATAGCATGACACTCAGCTGAACGGGAGAGCTACGCAGGAATCTATTAATGAATTTATTTTGCATTCTAGTTCCCAGAAGTTGAAAGTAACCATTCCTTTAGACCCAAGATGATGGGTATTTGTTCACTGTATCACAGTTCTCATACACTCCTACATTTAACTCACACTGTGGCCTTTGGATGCTGACACTGACATATTCCTAAAGATATACATCAGGGCCACTTGAAAGTCCCAATGCTGTGACTATAATCCTTTTTGGATGTATCCACCAAGTTGGACAGAAACATTTGATTTGTGATAGGGGATGTTCTAATCAGATACAGACAGACGTATTTGCAGCCAACATCAAGCCATCAAATGGTGTGTTGCCTTTCTCTCCCTCTCTCTTGCCAGGATCAAGGATACCTCAAAGTGCAGAATATTCTCAAAGGGGAGAGCAACCACAAGGAGGTTGTTGTACACATTGGAACTAGTGACATAGGAGAAAAGGACAAGATTCTGAGCGAATACAGGATGTTAGGTAGGAATTTAAAAAGCAAGTCCTCTAAGGTAGTAACATCTGAATTGAATTTATTGTCGTGTGTACTGAGGCAGAGTGAAAAGCTTTGTCTTACGAGCAATACAGGCAGATCACATTGCTATGTAGCATAGATAGTAAATAATAGGTAAACAGCAGCAAACACCAACACAAGTACAGGCAAACGTTAAGAGTTTGAGTCCATTCAGTATTCTAACAACAGCTAGGGTAGAGACTGTGTTTTGAAACCAGCTGGTGGATGTATTAAGGCTTTTGTACTTTCTCCCCGATGATAGAGGTTGTAGAAAAGCATTGCCAGTTTGGGATGGATCTTTGACAATGCTGGCGGCCTTTCCTTGACAGCGGGCATGGTAGATGAATTCTATAGATGGGAGGTTGGCCTTTGTGATTGTCCAGCCAAGTTCACCACCCCCTGTAACCATCTCTGATTTTGAATGGTACAGTTGCCATACCAGGTAGTGATACATCCAGACAATGTTCTCTGTGGCACACCTATAAAAGTTAGTAAGAGTATTTGCCACCATGCCAAGTTTCCTCAGCTGCCTGAGGAAGAAGAGATCTTGGGCCTTTGTAACCAGTGAGTCCAAGAAAGCTTGTTATGGATGAGCACTCCCAGGAGCTTGACACTCTCTCCACTCCGTTCCACCTCTGTGCTGTTAATATGTAGGGGGTCATGAGTAACATCTCATCAAAAGTCAATACTGCGTTCCTTGGTTTTGTTGACATTGAGAGCTAGGTTGTTCTTAGTCCACCATTTTTTTTTCCAGATCTTCCTCCTCCTGTTTGTAGTCTATTTTATCACCATCTGAGATTTGACCGACTATGGTGGTGTCATCTGCAAACTTGTAAATGGCATTAGTCTGGTATTTGGCAATGCAGTCATGGGTATAAGGTGAGTACAGTAGGGGGCTGAGTATGCACCCCTGGGGGGGGCTCCAGTTTTGAGTGTTAGTGACTATGAAATATTGTCCCCAATCTTCACTGATTTGTGGCCTGTGGGTCAGGAAACTGAGAGTGGGGCTTAGTCAGAGATCACTAAGTTTAGTAATCAGTCTCAAGGGGATAATAGTGTTGAAGGTGAGCTGTAGTTAATGAGTAGGATTCTTATGTAGCTGTTCTTGGTATCAAAATGTTCTAGGGAGGAGTGAAGAGCAAGTGATTTGGCATCTGACGTGGATCTGTTGGTCCGATAGGCAAATCGGAGTGAGTCAAGAGTAGTTGGGAGCCTGGAGTTGAAACCACTTCTTCACTACCAAAGTTAGTTATGGCCACTGGGTGGTAGTCCATTGAGACATGCTGCATGAGCCTACTTGAACACATAGTTTAATGTTCTCCCTCTTGAAACAGCCAGCGACAGTGGCCTGCTCCAGGGAGAGGTTGAAGATTTCTCAGAAGACCTCTGCCAGTTGAGTGCACAACCTGGTACTCCGTCTGGTCCTATTGCTTTCCTTGGATTCGCACAAAGGAAAACTGCAGTGTAATGCACTAATGAGGGTGGGAAGCGGAGGATAGAGCAGATGAATGCATGGCTGAGGAGCTGGTGCAGGAGAAAAGGATCGTTGGAATCTCTTCTGGGTAGCAGCGTCCTGCATAAGGTTTGATTTGTGTACCTGAATTAGAAGGGGAAGAGGAGGGTTGGTGGGACCCAGGGAGATAGTGAGAAAAGAAATCAGTCTGAGATTAGTACAGTTGAGAAAGGAGTGAGTCAAACAGTCAGGGCAGGCAGGAACAAAGCTGGGAACAAGTCAGGACTGATAATTAAACTGCATTTATTTCAAGTCAAGAGGTCTAACGGGGAAGGCAGGTGAACTCAAGGCAGAGTTGAGAATGTGGAATTGGGATTTCACAGGAATGAAAAATATGGATCTGGGATGAATACAACTGGCAGCTTAATGTTCCATGGGTATAGATGCTATCAGAAGGCTAGGGAGGTGGGGGGTGGGGGGTTGTGGAGGTGGGAGGTGCGGTTGGGGGGGATGATGATGGGGGAGTGGTGTTATGTTTCGATAGCATGGCTGTATCTGGGAATATATCCAGGTAAGTTATTTGGTTGAAATTGAGAAATAAGAAAGGGATGATCACCTTTTTTTTTATCGGGATTGTATTATAAACCCTGCCAATAATTAGCAGAAAGTGGAGAAACAAATTTGTAAGGAGATCTGTTATCTGTCCGAATAATAGGGTGGTTATGGCAGGGGATTTTGAATTTCCAAACAGGGACTGGGACTGCCATAGTGTTAAGGGCTTGGATGGAGAGGAATTAAGTTTTACACAAGAAAATTTTCCAATGAATGTGGATGTACCTACTAGAGAGGGTTGAAAATGTATTGCTGGAAAAGCGCAGCAGGTCAGGCAGCATCCAAGGAGCAGGAGAATTGACGTTTCGGGGATGAGCCATTTAGGAATGAGGAAAGTGTGTCCAGCAGGCTAAGATAAAAGGTAGGGAGGAGGGACTTGGGGGAGGGGCGTTGAAAATGCGATAGGTGGAAGGAGGTCAAGGTGAGGGTGATCAGCCGGAGTGGGGTGGGGGCAGAGAGGTCAGGAAGAAGAATGCAGGTTAGGAAGGTGGTGCTGAGTTTGAGGGATTTGACTGAGACAAGGTGGGGGGAGGGGAAATGAGGAAACTGGAGAAATTTGAGTTCATCCCTTGTGGTTGGAGGGTTCCCAGGCGGAAGATGAGGCGCTCTTCCTCCAGCCGTCATGTTGCTATGGTCTGGTGATGGAGGAGTCCAAGGACCTGCATGTCCTTGGTGGAGTGGGAGGGGGAGTTGAAGCGTTGAGCCACAGGGTGGTTGGGTTGGTTGGTCCGGGTGTCCCAGAGGAGTTCTCTGAAACGTTCCGCAAGTAGGTGGCCTGTCTCCCCAATATAGGAGGCCACGTCTGGTGCAGCGGATGCAATAAATGATGTGTGTGGAGGTGCAGGTGAATTTGTGGCGGATATGGAATTATCCCTTGGGGCCTTGGAGGGAAGTAAGGGGGGAGGTGTGGGCGCAAGTTTTGCATTTCTTGCGGTTACAGGGGAAGGTGCTGGGAGTGGAGGTTGGGTTGGTGGGGGGTGTGGACCTGACGAGGAAGTCACGGAGGGAGTGGTCTTTTCAGAACGTGGGAGGGGAGGGAAATATATCCCTGGTGGTGGGGTCCATTTTGGAGGTGGCGGAAATGACAGCCCCTCCAACCGCCACCAGGACAGAACCCCACTGGTCCTCACTTCCCATCCCACCAACCTCCAGATACAGATTTTTTCCTACTAGAGAGGGTGCAAAGCTGGACCTCTGGGGGAAATTAGGCAGGGCAAGTGATTGAGATGTCAGTGGGAGAGCACTTTGGGGCCAGTGCCCATAGCCCATAATTTCTTAGTTTTAAAAGAGTGATGGAAAAGGATAGACCAGATCTAAAAATTGAAGTTCTAAATTGGAGAAAGGCTAATCTTGACAGTATTAGGCAAGACCTTTCAAAAGCTGACAGGGAGCAGACCTTCTCTTGTAAAGGAACGGCTGGAAAATGGGAAGCCTTCAGAAATGAGTCCAGAGAAAGTAAGTTCCTTTTAGTGAAGGGCAAGGCTGGTAGGTGTAGGGAATGCTGGTAACTAGAGAAATTGAGGTTTTGGTTACGTAAAAGCAGGAAGCATATGTCAGTATAGACAGCAGAGATCCAGTGAATCCCTAGAAGAGTTTAAAGGCAATAGGAGTATATCTAAGAGGGAAATCAGGAGAGCATAAAGGGGACTTGAGAGCTTTGATAAATCTGGTTAAGGAGAATCCAAAGTGATCCTACATATACATGAAGGACAAAAGAGTAAAACTGAGAGAATAGGGCCCCTTAAAAATCACAAGATCGCCTACGTCTGGAACTGCAGAAGGTGGTAAAATACTAAACCAGTATTTTGCATCAGTGTTTACTGTGGAGAAGGACATGGGAGATGGAGAACATGAAATTAGTAACAACATCTTGGAAAAATCTCCTTACAGAGGAGGTGGTGTTGGACGTCCTAAAACTCATGAAGATGAATAAGTCCTTGGGACTTGGTCAAGTGTACCCGAGAACTCTGTGGGAAGCTAAAGAAGTACTTGCTGGGCTCCTTGCTGAGATTTGTGGCATCAATAAGGCCAGGTACTGAAAGTTGACTAATGTGGTGCCACTATTTAAGAAGGGTGGTAAGAAAAAAACAGGGAACTAGAGACCAGTGAGCCTGACATTAAAAGTGGGCAGGTTGTTGGAGGAATCCTGAGGGACAGGATGTACATATATTTGGAAGGGCAAGGACTGATTTAGGGATACTCCATGTGGCTTTGTTGTGGGACGCTGTGTCTCATGAATTTGAGTTTTTTGAAGAAGTAACAAAGAATTGAAGGCAGAGCAGGGGATGTATTCTATATGGACTTCAGTAAGGCAGTCAACAAGGTTTCTTGTGGTAAACTGGTTAGCAAGGTTATATCACATGGAGAACTAGCCATTTGGATTCAAAATTTTGTCTAAGGTAGACAGCGGGTGATGGTGGAGGGTTGCTTTTCAGACTGGAGGACTGGAGGCCTGTGACCAGTGGTGTGCTACAAGGTGTTCCATACTTAGGATAAGGTATGTTCTGCACTTCTGCAGAACCTGTGTTCAGAATCTCCTACCAGAGATGTGCTCTTATTGTAAACAAATATAAGGGTGGAATGTCAATCTGATTATGATTGCACTCTTTAGAAAATCCACCCCAATATAAAAGAATTCATTTGACTTGTTACCAGCAATAAAAGTTAATTGACATATACATTAAGATCCAAACTTTTTTCTTAGCTTCTTGAGATTTTTGTTTGCTCCCACAATAAATTTCTGTCAAGTGTTTTTTTTGCTTTAACCTATCTTTACCTTCTACTGCTTTGAAGCAAACAATTTTTATTTTGATTCCCTCAGAATGGACTGTAATTCTGTTGCTAATGAATGTGTGTGAAATGGGATGCAAGTTAAATCTGAATACTAATTGTTAATTTTGTATAAACGTTAGGGGAAATATGATTTAACTAAGTTGAATATTTTCCAGTCCTTATCTTTTGATAGATTAGTATACAATGTCTACTTGTTGCTTTTCCTGGAACATTTGATGTATCTGGATATACTTGCACTTTCACCAACTTTTTTTCTTTTGTCCAGAGAAAATGTTATCTCTTTACCCTCTTTATTTATATATTTATAAATGACTCATTTATCTGAATGCTATCAGCATAGATTTTTTTTAAGTAAGAATAATCTTGTTTACCCCCACTACTTTTTCTTCTGCTTTCAGGTTAATACTATGAGCTGAACAGTGAGTTTCCAAATTGGCATACCTCGGGCTGAGGGTGTTTTGTAAATATACTGCCCTGAGGCTGCTTAACCCTTACCTCTAAGTAAGACTCTTCAATTTATGTGCTGTAAAGGCTCTTCTGCTTATACCTGTACATAGTAGGATATCAAATGCAGCACTCCCATGTGGTGCCCCTCACCTCCCTTTTTTGCTTATTTTTGACTGATATCTTCTATCTAATTAGTTTATGGTCAGGATTTAAATTAATCTCAAATAAATCATCTGTCTTCCCTGTGTCCTTTGATTTCTCTCTTGGTTTTAATAGTTCACTTTTGCTTACTTGCCAATCACGTCAGAGTATTGAGTACAGGAGTTGGGAGGTCATGTTGCGGCTGTACAGGACATTGGTTAGGCCACTGTTGGAACACTGCATGCAATTCTGGTCTCCTTCCTATCGGAAGGGTATTGTGAAACTTGAAAGGGTTCAGAAAAGACTTACAAGGATGTTGCCAGGGTTGGAGGATTTGAGCTATAGGGGGAGGTTGAATAGGCTGGGGCTGTTTTCCCTGGAGCATCGGAGGCTGAGGGGTGACCTTACAGAGATTTATAAAATCATGAGAGGCATGGATAGGATAAATAGACAAAGTCTCTTCCCTGCGATGGGGGGAGTCCAGAACTAGAGGGCATAGGGTTAGGATGAGAGGGGAAAGATATATAAAAGAGACCTACGCAGCGGTGGTACATGTATGGAATGAGCTGCCAGAGGAAGTGAAGGCTGGTACAATTGCAACATTTAAAAGGCATCTGGATCAGTATATGAACAGGAAGGGTTTGGAGGGATATGGCCCGGGTGCTGGCAGGTGGGACTAGATTGGGTTGGGATATCTGGTTGGGTTGGACCGAAGGGTCTGTTTCCCTGCTGTACTTCTCTATGACTCTAAGTCATTATTAATACCATTTTTAGATTAGATTAGATTACTTACAGTGTGGAAACAGGCCCTTCGGCCCAACAAGTCCACTATTATTGTTACCACTATTACTTAACAATAATATTATTATCTCATCCCACCCTTCCTTCAATGTTGAAATGAATTGGAACTTTGACTGGACCCCCTGATCTGGTTCACTCGAGCATAACATTAGGGTGATGGTATTGGACCATATCTGGAATAGTTGCACTACTGTCTCCTGTCTGAAGCAGTTCAAGTATAGCTATCTCATCATCTGGGATGATTAGACTGTCTCGCCTTGTTTGTTTTTTTTCCTGATTGCCAAGGCTTCTGAAATGCTATCCCTTAACCAGATTTTGTCACCTAGCTTTAAGGTTGAGTTATTGCTTTATATCCAGAGTTGTTGCCTCCCCAGTTCTTTATTATGGCTTTTCTCTAATTAAAGTGGTGCATTCGTTCAGAGCTGGTGTTTTTCTGCAAACCTTTCATCGCCTCACTAGGTGACATCATCAGTGCATCTTTGATAAAGTGTTGGTCTGTCCCACCTGGTATTTTTCTTTTTTGTTTGTTTGCTACTTCTGGCTGTGTATCTGTGTGGTTTGTGTATATATAGGGTCCAATACAATGTGTCTATTGATTTGAGTTCCGGTTGGACTGCCAGGCTTCGAGGAATTCTCTGGCATGTCTGTTTTACTTGTGCTACGATGGTTACATTGTCCCAGTTGAATTTGTCCTTCATTGTCTGCAGTTGGAAATGAGTGCTGGTCATGTCCGACAGTGGCGAGCTGATGATCGTGCACTCCCATGGTCAGTTTTCTTCCTGTTCCAGGTAGTGTTTTTCAGTATTTTCAGGGTATCTTGTAGATAACATTTTTTGTCCTGTTGGATGTGGGTGTTGTCTTTAACCTTTTTTGTGAGGAGCTGGTGAAAGGGGTTTACTGGTTTATGGCCACCATGATTTCCAGTAGTCGGAGTAGTTATCTCTGGTTGATATGTCTTTATATGACATGGTTGCTATTGAGTCTGGTCGTGTAGTGTTTTCTTCTTTTGGGTGTATCCCATAAGTACTGGAGGGTAGTGCTCTTCGGGTAGCTGTTTTGTTTAAATCCTTAGGTGTTTCTGTTCTGCCTTCTGGAGTTCTGAGTTGTTGCAGTGTTTCCTTGTCTGTTTAATTAATGGGAGAAAGTGAGGACTGCAGATGCTGGAGATCAGAGTCGAGAGTGTGGTGCTGGAACTGCACAGCAGGTCAGGCAGCATCCGAGGAGCAGGAGCATTGACATTTCTAGCAAAAGCCCTTCATCAGGAATGATTGGGTGTCTCTGTGGCACATTCAGTCAGCAGTGTCTGTGGTGCAGTTGGTCAGCACGTTTGGCTGTTAACCAAAAAGTTGGCAGTTTGAGACCTCCCCAGGGACAGACCTATCTATGTCCTAATGTAGCTTCATTTGTGGGTGCTGGGATGGTTGCTTTTACGTTTTAGTATCTGGTCCGATATGCGTGTTCTTCCTGTACACACTGGCCTGGAGTTATGCTAATTGGAGGAAGGGGAGTCTGCTGTTTACCTCTTTTAGTGAACTTTTATTCTGATGAGAATATTATTGATGTGATGTACATAGAACGTAGAACAATACAGCACTGAACAGGCCCTTCGGCCCACGATGTTGTGCCGAACTTCTATCCTAGATTAAGCACCCATCCATGTACCTATCCAAATGCCGCTTAAAGGTCGCCAATGATTCTGACTCTACCACTCCCACGGGCAGCGCATTCCATGCCCCCACCACTCTCTGGGTAAAGAACCCACCCCTGACATCTCCCCTATACCTTCCACCCTTCACCTTAAATTTATGTCCCCTTGTAACACTCTGTTGTACCCGGGGAAAAAGTTTCTGACTGTCTACTCTATCTATTCCTCTGATCATCTTATAAACCTCTATCAAGTCACCCCTCATCCTTCGCCGTTCCAATGAGAAAAGGCTGAGAACTCTCAACCTATCCTCGTACGGACCTATTCTCCATTCCAGGCAACATCCTGGTAAATCTCCTCTGCACCCTCTCCAAAGCTTCCACATCTTTCCTAAAATGAGGCGACCAGAACTGCACACAGTACTCCAAATGTGGCCTAACCAAAGTCCTGTACAGCTGCAACATCACCTCACGACTCTTGAATTCAATCCCTCTGCTAATGAATGATAATACACCATAGGCCTTACAAACTCTATCCACCTGAGTGGCAACTTTCAAAGATCTATGTACATAGACCCCAAGATCCCTCTGTTCCTCCACCTGACTAAGAACCCTACCATTAACCCTGTATTCCGCATTCTTATTTGTTCTTCCAAAATGGACAACCTCACACTTGGCAGGGTTGAACTCCATCTGCCACTCCTCAGCCCAGCTCTGCATCATATCTAAGTCCCTTTCGCAAATGATAAATGCCCTCCTCACTGTCCACAACTCCACCTATCTTCGTATCATCTGCAAATTTACTGACCCACCCTTCGACTCCCTCATCCAAGTCATTAATAACAATTACAAACAGCAGAGGACCCAGAACTGATCCCTGCGGAACTCCACTTGTAACTGGGCTCCAGGCTGAATATTTACCATCTATCACCACACTCTGACTTCGACCGGGTAGCCAGTTTTCTATCCAATTGGCCAAATTTCCCTCTATCCCATGCCTCCTGACTTTCCGCATAAGCCTACCATGGGGACCCTTATCAAATGCCTTACTAAAATCCATGTACACTACATCCACTGCTCTACCCTCATCCAAATGCTTGGTCACCTCCTCGAAGAATTCAATAAGACTTGTAAGGCAAGACCTACCCCTCTCAAATCCATGCTGGCTGTCCCTAATCAAGCAGTGTTTTTCCAGATACTCATAAATCCTATCCCTCAGTACCCTTTCCATTACTTTGCCTACCACCGAAGGAAGACTAACTGGCCTGTAATTCCCGGGGTTATCCCTATTCCCTTTTTTGAACAGGGGCACAACATTCTTTACTCTCCAATCCCCTGGTACCACCCCCGTTGACAGTGAAGACGAGAAGATCATTGCCAATGGTACTGCAATTTCCCCTCTTGCTTCCCACATAATCCTAGGATATATCCCGTCAGGCCCGGGGGACTTGTCTATCCTCAAGTTGTTCAAAATGTCCAACACATCTTCCTTCCTAACAAGTATCTCTTCTAGCTTACCAGTCTGTTTCTCACACTCCTCCTCTTCAACAATATGGTCCCTCTCGTTCGTAAATACTGAAGAGAAGTACTTGTTCAAGACCTCTCCTATCTCTTCCGACTCAATACACAGTCTCCCACTACTGTCCTTGATCGGACCTACCCTTGTTCTCGTCATTCTCAGGTTTCTCACATACGCATAAAATGCCTTGGGGTTATCCTTGATCCTATCCGCCAAGGATTTTTCATGCCCTCTCTTAGCTCTCCTAATCCCTTTCTTCAGGACACTTCTGGCTATCCTGTATCCCTCCACTGCTCTGTCTGAACCCTGTTTCCTCAACCTTATGTAAGCCTCCGTCTTCCTCTTTACGAGACATTCAACCTCCCTTGTCAACCAAGGCTCCCTCACACAACCATTTCTTTCCTGCCTGACAGGTACGTACATATCAAGGGCACGTCATATCTGCTCCTTGAAAAAGTTCCACATTTCCACCACATCCTTCCCTGACAGCCTATGCTCCCAACTTATGCTCCTCAGATCCTGTCTTGCAGCATCGTATTTACCCTTCCCCCAATTGTAAAACCTACCCTGTTGCACGCACCTATCTCTCTCCATAACCAAGGTGAAAGTCACAGAATTGTGGTCACCATCACCAAAATGTTCACCCACTAACAAGCCCATCACTTGTCCCGGTTCATTACCGAGTACCAAATCCAATATGGCCTCCCCTCTGGTTGGACAATCTACATACTGAGTTAGAAAGGCTTCCTGGATACACTGCACAAACACCGCCCCGTCCAATCTACTTGATCTAAAGAGCTTCCAATCAATATTTGGAAAGTTGAAGTCGCCCATGACTACGACCCTGTGGCTTCTGCACCTTTCCAAAATCTGTTTCCCAATCTGTTTCTCCACATCTCTGCTGCTATTGGGGGGCCTATAGTAAACGCCCAACAAGGTGACTGCACCTTTCCTATTTCTGACTTCGGCCCATACTACCTCCAAAGGCAGATCCCCCTCAAACTTCCTTTCTGCAGCCGTTACACCATTTCTAATTAGCAATGCCACCCCCCCCTCCTTTTTTACCACCCTCCCTAATCTTACTGAAACATCTGTAACCAGGAACCTCCAACAGCCATTCCTGTCCCTCCTCTCTCCACGTTTCCATGATGGCCATAACATCGTAGTCCCAGGTACCGATCCATGCCTTAAGTTCACCCACCTTATTTCTGATACTCCTTGCGTTGAAGTATACGCACTTGAGCCCATCTCTGTGTCCGCAAGTATTCCCTGTCGGTGCTACCTTCTCCACAGCCTCCCTACAGTCTTGGACATCCTGACACACAGCTAGCTTACTTGCTGGACTACAAGTCCGGATCCCATCCCCCTGCCAAATTAGTTTAACCCCCCCCCCCCCCCCCCCCCCCCCCCGAAGAATGCTAGCAAACCTACCCCCCAGGATATTGGTGCCCTTCTGGTTCAGGTGCAACCCGTCCTGTTTGTACAGGTCCCACCTTCCCCAGAATGCAGTCCAATTGTCCAAATATCTGAAGACCTCCCTCCTACACCATCCTTGCAGCCACATGTTCAACTGCACTCTCTCCCTATTCCTTGCCTCACTGTCACATGGCACCGGCAACAACCCAGAGATGATGACTGTTTGTCTTAGCTTTTAGTTTCCAGCCTAACTCCCTGAGCTCTTGAATGACCTCCCCACCCCTCTTCCTACCTATGTCGTTGGTGCCAATGTGTACCACGACTTCTGGCTGCACGCCCTCCCCCTTAAGGATTCTGAAGACACGGTCCAAGATGTCTCGGACCCTGGCACCCAGGAGGCAACAAACCATCCGAGAGTCTCGCCCATGTCCACAGAACCGCCTGTCCGTCCCTCTAACTAGAGAGTCCCCTATAACTAGCGCTCTCCTCCTCTCCCCCTTTCCCTTCTGAGTCTCAGAGCCAGACCTCACGCCACAGACCCCTTCACTGCAGCTTACACCTGCAAGGCTGTTCCCCCCCCCCCCCCCAACAGTTTCCAAAGCTGTATACTTATTTTTTAGGGGAACGACCACAGGGGAACCCTGCACTGCCTGCTTCTTCCCCTTCCCACCTCTAACTGTTACCCAGCTACCTCTGTTCTCCAGCGTAACTATGTCCCTGTAGCTTCTATCAATCACCCTCTCAGCCTCTCGAATAATCCTCAGTTCATCCAACTCCAGTTCCAGTTCCCTAACTCGTTCGGTGAGGAGCAGGATCTGACTGCATTTCCTGCAGACGAAGTTGGCAGGAGTATCGGTGGTCACCCCTACCTCAAACATCCTGCAGGAGGAACATTCCACCACCTGCACTGCCATGACAGTACACTTTGTCTCCAAAACAAGAACACTGAGTCAATAACACTGAGTCGCTTACCTGTGGACTTTAAAGTTAGGTTAGAGGAGGAGGAGGGTGGGAGGGAGGCCCTAGAACACACCCACTCAAATACTAATCACTTATCTTCCCGACCAGCTCTGCGCTCCAACCTCACTTCTGCCCAGCTCGCGCCGCTCTCTGCGGTGAAAAGTCTCCCGGGTTCGCTTTTACTCAGCCGCTGCTCCCACTCAAATGACCGTTGGTGTTAAAGGGTGAGTATTTAATGGTGGGTTTCTTAGTTGTGTACACTAAGGTGTCTTCTACATATTGGATCCAGAGTTTGCGTTGGATGGTAGGGAGGGCTGCCTGTTCTAAGCATTGCATTACTGCTTCTGCTGTAAGTTCTGATGTTGGGGACCCTTCTGATCTGATATTGGTGTGCCTTTTGATGTCTGTGTACTTGTCTTTTGAATGTAAAGTGAGTTGTGAGGCATAGGTATAGTTTTATTATGCTGTTCATGTTGATGTTGCTGATGACATAGTAGCTGCTTTGTCCAATAATGTGGTAATGGTATTCTTGGCTAGGTTGATGCCTATAGATGTGAAGAGTGATGTTACGTCAAATGAAATCATTAAAAACCCCACAATAGAAGAGGCTGAAATAATCTTGAACTCTTGGGAGGAGTGAATGCAGTAGTTGGACTATTCTATTAGGTGTCTCAGTCTTGTTTGCAGCTCCTTTGGTAACTTGTAGCTAGGTATCCCTGGGAGTAATATAATGGCTCTGGGGGCTGCTCCTGCTTTGTTCACCTTGGGTAGCCCATAGAATCTGGGGTATGTTGGATCCATCTGGTTTCATCTTTTGCAGGTCCGTTTTGCTGATGTTTCCTGCGCTGTGTAGTTGCTTTGAATTTGGACACAAATTTCAGCTGGGACAATGTAACAATCCTAGCACAAGCAAAACTGAGACATGCCAGAGAATTCCTTGAAGCCTGGCACACCAACCAGAACTCTATCAATAGACCTGTTGTACTAGACCCTGTGTACCAACTACTCTGATACAGAGCTTGAAGTACCAAACAACAAACATTAAATACCAGGTGGGACAGACCACCAGCACCTTATCAAAGACGCTGTCACCTAGCGACAAAACATTTGGAGTAAAACACACCGGCTTGGTGAACAAATCCACGACTTCATCCACAACCCAAGCTACAAATCTTCTCAAACTTTTCTACTTGTTTTACCTCATTGTCTTGAAGTCTTTTAACCTAAGGTTGAGTTCTAAACCTGGTGCATCCATCTATCCCCTCCCCTTTAGGTCATTGGCCTTGATCTTTAGGATTTCTTTCTCCAGTTCCGTTTCTGTACTTCTCCTTACTGATATGGGGCACAATTCTTTGTGAACACCTAATATAGGAGCTTCCAAGTGGTTTCTTCTGAAGAAGCCCTCAAGATAGGAGACCAAGTAGGACATGGGAGTTACCAAAGAATCTTGCTATTCTCCATTGCTGGGAAGATCCTCACCCAAATCCTTCTCCTAGTCTGAGGAAATCCTTTCTGAAAGATTAATATGGCTTCTGACCAAGCAAGAACTATAGAGATTATCATCACTGCCCAGCAACTCCAACACACATTCTAGGCACAACATAACTACTCTCCTATGGCCTTCACTGGTCTGATCAAGGCTGTTGACTCGATCCATCTGGAATTCCTTGTCAAAGGCCAGTTGTAAATGAAAGGAAGGAAGTTTTCAAATCACAAATTACTTAACTCAAAAATATTACAATTATTTCCCATAATTTTAGAGTTGTTTTCAGCAGTGTCCTAGACAATAGACAATAGACAATAGATGCAGGAGAAGGCCATTCTGCCCTTCGAGCCTGCACCGCCATTCAATATGATCATGGCTGATCATTCCTAATCAGTATCCTGTTCCAGCCTTATCTCCATACCCCTTGACTCCACTATCTTTAAGAGCTCTATCCAATTCTTTCTTAAAAGAATCCAGAGACTGGGCCTCCACTGCCCTCTGGGGCAGAGCATTCCACACAGCCACCACTCTCTGGGTGAAGTAGTTTCTCCTCATCTCTGTCCTAAATGGTCTACCCCGTATTTTTAAGTTGTGTCCTCTGGTTCGGCACTCCCCCATCAACGGAAATATGTTCCCTCCTGCCAGAGTGTCCAGTCCTTTCATAAGCCTATACGTTTCAATCAGATCCCCTCTCAGTCTTCTAAACTCAAGGGTATACAAGCCCAGTCGCTTCAGTCTTTCCGTGTAAGGCAATCCTGCCATTCCAGGAATTGACCTCGTGAACCTACGCTGCACTCCCTCAATAGCCAGAATGTCTTTCCTCAAATTTGGAGACCAGAACTGTACACAGTACTCCAGGTGTGGTCTCACCAGGGCCCTGTACAGCTGCAGAAGCACCTCTTTGCTTCTATACTCAATCCCTCTTGTTATGAAGGCCAGCATGCTATTAGCCTTCTTCACGACCTGCTGTACCTGCATGCTTGCCTTCATTGACTGGTGGACAAGAACACCCAGATCTCTCTGAACAGCCCCTTTACCTAATTTGATACCATTGAGATAGTAATCTGCCTTCCTGTTCTTGCCACCAAAGTGGATAACCAGACATTTATCCACATTAAACTGCATCTGCCATGCATCTGCCCACTCACCTAACTTGTCCAGGTCACCCTGTAATCCCCTAACATCCTCATCACATTTCACCCTACCACCTAGCTTTGTGTCATCAGCAAATTTGCTAATGTTATTGCTGATACCATCTTCTATATCATTTACATATATTGTAAAAAGCTGCGGTCCCAGCACGGATCCCTGCGGTACCCCACTGGTCACTGCCTGCCATTTCGAAATGGAGCCGTTAATCACTACCCTTTGTTTCCTATTAGCCAACCAATTCTCTATCCAATCTAGTACTTTGCCCCCAATCCCGTGCGCCCTAATTTTACTCACTAACCTCTTGTGTGGGACTTTATCAAAAGCTTTCTGAAAGTCCAGGTACAGTACATCCACTGGATCTCCCTCGTCCATCTTCCGAGTTACATCCTCAAAAAATTCAAGAAGATTAGTCAAGCATGATTTCCCCTTCATAAATCCATGCTGACTCTGTCCTATCCTGTTACTATTATCCAGATGTGCCGTAATTTCATCCTTTATAATAGACTCCAGCATCTTTCCCACCACTGAGGTCAGACTAACTGGTCTATAATTTCCTGCTTTCTCCCGCCCACCCTTCTTAAAAAGTGGCACAACATTAGCCGCCCTCCAATCCTCAGGAACCAACCCCGATTCTATTGAACTCTGGAAAATAATCACCAGCGCATCCACGATTTCCCGAGCCACCTCCTTCAGTACCCTGGGATGCAGGCCATCAGGTCCCGGAGACTTATCAACCTTCAGACCTAACAGTCTCTCCAACACCAAATCCTGGCAAATAGAAATTCCCTTAAGTTCAGGTCCTTCAGCCACTGTTACCTCAGGGAGATTGCTTGTGTCTTCCCCAGTGAACACAGATCTGAAGTACCCATTTAATTCCTCTGCCATTTCTTCGTTCCCAGTAATATATTCCCCTGCTTCTGTCTTCAAGGGCCCAATTTTTGTCCTAACCATTTTTTTGCCTTGGACATACCTAAAAAAGCTTTTACTATCCTCCTTTATATTCTTGGCCAGTTTACCTTCGTACCTCATTTTTTTCTCTGCGTATTTCCTTCTTACTAATCCTCTGTTGTTCTTTAAAAGCTTCCCAGTCCTCAGTTTTCCCGCTTATCTTCGCTAAGTTATACTTTTTCTCTTTTAACCTTATATGTTTCTTTACTTCCCTTGTCAGCCACGGCCGCCCATGTCTCCTCCTGGGATCTTTCTTCCTTTTAGGAATGAACTGATCCTGCATCTTCTGCATTATACACAGAAATATCCGCCATTGTTCCTCCACGGTCTTCCCTGTTAAGGTATTAAACCATTGAACTTTGGCCAGTTGCTCCCTCATAGCTCCATATTTCCCTTTATTCAACTGAAATATTGTCACTTCAGATTGTACCCACTCCCTCTCAAATTGCAGATTGAAGCTTATTGTATTATGGTCACTACTTCCCAATGGCTCCTTCACTTCGAGGTCACTGACCAATTCTGGTTCGTTACACAATACCAGATCCAGAATCGCCTTATCCCTGGTCGGCTCCAGCACCAGCTGCTCTAAAAATCCATCTCTGAGGCACTCCACAAAGTCTCTTTCTTGAGGCCCGATACCATCCTGATTCACCCAGTCTACCTGCATGTTAAAATCCCCCATAACAACTGTAGTAACATCTTTGCGACAAGCCAATTTCAGCTCCTGATTCAACTTACCTCCAACATCCAGACTACTGTTTGGGGGCCTGTAGATGACTCCCATGAGGGTCTTTTTACCCTTAGTGTTTCGAAGCTCTATCCACACTGACTCTACATCCCCTGACTCTAGGTCCGCCCGCGCAAGGGACTGAATATCCTCCCTTACCAACAAGGCCACCCCACCCCCTCTGCCCGTCAGTCTATCCTTACGATAACACGTGTAGCCTTGAATATTCATTTCCCAGGCCCTGTCCCCATGAAGCCACGTCTCAGTTATCCCCACAATATCGTATCTGCCAATTTCCAAAAGAGCCTCAAGCTCATCCACCTTGTGTCTAATGCTTCGTGCATTCATATATAGAATTTTTAATTTGTTACTGCTCTCACCCTTCCCCTCAACCCTTATTTCACTCAACTTTACAGCATGATGCCTTTTCCAGTTTTCTGCCTCCTTGATACAGTTGTCTTTCTTGACTTCTCTTGTTCCAACTACCCCTTCAATTTCCTTTTTAAACATCCAGCTTGTCCCCTCCCCCCCGCTACTTTTGGATTGTGGTTTTTAAATTCAGATACTGGTTCTAGAGCTTCCTTCCTTGGATGCCACCATGCATGATGTCAGTATTGCTACCTAAATGTTCAGATACCATCAGGAGGATATAAGTGTATTTTCATACGTTCCCTGAGGTCGCTTGCTTGCGTATCTCTAAACCATGCTGTTCAATTCCTGATGTACTATACTTCGGGTGTCAAATGTCGCTGTTTAGAGTAGCCTTTTGACCTCTTGCATGGCATGCTCATTCTGGACTGGTGTCTCTATCTTAACAATGTCAGAGTCATGTGATCAGCACATCTTGCATGAATCACCATTATACCACATCTACATTTTTAGTCCCCTTTTTTTTGCTTCTCAGTACATCACCTCTTCAAACTGCAAACCAATTTCTCATCTCAAGGATGTTGTAGTTGGTAACGTTTTTTTTCCTCTTGAATTTTGAGTAGTGATTGGCATTCTGCTTAGCTCTGGAAACTGAAACTGCATCAAAAATTCCAAAGTTCAGTATCAGCATTGCTCTTGATTTAAATTATGCCTTCTCTCTTTCATATCTTTCCTCTCTGTCCCAGTACAAGTGCTGGATTCTGAGTAAGGATTTGCAACCATAGCATGTAGTCAGAGCATTACTCTACTTTTTTTTTAATGTAAGGTATTTATTGGACTCAGATTTTGTGAATTTTTTAATAATTTATAACAAAGACTTTTTTTTTCTGGTAATGTTTAATTTTAAAGCCTGATCTGTTCGCAGCTGCAACATTTTGAATTTGTTTATGTTTGGTATGTCTGTAAATCCTACAATGTTGAGCAAAAATTACATCTATTAGAACCATGCAAACTGCAAGAAAACTATTTCTGTTGCTTTATTTATATTAAAATGGTCAATCTACTCAAACATACTTGACCAAAATGTAGGTGGCAGCAATTTAGTGTAAAGATCTTGGGCATGGCAATTGTGTTGTTATTATTAGCAAGCAAAGAAAAAAACCCTCTTTAACTATTTTATTCATGTAATGAGAAAACATAGGAGTAATTTAGCAATGGTGTAACAGATGAC
Organism: Chiloscyllium punctatum; assembly: GCF_047496795.1. Lineage (NCBI taxonomy): Eukaryota > Metazoa > Chordata > Chondrichthyes > Orectolobiformes > Hemiscylliidae > Chiloscyllium > Chiloscyllium punctatum. The sequence continues at coordinate 1,705,440 of NC_092746.1, read as the reverse complement.
GTAAATTGCCTAGAGGCAGAATTATTGGTGATAAAACAAAACATTACTGTGAGAAAGCAGCTGTTGCTGCGCTGTGTGACCCCACAACTAGTGTATGTGTAAAACTAGAATCCAACCAACAGCTGCATTTCACAATACCAGTTTGTCAGGCATGTTGAATTTTGCTGCTTCAAAATATATTTGCAACTTGATGGTTTTTTTTTGGTAGATTCTCACACCCACATTTATTGCTGCTTCAGTGTGGTAAATATATTTAAAATGGAATGGAATGCTGACCACTTCAAGGTAATAAACAAATGCTGGTTGGAAGCATTCCTGGAGAATTGACTAGCCTGTATTATGACACATCTCCACTGACTATGTGACATTTGATCACGTGACTTCTGAATGCTGTTGCATTATAAAGGTAGGCTTGCCATGGTAAAGTATTTCTACTTGTGGTTTTGAGAAACTTTGTGTGACAAGCTCCAAGAATTTGAGGCACCCTGAACTGAAGTTGGATAAGAAATTCCAGAACCAACTTTGTTAAATCTGAATGCTGAGTCCTCACAATTGCTGACACTCCAGCCACTCTCTTGGTTGCATTCCACACAGTTGCAGCTGTCTGTGGTGCTGGTCAAGTGACTTTATCTCATCAGATACTCCCACAGCAACAACTAGTGAAGTCACAAATAATGGAATGGGGGAAGGGAGTCATGTTCTGAGGTGGGAAATTTAGTTTGCTCATTGCCTGGGCTGCTGGAGGAGGCATTCTGGGAGGGTTTGGGACTCCAGTGTATCGATGTTTTATGTGATAATGAGCAACAACAGTCTCGAATAGCCAATTTGTTAGCCAGCAAGCATTAAAAGCAGGTTATGTTGGATGTTAGAGGTTTTTATTACATTTGACATTATATGAACCACCTCTATCTTCCTGTTCAGCAAATTTGGGGCACATGTTAATTTTTGGCTGAAAGGTGAGGCAGGGGAAAAGGAGAAACCAGGATAATGTATGTTCCCATCTTTGGAGGAGTTATACACTATATAATGAGAACAGATTTTTTTTTTCCTGACGTTGAGCTATATATAACTATTAAATGGTATCCAGTGCAAGTTGGAAGCATGTCCGGTATGTTTTATTTTTCTCCATATTAAAAAGCACCATAGGCTGCAAATAAACTTTACTGTGTGAACGTTCAATTTTATTTTAACGCACAAATCAGTAGCAGGAGTAGGTCATGCCTGTTGCACCAGGCTAGAAGATCATGGCTGATCTGATGTGACCTCTAATATTCTCACCTATTCCAACAACCTTTTAATCCCCTTGCATTATAAGAAACCTATATCGTTTTGTCTTAAAATCTTCAAGAATTCTGCTTCCACCATCTATTCATGCTGAGTTCCAAAAAAATCTCAGCCCTCATTTGGGGGGTGGGGATTTTCTGACCTCTATAATAAATGGGAGAGCCTTTATTTTTAAAAAGGGACCCCTAGTGTTAGATTCTCCTGTAAAGAGGAAGCATCCTCTCCACGTCTCCACTATCAAGGCCCCTCAAGATTTCATACATTTGAATCAATTTGCTTTTTACTTTCCTAAACTTTAGCTAGAAGTCTAGCCTGTCTAATAGACAACCTGCCCATTTTGAGGTATTAGTCTGGTAAACCATGTATGAAATGCACACAGTGTACTTACATGATTTTGGAGGATAACCACTTGATGAAGGAGCAGTGCTGTGAAAGCTAGTGCTTCCAAATACACCTGATGGGCTATAACCTGGTGTTGTGTGTTTTTTAAAAGTATTTATAGCCTTCCCTTTAAACAAGGTGAGCAATACTGTGCACAGTATTCTAGATATAGACTCAGCGATGCCACGTGTAACTGAAATATAAACTCCATACTGTTTTGTTCAGTTTCCCCCTGCAATAAATAGCAGCATTCCATTAGTTTTCCTAATTACTTGTACCGCTATACTAACCTTTTTTTGTAATTCATGTATGAAGACTGCTAGATCCCTGTGCACCTCAGAGCTTTGCAATCTCTCCTCATTTAGATATTGTGCTTCCTTTCTATGTTTCTCTGCTAAATTGGACATTCTCACACTTTTTATTCTTTTTGCCACATCTCTGCCCACTCCGTCTTTAGTCTATTAACACTTTTTTTTAAAAATCCTGTTGTGTGCATTTCACCACAACCTCCCTTTCCTCCTGTCTTTGTGCTGACAGCAAATTTGGTGACCAACCTTCTAGCCTTGATTTGATTTTATTCTATGAATTGGAAACAGCTGATGCCCAGACACCTGCCCCTATGGTACATTGCTCATTATGTCTTTTCTACACTCTGCTTACTTTCAGCCAGTCTTTTTATTTGGGCCAAATGCTGTACCTGATACCACGGGATTTTATTTTCTGCAATATCCTTTTGGGCACTTATCAAATGCTTTCTGGAAATCTAAGTATATTACATCCACAGCATGCATTACCTTAAAGAACTCCAGTAGATTAAATTGAACCTAGCCAAGTGTCCTGCTATAACTTTACTAGTAAACTTTGAACATTTTCCCCCTGATAAAAGTTAACCTAATTGACCTGTGGTTTCCTGCTTTTATCTTTTTATTTTTGAATAAAGGAGTTACCGTTGTTATTTGATTTAATGGGACTGTCCTCAAATTAATGGACCTCTGGAAAAGTAAAACCAATGCCTCAACAATTCTCCAGCTGCCACTTCTTTTAAGATCCTAGGATTAAACCCCTCCGGGACCAAACTTGTCACCTTCACCTACACTCAATGCCACTTTTCTGTTAACTTTTGTGATTTTCTTGTTTCTCCCTTCTTTCCATTTCTGATTTATCATTGCATTTAGTCACGCCATTAGTCCATTTTAGTTTGAATAGTTCAATGCTTCCAGTAAAATAACAAACTTCAGACTAATGTGTTAATGCTTTGTACATTATTGTATCATTTTAGGCACAATAAGAGTAATTACAAGTCTACACTCCAGTTTCCAGCAGGGAGCCTCATTCGTCATTTTTTTTTCATAGTCACATTAGCATGTACATGATTGTATATGAGAAGAAACAGGATTCATGTACACAGATAATATTAAGGTATCATTGTATTGAGACTGATCTCAATGTTATATTGTTAATTCATTTTGCTTTACATTGGCTCAAATTTGAACACCTTACTGAGACCATGTTAAAACTGATCATTAGAGATAACAGGATATTGTTAACATTTTTTTAACAACCATTTAATTTCTGAAGTACAACCCTGCCTCAGAATAAAGGGGACCTTTAGTTTAAAAGAATAAATGTAGAAAAGTAAGATTATTTAGCATGTGGTGCAGCATGATCTGTTGTATTGCAAAATGATTAGGCAAAGATTCATGTCTGTGATCCCTTGAACTAAGTTCTCACTATCCACTGCACTGCTGGGGATAAAGGACAAGGAAATCACGGAGTCTCACTTTGTGGTTAGTGCTACACGTCTGATAGCAGTTGATCTCCGAGCTATGTTGGTGAAAGGCAAGGTGCAGGATGCTCCGTGGGGGGCAGTCATTTTGGGGTATTAAGAAAAGAGAAAACAACTCCAATTTAAGGCAAATACTTGATAATAATAAAACAATAACTTTCACACTTGAAAATATAAACCTCCATTGTTTTTCAGGTAGTTATGCCAGTGCCGCCTCCGCCACCACCTCCACTTGCTCCGCCTCCACCAGGGGCTCCACCACTACCTTCTGTAAGTCCAAAATATTTCCATTTACTTGTAGTTATAAACTTCTATGCCTTAACATTCAGGGTTATTTTTGGGATATGTCCAGTTATAATACAGAGCGCTATATTAAATGAACAATTCCTGTAACTGGTGATCTACAATTTTTATTATTTTAAAGTATTTATTTCCTTTAATTCAAAACAATTCAATTAGTGGTGCGTTAATACCTGTTTGCATTTATGTCGAAAGGATATTGTTGGAGGTAATCTTTGTACTCTATGTTGATCCTAAAGATCTTACCTGTTCACTTTACTGTAACCCAGGGAGAATAGTCCTTCCATTTTATTTTATTTATTGAGTTGTGGGATGTGGGCATTCCTGGCTGGTTAGCATTTATTGCCCTGGAGAGGGTGGCATCTTGAACTACTGCAGTCCATGTGCAGAAGGTTGACCCATGATGCTTTTAGAGACGGAATTCCAGAATTTTTACCCAGTGACAGTAAATGAATAGCCATATATTTCCAAATCAGGATGGTGTTGTCTGTCTCTGAGACAACAATATAATACATAGATGAAGATACAGTGGAGACATTTAGAGCTCTATAAAACCACAATTCATGTATTAAATACTTAAACAAATAATACACTTTTAAAAAAACTATTAGAGATAACTCAATCATTGTTTTTCACCACCCTGTTACCTATTGTTTTTCACTACCCAAACGTTATTACCCAGGAAAGTTTTTTTTTGCAGCTGGTGAGACTAAAACTCTGCTTGACATCTTCACCACACCCCCAATTTATTTCTTTTTGTACAGGTGTGTGCCTTTAATTGGAATTATGCGTGCATGTGACTTATCCTGTATAGTTTTCCAAATGCATCTCGTATTTGGATTTATCCGTACACATGAGCAATCCTGAATATTTTGTCCAAATGTATGTCTTGGTAGAGACAGCTAACTTTCCTGCAGTTTTAACTCTCTTGGCAGACCTGACTGACTCAATGTAATTCCATTCACTTAACAGTCCATTGTTAAGCCTCTTGTCAGTTCCTGTTATCTTTAAGCCTTATCCAACAATGGGGATCGGCTTGCAGGGGATCTTACACATGTAGTCTTATGTTTCTGTTGCTCTTGTCCTTCTAGATGGAAATATGGAGGTGAGTTAAAGGATCTTTTGATATTCTGCAATGTATCTTCTAAATAGTACACACCTGAGTGATGGTGGAGGGAGTGGATGCTTATGAATATGATGCCAATCAAGTGGGCTACTTTGTCATGGATAGTGTCAAACTTTATGTAGTGTTGTTGGAGCCGCACTTATCCAGGCAAATGGAGAGTATTCCATCACACAGTGGACTTTTTTTTTTGCCTTCTATTTAGTGGATAGGCTTTGGGGAGCTAAGAGGTGGTGTTCTCTGCAGTATTCCTAGCCTCTGACGTGCTCTTGTGGCCCATCATTTTAATACATTGGCTACGTTTGAGTTTCTGGTCATGGTAATGTTAAAGTACCTATTGGATACAGCTCTGGTCAGCTGCTCTTGGTCCAGAGATCATACTCTCTGGTAGTCTGGAATATAAAACTCTTCTAGACAGTTTAGTTTAAGTTATTACCAATGGTATCGATGTTACAATATAGCATAGAAACCTACATGCCAGGCTTGAGCTAAGGTTTTAAAACCATTCACAGATTGCCCCTAAGAGCGCTCTCAGGCTACTCCTCTTATTGCTGAGAACGAACTGTCTTTACACAGAAATTGGTACTGAGATTACAAAAAACACCACAGGCCCTTAATCAGATAAGCAGCAATAAAATGGCAAAAGTTTGTAGAGGAAGAGAAACTAATTGACAGGTCTAAGTATGCTTGACTAATAAAACTACATGCACATCAAAGTGGGAAATCCTGATCAAGCTTGGCCAAATGCCTTTAGCTGGATAAGCTCCCTTTTAACAGTACGTCATAAGGAGAGACCAGTCTAAATTATGTGGAGAAGGTCATGAGGTAACCTCGCTCAGCTAACATGCCCGTATCATTGTCCTACAAAATGGCTTTTAAAAAATTACCTTAGATTCCCAAAATGCAAAGTAAATTCATAACAATCCTGGATCTCCAGCTCCAGGGAGCAGCGCACAAACATTTCAATCCATGACCAGCAACTGTACCCTCTAATCAGATCACAAGAGTTGACCTTTCCACCAGCTTCTGTTGCTCTCACTCACACACATCTTCCAACTTTCTTACTATCACAGTTTCAGCCTTTTTGTGCTTTCCTAGCTTGTAAGAGTAATGAGACATTTGCATTCCAGAACGGTCAAGATTTAGGGAGCTGAGCTTCATAAATTCAAATCTGCTTAGTGTGTTTTATATGAAAACGTATCAGGATTGTTCTATTATGTGCATATTCCACTCAGCTTATTAAATTACAAATTATTTTTCTACTGAGCATGAGATTTTTTAAGTCTACAATATAAACCAGAAATTCAGCTATCCAACAGTAAAATATGTGCAGCTTCTAGCCCTCTGGGTCAAAAGGAAGTACTGTCAAACATCCCACAAGTGAACAGTTGTTATCACCTTTATTTACACTGATCCATTGACACGCTGAACAGCTACCCTTAGTTCTTCTGAACAAATCTCCATTTCTGACTGTATGGTGAAAGGAAGGTCAATGAAGCAATTGCTGGTGGTTTGGCCGAGGACAATACCCCGAGGAACTCCTGCAGAGATGCCTTGGAACTGAGATGATTGAGCTCCAATGACCACAACTATCTTTTTGTGTGGCAGTTAAGACTCCAGCCAGTGAAGAGTTTGCCTATTGTTTCTAGTTGTGTTAGGGTAGCTGTTCCTTTGACTCTGACCCAACTTGTAAGAGTTTAAGTACACACCCATTTCACCTGTTTTCAGTTGGGGCTAGGGCACTTATTTAAGGAATGAGTGAACTATGTCTGGAACCATTTCACATAACAGACTTGAAAGCCCAAGTGGATGAGTCAAAAATATAACAAATGTAAATAAGTGTTTGGTTCCCTGTTTATATGTTGTTCCTTCATCAGCCAATCATTCACTTATTAGATATGGTAGGTAAACAAGCTTTATACATTTTTAGTAGTCTTACTTCAGCAGGAGCATATGGTCCAGTGTTTGGTGCCCATTGAGTCGGAGCAACTGAAACAAGGTAGATGAGAACCTGAAGAGCTAATAATATCACTGGATATGTTCATTTTTTTTTAGTATTATCCACAGAGATGGAGATTGCTGATGGCAGTGCTTCATTCATTCTGGTAACCATTGTACTGCAAGAAAAAAATGCAGTGTAATTATTGTACATCCCATTCCCACCCACCAGTAAATGTCTGAGGCACCAAAACCATGGCACATTATTGGATACCGTGGATATTTGATTTGTACGTAGGGCTTGTTTTTATTTATTTGATCATATACACACTGTTTGGTAAGGATAAGGTTCTCCAAACAATGCAAGTCGTCCTAAATAGGTATCTATTATTTCTTGAAACATTCAACCATTTTTGAGTTTTCTTCTTAAACTGTCACTGACATCTGTTGATCCCAATGTGTTTTTCAATGAGTTGGAGGCAAATGTTGATGCCTTTTGAGGTCTGTCTAAAGAACTGCTCTCATTATTGTGTATATCTCTCCTCCAAAGATGGGAATGTAAACTATCCTTGTTTCATCTTTTGGAAAACAGCTCTCCTTTTTCCTCTGCCTCACATCATCTGCTGAAATCTCCACTCATTCCTTTTGTTCCTTTTAGACTTGATTACTTTCTATGTTCTCCTGGCTCCCACTTTCACACTCGAAACAAAGGCCGTCCAAATCTTTGCTCCTTCTGTCTCATCTCACACTGTTAATGTTTCTCTAATTGGGAGGCAATGCTGAAAAGTACAGATAAATATCCTTGCTTTTAAATTTCTTGTTTTGAAATCCCTCCAGGGCCTTGCCTCTCACTAAATATCTGTGTAATTTCTCCCATACCCCAAGTCCTTTTTTATGACATCTGTACTTCTCTAACTTGGGACTGTGTCACCAGTCGCCTAGACCACCAGCTTAGACGTTTCCTCCCAACTCCTCTCCATCCCTATTTTTCTATCTCCTGTTTCTTCTTAAAATCTACCTCTTGCGTTGGCCATCTGACATAAATTTGCCTATATGAATTGGTATCATACATTTTATAGTGTTCCTTGTGACATCATATGTGCAATTTAAGCATATTATTCAATGAACAAAATCTGTGAGAATTGTTTTGGTAGTATTCTGATTTATTAATGTAAAATGTTATCAACCAAATGATGCATCAAAGCTTATGATAAACCTACTCACATTTTGTATCTTAAAAGTGATTGTAAACAAGTTGAAAAATACTTATTTTGACTGAGGAAAAAATTAAATATCCTTCAAAAGATTGAGAATATTGTAAAGGCTGTCTTATGACAATTTTTAATTTACTGATCTATGTGTATAGATGGATGTTTGGATGAGATGTGTTTGGACTTACATTGGGTTTCACTGACAAAGTCCACCTCTTGAGTTGCATATGAATAAATGCTATTTTAAAAATCCATCCATACTTTCATCAGCATAAGTGAGGCTAAACATTGGCTAGGTACTATTAAATCTGAGCTAAGATCTTAGGATGCACAATTTAAAAAACAAAATCTGTTAGACACATTATTAATGATTTAACTGAATCTAATACAGATTCATCACAAAATCGACATCTAACTGCTTTAATGTTCAACACCTGATTGGGTGACAATTTAAATCGAAAACCAAACAAATTTAGTTTTTATTTGTGCAATAATAGTTAACTGTGAATAATTGGCTGTTCATCTTAATACAATTACAGTACTGTAGACTGATTTTAATTTTTCACAAGTAATAAAAGCTTTCAAGGTTCTAGTAGTTTCTAACCTTAACTTTTGAAGGTTAAGTTTGCACTTGTAACTTCCTCAAGAACGTGTTTCAGCACTGTGTGAAAAGATAGCAACTTTAGGAGTAGGCCATCCAGCCATTTTGAGCCTGATCTACCATTTGAAGGTCATTGCTCATCTTCCACTTCCATTATCATATGGGAATAACATGGAAACATCTGTTGATTTATATTAGTAACCAGAAATCTACCAATCTGTATTTTCGACTTAATGACTAAACATCCTCAGCCCTTGGGGGTAGCGTGCCAAATATTCAACCCCTTCTGAATGAAGACATTCCTCATCTCCTACTCTTAAATGGTTTGACTTTTTTTATTCTGAGGCTGTGTCCCCTGGTTTGAGATCCCCTCAGCTAGGGAAAACCCCTTTCTTGCATTTACTGTCAGTGCCTATCAGAATTTTGCATCTTTCTAAGAGATTGCCTCTTATTCTTCCAAACTCTGGAGAATATAGGCCCAGTTTCCTCCATTTTACCATTTTTCAGGAGTCAGTTTGGTGAACCTCCAATCCACATCCTTTGTCACAATTATTTACTTCCTTTTAGACCATGTGTGTGCAGTTCTGGTCTCTATGCTCCAGATGCAACCTTATCAGTGTTTGATGCAATTGAAGGGGATTTTCTATTTGGGGGAGGGAAGGGGGAAGAGAGAAACTTGTACGTATTGCCATATAGAAGAATGAGAGGGGACCTAATTGACATGTACAAGATTGTTAGGGACTTGATAGGGAAGAAGCAGAAAGGCTGTTTCCCCTTGAGTGTCTAGCCCCAAAGGGCAAAATCTCACAATAACTGGTCACACATTTAAGACAGATTTGAGGATTCTTCTGAGGGTTGTGGGCATTGAGGCTTGGTCACTAAGTATATTCAAGGCTGAGGTCGACAGACGTTTAATCATTCAGTGAATCAAACTGAGGAAAAGGCAGGAAAGTGAAAATGAGGAATATTAGATCAGGTATGGTCATTGAATGGCAGCACAGGCTTGATGGACTCAATAGCCTACTTCTCCTGTATCATTGCTCCTGTGTGCAAATCCCTTGGCGATAATGGCTTAAATGACATCTGCTTCTCAGGTTTACTTATTACACTTACAAGCTAGCTTTCAGTGAAAACTTACAATTCCAGGTGCAACAGGAGAAGCACCTATGTAAATTTCTCATTGGTAAAGGCAGTTGGAAGCTTTGACATTTTTCATCAGATAATAAATAAATGAATGCTGTATGCAGCAAATAAAGCATTGCTCAACTGAGAAGTGCCATCAGCCAATGCCTGTGACCATTTATCATTTGTGAACTGTGACCACCTTTATTTCATTAAACTATGTATTATTCAGCTCATACTTGTATGTTGCTGTAGATTTGTTTCTGTGTAAAGGTTTCCTCTATTTAGAACACCATTCTCACATGTTGAATGTATCCCTTATATTTTAGAGTTTATCTTTTAAGGGGTCCGTGTTGTGTGGATACAATGCTGTGACTCTTCCTAGCAGCGAGCCTGATGTGGGTTTGCAAACTGCACACACATAAATCATTGGTGCTATAGTCTCTGCTTCATAACTTGTAATGTGTTTTGTTGTCTTAAATAAATGAACACCGATTTAATCAATCCTTGACGAGTGATTCATTTATTAGGCTAACATTGTTATGATGTGGTGAACATTAATGGAAAGCATTATACTGATGTCTATAATGCTTGAATTGCCAGCAAGCAAGCTAACTTGCAGATAGAATATGATTGACAGTTTTGAATCGTGCTTAAGTACACAAGGCAATCCTTGTTGTCTTTGTTTGATACAGCATTGGAGAATATTGAAAACAGATTACTGGTAAGTAGAAAAGTACTTATCAAGAGATTAGTTTAACACAGTTGAGATTGGCAAAGGATTAGGTTGTGTTTTGGATTGATAGTAAGCAAGGAATGGTCAAAGGCATATTGTCAAATACTCTTAGTTCCCTAGTTTAAATCTGCATGCAGCAGATCTTGAGCAGAATTTAATATGTTTAAACAGGCTTTAGAGGTTTGGTTTCTAATCAAGCCATTAAGATTTGCTTTGCAAGTGGGAACAAAAGTTCTACACACACTTAAAACATCAGGGTAAAAGAGCTGAAAAATGCCAAAAGGTATTAGCCACATTAGAAGAACAATTGAGTCAGATTAGTCATAATTACAAGCTGACCAGAGTTATTTAAATAGAAGCCTACAGAATCCATAGATCATTTTGCAAACCGATTTGGAGAAAAGGGCTCATTGTGTAAATTTTTTTTCCAGATGTGGAGCTAAGAAGCAGAATCATTTGAGTTTGGTGTATCTACCCTCATGGAGATTTTCCAGAATATTTGTGAGGCAATGATTTATAATCCAAAGAGCTACTGGAGGATGGATGCAAGTACATGTAGAAGATCCTTTTATCCGAAGTGCTCCGGACCAGCTGTTTTTCGGAATTCAGAACTTTTCCGTTTTCAGAATAGTGACAGTTTAATGGTGAAATTTTTAAAAATCTTACTGGAGAAGCAGACTTCTCCTAAGAATGTGTTTGGCCATGTCCTTCCAGGTCACATCTGAGTGTCCCACATCGAGTGGGTGTCGATATGGGAGTGTTCAGAGAAACCTCAGGTCTGTCGATGCTTTGCCATGCCCCCCGTCACATCTCAGTGACACACATCGAGTGGGTGTCGACTTGGTTAACTGTTTGCTCACCAAGCAATCTTTGTCAAAGAGAAAAAAAAATTCACAAAAAATCTTTGGATTTTGGAGCTTTTTGGTTTTACGTTGTCTGGATAAAGGTTCTTCTACACAGGTGGTTGAAGCATATAGGTCCTGAGTAGAAACTCTGATTATCTTCACCCTTGGAACACAAACATAGCAAGATATGGGCAAGGTGTGGTCTTCTGCATGCCACCAGGGAAATACCCAGCTTTCAATCAATTTTACAAGGTATGCAGCAGAAAAGGCCATCTGCAAAAGCAGTGTAGCACAGCATAGACTGATGCAGCTCCGAAGAGTCGTGCATGGAATCAAACAGACCACACTCATCATGTATCTTCCAGCTGTGATAAAGAATTTTTGTATCTGACCACAAGTGTGTATGTATGTGCATATATACCAGATCTCTAATGGTTGTACACGTTAAGACAAACAGTGGTGAGCATGTTTCATACTGTGGTGTTTTTCATGCAATTCAATGTGGTGTTTGAATTGTTTGCAAAAATTCTAATTATCTCAACTCTGAATTGGTAAACAATCATTATTGACTAAGATTGGCACTTGCCCACATGGCTATTTACTTCACCTGACAACTAAAACAAAAAGTACTCTACTCCTGTTGAAACTTAAGAACGTAAAGCTTTCAATACATGATTCACTGATTCTATATGGAAGATGAATAGTACGGGAGTTGAGAACAGTCAGCCTGGACATCAGCCGTTCTATATTGTAGACACTGCTGGACCAGCAGTTGCATGGATACAAGTATACTGTGACCTCCTACTAGTCACAATCCATGTGATCAGAAAACATTCAGAAACTGCAGAGTATTCGGGAGATACTCTTAGAATTGATCATGCAATAAGAGGGAACATTTCACTTTTTTTCTGAATAACTGATGCTAAGATCTCAACTCTCCATGGTGAGTGCGAAATGGAAGCTCAAGAGGAAAAGACTGGACAATTAGCTCAAAACTTAAGAATCCCATTTCAAAGCTGATTTAAAGGATACCTCTGCTCAGTGCTCAAACTGATTTCAAGAGCTGAAAAAGAGAATGGAAGCTACAAGCTCTGTATCATCAATTCCATGAAATGATTACCATTTTATGGGAAGATCTGGAACAATTCACAAAACTAGATCAAGCTCAGCAGGCACAGGCATAAACGTTGGATTGAGCTCAACGTATTGCTGGAGAAAAAGTCAGATTGGCAATGAATTGTGGAGCTTTATAGTGAACTTGGCCACAGGAGGCAGTCCTCTGAAATAAATGTCAGTAATGATGCTGCAGTGAAAGAACTGAACTAGGAGATGGAGGAAATTGGGCAATCACTGAAGCAGCTAGTGAAAGAGATCCAGAGTTCTTAGAAAACATGAAGGAAAAAATTGTTTGGGAAGGCTTGTTAGTCATTAAAGATATGGAAGGGACAAATATGCTGGGCCAACAAAAGCTAGACTTATGGTGGAATTCAAAAAGTCCAAGGTTTTGCAAATAAAATCAAGAGGCTTCGAAATGAACTGAAAATTCTTCAGGAACAAAATCATAAGTGCCAAGAAAATTTGAGTCACTCAACAGCTTAAGTAATGAGATCAGACTGTAGCTAATCTGGACAGAAACTTCCTTCATGTATCTTGATAAGCAAACTCTCATCACTGTGCATGCTCCAAGAAGCATGCCAACATTCAGTGTACATGCCACCTCTTAGCTATCTCTTGGACCAAACCCATGAGGCAGTAAGCACCCAGTTATTAAAAGCTGCAATGTTGATTACTGAGATCCTAGCAAGGCAAAAGATGCACCTCCTCTTCACAGAACTGTCAACCAGAACCTTTTCCATTCTATGGGGTTTTCCCCAAAGCAAAAACAAATCAAGTTGTAATTCCTCTAAACTGAAAGCAACTTAATGCCTTTTTAATATTCAGTGTCTTTGCATTCTGAGAGTCTTACAATCAAACAATAAACACTTCAGGAAGTGTTTATTGTTCTCACCTACAATTTTAAAAATTATGGTTGCAGAAAGACAGACAAGCTAATTATTTGACTCCCTTTTGCACAGAGATCAAAACCTACATGAAAATATTTTAAAATTCAAACCCAACTACTAATTTACATAATATAGGAAAAAAATGAAACAGATTTATTTTTATCTGATGGATGTTCATTTTCAAGCAAGAAACTTAGTCAGTTAATGAAATATAAACAATAATTGTTGCCTAAAATTTTGTCCTTTAGCCATGTGTGAAAATAACTCTGGATCTATAAATTATCACATGATCGTTAGTGCTGCCTTCTAAACTTCCACAAAACATCATGTGATTATTATTTTTAGAAGTTGTTCCTAGTCGCATCCTAGAAAAAAGATTTGGAATACATTATGGCACCCTTATTTCCCACATAAGAGGATATTTTCTCTGATCTAATGTGAGTTAACGCTATTTATTATAATGTGGTGTTGCACATTTACCTATTATAAATCAAGCTAAGTAAATTTATTTCTGTGCTGGTCTCTGTAGCAGCAAGGATTGGACTGTACAATTACAATTATTTGCTCATATAGGAAAACCAGTACATCACTTACCTGCACATCAACTTGTAAACAATCCAAAGGAAGGCGAAGAGTGGCATTGGGAAAATCAGTTAAGAGAAAATGAGGACTGCAGATGCTGGAAATCAGAGTTGAGTGTAGTGCTGGCAAAGCACAGCCGGTCAGCCAGCATCCAAGGAGCAGGAGAATTGACGTTTCAGGCATAAGCCCTTCATCATGAACCATTTATCATTTGACATTTAATGGGTTAATTTTCATTTGGTCAAGTTTACTTTGGTAACCAAATCTTAATGTTTGTTCATAGCTTTATGGGTTCCTGCTGAAGGGCTTATGCCCAAAACATTGATTCTCTTGCTCCCCAGATGCTGCCTGACCTGCTGTGCTTTTCCAGCAACACACTCTCTCTAATCTGGGAAATCAGTGAATAATGGATTGGAGAACGATGAGGGTGGTGTCAGGAGCATCAGTGAGTGGAATAGGCTTCAACATGAGGACAATGAGTAGGGTTGGAGGCATCAAGGTGAGAAGTTTGAAAAGCTTCCCAATCCAATGTGTGGTAGGAGATGCTTGTGGGGACAGTCAGTTATGATAAGAAATTAGATACTGAAAGGGCTTTGGTGTGAACTATCCAGATGTGGATCTGTCAGAGATTTGACACCTTGGCAGAGGGAATTTAGTAGGAAAGGGCACATCTTGTCTGAGGTTGGGATAATTTTAAGATCTAATACTTTGTGTCATGGAATCTTACAGAAATTCTTGGTGTGGAGGGGCTAGGATCAGAGGGTTTGGTGTCAACCAGTAAACTTGGAGCTCAAGGTGGCATGTCCAATTTGGAGAGTGACAGTCTAGGAGTTGTTTATTGAAATCAGCCAGAGGTCAAAGGGCAATATTGTCTTGGAGATTGAACCTTCCTGAAAGATTAAGAAGGTACAGCAGGGATCATGCCCAGAAGAGATGGGAGAAGTCAAGGTTTGGCAGGGAGATACTGAGTAGTAGAGGCAAGGATTGTTATGACTGGAAACTCAAGGTATATGGTGAGGGTGTACAAAACCGCATTGGAGGACATGGAAGGCTATTTTAAAAAAAAAAGGGGCTGTGTGGCAGTGACCACCATGGTCTTCACATGGAGGGGGGAGGGGGAAGGGAGGTGGCACAAGGGGAGAGGTGGGCATCATTTTGGTGTATTGCTTAGATCAATAGCTTCACTTAAAAACAAAAACAAAATTACCCAAAAAGTCACTTTTTATAGTCAACGGATTAGCATGATTTTTTAAGGTATGTAGAAGTGACCTTGGATAATGTTCTTTGACATTTAGTGGGTTATTTATCGGTTAGCCAATTTTATTTACTGTTAAACAAATCTTAATGTTTGTCCATAGCTTTATGGTTACCATTATAGGGTATCCTCCCTGTAAAGGAGGAGAAAGTGAGGACTGCAGATGCTGGAGTTCAGATTTGAAGAGCCTGGTGTGGAAAAGCACTGCCAGTCAGGTAGCATCGGAGGAGCAGGAGAATCGACATTTCGGGCAAGAGTCCTTGATCGGGAATGAGGCCTCGTGAAGGGCTCATGCCTGAAACGTTGATTCTCCTGCTCCTCTGATGCTGCCTCATCTGCTGTGTTTGTTTTTCCAGCACCAGACTCTTTTATTCCTCTTTATAAATCATTGTGTCTTTAGTCCTACAGTCTCAATGTTTTGTAATTTGCACTTAACTTCTGAAACATACCAGTATAATTTATTTTAAAAGGCATCGTTGTCATATTTTTGTTAATATAATAAAATCTAGGTTACTGTATACTTTGACAAGCATTTGGTAATGCAAGTATACATTTGGCCAGCTTAATGGAGAGTAAGTGAGAAAGATAAAGCAGTTCCTTTTCAGGTCTACACCATTTCTGATGGAACCAGTGCTAATTGTTATTCTGTGAAGACAATGATCACAGCACCAAGCATGAGATGTTCTATTCCTCAGCTGTTCACTGGATAATCTTACTGAGCCATTATGATAAACTGCTCCTGTTTCATCTGGTTAGTGTCAGTGGCCTGAATGTGCTCCAGTTTAGGGAGAGAAAACATTATAGCTGTTCCAATTCTGATTTATTATTCCCTAATCTTTGGAAACAAAGGATGTTCAGAACTGGAAAGGTCCATTGTTTTTATCTTGTAGAACCAGTACAGATTTTTTAAAATTCATTCATGGGAATTGGATGTTTCTAGAGACAAAACTGTAGATGCTGGAATCCAAAGTAGACCAGCAGGAGGCTGTAGGAACACAGCAAGCCAGGCAGCATTAGGAGGTGAAGTCAATGTTTCAGGTGGACCCCTTCTTCAGGACTGGGGGCGGGGGGCTGCAGATAAAGTGGGAGGTAGGGGCAGGGTGGTGAAGTGGGGCTAGGTGACGACAGTGTATGACCAGGTTAGTCAATGGGAGAAATAAATCTGGTAGGTGGCTGGGAGGAATGGAAGGGAGGAGGAAGGGCTGAGAAAGGAGTCAGGAGATGGGAAGGGAGGCTATTTGAAATTGGAGAACTCAACATTGAGTCCTCCGCACTGTAGACGGCCCAGGTGGAAGCTGAGGTGTTGTTCCTCCACTTTGCAGTATGGTTCGTTGTGGCAATGGAGGAGGCCAAGGATGGTCATTTTGGAAAGGGAATGGGCAGAAGAATTAAAATGGTCGGTGACTGGGAGGTCCAGTTGGCCTCTGCGGGCCTGTTTGAGATGCTCAGCGAACCGTTCCCTAAAATGTTTGCTCTCCCCAATGTAGAGAAGATCACATTGGGAGCACCTGCTGCAGTAAACTAGGTTGGAGGAGAGGCAGCTGAATCTTGCACACTCTCTCTCCCCTGGAAGGACTGTTGGGGGCCCTGGATGGAGGTGGGGGGGGTGGTATGCCAGTAGCAGAATGGCAGCCAATGCGTATCAATGAGACCAGGGATGATGGGTGAACTGGTATAACTGGCACAAGCAATGTATTGTTTGTATTTGTACTTCATGTTTTGTTTTCCCAGATGTCACAAAATTAAAAAAAGCTGTACACCGGTGAAAGCAAAATACTAAGTGCAGCAGGAACTCTGGTGGTCTGGCAGTATCTGAGCAGAGAAACAGTTTGACTCTGCCATTTGTATACAGATTTGCCACTTTTCACTATATTTTTTGCATACTTTTTAAACAGCAGTAATGTGACTTTTTTTTTGGGAAATAATTTCACAAGTTCATATTCCTGATTTTAGAGCTTCCCATTTCAGTACTATTTGTGAATTCCGATGTAAATCAAATGAGAGAGCCTCTAAATTCTGCTTCCCAATGCATATTTATGCAGGGAACTAAATTTACAAAATTCCGCAGACACCAACCATTGCTTCAGGAAATGCATTATACTGCAAAATGTGACTAACAAAATAGTATGTGTGAGCAATACGTTGCCATAACTGTTTGGAGTACCATGATGATGCTTGCTTTATTGATGTATATTGGTTAATATATTTTTCTAGTAATGTGCTTTTTATTTGTTCCTGCTTTGCTTTCCATTAGGCTAGTTGTGACAGTTTAAGAGAATATAAAAACTGGTATCGCAAAGTTTTTATAGTATTTCTGTGGGAAAGGAAATAAGTGCAGCAACAAGATGGATCACCCTACCAATGTTCAGGAAATCTAAAATCTTGCAATCTAAAGAATGCAGGTTGTGATGGGAAAGTACATATTCTGCAGTTGTTGTCTGATGCTTATATTGCATTAACTTATGGTGCTGCAGGAGCACGTCAATCATGTGACTTAATCCAACAGTAGGTAAATTAATATCAATGGGTCCATATCTTTCACTCGTATGAATAGAAGAATGGTAAATCAACTCTTAAACTTCCAAATAGGCAAACCGAGATTCATCACAAATAGTTATCTATGTATCTGGTATAAGTTCCAGCAAGCAACCTTTTAACACTTTAGTATCACTCCAGAGAGGAGACATTGGATGAACTGAGCAACAACAAATTTTTAAAGTTATCCTTAACAGAGCCAGTAGACCGCCTTCAGTAATCAATCACCTCTGGGATAAAATATGTTCCTCTACTAAAAATTTGGAGCCTTTGTAAGGTCCTCCGCAGGACTCATGCCAGCTGTCTGCTGGTGAACATTCCCCTGAAACCTTAAGGCCAGGAGTTCTTCGGTAATCAGAGCAGCTTGGAAACTCTCCCAGGAGTGCTTCCATATTTGATTTGGAAGCATCAAATATGCTTCCACCCATTTTTGATGTGGGTGGAAAGTGTGTGTTAGGTGAAAGAGCTGCACATCCATTCTTGAAAATGGTGGTGCTCACAAACTGGGTAGTTCCATTCTAATGTGCAGAAAAAAAGATTATTCACTGTCCAACTGCCCTAGCCCCAATGTAAGTAAGAAGACCCAAATATTGAGGATAACAGGAGTAATCATGACTTTGTGTGGTTTTGTAGAATCATAGATTGCTAGACAGGTTGATGGGAATAACAATGAGTGAAGTAAAGTGTTCATTTTTGATCTATTTTTGATTTGTCAAACTTACCCAACCTGTGTTATCTTTAACATCCACCTGAATCATGCATAACTAGGGCTGTGGATTGAATTCCATGAAACCAAATCATGGAGGGTAGGTTCATGGAAAATTATGGAAAAAGTTAAGGGGGTTTGGAGGGGAGGGGAGACTCACAAGTTAAAGTTTCCAGAACAGGTAATAGAACAGGGTATGGAAAGAGTCAAGCGTCCAACTTCAGTCACAGCAGAAAGGTGGACATCTATGAGAAGTGGGCAGTCAATGCAGGACTGAGGGTGTTGCACTCATTTAAGTGCAATGTATGAAACCAGGTAAATGAGCCTAAAGTGCAGGTTTGAATTAATTGTTGTGGATATTACAGAGACTTGGCTGCAAGGGGATCAGGACTGGGGGCTAAATATCCAAGGATGTGCATCCTAGTGATACAATGAGCAGAGGGGGCAGGGTTACCTCCTTAGTAAGAAATTAAATTCGTAGCAAGAAGTTATGTAGGGTCAGAGGGTGTAGAATAGGTGTGGATAGAGTTGAGTCATGAAGAATTATGGGTCTTATGTACAGGCCTCTTAACAGTAGTCAGAATGTGGGGAAGAAAATAAATCAGGGCATAGAAAAGGCATGTAAGAAAACCACAATTTTATAATATTCAACAAGGGACTTGTGGACTGGGAAAATCCAGTTGATAGTAGATCTCAAGAAAAGGAATTTGTGGCGTGTTGACAGATGTTTTTTTTTTATTTTTGGAAGAGCTTATCGGACACTTCTGAGTTTGGTGATGTGTAATAAGGCAGACTTCATTTAATGATTTTAAGGCAATGGAACCTAGAGGGCAGTGATCATAATCTGTTCGAATTCATTTTCCAGTTTGAGAGGGAGAACCTGGAATCAGATGTAACAGTATTACCATTGAATAAAGGTAACTACAAAGATGAGGGAGAAGCTGGCCAGAGTTGATTGGAAGGGAAGCCTAGTAGGGCAGCACTGGCAAGCGTTTCTGGGGATAATTTGGGAGGCAAATCAGAAATGCATCTTAAGAGAAGCATTTTTAAAAAAAAAACTTCTGGTGAAGATTAGTGGGTAGCAAGAGGATCAAAAAGCCTTTTAAAAACCAGCTGAGGATTTCTGCGGAGAATAGAAAAGATGAAATATGTGGGTGAGCTAGCTAGTAATACAAAAGAAGATTGCAGGTCTTTTTTTTTAGATCTATAAAAGATGAGAAAGGCAAGAATGGACATTAGATGCTGGGAAACTGAGGCTGGGAAGTAATAAATGGGAACAAAGAAAAAGTGGAGGAACCAAATAGATAAATTGCATCAGTTTACATAATGGAAGACATCAGAATGCCATAACTTTGAGAGTCCTGGGGAGTGGTGAATGTGGTGACCATCACTAAGGCGAAGGTGCTCTAAGAAGCTGAGAACTCTAGTTAAATTCAAGCTTTTGCCAAACCTTGCACTCTGCCAATTTTCACTTTAACATCTACATATCATGCTATCCAAGAATGGAACCGAATCGATACTTCAGACTATATCAGGTGTGAATTACAGCAATCTGCTATTTAGGTAGCTAAGACTGCATCAATATTACCAATGGATTGAGTGTCATAGACAAAGGAACTCTAAACTCACTGACAAATTGCTAGAAGTCCTGCGACAATGGTTCTTGTAGAGAAGGGAAGCAATTTCTGAAGCTGATCTGGCCCACCTTCTCCACCAGAAGCAACTGATACAGCAGGCATTGAAAGAGGCAGTTAGTCTTACAGTATTGAGTCCTTGTCTTTCTCAAGCTGGCACAATAATATTCCTACTAACATGTTCCTCCTACATTAGACACAGAAGCATGGTAGTCTGGCAGAATTTTCTTCTTTCTAAAAAGCCTAGATGTAACTGACCAGTGTGCAACTCCAATCTCCTACTTAGATTAAAGTATCACAGATTCTATTGAGTCAGTACTACAAGTTCTGCAACTTATGGGAAAACTTGTGTTGCTAATGGAGGTTTTGGGTTCTTTTAGGATTCTTTAGTTAGCTCAATAAAACCTTGGATCGGTCATTATTCAACTATTTTTAATTTTGACCTTAAAAGCTAAGCCAAGTTTATCTTGGGTTTTTTACATATAGGCTTGTTTGATTTATATTTACTTTTGTGTAGCTTCTCTCTTTTGCAATAAAATACCTTGATTTATTTACAGTTAAAACTATAATTCCTAAAACTATTCTAAATTTTTAAATATAAAAATATACTTAGAAATATTTTGGTACATATACATTTAATGGAGCTGTTCATACCTATACTCTATACTTAGAACAAATTGAAGTCTTTGTTCCCCATACTCTCTATTTGCAGTCAATGTCTTGGCATTTAGCTAAGGCATCAGCAGGGCCCAGTTACTGAATGGACCCCATTAATCTTCAGCAGAAAGATCTTTACACAGTAGTATTCCCCACCATGCCTTGGCAGCAGCTGCCCCAAGCTTCAGCATGTCCCTCAGCACATAGTCCTGGGCCTTTTTTGAATGTGCCAGTCTGCAATACATGGTCAGGGTCCACTCCTTCAACTGGAGGACCAACAAATTTCACGCAGACCAAAGAGCATCTTTCATTGAGTTGACGGTCCTCCAGGTATGCTTCCTGGGGAACAGACCATACAGCATGGCATCCCGGGTCACTGAGCTGCTTGGGATGAACCTCGACAAACGCCACTGAATTCCTCTCCAAACTCTCTTTGCATAGGCACATTCCAGAAGGAGGTGTGACCGTCTCTTTCCCCCTCCACAGCTGCTTCGAGGACAGCTTGCGATGGTGCAGAGGCTGGGCATACATAAAGGATCTCAGTGAGCGGCCATTCTCCCCACCCACGAAGCAATGTCCTGATGCTTGTTGACCGTCTGCCCAGGGAACCGCTCAACAGGATCTGCCCTCTCCCTTTCCCAAATGGGTCTCTAGGACATTACGTGCTGACCAATTCCTGATGGACTTGTGGTCAAAAGGGTTTCCTTCACAAGCTTCTCCATGAAGGACAGGTCATACTGAATGGTCCAACTACTTGGAGCATTCCACGACAGTGTGGCCAGGCCCATCCTTTGCAACACCGGGGGCAGGTGTTAAAGTACAGATTTGAGACAGCCTAGGAATCCCTTGTGGACTCGACCCATAAAGCCTCTCTCTTGGCTCATCTCGGAGATCGTACTATTTGGAACTCTGGAATAAAAACCTCTTACAAACAGACTGGTTTAACTTTAGTCATCCCCTTTATTCACTAATAGCAGCACTGTTGCAACATAACACCGATACCTATAAGCTAAACTAACTAGGTTCTAATAACCTAGGAGACTAGGGTACCAGCTCTTCAAGTGCTCCAGCAGGCTACTACGATGTACTGACACACAGTGGCTTCCACTATACAAAAGTTTACAAAAAAAATTGCATGTTCTTAATTAGACAGACAACAG
Organism: Chiloscyllium punctatum; assembly: GCF_047496795.1. Classification (NCBI taxonomy): domain Eukaryota; kingdom Metazoa; phylum Chordata; class Chondrichthyes; order Orectolobiformes; family Hemiscylliidae; genus Chiloscyllium; species Chiloscyllium punctatum. Next base: position 1,683,581 of record NC_092746.1, on the reverse strand, counting down.
TGAAAGACAATAATTCGTAAGAAAGAAAAGTTAATTGATTTGGTCTGTGTGCGTTTGACTGATCACTCCTACAGGCCTTGAGCTATTCATTAGGTGGGAAAAAGAAATCCAGCCAGGTTAGGCATCTGTGGCGATAGAAGTTCCTATAAAGAAGTACCAATCTAAATTAAGTGGGAGATGGCAAAAGGTAACCTTGCACAACACGCATGTCAGATATCATTGTTTTACGAGATGGCTTAGCAAGGAGTGCAGACTTTTGACCATAAAATGGCTTCCTGACAGATTGTGTCAGTATCTCTTCAGTGTTAGGTTTAGAATAATTTTAGCTTAAATGTGTCGCTGAAAAAGCGCAGCAACTATGATTCCTGAAGAAGGGCTTATGCCCGAAACGTCGATTCTCCTGTTTCTTTGATGCTGCCTGACCTGCTGCGCTTTTCCAGCAACACCTTTTTAAGCTCTGATCTCCAGCATCTGTAGTCCTTACTTTCTCTTAGAATAATTTTAAGCTGGGAGCAGATTCCTGCTTTTTATCTTAAGCACAGAATCATTCTGAACCTGAGGCTGAAATGTTACTGCAAAGTTGTACTTAAAATGATTAATTCGTCTTGAATTAAACATGCCTTCAAGTTTGTGATTCAAAGTCAAATAAGACATAAGGTCTGATTAGTTAGAATTGACAGTGGGGCAGTCTGTAAAAACAACAAGTAAGTTTAAAGCTTTATCAATATTTCCTTTTACAGTTTGCATTTCATAATCAGTAATGGCTACTCAAAGTCAAAGTCTCAATGCAATTAAATTCGATCCAAAGCAGATAAACACGAAGAGTTAATTTTCTATTGGATTCAACAGACTCACCACTAAAATCTCTCTCCTTTTTGAACTGTCAAGTCAGGGTTTTGTAACAGCAAAGATTTCTTTTCTCTCTGTGACTGCCCTGCTTGCAAGGGGTAATAAGAATCCATTATAATTGGCACCATCTGACTGTTAATGACAAAGTTTCATTTCAGGGTCAGCATCAAATGCTGTCATTAATTTCAGAAGGGAACGGCTGGGAGTGTTATCACTTGGTGTCCTGTTCACACAGATTCACCGATGCTAAGGCAAATGTTCGTAACTGGATGCTGTAAGACAACTTTATCACTTGGTGAGCCCAGGTGTCCCTATCTTTTACATTCCAAAGTTTTTTTTTTCCCCCCCCTCACCATTTCTGAGCCTTCCTGTCTATTTCCTCGTGCAGTTAATGTGTTCTACAATTCAGCATTACACTTTTTAGTCTAAATGTTTTAAAGATGAGTTTTAAGGCTATAGACTTTCTCATAGGTAGAACCTCCGTATGTAGTGACACTTGGTGTTTGTGTACTGAGGATTCACAGCTTGATGCAGCCACACAAAGATGTCCATCAGGGCAAGGGTAGCATGTTTTTTTTATTTCCTGTTTTTGTCCTGGTCTTTGCACATGGTGTCCCTTTTGGATGCAGTCCATCTTCAATGTCTACAGAAGTGAAAGATGGACCAGGTGACTGCAGTGGTGCAGGTTCGGGAAATAGGCCAAACTTGCACCATGTACATTTTAATGAGTACCTCTCACCTGGTGATGAGGTTTTTACCCACCATGGTCCCACCTGCCCAATGTTCGTGACCTGCTCCTCAAGACTTTGGTGCACACTCCAGCCCCTCCAACCAAATATCCAGCACCTTCAGGTGCCCTGTCCTGACTGTGAAGGGGAATAGAGGATTGCTCGGCCCAGTTTTGAAAAGAGCATGGCTTTGCTTTTGCCTCGGTTTACCTTGGCCCCAAGGCCCGTTCAAACTGGTCACAGATGCACATGAGTCTGTGCACTGACAGTGGATCTGAGCAGAAAACAGCAGCATCATCCAGGTACAGGGAGTCCTTAACCTGTCGGCCCCCCACTGAAGGAGTAGTCGCCCCTCTCTGGCTCATCCTTCCTGATGGACCCGGTAAATGGCTCAATAGAGCACACACAAACCAGAGTGGGCAGCCCTGCCTGACTCTGGATCTGATCAGAAAGCTTTGATTCCCACCTGTTGAATTGAGAGTGCAATAACTATGTTGGCATAGAATGAACGGATCCAAATAGTTTCTCTCTCAAGCCCATTTTGGAGAGAGCATCTGCCAAGTAGGGGTGTGATATCCTGTCAAAGGGTTCAGGCTGATGAGGCAGGTGTCCACCACCACCCCTCCCTCCCCCTCATCCTACACATAGGTGATTGTATCCCTGAAGAGCACGTGACTCTCCGTGATCTTCCTGCCTGGTACACCACAAGTTTGGTTGGGGTGAATCCCTAATCGCACAACAGATGTGACCTGATTGGCAATGACCTATTGACCAGATTCTGTAATACACATACAGAATTGGTTGTCAATTTCTGATGTTCTCATGCTCTCTATTGCATGCGTGCACACACTTCCCCTGTCCATGTGTAGATGAAGGTGATGTTACTCATCCTCATGGATTCGCATGTGGTACCTGCCAGAAGAATAGAACTTGGCTTGTAAGCCACTGCTTCCAGGAATTTTATTCTTTTTTGCAAAAACTTTGTCCTTGTACAGCTTGTCCAGAGCTGTACTAGCTCAATTAGCTGTGCTAAAGAGTCATCTAGACTCCAAACGCTAGCTTGCTGTCACCATGGATGCTGTCTGACCCGCTGTGATTTTCCAGCATTTGTTTCCAGTACAGATTGCAGCATCTGCAGAAATTAGTTCCTGCAATTTTCAATGTTGCCAGGTAGATGTCACTGTTGTGGCTGTACCAAAATAGCTTTACTAAGGGCAGAAAATTCACAAACAAGTCTTCAGAATCATTGCCGGGATGTTGTTAGCAATTGTAGCTTTTGCAGAATTCGGTGCCTTCAGCTCTTTTTGATATTATTATAGAGAGAATTGACTGATATCTTTGCTGGGGATCTTTTAGGAGGATGTGGCTGAGTTGGATTATCAACTGTGCAGTTCCGGCTGGAGTTGGGTGCAAATACTTCAGCTTTGTCACTTGCATTGATTTTCTGGATTGTCCCGTCATGGAGGCTGGAGCTGATTGTGGGATTGCCTCCTCTTGTTGCTGATGGTCTGCAGCCAGCATTTCCTCTAAGCTGTGCAGCCACATTGTCTTCTGCTACTGGAAGCTATTGCCAAGCATGGACCTCCAGAGATTCAGAGGACATAAAAAATGAAGAGAACATGGCTCACAGCATCTCTTGGGTGTCTGAAATTTTGAGTTGCTCGATCAGTTTGAAATTTATCTTGTTCAACATTGTGGCAGTGCTGCACAACACACTTGAGTATATCCTCAAGGCGAAGATGAAGCCTTCTCTCAAGGACTGTGCTGTGGTTGCTTCTGAGAACTGCAACCAGTAGATTGGTGAGGATAAGGTAAATTAGATTTTACCCACTTGGTTCTTTAAACATCTGCTACTGACCAGTGTTAAAGGTATGTCCTTTCGGACTCAGCAACCCAATTTATAGTGGTGCTACTGAGTCACTCTTGGAGAAAGACATTGAGCTCCCTCACACAGAATGCATTCTGTGACCCTGACCATCCTCAATGCTTCCCCCAAGTGGTATTCAGCCTGGAAAAGAACTGTTTGTTTTATTAGCTGAAGGACTGGGGATAAGTTGGGATGCAGAAAGAATAGTGATAGTAGGAAATTTCCTTACCCACGTTTGACCTGGTGCCGCAAGACTTTGAGGACTCTAAAAGCAACTCCTTTCCAACTATTTAGTGGTAGTGATGTCTGGGATTTTGTTTGTTTGTAGGGTTTGGTGAGTATGGCTCTGTGAGGCTATTAGTGATACCCACAGACTAATCATTATCAGAAGAGCTTTTGTAGAGTCAACGGAGTTGGTTTGTAATTGATTTTCTGCTAGGTTAATGTGAGAAACTAGCAGACCGAAATTTCAAATTTGATAGAGGCAACTGTGGATGTAAGTTAGCTCTCTGAGCTGGAATGTTTGTTTTCACACATTTCATCACTGTACTAGGTAACCTCAATGAGCCTCTGGTGAAGCATTGGTGTTCTGTCCCACTTTCTATTTGTTTCTTTGGGTGGGTGATGTCATTTCCAGTTCTTTTTCTCTGAGGATGGTAGATGGGATCCCAATCGATTTGTGGGAATGCCCTACTGCCAGTCATTCTTGTACATGTCTTTGGCTTGTCCCCGTCAAAGTGGTGTCCTCCTTTGTATGGAAGGAGACTAGTGAGAGTGGGTTATACCTTTATGTGGCTAGTTGATGTTTATGTATCCTGGAGGCTAGTTTTCAGTCGGTTTGTCTGATGTAGTGTTTGTTACAGTACTAACAAAGTATTTTATAAATTACATTCATTTTGCTTGTTTGTATAGAGTATTTTACGTTCACTAGTTGCTGTTTTAGTGCGTTGGTAAGTTTTGTGGGCTACAATGATGCCAAGAGATCTGAGTAGTGTGGAAATAATTTCCGATGTCTTTGTCAGGTAAAGCGGCCAGGGTTTCTGGATGCATTGTCTGCTTACTTGGGCTTGTTGCTGAGGAATCGGAGGACTGTTTATTGGGTACTCGATCTTCTTGAATACGCTATGTTGGTATTTCTGTTCTGCTCTTTGTAGTTCCTCAGTGCTGCAGTGTGTAGTGGCTCATTGCAATAGTGTCCTAGCGCAGCTCTGGTTGTGGATGTTGGGATGATTTGCTTCTATTGTTCAGTATTTGGTCCATATGTGGTGTTTTTCTGTAGACGCAAGTTTGAAGTTTCCCATTTGAGTGTTCACTCTGCTGTGGCATCTAGGGATGGCAGTTTGTTGTTCTCTTCTGTGAATTTTATGCCAGTAAGGGTATTATTGATGGCGTTATAGGTTTCCTCTAATTTGTTTCGTTGGGTGATGACAAAGGTGTCATCCACGTAGTGGACCCAAAGTTTGGGTTGGATGGGTCGGAGAGCTGCCTTTCACTCTTCTCTGTTCCAAGTACAGGCATAATCTATTCAACCTCTCAAAACAATCCCACTATACCTGGTATCAGCCCAGTGATCCTTCTCTGGACTACCTCCAATGTCAATATATCTATCTTCAGAACAGTTACCAAACTGTTTGCAGTATTCCAGCTATGGGCTCACGAGTGCCTTGTATGCTTCCCTTCCTTTACACTTCATTCACTTTGAAATAAAGGCCAACATTCCATTTGCTTTGTGTTACCCACTGAACTTGGCTGCTAATTTTTTTTTGAGATTACAGGTGAGAACTCCCAAATCCCTCCATTCTGTAGCTTTCTGCAGTCTGTCTTCTAGTAAATAATCACCATCTCTTTTTTTTTATAGTACAATTTAAGTCCACTAGACTTGATAGCACTAGACTTAATGTTAAGTGAATTTGACTGTCTTCCAATTCTAGTATGTTAGACATCAGAAGTTATTTGACAAGCGTGCTACAATATCTTTGTGCAATGCACAGTATCAGGCTCTATTGAAGCTGATGAGTAAATGTCCCTGCCATTCATTACACTTTGTTTTTCTTGATGTGCAACAAATTGCTACAAGTGACAGATGGAATTTGTGTGATGCACCCAGATGTGTAGCCTAAGATCTGTGTGAATGGCAGAAGCAACTGTGTACTCCTTTAATGTTCAGAGTGAAGAAGTATTGATGAATATTGCAGGTATTTGTCTGAAGTATAAACTAGAATACTTTAATCCAATGTCATATCAAGTACAGGTAATGAAAGATAGGAAGGTTAAAAACTTTATTAATAATTAGATCAAGAGACTAAAAGAAAATGTAATTTATATCTTTTTACATCTCAAGATACAATTAAAATCTGAAAGAATGATTCTTCATGTTCGTAATAGTTATTAGTTAGTGCAGGAAAGGTGGTATGGTGGCGACTAAGTCATATCATACAATTAAAAAATGGTACTTAATGTATTTGGACAAAACCTCAACTGTTTTAAGGTTTAGACTGTATCTGCAATGTCAGTCCGGGAACATTGCACTGCTCTGCTCTGTTTTGTGTATTTAAATGGCATGTCAGATGGTAAGTTGCCATTCCCATAAAGCCTACAGAAGAACTGTGCAAGCCAAACAGATTTCTATACTTAACTACATATCTGCAACAATAGCCTCCCCATTATTTATACAGTGGATTCTAGCTCAGTACAACTTAGCTCTTGTGTTCAGATCACCTGGCTCCATAATCGGTGAATAATTGCAAGTCATTATGAGACCAAAACTAAAACAAGCAATCTCCTTCAGGAAATGTATACACTTGGAGACATAAGGCTCTCCATGCTTTAGAAGTTTCTCCAGTGTAAGTTTTGTTGACACCTGAAGCTAATTTAGCTAAATTGACTGATAAACCATTTACAATTTCTTAATGAGACAACATGCTAATATGATTTTATTTAAACCAATATTTACTGTAGTTTCAGCTTCTACTATTTATCTTGTAACTTACTAAATCTGAAAAGTTTTGTGTGAATGCAAGAAGATTCATTAATAGGTTGCAAACTTCCTACAGGCACATGTCGAACTTCCCAAACAAAATACAGATGAGCTAACAGGACGGAATGCTTTGCTAAGCGATATCCACAAAGGAGTACGGTTGAAAAAGGTGACACAAATCAATGACCGGAGCGCCCCAGTCATTGACAGTAAGTGTTTCACTGTGATGCCATACCAGTTCTGTGGGTTACCATACACAATTCACCTTTTCGTGTTTTCAAGCCTTAAATCTGCTAAAGGGACTTGGGATCTACACGGACTTAGAGACCGTGTCAGGGCAAATCGGTCATTTTCGGGTTGGCATACTGAACATGATGAATAGCTCCAAGGATCATTTCTGGGGCCGTAATTATTTATAATCCTAATGACTTGGATGATTGGACTAAATGGTAGGAAAGCAGGTTGAGAAGGTTAAACAGAATTTGCAAAGTGATATAGAAAAGTTCAATGGGCAAAAATGGACAGATGGAATATAAATTGTGCATTTTGGCAGTAAGAATATATCCACTGTAAAGATGGTAATGTTTTACAAAAATTGTTTGATTATTGTAGTTCATAAATTCATAGTGGCACCTCTTGGTAGTAAATGAGTAAAATAAATTAGACACTTGAAGTCGAAAGTCAATAGTAGTTTTGCAGGACCATACTGCCAAAATGGAGACTCACTCATCAAGAACGTATTTTCAGAAATGCAATACATTATTTTTAAATAGAAAGGTATAATCTGGAAAATGTGGGAACATTTGTAGCATGTTGCTAATTTTTAAAACTTTTGTAGGAATCTTCTGTTTAAAATGTGTTTTTGTAAATTATCATTCCAATTACAACTATCTATCTTAAAGCATGTTCTCGTGACTGTTGCTCTAATTGGTTATATCCAAACTATAACCTGGACATCTGTTATTTGTCTGCAGAACCCAAGAATGGGTGTGGTGCAGGAGCGGTGGTTGGAGCATCAACACAGCCTGCAGTGGGTGGTGGCTTGTTTCAGGAAGGATTTCCTGTTCTCAGACCTGCTGGACAGCGAGATGCTTCAGGTAGTTTGGTTGGACAACTTAATCACGTTTGAAATAGTGCAGTCTTATTATATTGTGTTCCCAATGTGTGTATGTTCACCTGCCAATGATAATTTTAAGGTTATTAATTTTCCTTCTGCATTCCTGACAGGTGTCTTTGTTTCGAGCACAACTATTTCTAACAAATAGATGACTACACACAAAATTGAAGTAATTAATCTTTTAAAAGTCAATGGTGACCAATCGGGATTTTGATTTGGATACCTGGTTTAGTGGGTTTGGAGTTCCAAATGCATCTGTGTGTGTGTGTGTGTGTATAGGAATAATTTAAACTCTTTTATTTCCTCCTTTGAACAAACAAGACTCCTGTTTCTTCTCTAAGTTTTATTTGTGCAGTCATGGGAGATGTTCACCTTAAGAAACTAGCATACAACTCAAAACGTCATCCCAATAAAAAGGTTTATACTGTTGTTACAGATAAGCTACTGATTTATTATTTCAACAAGTGATGCTTTCCAATTATAGCCTTGCACACTTTTAACTCTTTTTTTTTAATATTTCTGTCCAATCATGATTGGACAACTTGCATTCCAAGTTAGTACTCATGACTGGTATTACCCAATCATATTTAAGCTCCTATTCATGACTATTATTCAATCCATATTCAAACTAAAATGTGATATCCAATCATGTCATTACATGTTGACATTTAATGCATTAAAATATATTTATCATCATTATAGATGCTGTTTACTTCTCTCCCATCAGTTCCTTGTATTGCCTATACTGTCTATTTCCCCTTTCACTGTTCTAGTCCTAACCTGGCTCAGTTTACAGGGATCAGGGTCTTTATCATGTTTAAATCTCAAGATTCCTGTTTTAATTGAGGAGCCACCTGAGTGACCCCAGTAATGAGAGCAACCTGTCTTGGCTACTTATTGCAGGAAATGCATTGTGAAGAAAGCAGGAGGAAGAGATTTAGAAAACCTATTATATAATCAAACAGATTCAGCATGGTTTTATGAAAGGCAAATCAAATTTGACAAACTTCCATACATTTGTGAATGATAACAAACACAGAAGGATAAAATTGAATCAGTAAATTGACAGTGTTTGGAATTCTTAAAGGTATTTAACAAGGTATTTGACAAGGTATCACATAAAGGATGACTACCTAATATTATGGTGTTGGAGTAATATATTAGCATCTCATAGAGGAATGGATAATGGGCAGGGAACAGTGTCAGGGCAAATTGGTCATTTTCTGGTTGGCATACTGTGCCTGTTGAATAGCTCCAAGGATCATTTTTGGGGCCGTAATTATTTATAATCCTAATGACTTGGATGATTGGACTAAATGTTAGGAAAGCAGGTTGTGAGAAGGTTAAATAAAATTTGCAAAGTGATATGGAAAAGTTCAGTGGGCAAAAATGGACAGATGGAATATAAATTGTGTGCGATTGTGTGTTTTGGCAATAAGAATAGAAGTGGAAAGAGACTGTAGATTGTTTGTTTGTGGTACAAAGGGATATGGAAATCTGAAGAAATGCAAATCATGAAGGAACTAAATTGTGGTACCACTTCATAAAGAGTTTCCCCATTTTGGTACTACGATATTATGAATGGCTTTTTTCAATTCAACATAAAAGTGAAGTGATTGAAAGTGCAGTCAGTATATAAATAACTTGTTTGCATATGTAGAATTTCTATATCTCATCAATTTAATGTACTATTCTGCCTGGAGTGTAAAAGATTGATTTGCTTTATTGTTACATGTACTGATGAGCAGTGAAAAGCTTTGTTTATGAGCGGTACACGCAGATCATCTTAAGCAAGGATGTACCGATCAAAAAGACTTTAGAGGCAGACATATTACAGGGTGTGCACTAGGTGAGATCAGGATTCCTGTGTCCTTAGATGGTGAACAAGCTTAATTTTAAAAGAGACATCAGAACTTGAGTATGCTATCGTATCAAATAACTGTCCTGTAAAAATTGGAATATTTCAACTTTAAGCAGTACTACCAAATAAAGCAATATCCCAAAGTAGAAGAAAATGAGATTTATGTTGGTACACTTCATATACTGTGGTCAAACCAGTTTATGTACTGATAGTGACATAAGGCCCCAAGATTTGACAAAAGCTGCTGGTATGCAAATCATTGACCTTAATTGAAATGGTGAAGATTAATTCATTGACTTAATGAGCTGCTGGAAAGCTGATGCGGTGCCCAGTATCTCTGAAGAAGAAAATGTACCAGCCTTTACTGGGCAAAGATTGATGCGTCAAATGTTCCTTGTGTGAAAATAATTGTTCAAAATGCTAGACCGATCACCTAATAATGAAGTTGGACCAGCAGAGAACCCCTTATTGTCAGCAAGCGTTTGTTCAACTATTGAAAGGTTATGTTTGCATTTTCTCACATTGCTGCAGGCAACTTCAAAGGCTAGCTTTGTTATGAAAGAAGTCACCTATCCAGGCCCCACTAGATTTGGGCTGCACGGTTACATGTGATGGAAACTATCCAGAGCTGCTTTTCGCCTCCCATTCCTAGGTTCAATGGAAATGTTCTTTGACATGTTGATTCCTCTCCAGACTGGTCTATATCACTTGCTGAGGTTCAGGGGAGAGAAAGCAAGTAGTATTTTAAAAGTAAATAATTGACCAATTATTAGATTAACTAGACTGAATTTTATAAAACCATCCTTTCATATTTTCCCAATTACTTCATTTAGTTTTTGCTTTTTGCACATTTGAATTTCCATTATGTTGGTGGGTATATCAACATAAGCAGTGTGAAGCTAAGACAAATCTGTTTAATGCCTTCATAAAATTTCTATAGTTACAGCCATTAAGATTTTAATATTTAGCAGTACAACAATCAAGCCAATATTACTTATGTGGAGGTGAGCATTTCGTTAATTGCTACATTTAGTAATATGGCAATTGTGCTAATGAAGGTTTTGTGTTCAAGATTTCTAAAGACATGTTTTGCTGTTTACATGCTTTTACTAGAGACTAAACAAAATCCCCACAAATTGGTGCACCCCTTCGTTTTGACTCCATATTTTTCACCATGTCTTTCATAGATGAATTGAAAAACTAGTTTCATGATAAGTATGATTGCAAAGTACAATGTGATAGATTTTAGTTAGTAAATGCACTTCAATGTTTTTATTCATTCTATTTGTAATTGGTTTCAGAAAGAGGTTCCAAACCAGCTGTTCAAACTTTCGGTATGAAAGTCCCACCATCAAGACACTCGGTCCAGAACGAAAGTGCCAGAAATGAGAGAAATGCATTTAAGCAACCTGAATGTCCAGAACCCTTTGATTTATCTAAAGGTCAAAAGACAGTTCAAAACCATCTTATCATGTCTGCCCTTATACCTCCTTCAAGTCAGAATAAAGCTCTGTCAACATGTCCCTCTTCTACATCTTCATCCTCATCTTCTTTCAATAATAAATATACAAAAACTGCAACAACAATACAATCACCTTCACCACCAGTTGCTCCTTCAATTCCTCCCCCTCATCCACCTATACTTGCAAATGTTAAACCATTTAAATTTCAATACATACAACAACCACCATCACCTCCACCTCCACCGCCACCATCTCCACCACCTTCCTATAATTTTCAAGAGCAAGCTTCAGGTTTTATATTCCCTGCTCCGCCTCCACCTTCTCTACTTTATATTGAAGACTGTACCGATTTTCCTCTGCCTCCTCCCCCTCCACCTCCCTTACCTCCAGGCCCTGCCTTTACTCCCTATAATAAAACTGAAAATGCTCTACCACCACCTCCCCCTTTTTTGAATAGTATTGAAGTTCCTCCAGCCTTGCCACCAAAACTACCCAGCTTTTCCAACAAGCCAAGTTTGTCCTCAATATCTCCACCACCACCACCACCACCACCACTGCCACCACCACCACCACCTCCATTCCCTGCCTACAGATATCCTGGGTCTAGTTCATCGTCTGGGCAAATGTCATATGGAACCCAGCTGGCTGGAAGGGAAGGTCTAGGGAGGTCTGGAGGTAAGAACTAGTAGATTGATTTGTGGTATTGCAGTGAATTGTAATCCTACAATTTAAAAAGTCCACTTGAGAAAAAAAACCCTAATGGATTAAATACAGCAATTAACATTATGGTGTTATGAAGATGTGGGTGTACTGCACCTTTTAAGAGTTAAAAGCTTGCAGAGCGACCTAATAGCATTGTGTTCTGAATAAAATACAATATAACATGTGGTCCAGCAGCTAGGCTAGCTGGCTATGTAGGAACAAAACCAAATTTGATAGGCCAATCAGTTTAAATTATACCCCCAAAAATACCAAACTCCAATCCAGTTTGAATTTAGCATATTGACCATCTTTAAAAGTCAATGACAAAATCCAATGCTTTGGGAGTATAAGACCGGGGAAGATTGAACAGTTGAGGACAACTACCAAAAGACCTACAGATGTCGGCAGCTAGTAAGAAATCTGTGCAAACTCCTTCTCTAGACAGGTACCTCTGAGGAAATACATTGATGCCAACCTGGACAGCAAATCTAGAGAGGAAGATACAACAGCTGGCTGGTTTTAAAATTTGAAATGTTTTGGCAAATTTTATTTGGGGGGTTGGGGTTATCAGACGAGTATTATCGAAGGGAAAGTAAAAGATAGGTTAGAGGAAGGAGATGTAAATAGTTGTTAGTTATTTTCTGTTATACTTTTAAGAATTGAAGTTGTTAATTTTTACTTTAAATAGTTCTTGGCCTCTTGAATTTTTGCAGATTATTACACAGGATCAATCTCTTCTGTGTTGCTGGTTTAAATTAAGCAGGAGGGTTTACCCTGTGTCATAACAGTTTGGGGGCTCATCCAGGATTTGAACTGTTTCGGGAGCTTTTGTCTGCAGTTTGAACAGTTTGGGTCTTGGATTTGTGATTTGAACTGGTTTAGACAGAATTGAGTAGATTTGGGAATATGCAACATCTCCGCTCATTTAAACTCCTGCAGGTTAGCTTAGTGTTCTCGATCTTTAAAAAAGGCATAGGTGAGACAATTTTGTTTAATTTCGGTGACTTGTGGTTGATTGAAAGTGAGAGAAATGACTCTTAACCTTTTTTTTAAAAGCAGTTTTATGAGATTTAAGGTGATTCTCAAATTTGCCAAGAAAGTTTAGAAGGAAAGAAAAAGGCCATACTTTTAGCATTAGCAAAGAAGTTAGATTTGGATTTAACCAAGGACAAGTAAATCTGAAATTGTAAGGGAGTTAGTCTGTTTCTCTCAAACAGTTTAGTATTTGACAAGTGCAGTAGAGGTAGAAAACCTTTATGTTACAATTGAGGAAAATGGAATTGGAGGAGAAACAGAGAGGGAGAGAGAAAGAGCGAAGGGAAAAGAAAGAAGGTTCTTAACTGAGTGAAAAGAGAATTTGACCTTGAGAAGCTGCAACTTAGCAAAGTCAAGTTAACAGGGTGGAGATTAAAAGTGAAGGTAGTGATATATACCAATATGTTAAAAGGTCTGCCATATTTTGATGAGAAAGATGCTGAAGCCGCCTTTATTTCATTTGAAAAATTAGCTAGGCAGATGGAGTGGTCTCAGGATTTTATAGGTAATGCTAGTTCAGGCTAAACTGGTAGGCAGAGTGAGTGAGGTATTTGTCTCACTGTCAGATGAGGGCTCAAGGGATTATGAAGAAGTTAAACATGCTATTTTAAGTGTTCATGAATTGGTACCAGAAGCATATAGACAGTCATTTAGAAACACCAAAAAGGAACCAGGTCAGACTTGAGTTGAGTTCAAAAGAATTAAATGTCATTTTGGTAGATGGATACGTGCTTTGAAAATAGATAAGACTATGAGACTTTAAGAGATTATTCTGCTGGATGAATTTAAAAACTTTCAGAGATTGTAAGAATTTACGTGGAGGAAGTCAGAAGGGCAGCAGTACTGGCAGATGAATACATGGTGGTGCTTAAGACTAGCTTCTGGCCAGAATTTCTATCCTGCGAGGGATAGAAGTTGGGAGAAGGGGGGATCCTACACTATGAAACCAAGAATCAAGTGCACTGGTAAGAATTTATCACAGATTACAGAAGCTCAAGAGGGTGGGCAGGAGGTGAAAGGCCCCAGATGTTTCACTATAATGGTGTGGGGCACAGAAAATTACAGTGCCGGTGGTTTCAGAAGGGCACTGGGAAAAGATGTTTTCACTACCAGAAGGTGGGACGCATAGCAAAGAAGTTAGCAGTGTTGGTCATTAAAGAAAAGCACTATGGGAAAAGATGTGGTGAAAGAACCTAAACCAGTGGCATTAGTGAAGGTAGTAAAGGAGATCACAAGAAGAGCCAAGGAGTTGCACCAGAGTGCACAGCCTAGGCAGGGGCTGGGTATGGAGTTAGTACCTGATCTCTGCAAAGAATTCACCTCTGTGGGTAAAGTTTACTCAAAGAATAGGGGGAGAAGGACAAAAGTTATAATTTTGAGAGATCCAAGATCTAACCAATCGCTGATAATAAGGGATGAGCAAATATGCACTCTGACTGATGTGTTACTGAAGAGTGTGGTAATTTGTGAGATAGGTGGACAGAAATGTAATGCTTCCCTATGTAAGATCAGGTTGGAGTGCCAGTGGGAGTGATTGAGAGTGTCAGTTCCAGGAATTCGGTTCATTCTTGGGAATGATTTGGCAGGATGGAAGGTGGGAGTGACACCCCTTGTTGTGGAGAAGCATAAGGAAAACCAAGAAGCTGAGGAGTTAAAACAGAAATATCCTGGTATTTTCCCAGACTGTGGGGTAATGAGATCCCACGATCATAAGTCACAGCACAAAGTGAAAAGTAAAGAGCAAGGTTCAGTTAGCAGATACCCTGTTTGATGTAATGCTGCAGGAAAAACCTGAACAGGCAGAGGGTCAGACAGAAGTGTTTTTAGTCCCGAGAGGCTGAGAGACTTGCAACAATGAGACAAAACGATAAGTGATATGTGGATGCACACTCCAAAAGAGGCAGAGAATATTCCGGAGGGTCACTATTTGAAAGATAAAATCCTAAGGGGAAAATGGAGACCACGGCAGGTTAGTGCAGAGGAGAAATGGGCTGAAGTGCACGAGGTTGTGTTGCTGGTAGCATACAGACAGGAAGCATTACTGGTAGCACAGGAACTATCTGTAGGAGGTCACCTAGGAGTACGAAAGACTCCGGCTAAGGTACAAAAGCATGTTTATTGGCCTGGAATGCGCAAGAATGTTAACATGCCATGCATGCCAAAAGGTAGGTAGGCCACAGATGGTAATAAAACCAGCACCATTGTTGCCAATTCCCGCATTTGAAGAACCTTTCACGCTGGTTATAATTGACTGCATCGGTCCCCTCCTGAGAACTAAAAGTGGGAACCAGTACTTGTTAACCATAATGGATGTGTCTACCAGGTTTCTGAAGGCAATTCCATTATGGAGTACCAAAGCAAAAAGGGTAGTAGAGGAGTCGGTAGCTTTCTTCACATGGTATGTGCTACCCAGAGATTCAATCGAGACCAAGGGTCAAGTTTTTTTACTGCTAACTGTTTGAGGATATGGATAGCTTAGATATACAGCACTTTAAATCCAGTGTGTAGCATCCTGAATTCCAGGGAGCTTTAGAAAGGTGGCATCAGACCTTGAAAACCTTTTTTTGAGAACATTACTGTCAGCATTACTCAAATGGTTGGGATAAAGGTATCCTATTCTTTTATTGTTTGCTATTAGAGTTGCCACAAGTAAATCTATTCAATTCACTCCCTTCAAGTTAATATTCAGGCATGAAGTGAAAGACCCTTTGAAATTAAAGAAAAATTGACAGGACCAAAGTCTGAGATCTCACACTTGGATTATGTATCGGAAGTGAGGGAGAGATTAAATTGAGTAGGTGAGGTAGCTAAACAGCACCTAAAGAGGGCACAGCGGAGAATGAAGCAGGTGGCAGCTAAAAGCTGTGAGATTCTGACGTTTTCCCAAGGGGATAACGTGTTGGTACTGTAACCAGTCTTGGAGATCCCTTCAAAGCCAGGTTTAGTGGTCCCTACCAAATTGAGAAAAAGTTGAGTCAGGTGAACTATCTAATAAAGATGCCAGACAGGAAAAAAAAATGTATCGGGTATGTCATGTGACCATGTTGGAACCCTAATTAGATGAGAGGGAAAGAACTGGTGAAACAGGTGTTAGTTACTGCCCTGCAGAGTGAGGAAACAAATCCAGATGATATGGATTTTGATGTACTTCAAATTTTGATGTGATTAAAAAATAAGTCCTTGAGGAGTGGGATAGATTAGTAAGCTATCTGTTTCAGGAGCACAGAATGGAGTTGAAAGATTTGTTACTGCAGTATAAGGACATATGTAAGAATCAGATGGGGGAGGACTAATGTTATTGTACGTGAAGTAGACATAGGCAATACTGCTCCAATAAAACAACACCCCTATTGGCTTAATCATCTCAAAGCCAGACAGGTCCAGGAGTGGAGGCCATGATTGATGAGGACATCATTGAACCAAGCCAGAGCAAGTGGGGTTCGCTGATCTTCTTAGTTCCCAAACTGGATGGGATTCGATGATTCTACGTGAATTATCGGAAGGTCAATGCCGTTACAAAATCAGACTCCTATCCAATTCCTAGATTGGAGGACTGTATTGAGAAAGTCAGACAAGCCAGTTACATCACCAAGTTGGTCTTAATGTGTGGTTACTGGCAGGTAACTTTTTATCAAAGGCTTCGAAAGAAATTTCTGTTTGTTACCCAAAATAGGCTATAATCAGTTTAAAGTGATGTCCTTTGGAATGAAGAACACACCCATCACATTCCAAAGACTCATGAACAGGGTTGTGGCTGGGTTAGTAAACTGTGCAGTCTATTTGGACGACATAGAGATCTTTAAGTCCTGGAATGATTACATGGTACAGTTGGCAGAACTCTTTGAACGTCTGAAAAGCAAAACTGGTGATAAACTTAAATAAAACTGAATTTGCTAAAGCAGAGGTGACGTTCTTGGGACATAACATCAGTCATGAAAGGTTGACCCCACAGAATGCAAAGACAAAAGCCATCAAGGCATTTCCATGACCAACCTCTAAGAAAGAGGTGCTTCAATTCTTAGGACTCAGTGGATTCTATCAGAAGTTTGTTCCAAATGTCAGCAGTGTAGTGGCACCGTTAATGGATTTGCTGAAGAAGAACACAAAAAGTTTCGGTGGACAGAACCATGCCGGGAAGCATTCGACCATTGATATCAGTATTAACCACTAAACCAGTTTTAGCTACACCAAACTTTTCAAAACCTTTTAAAGTCGCCATTGATGCTAGTGACATAGGAGTTGGAGCTGCACTGCTACAGGAAGATGAGGATGGGATTGAACTGCCAGTTGGTTACTTTTTGAAGAAGATTAACATCCACCAGAGGATGCTCCACGATCAAAAAAGAACTATTGAGTTTGGTACTGGTCTTACAACGTTGTTTGTAACATACACATTAAAAATGTGTCAAAGATGGTGGTGTACATGGATTACATTCCTCTTACATTCTTAGATTGTTTTAAAGACAAGAATATGAGACTACTTCATTGAAGTCTTATGTTAGGGACTTTTAAATTAAAAGTTTTACATGTTTCAGGTTGTAGGAATGTAATCGCAGATGTGTTATTGCAGATTTAACTGATAAAATTTGGATGAGATTTGTCTTTAATGTTGTTTTCATACAGTTATATGGGAAGAAGTTAAGGTGAACTTAGATGAAAATTATCAGTATGTTAGGGTAATGTATTTACAGAATAGAAAGAATGAAGCCATCTTTTCATTATGATCAATTTTTCTTTCTTGGAGGGGGGCAATGTTACAAAGATGTGGGTGTACTATACCTTAAGAGTTTAAAAGCTAGCAGAACTACCTGACAGCACCACATCTTCTGAATAAGATACAATGTAACGTATTGTCCAGCATCTAGGGTATTTGGTTACCTAGACACAAAACCAAACTTGGTAGGCCAATCAGTTTAAATGATACCGTCCAAAAAAAACTAAACTTCAATCCCATTTTGAATTTAGTATATTGACAATATTACAAGCAAATAACACCATCTGATGCTTTAGAGGTATAAGACTGGGAAAATTGAACAGTTGGAGGAGAACTGCCAAAAGACCATCAGATGTAGGCAGCTAGTAAGAACCCCTGAGAGGTACCTGTCTAGAGAAGGAGTTTGCACCGAGACCAACATTAACACAAACCTGGAGAGCATCTCTACAGAAGTAGAACAATGGCTGGCTGGTTTTGAAATTTGAATTTTTTTGGTAAATCTTACTCTGGGTGGGAGGAGGAGGTGGTTATCAGACTAGTATTATAGAAGGGAAAGTAAAAGATAGGTTAGAGGAAGGAGTTAATAAATAGTTGTTAGTTAATTATTCTCTGTTATACTTTAAGAATTGAAGTTTTTAATTTTTACTTTAAATAGTTCTTGGCCTCGAATTTTCAGATTACTGCATGGGATAAATCTTTTCTGTGTTGCTAGTTTAAATTAAGCAGGAAGGTTTACCCCATGTCATAACAATGGGAAATATTAATTTTGTTTTAAGCATCTAAAACCATAGTTTATAAAGTGTAAGGGGAAGCAGTATTTTGCTCTGAAGTCAATACATTGCAGTTAAATCTAACTGAAAATGAAAAAGCCGCACAGCAGATGGTCACTGTTGATCCCATAAGATTTGTGCATTGCTGTACGGCTGGATCTGATGTCAGCGCAGCCTATGAAATGTTATTTTTGGGATACTTCCAGCAGTTTGGAAACTCTTTCACCAGCCAGAATGCTTATTTATAATTGACCATTGAACAACCAGCAGCTGGTTGGGGAAGAGCATGTGGTGTTGCTAATAATTTGGAAATTTATGAAATGTCAGAGATGCAAGGAACACCAACAATAACTCAAGGCGACATCTAAGTGGATTCAATATAATTAGTCATGTTTATAAGAGAAACAAATGTTATTAAATGACAAGTTTTCAAAATCTAATGGTTGCTAAATGTGTTAAAGAAAGATTACATCTTATGTTGTGCTTTTCTTGATCACAGGATGTTTTCAAGTGCTTTTCAGCAAATGAAGTATTCTTGAAACATCATCACTTTGTAATGTAGGAGCTGAGACACCTTTTTTGTAGAGGGGTCTTCCTCAAATAGCAATGTGGCAATGACTAAACTTTTTTTTAACTGATGGTGATTGAGATTTAAGCATTGAACAGGATTACCCCTATTTGTAACAAATAGTAAATTTAGAATCATCAGATCCCTACAATGTGGAAATTGGCCCTTCAGCCCAATAAGTCCACACTGACCCTCTGAAAAGAAACCCACCCATGACAGTTTTCCCTATCATACATTACCCCTAAACCTAATGCATCTAACCTACACGTCACTGAATACTACGGGCAATTTAGCATGGCCAATTCACCTAACCTGTGCACATCTTTGGATTATGGGAGGAAACTGGAGGAAACTCACACAGACACAGGGAGAATGTGCAAACTCTAAACAGACAGTCACCTGAGGCTGGAATTGAACCTGGGTCCCTGACGCTGTGAGACAGCAGTGCTTGCCACTGAATGTGTTGAAAAGGAAGAGAGAGCCATATATCTATTTGCTGGCAATGCTAGGTTAGATACAAAAAAAACCTCCAGATGCTGGATGGTATTCTAAGAACTTAGACTAAAACATAACCTTTAAAAGTTCCTTTAAAACTTTGTGAGTTGTGACAACTGCAAAACTCCAGATCAATGTGGAGAAAGTGTGAGGTCATTGACTTTCTTTCTAAGAAAGATAGATATGAATACTTTCTAAGTAGCAAGAAGATAGTAACTGTTATGATAGCATATAATTATAATGAGCAGAGAAATTTCAGAGTTCACGTACAGCTATTGAGAGGCTAGTAAATGGGTTTTATATGGGTGCTGAGCTTCGTTTAATCAAAATTTCAAACCGAAGATTATTAAATCCTTGTTAGGCAAGTGTACTTAGCATTATAAAATCAAGTTGAATTGATAGTTTGTCATTATCAGGACTGGTCTAATTGAATGGCAAAATGAGCTCTTCAAGATGAAACCCCAACTTGTCTTCCTGTGTTCATTTTTAAGTCACTTTCAGCTTTTCCATTACTTATCTGTGGAATGAAAATGAAATCTCTGAATAAAATTATTCAGATGATGGCTTTTTTTTAGTGCTTGTACTGATGCACAATGATTGTGCAACTGTAACAGTTATTTTCAATTCTGCAGTAAGTGTTTATTGTGTATATTTGTTGACCGTTTGTGTTTGTTTCTCAGTACACAGTAATGGTGGGAAACCAGCACCACCCCCACTGCCACCCGTTAGGTCATCCAGTACGGAACTTACAAGCAGAAGCCAGCATACACCCGGCCTGACCCGGACATCGCTGCACTCTGTTCCTCCCCCACCCCCACCGGCACCACTAATACCACCACCACCTTTACCACTTAAAGTTCGACAAGGAGCTTTGATTACACAGTCACCAATCTATGGTAATTATAGACAATGTTTTGACTTTAAGCAAGTGTAAGATGTCCATAATTCAATTGAACCTCAAACTAAATTTTTTTTTTGCTTAATCTAAAAATTTTAACTTGGAGTGGAACTTGAAACCATACACACTATAGTCCTGTGCTAAGGTTGACGTCAAGGTGAGCGCTTGCTGGTGGATGAGATCAGCAGTAGTTCAAATGTCTACCTCCAAAGGGCAATTGTTTCATCTAATTATTAATATGGAAGTTCTGCACATCATTTCCTGCCAGCCATACTGGTGTGCCAGATATTAAATGGAGGCTTTTTTCTTCAGAAAAGTTAGGCTGGTTTGAAATGGATATTAAATATATGCAGGTCACAGTACAGATGTAATATATTCTAAAGAACTTGCATTTGTCTCCTTCAAAATATTACAAAGCACTTCAAAACTGGAAGATTATTTAAGAAGCATACTTACTGCTGTATAAGCTTACCCCTCCAATCACAATCTCTTTCCAACCTAAGTTGTGGCTGGCCTAAGTTTTTCAGTAAATCATAATTACAAATCTTTACAAGAAGGTTGACTACATAATCTGTTTTATGGTATTGGTTGAGGGGAAAATGTTGACCAGAATACTGGGAAAAGCTGGCTGTTCTTCAAATAGAGTTACAGACCATTTTATGTCCAGCTAATCACATGGTAAGAGTCTTGCTTTAATGACCTATCTAAAAGACAAGACCTTTCGCAGTGCAGCTGTCCCTCGGTACTGCATTGAATATCAGGTTCAATTATTTAAGCAAGCCCTGGTGTGAAATTTAACCCAACACCTTTTGACTCTGAAGGGATGGGCCTACCTTCAAACCAAGTTAACAATGACCCAAGGCCAGTGATCTCTGGATTGTCTGCGCACACATGATACAAGATATCAAAACTCTGTGGAAGATTTGAAGCATTGACCCCTCCCCTCCCAATACCTACAGCAATGGGATTGACTCTTAACTGTTCTCTGTAATCGTTTGATGCAACAGAGTGGCTTGCTTGGCCTTTTTCAAAGTTTAATGACCAGAAAGAAACTGGACAGAAAACACTGGCATCGGCTTGGCTACTGGAAATGGCAAGGGGAGGCAATAGCTGAATGGTTTTATTGCTGGACTGTTGAGACTGAGATAATGTTCTGGGGACCTGGGTCGAATTCCAACAGCAGATGGTGGAATTTGAATTTGAGTGATCAAAATTTAGAATTAAGAGTCTAATGATAACCATTCATCCATTGTAAATTGTTGGAAAGCCCTTCTGGCTCATTAATTTCCTTCTGAGGAAAGGAAGCTGCCATCTTTACCTAGTCTGGCCTAGACCTCAGACTCTCAGCAATGTGGCTGACTCTTAACTGTCCTCTCTGCAATTAGGGATGGGCAATAAATGCTGAACTCGTCAGTGATACCCACATCCTGTGGATGAATAAAGATACACAAATGCAACCCTCAAAGTACTCCTTACCAATATTTAAGATCTTGTGCCAAATTTAGGAGACTCCTCCCACGGACTAGTAGAACAGCCTGATCCACTTGTACTCATGGAATTTATAAAACATCTGAGACTCCACAATTACCATCAGTGAGTACATCCGTCAGGATAAATGGGAAGCCTATGGGTGGCACTATGGTATGCAGTCAAAAATGAGATGCCCTGGAAGTCCTGAACATTGACTCTAGACCCATTAGGTCTCTTGTTATCAGATTGAAAATGGGGATGGAAGTCTCTTGCTGATTATCATCTAAACACCCATCACCCTGTCCGTTGATGAATCACTATTCTCTATGTTGAACACCAATGAAAAGAAGAACTGGTGGTGGAAATGGCACAAAATGTACTCTGGGAGTGATCTATAATATTCATACTAAGAGTGGCTTGGGTACACCTATCACTGATCGAGCTGGTCTAGTCCAAAAGGATATAGCTGCTGGACTGGATCAGCAACAAGTGGCGAGATAACCAACCAGGAGGAAATACGTAATTGATCTTCTACTCCCTCATCTACTTGCAGCAGGTGCATCTGTCCATGAGAATATTGGGAGAAGTGACTACTAAGGGCTCTTATGGCAAAATGGAAGTGTCAATCCCTGGACCAGGAGGCCTGGGTTCAAGTCCCACCTGCTCCAGAGTTATGTAATTTATGTTGATTTGAAAAATGTTAAATTTAAAAAAAAAATTAGAAGTGATAACTACATTATCATTGCATAGTCAAAGTCCTGTCTTCACACTGGATATCGGTCTTTATGACTGTGCTAAATAGGATGAATTTTGAACAGATCTAGCAACTGAAAAATGGACATGGCATGAGGTGTTGTGGGCCACCAACAGTGGAACCGTTAATCTGTAACATTATGACCTGGAATAGCAACCATTCTACCATTTCATATCAAGCTGGGAGATTAACTTTAGTTCAGTGAAAGATGTTATGGACCAGACTAGACACCCTTCAAATTATTTTCAGAAAGTAGCCTACACTCTAACCCTTAATTCAAAGGTAGATGTGAAGTGGGTGTTCCAGACGTGATGTGACTGGTCAAACCATTTGACGTTAAGCAAAACAATTTAGTTAGATACTATAGTTAAAATACAAACAAAAGGAAGGAATTTAGAATAACAACGGAATAATTGATGCAGTAACGATTATAAATTTACTGTTCCAATACAGCAACACCCTATAAACACACCCCTGGGCAAAAAGGTAAATTTAGACACAGATTCTTACATCCCACTCAACGTCAAGAGACATTCAGAGAAAGTCCGTAAGAAATCATTTACTGAAGTTCCAACTCTTCTGGCACCCAAACAGCTTCCACTGCTGCAGCTGAAAATAAAACTGGAAAACCTGATCTTGGAGAAAACTGGCCATTTCCTTTCCATTGTTACATGTGTTTTGCGTCTACTGCATCCAGTTATGAATCGTCATGGACAGTTAAACAACTAGCAGGAAGTGAAGTCTCCACAAATATCCCCATTCTCAACATTGGAGGAGTTGAGCACATCAATACAGAAGACAAGCTGAAGTATATACATCTATCTAAGTGGATGTTCCATCATGGCCTCCTCCTTGAGGTCCTAAGCATCACAGATGTCAGTCTTCAACTGATTTCAGTTTGCTTTATAATATATTGAGGAATGGCTGAAGATACACCTCATCCTGACTTGGAACAATGTTGCTGATCCTTCATTGTCATTGGGTCAAAAACCAGGAAATCCCTTCCAAACAGCACCATGCATATGTTACGATACAGCGGTGAACCCTCCTGCTAATTAAATCAAACATCCCGAAAAGCTCACTTCTCCTAGTAATCTGTTAAAGTATGGATGACAGAACTCCTAAATTCTACTATTTAAAGGAAAAAAAAATCAATTTATTCTTCATTCAGCTTTCTACATCTTTTATGATATGCTATTCAGCTGACTGCAGAAAATTGGAAGTAAAGTGCACAAAAGCATAATATTGCAGATATTGGAATTCTCTTTCCCCAACTCCCAAAAGGAGCTTCAGTTGCTAAAGGATCTCTTCTGTTCTTAACATTTTGCCCTTGGCGATCTGTTGCATTATTAGTGAACCTTTTTGGGTGTGTGAGGAATGCAACACTTTTGCTCCGCGAGTTCTTGAATAAGACTTGAATGGGGGCCTCTGGCCTGGAGACAACAGTGCTACCCACTTAAACACTACTTCCTAGTCAACAGTAAACAGATATTGATTTGATTTTCCACACCTCTGTTTGATGAAGCAGTAAGTGATTTGGAAAACCTAAGTGGAAATTCAACCCTGAAACCTTTTAGTAGAATATGAACTTCATACTAATGGAAACTGTATTCTAATTCAAGTGTTGTCTGAAAAAATCACCAGTGAATTAAAAATTGGCTTGTTTCTTATTTGGTTTTGATTTGTTTAATTATTTGTTTTTCACAGATGACTTTGAGTCCAAGTATAATTTCCATTCAGTTGAAGACCTTCCACCTCCAGATGAGTATAAATCATTTCCCAGGATATATCCCAGCAAGCAACCAAGAGGTGAGCCCATTGTTGATTCAGTATTAATCTAAGTATAATCCTTAGGTCTAATAAATGATTCATCAAATATACATGGTGGGGAATTGATGCCACTTGTTGAATTCAAAGGGTAGGGAAATTGGGCAGGATGTAAAATGTGATCAACTTGATTGCTTCAGATTTGTTATACAAACACTGACCAGGATGTTGCAGCCCCAATTTCCCAAAAATCTTTCATCTCCATAGTGGTGACCCGAAATTTATTTACCACTGGTTTAAAAAATATTTAAAGATCCAAAGGTCATAGAGTCATAGAGATGTACAGCACGGAAACAGACCCTTCGGTCCAACTCGTCCATGCCGACCAGATATCCCAACTCCATCTAGTCCCACCTGCCAGCACCCAGCCCATATCCCTCCAAACCCTTCCTATTTATATACCCATCCATTGAGGAATGGAATTCCAGAGACACTCAACTCTGAGAAAATGTTTTATCCTCATCTGTACCTTAAATTGGTGCCCCCTTATTTTCAAACTATGACGCCCAAGGTTAGATTCTTCCACAAGAGGAACCATCCTTTCTCAATCCACCTCCAGTCCCATGAGGATCTTATAGGTTTCAGTGAAATAACCTCCGACTCTTCTAAAAACTCCAGAAGATACAAGCCTATCCGCCTAGTCTTTCCTCAATCCAGGTGTTAATCTGATACATCTTTTCTGAACTGCTTCCACTACATTAACATCTTTCTGTAAGTATGGTGATCACTACTATACACCATACTCCAAATATGGTCTTACCAATACCCTGTATAACTGAAGTAAACCTCCCTCCTCTTGCATTAATTTCCCCTTGTAATAAAACATGACGTTCTATTAGCTTTCCTGATTATTTGCTGTACCTCCATTCTAACCTTCTGAAATGCATACCTCTGGACACCCAGATTGCTTTGTGTTTCAAAGGTCTCACCATGGAGGTGCTATGCTTTTTTTAGTCTTTCTGCCAAAATGAACAATTTCATGCTTTTCTACAATATATTCCATTTGCCAGGTTTTTGTCCAATCACTGAATCTATCTCTATGTGCACATTACAACTCATTTCCTGTTTATCTTTCTCCTCAGCAAATTTAGTTCCCGTGCTTCTGAGCCCTTCATCCAAGTCATTTAGATAAATTATAAAGAGTTGAATCCCCAGCATCAAACCCTCTGGGCACTATACCTGCAACATCCTGTCAGCCTCAAAACAAAAACTTGTTTATTCCTACTATCTGCTTCCTGTTAGCCAGCCAATCTTCTATCATGCAATATTTCATCCCAACACTGCAGCTCTTTGGCAGTGTAGACTTGATGGGCTAATGCTATACTACTGCCTACATTAGTCCCACTTTCCTGCACTAGGCCCATATTATTGAATGCTATGACTCTTTTCTCTGTGTACCCTTTGGTGTAGCACATTATTAAATACCTTTTTTGAGCTTGCAGTGCAATGCATCGCCTGGCTCCCCATCCATCGCGCAAGTTACTGCTTCAAAAAATTTCAAAAATTTGGTTAAATGGCATTTCCTTCTGATATACAGCACAAACCCTTCAGTCCAACTTGTCTGTGCTGACTGGACATACCATCTGATTTGGTCCTATTTGCCTGCATTTGGCCCATGTCCCTCTAAATCCTTTCTATTCATATACCATTCCAAACCATTTTGGCTCTGCCAGATTTACCTTGGACATATCGAAGTGCCCTGTTATAACTTCTTTAATTCTAGCTTCTAACGTTTTTGCACTGACAGATGTTAAGCCAACTGGCCTGTCATTTTCTGCTTTCTGTCTCCTTTTTTTGAATAAAGGAGTTACATTAGTTATTTTCCAACCTAAAAGTATTTTCCCCAAATTTAATGAATTTGGTAAATTAAAAGCAAAGAAACAGCGATAATGCTTCAAGTTCAAGATGAATATTTTTAAAAAAAACTGAAGAATATCTGTTTCAATGTTCTATAGTTGTGCCAGACCTGCTAAGTTTCTCCAATTTTCTCTTTTATATTTCAGACCATTTGTCTGAAATATAATTTAATTTAAATCTGATTTAATTTAAAATTACTGTTTTCCGATCCATGAGTGTGTTTTTAAAATTGTAGCATGTTTCTCTTTCTATGCAGTAATGTCCAGCAATGTTTTTTCTTGTTTTCAATACAGTAATTGAATTTAGTCCCAAAGATGGGTTAAAACAGAAAGCTGGAGAAAGGAAAAAACTAGGAATATATAGTGAAGAGAGATGGTGTAAAAGGAAAAGTTTAGCACTCCTATTATGCTACATCAAATAGTTTAATATCAGATCCATTTCCGAGAGTCATGTTTGTGAACCTCTATGGTTGTGCTGTCTGATTTTGTTCTGCTCTTGAAGCTTTGTTTTCCCAGACACAAGCACATGCTGATCCTTGAACATTTCCACAGTTAATTCTTTTCTGAATTTAATGAAGGTAAAACTGAACACTTTTTTAAAGGCTTAACAAGATGGTTATACTGCATTAAATTTAATGCATCAAATAGGCTTTAATCACTGAGCAGATTGTGTTCCTACTGAGAGCAAATATTCCAGATTGTTCCAATGAGGTTGGTTAGATACGTTTGTGTCAAATCATTGCAAGAGGTGTTTTTTTTTAGACTTATGGAATTATTGATTGATAATGAATATGAAGTTGTGAATTAACTCATTTTAGGTAATAACTGAGCAGAACATAGTGTCTTTGTTATAACTCAACATCAATACTTTTAAATCAAATATCAACATTGAACGTTTAATTTAAGCAATTTCTCTGATTAAGAAAATGTGCTTTACTGCCTGTTTGAGCAGGTTTTTGACCCCGGTGACACCATAGCTGAGCCTGCATCTCTCACATCTGATGTCCAATCACATGAAGCTTACTGTAAGTGTCAGTCGATAGCAATTGGGAATGGAACATCAGCTTATCTTGTTTCCTTCCCCAGTACAAGGCCACAGAGGGGAGCTGTAGAACTTTTTACCACCATTTTAGACCGAGGTCCCCTCATCATGTAAACTTCAAGCAGGTAATCCTTTATCACCTAGTACTATAGTTACCTCTGGAGAACATAGCTGGTTTTGTCTAGACTCATCAAGTGAGATGCATTAGTATGGGGAAATGCAGCAATTTTGTGTCAGGTGCTGGATGAATATTTTCTTAAAATTTTAAGTATGCTATAGATTAACTTTTCCAATGCCAAGTGGCAACTTGACAGCTAATTAATGTTAGTATCCTCTGTTAGTCTGAGACAGCTACATATGGGCTGATTGAAGAATGACTCTGAAACTATATACTTTCTGCTGGTTGGATCAGTCTCCAGGCTACCTGAACCAGTGAACTGCAGTCCGGTATCTATTTGATGTCCTTAGTCAAATACTAGCATGGTAATTAGACCTAGATCTCTGAACAGATCTGCCTTTCCACTGGCATGATTGGCTGGCTAGCCAGATAGGTTTAAAATAATTACATAATCACTGTTGTTTCAGTTGCTTTATTCCTTGCCATTGCTGTTTTCCTACATACATACTATTTCCTTGTATGCAAGATGCTCCAGCAGTAAAGAACCATTTTGGGTGTTGATAAAATGTGCTTTTGTACACATTTCTAACCACAAATGCAGAAAGTTACAAGCCTATAAAATAGACACAAAGTTAGTCTGTACGAAACAATCATCGCTGTACTTGCTGAGCAGAGAAAATGCCCTATCTTCGAATTGCAAGTTTAGGGGTGCAGTGACTGTAGGGGTTTGAGTATTTTTAAAATTGATATGTATATAATATCCACTAATATCAAGTTTCTAGGATTGATTACTGCTTCTCAAATTCACCTGTAGAAATTTTAAAGTGCAAGTTGTAAAAGTTGATAGGTGTGGGTATTGTGATGAACTGGGCTGGTTCTAAGCATGCTGCCTGATTATTCTCATAAACACAATGTACAGCCAACACCTCTTGTGCTAATGAACGGCTGCATACCTCCGCTGAGTTCTGAATGTGTCCAAGGCAATCACCTGTTAAAGTTGGTCTGCATTGTTTAAAGCTATATTGTATCTTTAATTGGAGAGATGTTGCAGCTGGATCATTTTCTGGAAATCAGTTGAAGTCTGATTCTGACCTGGGAAAGATGCACAGGAATGGTGCACTATGGGAAAGCACAGGGTCAAAGTCTGTCTGATCCTGCATTGGTCACCTCATTTTCAGAAGGTATGGAGGAGGAGGCATGCTCTACCCAGAGGGCAGGAATCTCTCTGGTAAATGGAAAAACAATGATTCTAGATAAGCATGACTATAAATGCCAGGAGTCGGGTCCTGAAGACATGGATGCAAACTTTGCAAGAAGTTCAATTTTTCATAAGTGGTCAACCTCAGTGAATAAATCTTCAAACATATCCAACCAACCCCACAAATAACCTGTGGCATTGGTCACGGGCACAATTCCCTATCTTGCAGTAAAAGGTGGCATGCAACTGAAGGTAGCAGGTGCTCACTGGTAAGGGAAAGATGTGACTGCATGTCCTCACAGCCCCATAGATGCGACGTTATCGTTATCATTGGAGTAGCTACTGCTAAAGTCAATGCAAGTGGGAGAGCTGTAAAGGATGATGTCATCCTCATAATCCTCCTCCAAATATCCCTCCTACAGCTTATCCCCTCAACTTCAGATTTAGAAGATGAAGATTATTTAAGCATGCAATTTTACTTCTCTCCCCTTCCACCTTGTCACCATGTTGTTAGGGCTTCTTCCTTTTAAGGTAACAGTGCTGCTGCCTGGCAATAAGAGCAACAAGTGGAGGAACAAGACGACAACTATGATGAGGAAACAATAAGCATCACAAACATCAGCTCAAATACTGACACTATGTCTAGAGAAAGGATATGTGTAACAAATCACTCTGATTGCATTGTCCTTCTCCTTGCCCTGACAGCAGACCACTCCAGCAATGTCAGCTTTCTGGAGAATGAGGTCTTCATAGTTCTGCTATGGAAGATTCAGGTTAGCACTTTAATGTGACAGGCTGGAGAAAAGGGGTGATGGATATTCACACTTAGATGTTTGGTGCATTGGTAGACTGTGCTCATTGTCAAGGAGCATGGGTCAGTGCAGCACCAAATTTACACAGGGGCTTTTCTCAGAGCTTGGAGACTTTGCTTTCTAGTATGGAGCTGTGACCAATTCCATTAACACACTTTTGCACTTAACCATGATCCAGTTTCTGGGCTACCAGAGGATGTGGTTGAGGCTGTACAATTGCAACATTTAGGCATTTGTATGGTTATATACATAGGAAGGGTTTGGAGGGATATGGGCTGGGTGCTGCCAGGTGGGGCTAGATTGGGTTGGGATATCTGGTCGGCATGGACGGGTTGGACCGAAGGGTTTGTTTCCATGCTGTACATCTCTATGACTCTGACTGTGTTGTCTTAACTTGCATTGCTACGGAAGCAGAGGCCCCTGGGGTGCTGTAGTGGAAGACTGGGCTGTCAACATGGCAATGACTACTGGTGCTCTAATGAGTTTGCATGATCTCTCAGAAGTCCAGCAACCGAGAGTCTAATAGACTACCGTGATTGATGGTTGGCTGTCTGGGGGATTGCATTGGTTCCATGGAGCAAAAGCCTGTTTTCTCAAGGAAAGTAATTAATTATTTGTCTCCTGAACTCTCACTACCAGTGCTGTTGTTACTTGCCAGCCAGCCACCAACCAGTCCAAGCCCAAGCTGCTGCCATTTATGCCAAGATGATATAGACCCTTGCCAAGATCTTTTCCCATCTCAGTGCAGCTTGAGGTGGTGCTTCAAGACCACTTGCAGTCAGCCCCTCAGGAGCCTTCCACTAGCCATGCTATAATCACTGGGGCAGTACTGTGTAGGAGCACATTGTTACAAATCCTGCCAGGATTTTAAGTCTTCAGTGTGTAACAAATCCACATACCCAGTAATTGTCTCCAGAGCAAAGACTAACTTTATTGTCAATCAAAAAGAATTAAACAAAGCACTATTAACACTGTTAACATCATGTAATTTACAAGTGCACATAATATGAACTGTTTACTTTTTACTTCCACCAAAGGATTTACTTCTACATTACAACAATCTTGAATGCTTTCATTTTTTGAGACCAACCCAAAGATATACCACAGACCTCTTGAATTCATTTTAATTTGTCTCCGCTTTCAGCCATCATCTGGGTTATGTTTCGATACTGGTTCAAGATTGCTATAAATTTCTTGAACTGGTTGCGAGCTTAAGCAACTGTTCCACTACTTTCCCTCATGAAATCCTAATCTGAAACAGCGCCCGACATTCATTCCAAGGGACTAATGGAGAATTTTTATTTTCTGTTTGAAAGACAAATTGACTATCATCTCCTGCTGGTATTCTCAACTTAGCAAAGTGTAGTCTGCACCAAAACAAAGCTACAACTGCCTCTGTCATTTCTCACATCGAATTGCTTGCTTCTGCCAACGAGCATACATAAAAATTAAGTTAAATTTCAGAACAACCATCTAAGTAAGGCTTGATCCAAAACCATTTTTTTCTGTGACATGTTTTGGGATGGTTCAAATAAAAATGCAAACAAATTGTTTTACTTTCAACACAATCCTTTGATTCTGTAACTAAATATGAATAATATATTGGCAATGGAGATTTACAACTATTGCTGAATCTGTTAAGCAAGTCCTTTGTTTACAACTAAGTTTCACCATTTTTTTGGTAAATATTTTTATTGAAAAATTTTTAGGTTTGTTTACAAAACTAGTATAAAATAGTGTAACCACTTTACAAAATAATAGCAACAGCAATATAAATTAAAAAAAGGCTACTAATCTACTCTACAAACTACTAACACACAAAAGAGGATATATATTAAAATAAAAGCTACAGTATGGTAAATAACTAAAAAAAAATTCAAAATAGAATAATACCAAGTCATAACAAGATAGTGTAACTTTATTGAATGTAAATTAAAACACTTAACACACTCTCATCGCAGCTTCCCATCAGTGGGAGCAAAAGTGAGTAGACTCATTTATGTGAGATTCTTCCTTCCAGGGGTCCCCAAACCGACAGACATCATCTTCACGGTCAGACAAAGGCCCTAGGTAATATGGCCGATACATCTACATCAATATAGGGCCACCATGTTCTGTAAAACAATTCTGTTTTCTGGTGCACCATATTCGTAAGGAGGTCCAGGGGAATATTTTCCATAACTATCCTATTCCAGTTAGCTCACTAAAATGTTTTTCTTCGCACAAAAAGAGAGGATAGTAAATGTTTCTTCCCATGTACATCTAGAGAGGGAAGATTTGGAAAGCCCAAAAGGAGAGACACTGGATCACTCAAGTCTCCGTTCCCAAAATCTTTGCCAAGGCATTCGCTACGTTGTCCCAGTACCTGCGGATCTTGTGGCATGTCCACAAACAATGAGTGAGAGTACCGACTTCTAATTTGCACTTAGGGCACATTGGGGATGCTGCTATCTTAAACTTTGCAAGCCGTTCTGGCACCATGTGGGCCCTATGAAGTATCTTCAATTGAATAGCTCGAGTCCTTTTACAGATAGAGATGTTCCTAGCATTTTCCCAGATGTCCTGCCACCCCCAATTCTTGAGTCCAGGTTTTGTATGGTCGTTCCATGTCCTTCAACACATTATTACCTAGCAAGTGATAGAAAGTACTGACCGAGGCGCCCACTGACCGGAGCGCACTCCTCTCCATATCCGATTTATAAATATTAACCATCAGTGTGGAATTTTTTTTGTATACTTGAAAATACTGGAAGAGGTTCTTGCTAGGTAGCCTGAACCTCTGACACAACTATTTGAAGGACATCATGACCTCCCCATCAAACAGATCTCCCAAGCAGGTGATTCTTCTGGACTCCCAAAGTTTAAAACCAGCATCTATCAAGCCTAGCTGAAGTCCCAACATTCCCACTATAGGAGTGAAGGGGAAGGTTTTTTAAAAAAATTACCCTCCCTTTGTCGCATCATCCTCCAAGCTTTGACTGTATTTAGGACAATTGGGCTTTTACAGTGATCAGTGACAGTTCTCATCTTGTTCCTAAACAACAGGTTGATGAGAGTGCATTTTGTCTGGGAAGCCTCGATGTCCAACCAAATTGATTGTGGTTCACAAAAGACCCAATCAGCCAAGTATGATAGCAAGGAGCTCAGTTGATACTTCCCTGAGCTGGGGACTATATAATTTAAACCTTACAATGAAGTCAGTATACACCTTCTGGATCCAGCACAAGCCCAAAGATGCTCATTCACTATTCGAGTTTTATACTTCTACCTCTGACTTTATAAGCTAAATGTACTGTATGTTATCCTTTTGCCTGTATTTAACTCTAAATATGTTAAAAGTGCATTTAATTGAGTTGCCTGCGCATGTCTTAGCCAATTGCCCTAACTATATACAGTTGCTATCTTCAATTAATGAAACTAAAAATCATATCCTTAAACATATGACCTATGAACCAGATAGTTGGAATAAGACAAAAATAAATGTCAAGTGAATGCGATGATGGCCAGTGACTGAGGGAAGGTTAACAGATGTGGAATTAAGGTTTCCGTTATGATAGCAGAGATGCATGACTTGTTCAGGTCGAGTTTGGCAGAGAGGGATTTTTTTGTTGTTGTTGTTGCCTCCTGCCTCCCTCATCCACTTCCTTTCTTCTCCTCAAGCATCTGTTCCTGCAGCAGCAAATTGTGCAAAGTTGTAAATATCTTCATTCCACTGTTGAGGGAAGGAGAAACGTTAAAGATCATCTGCTTCATTGCCACGGGCAACAATGTTTTCATCCTACTAACTGGCTGCAGTAATGCCTGCAGCAAGTGACAGATTTCATTGAGAAAATCTCAAGTGATGTGCGTATGAGCCTGGGCCCTTGTCTAGAAGCACTAACATGTAGACGATCCTTGAACTAACTCCTCTAGCACCTGTTACAGCATCTTGTTAGACTTCAGCAACTTCAAAGAATTTTAGAAAATCTCAAATATTTGCTTTTTTTTTTGGCTATAGCTCCAATTCTACAATCACAGGTAAGGTGCCAGAAAACTGGAAGTTGGCAAACATGGTGCCTCTATTTAAGAAAAGTTATAGGGAAAAGCCAGGAACTATAGATTGGTGAGCCTGAAATGAGTGGTGGGTAAGTTGTTGGAGGAAATCCTGAGGGACAGGACTTGCAAGTATTTGGAAAGGCAAGAAGTGATTAGGGATAGTCAACATGGCTTTGTGCATGGAAAATCATAGCTCTCAGACTTGATTGTATTTTGAAGAAGTAACAAATAGGATTGATGAGGGTAGAGCAGTGGACATATGGCTTTCTGTAAGGTGTTCAACAAGGTTCTTCATGGTAGACTGGTTAGTAAGGTTGGATCACATGGATTCGAGGGAGAACTGGTCATTTGGATACAGATCTGGCTTGAAGGTAGAAGACAGTAGTGGTGGTGGTGGGTTGCTATTCAGACTGGAGGCCTGTGACCAGTGGAGTGCCACAATGTTTGGTGCTGGGTCCACTGCATTTTGTCACTTAGCTAAATTATTTGGATGTGAACATAGGAGTTATGCTTAGTAAGTTTGCAGATGACACCAAAATTGGAGGTGTAGTGGACAGCAAAGAAGGTTACCTCAGATTACAACGGGATCTTGATCAAATGGGCCAATGGATTGAGGAGTGGTGGATGGAGTTTAATTTAGATAAATGCGAGGTGCTGCATTTTGGAAAAGCAAATCAGGGCAGGACTTATACACTAGGTGCTGGGGAGTGTTGCTGAACAAAGGGACCTTGGAGTGTACATTCATAGCTCCTTGAAAGTGAAGTCGCAGGTAGATAGGATAGTGAAGAAGGCCTTTATTGGTCAGAGCATTGAGTATCGGAATTGGGAGGTCATGTTGTGGCTGTACGGGACGTTTGTTAGGCCACTTTTGGAATACTGCATGCAATTCTGGTCTCCCTCCTACGGGAGGGATTTTGTGAAACTTGAAAGGATTCAGAAAAGATTTACAAGGATGTTGCCAGGCTGAATTGAGTTATAGGGAGAGAGGCTGAACAGGCTGCCGCTGTTTTCCCTGGAGCATCGGAGACTGAGAGGTAACCTTTTTTTTTAAAGAGGTTTATAAAATCATGATGGGTTAAATAGACAGGGTCTTGTTACCAAGGTGGGGGAGTCTAGACTAGAGGGCATTGGTTTAAGGTGAGAGGAGAAAGATATAAAAGGGACCTAAGAGGCAACATTTTCATGCAGAGGGTGGTGCGTGTAAGGAATAAGTTGCTAAAGGGAGTGGGGGAAGCTGGTACAATTCCAACATTTAAAAGGCATCTGGATCGGTATATGAATAGGATGAGGGGTTTAGAGGGATATGGGCCAAATGCTGGCAAATGGAACTAGATTTATTTAGAATATCCGGTCGGCTTGGATGAGTTGGACCAAAGGGTGTGTTTCTGTGCTGTATATCTCTGACTGACTGTATAGGAATCTGTGATTCACATCAGAAGAGCCCTTGCATGTCACTGACATCATTTTGGAACTCTAATGCCACACATCAGGACATTAGATTCCCTAAAGTATGGAAACAGGCCCTTTGGCCCAACAAGTCTACACTGACCATCTGAAGAGTAACCCACCCAGACCCACTTCCCCACATTTACCCCTGACTAATGCACCTCATGCTATGGGCAATTTAGCATAGCCAGTTCATCTGACCTGCACATTTTTGGATTGTGGGAGGAAACCTATACAAACATGGGAAGAACATGCAAACTCGACACCATTGCCTGAGGTGGGAATCGAACCCAGGTCCCTGCTGCTGTGATGCAGCAGTGCTAACTACTGAGCCACTGTGCTGCCCCCACTGTGCCAAAATAGCGCACAAATCTGCTTAGTCTTTTTAGAAGAAACCTGTCATACTTTGGATGCACAAACTGCATTTTCTCATCCAATGAATTTGCACTCGCAGAATCTTGTCCACTTGAAAAGGTTCTCAGGAGCTAGGACTCTGTGACAGGGTGCAAAGTTCACACAATCTCATGAGAGGTGGCCAATTACCAAGCAGGCTAGGAATCTGCTGTTCAAATAAGGACAATGGGTAGGACACTGCAAGAGCCTCAGTAGGTCAGGTGGAAAATGAGAGAGTCTCAAATGAAAGTACTGTAAAAGAAAATTGAGATCTTATTAAGAATGAAGGCCCAGAACACACTCAGAATGCTTATGACCACATCCAACTGTTTGTTCCAGTTTTGTCACTCCGCAATAGCACAACTGACAGTAGTTTCTGAGATCCCTTTGATCTTCTATTGTAAGCTTGACTCCGATACTGTTCTGGACTTCTCTCCTAATGCAGAACCCCATAAGATTTTGCTGATATGCACAGTTAACATCTAATTTCCCTTTCAAACGTGTTGATTGGCTGACTAGTGCCAGTGGAACACACTTCCAGGATGATTTGTGGAAGTGGAAATACACTGTGTGGAGTTCGTCCAACACACCTTGCATCAGTGTTACACGCTGCACTGCCCTGCTAGCCCCCCAATCCCTAAACTGCCTCCATGTGTCTAGGAAGATTTGCGCAGCCTTTGGCAGTATTATTCAGGGAATTCCAGTTAAGTCTTTCAAATTTAGACTTAATAGAATATTAACAAGTATTTTAAAAAAAAAGTTCTTTATGCTCATGACAACTTTACATTTCCATAAATATTGATGCTTTGGCATTCTTTTGGTATAGTTAATACCAGCATCACTATTGGTGGGTTATAGACTGTCTAATGGAAGCCAGGCTGTGTACATACAATCTGAGAAGCAGAGTTGAAAATTTCAAATTGTATACAAGAAAAATCTGAATGGATGATTTCAAATACTGACACAATTTGTGGGCAGTATTTTCGAAAGCCTTTAGAAGATCTAGACCGACCTATCAATCCATTATCAATCTTAGTCAAAGCTAAAGGATAGGTGCCTCAGAATAGGGGGGAAACATTAAAGTTTCCATTATCAAGTCAGCATGACTGTGAGGGGATGAGGCCAACTTTCAGGGTTATCTGCTGGCCCAAACTCTGGGAGAACTGTTCCTGAGTGAGAGATACGCTAGACCAACACAATTGATTGGTTTCACTGTAGGTCATTACTGTATTGATTTATACTATACCGCTGCATTCCTGAATATCCAAACCATTTTCTAGTATTAGTTCACCCAGAAAGTTCACTCATCGTAATAGGGTAGGGCAGTGGATGTTATCTACATGAACTTTACTAAACTATTTGGCAAGATCCTTCATGGTAGGCTGGTCCAGAAGATTGTCATGTGGGATCCATGGTGAGTTGGTAAGTTGAATAAAAAAAATTGGTTTGGTTATAGAAGACCGAGTAGGGGTATTTCTTTTTCTTTGACTGAAGGTCACGACAAGGATCAGTGGTGGGACCTCTTTAATATAGAACATAGAACATAGAACATAGAACAATACAGCACAGAACAGGCCCTTCGGCCCACGATGTTGTGCCGAACTTCTATCCTAGATTAAGCACCCATCCATGTACCTATCCAAATGCCGCTTAAAGGTCGCCAATGAATCTGACTCTACCACTCCCTCGGGCAGCGCATTCCATGCCCCCACCACTCTCTGGGTAAAGAACCCACCCCTGACATCTCCCCTATACCTTCCACCCTTCACCTTAAATTTATGTCCCCTTGTAACACTCTGTTGTACCCGGGGAAAAAGTTTCTGACTGTCTACTCTATCTATTCCTCTGATCATCTTATAAACCTCGATCAAGTCACCCCTCATCCTTCGCCGTTCCAATGAGAAAAGGCCGAGAACTCTCAACCTATCCTCGTACGACCTACTCTCCATTCCAGGCAACATCCTGGTAAATCTTCTCTGCACCCTCTCCAAAGCTTCCACATCTTTCCTAAAGTGAGGCGACCAGAACTGCACACAGTACTCCAAATGTGGCCTAACCAAAGTCCTGTACAGCTGCAACATCACCTCACGACTCTTGAATTCAATCCCTCTGCTAATGAACGATAATACTCCATAGGCCTTCTTACAAACTCTATCCACCTGAGTGGCAACCTTCAAAGATCTATGTACATAGACCCCAAGATCCCTCTGTTCCTCCACCTGACCAAGAACCCTACCATTAACCCTGTATTCCGCATTCTTATTTGTTCTTCCAAAATGGACAACCTCACACTTGGCAGGGTTGAACTCCATCTGCCACTCCTCAGCCCAGCTCTGCATCCTATCTAAGTCCCTCTGCAGCCGACAACAGCCCTCCTCACTGTCCACAACTCCACCTATCTTTGTATCATCTGCAAATTTACTGACCCACCCTTCGACTCCCTCATCCAAGTCATTAATAAAAATTACAAACAGCAGAGGACCCAGAACTGATCCCTGCGGAACTCCACTTGTAACTGGACTCCATGCTGAATATTTACCATCTACCACCACTCTCTGACTTCTACCGGTTAGCCAGTTTTCTATCCAATTGGCCAAATTTCCCTCTATCCCATGCCTCCTGACTTTCCGCATAACCCTACCATGGGGAACCTTATCAAATGCCTTACTAAAATCCATGTACACTACATCCACTGCTCTACCCTCATCCACATGCTTGGTCACCTCCTCGAAGAATTCAATAAGACTTGTAAGGCAAGACCTACCCTTCACAAATCCGTGCTGGCTGTCCCTAATCAAGCAGTGTCTTTCCAGATACTCGTAAATCCTATCCCTCAGTACCCTTTCCATTACTTTGCCTGCCACAGAAGTAAGACTAACTGGCCTGTAATTCCCGGGGTTATCCCTATTCCCTTTTTTGAACAGGGGCACAACATTCGCTACTCTCCAGTCCCCTGGTACCACCCCAGTTGCCAGTGAAGACGAGAAGATCATTGCCAACGGTACTGCAATTTCCTCTCTTGCTTCCCACATAATCCTAGGATATATCCCGTCAGGCCCGGGGGACTTGTCTATCCTCAAGTTGTTCAAAATGTCCAACACATCTTCCTTCCTAACAGGTATCTCTTCTAGCTTACCAGTCCGTTTCACACTCTCCTCTTCAACAATACGGTCCCTCTCGTTCGTAAATACTGAAGAGAAGTACTTGTTCAAGACCTCTCCTATCTCTTCCGACTCAATACACAGTCTCCCACCACTGTCCTTGATCGGACCTACCCTCGTTCTCGTCATTCTCAGGTTTCTCACATATGCATAGAATGCCTTGGGGTTATCCTTGATCCTATCCGCCAGGGATTTTTCATGCCCTCTCTTAGCTCTCCTAATCCCTTTCTTCAGGTCCCTTCTGGCTATCCTGTATCCCTCCACTGCTCTGTCTGAACCTTGTTTCCTCAACCTTATGTAAGCCTCCTTCTTCCTCTTTACTAGACATTCAACCTCCCTCGTCAACCAAGGCTCCCTCACACGACCATTTCTTCCCTGCCTGATCGGTACATACATATCAAGGACACGTCGCATCTGCTCCTTGAAAAAGTCCCACATTTCCACCACATCCTTCCCTAACAGCCTATGCTCCCAACGTATGCTCCTCAAATCCTGTCTTACAGCATCGTAATTTCCCTTCCCCCAATTGTAAAATCTACCTTGTTGTGCGCACCTATCTCTCTCCATAACCAAGGTGAAAGTCACAGAATTGTGGTCGCCATCACCAAAATGTTCACCCACCAACAAGCCCACCACTTGTCCCGGTTCGTTACCGAGTACCAAATCCAATATGGCCTCCCCTCTGGTTGGACAATCTACATACTGCGTTAGAAAAGCTTCCTGGACACACTGCACAAACACCGCCCCATCCAATCTACTTGATCTAAAGAGCTTCCAATCAATATTTGGGAAGTTGAAGTCGCCCATGACTACGACCCTGTGGCTTCTGCACCTTTCCAAAATCTGTTTCCCAATCTGTTTCTCCACATCTCTGCTGCTATTGGGGGGCCTATAATAAACACCCAATAAGGTGACTGCACCTTTCCTATTTCTGACTTCAGCCCATACTACCTCCAGAGGCAGATCCCCCTCAAACTTCCTTTCTGCAGCCGTTATACCATTTCTAATTAACAATGCCACCCCCCCTCCTTTTTTACCTACACATATGTAACAATGATGTGGATGAAAATGTAGGTGATCTGATTAAATTTGTAGACAATATGGCAATTGGTAGAATTATAGACAGTGAGAGGGTTGTCAAAGGATACAGCAGGATACAGATCAATTGGAAAGTTGGGAGGAAAGATGGCCGATATTAATCCAGACAAGTGTAAGGTGATGCATTTTGGGAGGTCAAACTCAAGAGGAAAGTATACAGCTAATGGCAGGACCCTTGAGTGTAGATATACAGAAGGATCTTGGGTGCAAGTGGCAACACAAGTGGATAAAATGGTACAGAAGGCATACAGCTTGTGTACTTTCATCAGTCAGGCATTGTGTATAAAAGTTGGCAAGTCATTTTGCAGCTGAATAAAACTTCAGTTCGGCCACATCTGCAGTATTGTATGCAGTTTTTGGTTGCCACATTATAGGAAGGATGTGGAGGCATTGGAGAGAGCGCAAAACTGGTTTACGAGAATGTTGCCTGAATTGGAGTGTATTAGCTAGAAGGAGAGGTTGGAAAAACTTGTTTTTGGTAGAGTCTTGGAGGCTGAGGGACGGCCTGATGGAAGGATGCAAAATTGAGAGGTACAGATACAGTCCTTTCCCAAATGTCAAATACCAGGGGAAAACATTTAAGGTAAGGGAGGCACGGGGGAGGGGGTGGGGGTGGGGGAAGGTTTTTAAGAGGTTGGCAGGTACTTGGAACACACTACCAAGAAGGTGGGGTAGAAGCAGATACGATAGTTAAGTTTAAGAGGCATTGAGACAGATGCATGAGGGATATGGACAATGTGCAGGCAGATAGGATTAGTTTAGAATAATATGCTGGTGGGCCTGTTCCTATGCTGTAATGTTCTATATTCTAAAATGAGAAATACAAACATCGGTAATGTATGGATGTGGATATGCAGGTATCTTTGGCCCAAACTATCTCTTGTGTACTGTAAATTGTGTGTCAGTTCTCCATAGATTTGCTGGGTATGGAAAGAAAGTGGAATGACTAATATTGGGAAATCCACTGATGGAGTCAGTGGTACTAGGTGAAACAATTGAGAATATCATCACTTCAGGGCTATACCTTACTGCAAATTCCAGACATGAAAGACCAGAAGCAAACCTTTTGCATGATTTAAGTTTCTGCTGTACAGCAGACAATTGATTCAAATGATTGGTAAATCATTTTCATTATGACTGTAGTTTCCATTGAGAGTTTTCAATTGTCAAGTTCCTCCTAAAGCAGTGTAACATTTGGACATTACCTTGTAAATGCTTTGTCTGTATCGCCTCTACCACTAGAGAGAGAATGTAGGAGACGGCCTCTCTCCTCCATTTTATCCATAGTTCCCTGGTAACTATCATGGATTGCTGGTTTTGTGCACAGGTCCACTGAAATAGTAATTTTAGTTATTGGATTTTAGTAGTAAGAAGTAAATTTAATTTGATATTCTGAGTTTGGTTGAAATTTTGACATCCATGTAGTGTATATTTAATTCAACTTTACCATTTATTAGTCTTGATTTAAAAGAAAGGGACTTGGAAAATATAGCAAAGTTGTGATTTTACTTCCTGACTTTTTTCTACATGTTCTTTCTTCCAGTTAGCAACAAAACTCATCTGGCTACAACACCATTAAGATGAGCTGTTAATTTCATTGCTTGTGGTTGAGACCATCCATTGGGAGACAGCATGTGACATCACAGAAGAAAAATGTTTCTGTCTTGAATGTATTAAAATAGCTTTTCCTAAGTTTGTATGTGAAGAAAGTTGTTTTCATATTACTAAGGAACGCAAGTTTCTTCAAGTAATTAATAGTGACAGAAATCGTTCCATTGTTGATCACATTTATCTGTATCCTAGCAAAATAGTTAAAATCATTATAAATTAACATAATGATCGAAATGTACATTTTGACTTAAAAAAATTTATAAGTGCTGTCTGGACCGAGTAAGGATTATTTTAGATTTGTTGTATCAGTGTATA
This sequence comes from Chiloscyllium punctatum, assembly GCF_047496795.1. Taxonomy (NCBI): domain Eukaryota; kingdom Metazoa; phylum Chordata; class Chondrichthyes; order Orectolobiformes; family Hemiscylliidae; genus Chiloscyllium; species Chiloscyllium punctatum. The sequence continues at coordinate 1,642,401 of NC_092746.1, read as the reverse complement.
TTAACCTATTTTAGATAAATAGATGTCAGGAAATCTGAATACTTCCAATTGAAGAGAATTATTTGTGAAAAATATTAAATGTTACTATGGATTGGAAATACTTCAGTTACAACTTATTGTTCCATTGTTAGTAACACTTAAATGGGAGCTTGTTTTTTTTTAAATATAAATTTCATGCACTCGCTCCTAGCTTTGGCATTAGTTTTGCTTTCTGTGTTTTTTTTAAGCAATTAAGATTTAACCTAAATTTCTACTCTCCTTTTTTAAGGTGCTTTTACACAACTGAATACCAAAATATAGTTTGGTTGTTGGTATATTCAGTATTGTTCCCTGCAGGTAACATTATTACATGTGGTTAAATATAAGAGTTTTGTGATGCCCACGTGTTTGGATTTGATCTGTTAAAGGGTAATCAAAATTTAATTCAGTTACTTAATTTATCCAATTATTCTAATTTCAATTTGCTACTATCTGTTTAAAAAAAACTTTTCCAGCTTTGGTTATAACTTTGCAACATCAATTGTTTTGTTAAAAAATAAAAATACAAATATAATGTCAGCTAACTGGACAAGTCAGAGCCCAGAGTGAAATTTAGCTCGATAGGGGTCAGTCAGCTCTGTTGACTAGACAGCTGGTTTGCATTAGAGTGAAACCAACAGCATAGGTTCAATTCCCTCACCAGCAAATGCTACCACGAAGGACTATCTGCTCCCCTTGCCAATCAAGGGGCATTTCATTTTATCGGTTATTGTGTAGTTACTTATAGGGCAGTTCAGGTAAGAAGGGCAGGTTTCCTTCTCAAAAACACTTTCATGATCCAGATTTTTTTTAAAAACAATTGCTGACAATGGTTTCATGATCATTATTTGGACTTTAACTTGATTTTGTTCATAAGGAATATAGATTTCAACATCTGCCATAGTGGGATCCAAACTCACATTCCCAGAACAGTCACCCAGGCCTTCAGATCATTTGTTTAGTGATAGTCCTATAATGCAACCTTCTCCCTTTCCTGCGAAGGCCATTGAAGCAATGAAGGTGGCTGAGCCAAAGGAATCTATGCAGCAAAATGGTTGAGTTGGTTGTGATTGTAAAAGCCTAACCATCTTCCCTTCCATTCGCTATAACCTAAGTGAATAGAAAGCCTTCATGCCTGATTCCCATTAAATTTTACCATGTGCTGTTGGTGAAAGGCTCTCTTTTTAAATAGTATTTCAATATCAAAGGCTATCCCCCTCTTTCTTCATTGAGAAAATTCAATATTTTTGTACACATCTGGACCAAAGTTACATGACAAAGTTAAGAGGTTATGGCAGAACCCAAGCTAGATATGTGTGAGGTAATGTTGTTTGTAATAGTATTATTGTCACTATCTGCTATGCTGATTGAGAGTAGGGGGATGGGTCAGTAATTGCTCAAATTGGATTTGTTCTGCTTTGTGTGGATAAGACTAAGTATGACATCATAATGAATCTTATCAGTGTCAACAGGAATCATGGGAAAATGCTTCAAGAGTTAATTATAACTGGCACAAAAAAAAGAGGATTGCAGTTCTTGAATATTAATTCATGTCAAGGACATTATGTAGTGGCTACTTCAAAAAGTATCAGTGAGTCACAAATGATCATGAGCATAGAACTGTACATCACAGGAACAGGCCTTTCAGCCCACAATGCTGTACCAAACAGGATGCTAAATTAAGATAATCCCTTCTACCAGCCCTTGGTCCAGATCCCTTCATTCCTTGCATATCCATGTGATTATCCAGAAGTCCCTTAAACACCCCTATCATATCTGCCCCCCACCCCCATCACCCTGGCAGTGCATTCTTGACTCCAACCACACACTAGTTTAAAAAAACCCTTGTATCTCCTTTGTACTTACCCCATCCCAAAATGCATGTTCCCTAGTATTAGGCATTTCAATGCTGGGAAAAAGAAAGATTGACTGTCAAAACAGTCCATGCTTAAAATGCAGCAAGGTCAGGACAAACATCCAGGTTCAGGATGGTAAGTAGCAATTACATTCACACCACTTAAGATAGGTAATGGAAAAGAGAATGCTTAACGATTGCCCCTGGAGAAACCAAACATTCCGTAGGTCTTGCAGCAGACTTAGAGCCTAATGACCCTCCTTCATAATTGATAGAAGCAAGTTGCTTGAATGTGGACTGAAGACAGGGTTGGGAGGTGAGAGTAGTGTAAATAAGTGATAGGTGGAGAAGTCAGAGAGAGAGGGAGAGACAGACACAATTAGGCAGGTGCGGTGGAAGTTAATAAGCCAGTGAGAAACAAAACTGATAATAGGTTGGCTGTGCTGCAAACTGCCCATTTGATGACAGGCCTAGAACAAAAACAATGCAGCACATGAGCAGGCCCTTTGGCCCGGCTAACCTGCGCTAGTACATTTTGCCCTTCACTTAAAAAAAACTGTCTTCACTTACAAGCTCTATTCATTTCCTATTCAGGTATTTGTCAGGTGCTTCTCAAATGCTGTGATTCCATCTGTTTGCAGCACGTTTCAGGCATTCACCACACTTTATGAAAAACTTGTCTCATACAATTCTTTTAAACAACCCTACATCTAACTTGTCTCTCTTAGTAATTGACCCCTCCACCCTGGGAAAATGCCTCTTTTCCACTCTGTCCCTATACTTCACAATCTTAAACTTCTATTAAGTTGCCCTTCAACTTGCGTTCCAGTGAAAATGAACCCAGTCATTCTTCATAGCTAAAATCCCCCATGCCAGGTAAGATCCTGGTAAACCTCTCCAAAGCATCCACATCCTGCTGGTTGTATGGTGACCAGAACTGTATGCAATATTCCAAGTGTGGCCTAACTAAAGTTTTATAAAGTTGCAGCATGACTTGCTTATCCTTATCCCTTTCCAATGAAGGCAAGCATGCCAGAGGCCTTTTTCACTTATCTACCTTCACTGCTACCTTCAGTTACCTGTGGACCTGCACACCCAGACCCCTGTGGTGTGGGGGTTGGTAAAGGACATCAAGTAGGTGGTTAGACCCTGAAAATATCAAACTTCATTAAGTAACATTCTCCTCCCCTCCCTTAGAACAGCATCTAATATTCCACTTGGAACCTTGCAGCCTTCAGGAATTGATATCAAGTCAATAATTTTAGGGTCTGAACACCTTCATGTCTTTTACCCCCCCCCCCCAATCATATGGGCTGTTTTTATTTCACCACAGCCCACCATTTTCCCCTGTATATGGTCCCCATCAGCTTTTTCTTCTTCTTTGGCTTACAGTTATCCATCTCTTTAAATAAGTGTCTGTCTCTTCCTCTGAGCTCTGTATCCATTAATCACTTACTCCTTTACACCAACACACTACTCCCTTCACCAATACAATTATAAGTATATATGCCATGTTATCTTGCTTCAATCAGTTCTGAGGGAGTGGGGTTGGACACCAAACATTGACTCTGCTTGCTCTCCACAGATACTGTCAGACCTACTGATTTTTCTCCAGCAATTTGTGTTTTTGTTTCAGATTTCCAGTAGCTGCAGTTCTTTGTTTTATTCTAGCTTCTGAGGAGTCGGTGCTCCCAAGGTGGTCATGGACCTAGCAACGGGAGATTCTGCAAAAAGTGTTTCATTTGTTAATAACACTCCAGGAACTTTGCATGGAATGCAGCTTCTGGTGGACGTGACTCAGCTCAAATATATGGAGTGGGAACATAACAGATCCTATGTTTCAGAAATCAAATTAGAAATCTTTAAAACTGCACAGATCTGCTGGGAGAGATGTAGATTATTTAAAACAAATATCAACAAAAACCTATATATTTACCTGTTTGTTCACATTTAACTTAATCAATTGTGTTATGTGTTAAATTTACAAAAAGTGAAAACTCATCAGTAATTATTTCACTTTGGGTTGGTTTGGTTATTGTGGTTTACTCTTTCCCAATGGGCATATTAAAAAAAAACTCTCCAACACTGCAGATGTGAAGCTTGGCCTATCCTCAGTAACTATCAAAACAAAAAACTCATCAATCCACACATCAGCAACCGAAGATTCCATCTCCCATAAATGTTGAAGGACTCTGGATTAGATACAGCACTTTACATACTTTAGTAGGCAACTCTCTTAAGAAGTCACCACTGATGTGGAGATCCAACAAACATATAAATCATGTTTATTGTGAAACACCACTCATTGATCTAGACAGTGTATCAGTGTCACAAAGAAGCATTAGAGAAATTCTATCAATAATACCTCCACTACATTCTCCAGTCTTGTCAGGATGACTGTTGAACAAATGCTAGCGTCTTTCTGAAGTTAGGTCTAAAGTATTCAGGCAAAAACCCTACAAATTCAACCTCAAATGGACTGAACATTGCCTTGATGACCAGAAATGATCCCCCATCTGAAATTGCTTTCACAATGCAAATGGGCATAAGCCCTTCTTCCTCGGATGCTGCCTGGCCTGCTGTGTTTTTCCAGCACCACACTTTTCAACTCTGGTCTCCAGCATCTGCAGTCTTCACAACGCAAATGGCCAAGAACCAGGGGTACAAAGAAAATGCTTCAAAAGGCAGATGGTCTGAAAAGTGGAGCAAGCATTAGTTTTAATAATTGAGGGAAGCTTCATCCAGAATGGTGACTCATTTGTCAACCAAGCTGCAATACGATGAGTCACAGCGTCTTAATGATGAAGCAGAGCACTGGCAGGGAAGTAGCAGCACATCCTGCAGTGCAGATCCCACTTTCTTATGAGACAGCTGACACCATGTGCTCAGCCATCTGTGTCAACGAATGGCCTGTTCAGCCCCACAGCAAAAATGTCTGGCCCTGAATGGGCTTCATCCTCGCATTGAGGGACAACCAATGATGAAGAAAATGAGAGAGAAAATCTTTAGAAATATTATGCTGGAACAATGTTAATAAGTCACATACTTGGATAAATATGGATTGATTAAAGAAAGAAAATGCCTGACACCCCAAAGCACACATGCACAGAAACTCTGCCAATACCGTCATTCCGCCACATGCACTCGTATTTGTGGTTATTTTGGCGTTTTTTGTAAACAAATAGGGGGGGTGTTTCAAAGTGTCACATGCAGAACTTCCTGTATCCACAACGTGAACCTTTCAGGGGTGTCAGGAAAAAAACCTTAAAAAAAATGACACTGACTTTACTTAAAAGAAAAAAAAAGTGTTTGTTACTGCATAAATAAAACTCAACCACAGAATGTCAAGGCGGATATTATGGTTAGTGCAATGCATAAGGACTTTCAGAAAAAGGTGTCTGATGAAATGCTACAGTACAAGCTTGTCAACAGTGTTGAACCCTGTGGAATAAAAACATTGGCATCATGGATCAAGTTGGTTGAGTGAAAGAAAACAAACAGTTGGTCTTTGGATTATAAGGAGGTATATAGTTGGTAAGCCGGAGGTTTGTTATTTGGACAAATGCTTTTCTTGATCTATATTGTTTAATAGAGTGTACAGGACAGTGTCAAAATTTGCAGATTCAAAATTAAGTATTACCAACATGTGGATGATAGACTTCAAGAAAGCCAGAGTCAGACTGACATGGGGAAATTGTCAGATAAAAAAAAACTTAATGCAGTGAAGCAAAGCAACCCATAATAAGCAAGAATGAGTATAGGCAGTGTAAAAGGTTACATTCTAAAGGGGGTGTAGGAGAAGAATGACCTAGGGACAATATATGCACAAACTGGTTAAAGGGAGCAGGCTAGTTTGAGAAAGCAGTTGTTCAGGTATATGGGAACTTGAGCCTTATGAATAATATATACCATACAACATAGTCATGGTAATTATGAAATACTAGTTCAGACACAACAGGAATATGGAGCCCAATTCTAAGCATCATACTTGGGAAGGATGCAAAAGATTTAGAATGGGAATATTTACAGAAATGAAGTTTTCCTCTGCGGAACAAGTCGAGGAAAAATGAGCAATGCTAAGGCTGTTTTCTTTGCAGAAGGTCGACAGGTTTGGATAGAGATATTCACATTCAAGAGGGGTCCAGAGTAGGTAGTAACGGTGGCAGGGTCAAGAACCAGGTGCTATTGATTTACAGCAAATACATCAGAGGCAATAAGAGATAAGAATGTTTTAATGCAGCAAGTGATTGGATTGCACTGCTTGTATGGCAGATTTAATTTCAGATAATTATTCAATTAGAATGCTGTAGAGAAAAAAATTGCCAACTCACAGGGGAACAAGTAGGGAATGGTTCTCAGAGAGGTAGCAGGGAGATGATAGGATGAATGGCATCCTTCCATGTTGTTAGCATTCTATGACTCATCTGATTTTTGTTTTTTAATTTTGGTTCCACATTTGATAATTTCACCATTCACAATCAAACAGCCAATGCCTGGGAGATAATCCTTTCTACATCAATAATCCTACATCATTTCCTTCTAACTTTTAATCTACAATCTTTAACAGCGTTGGTCAACTAACTTTCTCATTAAAAGTATCAGTTATATTTTGTTTAATAATGTTCTTAAGCAGCATCTTGCGACGTTTGTCACATTAAAATGTACAATATGAATAGAAGACATTACTGCTGTAAATTGTTAGCACTCAAATATTCTTAGACCAGATTATTAATGTAAAATTAATGGCTTGGTCAATACATTGAGTTCCCAGAACCTAATTAAAATTACTTAGAAGTAGCAATAATATGGTTTATCTTATATTAAATCCAAAGATTATAAGCAGGTTGGTCTTTCCATTGCATAATATGCTCCAGATAAATAGACTAGCGTCTTAAGAGTGTGATTAGATGAGGTAAATTAAGGAATAGCTGCATAATTTGGGAGATTGAACAGTTATTAAAAAGGAGCAAAGTTTGAACGAACGCTTTAACAAGGACAAAGAATATTTTGAAGGGTACCTCGAGAACCAGGTGGCAGTAGCTAGGGCTGCAGAGTTATACCAGGATTAGCTCCAAGCTACACCACATACAGGACAGAAAGTACTGGAGGTTACAAATGAAACAGACTGAGAATATTTATATGCAAAATGTGTGGAGTGCCTGATATCTGAAAATGAATGTAAAAACAGGAGAAGGATAAAAATACAAATGTTGCAAATAAAGAAATGACGACAGAAAATGCTTGAAGCACCCAACTGGTCTGTCATCATCTTCAAAGAGACAAGTTAACATTTAACTTGCTGTGGATTTCTAGCATCTCCCTTTGAAGAACAAAGTTATTGTTAATACTGAATCAACATTTTTAAATTATTCACTCACGTAAGATATATGTGCTTAGCTTCATTCTGTAGAAATATGGTTCAATTATCATCTGGAACAAGTGACTAATTCAAGAGATGAATCCAACTAATTGACAGATGAAGTTGGCAGAACAATTCATCAAGGAGTTGCTTGGTAGCATTTACACATATGGTCAGGAAACTCTGGGGGCACCTCTCTTTCATTCTTCTACATACCACCCCACTCAGATGAAGGGACTATTATACAAACCTAATTGAGAGTTAGATTTCAATTGGACTGAGAAAATCATTCAATTCACGACAAGTACAGCTACTGGGAGTAGTTATGTGCAAAGTGGATTATTCATTCACAAGCCAAAGTTTTCTTAGCCAAGATACAAATGAAAAGGCAATTAGGCATTCTTTGTTCACAAATAGACATGGGTGGAATAACAATGTATTTTGCCATTTAATCATAATGTTTCTGGAAAACTTTAAAAGGAAATAGATCTGAAATTGTGGTAGCAAAGCAATACTTGAACAAGATTATGTTTACAAATTTACCTTTACCTCAACTATATTTGTGTCACACAAAGCAGAAAAGTACAGATTCATTTTTTTTAAATTATGGAAGTAGTGAGTCCCGCATTATCAAAAAATGTATCCACTAACCAACTAAATCAGTGATTCAACTACATAATTTATAAGCCTTGTGAATATACAAGAAATTCCTATCATGATTCAATAACTATACCACTCAACACTCCAACTAGACTTTTAATTCTGATTTCCAAGCAATGAAAAAGGGACATGTTAAATAAGGCTAGAAAATAATGCCAAGTAAATGAATCTCATAAAACGTGCAAGTTCAAAATTTAATCATCTCAAGTGATGGAGCAAGTAAGTATTCTTACCACCATGGTTCTTTTTTGAAAAGATTAGTATGGACATTAAAAAGTTTTGTACTTTTTCTCCCCCTCCTTATGCCTATATTTTAGTTTACAACTTACCACCAGAGGCTGCCCAAGAGCAGTCTGGACTTACTTTTCAAGTGTTTCCTGCTCTTGTGAAGTTGTTTATTTCCACATATCGCTACACAGCAGTGCTAGATTTGGTACACTATCACTCTAGCTAAACAAAAGCAATATTTAGTTTAGTACAAGATCTCCTTACAAACAGCAATGTTGGGGATTGTGCAATTACATTGGAAATCTCAAATATAGACTTGCCTACTACCTCATGGTGCACAGTACATCGACTCTTTGAATCACAGACTATAGCACTATGTTTTATATTCCCAAGATTAAATCCTCCAAAGATGTTGAGTCCCTAATGAGCAAAGTTAGCAATGTTGTAATGCAGAATAGCAATTTTGATTTGAACTAATTGAAAAGACCAAACACTTCTTAACAAAAACTTACAAAATGAGTATGAAGAGTAGCAAGCAGATTTAGAGAACTTTCATCCCTATTTGGATTATTGGGGTCAGTTTGTACAATAAAACATTGGCAAAGTTTTCTCATCAATTCTGGTGTATGTTTTCCAAATAACAAGGGTGTCTGAAATTGTTGTACATGGATTTTGTAGAAAGTTTGGAACAGTTATACAGAATCTTGTGTAAACAACAACAAAATAGGCCTCCATTTGGAATCTTCTACACTCTCTTGACTAGAAGATATATGCATGCATGGGTACATTGCAAGACATTGAAATTTTCATTTGTTTATTATAGCATTGTTATTCTCTGCACATCATTGTTCGGCAAGAGGAAAAACAGATCAATCTATATCATGGCTGTAAAGAAAGAAAGTGATTCTGACATCAGTTCTAATGAGGACCTTAAACTGCCATCATCATGATGAAACTCCAATCGTTAATACATTAATTGTCAAATGAGAGTTAACATGACAAAGAAAACAGACATAGAACCATTATCATTGAAATGTCCAAACAAAGCACTTAATCTTGTCACACAATTCTTTAGTGATGATGAACACTGATGCAGCTGCTGATTGTAAGCACAGGATTCACATCTTGACAAATAGTACACAACAGATCACATGTAGTTCAGCCTCCCGATTTATGCAATAAATCAAACAATAATGATAATATGATTTCACAAGAAATAACTATAGTTGATTACAATTCAAGTTCAAGGGCCAGTAATTTCATTTCATTGTCCTATTGGGTGTAACCATGTAAAAACATTAAATGTTAACACATCCATTTGTTCAATAGATACACGTTAGTTACTGATTAAGCCAGAACAAATTTATAAATCCATAAATGGACTTAATTGTCACAAAGTTACCATGAGCTATTGCAGGAGTCAAGTTATAGAATGCAGACATTACTGAAACAAAGTAAGCTGGGATAATTAAGTCGCAAAAGTAATAGATGACTTTTGTAATGACTGGTTAAACAACTAATTATGCTAGATCCTTAGTTATGTGGCACCATAACGTAACATAGTGGGCGGCACGGTGGCACAGTGGTTAGCACTGTTGCCTCACAGCGCCAGAGATCCGGGTTCAATTCCCGCCTCAGGCGACTAACTGTGTGGAGTTTGTGTGGGTTTCCTCCGGGTGCTCCAGTTTCCTCCCACAATCCAAAGATGTGCATGTCAGGTGAATTGGCCATGCTAAATTGCCCGTAGTGTTAGGTATGGGTGGGTTGCGCTTCGGCGGGGCGGTGTGGACTTGTTGGGCCGAAGGGCCTGTTTCCACACTGTAAGTAATCTAATCTAATCTAATCAACTGATAATACAGCATCATATCACGCAAGATGAAGGAGATAATTCTGTCCAAATATTTAACAGAGAAAGGTGATCTGTCTTTCTGTACTTAAGCAAAGTAACAAACTAAATATACTATGTTCATTCATTAGTATCAACTGGACAATACCAAAAGGCCTAGGATAAAGACCAACCAGGCAGTGAGACACACAAACACCAACCCTTGCTAGTTAATAAGTCATGACAATAAACAAAACAACAGGAGAATTGACATTTCGGGCATAAGCCTGAAACGTCGATTCTCCTGTTCCTTGGATGCTGCCTGACCTGCTGTGCTTTTCCAGCAACACATTTTTAAACTCTGATTTCCAGCAACGGCAGTCCTCATTTTCTCCTAATAAACAAAACAGTCATGCTTATTTTCTGCATAACAGAACCTGTATTTTTGATACAATGACCAATATGCTGCAATTTATAAATCGGGATTAATAAACCAGAAAACATCCTGAAAATAAATGATGCCTAATTGTGCAAAACACGTGAAAAGTTAAATAATATAATCAGAGAGCAAAGCTTGAACTACAACAAATGCAGCTGTAACAGAGCTCCATGCAGTGCATAGTTCATTCTTGCATACACTAATGTACAATATTTTGAATTTTATTTAAATGATTTTTTTTAAAAACTGAATTCAAGGTTCTGGAGTTCTAATTCATGTTAAAAATGAAAGTTTGTATCCCAGTACTGTGGTAACTGGCATCTGCTGAGGGATCAGACTCAATTGCAATTAATTATTCTCAAGTATAAGGAATTTCATAAAATACATGCTGCAGCATATCAAACCACAACCAGCTAACCAGAAAGAGAGAAAACCTCAGGTCAAATCAAATTTGACAAGATTTACCAAAAAGAAAAAAAAGGAAAATACCATACGAAGGGCATCAATGATGACTCACTGCTGATTATGCCATGCTCGTTAGCTTGTCACCTGACCATTCTTTACTCAATGAATCAGTTTGAAGGATGTAAATGCTATCGTGACAATCATAAAGCATTTAGAAGGTCCTGCTTTATATTATTTCTGCATGCACACTACCAACAACCAACTGGCTGCTTCCTATCACTAGACACAAAGATTAGACAACACACAATTGGATGTTTGAGGATTTTACTTCAGGGAGTAGCTGAGTTATCTGGAATAAAAGACAAACCAAGCGACAGTGAGTCTCCTCTTTTTACTTTACGTAAGAGACAATAATTTGTCTTGAACAGCTCCTCACCCTGGTTTTCAGAAAGGCCTAAAAAAGACCAATGGGGCACTACTAAGAGCTGAAAAAGAGAAAAAAAATTCAGAACATAATTAAAGTTTAGCATTGGAAAATTCATTAAAGCTTCTCCTTCTAATACAATAATTCTACCAACTGTTTTGAACAATCACAATATTTGTGGTTGAGTATTTTGTTATGTTTATCTCAACACTTGTGGTTCTTTTGTAAACAAAGATTTTCTCCACAATTGATGAAAATTTACTTTCCACTAATTGCCATTTAAAGTACCTGGTCATACTTAACTCCACTTGAAGTCAGTATTTTTACCTTCTGTATATATGTCTTAAATTCTTTTAGGACGAAACATGAATAAATCTGTAAATTATGTCCAAAGTTTAGTACATTGAATAAGAGTTAACAGTGATAGAACTTTGAAGCTTCAAAATCAAAATATTTGAGTCCTGGTATGATGCCTGATCATTGTTCCTGACAGTGAAGGTAGATACTCATTTCTTTGCCTCATATATCAAATACAGACACCATATGTACCTTCACAAAGAAACAAAATGGTGTCTGGCAATGCAGCTACTGATACGCTACCAACTCCTTTTGACGTTCTATTTTAAAAACAAAATTTGCAATCATCATTTGATTACCATTGGAAAGAAAAACGTATAGCTGCTCTATGATCAGTAAACCCAATTAAATTAAAATTTTTCTAATTAAGGTTTTTTTAAAAAAAACAAACTTGTAAATAAAAATCTACTTGCTCACAGGTGATTTGGTTAACATAGGAACAAATAAAACAAAATTCCCAGAAGGTTGAAATTAGAACAGCAAAATGCTGAAAAGAATGTTCCTTTCCACATATGCTACCTGACCTGTTGAGTATTTTCAGTAATTTTTACTTTGATTTCCAGCATCCATAGCATTTTGTTTCTGCATTGTTTTGTAGACTAGGAATTTGTTTGTTTACAGTGTCCTGAATGGAGGAAGTCGAGACATCAAAATCCCCAAGGATACATGATATGTTGCGGAATTTGAAGAACGTGTTACTGGATTGTCTTGCTTGAAACACTTTGGATGAAACGAAATATTTTAAATAGGTACACCTAACCTCACCACTTCTACAGTTCTTACTTCCCATTCTAATTGGGTGCTTAAAGAATACTTTAGCATTGTACTTGAAAACATTAACTATACTCATCTCTTTACATCAATTTTGAAACACATGCTGTCTTACTCTATTAAATTACGTATTGCTGGTTAGCTTAAAACTAGAAACTTACACAAACGTCACTTGTAGAATTTAATTTCAGTGTCCACACAATCATAGAAGAGGTCAGCAAATTCTGAAGGGTCAACAGGTCCTTCACACTTTAAGATGTCCTGCATGGCTTCCAGACCTTGTTTTTCCAAATCCAGCATGGTTTTCCAAAGCTTCTGCCCTGTATCCTACAGAGAAAAATGACCATTTCAGAAAGCTTTTAAATTGGTTCTCTGATTAAGGATGTTAATGGCAGGACAGAATTTGTGGCCATCACTAGTTTGCTGCATTGCTGTTGCTGCCATGCCACTCTCTTGGACTGCACCAACTGATTACACAAATGAACAAGGTAGATTTGATATTTTAAAGGAAATTTTCAGGTAATTTTTAAAATGACAAACTAACAGATTTTGCGGTGTCTTTAAAATTATATTCAAACTGTCCTTATCAAGTCAAGATTCTCTTCCCTATTATGTACTTAACTGCATACTACTGTCCTTTAATACCAGATTAGTCTGTGCTCCACCCCTCCCTCCACACCAGACCCCTCTCACTTGAAACTCTATTCACAACTTGCTTTGCTTCAAAGCCTCCTAAAATGCTTCTTTAGCCAGGTTTTGGTGTCTCAATCCACTCTTTCAAGTTTTGTTTTGCATTAAGAATTTGTATCCAACATGCCAAACATCTCTCAATGACAATTCTCCACACACTAAAGTGAAAAGACTACAGCCTGGTCACAGTGACTGAGCTACAATAAAGCCTGTCAAAGCAGATTTATCAAACACTCTGGTGTGCAATGCTATGCATATAATGAGGAGATTGCCAGGTCTCTAAGATTTCAGTCACATTATCTGACATTTGTTTGCACTTGTTCCCTTGGCGATACAACCATATTCCTAACTATCTGCACAGATTATAATCTAGGTTACTGTGCTAGAAGAGTAAAAGTGCTTTCCTCAGCAACACTGATGTGCAGCAGGCTCAGAAACACCTAATTCCATCCCCTTGCTGTGGAAATGATTTTACCGCAAACCCTTGGAGACATTCAAAGCAGTATTTTTGAGCATGATTTGTGTGTAGTGACCACACAGTAATATACAACTGTGAATGACTTTTTACTGCTTTTCACAGACAATGCTATTCACTAAAAGACAGTGAGAGATCGTCTTGTGTTTTGCTATTGTTAGAAGGCTAAATAGCTAATCATTAAGATGAGTTTTTTCCATTGTTTATCTGCAGATCAAAATATAATATCAATAGAAATTATTGTTTTACAGCTTGGTGGTGGCGGCTCCCATTTCATCTCCCTCTCTAAGGAAGTAAGTATCCTAAATTATTTGAGGCTTGAACTACAGGTAATACCTTGCTAATGTAAAATGTCCCAAATGTACCTCAACCAGTGCAGAGCTTCAACCCCATGCATCGTGGAGGTTGACATCATTAGGAACAGCATGTTCACCATCAAGACAAATGGAGCTCACCAGACACCTGGAAAGCCAGCAAATGTAACTGAAAACTGTATTCCGCCTGTCGTTTTGGTACTGAATGCTGCTTTGATGCTAAAGTCATCTCCCTGCTGCACAAACTGAATGTGGCCTTGGGAGTTGGGGTGGGGAGTTGGGGTGGGTTGGTTCCATGGGTCTGTCCATGCATGCGTTGCTTGACCTTTTAGATTGTGCTCCAGAGGGTTGCAAACTCAGCAGATTGTGGCACCAATCAGGTCGTGCTGAGTTGATGGAATTCGCTAGCTCACCACTTCTCATCGGACCTGGACCGGATTCTCTCCTAGCTAATCCCACAGCCCTGAATCAGCCAAATCTGATGAAGCCTCAATCCACCTATCCACTCATCCATCTGTCACACCATCCACTTTTTCAACTCCTACTCACTAACATACTGTTTAAAAATCCCATCTCTGTTCAGTGTGTTAGCAAATGAATTAATTTACCGGATTAGGGCAATTTGTGCTGTAAATAAAAAGGGGCATGGCTTGGATTGCCCGATCTTACCACTGCGTAAGGATTTAGTTACACATATTCGAGGCCTCTGACACTGGAGGCTAGGTCCTGAAATGCGGGGAAGGATGCAGGGTAAACAGTTACAGAAACCGCAATCTGGTGGTGGCTGCTACCTTTGGACGATCTGGGCCATCATCTTTGGCGGAGACACAGGAATAACTTTTTTTTTAAAAACTCAAAGTTATCCTTTATGTTCTCTTGTTCAGCAAGTGCACATGGTTTGCCGGGATGCAATTCGGTACATAACAGGACCTCAGTGAGATGACCGTTATGCGTGGGAGTGTCAGAGAGGACCATTTCATCTAAAGCAATATCACATCCAGATGGAAAGCTTCATATTAAACCTCCCCACCATCACCAACACACACCCCATCAGCTGGAATTCCTTAATAACAGAGATAGAGGAGAAGATGGAATTGGAATACTAAGTGAAAAGTGTAATATGTTGCCACACTCCAGTGCCATTGAGTTACAGCAGATATTAAGAGATGACTAACGTATAATTAAAACAGAGCTCTTCCTTTCTGTGCTTGTTCGACATCAGGCTGGCGGCGGGGTTGGATCTTTCAGCCTGAAAGATACACCAGGCCTCTGGCCCAAAAGCTCTCTATGGCAAGGAGTTCCAAAGAGCTCTCCACGCAGAGGAAATTAATCTTCATCTCAGTCTCAACCTGGTACCCCTTTATTCTGAGATTATGCCCTCTGGCCCTAAACTCTCCCAGGAGGGGAAACATTCACTCAGCATTTATCCTGTCAAGCTCCTTAACAATCCTATATGTTACACTGAGATCATCTCTCATTCTTCCAAACTCCAGTGAGTAGAGTTCTAACCTGTGTAGCCTTTGCTCACAAAACAATCCCTCCACACCAGGGATCATCCTCATGAACCTTCTCTGAACTGCCTCCAATGAAATGGTACCTTTCCTTTAAATAAGGGATTTAGTAAGGAGGGCCATGGAATGTCTCTGCATGGACTGTTGACACAGTATCCAGAGGCTGGCATCGAACCTGGGTCCCTGGCGCTGTGGGACAGCAGTGCTAACTACTGAACCATCATGCCACCCTTAATGTTGACACACTGCCACCCATTTTTCAAACAGGGCCATCATGGAGCAGATGAGAGCCCAGTTACAATGGCAATTCGGATGCTTGGCAAGGTCGGGAGCTGGGGTTGCACTATGGTCCAGAGAGAGTGCTACATAATCTGAGAACATGGTCTGCACAACTGGAACAGACAAGGAGGGGAATCTCCAGAGAAGGATGATGAAATCATTGAGCAGGAGGAACATCACCTTCAACACGACAGCATGTCAGAATGTGGGTGCAACACATCAGAGAGGATTTAATTGACACTCGGCTCCAATAGATAAGTGGGTGCACCGATCACTCAGTAAATATAAATTTGTTACAGCTCAGAAAACAAGTCGACCCTGTCTGTCCCCAGAAGCAAACGCAACTTCTGTTGGTTTGTTTCTTTCCCTTCATTTTTGCTGTTTCTGAATAAATGCAACGGTATTCAGCTGTTTAAAGGCTTTCCAGTTTGTGATGCTCCCACATTGAACAATGGGTATGTGTTATACTAACTGGGTACTGGGGAATGAGTAGCACTCTTTTAGACAGGGTTGTTCACTGAGGGGACGAGATGAAGGACATGCAACCTGTACAGCTTAGGTAGCCATACATACATAAATTAGATTAGATTAGATTACTTACAGTGTGGAAACAGGCCCTTCGGCCCAACAAGTCCACACCGCCCCGCCGAAGCGTACCCACCCATACCCCTACATCTACATCTACATCAACCCCTTACCTAAATGTGCCCAAGTTCGTAATGACAGGTTAGCTATGCCATCTACGTACGCTTAGAAGCATTTAGTTTTAGTTCTAGTTCTGTTCCCACTATGTACAGAGTGAAAGGCAACACCTACTGGATTTTTAAAATGACACCATCCCTGGGAATGCTGGGAGGTCCTGGCATTGGCAAGTACTTCTGCCTCTGGCAAGGAGAGAGTTAGGATGGGTGAGACAAAGAGCTGCAATGCACAGGAAATGAAGTGTTCTTCGGGCAGTAGTCACAGAAAATTCACTAGAGCACATGGAGAGAAACCCTCCATGATCCTTAGTTGATTTCAGCCCAGCCTGTCCATCCGGCCTAACTTAAAAAAATAAAACAAAGTAAAATATGGGGAATGAGTAAAACTTTGGACTGTTAGATATAGTTCCTTGCGTATACAGCTGTTTAATTAAAAGGCTTTGCTTAAAACTATTTTTAAAGCATTTCTGTAGCTGAAAGATAATGCCAAATTAAATAAGCTTATATCCAAAAATATAATTTCACCTTAGAAGAAATAATTGATTTGTCTGGACCTCCCATGAATACATCATTCAGTATAAAGGTTTATTATGAAAGTTACTGAGCGATCCAGGAAAATCACTGAAAAGTGTAATTAAAAAGTGTCAACAAATTGAATCTAATGAAATTTTTGGCGACATATCTTACCTCCTCAGTTCCCATAACTGCTCTGGCACATTCATGAGCCTGATACAGCTCATGTCTACGGTCGACCGTGCTCCGGAAACGAGGTTGCTGCTTTACTGGGTCCTCATTACCAAAGCTCGGGGATTGTGTTTTAGGGACTGGCTTGACATTATCTACAAAGATGAAAGGTTTGAAGATGGACCTAAAGCAAACAAATCAGAGTTTTCTTTTATATTAGTAGTGGAACACAGTCTCCTTTCAGTCTGCTACTTAACTCTAGGAAATACCGTGCACACATAATACAAGTGAAAATTGGTCAGCAATTTGCACAGGTTTTATGGCACTCTAAAATTAACACTGGAGAAATGTATTTCTGAGCACAGTGCCAAAACTTGCCCCTTGGATTTGGTCACGGCTGCAGTTATAAACCTAGAAGATTCAGCTAAAACAGGGGGAGTCTCATTACTAGAATATCTACAGAGTTAGAGCCCAATTTTCATGTACTTTGTTGACCACATGAATCATTGGTGCCATCAGACATCTAACCGTTAAATATTTTCTTCAGAATTGGTTTAATTCCAGAATATCATCAGACAACCAGCCTGAAGAGAAATTTCAAAACTGAGGACAACTTCACTACTGCTTTTATATTAGAGAATCTCTGAAGGTATTAGAATTTAGAATTAACATTTGGTTGTTTTTATATACTTGCCTTCCTGCAGAACTGAGCACTTCAGCTGGGCTTGATTTATCATCACACAAGTTAATTGAGTTTACAAAAGAGTCTAGTTTTATGGATGGTCAGAAGAAAAACTGATCTTCCACCTCTTAATAATATTTTCTTGTAATATTTATTGCAGCTCCTTTACAACAGACTATAGTCCAACATCGTGGCACAATTTAGCTTTGGAAAGTGATGGCAAAGGCAGAAAACAAATATTTGGACTTACACAATAGACTGAGAAAAACCACAATTTGCTATACAGCAGATAGAAAAAGTACATCAAACAATCTAGAATAGCAGGACAAAGCCAAGACATCATGTAGACACCAAATAATAATTGCGTCCTTGCTTAAATACATTACTGACAGGTCTCAAGATTTGTAGAAATGTTAAGGACAATTAAAATAAATCAATCTCACTTCAGGGGCCTGATGGCAGTGGGAAAGTTCTGCAGTTTTATGTTCTTAGATTTTCTACAGAGGCTGTTTTATCTATTGATTGCTGAATCACAGAATTATAGAATTGTTACAGCTTGGAAGAAAGCCATTTGGTCTATTGTGGTCTGTTCCAAATCCCCAAATAAGCACTTGGTGCCTTCAGCTCCCTTCTCCCTGGAACCCAGCAAAATTCTTCCTTTTCAGATATCAACCTAATTCCCTGTTGAATGTTTCAACTGAATCGGCTTCCCCCACACTCTGGCAGGACAGTGCATTCCAGACCACAACCACTGTTTGCATTAAAAAAAAGTGTTTCTTCATTCACGCTTATTCTTCTGTTGTCAATTACTTTAAAACTGTGCCCTCTAGCTTTCAATCTTTTCCCAAGTGGGGATGATTTCTCAAATCTACACTGTCCAGATGCCTCCAAATCTTCTCAGCATTTTGTCCAAGAACAGTCTTCTCCAACATATTTTTGTGACCACAATTCCTCACTGCTAGACTCATTCTCACAAAGACTGGAATGCGTACTTGTGCTAGGATATAACATTAGAGTTTTACTAGGATCACTGAATGTGCTAAGAGCATAAGTGTAGCTCTTCAATAATAAAATGCTGCCAAAACCTTTTGGTGTCTGAGGCTCTGAACCATGAAATAAATAAAAGTTAAGTTAGGTTGGTGGGCAGTTTGAACTTCTCCCTACTATATATCATAGAACAAGGAGGTGGGGTCTTGGTTGTGAATGGACAGACTTGGCTTTTTTGGAGGAAATCTCAGACTCCTTATTTCCAATTTAACCTTAATCAGGGCATTGGACTTTGAAACAGATTACTGTTAATCTGCCAAATAACATTTTCAATGGTGTACCAGCACTGCGTGTGGCATTTTCACACAATTTCTACCTGAACAACAGCTGATTCTGGGTGGAACGTAATGAAATAGTGCCCAGGATTGTGAAACTTTAAGCAAATGTTTCATCCATATCAACTTTACACTGGAGTTTCTGTTCTGCAATATTGATTCAAAATTGCACTCACCCCAAGCAGTCTCCACCTGGAAATCTGGGAACATTCCATGATGGAGAGGGTGTTTCACTATCCTTAAGGGGGGACATAAAGGCAAGTTGCAGTAATAGAGGAGGAGGGGGTGGGAGGGGAAGGGGTAAGGAGTGGTTTATGAACCTCATTGTGTTCCAAAACATTAGGCACACAGGGTCACATTAATCGGTTAATGCCCCACAGCTGCAATGCCTCAGTTCTGTTTCTCTTATTAATGCTGCAAATATCTGATTTTGGTTTGAGAGAACTCAAATTTAGCCATTTAAATCGGTGTTTGGTGCTCAACATCTGTAACCAGTATTCATTTAAACCACTGAAGCCTCTTTCTTTGAATGTAGCACTCAAATGCACTTTCAATTTACATTAGTTCAAATTCAGAGATAGGGTGGAACAATGAACATGTTCCAGTCAACTTGATTACTATTTAGCACAGTATGATAATTTACAGGAGGTCTTGCATTCGGACCAATGCCAATGATCATTGCTGGTTGTGCTCCCCTGATCTTCATCAGTTCTCTTCCCCAAGCCCTCGCTGTGAGTAGCAAGAAAGAAGTGGCCTATAGAGTAACAGTATGAAATAACAGACACAACGGCCAGCTGCAAAGGCAACATGTGGGAAGGTGTGTTGTTTTTAGTGGGAAAACTGACAGATTTGCTCCAAAATAGTATTGATTGGGTCAGTGTCAGTGAATATGAAACAACTTTAATGGGAATACACAATGCTATACACAAATACCAGCCTCATTTTATGTAATTTCAATTTAATGTGCTTTTAATGGGGCAACTTAAAAGGGAGAATGCATTGTAATTAACAAGAATTAACTCTGGTGATACAACCTCTATCCTTCACTTAAATTACCCCTACACAAAAAAAATTATCTTTCCCATTTATGACTCAACAGTTCCTGTCCCAACCAATTATGCATGTGTTACAATTAAATATCCAATTGTGTTGAGAAACTGAATTTTGACATACTTCATTCAGCAAATCATGTCCTCAGTTGCAGACTGAATATGTAATTTCAAATTATGAATGCAAATCCAGAGATGGATAGAAAGCCAGACATTTTAAAAAAGCAATTTACTTCTTGCACATATTTTACTTTTCCACTTCCCTGGTAGGCATTTTGTGGCATTTTCACAACGACTTTTGTCTTTCTTTTTCTTCAGTCTTTGATCAATCATGTACTTTTATATAAACTACCATTATCTTATCAATTAGCCACAATTCACATCAGTCTTATGGCATCAGTTGGCTTTGTGAACACAGACAGTGTACAGACACACCCCTAATTCTGATTCCAACTTCACTTGGCATCCATACACTTTAGTTTCAGGTCGTTTTTACCTTCCTAATCCAAGGATTTTGAAACCAGAGTTCCTGTCATCCTAATAAAAATACTGGACCTGGAACCATTGCTGGGAGACTGAACCATACTAACAAGGTCAAGCCAGAGGAGCCTAACACTTAGTCACCTTAAAGAAAAAGGCCAGAAATCATGGAAGTAGACACGTGAAACAAATGGTTACATTTGGTTAGATCTACTACCCTTCACTGAAGGCCAGCCAATAATTTGAAGAATAACAAACCTTGCAGGATTGGGAGTGGCTGTGAAGGAGTGGATGCATGGTAAGCTACTGCTCTGGGGAAGGATGGACACCATGCTCCCTGTGACAAGGTAAGAATTCAGATCCATGCTGTTTCTGTCACGTAGCACATTCATCATTGTTTGCATGGTGATATTTCCTAGTGATAGGATATTCAGGAACCAACAGTTAGCGGAGACAAAAATTACCACATAAATCAAACATGCCATCTCTGAATATACTTTGTTGTTAGAAACAGTCAGTCTCTGCTAATATTAAGCTCATTATTAAAACATTACTAAACAAAACATCAGCTTTATAAGGCAGAATTTCTAACATTCCACTAGTGGAATATTAACCCATGTGTATGATTATAATATACTTGACATAAAAGTTGCCTTTGATTCACTAAGTACACATTCTATTGTTCCGATTTCAGGACAGGAATGCATAAGAAACAGGTATCACTGCATTTAAAAAAAAGAATAACATGTGGGTTTTGTTAGGAAAGCCAGCAGGAATTGCTCATCATTAATTGTACACTGGAAGATCGTGGTGAGCCACCTCCTTGAATGGTTACAGTCCGTGTGGTGTTATTGTTCAAGCATTCCAGGCTTTTGACAAAGTTGAAACAGTATGCAAAATGAAGATGTAGTGAATTGGTTGTTAGTAACAGTTTTCTGATATTCCTATTCAACAATGTCACCTTGCGTGGAGAAAAGTGATGCTGACCCCATACTAAGATTGAAAGTCAGCTTCACTGTATCTCGGGTGAAAATGTCTCCAAATACAAACAGGACAAGTACTACAGTGGGAATTAATGGGTCTGCAGCAACTTATTTGACTTCTGCTGCAGGAGACAAAGTTCAGAGATGCAAGTCAGGTACCAAATCGACACTGCAATAGCATTTGCAGAAATGCTTTTTGATACTCATTTGCATGGTTCCCTCCTCCTAGAGTCATAGAGATGTACAGCACGGAAACAAACCCTTCGGTCCAACCCGTCCATGCCGACCAGATATCCCAACCCAATCTAGTCCCACCTGCCAGCACCTGGCCCATATCCCTCCAAACCCTTCCTATTCATATACCCATCCAAATGCCTCTTAAATGTTGCAATTGTACCAGCCTCCACCACTTCCTCTGGCAGCTCATTCCATACATGTACCACCCTCTGCGTGAAAAGGTTGCCCCTTAGTTCTCTTATATCTTTCCCCTCTCACCCTAAACCCATGCCCTCTAGTTCTGGACTCCCCGACCCCAGGGAAAAGACTTTGTCTATTTATCCTATCCATGCCCCTCAATTTTGTAAACCTCTATAAGGTCACCCCTCAGCCTCCAATGCTCCAGGGAAACTAGCCTCAACCTGTTCAGCCTCTCCCTGTAGCTCAGATCCTCCAACCCTGGCAACATCCTCGTAAATTGTTTCTGAACCCTTTCAAGTTTCACAACATTTTTCCAATAGGAAGGAGACCAGAATTGCACGCAATATTCCAACAGTGGCTGAACCAACGATTTTGATGCTCGTTGGATGCTGCCTGAACTGCTGTGCTCTTCCAGCACCACTAACCCAGTATTTGCTTTCCAGCATCTACAGTCATTGTTTTTACCTACCCGAACCAATGTCCTGTACAGCTGCAACATGACCTCCCAACTCCTGTACTCAATACTCTGACCAATAAAGGAAAGCATACTAAACGCCTTCTTCACTATCCTATCTACCTGCAATTCCACTTTCAAGGAGCTATGAACCTGCACTCCAAGGTTTCTTTGTTCAGCAACATTCCCTAGGACCTTACCATTAAGTGTATGAGTCCTGCTAACATTTGCTTTCCCAAAATGCAGCACCTCCCTTTTATCGGAATTAAACTCCATCTGCCACTTCTCAGCCCATTGGCCCATCTGGTCAAGATCCTGTTGTAATCAGAGGTAACCTTGTTCGCTGTCCACTACATCTCCAATTTTGGTGTCACGTCATTGAATTAAATACTGCAATGGCTGATTATCCAGAATAAAAAGCTGTTAGCAAACGAAATATACAGCAGTAATTTAATTAAAATCCAATGCTCGCTACACCTCCATTTTTGATGTCATCTGCAAACTTACTAACTGTACCTCTTATGCTCGCATCCAAATCATCTATGTAAATGACAAAAAGTAGAAGGCCCGGCACCGGGCCTTGTGGCACTCCACTGGTCACAGGCCTCCAGTCTGAAAAACAACCCTCCACCACCACCCGCTGTCTTCTACCTTTGAGCCAGTTCTGTATCCGAATGGCTAGTTCTCCCTGTATTCCATGAGATCTAACCTTGCTAATCAGTGTCCCATGGGGAACCTTGTCGAACGCCTTACTGAAGTCCATATAGATCACATCTACTGCTCTGCCCTCAATCGTCTTTGTTCAAAAAACTCAATCAAGTTTGTGAGACATGATTTCCCACGCCTAAAGCTATGTTAACTATCCCTAATCAGTCCTTGCCTTTCCACATATATGTACATCCTGTCCCTCAGGCTTCCATCCAACAACTTGCCCACCACCAAGGTCAGGCTCACTGGTCTATAGTTCCCTGGCTTATCCTTACCACCCTTCTTAAACAGTGGCACCACGTTAATCAACCTCCAGTCTTCAGGCATCCTCACCTGTGACTATCGATGATACAAATATCTCAGCAAGAGGCCCAGCAATCACTTCTCTAGCTTCCTACAGAGCTCTCGGATACACCTGATCAGGTCCTGGGGATTTATCCACTTAACCGTTTCAAGACATCCAGCACTTCCTCCTCTGTAATCTGGACATTTTGCAAGATGCCACCATCTATTTCCCTACAGTTTATATCTCCCATATCCTTTTCCACAGTAAATATTGATGCAAAATATTCATTTAATATCTCCCCCATTTTCTGTGGCTCCACACAAAGGCCACCTTGCTGATCTTTGAGGGGCCCTATTCTCTCCCTAGTTACCCTTTAGTCCTTAATATATTTGTAAAAACCCTTTGGATTCTCCTTAATTCTATTTGCCAAAGCTATCTCATGTCCCTGTTTTGCCCTCCTGATTTCCCTCATAAGTATACTCCTACTTTTTTTATACTCTAAGGATTCACTCGATCTATCCTGACAAATGCTACCTTCTTTTTCTTAAAGAAGCCCTCTCTTTCTTTACTGAAAATGTGTTGCTGGAAAAGCGCAGGTCAGGCAGGTCATGCCCGAAACATCGATTCTCCTGCTCCTTGGATGCTGCCTGACCTGCTGCACTTTTCCAGCAACACATTTTCAGCTCTGATCTCCAGCATCTGCAGTCCTCACTTTCTCCTCTCTTTCTTTAGTCATCCAGCATTCCCTATACCGCCCAGCCTTCCCTTTCACCCCAACAGGAATGTACTTTCTCTGATTCTTGTTATCTCATTTCTGAAGGCTTCCCATTTTCCAGCCGTCCCTTTACCTGCGAACATCTGCCCCCAATCAGCTTTTGAAAGTTCTTGCCAAAAACCGTCAAAATTGGCCTTTCTCTAATTTAGAATTTCAACTTTTAGATCTGGTCTAAAATGAACAGAATTATGGTCGCTGGCCCCAAAGTGCTCCCCCACTGAAACCTCAGTCACCTGCCCTGCCTTATTTCCCAAGAGTAGGTCAAGTTTTGCGTCTTGAGGTAAAAACAATGACTGCAGATGCTGGAAACCAGATTCTGGATTAGTGGTGCTGGAAGAGCACAGCAGTTCAGGCAGCGTCCAAGGAGCTTGGAAATCGATGTTTTGGGCAAAAGGCCCTCATCAGGAATAAAGGCAGTGAGCCTGAAGCGTGGAGAGATAAGCTAGAGGAGGGTGGGGGTGGGGAGAAAGTAGCATAGAGTACAATGGGTGAGTGGGGGAGGAGATGAAGGTGATAGGTCAGGGAGGAGAGGGTGGAGTGGATAGCTGGAAAAGGGGATAGGCAGGTAGGACAAGTCATGGGGACAGTGCTGAGCTGGAAGTTTAGAACTAGGATGAGGTGGGGGAAGGGGAAATGAGGAAACTGTTGAAGTCCACATTGATGCCCTGAGGTTGAAGTGTTCCGAGGCGGAAGATGAGGCGTTCTTCCTCCAGGTGTCTGGTGGTGAGGGAGCGGCGGTGAAGGAGGCCCAGGACCTCCATGTCCTCGGCAGAGTGGGAGGAGGAGTTGAAATGTTGGGCCACGGGGCGGTGTGGTTGATTGGTGCGGGTGTCCCAGAGATGTTCCCTAAAGTGCTCTGCTAGGAGGTGCCCAGTCTCCCCAATGTAGAGGAGACTGCATCGGGAGCAACGGATACAATAAATTATACTAGTGGATGTGCAAGTAAAACTTTGATGGATGTGGAAGGCTCCTTTAGTGCCTTGGATAGAGGTGAGGGAGGAGGTGTGGGCGCAGGTTTTACAGTTCCTGTGGTGGCAGGGGAAAGTGCCGGGATGAGAGGGTGGGTTGTATGGGGGGCGCGTGGACCTGACCAGGTAGTCACGGAGGGAATGGTCTTTGCGGAAGGTGGAAAGGGGTGGGGCAGGAAATGTATCCCTGGTGGTGGGTTCTATTTGGAGGTGGCGGAAATGTCGGCGGATGATTTGGTTTATGCGAAGGTTGGTAGGGTGGAAGGTGAGCACCAGGGGCGTTCTGTCCTTGTTACGGTTGGAGGGGTGGGGTCTGAGGGCAGAGGTGCGGGATGTAGACGAGATGCGTTAGAGGGCATCTTTAACCACGTGGGAAGGGAAATTGCGGTCTCTAAAGGAGGCGGCCATCTGGTGTGTTCTGTGGTGGAACTGGTCCTCCTGGGAGCAGATCCGGCGGAGGCAGAGGAATTGGGAATACGGGATGGCAGTTTTGCAAGAGGTAGGGTGGGAAGAGGTGTAATCCAGGTAGCTGAGAGAGTCGGTGGGTTTGTAAAAAAATGTCAGTGTCAAGTCGGCTGTCATTAATGGAGATGGAGAGGTCCAGGAAGGGGAGGGAGATGTCATAGATGGTCCAGGTAAATTTAAAGGTCGGGTTGGAATGTGTTGGTGAAGTTGATGAATTGCTCAACCTCCTCGCGGGAGCACGAGGTGGCGCCAATGCAGTCATCAATGTAGCGGAGGAAGAGGTGGGGAGTGGTGTTGGTGTAATTACGGAAGATCAACTGCTCT
Organism: Chiloscyllium punctatum; assembly: GCF_047496795.1. Taxonomy (NCBI): domain Eukaryota; kingdom Metazoa; phylum Chordata; class Chondrichthyes; order Orectolobiformes; family Hemiscylliidae; genus Chiloscyllium; species Chiloscyllium punctatum. The sequence continues at coordinate 1,616,493 of NC_092746.1, read as the reverse complement.
ACGTAGCCAACAAAGAGACAGGCATAGCTGGGGCCCATACGTGTGCCCATGGCTACCCCTTTGGTCTGGAGGAAGTTGCATTACAGCCAGTCTCAATACCAGAAACTTGGCTGTTCGTGCTACGTTCCCCTGAGAATCCATCACCCCCCTACATTTTCCAAAACAGCATACCTGTTTGAAATGGGTATATCCATAAAAGACTCCTGCCCTAGGTGACAATCTCTCTCACCCTTCCTGGGGTTAACCCATCTATGTGACTGTATTTGAGACTTTCCCCCCTTCCTATAACTGCCATCGATCACATACTGTTGCAAATTCCTCATCGCTTCTATCTGTCTCTCCAACCGATCCACTCAATCAGATAAGATTCGCATCCAACAGCATTTGTGGCAGATATAATCCACAGTAACCCTTAAACTCTCTTTAAACTCCCACATCTGACAAGAAGTACATATCACTGCAAAGGCCATTGTTGCTCCTTCACAATCTACAGACCCAGAAAATTATTCTACAACAAACACTGCCCCAGGTTAAATTAATAGCTATGGCTTATATTTTAAGTTTAATCAAGAAACTTATCTCCAAAAACATATAATCAAGAAAGAAACCACTGTACTCACTACTGCAGCCTTTCTCTTGGATAGACTTAAAACAACGATTAACTTATCTGATTCTGTGCTGTGAACTTCGCCCAACAGCTCCTCCAAGATTAGTTGTGAATTTCACTGTTTGGTAACTGTGCTAGCTAACTAAGCAGTTCCTAATCCTATAAACTTCATTACATTGCTTTCACCCACCTGCATATTTTTGCAGAAGTTCTTTGCCTGCACAAAGGTGATCCAAATCCTCATCTCCACCTGGTACCGAGAAAACTGTACTAAAGTTGAATTCTTCCTCTCCATTCCACCAGCCCTGACTCTGGGCATAACTTCTAAGCTCAGGGTGCTCTGCATCAATGTTGGTGGTGATAGACAATCGATTACAAATGCTTCTCAGGCCCTCTACACAGGAAATAGATAAATTAAACACAAAAGCTTTATATTAATGGCTGGCTCTTATTAGCAAAAAAAGAATGGATTGCGGATACTGTGGACTTTAAAGCACAGATTTAAACGGTCACGTATTTGCTTTTTACTGTTTATATGAGCAGGTTATTAAACAGGTGCAATACATTGAGCAGAGAGAAAAAGGAACTTTTCAGGTTCAATGTCAGTCAGTCACATCCAGGAGGATTAGAATGCGCGGTGTGGTAACATATCAGTATGGATATAGGGTTGGTTAGAAAACAGAGTGTGAACAAATGGGTCCTTTAAGTTTGGCTGTCACAAGGTTCAGTGCTGGGTCTTCAACTTTTGGTAAGCGACTTTAATTGACTTGGATGAAGAGGCTGAGTTCAGTGCAATTAACAACAATTTGGATATAAAGTTAGATAGGAAACTAGGATAAGCAGAGGAGGATATAGGGGGAGCAGGATCTTCCTTGTGGGCACCCTGAATGCCACCAGACTCAATAGGAGTCATCAAGACATAATTCTGTGAGAACCAGTGACTTTTAAGAAGCAAATTAATAGAGAAAGGGTGAGATTAGGCAAGGTCTAGAAAGTTGAGCAGGGCCTCACATCAAAAGCAGGATATCATGGCACGTGATTTAGAGAGTCAGAGAGCAATTCAAAATGGAAGAAGCCCCTCTCCAGTTTCTTATATTTCCCGGGGCAGCCTGTAGCTCCTGCTGCACTCGGACAGGCAAGGCAGCCGTCTGGGTCAGTCTCCATTGCTGTCTCTGAGGGAGCTCTGCTGCTAGAAGGCCACTCCTTCAAGAGATTAAACTGGCCCATGCTACCTCAAACTGCAGGACAGCTGACAAATCTTAGTTGGTAGGAGAAAGGGAGGACTGCCAATGCTGGAGATCAGAGTCAAAGAAAATGTGGTGCTGGAGAAGCCCAGTCAGGCAGCATCCGAGGAGCAGGAGAGTCAACGTTTCAAGCATAAGCTCATCAGGAATGTTAGAACATAGAACATTACAGTACAGTACAGGCCCTTCAGCCCTCGATGTTGCACTGATCTGTGAAACCAATCTGAAGACCACATAACCTACACTATTCCATTTTCATCCATATAACCATCAATGACCATTTAAATGCCCTTAAAGTTGGCGAGTCTACTACTGTTGCAGGCAGTGCGTTCCACACTCCTACTAGTCTGAGTAAAGAAACTACCTCAGACATCTGTCTTATATTTGTCATCCCTCAATTTAAAGCTATGCCCCTCTTGCTAGCCATCACCATCAGAGGCAAAAGATTCTCCCTGTCCACCCAATCTAACCCTCTGATTATGTTCTATTTCTAGACCTTGCTTAATCTCACCCTTTCTCTATTAATTTGCTTCTTAAAAGTCTCAATTAAGTCAGCTCTCCACCTTCTTCTCTCCAAACGTTCCTGAAGAAAATGTTCATTGTAGGAGACCAACTAGAATTAAGTGCCAGCAGCATACAAGTAGGGAGCTCTGCCTTCTCTGCCCAGTTTCTGGGCATTCGCCATGGACAAGTTGGAGCCTGGGAACTCGCACGCAGACTGGGGGCACTATTTTTAATGTCTGCCCGACTCTGGTCCCAGCTCCAATTGGGCCTGAACACTTGGTGCGAGCCATCTCTAAGGGGACACAGAGAAGTTTCAAAAAATGACCAGGCTGGCAGATAGCATATGACAGTGGAGTTTTCTTTTAAAAAAGTTTTATTCCACAGGATGAGAGTGTCATTACTAAGTCAGCATTTGTTGACGATCTGAAATTACCTTTGAGAATGTAATATCAAGCAGCTTTCCTGAACTACAGCAGTACATGTGGTTAAGTTACCACAAACAGGGGTGTTAGGGAGGGAGCTTCAACGTTTTGACCTAGTGACACTGAAGGAATGGCATTATGGTTTCACATCACAAAGGGCTGTGAATGTTCAGTTATTGAAGTAAATTAAAGGTCAATATTGGAAGGCTTTTAGATTCCTCAGGGTGTCAAGACACACTGGGATTGAGCAGGAAATGGAGTCAAGTTCAAGGATCAGCCACAATCTTATTAAATAGTGAAGCAGACGTCTGGCCCATACCTGCTGCTGTGTCTTTTGCTCTAATGTACCGCTGAAGCACCGAAGGAGGCCATTTGACCCCTTTTGTCGATAATACTTATTCTAGCTCATTGGCATAAAAGAGGCAGTACAATGATCTTAAATAGGTGTACAATCAATCATTTTGCTAATACACAGTTAATGTGGAAAGTAGGAGAAGCCAAACTCTTACTGCTGGCTGCTATTAACCAATCCTTGCTGGAAATAAACAACATAGTTCACACCTCAAATTCAACAGCAAAAATCTGTTGCAACTGACAAAAAAAAAGCTAAATGTAGAAATAAAAACATCCAATTCAAAGATCATGTTATTAACACTGAATTTTAATTTAAACTGGAAAAACAAGCTGCTTTTTGACTGCATATAATGGAGGGAGACAGGTAAATGGAGTTCAGGTTTCAGCCAGGCAGAGCTTCTGAGCACTTTAATGCCAATTTCAATACTGCATTGTAATTGCACCCCATATAACATCAGGTTTCCTCTTCTAGGAAACAGACTCAAGATATACATTACTTTCACACTTGCACAATGTGAAAATCACTTCATCCGGATGCTATAAAAGTGTGGTGTACGTGTGCTTTAAGACGCTCATTTTACTACAGAACTATCAATCCTGAAAAGGTCACATCACTAAGCCAGTTATTGCATTTTTAATATGCTGCTGCCATTAATACCAAAGGAAACCAGATACATTTTAAATCAATTTTTTAAAATAACTACGTACTGGCACCTTGAAGTGCTCACAGAGCAAAAATGTCATTTGAAACACACACACAAAATTAGTGCTAGCAGATGGAAACCTAACAAAAAATTTCCATGGACTTATGGATGATGTGCGCCTGCTGTCTATGCAGGAATACTGCTTTTTTAAAAAAAAAATCACAGCCATCTTTGGTGCATCTTATACACTGATTGTTGTGGAAGAATTATTCAATGTTCTATAAACAAATACCAGGAGACGCAGGAAATCCTACATGAAATTAAACTTTAATCTTGCAAAATCAAAGCTGTGAGAGCCAACAAATGTCTTCCCTGGCTTCCCCCAAGCTCTTTGTTCTCCTCCAGTTTATACAATTTGTTGGTCCCGCGCTTATTGGATAATATTAGCATAGCCAATCATACTGGCTTGCTTTGTCTTTCTAAACTAATCATAGTCTGCCACACTGGTTCCCTCCATCACACTTTTAACCAATCACATTACAACACCGTCATCTTCAGCATTAGCTCATCTCCCAGGGATGACCTATCACAAAGCACAACCATTCTGTGTTACTGCAGCCCTGTAACATTATCCAGGACATACACTGCAATCCTAAATTAACTACATAAATGCTAGAATAACTTCCATATGATCCAAGACAGCAGGTTATAAAAACACAGGAGCTTACGATGCTGGAGCTAAAAATGTGATAATTTGATGAAAGAATGGAATTAATCACAGAACAAATGTTGCACTTGCTTGACATTGTGAGCATTGTGCAATTTCTTTGTACAATCTATTCAACTGAAATACAGCTTTGCTTTCATGTGCAATGGTGAATGGGCACCACACCACATCAATCGCACTTCGGTTGTTAGTTTTTGTGTCAACCACTATCCCAGATGAAAACTACGAACCTGTGATTTTCTCAGCAGCCCAATATTTGCCGGCAGTTTCCAAGACCCAGGCTTCTGTTCTGTCCACAATGAGAAATGTACTGTGGAAAGCATGGAGCATGGCTCCATCTTCAAAATTATTGCCACCTTGTCCATGTTCTTTTAAAAGAGACACTATAATATCGAAGGCCTCTTTCGCTGTAGTACCTCGCTCCAACCCAAGCCTGTGGGAAAGGACAAAGACAGAGACACACAGGCTTGACAATTGATAAGAATTAGCATAACACATTCTTACAAAAAATGGATTTTATTCTGATAAGACGTAAAGTACAGAAGTGCTTTTAACCTCATTTTTAAAATAAAACTTGTTCTCCATGGGGCAGTGGCCAAGGCAGACTTCAAAAACAAGATTAAAGATGTTAAAACTACTTTAAAATGCAAAAAGAGAAATCTGTCAATATACCATGTTTAGTATGTCAAAGTCTATACATTTTTTGATTCAGAGTAAAAGACAGAGATCACAGCTCCATGATTGGTGCAAATTTGTCAAAAAAAGAGGCTGCTGGCTTCTTGATGAGAGAAGAGCGAGCATTTGCCAAAGCTCTAGAAACTTGAGAGATCATTCCCTGCCATTTTGGGTGGGTAGCTGTCAATTCATTCAATTTTTTATTCACTCACAGGATGTGGGGATCTTTGGCTCGGTTAGCATTTATTGCCCGGAGGGCAATTGAGTGTCAACTGCATTGATGCGAGTCTGGAGTAACACATTAGCCAGACTAGGTAAGGAATGTAGATTTTCTTCCCTAAAAGGACATTAGTGAATCAAACGGGTTTTTTTGGCAATCAACAATGGTTTCATAGTCATCATTAGACACTTAATTCCAAATTCTTTATTGAGTTCAAATTCCCCAATCTGTCATGATGGGATTTGAACCCGGGTCCCCCAGGGCCATTAGTATCCAGGACTCTTACTTACTTGGCTTTGTAAGAAGTATCAGGATACCTGTTGCGTGCAATTTTGCAGAAAATAGTTAATCCTGAAATAAAATTGAAAAGTTTCATATTGGGCTACACCATAAGTGACAGATACTGCATGTGATATGTTGTCTCCAGGATAAAAGTACCAAAAGGAGTGCTGGGACTTGCTTTGTCTGACAAAGTGAACAAATGTAATGGGTCATTGTAGTTTGAATAGCATTTCTATTTCATGTAATTTACATAAATTAAGTACTCGATAAGGAACATCTATAATTTCTAGACCTATCTTTATTCAGATTCGACAAAGCATTTTGCAAAGTTAATTAAAGTACAAATACTTTCAGTAAAATATGACTGAGTTTAGAAAACAAATTAGTTATCTGGAGGCCCGTCACCAGTGGTGTACCACAAGGATCGTTGCTGGGTCCACTGTTTTTTTTGTCATTAATGTAAATGATTTGGAATTGAACATAGGAGGTATAGATAGTAAGTTTGCAGGTAATGCCAAAATTGGCAGCATAGTGGACAATGAAGAAGGTTACCTCAAACAACAATGGGATCTTGATCATTTGGGCCAATAGGCCAAGGAGTGGCAGATGGCATTTAATTTCGATAAATGTGAGGTGCTGTATTTTGGAAAGACAAATCAGAGCAGGACTTATAGACTTAATGATGAGGTCTTGGAAGTGTTGCTGAACAAAGACCTTGGAGTGCAGGTTCATAGCTCCTTGAAAGTAAAGTCGCAGGTAGATAGGATAGTGTTTGGTATGCCTTCCTTTATTGGTCAGAGTATTGAGTATAGGAGTTGGGAGGTCATGTTGCAGCTGTACAGGACAATGGTTAAGCCATTTTTGGAATAGTGTGCGCAATTCTGGTCTCCCTCTTTATAGAAAGGATGTTGTGAAATTTGAAAGGGTTCAGAAAAGATTTACAAGGATGTCGCCAGGGTTGGAGGATTTGAACTACAGGGAGAAGCTCAATAGGCTGGGACTGTTGTCTCCAGAGCATCGGAGGCTGAGGGGTGACCTTATTAGAGGTTTACAAAATCATGAGAGGCAAGATTGGGTAAATTGAAAAGGTCTTTTCCGAGGATGGGGGAGTCCAGATCTAGAGGGCAAAGGTTTAGGGTGAGGGGTAAGATTTAACAATGGACCTGAGGGGAAACGTTTTCCACACAGAGGATGGTGCGTGTATGAATGAACTGCCAGAGGAAGTGGTGGATGCTAGTGTAATTGCAGCATTTAAAAGGCATCTGGATGAGTATATGGATAGGAAAGATTTAGAGGGATATGGGCCAAATGCTGGCAAATGGGACTAGATTAATTTAGGATAGCTGCTCATGCATGGACAAGTTGGACCAAAAGATCTGTTTCTGTGCTGCACATCTCTATGACTCAATTTGCTTGCCAAACCATTTTGCACAAGTTAAACCACTCTCAGTTATTTAATAAATTAAAATGATAAGTAATGACTCTTGAAATTCAATAGTACAAAAAAATATAAATTTGTGGATCAATGTCAAATACTTTTATTGACAAATTATTAAAATATTCACCAGGAAATGACGTGTTTCTGGTCATTATTCTTTCAACGTGTTACTTTTTATTGTAGCGTGCACTCAGACACAAACGATGGATTAATTTTACAGATTCTGCACATAGATTGGAAAAATAAGTGAATTCAACAACATGGCCTAAGCAATGACGATCTTATCAATCTCTCACAGGCATTCATTAAGGTAAGAGATGTTTCATTGTCAGCCTGCAGGCCTGTTGGAATGGTCAGTTCTGGACAGTTTTGCTTCATTTGTGATTTGATAAATAGATGAGAGAGTGAGAGTTTGAGCTTAGGAAGATTCAAAATTGAACAAGCTCTCTTTTTTCCACAGTAGTTTTAAAAGATAGAGTTCTGTGCAATTACTCAACCCTCATTTTGCAATCCTCTGTTGCTTGTTTAATTATTCATCTCCTTGTCAATATACACTAAATGATTACTTCCTGTAAGTACCCACCAAGGAATACATAAGTGATATGCCACCTGAAATAGTGATTATTGAAGTAGCACTAATTAAATTTAATGTAAATAAAACAAGGCAGGCTATCCAGGATAGTAGTGCTTAAAAATATTAGCATGACTGGTATTTTCCCTAAAATGTTGAAAGGGGAAGACAGCAAATTTGTGAGCCATTGTCAATCATTATCACTGGAAAGTCCCTGTATTATAAAAAGATTACATTAAATGATGTACAATGGAGAAATTCCAGTCCGAGGCGCATTGTGGAGAAGAGTCAATAAACAGATCAATTGCAATAGAGCACTGAATGATCAGAAAAGGTCAGAGTGCAAGAGTGGTCAGAGAAATGTAAGGGGTTAAATTGGTGAAAAGAAACCACAAAAGGACATTTGCCTATGACCAGTGTTATGAAGCAGCTTACCACACTTACTTACCCTACTCATTATGGTGAATACTGCATGCAGACAGTACTCTCATCCCATTAGTTTCATGTAGGGTGCCAAAAATTGTTCCTTTCAAGTATTCCATTAAGCTAGTCTGCACTGCCTAAAGCTACCCAGAGTGTCTGATTGGGGAGGTGCCCAATGGCTACTTACATGCTGACATCACTTTGTGAAACAAACAGCAATAGCTGACCATTAAAGAGTGTGCGCACTAAGCTTATCGGATGCTGCATTCGAAGTCTTGGTGTGGAAAGTGCAAAGAAAGAAGAAAAGAGATGCCTTGTACTGTCAAGGGAAAGAAGATCTACAGACAGAAAACAAGACAGTTGGAATCAGAAATAAAAGCCAGTGGTCAAGCCCCAGAACTTGGATGAGATGCAGGAAGAAATTCAATGCACTCCCAAAGTGGACAAGATCAGTGAATACATCTTGAAATTTAATTTCCTATCAATTCTTAACATGATCCACAGTCACTGTTTAACGTACCATGCTTCCATCACTATTTATACACCTTTTTATCAAATCAAGACAATCTCTAATATTCATGACGCCATACAGGCAGGATCTGCAGATGGTGGGAATATGTTCATGAGTGCATTGCAGACAAGGTGAGGAAAAGGAGAGTGCACGTGCCAATTTGGTGGAGGACAAGATGGGACACATTCTACTTGACAGGATTCTGGACAATACTTGGATAGGTCAGGAGGAGGGACAAAGAACAAAGAAAATTACAGCACTAGAAAAGGCCCTTTGGCCCTCCAAACCTGCACTGATCCAAATCCTCTATCCAAACCTGCCACTTATTTTCTAAGGATCTGTATTCCTCCCCTCCCTGCCTATTCACGGATCTGTTTGGGACATCTTACATGGTGCTACTATTTCTTCCTCTACCACCTCCGCTGGCAACGCATTCCAGGCACCCTCTGCATAAAGAACTTTCCATGTATTTCTCCCTGAGCTTTTCCCCTCTACTTTGAACTAGTGACCCCTAGTAATTGCACCCTCCATTCTGGAGGATGTTTCTTGCTATCCACCCCGTCTCTACCTCTCATGATTTTATAGACCTCAAAATCAGGTCCCCCATCAACCTCCACTTTCTAATGAAAATAATCCTAATCTAGTCAACTTCTCTTCATAGCTAGTGCCCTCCATAGCAGACAACATCCTAGTAAACCTTCTCTTCACTCTTTTGGTAATGTGGCCAGCAGAACTGTACGTAGTATGCCAAGTGTGGCCAAACCAAAGTCCTATACAACTGTAACATGACTTGCCAACTCTTGTACTCAATACCCTGTCCGATGAAGGAAAGCATGCCATATGCCTTCTTGACCACTCTATTGACCTGTGTTGTCACCTTCAGGGTACAATTGGACCTGAACATCCAGATCTCTCTGTATATCAACTTTCCCCAGGGCACTGATGGGAATATCACAAAATGCTTGGTGTGTTTGGATGCCTTCCAAATAGCCTGCATTCAATGCAAATGGGCATTGGAGCAATCCAACACCAATTTTGACGGTTTGGAATTAACCTTGGAATAAGGGACCAACTCCATCATCACACTTGTGATCCAACCACAAAGAAACATCTCGGTCAATACCTCTATTTCTTTTGCAGCACAGTTTATATCAGAAGTATGGATGCTGCAATGAATGCTCAAACAAATATCAGGTGTGGTCAGTTTGCTGTATTTACAAGTTTTGACTGCAGTCACCATGCAAATGGTTATCAGCAATCAAACTGTTCTTCAACAGATTGCTGGATTACAGAGGCATCATGCTAAAGGTTTGACTGTGATGCCACAGAATTCACCCATTGTCTTCTTACCCACTGCCTGTCAGCCAGCCACCCTAAATACATCTGAACATACTCAGAGATACAGCGTGATTCTGTGTCTTCTACACACAGAAGGTATTCATTCTGCATGTGTACAGAGGAACCTCGATTATCTGGCATTTGGTTATCTGAATTTCTGATAATCTGTACACGATCACAAGGTCCCAATATTTGGGTAAACCATGTTATCCACCATTCAATTATCCGAACAAAATACTCTACGCCCAAGGCATTCAGATAATTGAGGTTCCTCTATAATTGCTTTTGAGAAGCTGATTGGTGAGTTACCTTGAACTGCTACAGTCCATGTGGTGTAGGTGCATCCATAGTGCTGTCAAGGCAGGGGATCCTTGGGTTTTGACCCAATGACAGTGATGGAACAACAATACGGTTCCAAGTCAGGATGGCGTGTAGCTTAGAGGGGAGCTGCAGGTAGTGATGTTTCTGAGCATCTGCTGTCCTTTTCTATTTGGTGGAAATCATCCTTCAAGACCATCTGCTGACTGCCCAATTTAACTAAATTTAGCAGCCAACATCCATGCTGAAGCCATTGAGATAGCAACATATAAAAGCACTAAGACGGTCAAAGACACAGGAAAGATAGACTCAAAAGAGAATTCTCAGGAATAACTCATTAAAGTTCATATGCCATTGGGAAAAATTTACAAATATGATTTGTGAAGTATGTCATCATTGCAATTGGTATTTCCCATTAAAACTCCTCTTAATTTTTCATCAGGTTTGCTCAGCAGAATGAGATAAGTGTATTGCGACTGCTGCCAGTATACCAGGCATTCACCTGTATGTAGTTAGACACCAGCTCAACCTTTCTCCTTTGGTTGAACTTAGCATTGGCAGGCTGTGGCAATAAAGCTAGGTGAATGATTGCCTGCAGGATGAGAGCTGAGAGTCCTCTGACAACATGCAAATGCTCCACCATTTGTGCTATACATTATAGTTGTCTTCTTGTATCAGTCAGTAATGTTTATTTGATTAAAATGCCTGGATGACCTCTCTCACTCTATTACACAAGTAGTGAATTGACAGACTTTAAAATATCACCAGCTCCAGGCCATAAGAGGCCAGACATATAAAAGATAATTGCCTATTTCACCTTCACAAATCACCAGTTGTGACTGCAACAAGTGACAGACTTCAATGAGGATGTTCTTCGTGAAGCTTAAGGAGATTCAGACAAGGGGAGTTGTTCCAACACCCTGGGTAGTTATCTCCTTCTGTCAAAGCTCAGAGGGTCATGGAGCTGAAGGAGACTATAGAAAGGGCAGGGGTGATGACAGAGGGATATGAAAATAAGGACACAAATTTTAAAATCAAGGTATTCCTTGATGGAGAGTCAATATAAAATCAGTGAGTACAGAACTAATAAGGGAACTGGACTTGGTGCAAGTAAATACTTAGGCAGAAGAGTTTTGGATGACTTCAAGCTTAGATGGAGAGAAGAATGAGGAAGACCAGCTGGAGTTACATAGATTATTTAATCTTAAATTACCAAAACACTGGATGAAGGTTTCAGATGAGCTGCAGCAAGTGTGGAATCAGGAGATGTAGCATTCCAAAGGGGCCCCTATTCAACACACCCACATCAGAGAACAGGTGGCTTCACAAAAATCTTTAAGTCTGGACCAAGCCCTTCAATACTCACTACATCACTACTTGAAAGTGCAGTCATGTGGTGTTGGACAATTATCTTGGGATCAAATATGCCCAAAATATTTGATAGGGAGAGGCACTGAATCAGTTTTAATGAAAAAGTTACCACTGACCCAAAGTATTGACAGCTTCTCTCCACAGTTCCTGCCTGACCACCCGAGTATTTCCAATATTAGTTTTGCTGTTCTCTGGAGGTATTGTTAGCTATTACACAGGACTTGTGTACCAACTAGGTCTCCCCAATATTTAGTTGAAGAAAATTTTTGCTCCCAGCATGATAGTTTGGCAACAGGGGAAGAGTTGAGAAGAGTGGTGATAAAGTTGAGCTGGGTTTTTTTTTTCTGGTATTCCACTTTCATGCTCTTAAATTGCAACACCACAATGTTCCAAGAAAAAAGCCATTTTATCCATACTTCAGAGAAGGAAACATGAGGATTTCACGTCCGCTATTTTTCTAAAAAAAACTACTTACCTGACAAGGTCCATTCCAAGTAACCCTTCGGTCTCTGTCGCTGTCTCTCTGGTGACCACAGCGCCATTACCAATGCAAACTCCATGGTCATTGGCTCCCATTTCTGCTCCCCACATCCAGGCTGGTTTGCTTAATATTACAGCAAGTGTCCTCTCTACCTGGTCAATAGCAATGTACGTGCACTACCAAATCAAAAGACATGGAAAAAAAATCAGTCAAGAGAGCACATCAGTCTAACACGAAGAATCAAAGTTATTAGTGAGATGCAATTCGGGAGAGGCTGAGATTTAAATTACAGTGGCTCTGGCCTCCTCACATACAGAAGTTGTACCACCAAAAAAAGCAGCATGTTAAATCTATATGTTAAAAGAAAGCATGCTAAAACTATATAGATGGTTGGAGGGAAAGTTTGACATTATAATCCAGGGGGAAAATAAAAAGTCAATTCACATTGAGAGAAGTGTCAGCTAGCAAATGAATGCCAACCACAGATTTGGTAAAGGAAAATGGTGTTTGAGGTTGTAATGGAGAGCTTTCATCTGTATGCAGATTTTCAAAAGACATTGGACAAAGTTCTATGTAAAACACATCTAAGCAAGCCAGGAAAGATGGTGTCATGGTGGTAATGATGGTTCTGCTGGCTAACGGTCAAATGGGTTCAAATCCCACTGTGGCAAATAAAGAAATCCAAATTTAATAGATTCAGATTTTAAAAATGCTTGCCTAATAGTGACCATACCAATTTTCAATTAGAAAAAATAACACCCATTTGGCTCCTTTAGGGAAGGAAGCTGCCATATTTGCTTGCTCTAGTCTACATATGACTGCAGACACACAGCAATGTGGTTGACTCTTAACTGCCGTCTGGGCAATTAGGGATGGGCAATAAATGCTGGCCAAGCCAATGATTCTCACATTCCTTAAATGAATTAGAAAACAAAATCTAGTATCAAAGTTTGTGTGTACTTGGATGCCATTTTGGACATCTGAAGCCACTTGCAATGCCTAAAAGATAGGTGCTAGGCACCAGAATTTTGCACCTTATGGTATCATAACAGGTAGTATCAGCATTTTATTTTCAATTAAATGCATGTACCAAAACAATTGAGATAAACAGAGTTTGGCACTTACAATGTTGATCTATCAAAAGAAAATGGGTAAGCAATACCACCATAAATTGGAGTGTGTTTAAAGGATTTATAATATACTAACAAAGAGGTATTTCAGTAATGCATCAAGATTTGAAATGGAAAAATCCTTTTATTTTTACAATAACTTTGAAATAGCTTAATCAATACAAAGCCTCCGTCATTTCCAATAGGTGGTCAGTACATTTAACACTTTACTAGAGAAGGCAATTTCAAATCAATTTTTACTAAACTGATTTATAATAAAAACAAAAATGCTGGAAATACTCAGATAGTCTCAGGTAGCATCTATTAGGGAGAGAAATGCAATTAATGTTTCTGTCTCCACTGGGAATTGCCTTAACTGCGAAATACTTTCAGTACATCCATAGTATTCGGTTTTTCTTTTAAGAATAGACAAACTACACCTAAACTGAGGCGGCTCAGTATCATAGACCCTGCTTGTGAATCAAGTTTATAAAACTCTAACCATACAATTCTGTTGTACTTTCAAAACTAATATTGTAATATCAGTTTATAAATCCAAAATAGAATCGGTAATCAATAATGCATAAACATAAAATGATTTATAATCTATTGCACTCTAATATACTCTTCACAAAATGAAGCCAGTTTCTAGAAAGGTGTAACAAAGAAAGAAAAGAATCGCACCTCAAACTTATTTAATACTTTGTGCCATTTGATTTGATAATTTACATTATTATAGACAGTGCAATATAAAGATATATTGCATTTGGCTGTTATCCGATGTCCTCAATAAAGGAATTTAAATGATTTCATACAAAACTAGACACTATACCATAGGGAACAAATCTCCTTTTCAGCAATTCAGAAACCATCTTTCAGATTGAATGATTTAAAATGTGAGAGAAACTGGCAGTCAACATAGAATATCTGATTCTGTTCCAGTTAAGTGAGCTTGAAGCAAGCTCAGATCCACTTAGACTCAAATGATAGTGACTGTAAAATTGTTAAGGGAAGCTTTTTAAAAAATATTTTATCAAGAAACAAAGTTACATGTTGTACATTACCTACAGCACAAATTTACAAACTGGGACTGCTCACTTATATGCTGACACAAAGTTTCCAAAGCTACTAGAATTTTCACTATCATTGGAACTCTAACTTTTTCCTACGCTTAACTGTACATGACTTTGTTGCATTAAGGATCAGACTTTGTCGTGATAGCATCTCAAAACAAACATTGCCATTTTGAGCTCTTTTACCAGGGAATGAGAAGGAAAGATGCTCATGTTAAGGGCAAAATGCAGGGAAAGAGCAAATAGAATGCCTTTAATATGCTTTCCATCATAATAACAAAGATGTATGAAGTTTAAGGTAAACAAGGTGCATGACTCTAGCAATTTCCAACCAGGTGCTGATGGAACTAGCTGAAGAAACTGCAGATTTCACAGAAATGTTCAAAAGTTCACTGAAACTGGATAACATCTTTGTGACAGAAATGGAATACTTTCAGCCATGAAGGACTTATTTAATTATTCTGTGCTGTTTAGTACACACCAGGTTATTATGAGACAGTTTATTATTTTTTTGAAGATAAAAGAAAATAGTAGAATGATCTGAAAATCTGGTCAGTTCTTCAGCCTCATCAATGCTCTATTCAGCAGTGACCTAAAACTTCCCCAGGTAAGGATAAGCTGTTCCTGATGAAGGGCTCTTGCCGAAAACTTCGCTTCTCCTGCTCCTCGGATGCAGCCTAACCTGCTGTGCTTTTCCAGCACCACACTCTCGACTCTAAAGTCAAAAATCACACCACCAGGTTATGGTCCAACAGGTTTATTTGAAAGTACAATCTTTTGGAACGTTGCTCCTTCATTAGGTAGCTGCTGCAGCAGCCATTACAAGTGCATCCCCCATTCAGAGTTTGAAACAATGAGATTATGCTGCCTTAAGTATTCAACAAACCAATGCAACACAACTTACAAACTGATCAAACATGCAGGGAAACCACTCGTCCTCCATCTTATTATGCAGTGTTACATTTACTAAATAGATGTTGCTTTGTGGGCCTCATGCATCAAAAGTGAGCAATACCATGACCATTAAGGGAATCATTCAATTAATGTGCATTTGGTGAGTGACTGTGCCAAGAAATTTAGCTTGCTGACCACCTTCAACTTTGCAGCACCTATGTTGTTATCTTGAAATTCAACAATTTCTAACACCTTTGCACCTCCAAGATCACCAAGAACGATGACTGGAGGTATCCCTTTCACGCATGGGTCATGATCTCCAGAAATCATGACACAGTCAGAGGACTTTCAATAAGAATGGTAGAGTCACATCACAACTATGGATAGAGCCTTCAGTCGCCTGAAGCAAATGTTTTCTTGTACTCCAGGGAGCAAATCTCTACAGTTGTAAGAGCCTCCACATTTGAGGTGATGTGGTGCATCCCCTCAATATTGAGGGTCCAGCCACTATCACATGTGATACTGAAACCTGTAGGAGGAAGAGAGGTGGAAGGTAGACTTGAAGGATGACAGATGTAAGGAGGGAGGGAGCAGACTGCATGCACTTGGACAGAGTGCAGAGACCACATAGCAATGAACCACTCTACTTTCAATGCAGACCTCACTATTCCCTTAGACTACAACCACTACAGGCTTGCCTTTGTCCAATATTAATCAATACCCCTAATCCTCTCATACTGAGCTTTGATACCGTAAGATTCAGTCCACAAGTTCACTCTATGCTGAATTAGATCTTGGTGTGTCACACAGAAGTGTATAGACTCAGACATCTGCTCATTTTCATTGAACTGAAGCCTTGGAAATTAGTTGAAACAGCTTGATTCTTGCAAGTTTCATTACTCGCCATTCTGGTCTTGAAATCTCTTGTAAAATATTGTGTAACAGAAGACTGCCTTGGCGTAATGCTTATTGAAGTTCTCACCATCTCTCATTTGTCAACACAAGATTAAAATCATATTGGTTATCGATTTAAATGACTGATGCTCTGTCATACAATTAAGGACTACACTAAGACTCAAAAGGCAGTTATTTGGATTTTTAAAAAAATGACATTGGCGTCATAGAAAGAGTTGCATATTTCCTCCCCAATCTGTTCATTGACTGATTATTTTGTTGGTATCGCTTTCGATACTTGCTCCCTTACTCCAGAGACAAGCAGGGCACAAAGTTATTCTAATTCTAACCCAGTATTCATGGGAAAATTAGAACTTTGCTGTCACATGTAATTGAAACATACCTCAACAATATTGGTAGAGTGATGTGCAGGAGTTCACCTCAAAGAAGAACTGCCTGTAATGTAATGGTTGCATTGTGCAAACCCACATTGAAGAATCGTGCTTTAGAAACAGCACTTCGTGTTGGCAACGCAATGGTGTTACAGCCAACACGTTTCAAAAGATCGTGCTGTAGAAACACAGTATCCTAATTCGTCAATCACATTACAGTAAATTCATATTAGTGAAACGCACGTTATAGTGGAATGACCTGTAATTTGTTTAAATGTCTAGGCTCATACATCTAGGTTACGCTACCATTAAGTTTGGTAGAAGATTTGTAGTTCGGGTGCTCGTTTTTGTGGTTCTGTTCGCCGAGCTGGGAATTTGTCTTGCAAACATTTCGTCCCCTGTCTAGGTGACATCCTCAGTGCTTGGGAGCCTCCTGTGAAGCGCTTCTGTGATGTTTCCTCCGGCATTTATAGTGGCCTGTCTCTGCCGCTTCCGGTTGTCAGTTCGAGCTGTCCACTGTAGTGGCCGGTATATTGGGTCCAGGTCGATGTGTTTGTTGATGTCAACAAACAAGCGGCAGAGACAGGCCACTATAAATGCCGGAGGAAACATCACAGAAGCGCTTCACAGGAGGCTCCCAAGCACTGAGGATGTCACCTAGACAGGGGACGAAACGTTTGCAAGACAAATTCCCAGCTCGGTGAACAGAACCACAACAACCATTGAGTAAGCAATTTCAAATGCTTTTCAGCTCCATAACAGCATTTGTTGGCAGTAGAAGAGCATAGCTACATTGGCTGATACATTAGGATCACAGCTGACACCTGACTATCCTTTATTTGCTGCAGCTCTCAAGATAACCCACTTGTTTAGTAATGTTGCAACATGGCACATCAACAACTGATACCAGTCAGATCAGATTCACATTACTGATGCCAAGAACAGCACTATTCAACTCAAGCACCAGACAGTGCACACAGATTCTTGACAGCTGCACATTAGAGAACTTCTGTACTTTGTACAGGGCCTGCATGTTATTATTTGTGGATTAAATATACAGTCAATTCTAATATAACGTGATAGTTCCATTCCTGTGCTATATGAAAATAGTGTAATAGTGGCACAATTTAAGCCAATACAGGCAAGAACAGTTCACGTTCTACAAATAACAGTCTAAATTAACAGCACTGCTGCCTCACAGCGCTAGAGACCCTGGTTCAATTCCTGCCTCAGGTGACTGTGTGGAGCTGGAACATCCTCCCAGTGTCTGCGTGGGTTTCCTCCCACAATCCAAAAATGTGCAGGTTAGGTGAATTGGCCATGCTAAATTGCCCGTAGTAGTAGGTGAAGGGGTAAACGTAGGGGAATGGGTTTGGGTGGGTTGCGCTTCGGCGGGGCGGTGTGGACTTGTTGGGCCGAAGGGCCTGTTTCCACACTAAGTAATCTAAACAAATTCTTCAATTGCATAATGCCAATTTGCGTTGAAGAAATATGCATTGTAGCAGAACCCACGGTAGAAACTCAGACTCAAGAAGATTTTCTGATAATCATTAAGATTAATCTTATGAGAGGGAGGAACGTTATTTCAAAAATAATAGGCCACCTTTGTATACTAAAATATCACAGTGCCTTCTATTCCTTTCACTTCATGCACAAAGTAGACATTCTTCAGCAAAATGTCTAAACTGGTTTCCAAATGGAGACGCTCAGTTCCTCCCCTCTAACTGGCCCAGTGATGCTACCATTTCTGAGATGTATGTTTTTCTCAACTGAAGACACCTCCACCTCACACCCCACTTCAAATTTTGTGGGCAACAGGGCCTCGACAATCCTGCTGTCTCCCCTTCCCTTCTGAACAGAGCTTTGTTAGGGCACCCGTTACCTTACCCTTTAACTTATCTGCCTATACAGATGCATGGAACCTCATCACCTGCAAGTTTGCCTCCAAGTGACACACCATCCTGACACAAGAGTATATTGCCCTTCCTTCATCATAGCTGGGTTAACTCCCTCAGAATATTGAGAGCGCACAGATACTAAATGGACAGCAGAGGCTCAGGTCGGCAACTCACCACAACCTTCTCAAGGGGCAATTAGGGCAATAAGAGTTTTTAAATCTTTTATGTGCCAATTCTTATAAATTGTGTTGCAAGACTAAATAAGATCAGCAGCCAAACTAAAATTATCTGAAGTACTTATTCATCATTTCAGTTCTGATTATTGGCTTCATCAGTTACACAAACACCAGAGGATTTCTGAACTGGTGTTTTCTCTCAATCTATTTTTAAAATATTATACCTCCTTACAATCGATGATCTAATATCCTAGATATTCTTCTCAAACATAGTCTTAAAAGTGTTTATATAATTATAGTCAGAATACATTAAACTATCAGGTCATGATAACTTTCTGAATTTCTACCAAAATAAGTTGAAAATACATAGTAGTTTTCTAAAACTTTAATGTCGTGTTATGAACTTTACTAGAAATACTATATCTCATGCAACATTTTCACTATGAACAAGTTCTTATAACTAGGCATCCAACCTCCTCATAAATCAGATTTCCTTCTTTTTTTTGTCCCCCCCAGTGATCATGTCAGTTTAGAAGTCAGGCGGTCTTAAATGAACAATTTGGGCACTCAACATTAACATTTAGAAATGACATTTCTCACTCCCAAAGCATTTACATGTTAGTTATTTCAAATATGACCAATCTACAAAGAGTGTTCAAACATGCAGTTTTCTTTTTAAAAATGCATGGCCAAAAGACCACCAATTTCCCTGGCTGTTCTGTGAACCCTATAACCGAGATGTTAGGACCGTGACATTACCAGGGCCAGGCTCTGTTGCTATTCCAAATCCAGGTACAGGGTCATTAATATTTGGGAGGAGGGATGGTGATCAAAATCACCAACAATGTAATCATAGGGTCACACTGCATGGAAAGAGACCCTTCAATCCAACTTGTCCATGCTGACCAGACATCCCAATCTGACGTAATGCCATTTGCCAGCATTTGGCCCATATCCATCTAACCCTTCCCATTCATGCAGCCATCCACATGCCTTTTAAAATGTGTAATCGCACCCACCTCCACCGCTTCCTCTGGCAGCTTGTTCCATTCACCCACCACCCTCTGCGTGAAAAAGTTACCCCTTGGATCCTTTTAAAATTTTTCCCCTCTCACTCTTGACTCCCCCTCACCCTCACCCTAGGGAAAAAAAAAAGACCTTGGCTATTCACCCTATCCATGCCCTCATGATTTTATAAACTTCTCTAAAGGTTAGCCCTTCAGCCTTTGACGCTGCAGGGAAAGAAGCCCCAGCCTGTTCAGCCTCTCCCTATAATGCAGACACTCTAGTTTCAGCAACTTCTTTGTAAAATCTTCTGCACTCTGCTTTGCTGGTAGAGTGACTGAATATTTGCAAATGTCATGTCAATCAAGTGGGTTGCTTTAAACTGAATGTCAAGCTTTTAGTGTTGTTAGAGCTTTAGTCATCCAGGCAAATGGCAAGTATGCCATCACTCTCATGACTTGTGTCTTGAAAATGGTGAACACGCTATGGGAGTATCATGAAGCAAGTACTTTTGCAGGATTCCTAGCCTCTAACCTGCTCTTGTAGTCACTGTCTTTAGATGGCTAGTCCAATTCTGTTTTAGGTCAAAGGTAATCCCTAAAAGGTGGGGTTAGTGGGAGATTCAATGATGGTGACACCATTGAATGTCAAGGAATAGTGGTTTTTGATCGAGTCTTATTGGAGTTGATTATTTCTGTGGCATGAATGAGGCGTGCCATTTTTCAGCCCGAGCTTGGATATTGTCCAGATTTAGTTGCTTTTGGACATGGGACTGCTTTACTCCCATTTCTACTGATAGGAGCATCCTGCTTCTACCCAATGATGTTCACTTTATATGTTGCTAGGAGGCTGAATGGAGCTAAGCAAGAGAGAGGTTTTGATGTTTTATTGCTTAAATAAAATAGCCAAAATGAGTATTTTTACATCATCCCAGAAATAATATGCTGTTAAATCAATTCAGTGGTTCACAAATTTGGGTCACAAACATAATAATTAGCTGGTACCTTTCAGACGATGCCTTACAGGTACCACACATGGCACCACTGGGAAGAGTAATAAAATGAGCAACAACCAGAACCATTCTCTGCTCTCTCCCAGCTCGAGCTACTCTGTGATTCTGTTCTCTTTAGACTCCTGCCCTATTTGCACTCCTGCCAACAGCAGAAGCCAATCAGAACCAGGCAAACCATCTCAATGATATCTCTAAATACCTATTTTTTTAAAAGCAGGATTAAAGCATCTCTATATTGCAACTAAGTTTGTGAAAAATACAAATGCATAAGAAATCCAGCCAGTCTTTAAAATGAACATAAAGAGATTAACAAACGGCTTCCAGAAGCCACAAGACTTCTCTTGTAGATTCAACCACATCCAAAAGCCCACAGACACTCAGACCGTGATGTCTTGAGAAATCAAACACAAAAGGGTCATTAAAACAATTCAAGGATTCCAGGACACTCACTGATATCTCAAAGATTCTGCAGCATTGAACAGGAAACAGGAAGACAGACATCACAATAATGTGCACTATCATTTGACACTTTGCTTTGTGGACCAGTGATTTTTCAAACTTAACTGAAATGCAAACAGCTATTTTGAGGAAAATATTGTTAATACCATGAGAGGGGCTTCTTGATAGCAATAGCATCCCAACAAGGGAAAAGGGACATATTCAGCATTACTGTACTGAAGCAAGTCACAACCTGCGATGATGTAGTAAGGTAAAAGAAAGGAGCCTTCAACTCATTCCCAGGATGTGTTCTGCACAGTCCACCTGAGGAACAACTTCCAACAATTTAACTACAGAAGCCATTGCAGTTGCTGAAACTGACATTTTCGTATGTTTCACCTCAGAAAGAGAACTTAAGTAAAGCCAAACCTGTAATAATATTAGAGACTGATTTTATCTTCATATGTAAAACTTGCATAATTCACTTTACAACTTTATTAGCTAACACACAGACACAAACTTATCACCTTTTAAAATACGAAACTTTCACCAATGATTGCATAATAAACTAACCGCATCTGTTTAAAGCAGTGCTGCATTTTACTTTTCTCTGGAAACTCTTGATAATTAAAATGGGCCTTTAAAAATTCTTATTTCAGAGTCCACATCTGATATGTGGTCATGATAACAAAACTCAAAAAATGTTATGTAATACTCAAGTACTGCATGCATAGTTTAAAATTTATGGGATCACTAAAATCTTTCAAAAAGAAAAAGGAATCATACGGTCAAAAGGCTTGAGAACCATGCACAGATCACTCCTTTCCAGAACAACATGGTTACAATAAAGATATACAGTTTATACAAGGGTGATACCACTGATACTAACTTTTGGCTTAGTAAAATCTTACACCGGTCGTCAGTAGTACACAATTTACGTAGTGCTATATTACATTCACTATATTGCTCCCACTTCCTTTTCACATGCAAGCATCAACTCTCTCTACTAATATACTTACTCACTGCTTTCACTTATTTCAATAGCTCATATTTCATATGAGGATGTAAATTAGCAATGTAGAAAATTTAAAAATGCCCAAAGTTTTTATTATCTTCTGTAAAGCCTTACTTTAGTCAGGCATCAACTACTCACTGGGGTACTTGACAAAAGCTCAACTTTGTCACACCTTCAGAATCAAATAGATCAAACTTCATCTATCCTCAAAGACACCCAAAAATTTCTTCAGGCAGGGTTTCATCATTCAGCACTGTCACCATCTCTTTAGATCAGAAGGGAAAGTGGAAGTCTAAAAAGAAACTGGGTCAGTTTTGAATAAAAATGGCAAAATTTAAATTAAATCTTATACTCTCACATGAGCATATAATTTAGAAAAAAAAAATCAATTTTTTTTACTTTTTCTTTGAAAATCTGATAGTGGGCATCATAAATTAATGTTGAGTCAACATACACATGCAACTGGGAAATTTAGATTAGATTCCCCTACAGTGTGGAAACAAGCCCTTCAGCCCAACCAGTCCACACCGACCCTCCGAAGAGTAACCCACCCAGACCCATTTCCCTCCGACTAATGCACCTAACTTTGGGCAATTTAGCAGGCCAATCCACTTGACCTGAACATCATTGGACTATGGGAGGAAACCAGAGCACACGGAGGAAACCCACACAGACATGGGGAGAATGTGAAAACTCCACACAGATGGTCGCCCAAGGCTGGAATCGAACCTGGGACCGTAGTGCTGTGAGGCAGCAGTGCTAACTGCTGAGCCACTGTGCCACCCCTGCTCCTTCTTAGCCATAAGCTGACCAGAAAGATGTGATGCCACTAACAGGTCAAGAAATGGAATAACCATTGATCCCAGAAGTCAAATATTCTCCACCACACCGTCAATGAATCAACAAGAAACCATAGTATATAATTCACCATGGCAGTACCAGAGAAGAATGAGTGGATACCAGACAAAAAGACAATAACAACTCACATTCGAAACATTAGAGGACCTAAATACTTTGAAGATGTAATGCATATGCAGGGCCAGGAGGAAGTGGGATTTACTAGAAAAAAAAACAGATTTTGTTCATGAATGATAGAATTCTTGATACACTATGTAAACCAGTAGTTAGAAATGACATGCGTGCAATTGACTTTTTCTTGAAAGTGGTAATGTTTGGAGAATTGCATTTGTACACTATCATAATAGGATCTCTGAAATAGTTGCCTTTCTATAGAAAGGCATAGAACGTTAAAGCCAACACAGGGTTTGGAGATAGACATCCAGCCAAATTGAGGACCAAATATAAATTGGATTCAGAATCTTCTGCTGTGTAACAGCCTACTTTTTATTATCTACAGATGGCTGTCAAATTTCCTAGGCCACATTTAAAATTGATTATGGAAAAAAAAACTGCTGGTAATAGAACTTCAATCTTCTGCACTATTGAAACTGTATGATATTTAAATTCTATTAACCTACTCTCGTTGAGGTTTACAGCCAGTTAAATTGCATCACACTGCTGTCAAAATGTAATTATGGAATCAATGAAAGTGGGAAACTGGATTATCTTGCACTTTCTAAGACCAAAGTGGGAAAAAATGTTTTCTCCTTCAATTACTGCCTTTGAAACTTCCACTGAGTCATTGAAAATGTAATCAGATTAAAAACATAATGATGACAAAAGGTGTCAGGTTTCATTTTACAATTTTATAAGGAGACTTTAATTTCATAGCTGTAATACAGTGTTACCTACAGATTATTTACTGTGAAAATACTGCAAAATTGGTCACACTATACTGCCAAAGAAAATAATCAGCATTAATGTGTTTACAAATGCAATGGAGTTTTATTCAATGGAAACTGAAAGAGATTGGATTATCATTTCATTTGCATACACAAGACCAATGTAATTAAATAATTTTTATTTAACACAGGAAATTCTAATTTCGGTTTCCATGTTAAAAGTCCATGACACTGGTTTCCAATAGCCGATAAGTTCACAACGACCAAGAAGTTGGCAACATTAAAAAAAAATCCAAATTAACACTGAACTGCAAACATGCATTAAAGAACAATTTTTAAAAATAAAATCTGCAGCTGTGGAGAGAAACAGAGTCAATGGGACAGATTTTCACCAGGTCAGGTTGCGTCAGGAGCCATTTAAGAGGTGACCTGAACTGTTAGCTTGCTCTCTCCATGGATGCTGCCTGAACTGCTGCAATCTCCAGCATTTGTTGTTTTCTGGGATTACTAAATCCATTCCAGGGCTTTTGGATTTTCAGTAGTGTTGGTTTAAGTCCACACTCAGCATTCCTAACTTGATCTATCATACATGGCCCAGGACAACTGAGGTTCTTCAGCCTAGGATTTGTCTGATTACCCAGTGTTAGAGGACAGGACACTGGTGAGTCTTAACAAGAGGAGCTACCTGCTTTACATAACAAGAGGTAGTTTATGGAAATGAGAGCAATTGGTAAATGTTACATTGATTAGTCAGTCTTCGGTAATTATGCCCATCAGGAGCCAGAGGTTATATATCTTCCTCCAGTGGGACCTCAGCTAAGCTGCTCGATTCTCTGTCCAAAGCTTGTGTGATAGCAGATTGGATGGTGCCTAATACACCACCAATATTAACCCTTTCAGAACCATGTTTTATATAACATACACCTTAAACTTACACGGATTCAGGTCAGGTGTTTAAAAAGGATTTGGTTCACAGTTCCAGAGGAGTCCAAAGAAGTGCGATGCACAGAAGGGAAGAGTTAAAAAATCCTATCCTTATCTCTACTCCCTGTTATCTTGGTTTGTTCATAAAAGGTCAAACGGTTTCAACTGTCTTGCAGTTTCAGGGATGAAAAGCTTTAAATGCCTGGATGATTAGTTCTTTAATTACTCAGCAGAAGAAAAGGAGCTTTTTTTTAAAAAATGAAAACTGAGTTATGAAACAATCATTTCATTTCTTCCACAGACTATATAAGTTACTGCTTCTATACAGTGCATGCTAAATGAATGAGTATACAAATGCCACATGTTGGGATAGGATGGCATTGCTGGGATGAGGACTTAGCTCCTGCCATTCATGACTGCCAGACCCCAGCTTCCTGGTTATCAGGAGGTAAACTTTTGGCACATACTCTCTCCCTTGGTGTGAACAGCAGAACTAGTAATGCTGCTGGGGGTTCTGAATTTTAACTCAATTCTTGCCTAAATTTAATTGGATGGGAAACTCCACCTCGATTACAAATAAAAGATTTGCCTATTGAAAACAGCAACTGTAGTCAGATTTCTGGTGGACTCGGGTTTCTTAACAAAACAAAAACCACCTCCTGCTTCTCATCTGCTATTATACAAAGGGAACTTCCAGTCTCCACTTTTCAATGACACATCACTCAACAAAGCCATAAATTTTCTATTTTCTATCTGGACAAGCACCATAGAGACTAGACAGAAACTTATTAACAGGATCGTACATATTTTAGAGAGAGGCTTTCTACTTTAGAAGCAAGCTTTGCTCTAAATTAAATATTCCTGAATAAATTCTTAACTGTACAATCTTTACAAGGAGGTAAAAGCAATGACTGCACATGCTGGAAATCAGATTCTCGAATAATGGTGCTGGAAGAGCACAGCAGTTCAGGCAGCATCCGAGGAGCAGTAAAATCAACGTTTCGGGCAAAAGCCCTTCATCAGGAATAAAGGCAGAGAGCCTGAAGGGTGGACAGATAAGCTAGAGGAGGGTGGGGGTGGGGAGAAAGTAGCATAGAGTACAATGGGTGAGTGGGGGAGGGGATGAAGGTGATAGGTCAGGGAGGAGAGGGTGGAGTGGATAGCTGGAAAAGGAGATAGGCAGGTAGGACAAGTCCGGACAAGTCATGGGGACAGTGCTGAGCGGGAAGTTTAGAACTAGGGTGAGGTGGGAGAAGGGGAAAATGAAGAAACTGTTGAAGTCCACATTGATGCCCTGGGGTTGAAGTGTTCCGAGGCGGAAGATGAGGCGTTCTTCCTCCAGGCGTCTGGTGGTGAGGGAATGGCGGTGAAGGAGGCCCAGGACCTCCATGTCCTCGGCAGAGTGGGAGGAGGAGTTGAAATGTTGGGCCACGGGGCGGTGTGGTTGATTGGTGCGGGTGTCCTGGAGATGTTCCCTAAAGTGCTCTGCCTGGAGGCGTCCAGTCTCCCCAATGTAGAGGAGACTGCATCGGGAGCAACGGATACAATAAATTATATTAGTGGATGTGCAAGTAAAACTTTGATGGATGTGGAAGGCTCCTTTAGGGCCTTGGATAGAGGTGAGGGAGGAGGTGTGGACGCAGGTTTTACAGTTCCTGCGGTGGCAGGGGAAAGTGCCAGGATGAGAGGGTGGGTTGTAGGGGGGCATGGACCTGACCAGGTAGTCACAGAGGGAATGGTCTTTGTGGAAAGGGGAAAGGCGTGGGGCAGGAAATATATCCCTGGTGGTGGGGTCTGTTTGGAGGTGGCGGAAATGTCGGCGGATGATTTGGTTTATTCGAAGGTTGGTAAGGTGGAAGGTGAGCACCAGGGGCGTTCTGTCCTTGTTACGGTTGGAGGGGTGGGGTCTGAGGGCGGAGGTGCGGGATGTAGACGAGATGCATTGGAGGGCATCTTTAACCACGTGGGAAGGGAAATTGCGGTCTCTAAAGAAGGAGGTCATCTGGTGTGTTCTGTGGTGGAACCATTCCTCCTGGGAGCAGATCTGGCAGAGGCAGAGGAATTGGGAATACGGGATGGCATTTTTGCAAGAGGTAGGGTGGGAAGAGGTGTAATCTAGGTAGCTGTGGGAGTCGGTGGGTTTGTAAAAAATGTCAGTGTCAAGTGTCAATGGAGATGGAGAGGTCCAGGAAGGGGAGGGAGGTGTCAGAGATGGTCCAGGTAAATTTAAAGGTCAGGGTGGAATGTGTTGGTGAAGTTGATGAATTGCTCAACCTCCTCGTGGGAGCACGAGGTGGCGCCAATGCAGTCATCAATGTAACGGAGGAAGAGGTGGGGAGTGGTGCCGGTATAATTACGGAAGATCAACTGCTTTACGTAGCCAACAAAGAGACAGGCATAGCTGGGTCCCATACGTGTGCCCATGGCTACCCCTTTGGTCTGGAGGAAGGGGGAGGATTCAAAGGAGAAATTGTTAAGGGTGATGACCAGTTCGGCCAATCGAATGAGTGTGTCGGTGGAAGGGTACTGTTGGGGACGTCTGAAGAGGAAAAAATGGAGGGCTTGGAGGCCCTGGTCATGGCGGATGGAGGTGTAGAGGGATTGGATATCTATGGTGAAGATGAGGCCTTGGGGGCCGGGCAACGGAAGTCTTGGAGGAGGTGGAGGGCGTGGGTGGTGTCTCGACGTATGTGGGGAGTTTCTAGACTAGGGGGGATAGGACAGTGTCGAGGTAGGTAGAGATGAGGTCAGTGGGGCAGGAGCATGCTGAGACAATGGGTCGGCCAGGGTGGTAAGGCTTGTGGATCTTGGGAAGGAGGTAGAACCGGGCAGTGCGTGGTCCCGGACTATGAGGTTGGAAGCTGTGGGTGGGAGATCTCCTGAGGTGATGAGGTTCTGTATGGTCTGGGAGATGATTGTTTGATGATGGGGGGTGGGGTCATGGTCGAGGGGGCAGTAGGAAGAGGTGTTTTCGAGTTGATGTTTGGCTTCAGCGGTGTAGAGGTCAGTGCGCCAGACTACCACTGCACCTCCTTTATCCACTGGCTTGATGGTGAGGTTGGGATTGGAGCAGAGGGATTGGAGGGCTGCGCGTTGTGAGGGTGAGAGGTTGGAGTGGGGGGAGGGAGGTAGACAGGTTGAGGCGGTTAATGTCCCGGCGGCAGTTGGAAATGAAGAGGTCGAGGGCAGGTAATAGGCCAGCGCGGGGTGTCCAGGTGGATGCAGTGTGTTGGAGGTGTGCGAAGGGGTCCTCGGAAGGTGGGCGTGAGTCCTGATTGTGAAAGGAAGCTTGGAGGCGGAGGCAACAGAAGAATTATTCGACGTCACGGCGTGTATTAAATTCATTGATGTGTGGACGGAGGGGGATGAAGGTGAGTCCTTTGCTGAGGTCTCCTCCACATTGGGGAGACTGGGCGCCTCCTAGCAGAGCGCTTCAGGGAACATCTCCGGGACACCCGCACCAATCAACCACACTGCCCCATGGCCCAACATTTCAACTCCCCCTCCCACTCTGCCGAGGACATGGAGGTCCTGGGCCTCCTTCACCGCCGCTCCCTCACCACCAGACGCCTGGAGGAAGAACGCCTCATCTTCCGCCTCGGAACACTTCAACCCCAGGGCATCAATGTGGACTTCAACAGTTTCTTCATTTTCCCCTTCCCCCACCTCACCCTAGTTCTAAACTTCCCGCTCAGTACTGTCCCCCATGACTTGTCCGGACTTGTCCTACCTGCCTATCTCCTTTACCAGCTATCCTCTCCTCCCTGACCTATCACCTTCATCCTCTCCCCCACTCACCCATTGTACTCTATGCTACTCTCTCCCCACCCCCACCCTCCTCTAGCTTACCTCTCCACGCTTCAGACTCACTGCCTTTATTCCTGATGAAGGGCTTTTGCCCGAAACGTCGAATTCGAAGCTCCTTGGATGCTGCCTGAACTGCTGTGCTCTTCCAGCACCACTAATCCAGAATCTTTGCAAGGGACAGCAAATAAGTTAATTAGAATTTATTGCTCAACAACTATTGTAAGCACTTAAACACATTTAAAGTACATCCATGCATTCTTATAGAGATATAGCTATTAAGTGGATTCAGGAGTGCTCCACACATACAGTGTCTCAACAACAATGTTGTGTGATAGTTTCGTAGGCAAAATCAGTCCACAATGTCAGCAGCCTACACAAAGAACAATGGGATGAATGAACAAGCTGTCCTTTTGATTTTCTGGTTGGAAGCTATGCTATTCTGAAGATCTGCCTTTGTGATCTCTATTCCAACCATTCCAATGCATTCTTGCATGACCTCTCACATTCTGCTCTCCACAGACTAGTCCCAATAACAGATTGCCTAGTTTTCAAAATATCTTCACCCCATATTTCAAATCCCCCCACAGCCTCATCTCTTCCCCATCACTAATCTCCTTCAGTCTCTCAAACTTTTGCAATATCAGTGATCTTTGAATTCTGGCACTTTGTGTTGCCTCAATCTTAATCACTCCACCATTAGTAACCAAATCTTCTAACAAAGGGCACGAAGCTCTGGAATTTCTTCTGTCTCTTTATGATGTTCCTCAAAATTTACTGCTGAACAACATTTTTTGATTATCTGGCTTATCATCTCCATGTGGTTCAATGTCACTTTATTTTATAAACGCACCCTTAATGGTTCTCAGCTCAACTTAATCAGTCTTTCCAGCCTGGTATAACAGCAGTTCCTGCTGTTTATTGTGAAAAGTATCAGAGATTTACAAAACCAAAATACTGTTATTTCCAACCTCAGCGAAATACAAAAACTCAGCTGTTCTGGCAATTTGACTCCAAATGTTTTAACTCTTTCTATCTCCACAGCTGTACCTGCTGATTTTCTCCAGTAATTTTTAAATTTAAAATTCAAAGATTTACTTGTGTTTAATGAAATTGTGAACCTGCATTCAGACAAACGTTACCAGTGGAGACAAGAAGTTTGGATTTCCTTTCACTATCCATCAGGCACCCTAATTTAAATGGTGTGCCTTTAATGTTCAATATCGGGTTTTATATATGTCTAACTCACCAGTGAAACAAAAGAACCATCTCTTCACCTGAAATGAATATGGTCAGCCCCACATGTGCACTTCTCGCACTGATAAGTACAAAAATAGGCTAATACAAATCATTACATTGTGGCAAACGAATACTTACTTTTACATTCATTCATGGAATGTGGCTAGGTCAGCATTTACAGTCAACCCTCAAATGATCCTTAACTGTTCGAGACTAATCACAGTGCGATTTGGAAGGCACACATTAGTCAGGCCAGGCAAACATGGCAGATTTCCAAATGGACCTATGCCAATTGGATAGCTTCACGGTCATCACTACAGAGACTTGTTTGGAATTCCAGAATTATGCTTCGAGTAGGCATATGGATGATCGTAAAATTAAGGGTATTTGGGTTAGTTTGATCTTAGAGTGGGATAAAAAGGTCATCACAACAGAGGGCCAAAGAGGCTGTACGGTGCTATGCTGTTCTATGAACAGAAGTTACATTCCACCAGTTACTATGGCAGGTCTTGAACTCTTGCCCCAGGCGTTAGCCTGGGTCTTCAGTTGACTAGTCCAATGACACCATTATGTCAGTACTGTCGCTAGTGGAACAGTCAAGTAAATTACACATTCTCTGCTCATAGAATAAAATACATCACTCCCATTCATTGCTGATTCAATTGCTTGGTTATTACGAAATGCAGCAATTGGCTACCTGCATTTCTGCTTCAAGTTTGCAACATCCTGATTAAAGGGTGCCTAATCGGCCAAGTCTTTCTCTCTTCTCCCTGCATTTCCATCAGAAAGTGGGACGAGCTGTCAAATATTTCACCTTTCATGCATTTACCAGGAAGCCTGTCAGCTAAGTGAATGAGCTCCTTTTTCACAAATAAGTTTCACACAGTCATCTTTTGCAGATTCAACCAGAAAAGGAGTATTCCCTTGGAATTAACTAAAATCAAAAAAAGGTAGAGAGGATAATAGAATACAATGTTGAAACAAATCCAGCTGGACTGCATGCAGTCTCATTATGCTTTCATTCAGGGGAAAGATAGAATTACCCTGACAAACAAATACATAGGCAATTCCTAAGCACTGAGTCCACCAGGCATTAGTGTTCTTCCTGATCATATACAGTTACCATTAAGATTTATCAACATATTGAGCAGACAAGGAAGATCTCTGTCATCTTGGATTTGAAGATTCAAATCCAATATGGGATTTATGTTCAAGCCACTTAGCTTCAACTGGGACATAGCTGATCACATAAATGCAGAGATTAGATGAGCATGTAGTAAAAGGCAGGGTGGTTCAAATAGACAACTTTGATTTTTGCATAGATTGGACCAAATCAGACTAAGAAAATTATAATGGGATTGGATTAGAGTATCAAAGTAAGAAAACTTTGCTGCAGATATATGGTACTCCAGATGTGGTCTACATACAATTTTGGTTTCCTATTTTGAGAAAAGACAAGTTCATTAGAAGCAGTTCAAAGTAGATTCACAACTCATTCTTGGGAAGGAGGGCTCATCTTGTAAAGGAAGGCTGTACAGGTTCAGACTTTACTCATTGTGGTTCAGAAGAATGACAGGTGACCTTAAATGAAACTTGGCAAAGTGGATTCTGATGAGTTTCTCTTGTAGCTCAAACAGGGACTAGGGAACACAGTACAAAAATAACAGGTCTTACGTAATACAAATATAAAGAAAAATGGTTTTTCCCAGAGGGTGGCTATTCACTCGAATTCTCTTCCCTGCTAGACCACTGAATTTATTCAAGGCAGAGTTAGATAGATATCTGATAGACAAGGGAGACAAGAGATTTAGACAGATGCCAAAGTACAGCCACAGGCTGTAGAGAGAAATTGACACCACAATAAAATCAGCCATGAACTTATTGAATGGGAGATCAGACTCAAAAAAGGGCCAAATGGTCTACACCTATACTCAACTCATTTATTCCTAATTATATTTAAAGTACACATCTGGAATAGCTTTCAGTAACTTTTTAAAAAAAAATATAGTTCACACTGTGAATTAGTGGCAAGTATATTATGCATGACTAGTTGTCCTTAAGGGACAATGAACCACCTTCTTGAATTGTTGCAGTCCATCTGTTGTAAACAATCCCACAGTGCAGTTAGATAGTGGAGTCCCAAAGATTTTGAAATAGTGCCAATGAAAGGGAATTGCGATATCATTCCAAGTCTGAATGGTGTGCAACTTGAACTTGCAGATGGGCATGGCGCTTCCATGTATTTTCTAGGTTGTAGATGTCAGTGTCAAAAGTGCAGCTGAAGGATCCTCAATGAGACTTGCTACACAAGTGTATTCTGTATATGGTACATACTGATGCCAGTGTGCAGTGAAAGGAGAGAACGTTTAAGGTGACAGATGGGGTGCTATCAGCGGGCTGCTTTGACCTAGATAGTATAGAGTGGTTTGGAGCTGTACTCATTCAGACAAATGGATAGTATTCCATTGCACTCTGGACTTATGCATTGTAGATGTGATATGGTGGGGGTGAGTTGGAGAGAGATGTTGGGAGTCAGCCAATGAATTTCTCAGTGGAAAATTGCCAACCTCTTGTGGTCATGGCACTTATCTGACTGCTCCAGTTAAACGCCTAGTAACGGGAATCTCCCAGAATGTTGAAGCTGGGAGATTTAGCAGCGGCAACTGCAAACGGAGACAGTTAAAATTCCTTCTTGCTGGAATGGTCATTACTCGCTATTAAAGTGCCAGGTAATGTTCAAGCCACACCTCCGTCTAAACCTGAATGTTGTTCAGGTTTTGATGAATGCAGGTATGAGCTGCTTCCCTATCAGATGCTCTTCAATATCGTGCAATCATCAAACATCCTCACTGCTTTCCTTACGATATAGGAAATAACAAATGATGAAGCAATTGATATTTGGTTTGTAGTGGAGGGGATTGCCATTCAATAGCCACAACCATCTTTGTGCAAGGTATGAATGCAACCAGTGGAGAATTTCTCAATCAATGCATATTGACTTCAGTTCAATTAGGTTTCTTGATATCACACTGGGTCAAAATGATACCTTAATGTCAGGGCTGGTCACACTTAATTCACCTGTCTTTTCCTCCTTTTGGACCAAGGCTGTATTGACTTTTGAAGTCAAGTGTCTAGATGTAAACCAAATTGAGCCTTGGTGGCAAGGTTATTGCTAAGCTTTGAAACAAAAACAGAAATTGCTGAGACACACTCTATGGGAAGAAAGCAGAGTGGTGTCTGTTGACTCATCAGAACTCACACAATTTCTGTTTTTGTTTCAGATCTCCAGCACCCACAGTTCTTGGTTATATTTTATTGCTAAGCTTTGTTTAACGACCCTGTCAATGACACCTCACTTTTCGTGCTGATGAGGGAAGAGTTGACTAATGGAAAAGTAATTAGCTAGTTTGGAAATAATACTGCTTTTGTGCACAGGACATACTTGGGCAACTTTCATATAGTCAAGTAGATCTTCAAATTGTAGCTGTACTGGAACTGCTTATTTCAGAGTGCACACAGTTCTGGATCATAAGTCTTCAGTACTATGGCCTTGTTGCTGTTAGGGCCTATAATCTAGTGCCTTTAGCTGACTCTTGATATCGCATAGTGTGAACCCAACTGGATGAAGACTGGCCTCTGATTCAAAACCAAAGGGATGGGTCATCTGAGCCATAATGAAGAATAAGCCACATTTAATTAACAGTCTAATAGTGCAGGAACATTCATCATAATGTGATGGACTTCAATTCAGCTGTTTTGCATTTCTCCATTTTAAATGCTAAGATTATAGGCTTATAGAAGACTGAATGCAAAGAGATGAGGTATCCTCCAGTCTTTGTGTAGTAAACTAGATAGGTCTACTAAAAATGGAGATAGGTGAATGGTCTTCAATAAAAAAGAAACAAATATATGAAATCAGTTTGCATTCATTTGGGACAAAAGCACAACTTGCAAAAGAAAGAAAAAGACAAAAGAGACAGGGAATAAAAATAAAACATAATGAAAAATTACAATGGTAATGGTGGTAAGCAGAAAAGATGCAATGAGCAATGAACAGCAAAAGGACAAAGCAGATGCTAAAAGCCATAAAAAGACAAATTCCATTGACTAGAAATTTGATGATCAGATTTCAGATGCATTTAAAAACAAAACTTAGTTCATGCCTGGACAATGATTTAACCTCTTCAAAACATTGGCTTATGCAGTGGATCTTATTGACTGACAACATTTTATAATTAGGCTATCTGCTAATGTTGAAGCCGATTGAATTTAGGGGGAAAATTATGAACCTGGTTAGCAAGAACCTGTGGAGACAGAGCAGACAGAATGAAAAATGGGCAGATATTCTACTTTGCAAATTGCAACTAATAGTGTCTCAGAAGGATCTGTGCCAGGCCTCAATCATTCACTGTGTTCATTAATGACTTTGGTGTTGGAATACACTCTACATTTACAATTTTAAAAAAGGTACAGCCATTTTATGCAACATAGATGGAAACATAAAATTACAAAAGTTGATTAAGAGAATAAACAACTTTGGCAAAAATAATTTTCTGTAGGCAAGTACAAAGTCACCCACTCTGGACTTATGATAGAATAGGATACTTTGTAACTAAGATAAAGCCAGAACCAGAGGAAGTGCAAAGAGATTGTGTGTCCAGGATATTGTTTAAATGTCATGAAGAGCTGCAGGGGGAAAAAAAAAATCAATAAAAGCTAATGGAATTTATACTTCCATACCTAGAGAGTTAGAATCAAAGTTGTTGCTAAAGCTGAAATAACAAAGCCTTGGTTAGACCACAACTGGAATATTGGTTAGCAGTTCTGAGCCCCCCCACCCAAGGAAGGGCATAATATCCTTCAAAAGAGTATTGTATTCAGGACTTTGAAGGTTAAGTTATGGGGTATGATTTGATGGAATCTGATAGGTGAAGGGGTGGTTTGACTGAAGTTCAAGATATGAACGGCAACAGACCTTCAGGTGATTGAAGTTTCAGTGGGGGATTGCTTTTGGAATAGTGATGACAATTCCATAAGTTTTAGGATACTCATGGACAAAGCAGAGCGCAGGTCCTAAAGGAAGAGTGCTAAACTTGGGGGGGCAACTATACCAAAATTTGGCAGAAGCTGAGGAATGTAGACTGGAAGCAGCTGTTTAAAGGAAAATCCACATTTGATATGTGGGAGGCTTTCAAAGAGAGGTTAATTAGAGTTCAGGAGAGATATGTTACTGAGAAAGTGAGGGATAGAAATGGCAAGATTAGGGAACCATGGACAACAGGCAAAATTGAGAGACTAGTTAAGAGGAAAAAAGATGCGTACACTAGGTCTAAGCGACTGAAGTCAGACGAAGCTTTGGAAGAAGAATCGGGAATGTAGGACCAATCTGAAATGAGAAATTAAGAGGGCTAAAAGGGGTCATGAGATATCCTTAGTGAGCAAAGCGTTTTATTCATATATAAAGGAGCAAGAGGGTAACGAAGGAAAGGGTTGGCCCACTCAAGGACAAAGGAGAAAAGTTATGCATGGAGTCAGAGAAAATAATGAGATTCTTAATGAGTACTTTGCATCAGTGTTCACCGAGAAGAGGGACATGGTGGATGTTGAGGTTAGGGATAGATCTTTAATTACTCAGATCAAGTCAGCATAAGGAGAGAGGAAGTGTGGAGTAGTCTAAAAGGCGTTAAAGTGGGCAAGTCCCCAGAACAGGATGGGATTTATCCCAGGTTACTGAGGGAAGCGAGAGAGGAAATAGCTGAGGCTTTAAAATATATCTTTGCAGCATCCTTGAACATTGAGCAAGTCCCAGAGGACTGGAAAATTGCTAATGCTGCCCCCTTGTTTAAGAAGGGTAGCAGGGATAATCCAGGTAACTACAGACCTGTGAGCCTGATGTCAGTGGTAGGGAAGCTACTGGAGAAGATACTAAGGGGTAGGATATATACCCATTTGGAAGAAAATGGGCAGATCAGTGATAGGCAGATTGGTTTTGTGCAGGGAAGGTCATGTCTTACAAGACTAATTCCTTGAAGAGGTGACAAAGTTGAATGATGAGGAAAGGGATGTAGATGTCATTTACATGGACTTCAGTAAGGCATTTGATAAGGTTCCCCATGGTAGGCTGATGAAGAAGGTGAAGTTACGTGGGTTCCAGGGTGTACTAGCTAGATGGATAGAGAACTGGTTGGGCAACAGGAGACAGAGTAGCAGTGGAAGGGAGTTGCCTCAAAATGGAGACCTGTAACCAGTGGTGTCCCACAGGGATCCATGCTGGGATCACCTTTGTTTGTGATATACATAAATGATTTGGTCGCCTCATTAGCAAGTTTGCAGCTGACACCAAAATTGGTGGAGTAGCAGAGAGTGAAGGGGACCGTCAGAGAATACAGCAGAATATAAATAGATTGGAGAGTTGCGCAGAGAAATGGCAGATGGCGTTCAATCCAGACAAATGTGAGGTGATGCATTTTGGAAGGTGTTATCCCAGACAGAACTATACAGTAAATGGGAAAGTCCTGGGGAAAATTGATGTCTAGAGATTGGAGTGCTTGGTTCATTGTTCCCTGAAGGTGGCAATGCAGGTCAGTAGATTGGTCAAGGCGGCATACGGCATGCTTCCCTTCATCAGATAGGGTATTGAATACAAGAGCTGGCAGGTCATGTTATAATTGTATAAGACTTTGGTTCGGCCACATTTGGAATACTGCGTACACTTTGGTTGCCACATTGCCAAAAGAACGTGGATGCTTTGGAGAAGGTGCAGAGGAGGTTCACCAAGATGTTGCCTGGTATGGAGGCTGCCAGCTATGAGGAGAGATTGAGTAGATTAGGATTATTTTTATTGGAAAGAAAGAGGTGGGGGGGGGGGGGGGGGGTGTGGAGCGTAGCTGATTGAGGCCTACAAAAGTCTGAGAGGTGTAGACACAGTGGAAAGCAAGAAACTTTTTCCCCAGAGTGGATGACTCAATTACTGGGGGTCATGAATTCAAAGTGAGGGGGGAAAGTTTAGGGGTGATATACCTGGAAAGTTTTTACGTAGAAGATGGGTGCCTGGAATGTGTTGCCAGCGGAGATGGTAGGATCAGGAATGATAATGTCATTTAAGATGTATCTAGACAGATATATTAATGCAGGAAGCAAAGGGAGACAGATTCTTAGAAAATACATTTAGATAAACAATCTGGATTGACGCAGGCTTGGAGGGTCAAAGGGCCTGTTGCTGTGCTGTAATGTTCTCTGTTGAGACAGGGTAGGTACTATCAGGACCGAGATAGGAGGAGTGCACTGTATCTCTGTAGTCCCACTATTACATGGGTCACAATATTAAATAAGTTTAATTTAAACCAATTCTCAAAATGGCTGAAAACCATGTTTCTTTATTAAAAGAAATGTATTCGAATGGTGATGCAATACTGTTACCAGTACATAATAGAAACAATTGTTTATTCTTCTAAATATCCACAACTTGCACCAAATTAAAAAAAAACCGATAAAAAGGAGAAAAGA
The DNA here is from genome assembly GCF_047496795.1 of Chiloscyllium punctatum. Taxonomy (NCBI): domain Eukaryota; kingdom Metazoa; phylum Chordata; class Chondrichthyes; order Orectolobiformes; family Hemiscylliidae; genus Chiloscyllium; species Chiloscyllium punctatum. The sequence goes on along the minus strand of NC_092746.1, from coordinate 1,579,242 downwards.
AACGCAGATTACTATTAGCAGAAATTCACTTTGGGGAAATAAAGCATTTGATTAATGAGTTTTAGTTCTTAGAAAAGGTAATTAAAAAGATAGATAAGGTTTAAGATGCTCTAGTGGCTGTCAGTCAATCTAACATTCTACTACACTGTGACAGATGCCAGCAAATACAACTGGATGTCTCAGGTTTTTGCCACACAGTTTACTGTGTTTCGTCAGCAATGGGAATTCTGCCAGTTGCTCTTCAGGACATTCAGGATTAGGACCAGATGAGGGCTCCAGGTATCACAATGGACCCTCAACAAGAAGCCTTTCAGAAACAGGAGAGGTGAACCAGGCAACAACTGAAAAATTCAAACAAACCCCAAATCTCCAAAGCAGAAGGAGCAACCTGACATTAAATGAACAGAAGCAAGGGGTTCTGCAATGAACAGAAGCAAGGGGTTCTGCAATGAACAAGCAGTCATCACTAGACAAGCGGCTTTCAGAAAACATCTTGTTAAAAATCAATACCCTGCCCTTTAATTGACCTCTAACCAAAAACATTGCAGGTATCCAGAAACCCTTCACATAAGGCCACAAACGTGATTAAAAATTCCTTATAACAATACAAAGAAAGAATTTCTGACATTTCATCTGCCTTGGATAAAAGGCAGTCTTAAAAAAAGGACATGAGACTTTTCAGGACTGAAATTAGGAAATCTGCCCACTGGGGATAGAAGTTGGATTCGCATTCATAATAGTAATTAATGCTAAATCTGTTGTTTAAATTAGAGATTGATAATAAATTTTGGATAACTCTATCTTAAAGAGGTATAATAGACAGGTATGCTTGGTTGAAGATTGGCTGTGATTTGATTGAATGGTGGAGCAGACTGGAAGGGTCAATGAACTATGACTGATGCTGTGTTACTTGTTGGGGGTGCCCATGACTGAGCAACACAAAATGGCCAACAGCTGCCCATGCCAATGCAGCACAACATGGCTGACAGTAGTTAGAGTGCTTGGAAAAATATTTGCTTAATGTAGTCCTCATAAGTAGAAGAATAGTAGCTCTGTACAATCACGGTTACTGGCTCAGACAGAATGTGCAGTTGCTTACATTAGTAAGAACATTTCATACTAATTAGTTTGTCTCTTGAACTACGTAAATCAAATCAGTTACAGTACTAAGAGTAGGTTTTATTTAAGATTCTTTAGATAATCATTAGATATAGATGCTGAAGTATTTATAGATCCCCACACACAAAAAAAATGAAGCATTTGAGAAAAAGATTCCAACCAGTTTCAGACAGTAAAACCAATCCCCTTATCATTTCGGGTGGAATGAAATCATAGGTACAGAGTAGCAGCCATTGGAATGTGGATTGAATGAACACATTAAGACAACTTGTTAGCAAAAGAATTCTAACATGAGGTGTAACCACGTAAACTTTATTGGAATTGATCAAATATCAATATCCTTCTGATAAAAGGTCCTGAAGTAATAGGCAAGTATCCAATTAATTAGCAGTTAACACAGCGCAGCTGACAAATTTTATTCGAATACAGTATCCATTGTGAAAAGATTATAAGAAAAGAAAGTCTGGTAAAACATGAAGAACAGAGAGTGGACCAAAGCCTGTTCCTCCTTTTGTCAGTGAAACGACCAGCTTAATTGGAAATACGTGGAGGCAAGAATGGTGTAAGATGCTGTACCAGAGAGCCAATTACAGAGGAATAACTGTGCCGCTGACCAATAGTAGTCAAGGTGGGGGAAGGTCTGTGCACTGTAACTTTAAACTGTAAAAGTCACGACATTCTGAAGCTGGTGGTTTGCCTTATTGTACTGAGAAAATGAAGGTAAAAATCACTAAAAAAAAAGTCACCTGAAACCACTCTGCAATTCAGACTCTCATTGAAAATATGAGATCTGACATTAATATCACTAATGTTTTCTAACGTTCCTGATACTTTTCTCTGGAAGTACCTTTCACCTCCGTGGAATGGTGAAGTTTCCTAATTAAAACCTTTTAATTTTAAAAGAATATGCAGGAAAATGCTCACATATGGCATCTACCTAACACTTCCTAGTTCATGAGGTAATCAATTAACCCTAAACTTACTTGTATTTTACATTACAATGCTTAAAGCTGTAAAATACCATTGTTGACATCAAAATAATTCTAGAGAAACAGAACTTGATGCAAGAAAGCTAAGCTGGCATCAGATGATACCAATGATATCAGATGAATACAATTTGCAGCAGGATGAGTATAATGTCTGAAATCATTTTTATAATGGGCCAGCTCTTGAGAATTTTAAAATAATTTAAAAAAAACCAACATTGGGTCAGCTAAAATACCTTATCTATTGAGGCATGGCAGATTATTCCTTAGCATATTTTTTATAAATTTAGGAATAGATTCCTAGGATTATTCCACTGGGTGGCACAGTGGTTAGTACTGCTACCTCACAGCGCCAGAGACCTGGGTTCAGGCAACTGTTTATGTGGAGTTTGTACATTCTCCCCGTGTCTGCGTGGGTTTCCTCCAGATGCTCCGGTTTCCTCCCACAGTCCAAAGATGTGCAGGTCAGGTGAATTGGCCATGCTAAATTGCCCGTAGTGTTAGGTGAAGGGGTAAATGTAGGGGAATGGGTCGGGGTGGGTTGCTCTTCGGAGGGTTGGTGTGGACTTGTTGGGCCGAAGGGCTTGTTTCCACGCTGTAGGGAATCTAATCTAATAAAACCAAAATATTCCTGAGATGTTTGACAAAGTTTGGAAAACAAAAATAAAAATTTGGCCATGAGGAGGGAACTTTAAATCACAAAGTAATTTGAACAAAAGAAATACCATTTGGGAGATGAAGAAAACAAAACAGAACTCTTACCTGAAGCTTTGAACCTGACTCATGAGAAGCACTGGGAAAGTAAATAACTTCTTGAACCTCATTGCAAGGCCTTGCTGAATTTTTTCCAAATATCGTATTCGCATCTTCGGTAGCGGGTGGCAGAACTGCAAAACAGGAGCTGGATGGAGGTACAGCCATTCTAAAACATTGAGAAATGGTAATGGGATCACTATCAAATATAATTATGCCATAATTCAACTGTAACAAGTCATAAAGGATTAGATGATATATACGTGTACATCTGTTTTCAAATTTTTTGCACATGGCAAGTTATTGAAAGTACCAATCGATAACGTCTCAGCAAGAAAACAGGACATTCAAAAACTGAAAGATTAACACATTAACAAAATGAAATCATAGGATTGTGAAGTCAACTGCATAAACAAACTTGCATGTGTACTGTGCCTTCAAAAGGTAGTAAAATATTCTGGACATTGTAAAAGTTTTGCTCCTGTGCAATGATATCAAGCAACACAAAGATACAGGAGGGCAAATTATCAACTGCTTGGTAGGTTTTAAGGTGAACCCGAAAGAAGGAAGAGGTAAGGAAACAGCAGTTTACAGAAGGAACTTCAGACCTTAAGCCCTTATCAGTTTAAGGCACAGCCACATTGGTCCAATGATTAATATTAAGAATGTACTGAAAAGGATAGAAGTAAAGTATTGCAAATATCTCAATGACTGCTAGGGACAAAGGAGATTAGAAAAATTTGGAAGAGCGAGGGGGTCGAAATAGATGATCCGCTCAGCCCTTCTGGCTGAAGGTTGTTGCAGACGTTTCAGTTTGTCTTTTGCACCAATGTCCTGGGCACCCCCATCATTGAGGATAGGGATGTTCATGGACCCTCCTCCTCCACTGAATTATTTAACTGCCCAACACCGTTCACAGCTGGATGTGTTAAGACTGCAGAGCTCAGATCTGCTCCATTGGTGGCGGAATCACTGAGGTCTAATCTCTTGCTGCTTATGCAGTTTGGCATGCAAATAAACCACATGTTGTAGCTTCACTCAGCTGACATCTACCTTTTAGCTGCTGCTACTGGTGTATCCTCCGTTGTCAAGGGGAGTATGCTGGGCCATGTGGTTGCACAGTATTCAAGTATAATTCTGCTGCTAATAGCCCACAGACACTCATTCAAGTTGCTAAATCTATTCTAAATCTATTCCATTTAGCAGAGTAGTAGTATCACACAACACACTAGAGAGCATCCACAATGTAAAGTCAAGACTCCATCTCCATGAGCATAGTAGCGTTCACTTCTAGCAAGAACAGATGCATCTGCAGCCGGCAGACTGGGGAGGAAGAAGTCAAGTAAGTTTGCTCCTCTTGTTAGTTATTAAACTGTGGTGAGGAAACCATGTCCTCAGGGCTTGAAGAGCTCAATCAAGGAGTGGAGTGATGGATAGTAATTAGCAGGAGGTTTCCTTGCCTGCATTTGTTCTGATGTCTCTAAATACCAGGGCGTAGCATGGCACTGTTAAGAACTTGCAGGGTAATTTCCTCCTGACTGCATACCATGGTTCTGCTGCCTCTGCTGGTGGTGATTGTAACATCTGGGACACAGTCACACATTAAAATCGTGCCTTACAAAAATATCAGGCTGATGCTGGACACGTCTGAGAGACAGCTTTCCCAATCTTAGCACAAGCCACTGTGCGTTACTAAGGAGTTCAGAGTCAACAGGGCTGAACAATGGAGGTTTGCTAGGCCATTTCAGAGGGTAGTTAAGAGTCAAGCATGTTGCTGTGGGTTTGGAGTTATTTCTAGGCCAGATGTTTTCCAGACCACACAGATTGCCTTCCCAAGACACATTGGTGAACCAGATTGGTTTTCACTGACAATCAACAATGGTTTTGTGGTCATTAAACTTTTTATTCCAGACGCTCATTGAATTCAAATTCCACCATCTGCTATTTGTTTCGCTCGTCCAGCAAAAAGTGTAACTCTGCTATCACCGCCCTTTGATCAAACTTAAGTTATCCAATTTGCCTGTCTTACTTATTGTGAATGCATGGAATGCATTGCCAGCTGTGGTGGCGGAAGCAGAGTCATTGGGGACATTTAAGCAACTGCTGGTCATGCACATGGATAGCAGTGAGTTGAGGGGTGCGTAGGTTAAGTTACTATGTTTTACATTAGGATTAACCCTCGGCACAACATCGTGGACCAAAGGGCCTGTTCTGTGCTGTACTTTTCTATGTTCTATGAACTAGTCAAAAAAGGTGACTAACAGAAACCTCCTAAATGAGGCAGGCATATTAGGAAGAGTATTAGGGTAAATTGGGAAGTAGTGTGAAATCTAAAGAAAGATTATTCTGTACATTCTCACACTCTACTGTAAGCCTGAAGTCACATGACATTTAACAAGGTCACGATAGTCTGGAACCACTCAAAGGTAAGTTTTGGACAGTGCATCTTTCTGGTAGAACCTTTCCTTCTCAATGGAATACATCTTTGTTGAATGTTATGAAATATATTCTTAAAACCGTCTGCCACTTTCTCTAATGATTTTTCCCTCTTAACTTATTTCCTGACCACTTTATACGCTGCTCTCTTTGTACCCTTGTAATTGCCTTTATTTAAAAATTCTAATTATGAACCTATATCTCTCACTCTCAAACTGCACATGAAATATTACTATATGAAATGATCTTGCTTAGAGAAACCATTACGACAAAAGGACACTAATTAACCCTGTCTTGTTACACATTGTGCTCCCCAACAGGTCCAGAACATATTGTTCTACAAAACAGTTTTGAATGCTGTCTGTCTAATAAACAAATTAACCAAGCTGCAAATCACATTTTCAAAAGGTTAAAAAGGCTACTCAGACCATATTTGCTGATTTTCAAAAAGATTTTGCTCACAGGGATATGGACATCATTTAATCTGCTGTTGAACCAACTTCTTGACCCACAGTACTGTCAGAGTGAGTGTCCCAGGATTTTGATCCAAAGGGAATGAAGGAACTGTAATGGACCAGAACTAGTCCCTTCAAATATAGCAAAGAGATAGCCTAGACTCAAACATTTATCTTATTTAAAGACAAATAAAGAAAACAGCTTGAGGGGCACAGGTTTTTTTTAAAAAAAGTTAGAATAGAAGCCGCATGATTTGATGGAGTTGGGCTTCTGAAGCACCAGGGTTTTAGGTTTTAGCATTGTGCTGTTTGAGGTTTTGAAGTTAGCTGTCGAAGCTATTATAATCTCTTTCTCTCTTAGATGAGATAACCTGATAGAGCGGTTTGAAACCGCTCTTCAAACAAAAGGATAAAATACATCTCTTAAAGCCATAGTATAATCACAGGACAGTGATTGTTAAGCCTGGAAGATGTGGAGCTTGAAAAGAAACTTGTAGGTGATGCTCTCTTGCAAATGTCATCCTTATCCTTCTAGGTGGCGGTGGCCAGGAAAATAGATGATGCTCTCAGTGAGGAACTGCAATGAGCCTTCTACATCTTACATACTGCTGTCACTGTGACAATGGTCAAGGTGATGGGAAAAACAATTAATGGGTCATCTTTGTCCTGAATAATGTTGAGCTTTGAGTGTTCTTGCAAATGCACTCATTCTGACAAATGGAGAGTATTCAATTACATACCTGATTTAGTACCTTTAGATAGTAAAAGGCTTTGCTGAGTCAGGGCTGAATTACTCACTGCAGGATTTCTAGCCTCCAATTTTTTTTTCCTTCTTCTTTGCTCGTGTTACTATAGGATTCAGATGGCTTGTCAAGTTCAGTTTCTGGCCAATCAGCACATCAATGTTGGGGAATTGCGTCATGGTAAGGCAATTCAATGTCAAAAGGACAGATTGGTAGATTTGCTCTTGTTGGAGATGGCCATTGCCCAATCCTTATATGGCAGGGTGTTTCATGAAGTTTAAGAATTTTTACATTTTTCATCTTTCAATTACTTTTAATTGTTTATGAGCATGTATATGCAAGCAAACATGCAATAATCTTGAAATGAATTTAAAACTTACTTAAAATGAATGGTAAAATAAACTGACAATATCGTCAAATGTATCTTAAAATGGCTTAAAAAGTCTAAATATTCTTACTTTTCAGTACTTTTACATACTTTGAGCTTATAAGACATTTAAATATTTAACAGAGGATACTGGATTATTGAATTCATTCCAGCTTTTAAAATTGGTTTATACTGTTGCTTCAAGTTTAGGCACCTGATGAAAATAGGAGTTGCAAATTCAAAATATTTATACAGAATCCTTAGTGTGGAAGCAGGCTATTTGGCCCATCAAGTCCATACTAACCCACCAAAGAGCATCTGACCTATACCCACCCACCCCCAGCCTCTCTCTGCATCACTGCTAACCAACCTAACCTGCACTTCCCTGGACACTACGGGGCGTGTTAGTAGGGCAAATCCACCTAACTTGCAGAAACAAGGAGTGGAGTTTTCACATACAGTCTCCAAAGTGTAGATTTGAACCCAGGTCACTGGCACAGAGAGCAGTGCCACCATGGAATATTGGGGGATATACACTGTGGGATACACACTGTGCCAACACAATGAGACAGAACCATGGGATATTGCATTCATTACAACTTTTATGATCAAAGCTCACAAGTTCAAGATATCTATAGAGGTTGTAATAGATGTGTGTGGAGTTTGGGAGGGAAAGGATTCTATTTAGTAAATTTGCTTTTGAGCACATTTTGTAAAAGAGAGAAGCCTTCACAATACAGCTTCTGCCATAAATTACTTCCCATATTAGTGTGATGCCTCTGACTAAAATTCAAGGCATTCTAGCCTAAATTTTAGGCAGTTTCAGCATATTTGCAACATCAGAGACTTTGTTGGAGAGATCTGGGATATGTACTTTTGCCCTTAGAAACATGAAGTTCCCATGGACAAGTTTGCTGCAAGACTCCTCTGGGTCCTGATGAAAATATAAATATCTGAACAGTTGTCACTATTTCAAATCAGATCATTAAGTCTTCTGATTGGTTGGAATAATTCCAACCAGCGCATTGACTGGATCACAAATCAAAATTCAATAGTGTCACAGAATTAGTGCAAGGGATCACATTACAACCTATGGTTCATTACGGACTCTCTATGGAGCAACTCCTTTAATCATATCATTTAACCCTTGTTTATTTAGATCTCAATTAAGATTCAACAACACAGCAGCCAATTGGAAATACTGAACATTGTTAAAAAATGCAGTTTAAATTAATCTACCTTGCATGGCAGTCCCTGAAGCCGTCATACATGCAAAATATAGTTCCATTTTGCTTAATCTTCTCTCTGGATTAAGCATGGAAATCTGCTTTCTAGAGATAAAAAAAGCTTGAAGCTTTGGAAGTATACAATATAAAATGTCATATTTGTGCACGCATTAGATTAGATTAGATTACTTACAGTGTGGAAACAGGCCCTTCGGCCCAACAAGTCCACACCGCACCCACCGAAGCGCAACCCACCCATACCCCTACATCTACCCCTTACCTAACACTACGGGCAACTTAGCATGGCCAATTCACCTAACCTGCACATCTTTGGACTGTGGGAGGAAACCCGGAGCACCTGGAGGAAACCCATGCAGACACGGGGAGAATGTGCAAACTCCACACAGAGTGTCGCCTGAGGTGGGAATTGAACCCGGGTCTCTGGTGCTGTGAGGCAGCAGTGCTAACCACTGTGCCACCGTGCCGCCCAGAAGGGTCTGCCACAACTTAACTGAGAAGAGCATGCTAATAATCAGGCCTCCCCTTTCCAAATACCATACCAAAAAAGTATAAAATCCCAATTAGACAATCAAAATGATCAAATTCTCTTAACCGTTGTTCATGAGAAAGCAATTCACATCAGGTTGTCATTAATAGAAATGAAGTACTTATTGTAAACTGACATGCAGAGAAAAGATTTTGAATGTACTACAAAACTTGAATTGCACCCTTTAAAACCCCCAAAGCATGTCACCATCGTCTTAGCAGACCAGTAGGGCTTCTCTCTCTAAAGAGAGAACTGGTGGTGATTTAACCAGAGGACTACCATATGTCAGGTGAGGGGAAGAGGTTGAGAAGGAGAGTCCATCATGATAATCTCAGCCAGCGATGGGAATTGAATCCATGCTGTTGGAATGGCACTGCTTTGCAAACCAACTATCCAACCAATTGAGCTAAACCAACCCCCCACACACAGTTTAATGCTTGTACTGTGAGCAGAAAAAGATCATAGACAAACACATCCGAAGGGAAAATGCCCAGATCAGGAGGCGAACAGTTATTTTCTCAGTTTGTTGGATTTTGCATTGATGCAAGTTCCAATGGGTGATGGTTGTTCTTCAATGTTAATGTTTGATCAGATGGACCTAGGTCTTTCCTTGTTCTACAGTTCTTCCTTGTAAAAACTGTCATGATTGGAAACAGCAAAGGTTTCGAAGTGCAGGTTTTAATAGGCACTCCCTGCTGTCCTGGCACCTGCGGTTATTCTTGAAACTGCAAATCGTCAAGCGGAATTTTCTAAACCAAACACTCATGGTTCCAGTCTCAAATTCTCCCTCACTGATTCAAAAAGCAGTATTGTATTGCACAACTCAAAAAAAAAACTAAGCAGTACATACTTTATACTGCAAAACATTCTTGGTACTTCTGTTGCAACTGTCCAACTGTCATTTCCATTTATAGTCTCACAGAACAATGAAAAACTGTCTTTTATGAGTCTTTAACTTAAGTACATGTGCAGTATGAAATTATCACAAGTGCAAGTATACAAAATCACTTCTAAAATTAATCTCGAAAGGTTAGAAACTGCAATCATCTAACCAAAAGTGAATAAAATATTCCTGATAACCCTCAAGGGCTTGATAAAAGTGTGATTAGATCTGAAAGGCGATTCATGAACCAGCTCTCTTTACTCAGGCATTCAACAGAAACGTCAGGCAAAGGCAACAAAAAGAAAAATGCAAAGATACAAAAATAAATCCAGAGGAGGGCAGGACATCCTTACAAATAATAAGACTGCTAATATGGCATCTGTGACAATACGAGAAGGAAGTTCAACTATTCAGTAGGTTACAAGTTGATGATCAGGCCACAAAAGGAAGTACAGATAATGAGGGGACTTCAGCTGAATAAGTTATAGGATCCAGTGAGAAATGTCAACATCATTGCCACACCAAAAAAAAATTAAAGTCACAAATCAAACCATGTCAAAGGGAATGGTATTGTTAGAGTGGATTAAAGTGTAAAGGGTAACTAGTGATATTTTCTCCAGATCACCCTCCTACCAGATGAAATTGGTGCTCCCTAGAGGTTAGTATCAGCATGATCCTCTTAAAATCAGAAGTTAGTTTTAACTTAACCTTCCAGTGAAGCCTTTCTGCCAAAAAGGTATATAGTGAAAGCAATTTGACAGGCATGGTATCAAAAAAAAGGATCAAACAGTAACAGGCCAGGATAGGATTAATTGGTGCTTGACTAAGTGAAGACGATATTAAACAATATTAACCTACAATCTAGAATGAACAACTGCTTCTTATATTTGCATGATGGTTGATTAGAATTTGGATAATGAAAATGCACATATGATTAGAATGGAATAAAAACCCTGAATTTCTCTATTTCTCAGAGTCTGCTCCAGTTAGATTGGAGTGATGATTGCCTTAGGTTTTACTTGAATAAGTGATTGTAAACTTGTACTCAGACTCCAGTGGTCAATTATTAGTTACCATCACAGGCACCACATTTCATATTATTGCTAGAGAAGCACTGCAGTTCAGGCAGCATCCAAGGAGCAGGAAAATCAACGTTTCAGGCCGGAGCCCTTCATCAGGAATCCAAAACGTCGATTTTCCTGCTCCTTGGATGCTGCCTGGCCTGCTGTGTTTTTCCAGCAACACACTCTCTACTCTTATCTCCAGCATCTGCAGACCTGACTGTCTCCTATTACTAGAGAAGCAGACCAGACTAATGCTCTGGTGATAGAAGTTCAGCTCGTATCAAGATCAGGAAATTTTATTTCAATTAATTAAAATAATGAAAAAGTTAGATTAACTATGATCATAAAGCTCCTGCACCTTAAAAGGCCTATCTGCTTCACTCATGTCCCACAGGGAATTCCATCTCTTCTCAGTCTATTCTACAATCATATGATTGCCATTCATATGAAAATGGCCCAGAATAAAATGGGCTCTATCGCTGGTCGTTGACCCATAGATTGGAAATGACAGAGGTGCACCTTTCTCAGCCCACAAATGGATAAAAATGAAAAGACCAGCACTTTATGTTGCACATTGTTTGGAGGAAGCACCAAGGTAGCTTGAACAGAGTGTTTACTCAATATAATGCCTATTTAGAGCGATCCCAGTAATACCAACACTAATCAAGCTCAGCACCTCCTAAAGAACACATCTCCCTGACTGGACCTGTGAAAGATAAAGACAGAATCAGCTAACAGTATACTTGGTACAATGAGGAGTGCAGAACATGCCAAGTGCAACATTCAGCACACTTAAAGAAAATGATAGAACAACAACAAAAAAAAATACAAAACAAACAAATGATGGAAGTGGCTTCCGAAACAGAACCCATTGATCACACGGTCAATGAATTAAGAAAATATTATACAGCCCTGTGCCATGCAGTCAGACAGACATAAATGTTAGCTGAAAATTAAACAACCTATAGGGGAAGCAAACTTCATAAACATTCCCATCTTCAATGTCAGGAGAAACGAACTATTCAGTGCAAAAGACAAAGCTCATTTTTTTTGCAATTACCTTCAGCCATTCAATGCCAACTGGATAATCCATCATGATCTCCTCCTAAGGCAGCCAGAACAACAGCTTTATGTTTTCAGACAATTTGACAGCACCCGAGCTGTGGGACTGAAGTTGTGTGATCCAGAATGCAGTGTGCACTTTGCCAAACTGTTCCAGTGCAACTCCAAACACAATGTTAAAATTGCCCAGCTATTCAAACCAGCTAATGACTGCCCCAGGCTGTAATCAAAGTGACGGAGGGTGTTAGCAACAAAGTTATCAAGTGGCACTTACCTAACTGTATATTGAATTAGTGGTGCTGGAGGAGCACAGCAGTTCAGGCAGCATCCAAGTAGCTTCGAAATCGACGTTTCGGACAAAAGCCCTTCATCTTTTGCCCGAAACGTCGATTTTGAAGCTACTTGGATGCTGCCTGAACTGCTGTGCTCCTCCAGCACCACTAATTCAGTATGTGGTTTCCAGCATCTGCAGTTATTGTTTTTACCTTACCTAACTGTAACTTGCTTACTGATGCATAGTTTGATAGACAGATCTTATGAAAGCCAAATGTGCATAAAACAAAGTCTGTCCTTTATCTACAAAGGTACAAATCAGGAGTGCGATGGTATCCTCGGCACATAATTTGTTGAATGCAGCTCCAACGACACTCAAAAAACTCAACAAGACACAGAGCAATACCACTAAAAAAAAATTAAGGACTGCAGATGCTGTAAATCCGTTTTTATTTGACGTTGTTGAAAAAGATCAGCATGTCGAGCAGCATCCGTGCAGAGAAATCAGAGTTAATGTTTCAGGTCTGGTGACCCTTCCTCAGAACTTTCTTCTAATTTCTCTTTACAGATGCTGCCAGACTTGCAGCAGCGTAAACAAACAATGAACAGAAACGATTTGTAGAGGTGTCTTTGATAAACACCAGCACCCAGAGGATCAAGGACAGCAAATATATAATACTGCCACTGCGTGTTCCCCTCCTCGTCTCAGGAAACTTCTTGATCTGTTCTACTTTGGTCAAAATTGTCTAACTGACTCCCTTTCAGCACTGCAGGTATAATACCAGATGTACTACAACAGTTCACCAAGATGATTACTCACTAACCAAGCTAAAAGACAATTGGATACAAGCAAGAAATTCTAACTTTAACAGTGCTTTTCATACTTTTATTATCTTGTCACATTTTAAAAAAACAAAAGGAATGTGGAAACACATCTATTTGACAATCATGATCCAAACAAAAATATGACAAATTTCCAAATATCTATTACAGATTTTTTTTTAAAATTACTGTTCCATATATAAGGCTTTATGTTCTATTAATGTGTAATAGAAAGGCAGAACAATCTTTGTAAAGTTTCACAGTGCACCGCAAGTTTGGTCCCTGAAGTTCATTTCTCTGGTAGTACAGAGTGTTCTGTAATGTATGATTCACAGCATTTTTTGAATCGATTCCATATCTATATCCCCAAGACTAAATCTGAAAAGACTGGATTTCAGTATGTTACCAAACTAATATGCAGGTCGAAGAAAATATCTTCAATGGTAATGAGAGAATAACGATCTGCATTAAAGGATAAAAATTTGGAGGCAGTTTTATCTCTATCCATCAGGTGCTACATCTTTACAAAAGCAAAACAAAAGGTGGGGGGGGGGGGGGGTGGGTGGGGGAGAAGATGTCTGAAATAAATGTCAGCTGATCAGGCTAGTGTGAGAGTGAGAGAGAGAGAGAGAGAGAGAGCGAGAGAGAGAGAGAGAGCGCGAGAGAGAGAGAGCGAGAGAGAGAGAGAGAGAGAGAGCGAGAGAGAGAGCGCTAATGTCGCAGCTTGATGAGATATAATGTTTTAAGAACGCAATCAGGAACTAAATAAAGAGAGAGAAATGGAAAGTCGTGGTAGAATGAAAGAGAGATTAAGTGTCAAAAATCAAGGTGAAGGTGCAAGGTGAAGGGACAGCGAAAGAAAAAGGAGAGAAATGTCATGAAGAGGTGTTCATGTCACTATTGGCCACCCAAAAGTGAGGGGAGAGACAATTAAAGGTAAAACCAAAGGGAAACAAGAATTGGATGCAGAGGTTGTTGTGATATGGCTCGCAGTAGGTGTGGCATATTGTGAAGGGACGTAATCAGGTTGTCATCAATGATAGACGCTCACAGTCCCCATCCTATTGAGCTGTCCTCTTGCAGTAAATCACATTGAGGAAAGTATGCTGCAATACATCAGAATGGCATAGCCTGAGCCCAGACAGGTAAAGTGTCTGCAATCGAACTGTACATATGTTGTTGCCTGGGGTGATAATGAAAGTTCCTCAAATTCTTCAGTATGTCATGACCTAAAGCTCACTCTTGCATTATGTTGGTTAGAGAAGGGGCTGGGAACCAAAAATGTAATTCCAAAAAGATTAAAGGCGGCATATCAGAGTGTTTATTCTGAATTATACCAATCTGAGGTTTGTGAAGAGGGATGGGTCAAGATGGAGTCCTTTTTCAAGGATCTGGAGCTTCCAGGTATGACCCCCCGAATAAGAGTCTTTTCTCAATGCCCCCTTATCAGAGCAAGAGGTACAGAAGGCTGTGAGGCAGCTTCAGAGTGGAAAGGTGTCCAGTCCTGATGGACTTCCCAGCAAATTTTAAGGAATTTAAAAATATTGGCAGACCTGATGCTCAACATGTTCAGTGACTCGTACAGGAATGATAGTCTCCCGCCATCCCTAAGAGAAGCCAATATCTAATATCTTTGACTTTAAAATCCTCTAAGACACTTGCGTTAAGGCAGGAAACTGTGTTCCCTTCTAATGTTAAAGAGGACCAGATGGGCTTCATAAAGGGTCGCAGATCCTCCAGTAATAACAGGAAGCTGCTTAATGTAATTCAAGTGTGTCAACAGCAGTCAGTACAGGGATTGGTGATTTCTCTAAATGCAGAGAAGAGATTTGATAGAGTTGGATGACCATAATGTTTTGATACTCTGGAGCAGTTTGGCTTGGGTGAAGCCTTTATAAGATGGGTAAAGGTTCGCTACAGTGACCCTCTTGCTGTGGTCATCACCAATGGAGTTCGATCCAGCAATTTTAGTATTTTAGGGGCAGCCATCAGGGCTGTCCCTCTCCCCATTGCTTTGGTGATTGAACCTTTGATGGAAGCAGGTCAAAATTACATAAGATTTTGTTGTACGCAGACGATGTCCTCATTTTTATTGTCAAATCCAGCAGTTTTGGTGCCTCACCTGATACAATGTAGCAGCTTGTTTGGCACCTTTTTGGGGTACAAGATAAATTTTGCAAAATTAGAGTCTATGCCTGTGGATGGTCTTACGAAGGTGTTAGGTCTTGAGGGTGAATCTCCATTCCCATTTAAGTGGTCACAGGGAGGTTTTATGGATTTGGGCAAATTCATCATTCCAGATCTTGATCAGTTGTTAAAGCTAATTTTGTTCAATTATTTGACAAAATCCAACAAGACCTTCAAAGATGGGAGGTGCTTCCCATCTCACGGTTAGGTTGGATAGCTCTTAAGATGAATATTCTCCCCAGTTTGTTGTACCCTATACGGATGCTCCCCATGATTTTCAATAAACAAACGTTCAGGAGACTGAACGGCTGATTTAGCTCTTTTATAATTTTATTTAACAGCCTGAAACTTTGACTCTCCTGCTCCCTGGATACTGCCTAACCTGCTGTGCTTTTCTAGTACCACATTAACAGCTGTATTGAAGAAACAGCAATTTACAGGGGAAAGGGGCAGCAAACACAGACCCCAAACCCCACCGTACAAATCAGTTCACAGGGAAATGAAGACAAACCTTGGATCCCTGTTTAGCTCTTTTGGTTGGCATCATAAGCAGCCCCTTATTAATTAGCTAAACTGCAACTGCATCACACAGATTGGAGGGAGTGGATCTCCTGGACATTACAAACTAAGCTCGCTTTTATCTTACATGAGTGATTGGGCTTGTGAGGGACCCTCTTTCAATGCAGTTAGATATCAAAACCTCTTAAGCAAGGTGCCCCCTTACTAGCCTGCTGTTTTTGGACAAAATTAGGACAGTTAAGGAATATTGCCATAACCCAATACTGTTAAAGCATGGAGGGCAATATTAGCAAAACATCTTCTCTAACACCTTTAATGGGCACGCTGGGTTTTCAACCGGGGATGATGGATTCAGGATTCAAACATTGGACAGCTAGGGGTGTGTCACACATGGGCGACTTATTTGAGGGAGACACAATGATGCCTTTTGATCAGTTAGCTCATATAACCACACTATCCAGCGGGGACCTCTTTCATTTTTTTTTCAAGTTAGAGATTTTATTTTTAAAATAAAAACTACACTTTTGACTGATCCCTAAAAATCCAACAGAGAGAGGAGGGCGTTCAGTGCTAAGAGTTCATTTTCTGTCAGCCCTCTATCATCAACTGGGGGAGGGGGAGGGTGGGGGGTGCTCCCTCAGAGGAGTTCAATCCACCTTCCACTGATCGCAAATTGTCCCTTTTGTTCATTTCCCAACCCTTTCCCTTAAAATCTATTACATCTCCAACTTCTGCCAGTTCATCAACCCGAAAATGCTAGCTCTGTTTTTCCCCTATCCACAAAACCTTCAATGCTGGCAGATTATTTTCAGTATTAGTAGTTAGTTATTTCTAATAAAATCAGGATGGACCTGGTGGCAGCAAACATGGCTCCACCAACCATTCACTATGCCCCTTTGAATAGTTACCTCAAATCAATCATTCTCAACTTTGGAAAAACCTGCTCTTCCCCACAAAAACATTGTTTGGAGTAGGAAGAATATTCCCCCTCAAAAGTGACTGGAATCATTGGCTAGACACAGCAAAGCTAAATTCCAGCATGGCCTTCAAGTGGAGGAAGAACAAAAACAAAGTGAAAAATTTCAAATGAGGCATTGCAAAAACACTATTTGAGGTATTATAACTCCTGCTGTGTACAGGAATCTCTACTGGTCAAACCAGTGTGTACATTTAAAAATAAAACTCACTGCCTATCATATTCTCACTTCAAGCCATGATTGTCCAATACCCTCAATGTCATAAATCATCCATCATAATCTTAAAACAGTTCCTACTATAAATAAATGCAAAGTATTACATACACTGGGAGACCTGAAATAAAAACATAAAATGCTGGAGAAACTCAGCAAGTCTGGCAGCAGTCGAGAGAGAGAGAGAGAAAAAATAACGAACAGGGAATCAGGAAAACAAGAAACAAATGTGAAGTCTGTCTTTAAAAAAAAGGTGCAAAATTTCAGAAGCTAATTTTAAAAAAAAGGAAAAAAACTACAGTGGATGCTATTGCAGTGAACAGTGTCATTCGTCAAATTCACATCTGATGTCAAGATCCAAGTTACAATAGATAGGGTAGTAACTGCCTGGTTAAAAAACATTACCAGCTTCATGCTTGTGACGACAATATATTGGCTATAACCTCAATTGGCTGTTGAAGGTAACAGCTGTTTACACCAAACTGCCTGCATTATTTTGGAAAATAAATGGTTTGTTCACTTATGCCTACTGTTTTGTGCCAATTTTAAATCACGCCTTGCGTTGTGACCTTAAAATTGTAGGGTTATTAATTGATGATATTAATGAAGTCCAAATACCCCATATGGCAAATCAAACAGATGTGAGCAAGAAGGAAAAAAAATGAGCTCCCTACATTCAAGAACTCAAACAAAACTGACCTTTGGCTTAGGGACAAGTTAAAAGAAGTGGATCTGGTTGAATAAAGAACAACGTTGTGTCTAATTCTTAACAAAGCCACTCATGTGAAGTGTACAAAGTTAAAAATCACACAACACCAGGTTATAGTCCAACTATAAACACCAGGTTGTAGTCCAATAGGTTATAGTTGGACTATAACCTGGTGTTGTGTGATTTTTAAACTTTGTACACCCCAGTCCAACACCAGCATCTCCAAATCATGTGAAGTGTATCACACTGAAAAGATACACATTTAACGGTCTTTATAAAAGAGAGAGAAGCATACAGTACAAAAGCCAAGGAGTTTTTGCAGAACCCACAGAATAGCTTACCTGTAACTATGGCTTCTTACTGTGCATACAAGGGGATGATGCAAACATTTCTACAGATTTCAGAAGAGGCTTACTAGAACACCTCCAGAAGTGAAGGATGACAGAGAAGCAGGGTTTGTTCTCCGTCAAGCCAGGATGCTCAAGGGCATTTGATGGAGATGTATAAAATTATGGAAGGTTAGATTGAATAAATAGAAACTGTTTCTGATGGCTGAAGAAACGTAAAATCAGATGGCACAGATTTAACAACGGCAAAAACAAGTGCCATGAAAAGAAACATTTCCATAAAACTAGAACTCTGTGGGAAGCTAGGGAAGTGATTGCTGGGCCTCTTGCTCAGATATTTGTACCATTGATAATCATAGGTGAGGTGCTAGAAGACTTGAGGTTGGCAAACGTGGTGCCACTGTTTATGAAAAGTGGAAAGGACAAGCCAGGGGACTGTAGACCATAACTCTTGATTCCCATAGTAAAACAAGAATCTTTCAGCTTTAAATATACCCAAGGAGTCTATTTTCACAGCTCTCTGTGGCAAGGGGTTGCAAACAGACAAGTCTCAGATAGAAGAAATTCCTCATTTCAGTCTCAAATTGAGCCCTTTGTTTTGAGATTATGCCCTCGTTCCTGGACTCTCCCATGAGGTGCAGGAAGCATCGTCTCAGCAATGACCCTATCAAGTCCTTTAAGAATCCTATGTGTTTCAACATGATCACATCTCAATCTTCTAAATTTCAATCAGTAGAGTCTCAACCTGTTTAGTCTTTGCGCGCACAGTCCCTCCATACTGGGGGATCATCCGAGTGCACATTTTCTGAACTACTCCCAATGAAATTATATGTTTTCTTAAGCATACCAAAACTGCTAACAGTACTCCAGATGCGGCTTCACCAACACCTTATACAGTTGCTGTATGACCTCCCTGTTCCAACTTCTTTGTTGTGGAAACAAATTTAAATTAGGTGCTCAAAAGGTAATTGGATAACTGTTGGGGAAGAAACAAAAAAAAGAAAAGGAAAGGAATGGAACTAGTTGGGAGAGGTGGGGGTGGTGGAAAGGGGAGGAGGAGAACAAGTGTGGACTGGTGATAACGTTATTTGCACTGAATAGAATTGACAGATTTTATTGATTAAAAAAATGCCTCTTCTGTGCCACAGTTTTATATTCCGTAAGGCTGGAAATGCATCCTGAAAGCACTTTATACAAGCTGCTAAGGAAGAAGAGAAGGAAGGTTTGGGGCCTGAAAACAGAAGCAACAGAGTCTATGGCCTCTGTTTCTGGTCCTGCTTTGATAAAAACTTATGCTCACTCAAGGGCAGAGAATAGGGTGGGTGCAATGTCTGCAAATTAGAGCAGTGACTTCGATTTCAAATCTGGAAGAGAGGTAAAACTAAATCTAGTGCAGAAGTTAAAATGATACAATTTCATTTACATGTGAAACTTTAAACTCTGTGGAATCCAGAATAAATCAGAAGTTGACAACAAGTTAAAACAAAACACATTAGACATGGGTTTCTTTAATCTTCATGTAGATTGGGAGAATAAAATTTGCAGATTAAGCCATGACATGGAATTCATGGGCTGTATACAGGGGCAGTTGTCTAGAACAACGTTCAACTCCAGATCAAACTGGCTTCACAGAATCCCTACAGTGAGGAATAGGCCATTCGACCCATCAAGGCCACAATGGCTCTCTGAAGAGCATCCCACCCAGACATGTCCCACCCCCCATCACTGTAAGCCTGCATTTCCCAAGGCCAATCCACCTAAACTGCAACATCTTTGGAATGTGGGAGAAACCAGAGCACCTGGGAGGAAACCCAGGGACACAGGAAGAATGGGCAAACTCCACACAGTCGCACAAGGGCAGAATCAAACCAGTGTCCGTGGCACTGTGAGTCAGCAGTGTCAACCACTGAGCCAACAAGGCACCCCAAATTCCCATCTAGTCATGTGTAATGCGGCAGCTCTAATAAACTCTCAGGATAAAAAAAATCTCCTGGGAAACAATGCCCATAACATGGTAGAATTTAGCTGTCAACTTAAGAGTGAGGAACTTGGGTTGGAAGTGACTGTGCCAAATGGAACTATAAAAGGAAAGAGGGCAGAGCTGGCTGGTATGGATTGTAAGCAATTTAGCAGCAAAGATGGTTGAGGAACAATGGCAAACATTTAAACGAAGTGTTCATGGCTCACAGTAAAGATATACTCGAGTGAGGAAGAATTCTTGAAAGGGGAGAAGCTTACAATGAGCAACTGAAATTAAAGGTAGCATCAGATTGAAAGAAAAACTATACAATATGGCACAGATTAATGAAAAGCCAGAAGGTTGGGAAAGTTTTTAAATTAAAGGAATAAGAAAAAGGGAGAATATAAACTGAGGGTAAACCCACAAGTAGTAAGAAGATGGACAACAAGAGCTTCCTTAACTAAACTGGTGACAGATACCGACAAGTTAAATGAGTGGACAAAAACCTAACAATTAACAATGTTGAAAAATGTGAGATTGTGCACTTTGGCAGGAAGAATAGAGAAGCTGATTTAAAATGGGGGGGAAAAAAAGACTGCAGAAAGCGGAGGGATTGGGGGGGGGGGGGAAAAAAGAGGGGGGTTCTGGTGCACAAATCACAAAAATAGCTAGCATTCAAGATTGGTATTGGGAAGGCAGATGGAACACTGGAGGTGTACTTCAACAAGAATAGAGTCTAAACATAGGGAAGGCTTGCTAAAACTATACAAGACACTATTTAGGCCATACCTAGAAAACCGTGAATAGGTTTGGTCCTCTCATCCAAGGAAAAATATCCTGCCATTGGAGGCAGTAGAAAGATTTTATGAGGAGAGGCCGAGTGAGGTTTGCACTCGCTGCAAGTTTAGAAGAATGAGTGCGAACCTTACTGAAGCATAAAAAAAAATTCCAAACGAGACTTGATAGATGCTGAGAGATATTTTCCCTTGCGTTCTGATCTTGGACTTTCTTACATCATTTCAGACGGATCTCCCAATTCAGACAAATGAAAAGATATTTCTTCTGAGAATGCAATGAATCTGTGAATATTTTACTGCAAGTGGGGTATAGGCGGATTGTTAAATAGGTACAAGGTTGAGATAGACAGATTTTGAATCCATAAGAGAAGAGAATCGAGGGATTAAGACAGTAAATTGGAGTTGAGGATTACCGCATCAGCAAGGATTTAACTGAAATGGAAAAGTTGAACCACTCCTGTTCCTCAGTCTTATGTCTAACTTCTGATATTCTGGAAAATAAGCTTCAGGACTCCTCACAAAATACATTCAAATTTGTACCTTCAACCCATTTCAGGTTTTTGTGTCCTCTCAATTTAATAGAGAATGGCAGATTCAGATAACATTTCAAAAGGATCAAAACCCACATGGCCAATCGTTTTCACATTATAGGCCAACTATCACGGCCAGTTGAATTGTCAGTACACTTGAAACATTTGCCAGTTTTTTGACTTTGCAGGTATGGGCTTACAATATCTCATTTGTCACAACTTTAATACCTTGAGCCTGCAGAGTGTGAATTAACAGTTTGCAAAATGATATTGCACTCCAAAACTAAAATGGCACTCTTTTCTATCAATAGCTACATATTCACAGAACTACACGCCAGTGACACTGACTCACTACCACTCACAAGATCTCTTCAAATTGAGTCATTCAGATCCCTTTTGAACACCTCTTGTGTGCTGAAACATGGTTTGAAAATCTTGGGAAGAATTATACCAAAAATGCCCTTCGAAATAAACAGGACAGATTTTAAGAAACTAGTCTACTGAAAACATTTCCTACTGTAACACCTTCATTAGCAATTATACAACGCAACCCTTTCAGAGATGATAAAATACTTACAGATGAGGACAGAAACTTAAATCAATCTTAATTTTTTTAAGCTAGAAGAATTTGCACTATCCACTGCCCAAAATCTGCATCGTGTTGACCACGCTCATGAAAAGTCTAAGTAGTCTTTTATTGTTTTAAAGACATGTCATTTGGAAAGAACTAGTTCTTTATCTAAAAGAAAAGGTACAGAGTAATTTTGTTTTATTGATGTTTTAGACAGAGGTAAAATCACTCTGGACATTTGCTTTGGTTAAAACTGAAACACTGCTGCATGCTCCTGTTCCTATTTGTTCCACTGGAGTCAATGCATTCCCATCAATCACCATTTCCTGTGACAGAGAAAAAAAGTTAAGTCAGAGCTTCCTCCAAAAAAATCAATTACAGAAGCTAACACCAACTATTGTTTGCAGGATCCACAAGAAACTCTTTTCCTTTGCCATTTTTGTAAACAGCATGCCATCAGAACTAATTGCCCAGGCTGAAATTAAACTTTCAGAAAGCTCCCGAAGGGCTCACGTTCAAGACACGTTTCTCAGTCCCAACCCTCAGACTCAGCACCGCCTTCTTGACCTGCAATCTTCTTCCCGACCTCTCCGCCCCCACCCCCTCTCCGGCCTATCACCCTCACCTTAACCTCCTTCCACCTATCGTATTCCCAGTGCTCCTCCCCCAAGTCCCTCCTCCCTACCTTTTATCTTAGCCTGCTTGGCACACCCTCCTCATTCCTGAAGAAGGGCTTATGCCCAAAATGTCAATTCTCCTGTTCCTTTGATGCTGCCTGACCTGCTGCGCTTTTCCAGCAACACATTTTTAAGCTATTATCTTTTTCATTCCCAAGATGTACTACTTCCACATCAACCATTTCTAAACTAATCAGATTTCTAACCTCCATTTCTCCAACTTGTCCAAAACTCTGACTTGGAAAACCTCCTACATTCAGATCTGGCAGCAATTAACACCAAAGATATTAATTGATTGAAATTAAAATGTTACAATAAAGCTTTAAAATTCAACATTTCCAACCTGCTGTGCTGGGCAGTGAAGTGGAGAGAATGGGCCACAGCTCTCCAGAATATTTAATGATTCCTTCTATCTGAATAAAAGTTTCATAATTACAGCCAATCTTAACATTCTTGGGCAAAGATATAGCCAAGTGTTCTTGTCACTAGACAGGTGCTGGAGAAAAGTGGAATCTGCCAAGCAGCCAAATTCAAAACAGAAGGTCCATTTGATGCATTTGACAGCATGTCAAAAGAAGGTCAATACCATCAACAGCAACAATAATAAAAAAAAGTTGATATGGTGGTATCAACAGGTGGACAGTTCACACAGAGTATGCAGCAAGAAATCCACACTCCTATACCATTTGAAAGAATACACCACTGAAGTCTTAGCTCATTTCACCAGGTGGTCTCAGACATTTGGAGCATCTAAGAAGACCTAACACATGCTGGCCATAACTGCCAAGTACTTCTGGTGACTGAAATTCATTGCACCCTTAAAATGTTTAGAATCTGCATCATTCAAGGATGTTATTGGAGACAGAGGGGGTTCTTGCTGTTCACTGCAACAGGCATATAACTAGTTGTTTGCAGGGCTGTGGGTTGAGAGAGAATCGCTGGAGTGCGTTAATATTTAAGTCACCTCACTAACTGGTTTCCCACAGGAGCTGTAATTCAGAAACCCAGGTAGCATTCTGTGAACGTAGGTTTCGAATGCCACTAATGGCAGATGGTGGAATTTGAATTCAATAGCAGTCTGAAGTTTGAAGATCATGAGAACCATGAAAGCATTGTCAATGCTCGTTAAAATTTGATTCACTGATGTCCTTTTGTGAAGCAAAACTATGCTTACCTGGTTCCTACCTGTGGTGCCAGGCCCACAAATGAGGTGGACTCTTGACTACCCTTCGAAATGCCCTAGAAACCACCAGAAATAGTCTGAAGAAAAATGAAACCAGAAAGGACCACCTGACATTGATCTAGTCTTCTTTATTAACATCTGAGGGCTCGTACCAAACTTGAGACAACTCAAACGAATCAAAGCCTGACAATCAGTCATTCTCAGGGAGAAAGTGAGAACTGGAGATCAGAGTCAAAAAAAACTGTGGTGCTGGAAAAGCACATCAAGTCATGAAGCAGAGGAACAGGAGAAATCGCCGAAGATTAGTTTTTCCTGATGAAGAGCTCACGCTCGAAACGTCAACTCTCCTGTTCCTCGGATGCTGCCTGACTGGCTGAGCTTTTCCAGCACCACACTTTGACACTGAAAAGTTACTTTCACGCAATCATTCTTTAGAAACACAAACATTCTGCACAACACCAGTGGGTGTGCACTGTACCACCAGTGGTACAGTACTGGCAGCCTTCAATATGGATTCCAGTCCCCATGAGGTCTCCTCACATCCTTAAAGGAAACCTAATTACTACATATTGTCCCCTTTTGGCTGGTGAATAATTATTCCCTATTGAACACCATTTGGTGGAAACAGCGAGGGTGGAAAAGGTGTAGATTGTTCTCTGGGTGGGGACCTTCATTGTCCAGCCCTGAGCAGGTCAAGACTGAAAGGCCATAGGTGCTAGATTGTGGAGTGGCATGGTGTCTCAGTGACTAGCACTGCTACCTCATAGCACCGAGTCCCAAGTTCAATTCCAGCCTCGGGCAACTGTGTGGAGTTTGCATGTTCTCTGGGGGTTTCCTCCCACAGTCCAAAAGTTGCAAGTTAGGTGGACTGACCATGCCAAATTGCCCATAGTGTAAAGGAATGTGCAGGACAAGGGTCTGTCCATGGGAAATAGAGTAAGGAGGGGAGTGCTGGGTGGGCTGCCTTTTGGAGAGTTGGTGTGGATGCAATGCGCTAATTGCCTGCTTCTCCAGTAAAGGGATTCCATGATTCTGATGCAGCAGGTGCTGAGAACACCAACAAAAGGAAAACATATTTGATCTCAACCTCACCAATCTGCCTGCTGCAGATATCTCCATAAAAGTATGAGTGACCACTTCACAGTCCTTGTGAAAATCAAGTCCAGTCTTCACCTTCAGAATAGCCTCCATGTTGTGTGATACACTATCCACCTCGCTAAATGGGACAGACCTCAATCAGATCTTACAACTCAGGTCTGAACAGCTACACTTACAGCAGCAGAGCTGTATTCAACCATAACCTGCAAACTCAACACCCAGCATATCCCCCACTCTATCACAACCAACCAAGCCAGGGAAACAACACTGGGTCATCCTGCACTCCTCTTTGACAAGCAAAGAGCATCACCAGCATCCTTAAAAATGAAATGTCAACAGGAACCAACAGGACAACTTGTAGGTTAAACAGCAGAAGCAGCAAGTGAATGCCAATGCTAAGCGATTCCACATACCATAGATCAGATTGGTACTCTGCAGTCCTGAGCTAGATATTGCAAAGGTTGGGAGCTCTGAAAACATTCCAGCAATAGTACTGAATACTTGTGCTGCAGAATCTGCCGAGCTCTTCCAGTAACCTTCAGCAGTGGCACAATGGAAAACCTGCCCAAGTATGTCATTTACACACACAAAAAAAAAGCAGGACAAATCCAGCTAGCCAATTAGCACCTTATTATTCTTTTAACCATTAAAGTGATAGGATGCGTCAGTGTTACCCAGCAGCATGTGCTTAGCAATAACCTGCTCACTGACACTTCATCTGGGTTCCAACAGGGTCACTCAGTTTCTGAACTCATGACTGCTCTGTCTGAAGCATGGACAAAATCTGTTAAATTTGAGAAGGAGAGAGTGATTGCCCTTGATACCAAAGTCACATTTGATCAGGATTGGCATCAAGGAGCCCTGGCTAAATTAGAATTGATGAGAGTCAGGGGAAATTTTGCTGGCTGGAGTCACGCTCAGCACAAAAGAAGATGGATGTGGCTGGAGGTCAGTCATCTCAACTTAAAGACACCTTTGCAAAAGCTCCTCACAGTAGTGTGCTAGACCCAAACATCTTCAGCTGCTTCAATGACTTTCTGTCCCTCATAAAATGGTTAAGAGAGAGGATATTCACAAAATGATTGTGCAATATCCAGCACAGTTTGCAACTCCTCAGATAGTGAAGCTGTCCATGGCAAAATGCAGCAAGACTTGGACAATATTCATATTTGGGCAGATGTGATGCAAGTATCACTTGCCATTTAAGCAATGACCATCTCTGATAAGAGATAGACATTCCAACCATCATTCCATTGGCCTTCCATTGAGTGTCATAAGCAAATCCCCACTATCAATATCCTGAAAGTTGTGATTGATTAGAAACTGAACTGTACTGACCATTCCAATATTGTGGCTACAAGAGCAGGTCAGAGATTAGACATCCTTATTAGCAGCAAACCTCTTGAGTCCTCAAATCCTGTCCACCGTCTGTGAAGCACAACTTCGGACTATGGTAGGATACTTCCCAGTCACCTGAATGACCTCAAGCACTGAGCAAGTGAAGGCTGGGTATGGCTGAAATTAGAGTGGCTGAGAGGAGTGTTGTAATGGAATACATTTGGCATAAGGAAATTAAGTGGCGATACCCCACTGGAAATGAATCAGCAAGTATATACCCACCTTCCTAGCCTGGTTATTTCATGTTAGTAAAGTTATTTCCCATTCTACATCTAAGAATGGGTACAATTCTCCTGCTGCTCACTTCCTCAGCTTTCTTCAAATGACATTTTCTTGGCAAAAGCTGTAACTTTCTTCCCATTATAAATCAGGTCCTGCCTATTGCCAACAGCAACTTCACAGATTTATCATTGAATCTGGATGCTGCCATTGCCTGTTCTCAATGCATCTGTTCCAAACACCTACCAGCTCTTCAAAGTTCATTTTTATCCTGATTCTTTACTTCAAATAAAAAAAAGAGATGTCATGCAGGAGTTCATCTCAGCCATTGCACAACTTGGGGACACAAACCCAGAAGTCAACTTCAAGCTGATGAATTGACTTGACTCAGTTTGTGCACGCAATTACATCCCACACTTAAGTCATGCTCAAAATAATGTTAGCGTTTTTGACTTTCAAGAATCTTGAGTAATTATCCACAAACCCCTCAATGGTTTCAACTCCCACACCTCCATGATGTTCTGAATCCTTCCAAAAAAAATCCATCCTTACACTTCACCTTCTGTGCATTTTTCTCCTTCCATTACTGGCAGAGCCTTTAGCTGACTCATACTCACAGAAAGCATCTACATGAAGTATTTCCTATGAAGTGAGAGACTTATTTCACAGCTCATTAACTCAATTATTGCACCGTGGAGCAGTCTAGCTCTTCCCCAATCCCCATTGAAATGTTTTCACTTCAGTACTTGGAGCAAGTTATCATGTCCGCAGTTTTTAGAAGTACATCACAGCATGTGTATAAATACAATCACTAAAGGAGAAGCAAGGAATAGAGTCCACCGATACTCATTTTCCCTTTGACCATATACTGTATATTGAAGCTAGTTACAGTGTCTTACTGCCTTTCTGCCACAATAACCTGCCTCAGCACAGGCCAAGAGGGGCAGCATGGTGGCTCAAGGTTAGCACTGCTGCCTCACAGAGCCAGGGACTTGGGTGCGATTCCAACCTTGGGTGACTGTGTGGAGTTTGCACATTCTCCCCTTGTCTGCGTGGGTTGCCTCCATGTTCTCCTGTTTCCTGCCACAATCCAAAAATGTGTAGGTTAAGTGAATTGGACATGCTAAATTGCCCATAGTGTTCAGGGTTGTGTAGGTTAGGTGCATTAGTCAGGGGAAATATATTATAATAGGTTAGGGAAGTGGGTCTGGGTGGGATGCTCTTCAGAGGGTCAGTGTGGACATGTTGGGCTGAAGGGGCTGTTTCCACACTTCGGGATTCTATGATTCAAGATTAAACTTGGACTGGTATAAGTCAGTTTCACATTGGCTTGTACATGAGACACCTTGATATTCTATCTTGATTATATCTTGATATAAGATATTCTGAAATAAATTATAGTAAATGTTTAGAAAATAGCTTATTTTGTCAAATTCAACTGAGTAAATTGACAAAATAGTTCTAAGAACTGACTAGAAACAATTAAAATGCAACAGATATTTGAAAGTGTTTTACAGCACTGACATAATGTGCTAGCAAACTCACTGACTCATGTGTTTCATTCCCCTAGGCCTCATATCATTAAAGTGGTCTCTTCTACATTATGTAGATATTATCTAGTTTTTGAGTGTACTATATTAAAATTGCTGCTATATTGCAGGGGCTGCATATGACCCAAGCAACGATAATGACCACGATATCCAGGGCTCCTATATTGCTCTGCAAGTTATACAACCATAAATTACCCCAGACTGTCACCAAAGTTATAATTTTGTGAGAAAAAGAATCTTAACCGTTCAAAATGGATACAGCTACTCACTCTGTCCCATGTTGCAACGTTTTCATGCAGAGGGTGGTATGTGTATGGAATGAGCTGTCAGAGGATGTGGTGGAGGCTGGTACAATTGCAACATTCAAGAGGCATTTGGATGGGTATATGAATAGGAAGGGTTTGGAAGGATATGGGCCGGGCACTGGCAGGTGAGACTAGATTGGGTTGGGCTATCTGGTCGGCATGGACGGGTTGGACCCAAGGGTCTGTTTCCATGCTGTACATCTCTATGACTCTAATCTCCTGGTAGTCCTGAAAGTCTCTTTTCATACCCATCCAATTCCCTTTTGACAGCCACAGTTAAATGAGTGTTTATCACACTCCCAACAATGCATTTAAGAAACTAACCACTTACTGTACAAAACTGTCTTTACGACATGTTGCTTCTTATCCCACTCACCTTATTAAGTATCTGGCTCTGTTTCTTTCTTCCAATGAGAAGAGTTTCTCCTCATTTACCCTCATGATTTTTGATCACCTCTTCTCCAAGGACAACAGCCTCATTTCTCCAACCTATTCATGCAACTAAAGTCTCTCATTCCTGCGAGATTCTTATGATACTACTTCACAAAATTTCTTTGCATTCTTCATGAAATATTGTGCCCAGACTGGACGAGGTGTCAGATAATGTCAAACTAGTGGCTTATACCTTATATACAAGGTATGCAACTGAAGCTTGTATGGACTTTGTAAAATGCTACGTATATCAATTGTCTGCTCATAAATCTTATATTAAGACATTTGCACAGCATAATGAAACTTCGTACCAAAACCTCTACTGTACTTTCAAAGCCCAGCACATTACTGACTTTAAGAGCAAACACTTAAAAGAAAGCACTTGAATATTGTAAAGTCCAACCTCCCAAGATGGCCCCCAAAAGTTTATTGAATATGATGGAGCGCAGCACTATTGGCACATGAAGTTATTCCTTGGAAGAGAATCTACAGAAGAAAATATATCTTGCAAAGATACTCACCATTTAAAAAAAAAGTGTTATCCCACAAATACTATAAACAACAATAATGCTAACTTGAATGCTTTACAACATTGGTTTCTAAATTATCATCTTCACAGCATTCAAGTAGGTCTCCACAATCAGATTCACACACTTTTCTGCAAATTTTAAAATATTTCTATTGCCAAAATAAAATTTCTTCCCTGATAAATTCTCAGTTTTTTCTGAAGTTAGGAAGGGAAACCCACAGGAATACATTAATAGCCACAGCAAGTTTGAGAATCATCAATTTACGTCCAATTAATTAAAAGAACACAGCTGCCTGCAGTGACCTCCTGCTTGCATTGCAACATTTCAGCTGTGAAACGCAGAGCTCACTCTGCTCTACACTTTAGAGAATTAAGGACTGATATAATTCCATTTATTCAGTTGCTATGAGATAAGTTAATCATACATGATAGTCAGGTGGTTGTATGATGTAACAGCGTTGCCTCAAATAATACACCAAATTTCCATGATCAACCGTCTCTTCATTGCTATCAATTTTGTACCTATTCGCCGAGCTGGGAATTTGTGTTGCAGACGTTTCGTTCCCTGTCTGCAAAACGAAACATCTGCAACACAAATCCCCAGCTCGGCGAACCGAACCACAACAACGAGCACCCGAGCTACAAATCTTCTCCCAAACTTTGAATTTTGTACCTAATCAAGTTATCGGATTGAGAGTAGTTTACAGAAGAAAATGAAAATTAATGGGGGAAGGGAAGAGGACAAAGAGGACAGAAATTTAAATACAAATAATCGAATTGTTTTCACTAAAAGGGAAGTGTTGCAAAAAATGAAATACTTAAACATGGAAATGCAAATAAAGAGTGGAGATAGGAAGAGGGGAAAAAAAAACACTTTTAGGAGAGAAAAGAGGGAGGTTGGCAGTAATAAGTCTTAAGGAAGAAACAAGGATGAGTGGTGGAGAAGAAGGGGAGGTAGGGAGAAGAAGGGGAGGTAGGGAGAAGAAGGGGAGGTAGGGAGAAGAAGGGGAGGTAGGGAGAAGAAGGGGAGGTAGGGAGAAGAAGGGGAGGTAGGGAGAAGAAGGGGAGGAGATGCGCCCCGGGGTTGTCCGAGTGGGCACCTGTGGGGTGATCGGAACGGGGCTGTGAGCAAGGTCAGACTGACACCACCTACCGCTCTCACAACAAGCTGCTGGCGGTCGGTACACAACACCTCTCCCCCCCCCCCCTTCTCCAGCAGCCTGTGACAGGACACACCCAAACTCGGGGATGCAGGAAGAGACAGCGAAAACTGCTGGTGTAAACCCTGCCCGCTTGCTATCTGGCCAAAGACAAACCTGACTCCTGCATGGTGACAGTCTCCCATCTCCATCCCCATTCCCCATCCCTCACCATCCGAGGCTGGTGTCGAAGAGACTGTCCAGCTCCACCCTGCACTTAACCAACGCAAGCTGCATTCGCTGTGCTCCGGGAAAGGGGACGGAATGAGCCCTCTCTCTCTCTCTCTCTATCTATCTGCCTGCCCCTTACCTGAGCTCCTAGCGGTCTCTACAGCTCCTGGTCATATAACCGCAGCATCTGAGCGCGGACCAGACAATGCAACACGGGCAGAGCCACAGAAACGATGCTCTGTCTATTCACAAGTTGTCCCCCTTCATTCAAAAAGTATCCAGTCGCCGTTCAAGGGGAGGTGCTCCCCACGCCGGAACGTTGCTGATCCCATCAAACAGGCAACAACTCGCTCCTCGCTCTGCAGCGCCGTCTGCTGAACCTCCCCGTTTGGAAATAAAGGACTGCCTGCTAAATGTCATTCCACGATTGAATAAAATCCCCACCGTTTAATAAAGGAGGTGGCAGGGGGAATGATAGACCAACTAATCTGTAGTTGGGGAAAAATGCGAGAGTTCGTTATAAAATGTAATGGGAGAGCGCTTGAGGGGAAAAAAGTGACAGGATTGGATAGTCAGCGTGGATTTACAAAAAGGAAATCATACTTGAAACCTACTGGACTTTTCCAAAGGTATAATTTGACAAGGGGGATCCTGTCGATGTGGTTGACTTGGACTTTCAGAAATCGTTCGCTAAGGTCCCACATAAGAGATTAGCATGTAAAATTGAAATTCGTGGGACAGGGGTAATGCACTGACATGGATAGAGAACTGGCTGGCAGATAGGAAACAGAGTAGGAATAAACGGGTCGCTTTCTGAATGTTAGACAGTGACCAGCAGGATACCATAGGGATCAGCGTTTGTACCCCAGCTATTCATGACGTGTATTCATGATTTAAATGATGGGACTAAATATAATATCTCTAAGTTTGCAAAGTTGGGTGCGAGGCTGAGCTGTGAGGAGGATGTAGAATTTGTGTTACTTGGATAAGTTGAGAGGCAGATGAGCTTATCCACATTGGTAGTAAAAACAGGAAGATGGATTATTAACTGAAAAGCAATTGATTGGGAGAAAGGAATGATTGGCAGTGAGACCTGGGTGTCCTTGTACACCAATCACTGAAAGTAAACAAAATCAGAGTGTGGTGCTGGAAAAGCACAGCCAGTCAGGCAGCATCCAAACAGCAGGAGAATCAAACAGGAGGAGTGTGGGGCTGGCGGGTTTGGGGGGGGGGGGTGAGGTCGCTGAGAATGTGATAGGTAGACAGAGTTGGGGGTGAAGGTACCTGTCCATATTCCTTCCCACCTATCTGCTCCACCCTCCTTTCTGACCAATTACCTTCACCCCCACCTTCACCTGCCTATCACATTCCCAGTTACCTTACCCCCAGCCCCACCCCTTCCCATTTAGCTGTCAGCCCCCTTGGGCCACAAACCTCATTCCTGATGAAGACCTTATGCTCAAAAATGTCAATTTTGCTGATCCTTAGATACTGCCTGACCGACTGTGCTTTTCTAGCACCACACTCTACTGAAAGTAAACATGAAGGTGTAGCAGGCAGTAAAGAAGGTAAATGGTATGTTGACTTCCTTAGTGAGAGCACAGGAGCAGGGATACCTTGCTGCAACTGTTCAGAGCCTTGGTGAGACCACACTTGTAACATTGTGTGCAGTTCTGGTCTCCTTATCTGAGGAAGGATGTTCTTGCTATGGAGGGAGTGCAACAAAGATTTATCAGACTGATGCCTCAGATGGGAAGAGAGACTGGATGGGTTAGGACTGTATTTACCGGAGTTTAGAAGAGTGAGGCAGAATCTCATTGAAACCAAGAAAGCTTTAACAGGACTGGATAGGGTAAATACAGGAAAGATGTTGCTGATGACTGGGGAGTCCAGAACAAGAGAAAGTGAGGGCTGCAGATGCTGGAGATCAGAGTCGAGAGTGTGGTGCTGGAAAAGCACAGCAGGTCAGGCAGCATCAGAGGAGCAGGAGAATCGATGTTTCGGGCATAAGCCTTTCATCAGGAATTCACCTGATCTTCATAACCTCTGAGTTAAAAACAGATGCTCCTTATCTTAGTCCTAAGAGTCATACTGTTTATTTTTAAAGTATGTCCCCTGGTCCTTGACTGTCCAGTCAAGGACAGCGCCTTACCTGCATCTACCCTGTCTACCCATTTAAGTATTTTGTAGGTTTCACTGAGATCACTTCTCATTATTTGAAACTCCTGAGAACACAAGCCCAGTTTTCCCAATCACTCTTCATTACACAGTCCCGCCATATCTGGAACAAGCCTAGTGAATCTTCATTGCACTCACTTTCTGGCATATCTTCAAAAGGTATTCCATCTTGCCATCTAGTAGAGGCAGGAGATTGCAACAGATGACTGTTTAAGAAAGACTCCATTGAATCTATGTTTAAGAGTTTTGCAAGGAACAGTATCATCAATAGGTCTTTACTCCAATTCGCAGACTCTCAGGCAGGGATGAATCTGTGTTTGATATTTGTACTGATGTGAAATGCTACTGGACTTGTTGCAACTTTTTTGAATGGGTGCTATTCATCTTCTGATTCTACTTCAGGCCAGCTCTCCTGGTTACTTGATGCAGTGGAGGGTGGGAGAAAAAGAAGGACCCACAGGTCTCGTTTGAACATAGCTGTGTGGTTGTCTACTCTGTTTGCCTGTTTCTCTTCAGCCTTGTTTTTTTTTGGCCGGGAGGCCCTGGAGAAGGAGTTTGTTTGAGGTCACATCTATAACTTTTGGGTACCAGAAGGATTGAAGTTTTTAGTGTGTATGATTAAGAATAACATTTTGAGTTTTCTTTCTTTTTTTTAAAACCTTTTTCTACCAATTGTTACCATTTCTTCCCTTCTGTAGTGCCTTCCAGACCAACAACTTCTACCATTTAGAAGGACAAGAATGGAAGGGGAGGCAGTGGTATCGTTCGACTAGTAATGCAAAACATCAGCTTAATGTTCTGGGAGATGTGGGTTCAAAACCCAGCAGGGCAGATGGGGATTTTTGAACTGAATGAAAAGATACCCCAATAGTGCCCATGTGGCGACTGTTGATTGCTCTAAGGATGGTCCTTTAGGGAATGAGAGCTGACATACTTACCTGGTCTGGCCAACATATCTCTCCAGCTCCACAACAATGTGATTGACTCTTAATTCTGAATAATTGGGGATGGTCAATAAATGCTGACCTAGCAAGTGATTCCCATATTCCGTGTTTGAATTTGAAAAAAAACTAGGAACAACATTTCCACACCATTCCAGATCACATTCTGACTTTGTACTATATTGCTATTGCTGCATTGCTGGTAGATCAAAAACCTGAAATTCAAGAAGCATTTTCCATAGGAAGTTAACATTAGACAACATCTATAAAAGAACTACAAAAAGTCACTTGACAAGATGAAATTTTCTTCAATTAAATAATAGGAATGCTGACGCCCCTGTTTTTAATCCTGACATGAACTCTGCACCTTATTCACTGTTTCCATGCCTCTGCTACAACTGTTTGAAGCTAAACTAGACTTTTCATAACCTTAGTATTATATGTGACCTCAAGATGAACTGCCAAACATATACTTATATCATCACGAAGACCATTTACTTTTTTTATAATGACATTGCCCATCTCCATTCTTGCCTCAGCTCTTCTATTACTGAAAGCCTCACCCATGCCTTTTTAATTTTACACTTGCAACTCTGATATGCCTGGCCACTCTTCAATGTTGAATATACATCCTTGGTTAACAATGGTTAGCATTGATTCCTCACAGCACCAACGGCCTTGACTTGATTCCACTCTTGGGTGACTGTGTGGCATTTCCATGTTCACCCCATGTCTACATTGGTTTTCTCCAGGTGCTCCAGTTTTCTCCATAGTCCTAAGATTTGCAGGTTAGGTGGATTGGCAATGGGAAGTGCAGAAGTACTGCGATAGAGTTGGGGGGGAGTGTAGGTCTGGGTGGGATACTCTTCAAAGGGTCAGTATGGTCTCAATGGGCTGAATGGCCTGCTTCCACATTGTAGGGATTCTTTGATTCTATAAATATTATATGTTCTTGAGGACATGAAGCCACTTCTGGTCTCTCTGCTACAGGAAAGATGTTAAATGCAAAAGGGTTCAGAAAAGGTTTATAAGGATGTTGCCAGGATTGGAGGTTTTGAGCTTTAGGGAGAAGCTGAATAGGCTAGGGCTTTTTTCCCTGGAGGCTGAGAGGTGACCTTACCGAGGTTTATAAAATCATGAGGGACCAGGTCTTTTTCTCAAGGTAGTGGAGTTCAAAACTAGAAGGCGTGGGTTAAAGATGAGAGGGGAAAGATTTAAAAGGGACCTGAGGGGCAATGTTTTCACTTAGAGGGTGGTGCGCATATGGAATGAGCTGCCAGGAGAGGTGATGGAGGCTGGTACATTTACAACATTTAAAAGGCATCTGGAAGGGTAAAGGAATGGGAAGGGTTTAGAGGGATATGGACCAAAGGCTAGAAAATGGGACTAGATTAGTTTAAAATATCTAGTTGGTGCAGACGAGTTGGACTGAAGGATCTGTTTCCGTGCTGTATGCCTCTATAACTCTACGGCAGGCTGAAAAGGACATGTTGTGCATGTTTTGAACTCACATCAAATACCAGTTACCCTTGTGTATAGGCATGATGACCTACACTGGTACCCAGTTAAACCAAGCTTCAATTTAAAACCGTTCATCATTGTTTTATATTCCCTCAATGGCCTCATTACCTCTGTAATACCCTTCAGCTTTACAACCTCCCAAGATATTTATGCTTTCTGATTACCAGTCATTGAGCACCCCAATTTTAACCATTTCACTCACCAATCAGTTTCCTAGGCCTTAATCTCTGGAATTCCCTCTGTACTTTGCAACTGAAGCAGGGTCTGTTTCGATTGCCAACTTAATTTCAA
Source organism: Chiloscyllium punctatum (assembly GCF_047496795.1). NCBI lineage: Eukaryota > Metazoa > Chordata > Chondrichthyes > Orectolobiformes > Hemiscylliidae > Chiloscyllium > Chiloscyllium punctatum. Next base: position 1,544,004 of record NC_092746.1, on the reverse strand, counting down.
TGGAGTTTCTGTCGAAGGACATATTTTGTCAGATTTTTGCTCAGACCTGACAAGATTAATAAATTCCACAGAACATTTCAGATAGGCTAAAGGGATATGAAGAAATCAGATAATTTTCAGACTCAGATATATAAAAGTCATCCAGGGACAAATAATTCAAACTATATTGTAATCGCTTGGTGAAATTAATATAGATGCAATTTCTTTCATGTATATATTAAACCACAATCTGCCATGAATGATTAGTCGTGGTTTTGTAATTCATAGGATGTTCTTTGAATCATTTCAATAAGATTCTCATGAGTGAAGTTGCTGTCTATGAAAATATTAAGACTATTTACCCAAAACTAAACAATTATTCAGGCAATCCTCAGGGTTATAATATCTTACATACTGTGAACAGAATACTTCTTTTGTTCACTCTTTTAACTGAAATTCTCAATACTATCTTTGGAAATATGTTAATAATTATGCAAAGAGCAATTCTCTTCCTTTGGAAGTGCTTAATGCGTCATTGGTCGGAACTCAGGAGCAGGAGGAGGCTATTCAGCTCCACTATGGGCTCTGCCATCCTAGATCATAGCTGATTATGTTGCTTAACAACATTTTACCACACTATCTCCATAGCCTTTGATGTCATTAGTATCTAGAAAATATATTGATTTCTGAATTGAACATACCCTCAAGCACTGATTTTTCCATAATTTTGGGTAGAATATTCCAATATCTTCTCAGAGACGTCCCTTCTCACCTTGGTGCAAAATAGCTAGTTCCTTTTTCTCTGAGAATGTAACTCATTGTTCTAGAATTCCAACCCAAGTGAAATGTACTTTCTATATCTTCATAAATGGCCCTTTAAGAATTTTTAAAGTATCAATTAAATCACCTCTAGTTCTTCGAAATTTAAGGGAACTGAGGTCTACTCCTCAATCTCTCTACAAATGACTGACCACAAACGCAAGAATTAGTCCACTGAACCTCCACTGCACCCCTTCAATTGCAAGTATATGCTTTGTTAGGTGTCAGAACCAAAATTTCACATAATTTTTCAGTTTCACCAATATTCCCTACTATTGAAGAAGGCCCATTTTTATCCATCTACTTAAACAACTAAGAACAGATAGGTGCTTTAGGACATCAAAAGTTCTCATTCTCTCACCATTTAAGAATATCTCTGCACCTCTACCCATCAAAGTGAATAACTTCACACGTCTCCACATTGTATTATATCTGCCACGTTCTTGCTCTTTCATGCAGCCTATGTAATGTTTGTTTTATTCATTCAGGGGATTTGGGCATCCCTGGCTGGGCTAGCATTTATTGTCCATTCCTAATTACCCTTGAGAAGATGGCAGTGTACTGTCCTCTTGAACCACTCAAGTCCATTTGGTCTGGGCAGACTTACAATGCCATTAGTGGGGGAGAGTTCCAGGAACGGTGAGATATTTCCAAGTCAGAATGGTGAGTGAATTGGTGTGCAATTGGCAGATGATGATATTTGCATATATGTATTTTTCATTGTCCTTCCAGATGGCTGTGGTCATGCATTTGAAGGATGCTCCCTAAGGAGCCTCTAAGAAGCTGTGTATGTTGTAGATGGTACACATTACTGCTACAGAGTGTTTGTGGTGAAGGGACTAGTGGGTTGCTTTGTTCTGAGTAGTGTCATGCTTTTTGAATGTTGTTGAAGCTGTACTCATCCAGGTAAGTGGGAAGTAATCCATCACACTCCTGACTTGTGTCTTCTGATGGACACACTTTGGCGAGTCAGGAGGTGAGTTACTAGCTGCAGGATTCTGAAACTCTGACCTGCTCTTGTAGCTACAGTTTTGTTCATTGCTAGTCCAGTACAGCTTCTAATCAATAGTTACCACCAGGGTGTTGAGAGTAAGGGATTCACTAATGGTAATGCCACTGAATATTAAGAGAGAATGGTTAGATTCTGTTTTATTGGAGATGGTTATTGTCTGGCATTCTTTGTACCATCCACAGAATTTACATTCCCACCTAGCTTTTAGTAATACACAAAAATGGGTATTTAATTATCAGTATAGTTGTTTTCAAACATTACCTTTGGTCCTCACATTTAAATCATTGGTATGATTGTGAAAACCTGAGGCTTTAGCAGTTATCTGTACAGTTCCCCACTAGTTACAGACTACAAATGTGAGAGTGAACCATTTATTCCCATTCTTTCTGTCAAACAATCTGTAATCTTTGCCAGTATATTGGCACTTATCCAGTAATCTCTAATTCTATTTACTAACCTCCTGTTTGAAACCTTATCAAAAGCATTCTGAAACTTCAAAACATCATCCATTGGTCTGCCTTAACTACTCTGCTAGTGACACCTTTTAAAAACTCTAACAACTTTGTCAAACATGATTCCTTCTTCTGTCCAATCAGAACATTATTTTTAAGTACCCCAGTTACATCTTTTATAATGTTTTAGCGATAGGTAGTAGTTTTGTGTGAAATACTCAATTTTCTTTGTAAATATATTTATTAGCAAGTTTTTTTTAACTTTACAAACAATAACAAATATCAGTATAATAAAAAGAAAAAAAAAATTACAATACAACTACTGGCTACTAACTATTAACCTACCCTATATTACAAAACAAATCCAAACACTGCGCAAAGCAGCACCAAAAAAAAGAAAGAAAAGCAAAAAAACCAAAAAAAACCCACAAAATACAGACCAGCTATGCTCGGCGCAAAGCTCCCAAACAAAGGAATGGGAGCATTGTATTAACTCAGGAGACCTCCTCCAGGGCCTAGGGCTTGACAAATCTAACCATCCTGGTTAAACAAACATCCTCGTTAAGATAACTGACAAATCCATATCCAAATAACTCAAGTAGGGCTGCCATGTCTTATAAAAATGGTCTGTTGTGTGGTGCACCATGTTTGTCAAAAAGTCCACGGGAATGTGCTTCATAATTAATTTCTGCCATCTCAGCAAGCCTGGCAGGTTCTCAGACACCCAGTTCATCAGAATATTCTTCCGTGCCCAGTGTGCAAGAATATTAAATAGTTTCTTCTTCTGCTAAAAGATGGTAAAGATGGTAAATTCAGTAGACCTAAGAGGAGAGATATCGGGTCTACTTTGACTTCAGTCCTCAATACCCTCCCTATCTCTCCTGCCACAGCGCTCCAATAAACATGGAGCCTGTGGCATGTCCAGAAGCAATGGGTAAGAGTACCTACACTTATTTTACACTTGGGGCACACTGAAGATGCCCCTTTTTTAAACTTCGCCAGATGGTCTGGTGCCAGATGAACAGAACTTTTAACTGTGTAGCGCATGTCCTGTTACAGATTGTGTTCTTTTGAGAATTCCCCCATATGTTCTCCCATGTTTCAGAAGAGATCTCCTCTCCTAGCTCTTGCTGCCAGACCTCACATAACCGGTTAATATCCTGCCAGGCCCTGCCACCCAGCAGGCGATATAGGGCACTAACAGAAAGGGTGCTTGATGAATGTAACAACAATCTCTCTGTATCGGGCTTATAGGGCTTACTGAGAAGTGTAGTCTTCTTCTGGATGAAATCCCGGACTTGAAAAAAACAGAAAATATCTCTGCTGGGGAACCCGTATTTGCAGCTCGGTTGTCAGAGATTTATCCGACATACCTGGTCAATTTTCCACATTGCCGGATAGATACAAGTCCAAGTTATACTGGAACAACTTGGAAAGAGGCACAGCTGGTTCTAAAGCAGCTCGTTCTATTTATAAGATCAGATAAAATTGAGTATTTCCTTTGTGGTTTTTTGGTAGTAATAGTTGTTTATGGTTATGATAGAGTAGTTTTTGTAAATATAGTTTTTCGATTCTGAGTCTTTATTTACTTATGCTTGGCGCTTTGTAAACAGGGTTCTCCCTCCGAGGGGTTCAAGGGTCTCTGAAAGGGGATTATGGCTAAGTGTCTTATTAAATGGTGCACCTGGAACATTAAGGGAAGTAATTCGCCTGTTAAAAGGAAAAAAGTGCTTTCTAGCCTTAAGAGAAAAAGGGTTGATATCACTTTGTTGCAGGAAACCCATGTTGATGATGGGAAACACCTGAAATTACAACAGCTGGGTTATGACCGGGTATTCTTTTCATCCTTTACTGCTAAAAGTAGGGGAGTGGCGGTACTTATCCAGAAAAATCGTCCATTCATACTATTAAAGCAGATGAAAGATGAGCAGGGACGGTTTGTGATACTTAAAGCCTTGATACATGGGGAGGAATATGGCATTTTAAATGTCGAATGTCCTCCAGCGCATTCCCTCAAATTTTTGATCAGTGCTAGGATCTTGGAAGCTAGGAGAGAAATGGCAGGGCCGCCGACAGATACATTTGTGGCATCTACAGCCAGGGGTAAGGTACCAGAGGACTGGACAGTAGCAAATCTTGTGCCTTTATTTAAGAAAGGCTGTAAGGAGAAGTCTGGAAACTATAGACCGGTGAATCTGACATCAGTGGTGGGTAGGTTGTTGGAGTGGATTCTGAGAGATAAGTTTTACATGCATTTGAAGAGGCAAGGACTAATTAAGTATAGTCAGCATGGCCTTGTGCCTGGGAACTCGTGTCTCACAAACTTGATTGAGTTTTTGAGGACATGACCAAAAAGATAGATGAGAGCAGAGGGGTGGACATAGTCTACACAGATTTTAGTAAAGCCTTGAACAATGTTCCACATGGTAGACTGATTAGTAAAGTTAAATCATACGGGATTCAGGGTGAGCTTCCAACTGGATACAAAATTGGCTTGACTGTCGAAGACAGGAGGTAGTAACTGAGGGTGGTTTTTCGAATGGAAACCCTTTACCAGCAGTGCTCTGTACCGATCGGTGCTGGATCCACTATTGTTTTTCATTTATTGTATGAGAATTTAGGAAACATGGTTAGTAATTTTACAGATGACACCAAAATTGTTGGAATAATAGACAGTGAAGAATGTTATCTAAGATTTCAAAGGAATCGTGATCAGTTGGGCCAATGTGCTGAGGAGTGGCAGGTTGAATTTATTTTGGATAAATGTGAGATATTATATTTTGGTAAGACAAACAAAGGCAAGACTTGTACAGTTAATTGTAAGGCCCTGGGAATGTGTCAAGCAGAGAGACCGGGATTCAGGTAATAGTTCTTTGAAAGTTGCGTCACAGGTAGACAGGGTGGTAAAGAATGCACGCTTGCCTTCATTGCTCAGACCATTGAGTATAAGAGCTCAGGAGCCTGTTGCTTATCTACTCGGTTTGCCTTTACTATTTTCTTTTCCTTTTTTTTGTTTTAAGGTTTTCAGTTAATATATATACAATAGATAAGTTCAAATTCATCTTACCTTCATCTTAAGGGCTTCTGCCATGAGCTTCTCCTGAGTGGCTGCTGCTTCTGACGGTCCTTCTCGGTGCGTTGGTCTCGGCCTGGACTGCGGTCTCTGTTGGAACGGTTGTCCCAGCTTGTGATCTTGATGGCCGTCCAGCTTCAACCTAAATCTTTGCTGAGTGCTTCTGGCTTGGTTTTCTGATTTTTCACCATTTTGTTTTGTCCATGGGTAGTGGCCTAGCGATCCGATGGCCCGGCATTTTTTTGACTGGTGTTCTTGGTGGGGGTGTTTCTTCAGAGGCTTTTGACCTGGTTAAATGGCATCTTAACATTTCGGTTTTTGTCCTGTCATGTTATGCTCATCATGGCTCTGCTTTCTTCGAGATCAAGAGCTTTCAAATGGACTTTGTAGAACTCTATCTTGTATTTGCTTGACTTTGTGGCTTGTGATTTTATCATGACTTTTGTCATTATAGGCGCCATGGTAGGGTGACTTAGAACATTTTTCAGTGTATTTTTATTGTAGAAATACATATGACAATAATTTAATTCTAATTCTAATTAAATGGGAGAGGATGCAGAAAAGGTTGGCGGGTCTGAGTTATAATGAGAGGTTGGATAGGCTGGGACCTTACATCACTGGACCATAGGAGGTTGAGGGGTGACCTTGTTTATAAAATCATAAGGGGCATAGATCAGGTGAATAGCCAAGGTCTTTTCCCTAGGGTAGGGGAGTTCAAAACTAGAGGGCATAGGTTTAAGATGAGAGGAGAAAGATTCAAAAGGGACCTGAGGAGCAATGTTTTCACAGAGAGGGTGGTTCACATGTGGAGTGAACTGCCAGAGGAAGTGGTAGATGCAGGTACAGTTACAACATTTAAAAGACATTTAGATAGGTACATGAATAGAAAAGATTTAGAGGAATATGGGCCAAATACGGGCAAATAGGACTACTTTAGTTTAGGAAACTCTGTTGGCATGGATGAGTTGGACTCAAGGGTTTGTATCCGTCCTGTAAGACTCAATGACTCTATGTCCTGTCCACTATAAGCAGGATCAATTCAACTGAATCAATTACTCATCTAGCGGTCTATTTTAGATCATTAGCAAAGTAACAGATGTTTTCTGCTATCACACAACACTCACACAGAAATAACCTGTACACTAACATTCAGTTTGGGTTTCACAAGGACCATTTAGTTCCTGATCTATTATAACCTTGGTGCAAAAATGGACAGAAGAGTAGATCTCCAGAAATGAGGCCAAAACAACCGACCCTGATATTAACACAGCATTTGATTGAGTGTAATATCAAGGAGCCTCAGCAAAATTCATGTCGATGGGAATCAGAGAGAAACCTTTCCACTCATTGGCATGATACATGGTAGAAAAGAAAATAGTTGTGGTCATTGGAGGTAAGTCACCTGGGACACAGGACATTTCTGCAAGAGTTCCTCAGGGTAGTGCCTGAGCCTAACCATTTCAGTTTCCTTGTCAATAATTGTCCCTGTGTCATGAGGTCAGAAATGGGGAGGTTTGCTAAAATGTTAAGTAGAATTTGCAGCTCTTGAGATACTAAAGAATTTTATCTCCGTCCTCAGAAAGGCCTGAATAATATTTGAGATGATGTGGAGGTGTTGGTGTTGGACTGGTGTGGACAAAGTAAAAATTCACATGACACCAGGTTATAGTCCAACAGATTTACATGAAATCGCAAGCTAGCTACCAGAGGAAGGAACACGGCTCTGAAAGCTTACAGCTTCAAATAAATGGTGTCGTGTGATTTTGGCTTTAAATAAGATTTAGTCTTGAGTTGATAAGTAACATTCGTACCAGGTAATGATTATCCCCAGCATGAAATACTCTACTGGCCATCTCTTGAGATTCACTGATATTACCATCACTGAGTCCTGCATTATTAACATCCCTGGGATTGTCAATGACCAGAAACTGAAGTGGACTAACAACATAATTATTGTAACTACAACAGAAGATCAGAGATAGGAGAACAAGTGACTCACTCCTGACTTCCCAAAGTCTGTCCACCACTTACAAGGCACAAGTCAAGAGTATGATGGCATACTGACCACTTAATTGGATGAATGCAGCTCCAATGACACTCAAAACGTTTGATACCATTCAAGATAAAGTAACTACTGTACTGGCATCCCATCTACCATCTTCATCAGTCAATTCCTGCACCCCAAGTGCATAGTGACAGAAATGTGTGCCATATACAAGATATACTGCAGGAAGGTTCCTTTAAAAGCACATTCCAAAATGTCTACAACCTAGAAAACCAAAAGAGGTAGATGCAAGGCGACACCACCACTTACAAGTTCACCTTCAAGCCACACACCATCTGACATGGAACTATATCACTGTTCCTTCCAATGTCACTGAGTCAAAATCCTGGAACTCGCATTTTAACAGCATTGTGGCTTCTTAACACCACATGGACTATGGCAGTTCAAGAAGACAGCTCACCACCACCGACTTAAGGGCTATTAGAGATGAGCCACAAGTGCTGGCCTACACAGTGATGCTCAGATCCTGTGAAAAAATAAGTGACAAAAAAACCTCTGGTCTAAATCAATGCTAGCATAATAGAGGATGTGAAAATGTTTCTACCATTAATATCAGTGATGCTATCTACTGCTAGCATTTATCTTGCACTACAAATACATTAGTAAATTGATCAAAAAAAATTCATGAGTGTGATATTTTTATGAGTGATCCTAATAAAATCATTCAAAAAAATTTATTTCCAGCAAAAATTAACTGAAGCCATTGCAGATATATTAAATGTAGAACGTAGAACAGTACAGCACAGAAACAGACCCTTCCGCCCACCATGTTGTGCTGAACATGATGCCAAATTATCTTATCCCTTCTGCCTGTTGTGATGCAGCTTTGATTGTGGATGTTGGGATCTACAGGAAAGCTACACGTACGGACCACATATTGAGTTACAGAAACAATCATCCTAACATCCACAAATGAAGCTGCATTAAAGCATTATTTCAATGAGTCACCACACACTGCAGCACAGAGGAACTACGCAGAGCAGAGGAAAATACCTATCCAGTGTATTCAAAAAGAATGGGTACCCAATGAATGCAGTCCACCGATTTATCAGCAGCAAACCCAAACAAGCAGACAAAGTGTGTCCACAAACCCTAGCCACTCTCTCCTACATCAAAGACATCTCAGAAATGACTGCCAGACTACTCACAAACTCACCAACACACTAAAACAGCAGCTAATGAACTTGAAACACCCATACAGAAAAAAGCAAAATTAATGTCATTTACAAAAGAACTGTAACAAACACTATATTGGACAAACAGGCAGAAAACTAACCACCAGAATACATGAACATCCACTGGCTACAAAACGACATGACCCTCTCTCACTAATATCCTTACATACAGATAAGGAAGGACACCACTTCGACTGGGACAATACATCCTTCCAGGACAAGCCAAACAGAGACACACACAAGAATTCCTAGAAGCAAGGCATTCCAACCTGAACTCTATCAACAAACACATTGGCTTGGATCCCATTTACCATCTCCTGTGAAAAAGAACAAGAAATTACATCACCACAGGAAATGACATCACCAACCCAAGGAAACCCAAACATATAAATAGAAAGCAGGAAACACCAGCAGTGCTTCCTCCAGAGGCTTATTGAAGATGTTACCTAGTATAGTGATGAAATGTCTGAAAATGAACCTTCCAGCTCAGTGAGCAAACCTACATCCACAATTAACCCATTTCTGTCTATGCCCTCCCTCCCCCTTATAATGTTCAGACAACAATAATCTGTCTTTCTGATTTAAAATGATAAATTCAGCTTTTTCGTTGGAGAATTGTCACATTTCTACTTAATTAGGGAAAAGCTCTTTTCTATTCACAGAATCCTGACAGCCTAGAAGTAGGAGAAAGTGAGGACTGCAGATGCTGGAGATCAGAGCTGAAAATGTGTTGCTGGAAAAGCGCAGCAGGTCAGGCAGCATCCAAGGAGCAGGAGAATCGATGTTTCGGACATAAGCCCTTCTTCAGGAAATCTTGAAGTAGGCCATTTAGCCCACCAAACCCTCCCACCCCGACCCTACACATTTTCCCGTGGCTAATCCATTGACCTGCACATCTTTGGACTGTGGAAGGAAACCCATAAAGACATGGGGAGAATGTACAAACTCCACACAGACAGTCAACCAAAGGTGGTATCAATCCTGCATCCCTGGCACTAAGAGATAGCAGTGCTAACCACTGAGCCACCAAACATTGCAACACCACCAAAGATTGATGACATCTTTGATGCAGACTGGTTCATTTTGATCCCTGGTTACTTGGTCAGTGATGCAGCCCAGGCAGAGGGATTCAGAAACATAGCTGGCTCCCCACAAAGTGCAGGATACCATCCATCTTGAATAGATGTCCTTAACTTAATGCTTTGCATTCTTGATTTAGACCACTCCACATGTAGAAAAAATTTATTTTCATCTTCACTTTCAATTTATTTCAAGCCTCTCCCCCCAAAACAATTAATCAAGTCACCCCTTAACCTTTCATAAAATAAGGAACACAAGTCTAATTTCTGGATCCCATTCTCACATTTTAACACCTGGACCCCTAGGGGAGATAATGATGTAGTGGTATCATTGCTAGACTAATAATCCAGAGACTCAGGTAATATTTAGGAAGCCCAGGCAGATGATGGATTTGAATTCAATAATTATTAGTCAGATGCGGGTCAAAAACAATTTACAATGTCCAAAGTTGCAAATTGAACTTGGACATCACAACATTGCAGAGGTTGGCTGCAATGATTTTTCTTTCATAGAATCCCCACAGTGTGAAAACAGGCCATTTGGCCCAACAAGTCCACACCAACCCAACAAAGGGTAACCCACCCAAACCCATTCCCCTACATTTACCCTGACTAACGCACCTAACCTACAAATCCCTGAACACTATGGGCAATTTAGCGTGGTCAATCCACCTGGCCTGCACACCATTGGACTGTGGGAGGAAACCAGAGCACTCAGAGGAAACACACACAGACACAGGGAGAATGTTCAAATTCCACATAGACAGTCACCCGAGGCAGGAATCAAACCCAGGTCCTTAGCGCTGTGAGGCAGCTGTGCTAATCACTGAGCCACCATACGATGTTGCAAAAGATCAGTGCTGGCCGAAGAGGAACTAATACTTGTGCAACTTCCAATGGTCCTGCATGAGCCATACATTGTATCTCCTCTACAATGTAAGTATAGTGCTGGTCTGTATTAAATCCAGTGAGAGATTGAGTGTTTGATGTGGGTCTGGATTTCAATTGTTGTTAGGGCACTGTGGGCACTCCCTTCTCAATGACATTGGGTGGTCACTTAGTGGAAAGGCACCTTCACCAAGTTACTGCACATTCTGAAGCTGAATGTGGATAGATGATAGCGACATGTCCCTTGTTATTAAAGTGCAGCAAGCACATCCCACTGTGTGGTGAAGTGTGTTGTCTGTTCTGAAATCTAAGAAAGTCTTTCGCTCCATTTCTCTTCCTAATTCGCAGACTTGTCTTTGGTGCTTTGTTGGTTGTTGTGGCTGCCTTCCTGAAAAAGGTGAAGATGGATAAAGAGAAGCAGGGTTGACAGAAAGCCCAGAAGCTACAAACAACCAGTGTTGAGAATGAAGAGCAATGAATTTGGGGAGAGTTTGCAGCTGCAAGACACGTTATGATGTATAGCAGGAGCTCCTGAATTCTTCTGGCCTGACTCCATTTCCTAGGCATGAGAAAGGTGCAGTGTTGATGCAGGCTCTGTATGTTCCAGGATACTGTGCTAGATGCAGGAATGGGGCCTGTCCTCAAGAGGCTGTAAAAGTGACAGTTACTCTCAACCTCACTGCTACTGGCTCCGTCCTGTGTAGGATCTCTCAGTGCACCCACAAATTCATGAGGACAAAGATTGATTACATCTTTGACTCAGACTGGTTCATTTTGATCCCTGGCTACGAGGTCAGTGCTGCAGCCCAGGCAGTGGGATTCAGAAATATTGCTGGCTCCCCACAAAGTGCAGGATACCATCAACTGTACACACATCTCTGAGATGGCCATAACCCAATGGAATTCAACAACCTTAATGTTCAAGTCAGCTGTGATGTCGGTTTATGTTCAATAGTGACCGAGATTGGTGAGTGACAAAAATAGCCTCTTTATTTAGCATCCGCAGTAACACAGTTCAAAATGGAGATGGAATACTCAGTACAGTTTTAAGTAGCCTCTTTTATACACAGTTTTTACATACATCAAAATTTTAGCACTATGGTATCACATAGTTGTATCTATTGTACACAGTTTGCATGACATCTGTCCTGGGGAAGCAGGAGATAGTTTAAGCACTTGCTAAATGCTGGCTGTTAATCCTGATGGGGTCAAAATAGCTGTCTGGTCTGAGTTTGCAAAATTAAGAGCTGTTAGTCCTGTCGTATTTAAAATTAATAATGCTAGTAGACCTATATGATCTAAATAATTAAGAAATTATATGTGTACTAAGCAAACGTATCGAGGATATTGAGCTGTTGTCTCACAGCTGGGTCATGAGATTTCATCCACTATTGCCAGGTTTTGACAGTTCTTACACATTATGCAGCTTCATGGACATGCTGTCATGATACTAAGTTTCTTAAAGTGGCCCTATCTAATATGTATTTAAAAGGTATAAATCTGTAGTTTAGTATAAGAAAGTAGTCCTAAATAAAAGTTAGAAATAGGTAATACAATGTTATAGAAATAGGTAGTGCATAAGGAAATTTCAAAGAGATAAAAAGCAACAGACTGTAGAGACATTCTGGTGGAGCAAACTGTTTGATGTCCCGCAGCTTATTCAGGTCCTGAGAGAAGGTTACTCAAGGCAGATTAATACTATAATCTTTCCATAGTTTTGAGTGAGTTATGGAGACATGATGATGGGGTTGACATTGTTCTGAGTATGTTACAGTATTAATATTAGTTCAGAGGTAGCATTTGATACAGCAACAGGTCTAAACACTACCCGCAGCATGGGCCGACAAAAATTGAAAGCTGTAAAGAAAAAGTGATGGGTTGGCAGCCTAGGAAGAGATGCTTAATTTAGTTTATCTTGTAAGTGTAAAATGTACTACAAAAACATGGTTTTTTGAATGAAAAAATGAATGAATGGAAATGCAGTATAGTAAACATAGAGTGATTGTGAGTGCATTAGTAAAGAGAATCATAGTATAATATCTCACAGTGATCACCATTACCACTTTATCAAGGTATGTGCCTACTACCCTGGCAGCTGTCACAATTCATACATTCAGGAACACTCTTATGCATCTGTGCTTTAGAAGGGCCGGTGCCTTGCAAGTCTGAATCCTGGGGAAGATGGGCTACTCACTGTACCATGGCTCATTATACCTTTATGCAACCCCCTTATCAACGCAGAGAAAAGATTAAATGACATCCATGAGGCCATATGATGCAGGAACAGAATTAGGTCATTCATCATTGGGTCTGCTTCACCATTCAATGAGCCCACATCTGACCTGATAATCCTCAACTTCCACTTTCCTGCCATTTCAGCATAACCCTTGATTCCATTCTCTGGACTGCCTCCAATATGATTTTATTTTTCCTTACATTAGGGGCCAAAAATGTAGCTCTATTAGTTTGGAGCTGACAATGGGGCGACTGAAGATGCGGTTCCACTGCTTTGACTGGTCTGGAGGTCCCTCCAGGATAGCCTGGACAGAGTGTCCCACATCATTCTGATATGTTGTGCTTTGCACAACTGGAGGAGGCAATAAGGTGATGCCCTGGATGCTGAGGAACTGGGGGAGTGGGAACTATTTCCCAAGGAGAAGAATAAGGACACTGGAAGGAGGAAGGAAACTGTCATTCTCCAAGACAAAGTTCAGCTGCACGGGCTCTACAAGTCAGACAAAAACTCATTGACACATGTTTCGAATAGATGAGAGTTGGATGTAATAGAAAATCATGGACTGCAAAATGTTCTTTGATCATGATGATAAAATCTGGTTTGCTCTTTGGGGGCAAATGTCAGATTCGATTGGTTTTCTTCATGTTCCCTTTTATTTCTTGTAAATAAAAGCTAACATTTGTATTTGTCAGATTTCTTGCTTGTATGTGATGGTCCTCTACTGAACAATGACAAATTGTGGGTCTACAGTGGGTATTGGAGACAGGGAAGTACTGATTTAGAGCTGTTCAGATGGGATGTAGCTATGGACAGGTAAAGTCTGTGTCCTGGTGGTTAGACTGCAATGGTGAGAGCATGGGGTGTATGTACAAAGGTGTGTCAGACCTGTCAGCTATTACTGTTAGAAAACATGATGTCTATAGAAATACTTATGACTTAATTATTAACTGCAGACATACAGAAAACTGAAAAACTGAAAACCAAACTTACAAAATTATGTTATATTTATATTACAATATGAAAAAACTTTCTGTCCTTCTAACCTAATGTTATTTTCTTCATAGAAAAGTGATATATGCTTCAAGACCCTGGGTTTGTGGCTGCACAAAATGCTATTTATCCTCCTGAATATTGAATCCCCCATACCTATACATTTTGATTCTGCACCTCTTCTCACTGTCCCCATCATTGCTTTAGGCTCAATCTTTTTTGCCATCCTCCTGACTGTCTTTTACCTTAATCTTGCAGGTAGATTAGATTACTTACAGTGTGGAAACAGGCCCTCCGGCCCAACAAGTCCACACCGACCCTCCGAAGAGCAACCCACCCAGACCCATTCCCCTACATTTACCCCTTCACCTAACACTACGGGCAACTTAGCCAATTCACCTAACCTGCACATTTTTGGACTGTGGGAGGAAACCGGAGCACCTGAAGGAAACCCGCGCAGACATGGGGAGAATGTACAAACTCCATACAGACAGCAGCCTGAGGCAGGAATTGAACCCGGTCTCTGGCACTGTGAGGCAGCAGTGCTAACCATTATACCTACTGCACAGGTCGACTGTCTGTTTTCTCTTCTGTGTCCCCTCAGTGCCACCTACTTGTTTCTGACAGTCAATGTCTCCTCTTGTATTTTCTTCTGAGCTATGGCTGTACTCTTGAGATAGTTATCCAGAAATTTCCCTCCCTTATGTGTCTGCCTCTTCCTTCTCAAAAAACAATTCAAAGGCTCTGAACTGAAGTGTTTGCAGCAGATTTTCATGAGTTGGACCAAAGGGTCTGTTTCCGTGCTATACATCTCTATGACTCTTTGACTCTACATGTCAATTCAGTGAAGTTCTCAGTTCACAAACCACCAGATATTACAGTTAGGTCACATAGCCTGCATTTCTAGTCATTTTTTTTCAGTGCCCAGTATAATTCTTGATGTCATAGAATTGTTTAAGATATTTTGAACGAAAATACATTAAGTCTGAAGAATTTCCCGCAGTCACTGCAGGATATCCAGTTGTTTACTGGTCTCTAACAATAATCATTGATCTAAAGGAGAATTGTCCAGATTAATTTAGCTTCTGACATCTTCATCTCCTTCTACATTTTGTTTGGCTCTGGTAAAGTACAATTATTCTTGCTTCTTCGCTAACTATCCATGCATTGGACTGATAGATCCCATTAGTAATCTAAAGTAATTTTGCTGAACACACTGAGTCCCACCAAAAAAAATTGCCATTGAAACATTAACTGTAAGTCTTTCTGTGGTGAAAAACCTGTGGTGTTGAAACTGATTCTAATTGTTTTTGACTGGTTAGATTTCGAAAGTACAGCAATCCCTCCAGGTCTTAAAATAAAACAACCACTGACTCAGGAAATGGGTTTCTGGTGGAGGTTGCAACATCTTGTCAATGCTGTATTCCTTTGAATGAGTCATTAAAGTGAAATTCAATTTGTTTTCCTTTCTTAGATGGATACTAAAACTATGTTGGGAAGGTAACAGGATCAAAACTCTGGAAGAATGAAATCAAATGGATTTTTAGCCTTCATCTGAATCTATAATTAATTTCATGTTAAGGATTTTGGTTCTATTATATTCTCTCCAAGATGGGGGTGCAGTCAAGTAAATTCATTCCAGATGGCATGGAGTTACATAAAATGTTAAACACAGGAAACATCCACTCAGCTCAAATAGTCTCTGCAGGTGGTTATAGAGGGCAACCTCGTTTATCCAAACGACACGGTTGGGGAGGTTTATTTTAGATAATCAAATGTTTGGATAATCAAATGTTCGGATAATCGAATATTCTGATAACACAGTTTACCCAAGCATCGGGACCTTGAGATCTTGTTCAGATAATCCGAAATTCCGATAATTAGCGTTCGGATAATTGAGATTGCACTGTACTCAGAAAACTCTTAGCCAGCTACAAAGCGTAAGCCTCTCATCATATCCTTCTATTCCCTTTTCTCTCATCTGCACATTCGATATTTAGATTTATTTACCGTATTTTCATACACCATTTTGATTTCATTTTGACAACCTATGTTAATATACACATCATAAATCGTTGATTTTTACCAATGGCACTGTCCCATCTTGTGGCTTTGTCATTGCAGTTTGTTTTTGTTTATTCGTGAGCATGAAGCCCATGAATCAGCCTTTCTGTTTGTGATTGGCTCCTTATTATTAAATGTGATTAAGCTCCTAAAATTGACCATGCTATACAGACGATTTTTATTATGTCAAGAAAAATGAAAATCTAAAATAATACTTGGCTCAATTACCATATTTAAGCCCTATGAAAATCTAATTTTACCTTTGCTTTTGGTTTTAGAGTGAAAAATTACTGCATCAATTAACGAATTAGATACCAGTGCCTTCAGCCTCAATAATTTTGTGCATTGACCAAGACTTTTAATTGAATGATACGTCATTTCCATTCTCTGGAGAGCAGTTTCAAAGATATGAATATTGGCATTTTGTTGGGGAGTTATTCATAGGTTTGTATTATCATGACACAGAGGTTGCCTGTATGAATTTATTTTACATGAGAAATAAATACAAGCCATTGCTATTTTTTTTCTGCCTCACAGTTAATACAGCTCCAAAGATTAATGGGAAGTAAACTGTTAGGTTGGAGCTTCACCTTTGAACAATGGAGAGTCCAGAACTAGAGGGCATAGGTTTAGGGTGAGAGGGGAAAGATATAAAAGAGACCTGAGGGGCAGCTTTTTCACGCAGAGGGTGGTACGTGTATGGAATGAGCTGCCAGAGGAAGTGGTGGAGGCTGGTACAATTGCAACATTTAAGAGGCATTTGAATGGGTATATGAATAGGAAGGGTTTGGAGGGATATGGGCCGGGTGCTGGCAGGTGGGACTAGATTCGGTTGAGTTATCTGGTCAGCATTGACAGGTTGGATGGAAGGGTCTGTTTCCATGCTGTACATCTCTATGACTCTATGACTCTATGTTCTTGGTCTCCTGGGAATGGACTGGGGGCTAAAAGCCCCCATTCCATGGGAGATAGAGTCAGAATACAATTTCACAAATGTGGACAGCATATTGAGTCAGTATGTTATTCCCAAAGTCTAAATGAGCTATTAAAGGTTAATTAAGATCAGTGATAAGCCAACTGAGATTGATTTTACAGTCTCCTCAGAATGTTGCAATCAGCACACAGGAAATGTATACTTGTAGCCTTGGCAGAAATCAGAAGGCTGCAGGTGCCTTTGGTGTTGCAGTGCTCTGCACTTCCTTTTTTAAAAAAGAAATTGAAGCGCAATTGCTTTGATTGAGGATCGATGAAGCAGTTAGTTAGTCATCCTGGCTGAAATAACTTTACAGATGCCAACATCCCATCATCCTAATCACCATTTATTTTCACATGAACAGTCTGTGACTATAGTCCTGCCTCATACCAACTCAGACACTAAAATGTCAGTATCTCTGACTCTCAACTTTTTATGTCAGCCAGGGATCCCTGATTGGACCACATTGACAGCCTCAATCAGGGAACTCATATTGTATGAGGTCCAAAACTGGCTGACCTCATTACAATCACCACACTGGCAATGAGCTAATTACAATCATTGCAACCTCCAGCTGCAAGAGGTAAGCTCCTGTACATTACACACCACCCACATTGGACACTGAGTCAGGGGAACCTGACCCAGTGCTAAAATTCCCCAGGAGACTCTTAAAGGAAAAGGACCATCCTATGTCCTTGGACTCAGAGGGGAGGAATGTAGTGACTGTAACAAGGTTGTTCCAGGTCCAGTGACTCTTCTTCAGAATTCAGAACTCTGAAGACGAGTCACTGGACCCAAAACATTAACTCTGAATTGTCTCCACAGATGCTGCCAGACCTGCTGAGGTTTTCAGCAATTCCACAATTCTTGCTTTATTTTTTTCACCTAAAAGCAAGGTCTGTTTCCTATCTACGAACCAATTTTCAATCCATGCCAATATACTATTATCAATGGGAGTCAGTTAGTGTTTCCAGGAAGCATTTGTAAGCTGGATGATGGACCTAAAGGGGAGGGTCAGTACTGTCAACATAGGAGTATAGGAGTCCTGATGGTTAATTTGAAGGTGATTGAGAAACCGGCCATAGTCAAGTTACATTTGCTATGTGGTCAGGATTGGGTATTTGAAGACAGAAATAAAACACTGAACATCCTGGAGAACGTCTTAAAGACAGAAAGTCTGGAGAAATTTAGCGGCTCTGCCCACATGTGTGAAGAGATTGTGTATATTGAATTTCAAAATATTAGGTCTGTTTCTCCACAGATATGCCAGATTTGTTTTCATTTGCGGTATTTGAAGGTGTCATGGGGTGGTTACTGAAGTGATTTGATTTGAACTGATTTATTATTGTCACATGCACCTAAGTACAATGTAAAGGTCTGTTTTGCATACAGACAGCAGATCATAACAGTCAAAGACACAAAGATCATAGGGCGATTGAACAGAGCAAGAAATACAAAGTTATGACTGCAAAGAAAGTGCACAAAAAGCAACGTCAACATTAGATTTGAAATTTGAGAGGTCCATTCAGAAGTCTAAAAACAGCAGGGAACAAGCTGTCCTTGAAAAGCATTGAGGATGAGAAAAGGGAGGGTACGGGGACATTCCAAGGAAGTGTAGAAATGACCTGTATTTAATTCTGTGTTTATCAACTCCATTCCCAGTGTTTTGACTTTCAGGAGTACTCTTTGAGAATGTGGACTGGTTCAAGTCACTCCTGACCTGACCAGCCTCATATTGGTGATAGTTACAGCCCACTCCACCACTATTTTCATGGATTCAGGCCAACCTTTCAATGTGTCATGATTCACAGCATTTTGTGAACTACCGTCCAGATGAAAAGTCCTTCTTAGCTACTACCCCCATCCCATGGCCACTCATGCCCCTTGTGTCAGAGTAAAAGAGTTTGCAAGCATTCTTTACCTTATTTAAATAAACATTGTACAATGGATATATGAAAGAACCAGATCTACTTACCAAGTCAGGTTTTTCCTGGGCTCTGGTGTTTCAAAATGGTAATCATACAGTGAAATGTCTGGATGAATGAGACAGTTATTGTTTTCTAATTAAAGGATTTTGTTTACCAAAGTGAACAGAAATTTATGAATTAATTACTTTTAGAAAGTTGTTTTACATATTCTTTTATCATTACAGGGCTCATTTTGTCTTGATAGTGTTAATTGGATGCATGGGCAAGGAAGTACCATAACTTGAGATGAAGATGGTGGCACTGTGGTAGAAGACAATGAGGTGGCATGGGAAGTGTGTGAGAGGTGAGAGGGTGTGAATAGACGCCTTCCCTTTTCTGTTATAACCAGGACGAAATCTCACAGGACTGACGGAGGTCCATGTGACTACTTCCCCGATTTCTTTCCTGGATTAGCTGGCCAACTGCATCCAGCACTGCCCCATGATGAAAATTCTGTCTTTGCAATCACTTTCACCTGTGGCTTGTAGGTGAAACCAAGAATTTTCCCAATTCATGCAACTTACATCAAGGCTGATCCAGGCTAAAGTCTGATGCAAAGACAGAATGCTAAGCTTTGTATGTCCCCTGAGGATATAAGAGATTCTATGACTCTATTCAAAAAAAGAGATGGCCAATGTTCCCTCAACAATCCATAATGGTAGCTGATACTCTCAAGCTATTCTGCAATAGCATGTGGTAGAATATATTGGTAGACATCCATCAATAGGCAATCTGCACAAGCAATCACATGGATGAAAAACAACAAAACCTGTGGCTTTCATGGTGTTCCAGCTGAGGACTTCAAAACTGGTGGGCTTTCGCTCACACAAAACACCATTTACTCATACAGCTGATTTGGAAGGAAGGTAAACTCCCTAATTTCATGAATGCAACAGTTGCAGCTGGCTTCAAAAAGGGAGATAAATCATGTTTGAAAAGAACAGTTGTTTCCCCAAAACAAAAAAACCCCAAAGAATTGCAGATGCTGCAAATCAGAAACAAAACAGAAATTACCGGAAAAACTCAGGTGAACTGACAGTTTGAGGAAAAAACTGCAAATGTCTTGGGATGTCCTATGTCATGTGCCCAAAGATCTGTGGATTGACAATTAGCCTGCTCAGGCACATGAAAACTCATAGCTGAAACTTGCAACCCAGAATGCATGTCATTCTTGAGTCAAGGAACAAACACCAATGGTAAATGTTAATCCCTTGATCAGAATTACTCAAAACAGACTCACTGCCACTTATCTCATTGCTCATTTCAGAAACTTTCTGTCATATATGAACGCATACATTAGAGGGAGAAGGCCAAACAGCTCTTTGAAGTATCCTGCTATTAAATAAGATCTTGGCCGCTCTGTTTGTGGAATATTACTGAAGGAGGTGTGATTTTTAAATTCATTTTTGGGACATGTGCATCACAGTCCAGACCAATATTTACTTCAAATCCAAAATGCTCTGGAGATGACGGTGATGACCTGCCTCCTGCAACCACTGCAGTCCTCGGAGCTATGGACAGCCACAATACTAATAGGGAGGACCTTCCAGAATTTTGATTCTGACAGTGAAGCGACAGTGAAATATTTTCAAGTCAGAAGAATGTGTTGCTTGAGGGAAACTTAATGGTTGTGGTACTGTATTCCCAAACATTTGCTGCCCTTGTCCTTGTAAGTGCTATAGGTTACAGGTTTGGAAGTTTCTGTGGGAGGAGCCTATTTGTGTCTTATCCTTAAAAAGAGAATGCAGATAGCATAACGAATTATTAGGATATCGAAGGGATTCAATACTTACTGGTTGGTAGGAGGTAACTGAAAGAAACTTTAGCTAAACAATCTGTGCTCTCCATATTAACAATATTATGTTCAACACTTGTCCTAGTCCTTCCCCCCCTATAATCAACTTTACATACCAGACGACTAAAATTTCCACAAGTTCCCTCACGGTGCAAGATGACCAACCACTCCTGAGAAACACTGGGAATAAGCTTAAACCACTTTATCAGGTGGAAAACTCATGAGAATGGATTAAACAGTAATGGTGGTTTAATCATTTTAGAAGCTGAGTTCAGTGACATTCACCTCAATTCATAATTCCTCAGATAACTCAGCATTGCATGCTCATATACAGCAAGCCCTGAATAGCACTGTGGCTTGGGCTGATAAGTGACAAGTAATATTTGTATTTCAACAAGTGTCAAATGATGGAAGCTCCAGGAAAAAAATGTCAAAGCAACTACCCTTGCCTTTTAAGGGCTTTACCATTGTCAGAACTGCCACCAACATCCTGAGGATCGATATAGACCAGAAGTTTAACTCGTGTAGCAATATAAATCTTTTACGATGAGCAGAGGTTGGAGGCTGGGTATTCTGCAACAAGTGGTTTTGTATCTCACTTCTCAAAGTCTCTCCAGCATCTGAAGGCACAGCTCAACAGTGAATTGGAATACTGTCATTTTCTGAAGCTCCCATCAATATACAAGAAGATAACATCATCCAGGTCAAGGTGGATGCCACTGATTGGAAGCCTATTCATCACCTTAATCATCTACTCTCATCACTGTCACTGCTATAAGTTGACTATCATCTACAAGACCTGCTGTCACAATGCTCCACCACTTTTATATGCATCATTCATACCAATGACATCCACCAGACTAAGAGCAATAAGTGAATAGGAATGTCATAGTTGGCACAGAGAGAAAGATTAAAACCTGGGATGATCAGGAAACTAAGCACAACATAGTATTGATGGGTTGAGGTCAAAATTCACAGAAGCAAAGTACCTGAGAGGGAACAGTGAAAGTTGGCAAAGAGGATAATAGGAAGAGGAATGCGAGAAGACAGGAGAGGAAGGATCAAGATGAGAAAAAAAGGGATTTATATTAGGCTTAGATCTGGTGTGTAAAGTGGCAGAGGGCATTTGTGTTAGATGGTCAGACCATAAATAGAGACCATTGAGAAGTAACATTTTTGAGAATGTGCAGTAGGATGAAGTCAATTTGTAAAAGAATAATTAAGGAGAATCCAAAGGGTTTTTACAAATACATGAAGGACAAAAGGATAACGAGGGAGAGAATAGGGCCCCTCAAGGATCAGCAAGGCAGCCTTTATGTGGAGCCACAGAAAATGGGGGAGATACTAAATGAGCATTTTGCATCAGTATTTACTGTGAAAAAGGATATGGAAAATATAGACTGTAGGGAAATAGATGATGACATCTTGCAAAATATCCAGATTACAATGGAGGAAGTGCTGATGGCTTGAAACGGGTAAAGGTGGATAAATCCCCAGGACCTGATCAGGTGTACCCGAGAACTCTGTGGGAAGCTAGAGAAGTGATTGCTGGGCCTCTTGCTGAGATATTTGTATCATCAATAGTTACAGGTGAGGTGCTGGAAGACTGGAGGTTGGCAAACGTGGTGCCACTGTTTAAGAAGGGCAGTAAAAACAAGCCAGGGAACTATAGACCAGTGAACCTGACCTCAGTGGTGGGCAAGTTGTTGGAGGGAATTCTGAAGGACAGGATGTACATGTATTTGGAAAGGCAAGGACTGATTAGGGATAGTCAACATGTCTTTGTGCATGGGAAATCATTTCTCACAAACTTGATTGAGTTTTTTGAAGAATTAACAAAGAGGATTGATGAGGGCAGAGCAGTAGATGTGATCTATATGGACTTCAGTAAGGCGTTCAACAAGGTTCCCCATGGGAGACTGACTAGCAAGGTTAGATTTCATGGAATACAGGGAGAACAGAACTGGCTCAAAAGTAGAAGACAGAGGGTGGTGGTGGAGGGTTGTTTTTCAGACTGGAGGCCTGTGACCAGTGGAGTGCCACAAGGATCGGTGTTCGGACCTCTAATTTTTGTCATTTACATAAATGATTTGGATGCGTGCATAAGAGGTACAGTTAGTAAGTTTGCAGATGACACCAAAATTGGAGATGTAGTGGACAGTGAAGAGGGTTACCTCAGATTACAACAGGATCTTGACCAGATGGGCCAATGGGCTGAGAAGTGGCAGATGGAATTTAATTCAGATAAATGCGAGGTTCTGCATTTTGGGAAAGCAAATCTTAGCAGGACTCATACACTTAATGGTAAGGTCCAAGGGAGTGTTGCTGAACAAAGAGACCTTGGAGTGCAGGTTCATAGCTCCTTGAAAGTGGAGTCGCAGGTAGATAGGATAGTGAAGAAGGCGTTTGGTATGCTTTCCTTTATTGGTCAGAGTATTGAGTACAGGAGTCGGGAGGTAATATTGCAGCTGTACAGGACATTGGTTAGGCCACTGTTGGAATATTACATGCAATTCTGGTCTCCTTCCTATCGGAAAGATGTTGTGAAACTTGAAAGGGTTCAGAAAATATTTACAAGAAAGTTGCCAGGGTTGGAGGATTGAGCTACAGGGAGAGGCTGAACAGGCTGGGGCTGTTTTCCCTGGAGCGTCGGAGGCTGAGAGGTGACCTTAGGAGGTTTACAAGGTCATGGAGGGGCATGGATAGGGTAAATAGACAAAGTCTTTTCCCTGGGGTGGGGGAGTCCAGAACTAGAGGGCATAGGTTTAGGGTGAGAGGGAAAAGATATAAAGGAGACCTAAGGGGCAACGTTTTCACACAGAGGGTGGTACGTGTATGGAATGAGCTGGCAGATGATGTGGTGCAGGCTGGTACAATTGCAACATTTAAGAGGCATTTGGATGGGTACATGAATAGGAAAAGTTTGAAGGGATATGGGCCGGGTGCTGGCAGGTGGGACTAGATTGGGTTGGGATATCTGGTCGGCATGTACGGGTTGGACTGAAGGGTCTGTTTCCATTCTTTACATCTCTATGACTCTATGTAGAGTCAGCTTGGAGCATTAGTGAGCAAGTATTCCGGTTCAGTGCCATATGTGGAGAGGAATGCAGCAACTAGTCTAGAAAAGGAGTCCAATAGAATCAGTAATCTGAACAGAAAAGTGTCTGTAAGTGTCTGTAAGAGCTTGATTGTGATGTTCATTTTCAGGGTGAAGTAGTTTTAGTGTTCAAATGCATATTAGCAGATCAGATAGTCTAGCAGTGGGAATGAAACCAAGGACCAAGAGAAGTCCTGTGGTAGCACTTTTCAAATCTTAGTATTAATATTGAATATGAAGCACTTTAGCATCATCTTACAAATGATCCATTTTTAATCCATTTTTGATTTCTCAAAATTTGATTGGCATCTGATAGCACTTGTTTCACTACTAGTTTTTGACTGAGATGGAATATTGGAGATTTACACAATGTATTCAAACTGCTTCCTAATCTCTTTACCTGTTGATGAAAATAACTGGACCATCTTCCTCACAACTAAAAGGATAGACTTGACCTCAATTCTTTTAAAGCTATGATGTCACATGCCATATAATTAAGCATTATAGTCATACAAGAACCAGAGACATCCCAAAAAACTGTATTCTCAGCTTTATTTCCATATTTTACTTCTGTTTGTTTTAAAAATGGTCAGCGTTGCTTGACAAAAAAAACTTCTGTTGATCACGATTGCATTTCTGGAAGCTTCTGAATCCCCCTGCATTGTATAGGCATTCCAGCTAAAACTGATCAAAAGACACAAAAATGAGCTCCCTACCCTATTCCCCCTTTGTTCAGAATCAGAATCTTACGATTATAAAAAAAACAAAATGTATAAAAATATGATCAGAGTCCAAAATTTTAAAATGGGCTTGATTTGGATTGAAAGAAACCAACTGAAAGCAAACAGCAGTGAAAGGAAAACATACACTAAAGAAACAGCAGATCATTTTTGTTCTAATAGAACAAGGGAATATTTTGATGGGAAGGCACTGCTCGAGCAAAAGAATCTTGACAAGACAACCAGGAACATCTCTGAACGCTGATCAGATAAATTGACAGAAAGCCAAAAAGACTAGGCAGATGGAGTTTAATTTGGATAAATGTTAGGTAAGTGAGTGCATTTGGTACAACAAACATGGGCAGGATTTATACAATTAATGATAGGGCCTTGGGTAGTGTTGTAGAACGGAGGGACCTAGCGGTTCAGGTACATAATTCTTTGAAGTTTGATTCACATATAGAGTGTATAAGAAGCGTTTAGCATGCTTGCCTTCATTGCTCAGTCCTTTGGGTATAGGAGTAGGGAAGTCATGTTGAAGTTATACAGGACATTGGTGAGGCTTCTTCTGGGGTAATATGTCCAGTTCTAGGAAGGATATTATCAAGCTGGAGAGGGTTCAAAGGAGATTTGCCAGGATGTTTCCGGGTATGGAAGGTATGAGTTATAAAGAAAGACTGGATAGACTGGGAATTTTTTCATTGGAGTAAAGGAGGTTGAGGGATGATCTTACAGAGGTTTGTAAAATCATGAGGTGTATAGATAGTGTTAATGGTAGACGCCTTTTCCCGAGGATGGAGGATTTCCAACTAGGGGTCATATTTTTAAGGTGAGATGAGAGTGATTTAAGAAAGACATGGGGGCAATTTTTGTTTACACAGAGGGTGGTTCGTGTGTGGAATGAATTTCCTCAGGAAGCAGTAGATGCAAGCACAGTTACATTTAAAAGACACTTAGATGGGAGTTTCAAGATAGCGGCGACCCAGCAAGTCTGAGTCTGTAGTCCTCTGCCTAAGACACGGGCAAAGTGGCACACCTGCCTTCACCACACCTTTTAAATAATTTAAAATAGCTTTTACTCAGCGTAGTCATTTTAAGTTCAATGTTGTTATTAAAATGACTAAGGACAAAAATTCCCGCAGTTCGCAACAGGCAGGGACTCCTCCCCCACCCCGTCCAGCAGCAGCAGAGACGTTCGCGGTCTACCCGGGGGACTTACCTGCAGAGGTGAGCCTGCTCTTCATGATCAACAAGCTGCAGGAGAGGATCGATGCCTTCATCGAAAAATCCAGGAACAGATGGGAGTTGTTCTCAGTCGTGCTGCAGAAGCACGACTGAGAAATTGGAAAACTCGAACAGTGCGTCGGAGGGGCGGAGCTAAAGGCCACAACCTTGGAGACTGCTGCCAAGTCAGCTGTGGGCTGGGTCCGGGCTCTCGAGCAGCGAATCCGGACTTTGGAAGAGCACATCGATGACCTCGACAATCGGGGCCATCGAAAAAATATCAGATTGCTGGGCCTTCCCGAACGGGAAGAAGAAGGCCAGCTCACAGTTTTTTTGGAGCAATGGTTCCCTCAGATATTAAAGTTGGAGTCGGGACCAGACCAGGTGCGGGTGGAGCGGGTCTACCGGGTTGCTGTATGCAGGCCCGGGTCGGACCAGCGCCCCCACCCAGTTCTGCTCCGGCTCCAATGTTATAGAGCGAAGTAGATGCTCCTGGAAGCCTCCAGAGGCCTGGGGCATGATCCCCAGGCCATGATGCACAAGGGTGCCAGGATAATGTTATTCCAGGATTTTTCTCCAGCTGAGGTCTGCAAGAGGAGGCATTTGATGAGGCGAAGAAGCGTCTAAGAGACCTAAATATCCAATACTCCTTGCGTTACCGGGCAACGCTGCACTTCGGCCACGAACGATCCGTATATAACTTTGGATCACCGGAAAAGGCTAAAGAATTTTTGGATTCTCTTAAATAGACAGTGAGACTTAAACTGTATGAATAATGATTTGATTATTCCCCCCGGTTTACTCTTTTTTCCTTCTCCATCCTTTTTATTTTCATTATCTTCTCCAGGGGGGTGGGGAGGGGGGCTTATTCACTATGTGATTTTTTTTTTAAAGGCCGTGTGGCTTTTTTGATTTGTGTGTGTGGGGGCGGGGGGGGGGGGGGGTTTGTTTCGTCTACCTTTTTTTTAAAGTGGGGTTCTCTTCTTCTGTCATCTTACTTAATTTTCCAATAATTGCTGGGATCGTAACTTTATAGTTGTACGTATTTATATTTTGTATTATGCTTGCTAAACGCACCTAGGTATTGGTGTGGGGTCACTTTCTTTCAACTTTGGTTTCATAGAACGCTCGAATTTGTCTACTCCATTCTATAACGCCTGGGTCGAGGGCGGGGCACTAGTTAGGAGAGGTTATGGTGGGGTTATTGACAGGTAGTTACACCCCCTGGGAGCAAGGGGGAAGATCTCCTTTCAAATGTGTTTTGTATTGTTTTCTTTACTTAGGAATAGCTTTTAATTGTGTTGGTGTAAATGTCTTAAAGAATTTTTGCTTTTGTGATAATTCCATGGTCTTTATTCAAGGTGTTTTGGGTGGTGTTCTTCCTTTGGGGGGGGGGGGGGGCGGGGGGGGCGTCCTCGGACTTAGATTAGATTAGATTACATACAGTGTGGAAACAGGCCCTTCGGCCCAACAAGCCCACACCGACCCGCCGAAGCGCAACCCACCCAGGCCCATTCCCCTACATTTATCCCTTCACCTAACACTACAGGCAATTTAGCATGGCCAATTCACCTATCCTGCACATTTTTGGTCCGTGGGAGGAAACCGGAGCACCCGGAGGAAACCCACGCAGACACGGGGAGAACATGCAAACTCCATACAGTCAGTCGCCTGAGGTGGGAGTTGAACCCAGGTCTCTGGTGCTGTGAGGCAGCAGTGCTAACCACTGTGCCACCATGCTGCCTGGATGATCATGGCTGGATGATCATGGCTAGCTATTCACTTAGGTGGTGCACCTGGAATGTCAAGGGGAGTAATTCACCAATCAAAAGGAAGAAGATATTATCAAACGTCAAAAAAAAGATTGATATAGCTCTCTTACAGGAGACAAATCTACTTGACAAAGAGCACTTAAAATTACAACAGGGTGGATTTGACCAGGTCTTTTTCTCATCTTTTAGTTCAAAAAGTAGGGGAGTAGTCATTCTCATTCAGAAGAATCTTCCTTTCAAATTCTTAAGCCAGATAAAAGCTGAGTCTGGGCGGTATATACTGATCAAAGCCCTAACATATGGAGAGGAATATGGGATTTTGAATCTTTATCATTCCCCCTGGCGTACCCCTTCAAATTTGTAATGGAAACGTTCTCCAAGTTGATGGCTTTTGGGGCCCCGCCATACAATTATAGGAGGAGATTTTAATTGTATTATGGATTCAGAGACAGATAGAATACCCAAGAGTACTATGGGTATATCTCTTAGATCTAGACAATTGGTGGATCCTAATAAGGAGTTAGGGCTAGTAGATGTGTGAAGGTGCCTTCACCCCCAGGGCAGAGACTTTACTTTCTACTCTAACCCACACAAATGTTGTACTAGAATTGATATATTCTTTGCTCCCTCAACCCTTTTGAATTCCATATTGTCCTGCAAAATACGTAATATAGCAATCTCTGATCATGCCGCAGTATATATGGAAGTTAAGACTATGGACGATGGGACAGGCCCCTGACATTGGTGTATGGATTCCTTTTTAATGAAGGATAGCAAATTTATAAAATATTTTTCTCAGGAATTCAAAACCTTTGTGGAAACTAATTCAGGTGCGGCCAATAACACGTCAATGATGTGGCAGACCATTAAGGCTGGTGCGTGAGGTTT
Source organism: Chiloscyllium punctatum (assembly GCF_047496795.1). NCBI lineage: Eukaryota > Metazoa > Chordata > Chondrichthyes > Orectolobiformes > Hemiscylliidae > Chiloscyllium > Chiloscyllium punctatum. The sequence continues at coordinate 1,515,737 of NC_092746.1, read as the reverse complement.
GGTAATCTCATATTGTGTGACCCAGAAAAGACAAAAGGGAGAACAACTGCGCCTGCTCGAGGGTCACTGGAAAGCAGCTGAGGTAGTGTATATTGATAGGCCCTCTATTACTAAGCTACAAAGGATCACAGCCCTTAGGACAGCCTTGAATACCGCACTTACCCAAACAGCAAAGAGGGAAATATTATTTGCAAAGCAAAGATTATATGAACATGGCGACAAGCCAGGCAGATACCTAGTGTATCTTGCTAGGAAAGAAAAGGGTCCTCAAGTTATTACGTCCAATAGGAAAAGTGCTGATAGTTTGACTTGTGATTGTAAAAGGATCAAAACAGCTTTTAGAAAGTTTTATTTTGAACAGTATAATTCGCAGGACTGTGAGGATAGAACTAAGAAGATGGAGTCCTTCTTTAAAAACCTGGCCTTTCCAGATTTAACCTCAGAGCAGGTGTAGATCCTGAATGCTCCCCTGACAACCCAGGAAGTACTCGATGCAATTAGACAGCTTCAGAGTGGCAAAGTGCCTGGACCAGACAGATTCCAGGTTGAGTTTTTATAAAGAATTTATAGGGGAACTGGCTGGTCCACTTATAGACATGTATAATTACTCACATAATCAGGGCTGCCTCCCACCTTCGTTGAGAGAAGCAAATATCTCTCTCATTCTTAAAAAAGGAAAGACCCCAGAAGATTGTTCATCATATAGACCAATATCCTTGCTAAATGTGGATTTTAAAATCCTTTCTAAAATGTTAGCATTAAGACTGGAGAGGGTCTTACCATACATCATAAAAGAGGACCAGACGGGATTTATCAAGGGCCGTAGATAAACTAACAATATTAGAAGGGTCTTAACCATGATACAAGCCTGTCAACAAGGAAGAATACTGGGACTAGTTGTCTCCTTGGATGCAGAGAAGGCATTTGATCGGGTAGAATGGTCCTATCTTTTTTACTGGAAAGGTTCGATGTCAGAGAGGTATTTTCTAAATGGGTCTCAATATTATACAATGACCCCAAAGCAGCTGTGATCACCAATGTTTTAGGCTCAGATAGCTTCAGTGTTGGTAGGGGCTGTCATCAGGAATGTCCTCTCTCACCATTATTATTCACACTAATAATCAAACCACTAGCTGAAGCTATACGAAACAACTCTAACATAGCGGCTCAGAGGGTTGGTTCGGGTAGCATAAAATCACTCTCTATGCAGATGATGTCCTCTTTTTCTTAAGTAATCCTTGGATATCTGTGCCCCGCCTAATTCAAGTGATCAATCTATTTAGTATGTTCTCAGGCTATAAAATCAATTTTATGAAACCGGAGGCCATGCCATTGGGTGGTCTCGCTAGTTTATCCAATTTATCAGACGGATCTTGCTTTCCCTTTCGGTGGTCACTGGAGGGTTTTCTATACTTAGGTTTTTTTATCACCCCATTATTTGGTCAGCTGTATAAAGCCAATTTTGTGCACCTACTAGAGAAAATAAGGCAGGACCTACAACGTTGGGGAGATCTCCCAATATCCTGGTTAGGCAGAGTAGCTCTAGTTAAAATGAATATTCTGCCTCGTCTCCTATATCCTATGAGAATGGTCCCTCTAACGTTGCCAAGACTGGCAATGCGTAAGCTACACGGCTGGCTTGGTTCCTTTATTTGGAATCACGGACGGCCCCTTATCAAATTAGAAAAGTTGCAGCTTCCACAGGCGAAGGGAGGACTGGATTTTCCAGACTTTAGGAGATATCAGTTGAGCTCTTTGTTATCTTATGTAGTTGATTGGGTCTCTTGTGACCCACAATCAATTTGGTTAGACATTGAGACCTCCCAAGCAAAATGTCCCCTCATCAATCTTTTATTTTTAGATAAGATGAGAACTATTATGGACTGTTGCAAACACCCTATTGTATTAAATACAATTAAAGCCTGGAGGATAATGCAGCAAGATGAGGGTAACCTACAGAAAACCTCTCCTTATACTCCAATAGTGGGAGCATCGGGTTTTCAGCCAGGGCTGACATACACTACATTTAAAACCTGGAGGTCCAGAGGTATCTCTTGCTTGGGGGACCTGTTTGATGGGGAAGTTATGTCGTCTTTTGAGCAGTTGCACCAGAAGTTTGGACTGCCTAATGGAGACCTTTTTCGGTATCTCCAAATACGAGATTATAATCACATTATTAGACAGTCCCTACAAATTGGATAGGGAAAGAAGAGTGCTATGGCCAATCGGTCCACCCTCGGTCAGTACTCTTTATCACTCATTATATAATGGGGTATCAAAAGACATGGAACGATTGTTTAAAACTTGGAACCAAGAATTGGGGTTAGAAATCTCTTTAGAAATGTGGGAGGACATCTGGGAAAATGCCAGAAAGATCTCTACTTGTAATAGAACTCAAGCTATTCAATTAAAGATACTCCATAGGGCTCATATAGTACCTGAACAACTTGCAAAATTTAAAGTAGGAACATCCCCAATGTGTCCTAAATGCAAAATAGAAGTGGACATGCTCACGCACTGTTCCCCCAAAGGTAACAGGACAGCTATGATGGCCACAAGAAACATGGGCCCTTATGATTCAGGGTCAATTAACCAGGAAAAAGCTTGAGAGGTTTATTTGTTGAGCTCTGAATTGCCCCTTGATTATAAACAGATAAAAGCTGACAGCCGTAGTGCATTTAAACTGGTCCCAGAGGCATATCACCAGGAATTCAATTCAGGAACACTCAAAAGAAACCCATACAGAACCATCTAGAGTTTGAAAGACAAAGCTAATTGCGTACAACCAGTGGGTCCACTCTGTAAAAATACAGTGTTCCCATGATGAATTAAGCAAGTTCATATTGCCAGAAGAATTAAAAAATTGATACCCTCAAACCAGAGTCCTCAGCACTTGAAATACCTTTGTCACATGACCAAAATCTGGGCTTGTTGAATTGCTTAATCATACTATTCTGGGATAGGTCTGACTAGCTCAGTCATTATAGCATGCAACATTTCACCTCAGGATTAAGCACTATGCCATTTTTAAAATGACAGTGTGTGTGGTAATGCCACTGGACTAGTAACCTATAGGTCTATGCTAATAGTCTGGGAATGTGGTTCAAATTCCACAGCAGCTAGGAAGAGGTTGAAATGTAATTTATAGACTCGTGATATGTCTCTATCTCTGGGCCAATAGGCCGAGATTCAGGTACCACTTGCTCCACAGATAGGTCAAAACAAATCTGAACAAGTGGATCAAAAACAACCTATATTTCTGGGATTCAAAGTCAATTGCTGTTTGACCTCCAGGCTGCAGCAGCCTGTTTCATACAATCCATCACTGTCCTCATTTTGTCAGGTGGGAAGAAGCAAACATTTTGCCTACAAGGAAATAAACTATTCGGTCAAGCTTAAAGACAGAACTATTATCAGGCACTAACCTTAGGTAGTTGTAACTTAGGTGAGTCTCATTTTAATTGGATTTGCCAAAACTTGTCATGTATAACCTATCACCTGTCTCCCATCCATCATTCATATGGATTTATCAAGTGAAATTTCTGAGAAATCTACATGAATAGAGTTTCTGTTTACTTGGTTCAACCTGCTGAATCAATTACCAAAAGCGTTCTAGAACACTGCGATGTCTCCTTGATCAAGTATTGACTTTGTGACACTGTTCTAAAGGAGTAATTTCCTACAGTTGATTCCATCACGTGGAGTCAACTCTGATGTAGAGCTCTTCCTTCGCAAGGAGAACATTCACTAGTTAATTATTACTCATTGACAAATGTGAGTTTGAGCTTTCACTCAGCAGATTACCAGCAACCCCTCACAAATACAAAGATGAGGAGAACTTTTCACTGTGAAATCTGTGTGTTGGCCCCATTCTCTTAATACTGACATGCAGCTGATCCAGTATTGATTTTCACTTTGTTCTCCATTACCAGGCAAGTCAAAGTAATGCACACCTCAGTGTAAACAGTGTCTACTATTAAATGTAGAACTCAGATAATTTAAAACCACTCTTGCAACTTAACCAATCACATCTAATCATTTTGAAAAGGTAAAACATTTTTGAGTCTTTCCTTCCCATATTAAGCATATCAGAATAACAGTTTTAAAGGTCTGTGGGTACAATTTAATGTTAAATGTTTTTCGAATCTATTCTGAAAAATCAAAGTTAACATACAGTTTTTATCTCTAGACTTATAAAGCTAAAATTTGTGAATGCTTTAAGATAGCTAAAGTGGAAGACTATAGACTTAACATATAACAGATACAAACAATGCAGAGCATGATTCAGCAAGGTCAGTAGAATGTTGAAGTATATAGACAATACAAGTCAGAAATAATTAGAACCAAATAATGCTGCACTCTGGTCAAGCCACACTTTGAGAATTGCATATGATCAAGTTGCTGGAACAAAACGGACATTCAAGTGCTTAAGGTAGAGCAAGGAACGACTCGAAGGCTGATGCTAAAAGTCTGAATTGTGAGGAAAAACATGAGAAACTTAAGGTCTGCAGCATGGAAAGGAGGCATTTAAAAGATAATCTTAGTGTATAAAATAAATACTATATTAAATAGAGAGTGTGGGACAGGGATGCAAACTAATGAGTTTAGGATTGTCTCTAAAAGTCATATACATAAAGTGAACATGTCAAATTGAATAGTTGAGTCAAAAACTCTAGTACTCAAGAAGAAATTGGAATGTGATGTTTGGTGAACTGGTGGATCTCCAAGTAGATGAATTATGTTAGCCAAATGATCTTTCCCCATCTGTAAATTATCTTGGTTATGGTTTAACATGAGTAGTAATAAATAACATTCATAAATAAAACAGACAAAGTTATTCCAATTAATGGCATCTAAATGAAATTTGTTATTGTGGCAGATTAGGGTGGGTAAAAGATAAAATCTAGATAGAATAATTGTCACATTTTGTACTGTGACAAAAAGCCTTCCTTGCATATACTTAAATACACTCTGGAGGTATTTTCATGTACAAAAAAATTCCAGTGACAAAAGGAGTGTGGAGCTCACTGATAAGGCACAGATTGGCTTAATATTTTGGTCACCTATACCCTCTTTTATATCACAAATACAGTTGGGTGCAAAAAAATAAGAAGTTAGCTATTCAAATTGAGTAGAGTAACCCCTTTCACAATTACTATAAAGAATCAGTATCGGGCTTCAAATTCCACAGAAGTATCTCAATGATGGTCATGTAATTATGACTGACGTTAGTTCCCACAGAAATGTCTGCACTTACTGAGTGAATGTCAATACTATTGTATAAAACATTCAAAATAAGAGGTAAAACATTCCAAATTTATCCATTCATCTTATAGAATATATCACATTAAATTTTAAAACAAAACTTTTAAAAAAGAATTGCATTTATCAGGCTTATTTTACAGAGGAGTTATTCTTTGCTCCTTTGAAAAGTAAACACTTAAAATAACAAATGTAACATCCAAATATACTAGGAGGGAACAGAACCATTCATTTATAGCTCATCATGTTTATATGTAAATTCTCTAGCAGAAATGTATCCATCCTCATCTTCATCTTCATTCTTAAAGATGTCGTTGACCATAGATTCCTGTTGGGTGTCATTTTGTGCAACTTTATATTTGTCAAATTCTCTGCGGAGATATTCTTTCACCTAAATTGCAAAGATAGTTCAGGGTTAAATTTAGCAGCAAGGAACATTCAAAAGCACACAATCTCTAAACTGTAGAAATTTTATAAGTTTAAAAAATACTGGAGAGATGGAAATGGTAATACTGTTAAAATAAATTAAAATGTTGCTTAAAAAACAGTCAATGAATTTCATCAATGCCTATCAGGTCACAATTATTACAAGGATACAAAGTTCTGTCATGATGAGTGCAAGAGAAAAACTTTGGTGCCTCTTTTTCCAGCAATATTCAAATTCTGTACTACCAAATGACTAAACTTTGTAATTGATCTAGGTGTAATTGTAATTGGTCTATGTAAATTCAGAATGTTTTACATATAACAAAATATTAAACATCTACATACACAAGATTTACTTTTTGGGTAAGATCTTCCAACAGGTACTTGCTTATTAAATTATGTTTGAAATATTCCTATTACACAATTATGACGTGCATATGTACTGTAGACATGAAATGATCATGGTATGCCAACTGGTGATTTAACTTATTAATATTTTTAAGGTTGATCAGGAAACCTACTTATTTGTAATTCAATTGTGGGTACCAGTTGCAACAAGGGCTCCATTAATTATATCAATGTACTTCAGTGACAGCATTGTGCAAATGGAAAAATGGCCTTTGCTGAAGAGGACTCATATCAGACTCAACATAAACTCAGTTCATTCAGAGTTGTCGCAATACCTGCTGGGTCTCTTCAGCACTTTCAGCTTTTATGGAGGAGCGACCTGAACTAGTTGGAGGCAAGATGTGATTTATCACATAAAAGTTTGGAATGGACAATATTTTCTAGTTGTTTATTGCAGGTGATCATGTAGGCACAGAGTCATTTTGTACTCTCTCAAAATTATCAATAATTTCACAAAAAGGGATAGGTTCACAGGCAAACCTCATTGAAAAATACCCAAAATCTTTCTACTGACAAGAGTTTATGCAATTAAAGTAACTAAATATTGTTTATCTATAGTTAAAATGCTGCATGAACAACTGGTTTTTAATCCACCAAAATGAATGGTTTTCAAAATAAAGATATAGTCCAGAAAAACAAGGTGAAAAAAAGTTTGTTAAAGTAATACAAATACCATTTTCTGTCTGAGCATTTTTCATTGTAAGGGTATATGCAGACATGTTAACATAAATATTAGGAAAATAATGCAAAGAAAACAGTGCATTCAACAAGTACAGAAATTAAAGTTTAAGAGCTGGTTAAGCTAATAAGGCATGAACCAGAATGAAGCCACATGACCTACTGCCACGTGCAGACCAGCAGAACATGCTAGAAACAGGTTGCATTCATAGCTATCTGCAACTTCGAGTTGTAATCTGAGTTGTTAAATGAGCCTCTTTGAAATTTTCACAATTTAATCTGTATTACTTACCAGTAGCACAGCGACTACAACAACAATGAGATGTATAGCCAAAGCATATGACAGATTTAAAACCAATAAGAGACAACCTGAAGGCAAACAGTGAGGTCGGATGAAAGACAATGGAAAAGCAGATGGCAGTTATGAAAAATGATAGACAAGGAACCCAGTAACCCAGTTGTTGAGATATAAAAATCATTGAAGTTGTGAGCATTTACTGTTATTTTGGAATAGATCAAAAAGCAATTTCTGGCTTCTGCACATGCATCTTTTAAATGTAAAGCTTTGCTGTAATTTTTCTTGCTTCTTCACAAGCTTCTCTATAACATTAAGACCATAAGATTTAAGAGCAGAATTAGGCCATTTGGCCCATTGAGTCTGCTCTGCCATTCCATTATAACTGATGGGTTTCTCAATCCCATTCTCATGCCTTTCCCCTATAACCATTGATCCCTTACTGATCAATAACCTATCTATCTCAGATTTAAATACACTCAATGACTTGGCTTCCACAGCTTTCTGTGGTAATGTATTCCACTGATTAGCAATGCTTTGGCTGAAGAAATTCCTCCTTATCTCAGTTCGAAAGGTTCATCCCTTCACTCTCAGGCTGTGCCATTGGGTTCTAGTCTCCCTTACTAGTGGAAACATATTCTCCACATCAACTCTATCCAGGCCTCTCAGTATTCTGTCAGTTTCGATCAGATCACCCACTCATCCTTCTAAACTCCTTTGAGTGCAGTCCCGGAGTCCTCAACCACCTCTCACACGACAGGCTCTTCATCCCCAGGATCATTCTTGTAAACATCCTCTGGACCTCAACGGCCAGCACATCCATCCTTATATATGGGGCCCAACTGCTCAAAAAATTCCAAATGCGGTCTGACCAGAGCATACACAGCCTCAGCAATACACCTCTGCCCTTGTATTCTAACCCTTTGGAAATGAACTTCTTTAGTTTGCTTTTACTTCCTCAAAGAATTCTAACAGATTTGTCAAGTATGACCTCCCCTTGAGGAAGCCATGGTGACCCAGCCCTTTTTTTTAAAATCATGCACGTCCAAGTACTCCGCAATCTCATCTTTAATAACAGATTCTAAAATGTTTATCAACAATTGACTTCAGGCTAATCAGCCTATAATTTCCTGTCTTCTACCTCCAAACTCCCAAACTATATAATCACTCAGGTCGTGTCTCACTCTAATGTGATCTTTCCTTCCCAATTGTGCAAAGATTACTTAGATTTAACATAAAAATATATGAAATGTTTGAATATGGTATTAACCAACTCGTAATCTGCTAAACATATCAGTAAAAGTTAAGGCTGGTGGATTTGGGAGTAATTAAATCTTAATGGCATGATACCTTTTAATTATGTCAAATAACTTTTGTGATCTTAAAAATCTGGAGTCTTTCTGGATTACTTTCTTCCTGCATTCTGGACTGTTTTATTGCATTGTTTTTCCTGGTTTTCAGGTTCTTTTTGTTTAGATTTTAACCTGAATATGCGAGAATATTTATAAATAAAAGAATCTTACTTCATGTCTGGACAATTTCCAGTCATCGTTGAGGTCCATCTCCTGGAATGATTCATGCGACCGTGGCCCATTTCTGATGTCAAGAAGTTCAACTTCAAATATCAACGTGCTTTCAGGTGGAATTTTTCCTATATAAAAGAACTGGTTTTAGTTGTGAAACTGAATACTTGCACTCAAAATTAAGAAACAACTAATTTTCTTGCTTCCACTTCTGCCACGTCATCAGAAATATTAATAGTGTCCTGCAAACTTGGATTTACTTGTCACGTAATTGATGAAGATATCAAGACATACTTGGAGACAGGCGAAAATGTGGGCATGTATCTTTATATGAATTGTTATACTATATACATTAATCCTATTTAGTTTTTAAACTGTTGAAAGGAATTCTGTTGAAAATGAACACTTCAGATTTCATGTATCCAGTACTGAGGACTCACAACAGATAAGGCATGATAGGATGTGGAATACAGCTCGCTCAGCTATGATCCATCACACAAGAGCACCTGCTGTATCATTTTTCAGTTTGTCTCACCAGCCACTCTGGATGAGATGCTCAATTGAGCAAAAATTTAGGGCTGACTTTGTATTGTCAAGCCATGCCCAAAAGGAACTGTATTAAAACCAATCAGAATAATCTGATGAATAAAATCTACAAACAGCCAAGATTTGAGATTTATATTCTATCATTTCTACTTGATTTGACTGTAGGGAGAGGGGGTAGCTGGTAACTATCCCCACAGGAGTTAAGGACTCATGTTTTGCAGGCTCTCCTCACTTGTGGGTATCCAGTATGGGCCCAAGTATCTGGAAAAGCGCAGCAGGTCAGGCAGCATCCAAGGAACAGGAGAAGCAACGTTCCTGAAGAAGGGCTGATGCCCGAAACGTCGATTCTCCTGTTCCTTGGATGCTGCCTGACCTGCTGCACTTTTCCAGCAACACATTTTCAGCTCTGATCTCCAGCATCTGCAGTCCTCACTTTCTCCCCAAGTATCTGGACACCTCCTGATAATAGCAATTGCACACCCTCTGAGTACCAGAATGTCATCACACTAACCATTGGGACCACTGAATCCTTGCGGGGCCCTGATGTACCCGTTTTAGTGGCAATGAGCCTTACCAGTGAGTACTGCCAAGATACCAGGGTTCAGGAAACTTGCACTGCTAACGTTCATGGTTTTGTCATTCAATATTTCATGTTTAACTAGTCTCAACAGTCTTAACATATACTGACATTTAAACATTATGTGGGTCTCAGCTGCTGGTAGTACTACATCCATGTATATACTCTGGAGGAAGAGCTTGCTTGTTTTATTACTATGTGGCATAAAATCACGATGCACAGTTATGATAGGTCGAATGTTTTCATTTGTGGTATCCTTTTCACTCACTTGTAGCCAACCTTTCCAGAAAGTATAAATCACAACAGCATGCAAAAGTCACTGGGTAACGAAGACTTCAAGAACATTCACTGAGCATGCATGACCATGTTAGCTGTTAACCAAACAAAGAAAGCATAGGATGGTTAGTAATTTAATTGTAAAACATTAACAATTTTCATGTTAGAACTATTTAGTACATTAGTTGATAAAGGTGAGAAAAAGTTGATGCAGGATATTTTGCTTGTAATGTTAAACAATATCTGGATTTGTTCCTTGCATAAGGAATCTGTACTCAGGGCAATGAACTCTAGCCTACTGAGAAACTTTTCCAAAGAATTTATATGCACTATCATTTTATATCATGTCTATCATATAAAATGTTACAACTGTGAAATTTTATTAGATGGCTGTGTTTTAAACTGCCCCTTTATATAAAAGGTGAAGTAGAAGATCTTGGAATGGAGGACGTGACCACCTTCAAAACCTGCCTGGAGCTAAGCCCATTTGACCTGTTTCTTAAAAATAAAGGCCAAGGTCAAAACCTATTGAAAATAAGGTGCAAGTTTTAACATCAGACAAAGAATATAGTAACTGGGCTTGCTGCGCATAGAATATCGGAATTAGTCAGACAAAGATTTGGAGATGACTGTAACCAGATGGTGCACAATGTGTGACACAGATAAATGATCAATTTCTGGTTATTACCAAACAGTTTGCTCATGAGGACAAATTTCCTGTTTGAAGAGAGGAGGTTTATAGAGAGGAGATTTAAAGACCAAGGAGTCGCTGGAGGCTACCTTACTATTTCAATCCATTTAATTCTTCTCAGAAGATTAAATGAAAGAACTGTTTTTAAAAGAGCAAGAGCAAAGAGACTCAATTCTGTTAAAATCAGGAGAAAATTGACCTTTACATATCAGAATCTATCTACTGAAAATGTACAAATGCAGTATAAGGTTTATTTTTTTTTTAAATCCTATTGGGTTTGTAATATTTTTTGTTTAATATATTAGTTATCTATTAAATATGTTTCAATGTTGATTTTCATTTTTGTTACACTAAATGCCTTAAAATGTGAAATATTGCGGTGATCCTTTGCATCGATCACAGAAAATTCATATCTCTTCTTAAGGGTTTTAGGTCTCCATGTGGTTAACAACGCAAAACAGTTGTATGAATCCTGAGTAGAACTTTGTTGCCTTTTTATCCTTGACATGATCCCTGGGACTACAGAACTTCTATGCTTTTACACTCCTATTTATCTAACTCACTCCAACTCTTGTGGTTTTATTATTTTCCTCAATTTCAGCTAAAACAAAATTGGTTGGATGTCAGACTGGTCGATACGTAGCATATTAAATATAAAGCACTGAAACAACAAGATGTATTTTAGGCAGAGTAAATCACAAATATTGCAAGATAATTAGAAATGAAAAGGTTTGAACAATCAGAATTTTCCAATCAGTATTACTTTAAATGCTCTGATAAGCATCTGTGTCTAGTAATCATAGCTGATCCAGATTATAAAATTTGCAAAGTCATTCCTAAGTTGGTGGTTAAGTATACAGGAAAATATTTTAAGTATGTGCAGCTGAAATAAAAGGTAAATATTAGCAAGTTATATTTCATGGATGAAGTATAATAAAACACTTTGTGTTGTTAAAACTGGGTACAATACCTTTTCCTTCTTTTCCATATGCCAGGCTTGGGGGAATGACTAGCTTCCTCTTCTCTCCTGCACACATCTCACGTAAACCTCTGTCCCAGCCTACAAGTGTTTCTTTGATCCCAAGTGTAAACCAAACTGCCTCGCCATTGTTGTTCTTGTGACTGAAATACAATAAAATAGTTTCAGAACCAAATTTTGAGCCAGAGATACAAGTAGGTCACAAACAAAAACAGAAATTGCTGGACAAGCTCAGCACATCTGGCAGTATCTGTGGACAGAAATCAGAGTTAACATTTCAGGTCTGGTGACCCTTCCTAAGAATGGTCTGACGAAGGGTAACTAGACCTGAAATGTTAACTCCGATTTCTCCCCACAGATGCTACTCGACCTGAACTTTTCCAGCAAATTCTATTTTTGTTTCTGATTTCTAGCACCTGCAGTCCTTTTGTTTTTTATTCGATACAAGTAGCTGCTTCATCATTCTTTTATTGCAAAAGTGATAAATGTACCACAAAGAAATAAATAAAAATTTTAATTGCATCACACTTTGTTATGTGCATTAGTCTTCTTAACATAATTAAGATATTTGAGAGAGTGTAATTAAGGGTTTGGGTAACAAAGCTTTTGGTTATGAATATGGAGAATGGTGATATTGTGGACTGACTTCATTGAATGTGAATGAATCACCCATCTAGACTGCTAAAGGAAGCCAGGGAAGAAATAGTGGATGCTCTGAGGATTATTTTCCAATCCTCAGCAGATACAGACAAGATACCAGAGGGTTGGAGGTTTGCAAATGTTGTACCATTATTTCAAAAATACAAGAGGGGTTGTCAAAATAATTATGACTGATCTATCTGACCCCAGTGATCAGCAAATTATTGGAATTAATACTGAGAATGAGGATTAATTGTTACTGAGAAAGGCACTCATCAGGGATTGTCAACATGGTTTTGTTATGGGAAGGTAATTAAACTTCGAGGAGGTAACAAGGAGAATTGATGACGATCATACAGTGGATGTTGACTATATTCATATTAATAGGGCATGTGACACGATCCCAAATGGCTGACTGGTCAGAAAAATTGAAGCTCAGGGGATAGAGGAATGAAATGAGTAGATACAAAATTGGCTCAACAGAAAGAAAAAAATGGCTAATGGTTGAAAGATGTTTCTGCGATTGGAAAGTAGTTGCCAGCGGTGTTCCAAAGGTTGGGTCCCTTGCAGTTTGAGGTACATCTTGGTGAATTAAACTTAGATGGAGTGGCATGATTGGAAATTTTTCACATGACACAAAAGTGGGTCATGTTGTTGATGCTGAACAGAATGGTTGTTGACTGCAGGAAGGTCTGAATGGTTTGGTTAAGCGGAAAAAAATTGCAAATAGACTTCAATTGACAGAATTGTCAGGTTATGTATTAAAGCAAGGGAATACATGGTAAATGTGAGCATGTTGAGTGGGCCAGAGGAAGTGAGAGACCGTGAAATGCCTGACAACTGCTCACAGACACTGGCATGGCAGGTAGATAAAGCTGTAAAGAAGGAATATCTGATGCTTTTTGTTATTGAATGAGGCATTTAATTTAAAATTAAGAATGTAATTCTGCAAGTACACAAGGCACAAGTTAGGGCATAACTGGAGTCTGTGTGCAATTGTGATGACCAGATTACAGGAATGATGAAATTGTTCTAGAGAGAGTACAGACAAGATTTATGAAAATGTTGCCAAGTCACTAAAATTGCAGCTATGAGGAAAAGCTGGCTAGGCTATGGTTAATTCCATAAGAACTAAGCAGGTCAGGGCTTTACTTGAGATGTACAAAATAATGAGGTACTTGGATACATTGGAGAGCAGAGCCCCAATTTCTCCTAATGGACAGGTCAGGTACCAGGAAGGATTGGGGGGACACAAGGAAAACCTTTTGCAACCAGAGGGTGGTGGATATTTGGAATTTGGTGCCTAATTTGGTAGTGAAGACCGAAACCCTCAACTTGTTTAAAATGAACCTGGATCTCCATCTGAGGCACTGTAACTTGCAAGACTACAGGGCAGAAGCTGGACTGTGAGATTGGATTAGGTGGCTAGTTTATTTATTGATGTCGAGTTGATGGGCTGAATGGCCTCTTTCTGCGTTGTAACTTTCCTATGGTTGCATGACTCTATCCAAAGGCACTTCACAGGAGGACTCTGAATCAAAATTTTACACCTAGTCATACAAGGCAATATTAGGGTAGATTACCAAAAATGTGGTTAAAGTGGTTAGTTTTAAGGAACATCTTAAAAGGAGGAAAGAGAGCTAGAGTTTGGGGAGGGAATTCCAGAGTTTTGCAGCTGATATCACAGCAATTAAAATCAGGGATGCGCAAGGCAGCAGAACTAGATGAGCACAAATGTTGGGGGTTCGAGGAAATTGCATAACAGGGAGGAAGAGGCAATGATAAGATTTTAATACAATGAGAATCCAAAAAATGATGCACAGTCAGTGAGAACAGGACTGACAGACAAATAGGGCATGGTGCAAGTAAGGACATGGGCACCAGCATTTTGGAGCTCAAGTGAATGAAAAACAATGTTGGAGACCAACCTGGAATACTAAAGTTTAGAGGCAACAAAGATATGATTGACAGATTCAGCAACAGGTAGGTTGAGGCAAAGACAGTATCATTTGATGTAAGAGGCATAGATAGGCAACATTAGTGATGGTATGAATGTATGGCTGGAAGTTCATTAAAAATGACATTCATGTTGCAAATATCATGGTCTTGTCTGAATTGCCAGTGAATAATGGAGTCAGTATGTAGGAAACAGAGTTTGAAACAGTCACTTTATTCAATCACACCAATATTTAAATTGGTGTACTGGATATCAGATAAGCAGTTGAATAATTTAACAAAAGAGAAAGAGTCTTGACAGCTGGTAATGAAATAGAGCTGGCTGTTGTCAAATATTGAGAGATAATTTATGCCATGTTTTTCACTAATCTTGCTGAGGCACAGAATTTAGATGAGAACTAGGAATGTATGAAGGATAGATCTTTTGGGGACAGTGAAGGTGAACCATGAAGTGAGAAAGAGAAGCTCTTTCAAATAATATCCCAATTACAATTAGGTAAGTGAAAATAGAATAAGACAAGGTCCATTCAGTTGGACAATATTGGAGTGGAATTGGAGAAGGATAGTGTGGTCATCCATAGCAAAGGCTGCAGACAGGTCAAGAAGGAACAAGGAGGGAAAGTTTATCCTCGTCACAGACACAAAGAATTGCCTTCCTAAATCTGTTAGCTCTAGTTTTATGTTATGCCCTCTTGTTCATGATTCTCCCATCAGGGGAAACAGTTTTTCTATAACTCCCTTATTAGATCTTTTTGACATTTTAAAGACTGCAACCAATCACTAGATGGTTTTTATTCAAGCCAAGTTTATACAAACTGTAACGATAATTTAACCTCTGTGCCCCAGTATCATTGATAAATTTAATAGACAGTCTCTCAACATCCAACATATCATCTCAAAGGTGTAATGCCTAACACTGAATGCAGTATGTTGGATGGAGAAAGACTCCATATAAAGGAAGCATAATTACTTTCACTTTGCAACTCAGCCCCCTTAAGTTAACAGCTAATATTCCCTAAACTTTTTGTACGTATTATTCCACAAGTTATTTTGAAGTTAGAAGGACCTTTGTTTTGCTTGATCATTGGATGTTGGCATCTATTGCGCATTTTTAATTGCTCTGGGGGTGATGGTGAGCTGCCTTCTTCCATCACAGAGCTGTTAGGAAGGGGGTTAGGAAGATTTTGATGCAGTGACATCAAAGGAACAGCAATATATTTCCCAAGTCAGAGTGCTGTATAGGGCCAAGTGGGCTGCTTTGTTCTGGTGTCAAGGTTCTTCGGTGTTGCTGGAGCTGCACTTATCCAGAAGAGTGGAGAGTTTTCCATCATAATTTGTGGCTTCAAAATGGTGGATAGTTTTGAGGAGCGAGGGTATGAGTAACTTAGCACAGACATTCTAGTAGCTGACCTGAGCTTGTAGCCATTATATTTATATTGAGTGTCCAGTTCAATATCTGATCAATAGTAACCTCCGGGATGTTGATAATAGGGAATTCAGCAATAGTTAAGTTTTGTTCCTGTCCTTGATGGCCATTGCCGGCCAACATTATAGCGTAAATTGTACTTGACACTTAACAGCAAAAGCCAGAATGCTGTCGAGATCATGCTGTGTATGAACATAGACTACTTTTGTATCTGTGGGGTCACAAATGATACTGAACATCAGTGAAAAACCCCACTTTTGAACTTATGATGGTTGCAAAGTCATTGATGAAGCAGGTGAAGCATATGACTCTACCCTTGAAAATCTCAAGTGCTATTGTGGTATAGTGGCAGTGTCCCTGCCTTTAAGCAATGTCTTTTCCCTATAGTGGCAGATTTCAAGACTGGGGGGCATAATTTTACAGTTAGAGGCAGACAGACTAAAAAAAAGGACATGAAGGGTAACTTTTCTTTATATGCAGTGGTTCATGTGTAGAATGAACTTCCAAAGGAAGTCATGGATACAGGTACAATTAAAATGTTTAAAAGTCATTTGAATAAGTACATGAATAAGAAAGGGTTGGAGGGATATGGGCCAAGCACAGGGAGGTGGGACTAGTTTACTTGGGATTACAATGGGCATGGGTTGGTTGGACAGACCAAAGGGTCTGCTTCTATACTGTATCACTATGACCCGGGTTCAAGTTCCACTCACTGTCGAAGTGTGTATAGCATCTCTGGACAGGTTGATTAGGAAATATCTACCTGATGAACTTCTACAGGCCTGGAACAGAGGTGACTGACTTCCAACAATCATAACAATCTTCCTCTGTACCTGCTATGACCTCCAACCAGTGGAGACCTCCTGATTAAAAGTTGACGAATTGACATTCAGGTGCTTTGGTCAAATACTATCTTGATATAAAGAACAGTTACTCTATCAACTCCAGATTTCAGCTCTATTTTTCCATGTTGAGACTAAAACTGTAATGAGGTCAACAGCTCAGCAGATAAACACAAATTCACTGGGCAGATTAGATTGATTCCCTATGGTGTGGGAACATGTGCTTCGGCCCAACTAGTCCACACCGACCCTCCAAAGAGTAATCCACCCAGACCCATTTCCCTCTGACTAATGCACCTAATGCTATGGACAATTTAGCATAACCAATTCACCTGATCTGCACATCTTTGGACTGTGGTAGGAAACCAGAGCACCTGGAGGAAACCCACACAGACATGGGGAGAACATACAAACGCCACACAGACAGTCACCAGAGGATGGAATTGAACCTGGGACCCCGGTGCTGTGATACCAGGCATCATGCCACCCCTATCATTGAGAAGCAAGTGCTGCTTGAACAGCACTTTCAACAACAGCTTTGATGACTTGGAATGGTGTAGGGGTCATTGGCAGTTTTGGATTTGTCTAGCTTTTGTGGTCAGGACATTATTGAGCAATTTATTAGATTGTTCAATAAGTGTCCAGGTTGTAGCTGTACTGGAACATCTTAGGTGCTGGAATACCAGTTCATGGCAAGATATCCCAGTGTAAGCCTAGAATTCAAACTGAATTGAAAGAAAAGTTAAATGCCCCATTTATAGCAGCAAAAGTAAATCCCCAGTTAAGCCCATTATCTGTATACAAGTAATATACATCACACCTGGGCTGCCTAGCAATATTAAAATTTGGCAATTAAACTCTATCTGGAGTTATACTGCTGCCAGTTAATATTTAAATAATGTTAAATAGCTTATGGAGGGAACCAGGAATCAGAGGAAGGACTGGAAAACAAAGTGAAAAGTGCAACATTGTTGCACACACCTCATTATAATTCAGTGGTGTCACTGCAGAGTCCCCAGCTTTGGTACTAAAGCACAATGTCGCTAATAGTATTGCACTCTTGGAGGTCCCATTTTCATATATAAACAAAATGATGGACTAAGACTCTCACAGACACTATTTTAATAGTAGAGGAGCTTTCCCGGTCTCCTAACCACTTCGTGTTTCAACCAATAACTGAAGTGTACCACCTGGTTATGTATTAAATTAATTGCCCTACGGATATCCTCATATTGTAAAAGGCACACTAGTGTAAATGCAAAACTCTTACTTCACTGTTATAATCCGACTCTCAGCTTTGCTCATCAGGCAACTTGGAAAGTTAGTGACACTTTTAAAGTCGGAAATATCTATTCAGTCTTGAACCTCACAGACTTACCTGGAATGAAACATGGTGCCATTCTCAAAAAATCCAGCATAATGGATCAGTAACTGGTCACCTAGCTTGGTCTTTCGGTGACAGAGGAAAGGCTTTTGCAGCACATCGATTTTCACATCAGCCTCTGGAATCAGGGCACTGCTGGCATAACCCAGCACAAAGGTGAAAACGAGTGTGTGGGAAGCTTGCAGACCCTTGGGCAACATAGTATGCAAAACTGTGTTTCTCCCACTTTTTTTCTTGAGAATATATCCCTTTCTTTAATTACCCCCACTGTCTTCCCCTTCCCTCCCTTCCGTGCTCAGTCCCAAACCCATGTAGACGTGGCACGTCCAACTTGCTCACAGTCAACTCTCGCACAAACCCCGCCCCCCTCGCAGCCAACGTCACAAAGGAATCCACACGCTCCCGGCGAGCGTTCGACAGCATGAAAACGCAACAACCAGCCCCACCCACCGGCGTGGGGAAATCTTCCATCTCCTCAGCGCTGATTGGTGCAGGGCTACGGGGCGAGGCGGCCGCCGCCCGCCGCTGATTGGATTCCCGCCCGGGATCCTCAACAGTGCCAGCAGCGTTCTCTAGCGAGTGGTCCATTGAGCTGTCAATCATAGCACATCACACACCCGGGTCTGTTCCTGGTTGCGTTCGGCTGTTCTGAATTGTTGCAGTGTGTATCAATGGAGTGGGAATGGTATCGTGAGTTAGCTAGCAAGTGAATGGCAGGGGATCCGTACACTTACCATGGAAGGCATGCTTTATAAATGGACCAATTATCTCAGTGGTAATTCGCTCTCTTTTATTTCAAGCGTGAGATTTGGTTATGTGTTCGGCTTTGATTTCAGTTTACAAAGCAGGCTTGGGTGTGTGCTGAGTGCTCCTGTCAGCTCGTTGCTTTAGTGACCAAAGCGATGTTTTGTTTTCTCTCCAGTTGACAGGCCTTCTAAGATCGTGGCAGGGCCTCTAAAAACAGCCGCTTGACTTAATGTGATTGCATTTTTATTTTTAAAAATGTCTTTTTAGGGGTCTCGGCCTGAACATGAAGACAGTGTAAATAGGATTTAGTATGAGCTGCTCCAAATGCACCTCCCGATGCTGCTGGGCTTGCTGTGCTCTTCCAGCCTCCTGCTTGTCTACCGAGTAAGCTGTAACCAGTATTCGGAGTCTGTTGTGAGGTATCTAGGTCACACGGTGGCAAGTAAAGCTGCTGTTGTCACGTTAGATCTAATCTTTTTTGGCATTCTTTGACACTAAACGTCATTGAGGATATCTTTCAATAAGAAGGCTGCAATAGGTCGACCTTGACTCCTTTTTTTGGTTAAGACTGGATTTCACTATCTCTCAATGCATGTGCTTTAAACAAGTCTGTTATCCTTGGTCCTTTTTTTTTATTAACACTTCATTTCAATTAATAAGATTGGAAATGTCAAGCATGCTTACTTATGATCATTCCTTATTTTATTTTAGAAAACTGAAGTGAGGGAAATTATTGAAGGAATTTCCCATGCTCCACTTCTTCAGCATTATCTGACTGAGCAGTAATTATCCTCGAGGTTTCTTTAAAATTATCTTTCAATAACATAAGACTGATTTACAAGTTAATTTTAATTAGCATATAAAATGTTCTGCAATTTACTTACTTTGTTTGGAATCAATTGAATTGTTACTTCATACTGAAGTATAATTTACAATGTACAATAATGGATTTAGTGCACCCATCAGTTTGAATATTTAGAGTTTTATTCTGACATCATTCCATTCACATTATCTGAGTGCCACTTGAATTCTGTTGTTCAGGAGAGAGTTCTGTGTGGATCTGTTTACGCACACACACACACACACACACACACACACACACACACACACACACCTCTTCATAGGTGCCATCAGTAAATCAGTGTGGTTGATTGTAAACACATAGAAGTTTGTTGTATTGCTGACAATGTTGGTTGAACAGTTCTGTGTCATCTCAGAAGTTCAGTCACTTGTAGGTAAACACAAAGTAGGAAAGAAGTCACAGTTTCACTCAGCACATTTGTCATGCTTGGTCTTGCATTGTAACAACTTTATATTATACAGAAGTGAATTATTTCCAGATTGTGCACATACTCTAAAACAGTAGTTTTGGTGTCTTGGCTAGTCTTGTCCTTTCAGTTCCCTTGTTTTCAGGAAAGTCACTTTATATTTCAATTTTTCTGACTCACTTGAGAGATTCAGAAGGAAGCTGCAAATGGATTTATGTAAAGTTTTCATGGCCATAGCTTGATGTGGCTGTCACTGATTAATCCTCCTGCAGTGTTATCAACAGTGAGCATTTGCTTTACTAAAACCATTTATCCGACATATTAGTCTAAGCAATTGCTTACTAATAAATGCTTATATACCACTGCATTTAAGTACCAAGATGGGTGGACTATGTTTGGTGTCAGGTGGTTTCTCCCAACATATTTGACTAGAGAAGCTTAGAACCAAGTTAACCTCTGTGGCTGTCTCAGAATTGTAATATTTCCCAAACAGGACCAGAGTGGCCCAGTGACGTGTTATTAATCAGTAATTCATGCTGGTTTACTGGGGCCAGGGGAGACATATCCATTATTGGGTTAGAATTGTTCTCACTCCGATCCGGGTGAAAGTGAGGACTGCCAATGCTGGAGATCAGAGTCAAGATTAGTGTGGTGCTGGAAAAGCACAGCAGGTCAGGAGCATCCGAGGAGCAGGAATATCGACGTTTCGGGCAGGAGCCCTTCATCAGGAATCCTGATGAGGGTCTCCTGCCCGAAATGTCGATTTTCCTGCTCCTCGGATGCTGCCTGACCTGCTGCTTTTCCAACACCACTCTAACCTTGACTCATTCTGAACCAGCCAGCCTTGCAGACTAATGTTTTGGTGGATTGAAGAATTTTGTCTGGACAAGCATCTGGAGGCTACTTGAATTTTGTGTAGGCTGGCTACGTAGTTTGTTAGCTTCCAGCTGTTCCTCTCTATAGACCAATGAGCCTTAGCAAAAACAGGAACTTCTGGAGAGACACAGCAGGTTTGGCAGCATATCTGGAGAGAAAATAGAGTTAATGCCTTGAGTCAAGTGATCCTGATTTAATCCTGAAGAAGGTCACTGCAGTTTAAATGTTTATTTTCTCACTGCAGATGTTGCCATACCTGCTGAGTTTCTCCAGTAATTTCTATTTTTGTTTCAGATTTCCAGCATCCACAGCTCTTTATTTTATTTTGTTGACCCTTTGGTTTTGGTCCCTGCAATCAGTAGCTAATCTCTCTGGACTTGGATGGTTGCCCATGTTGCTGTGGACAGACTTCTATGTTTAATGTGGCCTCGGTTATTATGGATTTACTGACAGGAGAAAAACCTGCTTCTGGCAGCACATAACACTGAAAGCCATATGAACCAGGAAAATGATTTCTTCATTCAGCTAAAAGCTAAATTCTACAGATTCTGGAAGTTTGAAAATAAAAGAGAAAGAGCTGGAGAACCTCAGCAGATCTGGAGGGATCTGTGGAAGAAACAGTTAATCTTTTGAGACCAGCATTATTCTTGAAGAAGGGTCATGCTGAACTCAATGTAAATTCTTTTCATCTCACTACAGATACTGCTAGTTTGCTGAGTTTCTCCAGCACTCTCTGTTTATGTTATTAGAAAATCAATTGCCAAATTATTCAAACTAGCTTGGTAGACCTGCTACCATTTTTATTTTAGTGGCTATACCTTTTGAGGGTATGGGGTTAATATTGTAGTGTTTTGTCTTCTCCATGTCTCTTGTACTATCAATACTGCAGCTAGCTTATAGAAAGTTACTCAGGAAATTCTATAATCGTCCGTTCTGACAAATGCAACTGGAGCTATTTGATTGTGTTTTGAATACAGTTATATTAAAGACTTGAGGATGTTGGTGTTCAACATCTTGTCTTTCCATTCAATACCAGTAGTATGATAGACAGTGCAAATGAAAATGGTTAAGTTTCTGGATGTGTCACCAACAGCAGCTGCAGCCCTACCATCAATTTAGAAGGTGCTGAGAGCAGTTCGGTTGCATAAATACTTCTGGCAGTGTAACTCCTTTTTCCTGCTGGGTCATTGTTTGGGCTTCACGAAGGCAGAGCAGGTCTTTCCAATCCATTGTGTAATTTTGGTATTGATTGTGATATTCTGAGAGAGAACATTATCAAGATGGCAAAATGAACCTGTGGTCTTATGTGGTGGATTATTGATTGTAATCAGAGAGAATGTGACCAAGGGAGCAGGTGTAGTTTGGACCATGACTTTAATGTTTTTTAAGCTGATTGTAGTCTAAAAATGCTATGTCACCTGAGCAAAGCAGTTGGATAAGAGCTGAATTTACTGGAGAATGTAATAGTTGGCAGCACTTCAATTGTAAAAATCTTATCAATGTGTTCAAGTCTCTCCCTGGCCTTGCCTCTACTTATGTCTGCAAGCTACTTATGCATTACAACCCTATAAAATCTCATTGCTTCTCTAATTCTGGCACTTGTGTATCCCCAATTTTGATTAATCCACCACTGGCTCTATGCATTCAGTTATCCAAACCACACATCTGGATTTCTCTCCCTAAAGCAAGGTGGTAAGGAAAAGCCAGGGAACTATAGACTGGTGAGCCTGACAACAGTAGTGGACAACTTGTTGGACGGAAACCTGAGGAACAGGATTTACACTTAACAGGACTTATACACTTAATGGCAAGGTCCTAGGGAGTGTTGTTGAACAAAGAGACCTTGGAGTGTAGGTTCATAGTTTCTTGAAATAGGTAGAAATGATAGTGAAGAAGCCATTTGGTATGCTTTCCTTTATTGCATTGAGTACAGGAGTTGGGACGTCATGTTGTGGCTGTACAGGACATTGGTTAGGCCACTTTTGGAATATAGTGTGCAGTTCTTGTCTCCTTCCTATCAGAAGGAATGTTGTGAAATTGAAAGGGTTTAGAAAAGATTTACGAGGATGTTGCCAGGGTTGGAGGACTTGAGCTATAAGGAGAGGCTGAATAGGCTGGGGCTGTTTTCACTTGAGTGTCTGAGGCTGAGGAGTGGCCTTTACAGATGTTTTTACAATCATGAGAGACATGGATAGGATAATAGACAAGGTCTTTTCCCTGGGGTGGGGGTGTCTAGATCTAGCGGGCATAGGTTTAGGGTGAGAAGGGAAAGATATAAAAGGGACCTGAGGGGCAACGTTTTCACATGGAGGGTGGTGCATGTGTGGAATGAGCTGCAGGAGGAAGTGGTGGAGGCTGGTACAATTACAGCATTTAAAAGGCATCTGGAGGGGTATATGATTAGGAAGCGTTTGGAGGAATATATGCCAAGTGCTGGCAAATGGGACTCGATTAGGTTAGGATATCTAGTGGGCATAGATGAGTTGGACAGAAGTGTCTGCCTCCCTGCTGTACACCTTTATGACTTTCCCCTCTCCTTTAAAACTACTTCTTTGTACAAGTTTTTGCTGACCTGTCTGAACATTTCTCAATGAAGTTTAGTGCCAAATCTTATAACACTTCTCTAAAGTGCTTGAGTTTGCTCTACTGTGTTAAAAATACTAGATAATAAGTGGTTATTATGTTAGCAAGTAATGCAAAATTAGTGGCAAAAATTAGCAGTGATCTGCACTACTATTATTTTTGTATGCACCCTTGGAAAGTTGAAGATGTCATCACCTACACATTATTTGATATAGGCGTCTGTATAATCTTCTGAAATACCTTGAGCAGTATCACAGTAAATGTATTTTCAGCAGCACTGAGACAAGAAAACACTAAACACTGTTAACTATAAATGGCGCTAATACGTAACACTGATCTGTTAATCCTAAGGGCCTGCTCGGTCTATTAATCAGGCTGTCATATCAACAGGAAGCTATCAGACCTTATTTGCAATTCTGCCAGGGCATCTATTGTTTAGAAGAATCTCCTGCAATGTATCATGAGTTGCAAAATCAAATGGTAATATCCATGTATAGAAATTCTGGTACTCTGCATGGGTTGAAGGCTGAAAAAAAAATCATATTTGACATTCTACGCCAAACTTGAATGCTGCATGGATTTCCTCCGAAAGAATATTTTCTGCCAGTCCCAATTAGTTTACAGAAAATTTTATCTGCTAACAATGCAAAATGAAATTTCCAGTGACAATTCTAGCTTTATGCTTTATAAGTATATGCTGCTAGCTTTTTTAGAATATTACACAGCTTTGCATTCCAGATTTTTTTGTTGAGGTTAAGGACTCTGTTACTCTCTATGTGGCTGTGTGATTCGGGTGGGACAATGGTTAACACTGTTGCCTCATAATGCAGGTTCCCAGGTTCGATTCCACCATTGAGTGACTGTCTTATGTGGGTTTCCTCCCATAGTCCAAAGATGTGCAGATTAGGTGGATTGGCCAAATTACACTTGTAGAGTCCAGGAATGTACAGGCTAGGAGGATTAGACATGGTAAATGCGGGATTACAGGAATAGGGTGGGTTTCCTTCAGAGGGTAGGTGCAGACTTGAGGGCCAAATGGTCTCTATCTGCTCTATGGAGAAATATATGGTTGTGGGTCATGAAATCCTTCCAATGTGGAAGCAGTGTGGATTTGTACAGAGACACCACCGAACTGATTGTTATTACACCTTTTGCTATATTTGAGGGCAATATTTGAGGAGTTACCTCCACCATTATCTTTCGCAATTTTTCTTTCACAGTGAAAGTTTAAGGTTGAATTTGATGTTATAATTGTTGAAATATGGTTTTACGAACCATAAGTGAGAGTTGAGCAGTGTTCATCGAGGCCAGAATTGTCTGATTTCCTCTTTATCCTCAAGTTAATATTAGCTCACTTTGATGATTCTTGAGACAGTGGAATTTTACTTTTGGATATTCATTTGGTTAAAAGAAAAAATGTTTTCCTTCATATCTTGACTTCCTTGTGCAGGGAAGACATAACTAAACTATTTCTATTTGCGATAATACTAATTTTAAATGATGCGTAGTCTAAATGGACAGTCAAAAGTATTGCCCCAGTTTTAAAAACGATTATGTTATTGGCTCTCAGTATTATTTCTGGCTATATCTCACAGCAACTTGTTGCATCTGCATATGTACAGTTCAATGTAAGTTGGTGTCAGAGATGCTTTGTATCTCCGTAGTGTATACTGTTACACTCCTAACTCATAGATTTTGCATTAAGATCACTTTACTGGCGTGAACTTGTAATGCTTGCTCACCTGTACTGCGCTATATCTGGCTATGAAAGTTAAGGGAACTTTGATGTTGTAATAAATGATAATTACTACTGAACAACCTCTAATTCTGTAAACTTAATGTTGTAAATGTGAAGTCTTATTCCCTGAGAAGAAATTTAATACCAAGCAACTTTAATAGTTCTAGTTTTTCTCTCTTGTATCCCTCCCTTTAACCTCACCAGCATGTCGCAATCTTTATTTTACTACTTGTACATGATTGAAATTTAATTTTTATTTCCTGTGTTTACTTCCCGACTGGCACTTTGCATGTTTTAGTGAGGATACTTCAGTCTGGTTGAAGAATATTGCAGTTGCTGGCTGTGCTCATAATGCCACAGACACCCTATAGAGGGCACTGCAATAGATTAGATGCCAGTTTAGTCATACTCCCTACTGACCGGCCTGTGAAGTAACGTTTGTCAGTGGTGAAAGCTGTAACTTTGCCCCTTCAAGTAAATTCTAGACTGTTATTTCAGTTTGCATTTCCTAAGCTGAACATTTAACTTCAAACCCATTTCTGTAATGCAAGACACCGGATACAAAGTGATTGAGACTTAAAAGGAGCTTTCAGAATGATAAATACAATTCCTAATTTTGAAGTTCAAGCTGGAAAAGATAGACGCTAATGTTGGATTGACAAGGGAGTTTTCTTGTTGCTGGATTTTTTGGCGAATATAAATTCACTGATAACTCTGAAATAATTGACAAAATAGTCCCAGTTTATCTTGTTAGAAACACATGTGTATGCTATTCTATAGTTTAATAACTTGACATTACTAATGTTTTTTGCACAGGATGGCAGCCACGCTGGTTTATTCTTGCTGGAGGAATTTTGTCCTATTATGATTCACAAGAGGACACGTGGAAGGGCTGCAAAGGCAGCATTAAGATGGCAGTGTGTGAAATACAAGGTAAAATATAAGGTATTTCTTAACATCTTTGACCTTCAATTTCCATTTCCTTCCTGCTGGTATGGAATAATTAGAAAATTGGACTCAAAAAAGACTTTCATTATAAGTTACACTTGGCATTAAAAATTCTTGCATTTAGTATCTTCCCTTATTTGGTATTAACTCTTCATGGCTTTAATTAAGTTTTAATTTAAAAAAAAATACTGTGTTGAACAATGAAAACAGTGCATTTCTGGAGTTCATAGTTCAAAATATGGGTTATACCTTGAAGGAATGTAATGTGCAGTAACATTTAGTATGAATTCCAGTGTTAGTCACTTCAAGTGAAAATGAAATGATAAAGCAATATATATTAAAATTATTTCACTTAAGCTGACAATTCTATATTCAAATTTAATTATGTCAATGGATTGTACAGAATGAAGGTGCAATAATTTTGATTAAGGATGTTATTTTAAAGCTGTTTGATGTATTTACCTGGGTGAAGAATGGATTTTAATTATAATTAATGGAGAGAGGTTTTTGTTTTTGTTTTTGTTATATTGACTCTGAGCAGCTTAGACACCAAAATTATGAAAAGAATGCTGTTTAACAGGTGAGGAATTCTCTTTACACGAACTTCCAGAGGTTTTAAAGGATGGCATAACATCTGCAGGATGACCAGTCTCTGACAGAGAGAAAAAAAAAGAGATTTGGGTTTAACCCTTAGTCAGTTTTCGAAAGGTACAATGGGACACTGAACTTCTGAAAGAAAAAGCTGGTTACACAAAATGGTATACCTTATGTTTCTGATGTTTTTTCATAATTTATGTAGTTCCAGTCATGTAATTTAAAATATATATTTATGTTTTGTAAATGTTTCATCCATGTGGAATAATTTATGCCACAGCTATATTTACTTTTCTTAGTTTAGTCTTGTGCTCCATTTCATGATGTTTTTTCTGTAAGCTTCAACAACAAATACAACCGGTTTATGTTGGTAGTCTTCAATCCCAGTGAACGAAGCTGACTTTTCTTCTGAAACACCAAACAACTGATATGTGGATTGAAGCAATTTTTTTTTTATTGACAAAAAAAATCATGCATCTTCCCTCAACCTTTTCTTTATGATCTCTATTTCTGATGTTTCAATGCTAAGATCTAATATAACTGCTGTATTTGAATCCAAGCCACTTGTATTACAAGGAGGTTTTTGAACGTCAAAGCAGTACATATGTTAGGAATTCTACAGTGTTATGCAAGTTAAATTTGGGAATATGTCTGACCTTGAACCTATCTCAGTGATTGGAAAAGATCTATGTAGTCCAACATTGAAATTTAGGCACTTTGCACCCAGATGCTGACCGTGTATTTAAAATCTCAGCAATATTCTTAAAGCTAGGTAGCAGGAAACACAAAATACTGCCTATTCATACAACTCCCCTCATTAACCCCACCCATTTAATGTTTTTCCAACTGGGAGAAACCAGCGATCCCTTTCTCTAGATCTTTTCCTTTGTTCTGGCAGTAAATTTGAGAAGGTGCTAAAATGATCTATTTCAACAAATCCTCCTTTATCTGGTTTTCCATGTAACCAGAGGGACTAAGGGCCAGCTCATGCACAGAACTACTGCTGAAGTTAAACACCATTAGTTTCACAACAGAAGAATAGTGCCCACTTTTGTTTCCATTCCAAATGCAGTGAACAACCAGACAGTGAACCTTTTTGCATGCGAATGCATCTGGATGAAAGTGGGTCTGGCTACAGGAATAGAGTGGAGTACGGAAATGTTGGGCTGGATTTTCATCAAGGAAATAGATATTAGGAGTTGGGAATTTTTCCTGATCCGATAATCCATTCTCCATTCTGGAGGAGCAATCCTACCCTAGTTTCATGTTGTGGAGGAAGACATGGGTTCGTGATCAGCTAGCTGTCTCCAGAAGCAAATCTGAGACAGCAACAGAGATGGGCAAGTGGTTAAATTCATACCTATTTACTGGGATATTAGCCTAGTTAGAACCTTGACCATTCGGCTCTTGAGGTCTCATCCTGCACAAAACTCATACCATCTTCAATCCATGCTAACATATTTTGCATTCCTTTCATATCTCAAAGCACCCTCAATGCCCCCTCATATCTCCCATTTCCCCATGCATTGCATATATTCATTCTTTCAGCATCTTAGGTGGTCAGAACTGATGAGCTATTTCCAAATCTAACCAGTCTCTGCTCCTGAAATAGATGCTAAACGCAAAGAGACTTTGAAAATCTCTGGCAATAAAATTGTTCATCTTCCAATTTCTTAAAAATACCGATCACGCACACAGCCACACAGCCACACACTGCATACCTCTTAATTCCCTGTAAATAAACACATTGACATTGAAAATAAATCTTCAGAGGAAGATCAAGTTATGATCTCCTGCATGTTGGACAGATGGATAAACATCAATTTCCCGCAGATGGCTTCATTAAGATTGCTTGCCTATAATTCAAGAGTGGCTAATGAGCTGATTGAGTAGAGTTGACATAGCTTGTAGGGAGTGTGTGCTTTGCTTGTTTAACACATTTATAACATTGAATAACCTGATTTTTCTTGATGGAATATTTTCAATGTGTTTGCACAAAATTAAATTTGTCATTGAGAACTTGAGAAGACAAAAGAGGCAATGTTTTCCATGGAATGTAGAATGGCTGTTTTTCTTTCGATTCCTGACTCCAGACAAGAGTCTCCACATGTTCTCGATTCCTCTGAGTTGCCATGAAGTATGGCTAGTACGCTATCAAAATAGAGTGATGTTTGAAATGTCCCCCCTACCATGGAGTCGGTAAAGTTGAGCGCTGGCTGCAGGTACCATGGCCCTCGGCTGGTAAAAGTTTCCATCATGGGGCCAAGAACTTCAGAACTGAGTCCTGTACATCATTTTTAAAAGCCTTTCAACTTGACCTGACTCCACAAAAATCTGGGCCTAATGGTCCGGTTTTAACTGTTTGTTTGTTTGTAGGTGAATTTCAATTGATTTAAAATCTTGCGGATCATTTTAAATGAAAGTGGATCATAAATAGGAGACCTGTGCGGATGGCTGTTTTTGCCTTGTAGGAGCAAACATCATCAGCAAAATAACCTGAAATTTTTGGGTTAGGTTTCTCTTTGATGTATGAATGGCAGACTTTGGGTTAATTATTCTGCTCATGGTCTTTATATCTTTCTCTTCACCACTCAATCTTCACTACCAACTTTCCCCCCATCCCTCGGGGATATTATTATCCATTTCTTTCATTTGCAGTGCATAATAGTGACAACACAAGAATGGAGCTGATCATTCCAGGGGAACAACACTTCTACCTGAAGGCTGCAAATGCTGCTGACAGACAGAGGTGGCTTGTTGCCTTGGGATCTTCCAAGGCTTGTCTGACGGACAGCAGGACAAGGAAAGAGAAAGGTAAGTTTTGTTTTCACTGTTGGGACAGGACTACCATTTTTGTATCACTTTAACAGAGCATACATTGCACAAAAGGAATTTGAAAGGATCTTTTCTGAAGCATCCTGGTAGTACAGTTTATCTTTCCTGTTCGTAGAATCATTGAATTCCTACAGTATGGACCTGATTCTATACAAAATTGTCAAAGAAGTACTTCATTGTGAAGATGACAGTAGAAACATTTGAGGGGGGAAAAGAAAAAGCTGCTGAGTGTGTAAAACAAAGATTTGGTGGAGGCAATGAGATGGTTCCCTGTTTCCACTTTTAACAAGAGACTGTGTGGTTCAGGGAGGGAATTGAGAGATTTGTCCAAATGTGTGCTTATGATTTGAAACTTCAGGTTTGTACAATACAATACAGTTTTCTCAGTGGCATTCTAGGACAATGTTTGTTCTTTGTGTTTGAGCAGGAGGGGAAAATTGGATATTTGCCATTTTAATGTATTGTTGCAGCTTTGATAAGGAGCATAGGAAAATATTGCTTTGGAGCTGGAGTAAGTTATTTATCGTTCCACCCTGTTCTGCCATTTGGTAAGATCATGACTGATAGATTCTGTCTGCACCCTTTAACTCTCTTGTCAGTCAGAAATCTAACTTTCCTTTAAATAATTTCAGCAACCCAACCTTCACTGCTTTGTGGGGAAAAGAACTCCACAGACTAATGACCATTTGAGGGAAAAATATTCTCTTCATCTTAGCCTTAAAATGGATACCTCCTATCCTTATACTCTTCCCACTAGTTCTAATTTCTGTCACTTGAGGAACTTTCCTTTCGGTTACCAATATTATCAAGTATTTCCATATGATTTTTATATATCATGATAAAATCATCTTTCATTCTTCTAAATTCCAGTGGATGTGTTTTGAATCTATTCAATAATTCATCAGAGGAATGAGTTGAGTGAATTGCTTCAAATGCTAATGTATGTTCTAAGGTGAGAAAAACTGCACACAGCTCTCACTGTAGTTTCTCTATGTGCTTATACAGCTGCAGTGAAACTTCCTTTCATTATATTCCATTCTGTTTGTCATGACCCGTTTGGGAAAGTGCACTAATTTACAAGCCTCATTGCACTCCAGGATCAGCAGAAAAGTTAACAATTTGACCAAAGCCCACAAAGTCCCGATTTAATTGTCAGTTGGAATTAAGTTAGCAGAAAGCATTGACCAGGTTCCTGCACTTAACAAGAACTACCACTTATTACAAATGAGCAATATTTAAAACATAAGTAAGCAGCTATGAACTATCAACATGTGGCTGTACTAGCCAAATCTCTATGCCCCTCTATGCCCCTATAAACAAACAAATAGATATTGGACTTCGGGTGGAAGGAAAAATCTGGGAACCACAGATCAATAGCGCCAATCTGCAGGGTTTATTGAGGTGTCCCTTCTGCTTGCCAAGATTTCGTGTTCTTCGATCTTCTGCAATAACCTCCTTTAATAATGGATTCCAATAATACCTGTATGGGAGCTGTTAGCTTAACTGAACTATAATTTCCTGCTCTCCTTGAAACGAAGAGATACATTAGCTGTTTTCCAGCGCTGGCACCTTTCCAGAATTAAAAACAATTTGGATAATTGGAACCAAAGCAACCGTTATCTCCACAGACATTTATTTCAAGACCCTAGACTACAGTCCATCTAGTCTTGGGGATTGTCACCGTATAGTAGTTTTTCCAATACATCTTCCCTGTTGGTAGCGATTGTGATGTCAGGCACACAATATCTATTTTCCATTATTAATTCCCCAGACTCATTCTCCACCACCAGATTTAGTTATTCTTCCTATTTAAATATTTGCAGAAACTTTTACTATCTGTATTTTTATATAATTAGCTAGCTGTAGTATAACTGCATTTAATGGTTAGAATGCAAGTGACATCAGCCACTGTGATATCAGATTACGTGGTACGAATTTCTTGTCCAGTCTGTGGCAACAGACTTGTCTCAAGTACCTCATGTAAATAAATAGCTTTTGGTAATAAATAAATTGATATTCAAAATGTAGAAGCCTCAGCATCTATACTGGGTAGATCAGATTAATTATTCAGGGGATCAACTTGGGTCAAAACCTTACAACACTAGTTTTCTTTTCTGCTCTATCTTTTCCTGCCTTTGCTTTTAGTAATGTTTGCTGATATTTAAAATCTGATCAATCTTATACCCACCATTAATCAGTGTAGCTACTGCTAGGTGGCCTATAAACTATCCGACAAGTAATCTCCCTCCTATAGGAAGGATGTTGTGAAACTTGAAAAGGTTCAGAAAAGATTTACAAGGATGTTGCCAGTGTTGGAGGATTTGAGCTGTAGGGAGTGAATGAATAGGCTGGGGCTGTTTTCCTTGAAGCGTCAGAGGCTGAGGGGTGACCTAACAGAGGTTTGTAAAATCATGAGGGGCATGGATAGAGTAAATAGACAAGGATTTTTCCCTGTGGTGGACGAGTGCAGAGCTAGAGGGCATAGGTTTAGGGTGAGAGCTGAAAGATTTAAAAGGGACCGAAGGGGCAACTTTTTTCATGCAGAGGTTGGTGCGTGTATGGAATGAGCTGCCAGAGGAAGTGGTGGAGGCTGGTACAATTACAACATTTAAAAGGCATCTGGATGGGTATATGATTAGGAAGGGTTTAGAGGGATATGGCCCAAGTGCTGGCAAGTGGGACTAGATTAATGTAGAAAATCTGGTTGGCATAGATGAGTTGCTCCAAAAGGTCTGCTTCCATGCTGTACTTCTCTATGACTATAAGTGACCTGTTATTTTTCCTTTCTTTTATCTCTACCTAAACTGATTCTACATCTTGCTCTGCTGAGCTAATACTCAACAGTTTGCTTTGTAAACAATGCGAGGTGATTTAATGAAACTGTCAAAATTCTTACAGGGATGATATGGTGGAAGGTAGACAGCATGTTTGCTTTGACGGTGAGTCCAGAAGAGGAGCATGCATTCTCAACATTATGCACAGGCTATTTGGGACTGAAATGTGGAAGAGTTTCTTTGCTCAGAGGTTTTGAATCTTTCAAATTTTCTGCCCCAGAAGGTTATAGAAGCTTAATTATTGAGCATGTTTTGATGGATTTCTAGAGCCTAATAACACCATGCCGTATGGAGATAGAGCAGGAAAATAACTTGAGCGGATGATCAGCCATGATCCAATTGAATAGCAGAGCAAGTCCCAATAATCTGAATGGCGTACCCCTATTCCTATGTTTCCAACAAAAGAATCCACCATCTTCCTAGCTTTCTTTCCTATGTTTTGTCAAATATTCTTCAATTCACAGGTCCCACCCTTAGTCACTGTGCAACCTTGTTTCCAAAGACACTTGGGTCACACATGTTGATTTGTATCTGTGCTAACAATTTCATCAATCTTGTTTTGAATGCTGCACAGACGAAGATGTAATATTACTTTTTAAAAAGGATATTTTTGCAGTGTCTGGTTTAAGTTTAGGAATATGCATGGCCTGCAATATACAGGGTGATGCCAAAAGTGAGAGCTCAGTTCCCACACCAGCTGAGGTTACCATGAAGAACCCTTTCTCAATTTCTCCCCTTGACTGTGACACGCAGGTTAAACCACCACCAGTCATCCCTTTTCCCTTTTCCCTTTCCCGGAGCAGCCCTGTGGTCTGGTAAGACTATAGGTACAATTTACCTTACCTTTTCACTTTATCTTCTTCCATCTGTGTTCCTTTCTCATCACCTTAGACCCCAAATTTGGGTAATTTGACTCATTATACAGACATTTGAGGAATTTCTAGTAATATTATTCTGATGTTCTTTGCAGAATCATTTTGAGTTTCAATGTACTATGTTACATTTAACTTTGCTCCTTAACCCCGGATCTCCCTGCAATACCTCTCAAATCAATCTGGGAGGTAAGACCAAAAGTTGAAGTAGAAAGAGATAAAAGACTTTGATTTAAGCATTTTGCAATAACTGGGTGTGTCAAAGCACTTTACAGCCAATTAAGTACATTTAAATGTAATCACTGTGTTGTTATTTAGCAATTGTTGCAGCTAGTTTGTGCATGGCAAACTCTCACAAAAACAGCATTGTGATAATGACCACATAATCTGTGTAAGTGAAAACTTCCATTTCCACATGTTTTCGCATCAATACTTGGAATGTTTATTAGAATTAAGTCCTCATTATATCATAGTACACTGATGTTTGAATTAAAAATTGTGCCCTGAAGAAAAAGTTTTTCCTGAATTTGTCCTCATTGTTTTTGGGTTATTGTACTCAAAGTGACACAACTCTACCTAATGCTGTTAATGCAACATTTTTTAAAAGTAAAGACTTTTTATTTTGCTATGAAGTTTCTTCTCAAACATATAGCTTTACTGGCGATGAAATATGATCCCTTAAATTTCCATTACATATGATTTAGTGGGATTATTCAATCTAAAGTATCGATATTAATAAATGGTTTTAAGGTATCTCTATCATTTGTGTCTTATGAAGCTACTTAGTCATTTTTGGAAGATTTATTTTATCTGTTCTGTCAAATTTATCTGGATATTTGAGACAAATACATGATATATGATTGTGTTGGGCAATTAAGATCCAGAGCATTTTTGTTCAATTCTGATTCCTGAAAAGCTCAGGAACCATGTAGGTAGCCTCTATATACAATATGGTAAAAACAATGACTGCAGATGCTGAAAACCAAATACTGGATTAGTCGATTTCGCTGCTCTTTGGATGCTGCCTGAACTGCTGTGCTCTTCCAGCACCACTAATCCAGTATCTATATACAATATGCCTGCCTCTGTTTGCTCACTAATGAAGTTTACCAATGTGGATTCTGAGTAAGGAGGGGACGGACTTGAGTTCAGATATCTTCCTGTGAATGAATAATCTGACAATACTATCTGGGTTTTTCTTTGTATAAAGGATAACCACTTCTGACCAAAGGCTTGAAAATTGCTATGTGATAATTTAGAAAACTTGTGAACTGTTGGTGCAGGAAAAGTTACCTTTGCAAGATTTGCTGTTATCTATTTGGATACAAACTTCAAACAATTTCTCTTGTAAAAGATATAATGCTGTGAGAGCATAGTTGGCTAATAGAAAATTCAAGGGAAAGCAACTGATATTAAGTTCCTTTTTTTTTAAACTAAAGAAATAAGTGAAAACACTGAATCCCTGAAAAAGAAGGTCTCCGAGCTGAGATTGTATTGTGATCTTCTCCTCCATCAAGTGAATAACCTAAAAGAGAGTGCACAATCCAACCAGTCGAACCCAACTGATACAGAGGTACATATTAATTCTGTGGCATTGCATTGTACGTATTAGTTAATAGATATGCCTACTGCTGCTAATGTTTTTCTAATACATGTAGTATCTTGAAGGTTAGTTATTTTTCTGAGCGAATGGCCAAGTTAATCGAATGGGATGTTCAATAACTCAGTGGAAACAAAACACTGCAGCAGAACTTGGTTAAACACAATTAAAAGAATTAGGCTAACAGCAATTCTAGCCATTGGGAAAAGATACCATTAATAAACAGACCATCAAAATAAACAGAAGTGACAATATTCTGGAAGGCCATTCAGTTCGGCCAGTACCCTGTTATCATTTGCCCTCCAATCCAACAAATAGTTCAAATCGTGCTTGTCCATCCTGTTCTGATAGCACCATTTCCCAAGTCTACTTATCTAATCAAATTTTGCACGATAAGAACAAACTTGCATTTTTCTTGAACGTGGGACATGGCAACAGTGTTTCACAGGCAGGGAAATACTTTGAAATATAGTCACTATTGTCATTTGGACAAAGTAGCTGCCAGTTTGGACACAAGGCCACACAAACGGTGCTAAATCAAAGACCAGATGATCTATTGTGATGTTTATTTGGTACTAATATTGACTAGAACAATGGGAATAACTAACTTATTCTTCACATAATACTATGGGACTGAATTTTCCCATTTTATATGGAAGTGTTACTTTTGGGATGTAGTATAGAGGGGCATGGTGATGTTACCATGGCCCACCATGACGTTTCTCACCCAAATGGCCACTTCTCACTTCACTAATAATGCATCCTCGTTCAGTCATGTGGCAGCAGAGATGGAAGTGCTTCAGTGCTGGTACTTTCCGATGGTCATGTCACCTGGGTAGCAGATTTGAAATACAGCTGCACACCACTTCAAACATTGCAAACCAGAAACTGTCCCTTGCACTGTGCTTTGCAGCCATCATCATTAGGGATATGACCTAGAAAAGAAAGTTCTACCCTGTTTCTCTGACAGAGATCTGGCTGTGTCTTTTTTTAATCAAGCCCTAATGTTCAGTTGTTTACCTTGCTCTGTCATAAACCCTCCATTTAGTTCTGAAAGCTATTTTTGCTAGATATTTAAAATAAGTCACCGTGGCTGCAGAAACATCTACAAGCAAACCATTACACTTCAGAAAATCCACCTGCCACTAATTCAAAATTCAGACTTAATGGTACTGAAAAATATATATAAATCTCACAGTCTGTATCACAGCACTCATTGAAGGCTGAACAATGGTGGGGAAGGTTAATGGATGGCCTATCAAACTGATAAAGGTCATAGAAACATCAAGTAGATGGTTTTCAGTTACATGACCATGACTCAAGCTTCAGTAGCTAGTTTTCCTTCGCACCATGCAATGTTATAATGCTGCCTGAATGACTGCTTTGCTCTTCCTAACACCCATCAGGTCATACAATGTTGACATTTTTGCATGTGGGAACATCTTACATAAGTTACAATGTGTTCAACCAATTGTTAACAGTAATTTCCTGCAAAACAGGAAAGGCAAGGAAACACCAAACAAAGAAACCACATTTGCTTTTGCTGTGAAACAGGGACTGCTTACCTATGCAACAACACAATATCTAACCTAACTGAATAACTCTTCGTAAAAGCAAATTACTGCGGATGCTGGAATCTGAAACCAAAAGAGAAAATGCTGGAAAGTCTGAGCAGGTCTGGCAGCATCTGTAAGGAGAGAAAAGAGCTGACGTTTCGAGTCTAACTGACCCTTTGTCAAAACTAAATAAAAGGGAGATATAAGGAGGTATTTATACTAGGCGAGAGAAGGTGAATCATGGCTCCAGAAGCAAAGGTAGCAATAAAGAGCTGATAATGACAGTGCATAGAGAGATTATAAAAAATATTTTAAAAAATATATAAAAAAGGTAAACAAAATAAATGAAATAAAATTACGGAGCAGAATGAAAACAGAGGGATCGAGATGGGATAATCATCTGAAGTTGTTGAATTCAACAACTTCAGATGATTATTCAATCTCAACCCTTCTGTTTTCATTCTGCTCCGTAATTTTATTTTATTTACCTTTTTTATATATATTCACTGTGCTGTACCTCATATTTGTTGATTGTCTCTCCGTCTCTCTTTCTCTCGCTCCCCACTCTCTCATCACCTTTTTCCTCTCCTCTCTCTCCTCTTCCCCCTTTGCTACCCATCTCCCCTGTTTTCCATTTTGCCTCTGGTTCTCCCCCCCCCACCACCATCCCCCACATATTTTGTCACATAGCACTGGCTTCAGCCTTGGTCATTCACAGCTCCTAATCTCCCTATAATCTCTCTATGCACTGTCATTATCATCTCTTTACTGTTACCTTTGCTTCTGGAGCCATGATTCACCTTCTCTCAGGGTAAAAACAATAACTGCAGATGCTGGAAACCAAATACTGGATTAGTGGTTCTAGAAGAGCACAGCAGTTCAGGCAGCATCCAACGATCACCTTCTCTCAGCCTAGTATAAGTACCTCCCTATATCTCCCTTCTTTTAGCTTTGACAAAGGGTCAGTTAGACTAGAAACGTCAGCTCTTTTCTCTCCTTACAGATGCTGCCAGACCTGCTGAGATATTCCAGCATTTTCTCTTTTGGTAAATAATGTCTTAATTCTCTTGAAAAACGTGTGTACATTCAATTCTGTATGGCGTGTTGCACCTGATGATGCTGAAGTGAATTTCCTCCTGCTCAATGTCTTTGTCTTCCTCCTCGGAAGACTGTTGCCACTCTTCCAGTGCCTCAGCTTCCACAATACCTCTCTCCACCTGCTCCAGGTGACAGGATTATGCAGCACACTCTATCCAGAGTATACTGCAAGGCCCCTCCTGAGTGATCCAAGCATGAGTGATCCTCTTCTTGAGGACCCCAGTTGTCTGTTCCCGAAAGGCCGAAGTGGAAGAGGTGATTGCATCCTACCTGCATTCTGTGTCAGGTCAATGGTTTTATTTTTAGATTAGATTACAGTGTGGAAACAGGCCCTTCGGCCCAACAAGTCCACACCGCCCCGCCGAAGCGCAACCCACCCATACCCCTACATCTACCCCTTACCTAACACTATGGGCGATTTAGCATGGCCAATTCACCTGACCTGCACATCTTTGGACTGTGGGAGGAAACCGGAGCACCCGGAGGAAACCCATGCAGACACGGGGAGAATATGCAAACTCCACACAGTCAGTCGCCTGAGGCGGGAATTGAACCCGGGTCTCTGGCGCTGTGAGGCAGCAGTGCTAACCACTGTGCCACCGTGCCGCCCACTGGGTTCTGGAAGGAAGTCAGAGCTCATGTTTAGTGAGGGTAGTGGTGTCTCCCTGCAGCCATCCATGTATGGTATTTGGCTCTTTCAAAGAGGCAGGAAGTTGAAACGTATCAGGCAGTCACACCTGGGAGATTAAGTAATTCACATTCAATTACTGATCAGGGACATCAGAGTGTGACTGTAAGTGAGGCAGGCAGGGGGAACTTGAGTTCAGGAGTGCAGGAGCTTCAGCCCTTGACCTTGTCCAACAGCTATGAGATTCTTGCTCCCTAAACGGATGAGGAAAAGGGCTCTGGACAAGCTGAGCCAACTGACCACAGCACCATGGTGCAGAAGGCCATTCAAGAGGGGGGAGCAAAAAGACAAGTAGTGGTTATAGGGGATTCTATAATTAGGGGGACAGATAGTATCCTATGCAAGCCGGATCGGGAGTCTCGCGTGGTGTGTTGCCTGCCCGGTGCCAGGTTGCGGGACATCTCCGACTGGCTTGAAAGGATATTGGAGCAGGAGGGGGAGGATCCACTTGTTGTGGTCCACGTTGGGACTAACAAAATAGGCAAAGCTAGAGTGGAGGACCTGTTTGGGGATTATCAAGCACTAGGTAGGAAATTGAAGTACAGGTGCTCAAGGGTCATAATCTCCGGATTACTGCCCAAGTCACGTGCCAATTGGCATAGGGATAAGAAAATTAGGGAAGTAAACACGTGTCTAAGGGATTGGTGTGGGAAAGAGGGATTCCATTTCATGTGGCATTGGCATCAGTTTTGGAACCGGGGGGATCTGTACTGTTGGGACGGTCTCCACCTGAACCAATCTGGTACCAATGTTCTAGCGAAGAGGATAAATAGGATGTTCAGTAGGACTTTAAACTTCTGAGTTGGGGGGAACGGAAAGTGAAAGCGACAGGGAGTATGGAGTTAAATGGATAGATAAGCAGCAGGATAGCATGTGTGCAGGCGGATTTAAACTTGAGGCAGATTAGGAATGCAGTAAAAAGGAAGGATAACTTAGGACATCTTATGACCTCCAATATCTCTAATGACAAGAATGTTAGCATTAAGGCACTTTACCTGAATGCTCGTAGCATTCGTAACAAAGTAGATGAACTAATGGCGCAGATCATCGTGAATGATTATGATGTGGTAGGCATCACAGAGACGTGGTTGCAGGGGGTTCAGGACTGGCAGTTAAACATCCAAGGATTTACAATTTATTGAAAAGACAGGGAGGTGGGCAGAGGGGGCGGGGTGGCCTTGTTGGTTAAGAACAAAATTAAATCTATGGCACTGAATGACATAGCGTCGGATGATGTGGTGTCAGTGTGGGTGGAATTGAGGAACCATAAAGGCAAAAAAACCATAATGGGAGTTATGTACAGACCTCCTAACAGTGGTCAGGACCAGGGGCGCAACATGTACTGGGAAATAGAGAAGGCATGTCAGAAAAGCAAGGTCACGGTGATCATGGGGGACTTCAATATGCAGGTGGACTGGGTAAATAATGTTGCCAGTGGATCCAAAGAAAGGGAATTCATGGAATGCTTACAGGATGGCTTTTTGGAACAGCTTGTCATGGAGCCCACAAGGGAACAGGCTATTCTGGACCTAGTGCTATGTGATGAACCAGACTTTACAAAAGATCTTAAAGTAAGGGAACACTTAGGAAGCAGCCATCATAATATGGTCGAGTTCAGTCTGCAGTTTGAAAGAGAGAAGGCAAAATCTGATGTAATGGTGTTACAGTTAAATAAAGGTAATTATGAGGGCATGAGAGAGGAACTGACGAAAATAGACTGGAAGCAGAGCCTAGCGGAGAAGACAGTAGAGCAAAAATGGCAGGAGTTTGTGGGTATAATTGAGGACACTGTACAGAGGTTCATCCCGAAGAAAAGAAAGATTATCTGGGGAGGGGTTAGACATTCATGGCTGAAAAAGGAAGTCAGGAAATGTATCAAAGAGAAACAGAGATCCTATAAAGTGGCCAAGAGCACTGGGAAATCAAAAGATTGGGAAGGCTACAAAAACAAACAGAGGATAACAAAGAGAGAAATAAGGAAGGAGAGGATCAAATATGAAGGTAGGCTAGCCAGTAATATTACAAATGATAATAAAAGTTTCTTTCAATACATAGGAAACAAACGACAGACAAAAGTAGACATTGGGCCACTTCAAACTGATGCTGGAAGGCTAGTGATGGGAGATAAGGAAATAGCTGGAGAACTTAATAAGTACTTTGTGTCGGTCTTCACAGTGGAAGACATGAGTAATATCCCAACAATTAAAGGGAGTCAGGGGGCTGAGTTGAGTATCGTTGCCATTATAAAAGAGATAGTGCTGGAAAAGCTAAAAGGTCTTAAAATTGACAAATCTCCTGGGCTACATCCTAGATTTCTGAGGGAGGTGTCTGAGGAAATAGCGGAGGCATTGGTTGAGATCTTTCAAAAGTCACTGGAGTCAGGGAAAGTCCCGGATGATTGGAAGACCACTGTTGTAACCCCATTGTTCAAGAAAGGATCAAGACAAAAGATGGTAAGTTATAGGCCAATTAGCTTTATTAGCCTCGGTTGTTGGTAAAATTCTAGAATCCATCGTTAAGGATGAGGTTTCTAAATTCTTGGAAGAGCAGGGTTGAATTAGAACAAGTCAATACGGATTTAGTAAGGGGAGGTTGTGCCTGACAAACCTGTTGGAATTCTTTGAAGAGGTGACAAGTAGGTTAGACCAGGGAAGCCCAGTGGATGTGGTTTATCTAGAGTTCCAAAAAGCCTTTGATAAGGTGCCACACGGGAGGCTGCTGAGTAAAGTGAGTGCCCATGGTGTTCGAGGTGTGCTACTGGCAGGGATTGAGGATTGGTTGTCTGACAGAAGGCAGAGAGTTGGGATAAAAGGTTCTTTTTCGGAATGGTAGCCGGTGACATGCGATGTCCCACAGGGTTCAGTGTTGGGGCCACAGCTGTTCACGTTATGTATTAATGATCTGGATGAAGGGACTGGGGGCATTCTAACGAAGTTTGCCGATGATACGAAGTTAGGTGGACAGACAGGTAGTACTGAGGAGGTGGAGTGGCTGCAGAGGATCTAGACAGTTTGGGAGAGTGGTCCAGGGAATGGCTGATGAAGTTCAATGTGAGCAAATGCGAGGTCTTGCACTTGGGGAAAAAAGAATACAAGCATGGACTACTTTCCAAACGGTGAGAAAATTCATAAAGCCAAAGTACAAAGGGATCTGGGAGTGCTAGTTGAGGATTTTCTGATGATCCCTGGAATGGTAGGTCTGACATACGAGGAACGGCTGAGGATCCTGGGATTGTATTCATTGGAGTTTAGAAGGTTAAGGGGAGATCTAATAGAAACTTACAAGTTAATACATGGCTTGGAAAGGGTGGACGCTAAGAAATTGTTTCCGTTAGGCGAGGAGACTAGGACCCATGGGCACAGCCTTAGAATTAGAGGGGGTCAATTCAGAACAGAAATGTGGAGACATTTCTTCAGCCAGAGAGTGGTGGGCCTTGGAATTCATTGCCACGGAGTGCAGTGGAGGCCGGGACACTAAATGTCTTTAAGGCAGAGATTGATAATTCCTTGTGACATCAAGAATTTAAGGGCTACGGGGAGAATGCGGGTAAATGGAGTTGAAATGCCTATAGCCATGATTAAATGGCAGAGTGAACTCGATGGGCTGAATGGCCTTACTTCCACTCCTATTTCTTATGGTGTAAGAGGAGGAGCATCATGTTAGCATCCAGGAAATCGGGCACAGCCCTCTAAGATGCAGCAGTGATAGTGGTGGATCAGTTGGACATTGATTGATATAAACGATTTACTGTTCATGAGCTTAGCGATGTTTTAATGTGGAGTTCACAATATGACATGTATGTTGGAAAGCACCCTGGACCCTGGAAAGTACCTGGGAAAGCTAGTGATGTTGGAAAACCCCACTGTTTGGGCTGTAGGTTTGACTTTGCGAAGGAATAATAAATAATGAGTTATGACCTTATTTTCTAAACGGTGAGAAAATTTAAAAAGCCAAAGTATAAAGGGATCTGGGAGTGCTAGTCGAGGATTCTCTCATAGTTGCAGGTTGAGTCTGTAATTAAGAAAGCAAATGAAATGTTGTCATTTATCTCAAGAGGATTGGAATATAAAAACAGCGATGTGCTTCTGAGACTTTATAAAGTTCTAGTTAGGCCCCATTTAGAATACTGTGTCCAATTTTGGGCCCCACACCTCAGGAAGGACATATTGGCACTGGAGCATGTCCAGCAGAGATTCACATGGATGATCCCTGGAATGGTAGGCCTATCGTATGATGAACGGCTGAGAACCCTGTGATTGTATTCATTAGAGTTTAGAAGGTTAAGGGGAGATCTAATAGAAACTTACAAGATAATGCATGGCTTAGAAAGGGTGGGTACTGGGAAGTTGTTTCAGTTAGGCAGGGAGACTAGGACCCGTGGGTACAGCCTTAGAATTAGAGGGGGTTAATTTAGAACGGAAATGAGGAGACATTTCTTCAGCCAGAGAGTGGTGGGCCTGTGGAATTCATTGCCACGGAGCACGGTGGAGGCCGGGACGTTAAATGTCTTCAGGGCAGAGATTGATAAATTTGTGATCTTGCACGGAATTATGGGCTACGGGGATAGTGTAGGTAAGTGGAGTTGAAATGCCCTTCAGCCATGATTAAATGGCGGAGTGGACTCGATGGGCTGAATGGCCTTACTTCTACTCTGATGTCTTATGGTCTTTTAAACTGCATTTGTACCATCCTTAGCCCATTTGTGGGCTGAGGATTGGGAGATTCCACACAGGTACCCCAGTGGATTCTTGGAACGAGCCAGCTGTATAAAAATTAAATATTGTTGTTACCTTCATAGCCCCTGGGACAAGATGGCCACCCACTCCTTCAGAGCACTGGTTGCAGTACAGTTCAGCTGTTATTCCTCAGGGCATTCTCAGTATGCACTTTCACTGTGGTTCGGTCAGGAGGACTCCAATTTAGGGTCATCCAAGCCTACAGCACAAAATATGGCCCCATGGTTCCTCAAGTCTGCACTGGTCAAAGACAAGCACCTAACTATTCTACTCATTTTCCATTACTTGGCCATGACATTGCAATGCACATTTAATACTACTTCAATGTTAGGAAGGTTTTTGCCTCTACCACCCTTACAGGGAATGAATTCCAGATTCCCATCACCCTCTAGGTGAAAACTTCTTTCCTGACATCCCCTCCAAACCTCCTACTTCTTTCCCTTGGTCATTGATCCCTCTAACAAGAGAAAAGTTCCTTTCTGTGTACCCGATCTATTCCCCCTTGTAATTTCAATCATGTGCCCCCTCAGTTTTGCTGTTCCAACTAAAACAATCTATTCGATCTGTTCTCATAACTAAAACTCTGCAACTCTGGTAAATCTCCTCTGCAGCCTTTCCAGTGCAATCATATCCCTCCTATAATGTGCATTCCAAAACAGCATACAATTCCCTGGTGTGACCTAACCAACATTTTATACAATTCCAGCATGATCTCCTTGGTCTTAAATTCTATTCCTTGGCTATCCCAGAGCCTCCTTAACCACTTTAGCTACCTGTTCTATATTCCCTTTGTCTTGTTTGTCCAGCACAAATGCGTCACCTCACATTTATTTGCATTGAATTCCAGTTGCCACTGGCCCGCCCATCTGACTGGCTCATCTATATCTGCCTGTAATCTAAGGCTCTCCTCTTCACTATTTACCACACCACCAATGTTTGTACCATCTGCAAACTAATGGAACAACCCTCCTACATTCAAATCAAAATTGTTTATGTAGGCCACAATTTCTGGTTTTCCCCAGTCTCCCTCCACACACTGAAGGGATCTGCTGCTGTGGTTTCTCCCTCTGGAGCCTTTGCAGCAGCTGCTGGAGGTTGTTGTGAGGAACATCAGAAACAGAACAGCTTCTCAGTGATGGGATTCCTGAGCAGTCAGACCTAACACAAAAGAGGCTTTATCATAGGCTGTGATACAATATATCAGATACACACACACACACACACATTTTTCCTGTGATTGTACCTGCATGT
This sequence comes from Chiloscyllium punctatum, assembly GCF_047496795.1. Classification (NCBI taxonomy): domain Eukaryota; kingdom Metazoa; phylum Chordata; class Chondrichthyes; order Orectolobiformes; family Hemiscylliidae; genus Chiloscyllium; species Chiloscyllium punctatum. The sequence goes on along the minus strand of NC_092746.1, from coordinate 1,471,605 downwards.
CTTTGATTCTGGTCAAGATTAGAGTGGTGCTGGAAAAGCACAGCAGGTCAGGCAGCATCGAAGGAGCAGGAAAATTGACGTTTCGGGCAGGAGCCCTTCCTGATGAAGGGCTCCTGCCCAAAATGTCGACTTTCCTCCTCGGATGCTCCCTGACCTGCTGTGCTTTCCCAGCACCACTCTAATCTTGGGTTCATGTGTAGACAAGTGCATGGCAACAAGGTAGAAGATGCTCAGCTGTTTTCAACTTAAGGTATCATTTTCTGCCATCACTACCATTTGAGGTGTACACACTCTGGTTCTTAAATGCTTCCATTATTTCTTGATAAATTCAATACATCTTTTATATGATAAACATTGGCAGGTTATGTGAAGGGAGCATTAAAGGAGTGGAATTAATACAATGTGGAATGGCATTTAGTTCTAACTTTTTTAGAATTTTTTTTAAAAAGCACACAGTCTTTTGAATCTCAATCTCCCCTGCCCAGATAGTGGATGATACACAAAAGTGGTATCAGAAAAAAAAATTTCCTTGCATTAATGCTTCACTACCTTCCATGATTCCATACTTGTTCTTTTAACTGTCAATTTAAAAGAAACTAACTAACCAAGCAAAGTCTAGCTTTTTCAGAGGTTATCTAGTGCTTGAGAATGAGAAGGATTGCAAAGTGTACACAGGTACTACTTCAGACATACATGTGCATTAAGCAATTTTTAAAACATCTACAAAATAGCAATCTCTTGCTTCTCACTCGATATAACTAATTTAATTAATGTTTATTTTCAATATAAAGCTCAATTCAATACAGGTACTTAGAATAAACCGCTTTACAACAGGAAGTTTGGAGCTGATGCTGACACCTATGAACCACAAGGCCAATCACCAATTAAAATATCGTGTAAGTCACCCACAGTATCTAATCCTGATCTTCATAACATATATTTCTCTTGATTTGCTCTTCAACTGACAGTTCCTCAGTTTCCTCCACTTCATTTTTCTCCCCATCCCAAAAACCTACATCTTCCAGTTTTGTCTCATTCTCTGAAATGTGCTCATTTAATGCACGCGTGTCTCTGGAAGTTTGCAATTCAACTGTTTTTTGTTTGGATTGCTGCTCTTCACACTCCAAGAAGTTAGGTTCTCTGGCCTCTTCTTTGCTGACGTGACGTTCCTCTACATCCTTATCTTGAAGCAGCTTTTTGTTGCTTTTGACTTCTACAACCTCCTCAGTCACAGGATCTTCTTTCATGCCCTTGAGCTCGGTAGTCACTGGTTGCTCATGCTATTATCCAGACTTGACTTGTTTTCATTCTTCTGTTGTTCAGTCTCTCTTTTAGCTTCTCTTTCTTTAGTGATCACATCCTGGGTTATATTTTTAGCAGACAGATTTCTTCCTTTAGTAAGGGGAGTTCATGCCTGACAAACCTGTTAGAATTCTTTGAAGAGTTGACAAGTAGGTTAGACCAGGGAGACCCAGTGGATGTGGTCTATCTAGACTTCCAAAAGGCCTTTGATAAGGTGCCACACTGGAGGCTGCTGAGCAAGGTGAGGGCCCAAGGTATTCAAGGTGAGCTACTGGTATGGATTGAGGATTGGTTGTCTGACAGAAGGCAGAGAGTTGGGATAAAAGGTTCTTTTTCGGAATGGCAGCCGGTGACAAGCAGTGTCCCACAGGGATCAGTGTTGGGGCTGCAGCTGTTCACGTTATATATTAATGATCTGGATGAAGGGACTGGGGGTGTTCTAGCGAAGTTTGCCGATAATACGAAGTTAGGTGGACAGGCAGGTAGTACTGAGGAAGTGGGGAGGCTGCAGAAGGATCTAGACAGTTTGGGAGAGTGGTCCAGGAAATGGCTGATGGAATTCAATGTGAGCAAATGCGACTTCTTGCACTTTGGTAAAAAAGAATACAAGCATGGACTACTTTCTAAACGGTGAGAAAATTCATAAAGCCAAAGTACAAAGGGATCTGGGAGTGCTAGTTGAGGATTCTCTAAAGGTAAACATGCAGGTTGAGTCCGTGATTAAGAAAGTGAATGTAATCTTGTCAATTATCTCAAGAGGGTTGGAATATAAAAGCACCATTGTGCTACTGAGACTTTATAAAGCTCTGGTTAGGCCCCATTTGGAGTACTGTGTCCAGTTTTGGTCCCCACACCTCAGGAAGGACATACTGGCACTGGAGCATGTCCAGCGGAGATTCACATGGATGATCCCTGGAATGGTTGGTCTAACATGCGAGGAACGGCTGAGGATCCTGGGATTGTATTCATTGGAGTTTAGAAGATTAAGGGGAGATCTAATAGAAACCTACAAGATAATACATGGCTTGGAGAGGGTGGACGCTAGGAAATTGTTTCCATTGGGCGAGGAGTCTAGGACCCATGGACACAGCCTTAGAATTAGAGGGGGTAAGTTCAGAACAGAAATGCGGAGACATTTCTTCAGCCAGAGAGTGGTGGGCCTGTGGAATTCATTGCCGCGGAGTGCAGTGGAGGCCGGGGCACTAAATGTCTTCAAGGCAGAGATTGATAAATTCTTGATGTCACAAGGAATTAAGGGCTACGGGGAGAATGCGGTAAGTGGAGTTGAAATGCCCATCAGACATGATTGAAAGGCGGAGTGGACTCGATGGGCCGAATGGCCTTACTTCCACTCCTATATCTTATGGTCTTATGGTCTTAATCTTGACTCTGATCTCCAGTATCTGCAGTACCCACTTTTGCCCTGTCATTGATTCTGACAATTTAATCCTCAATCTATGACACATCCATGCTTGCTTGTGGTCGAGATTTCTAATATGCTCTGTTGGTTCGTGCGTGGGTTACACGTGAAGAATAATTTGATGGAGAGGTGAGTTATCATTGAATGTATCGATGCCTGATTGCCTCCTGAAGAGCCTTACTTCGCTCAGAGGTGCAACCTACTCCTGTAAATGAAACCAGTTTATTCTGCTCCCTGACAGTGTGCTGGCAGCCAGCTTCATCCTGACTCCACCGTTCAGGTTTGGTTGCAGTGGAATGCTATTCAGGCCAAGCTCCTGAGAGAGAGTTGTAGCTCTGCCAGAAATTCAGAATTTCCCCTGCTGCTCATTGTGGAAGGGTTCTTCCAAGGATTCTACCCTTTTGTGTAGCTGTTCCTGTCCGCTCCTTCAGCCCTCTTTTACTTGACAGTCAATATCTCTTATTATTCCGTCTCGACACCTGGCTATGACATTGCCAATGTTACTATCACTATACACTGCTCCCATTGAAACCAGGATGTTAGTGACATGTGAATCCCTCCTCCTCTTCTAATACCTGTGCCTTACCATGCTATATTAGAGCTGAAAATGTGTTGCTGGAAAAGCGCAGCAGGTCAGGCAGCATCCAAGGAGCAGGAGAATCGACATTTTGAGCATGAGCCCTTCTTCAGGAATGAGAAAAATGTGCCAAGTGGGCTAAGATAAAAGGTTGGGAGGAGGGACTTGGGGGAGGGGTGTTGGAAATGCGATAGGTGGAAGGAGGTTAAGGTTAGGTTGATAGGCCGGAGTGGGGGTGGGGGCGGAGAGGTCAGGAAGAAGATTGCAGGTTAGGAAGGTGGTGCTGAGTTTGAGGGTTGGGACTGAGACAAGGTGGGGGGAGGAGAAATGAGGAAACTGGAGAAATCTGAGTTCATCCCTTGTGGTTGGAGGGTTCCTAGGCGGAAGATGAGTCGCTCTTCCTCCAGCCGTCGTGTTGCTATGGTCTGGCGATGGAGGAGTCCAAGGACCTGGATGCCCTTGGTGGAGTGGGAGGGGGAGTTGATGTGTTGAACCACGGGGTGCTTAGGTTGGTTGGTCCGGGTGTCCCAGAGGTGTTCTCTGAAACGTTCCGCAAGTAGGCGGCCTGTCTCCCCAATATAGAGGAGGCCACTTTGGGTGCAGCGGATGCAGTAAATGATGTGTGTGGAGGTGCAGGTGAATTTGTGGCGGATATTGAAAGATCCCTTGGGGCCTTGGAGGGAAGTAAGGGGGGGAAGTGTGGGCGCAAGTTCCGCATTTCTTGCGGTTGCAGGGGAAGGTGCTGGGAGTGGAGGTTGGGTTGGTGGGGGGTGTGGACCTGACGAGGGAGTCACGGAGGGAGTGGTCTTTTCAGAACGCTGATAGGGGAGGGGAGGGAAATATATCCCTGGTGGTGGGGTCCGTTTGGAGGTGGCGGAAATGACGACGGATGATACGATGTATATGGAGGTTGGTGGGGTGGTAGGTGAGGACCAATGGGGTTCTGTCCTGGTGGCGATTGGAGGGGCGGGGCTCCAGAGCTGATCTCCAGCATCTGCAGTCCTCAGTTTCTCCATGCTATATTAGATCCATCCTTACAGAACATAGAAAAGTACTGTTGGTCCACCATGTCTACATGGACCATATTGCTATTCTAAGCTAATTCCATTTGCCTGTACCTCACTTGTATCCCTCTATTCCCTGCCTCCTCTTATGTGTGTCTAAATGCCTCTTAAACTTTGCTATTGTATCTGCTTCTACCGTCACCTCTGGCAGCACATTCCAGGCACCTACTACCCTCTCTGTTTCTTTTTAAAATCTTTCCTTGCTCATCTACTTTAAACTCCCCCACCCCCCCACCTCTCACCTCTATGCTCCCCTAGTATTTGACATTTCCACCCTGGGATAGAGACACTGACTAACCACCATGTCTCTCATAATTCTAAATACTTTTATCTGGTTGCTCCTCAGCCTCCAACATCCCAGCACTGATCTTTGCAGAATACCACTGGTAGAAAGTGAGGACTGCAGATGCTGGAGATCAGAGCTGAAAATGTGTTGCTGGAAAAGTGCAGCAGGTCAGCATCCAAGAAGCAGGAGAATCGATGTTTTGGGCATGAAGAAGGGCTCATGCCCGATACGTCAATTCTCCTGCTTCTTGGATGCTACCTGACCTGCTGCGCTTTTCCAGCAACACGTTTTCAGAATACCACTGGTCACAGACTTCCAGTCAGAAAACAGTGCTCCACAACTACCCTCTGTTTTTGATGGCCAAGCCAGTTATGTATCCAACTTGCCAACTCACCATAGATTCCATGCATTTTGATCTTCAGGACCAGCTGATCATGAAGGACCTTGTCAACTGCTTTAGTAAAGTCCATGTATACAACATCCACAGCCTTCCTGTTGTCATTCATCTTTGTTACTTCCTCAAAACATTCAACCAAGTTTGTGAGATACGTGCTCCCCTGCATAAAGCCATGCTGACTATCCTTAATAAGTTCATTCTTCTCCAAATGCAAATAAACCCTGTACTATCTCTATTTCACTTCTTGAACAAAAGAACCACATTGGCTATTCTCCAGTCTTCTAGTACCTTGCGTCTGTAGTTTAAATTTGGAGTTACCCTTCTTCACTATTATTGTGCCCTCTGCAGCCCAACATAATAGCTCCAGTCCTGACAGGGAGGTTTTACACTTCCAAAGACATTGCATGGACAACCCTCTGAGAACCACCCCTGATGTTTACTTCCCATAACCCTAGAACTGCTCGTGGCCTAAGCACCGCCCTCAGTTTGTCTTTTGAAGTCAGCCCTGACTATGCAAGGTGCAGCTCTCAGACTGATGCCTTCATGGCTCCTGGACTGAATTGCCTGTAACACCCAGACTGCTTGACCTTATCTGCAGGGCTGACTGTAGCTCAATCCCCAGACTGGAACTCTGGTTGCATATGGTGGCTGACTGTCCATAGCGAGCTACCTGGTCTGAGATTGGATGATCCCCTTGATGGACTATGGCAGTAGCTCCCCCCCAGACAGACCATAAACCCCGTTGACTGTCCCGAAGACTGCTGCACATGTGTGGAGCACATACAGGTATTTGCCATATTAGTTGTTGGCACACGATGTGGATGTGACACAGATGTACAGCAACGTGTCCACTTCCTTGACAGCTAAGTACTGGCAATCAAGACTCACTGATAAGCTTTCTGGCAGTCCTAAAAGTCAAGGCAAGTCCGAGATGCTGGGAATGTATGTGTAAGCACAAATCAGTGAACACTAAGAGAGCTAGCTAAGAGCCCTGAGATGTATCTTGTGCAGATGCAGGGGGTGTATGTGTGTCCCTGGGCAGAGAACGACCTGGCAGGAGCATTACCATGTAAGGTGTCAGTGAGATCCAGAGTGCACGAGTGTAATATCTTCAGAGTTAATTAGAGAGCAACCATGATGATCTGATGAAGATGTTTTGCTGATGTTACTCTTTGTGGATAGAGGGTGGAAGTGCCAGGTAACTGTTCTGCTGTTCAAAATAAGAGTTATCACTGTCTGGTTTCTCATCAGTGTATGTAAGAATCACAAGCTGCATCTAAGCGCGCGCGCGCACACACACATACGTTTGTGGGTTGAATTTGTACTTGCAGAGTTACATTGTACTTTGCTCAAAAACTGCATGAATCCATGTAAGACTCTGTTAACTCATTTTTTAGATTAGAATCAGTGTAAACATTACGGCACAGGCAACAGCACACAGGGTGCTAACACCTTTAACACATTATCTGGCTGACACCAATTATTAAAGTTAACCTGAGAATGTAACTTTTAAAAAATGTTTCGTGATTTACATATGAAAGAAGTGAAGCTAACATGGCCATTCTAACAGATGTGAGACTTAACAAACAATCAAGGTATTTTTCAATGTATAATTTCAGTTACATCACACAGTAAACCTTTGCTATAAATTCTGTGTCCTACAATTGTGTACTCCACATCCACTTGATGAAGGAGCAGCGCTAGTGTGAGTGCTTCCAATTAAACCTGTTGGACTGTAATCTGGTGTTGTGTAATTTTTAACTTCGTACACCCCAGGCCAACACTGGCATCTCCAAATGATTGGTATAATGCAGAAGTGTTGACTTAGATTGTGATAAAGCAGCTAACCGGGCCAAACCTATATGCTGCCTTGCTACTGACTGCATTTTCAATGTGGTTATTTTAAGTTAGAATGTAGTTTAATCAGTAGGAGGTAAACTGGCAGAAGAAAGCAAAGTGTCATTTACAAGCTCCTCCTTGAAATGGAAATCAACACATTCCTGAGACAGTGTGAAAAGCAACTTAAGTAGCTGCCTCAAGTTTAAACCAGTGGGCAGCAATACAGTTGGATTACTCAGGCAATGTGAATGTGTCAATTTGGACAAGAGTAGGAAATTACTAAATAACAATGTTTTGAAGGAAGATATAAAACAAATGAAATTTCCATTAAATTAATTGTAAAATATTAAAATTTAGCAACAATGGAAATTTTAAACAATTATGAAATGTAGTAAATTTGTGATGAACTACAATATGGATACATAGTTCCTACAAAACCAGACGGAGTGAAATTTGTTTTTTTATAGGCATGTTTCATTCATTCATTGAAGGTTGGTGCAAATATTGAGCATGAAGTGGAAATATTTGTGCATCGTGTTTTCCGGGTCCTTAAGGGGGAGGGGGAGCAGCCTGAAGTCGTGGTCCATATTGGCACCAATGACATAGGTAGGAGTGCTGAGGATGTTAGACAGGCTTTTAGGGAGCTAGGTTGGAAGCTCAGAGTTAGAACGAACAGAGTTGTTGTCTCTGGTTTGTTACCCGTGCCACGTGATAGAGAGTCGAGGAATAGGGAGAGAGAAGAGTTAAATGCGTGGCTACAGGGATGGTGCAGGAGGGAGGGATTTCGGTACTTGGATAACTGGGGTTCTTTCTGGGGAAGGTGGGACCTCTATAGACAGGATGGTCTGCACCTGAACCTGAGGGGCACCAGTATCCTTGGGGGGAGGTTTGCTAGTGCTCTTGGGGGGGGTTTAAACTAACTCTGCAGGGGCATGGGAACCCAGACTGTAGCTTTAGGGTGCAGGACCTGGAGTGTAGGGAGGGTAGGAATATGGCATCAATCTTAAAGGATGGTGCCTGTAAACAGAAGAGTGGCTTGAAGTGTGTATACTTTAATGCCAGAAGTATACGAAATAAGGTAGGTGAACTCGCAGCGTGGGTTGGTACCTGGGACTTCGATGTTGTGGCTATTACGGAGACATGGCTAGATCAGGGACAGGATTGGCTGTTGCAGGTTCCAGGGTTTAAATGTTTTAGTAGGGTCAGAGGTGGGGGTAAAAGAGGGGGGGGTGTGGCTTTGCTTGTCAAAGATAGTATTACAGCGGTGGAAAGGAAGATGGATGAAGATTTGCCATCTGAGGTAGTTTGGGTTGAGGTTAGGAATAGGAGAGGTGAGGTCACCCTGTTAGGAGTCTTTTACAGGCCTCCGAATAGTCCTAGAATCGTTGAAGAAAGGATTGCGAAGATGATTCAGGAGAAGAGTGACAGTAATAGGGTGATTGTTATGGGAGACTTTAACTTTCCTGATATTGATTGGGAAAGCTATAGCTCAAGTTCGTTAGATGGGTCAGTGTTTGTGCAATGTGTGCAGGAGAGTTTCCTGACACAATATGTAGATAAGCCAACAAGAGGTGAGGCCATACTGGATTTGGTTCTGGGTAACGAACCAGGCCAGGTATTAGAACTAGAGGTAGGTGAGCACTTTGGGGACAGTGACCACAATTCGGTGATTTTTAGTCTAGTGATGGAGAGGGATGAGTGTGTACTACAGGGCAAGAGTTATAGCTGGGGGCAGGGAAATTATGATGCGTTGAGGCATGACTTAGGATGTGTGGATTGGAAAAGTAGATTCCAAGGCAAGAGCGTAATTGATATGTGGAACTTGTTCAAGGAGCAACTATTGAGTGTCCTTGATAAGTACGTACCTATCAGGCAGGGAGGAAAGGGTCATGTGAGGGAGCCGTGGTTTAATAAGGAGTTGGAATCCCTTGTTAAATGGAAGAGGGCGGCCTTTGTAAAGATGAGGCGTGAAGGTTCAATAGGGGCGGTTGAGAGTTATAAGGTAGCCCGGAAGGACCTGAAGAGAGAGCTAAGAGCAGCAAGGAGGGGACATGAAAGGTCCTTAGTTGGTAGGATTAGGGAAAACCCTAAGGCTTTCTATAGGTATGTTAGGAATAAAAGAATGACTAGGGAAGGAATAGGTCCAATCAAGGATAGTAATGGGAAGTTGCATGTGGAGGCTGAAGAGATTGGGGAGGCGCTGAATGAATACTTTTCGTCAGTATTCACTCAGGAACAGGACATTGTTGTCGATATGAATACTGAGGCACGAATAAGTAGAATGGATGGCTTTGAGATATGTAGAGAAGAGGTGTTGGAAATTCTGGCAAGGGTGAAAATAGATAAGTCCCCTGGGCCTGATTGCATTTATCCTAGGATTCTCTGGGAAGCAAGGGAGGAGATTGCAGAGCCATTGGCCTTGATTTTTGTGTCCTCTTTGTCGACAGGAGTAGTGCCAGAGGACTGGAGGCTAGCAAACGTGGTTCCCTTGTTCAAGAAGGGGAGTAGGGATAATCCTAGTAACTATAGGCCAGTGAGTCTCACTTCTGTTGTGGGCAAAGTCTTAGAGAGAATTGTAAGGGATAGGATTTATGCACATCTGGATAAGAATGATGTGATCAAGGATAGTCAGCATGGTTTTGTGAAGGGCAGGTCGTGCCTCACAAACCTTATTGAATTCTTTGAGAAGGTGACGAAGGAGGTAGATGAGGGGAAAGCGGTAGATGTGGTATATATGGATTTTAGTAAGGCGTTTGATAAGGTCCCCCATGGTAGGCTACTGCAGAATATACAGAGATATGGCATTGAGGGTGAGTTGGAGGTTTGGATTAGGAATTGGCTCTCTGGAAGAAGACAGAGGGTAGTAGTTGATGGCAAAGGGTCATCTTGGAGTGCTGTCACTAGTTGTGTTCCGCAAGGATCTGTTTTGGGACCATTGCTGTTTGTCATTTTTATAAATGACCTGGAGGAAGGGTTAGAAGGTTGGGTGAGCAAGTTTGCGGATGATACGAAAGTCGGAGGAGTTGTAGACAGTGAGGAAGGATATGGCAGGTTACCGCGGGATATAGAGAAGCTGCAGAGCTGGGCAGAAAGGTGGCAAATGGAGTTCAATGTAGCTAAGTGTGAAGTGATTCACTTTGGTAAGAGTAATAAAAAGATGGATTACTGGGCTAATGGTAGACTACTTGGTAGTGTGGAAGAGCAGAGGGATCTTGGTGTCCATGTACACAGATCTCTGAAAGTTGCCACCCAGGTAAATAGTGCAGTGAAGAAGGCTTATAGCGTACTGGCTTTTATTGGTAGAGGAATTGAGTTCCGGAGTCCTGAGGTCATGCTGCAGTTGTATAAGACTCTGGTGCGGCCGCATCTGGAATATTGTGTGCAGTTTTGGTCGCCATACTATAGGAAGGATGTGGAGGCACTGGAACGGGTGCAGAGGAAGTTTACCAGGATGTTGCCTGGTATGGTAGGAAGATCCTATGAGGAAAGGCTGAGGCACTTGGGGTTGTTTTCTTTGGAGAAAAGAAGGTTTAGGGGTGATTTGATAGAGGTGTACAAGATGATTAGGGGGTTAGATAGGGTTGACAGTGAGAACCTTTTTCCACATATGGAGTCAGCTATTACAAGGGGGCATAGCTTTAAATTAAGGGGGGGTAGATATAGGACTGATGTTAGGGGTAGGTTCTTCACTCAGCGAGTCGTAGGATCATGGAATGCCCTGCCAGTAGCAGTAGTGGACTCTCCCTCTTTATGGGTATTTAAGCGGGCATTGGATAGGTATATGGAGGATAGTGGGTTAGTGTAGGTTAGGTGGGCTTTGATCGGCGCAACATCGAGGGCCGAAGGGCCTGTACTGCGCTGTATTGTTCTATGTTCTATGTTCTACTATACATGTTATTTTAGTTCTTAAGTGACAGTCAAAACATCCAAAATTGCTTGAGTGAACACTTACTGAAATTCAACAGAAACAAACAGAAATAACTAGTTGAATCAATTACAAATAAAAGCTCATGCATGCCATTCGAAATTATTTGTAGCTTAGAATTCACTGGAAACACTATGCACATCAAATGAAGTTGTCATGCTGCTGAAGGCTGAAGCAAGTGACTGGTACAAGTTGTTGACTATGATGTAAGAAAATGTGTTTCCGAAATATATTTGTACTGAGAGCAAAGCCATCGCAAAAGAGCATCCTTAGTTAACAAAAGGATCCCTATGAATAGGGCAGTTTGTATTTCCACACAATAAACAATGAAAGCCAGTAGCTGTTTGTTTGTTTTCCAATCATGAAAGAAGGCATTATACTGAGCTTCCCATCGGTGATGCTGAATTTGAGGTTGAGAGAGCCAGGATTTTAATGTTTATCTTCAAATAAAAAAAGGATAATACCTTTTCCTGGAGATTGAAAGTGATAGTGAAGCTAACCCAAATTCCGAATTGGAATTCAATTGTGTGGGCTGCTGTAGACTTTGAAGATAGGAGGTATGTAAAATCCAATGGACATCCTTTCTATTCCCTATCTGCCTGCCACACCCCATCTGAAATCTTACAGCAAGATGGGGTGTGGTATTGGGTAGCCTGTCCACATTGGTACAATTTACTTGTCAATTAACAGTCATGTAAGGATCTCATGCAGTCCCAGTAGTATTTTACCCCACCTTCAGCTGTGTGGGCTAATGTTGGGCAAAGGGTGGGATGATCCTGTTTTGGGGCTTGTGGTTTCTGGTTTGTGATAGGTAATTTGCTGATTTTTAGGTGGTTCGAAACTCCCCCAGATCCTTGGTTCTGACACTGGACTTATTTAGGAATGTGACATGAAGAAGACAGTAGACAGGTGTTTCAGGGCAAAAGAATCACTGTGTTTATTAAATACAACATGGAAGTAGAATATAAGTAATAAAAGTAAATGTAATAAACAGTGAAATAGACACAATCAACTATACAGAGGATAGTAAATAAATACCCAGTTAAATTAAGCTTGGGCTAAACATGATTAGAAGCTAAGCAGCAGTTTTAATCACAGAAACTTTAATCACAGAAACTTCCTAGCGCTGGGGTGCCTGCATTGTCACCACCTATCATTCCCTCCCTGCTAACTAGGTTGGAAACTTTGGGGGTCTCAAGAGTTTTCAGCTCACTCCTGAGGAAAATGCAGGTTTAAAGTGCACCTGGTTGCTGAGGCTCTTGCCATCATTTCTCATGGCTTAGGGCTGGCCTTTGTCAGGAAGCTCTTGTTCGGATAGCGCTTGGTTGGCATTCCCCCTCTCGGATGTCCTTTATTGCAATGATGCTCTTGGTTTGTCTTGCTGGTTCAGCTTCTCTGTTCGGCCTCTGAAATTCTTGGTTTCAAAGCTGTTGTTGGGGCTGGGGCCTGTGGGGAAGCTGTCTTTGCAAACTCTTGTTGTTGAAAAGGCTCTCACTCTCCCTCAGATCAGGACTAGTAGTTACACAAGCTGGGTGCCCCGTTACCTCCTCTCAAAACTGTGTTACCATTGTGTTTCTGGTGTTTCATTTGAGGTCATTTGGCTTCCTAATAGTTAAATTTAAAAAGCACAACACCAGATTATAGTCCAACAGGTTTATTTGGAAGTACAAGCTTTCAGAGCGCTGCTCCTTTGTCAGGTAGCTAGCTATAACCCAGTGTTGTGTGATTTTTAACTTTGCTCCCCCCAGTCCAACACAGACACCTCCACATCCTGATAGTTAAGAGTATATAACTTGATTCTGATTGAAGCTGAATGCCTCATATGTATGTGAATGAATATTTATTGAATTGAATGTTAGGTTCCAAAATGTTAGTCCAAGATGTTGAAGTTAATTTCAGTCTCAAGTGTTAGATTATTCTCTTGGTTTGGAGGTGTGAATTAGAATTCCAGCTTGAACAATAGTCCCAGACTGAAATCATTCTGACTCTGTTCTGAGGAAGGGTCACCAGACTAAAGCGTTAACTTTGATTTCTCTTCATAGATGCTGCCAGACCTGCTGAGTTTTTGCAGCAACTTCTGTTTTTTTTCTGTTGCAGCCTGAGGTCAGGCATTTGTCCAGTATTTTAGATAATGGGGATTTTTGCTCAATTCTACAGTTCATCGGAGATACCTCCTACCTTAATGTTATACCCCACTTTAACTCATCTCTTAAACCAAATCCTACACTCCTTGCTGAGACCCTGGGTTTACGTGGATTCATTGACAAGCTGAGAATACCTTGTGATATAGTAGCATTGTGGTTATGTTACTGACCTAACAATCCAGAACATTGGACCAATTATCTGAGGAATTTAACTTGTGTTATTAAAAAAAATTGAATTTATTTTTTAAAAAGGGAAAGGACCAGTATTGGTAGACCCGGGAACTGCGAGATTGTCGCAAAAATCCATCATGTTTCTTATATCACGTTTAGGAAAGAAAACCTGTATAGACATTTTTGGTTGACTTATAATTGTTGCTGATCAATTTCAGAACACTGACTCAGTTGTAACAAATAGGTATAATCAAAATGGGCTACATTCACTGTGTGATGGAAATGCTTGAGAAGGTTCTCTATTTCTGCAGAGGCAATTATGAATGGGCTGTGAATACTAGTCTTATCAGTGATGTTTGCATTGTGTAAACGAATTGTTTAAAAAAAGGCAGAGCAGGAATATTTGGACCAGAGCACAGAGGCCTGCTGTTCAGGAGCATCAGTTTGGGTGTAACTATGAAAAGGATTCTGGGTAATCCAAGATGGACGACAGGAAGACTTTGTGGCTGTAAGGACTGCTCTTTTTTCAGGTTTTTCAGTGTTGGAGCTGATATCCTTGAATTTTTGGAGCAATGCTTACTGTTTTATAAGCTGCAGCTTTGGGGAAAAAAAGGATCAAAGCAACAGCACTTGAAAAAGCAGAGACGAGTGAGAGGTAAAAAATGGAGAAGTAAACTTGCACAGTGAACCTGCACAGCTGACTGCTTCTGCTGTTCAGTGACAAGTATCTTTTGGACATTGGAGTTCCTTCTAAGAAAAATAAACAAATAGTGAAATTCACAGCTGACTTTGGAGAAGCCTATGTAGGGTAGCAGCTAAGTGGCTTATTTTTGTTAAATCTACAATAGTGATTTAGAGTAGTTTTTTTATTGCTTTACTGAGATCCGTCTCTTGATTAAACTTTAAAAACATAAAACATAGATACTAGGTTATCCTGGAATAGTGTTTTTAGAGCAGCAAGACTATGCTATTTTCCAGGTCTATAGATTGTTAAGGTGCATAGATAGCATTTAGTAGTATGACGTGCTCAGGGAGATAGTGAGAAAAGGGTGCAATTGGGAAAAGGAGAGAGTCAAACAGTCAGAGCAGGCAGGAACAAAGCAGAGAATAAGGTTGGACTGATAAATTAAACTGCATTTATTTCAATGTAAGAGGCCTGACAGTTAAGACATGAACTCAGGGTATGGTTGGGACCATGGGATGGAATATAATGGCGATTTAAGAAACGTGGCTCAGGGAAGGACAGGAGTGGCAGCTTAATGTTCCAGGATATAGAAAGGGGGGGGGGCATTTTTGATTTGGGACAAAATTATGGTTGTACTTACATTTATCTAAATTTAGTTCCTTGAAAGTGGAGTAGCAGGTAGAGAGGATAGTGAAGAAGGCAGTTGGTATGCTTTCCTTTATTGGTCAGAGTATTGAGTATAGGAGTTGTGAGGTCATGTTGCGGCTGTACAGGACTTTGGTTAGGCCACATTTGGAATGTTGCATGCAGTTCTGGTCTCCCTCCTATTGAAAGGATGTCATGAAGCTTGAAAGGCTTCAGAAAATATTTACAAGAATGTTGCCAGAGTTGGAGAGTTTGAAGTGTAGGGAGAGGCTGAATAGGCTGGGGCTGTTCTCCCTGGAGCGTTGGAGGCTGAGGAATGACCTCATAGAAGTTTATAAGACCATAAGACATAGGAGTGAAAGTAAGGCCATTCAGCCCATCGAGTCCACTCCGCCATTGAATCATGGCTGATAGGCATTTCAACTCCACTTACCCGCATTCTCCCCGTAGCCTTTAATTCCTTGTGACATCAAGAATTTATCAATCTCTGCCTTGAAGACATTCAGCGTCCTGGCCTCAACTGCACTCCGCGGCAATGAATTCCACAGGCCCACCACTCTCTGGCTGAAGAAATATCTCCGCATTTCTGCTCTGAATTTATCCCCTCTAATTCTAAGGCTGTGTCCATGGGTCCTAGTCTCCTCACCTAACGGAAATAATTTCCTAGCGTCCACCCTTTCCAAGCCATGTGTTATCTTGGAAGTTTCTATTAGATCTCCCCTTAATCTTCTAAACTCCAATGAATACAATCCCAGGCTTCTCAGCTGTTCCTCGTATGTTGGACCTACCATTCCAGGGATCATCCGTGTGAATCTCCGCTGGACATGCTCCAGTGCCAGTATGTCCCTCCTGAGGTGTGGGGCCCAAGACTGGACACAGTACTCCAAATGGGGCCTAACCAGAGTTTTATAAAGTCTCAGTAGCACAACGGTGCTTTTATATTCCAACCCTCTTGAGATAATTGACAAGATTACATTCACTTTCTTAATCACGGACTCAACCTGCATGTTTACCTTTAGAGAATCCTCGACTAGCACTCCCAGATCCCTTTGTACTTTGGCATTATGAATTTTCTCACCGTTTGGAAAGTAGTCCATGCTTGTATTGTTTTTTTCCAAAGTGCAAGACCTTGCATTTGCTCACGTTGAATTCCATCAACCATTTCCTGGACCACTCTCCCAAACTGTCTAGATCCTTCTGCAGCCTCCTCACTTCCTCAGTACTACCTGCCTGTCCACCTAACTTTGTATCATCGGCAAACTTCGCTAGAATGCCCCCAGTCCCTTCATCCAGATCATTAATATATAATGTGAACAGCTGCAGACCCAACACTGATCCCTGTGGGACACCACTTGTCACCGGCTGCCATTCCAAAAAAGAACCTTTTATCCCAACTCTCTGCCTTCTGTCAGACAACCAATCCTCAATCCATATCAGTAGCTCATCTCAAACACCATGGGCCCTCACCTTGCTCAGCAGCCTCCCGTGTGGCACCTTATCAAAGGCCTTTTAGAAGTCTAGATAAACCACGTCCACTGGGTTTCCCTGGTCTAACCTACTTGTCACCTCTTCAGAGAATTCCAACAGGTTTGTCAGGCACAACCTCCCCTTACTAAATCCATGTTGACTTGTTCTAATCTGACCCTGCTCTTCCAAGAATTTAGAATCCTCATCCTTAACGATGGATTCTAGAATTTTACCAATAACCGAGGTTAGGCTAATTGGCCTATAATTTTCCATCTTTTGTCTTGATCCTTTCTTGAACAATGGGGTTACAACAGCGGTCTTCCAATCATCCGGGACTTTCCCTGACTCCAGTGACTTTTGAAAGATCTCAACCAACGCCTCACTATTTCCTCAGCCACCTCCCTCAGAACTCTAGGATGTAGCCCATCGGGGCCAGGAGATTTGTCAATTTTAAGACCTTTTAGCTTTTCCAGCACTATCTCTTTTATAATGGCAACCATACTCAACTCAGCCCCCTGACTCCCTTTAATTGTTGGGATATTACTCATGTCTTCCACTATGAAGACCGATGCAAAGTACTTATTAAGTTCTCCAGCTATTTCTTATCTCCCATCACGAGCCTTCTAGCCCAATGTCTACTTTTGACTGTTGTATATTTCTTATGTATTGAAAGAAACTTTTACTATCATTTCTAATATTACTGGCTAGCCTACCTTCATATTTGATCCTCTCCTTCCTTATTTCTCCCTTTTTTTATCCTCTGTTTGTTTTTGTAGCCTTCCCAATCCTCTGATTTCCCAGTGCTCTTGGCCACTTTATAGGATCTCTGTTTTTATTTGATACATTTCTTGACTTCTTTTGTCAACCATGGCTGTCTAATCCCTCCCTGGATAATCTTTCTCTTCTTGGGGATGAACCTCTGTACAGTGTCCTCAATTATACCCACAAACTCCTGCCATTTTTTGCTCTACTGTCTTCCCCGCTAGGCTCTGCTTCCAGTCTATTTTCGTCAGTTCCTCTCTCATGCCCTCATAATTACCTTTATTTAACTGTAACACCATTACATCAGATTTTGCCTTCTCTCTTTCAAACTGCAGACTGAACTCGACCATATTATGATGGCTGCTTCCTAAGTGTTCCCTTACTTTAAGATCTTTTGTAAAGTCTGGTTCATCACATAGCACTAGGTCCAGAATAGCCTGTTCCCTTGTGGGCTCCATGACAAGCTGTTCCAAAAAGCCATCCTGTAAGCATTCCATGAATTCCCTTTCTTTGGATCCACTGGCAACATTATTTACCCAGTCCACCTGCATATTGAAGTCCCCCATGATCACCGTGACCTTGCTTTTCTGACATGCCTTCTCTATTTCCCAGTACATGTTGCGCCCCTGGTCCTGACCACTGTTAGGAGGTCTGTACATAACTCTCATTATGGTTTTTTTGCCTTTATGGTTCCTCAATTTCACCCACACTGACACCACATCATCCGACGCTATGTCATTCAGTGCCATAGATTTAATTTTGTTCTTAACTAACAGGGCAGCCCCGCCTCCTCTGCCCGCAACCCTGTCTTTTTGATAAGTTGAAAATCCTTGGATGTTTAACTGCCAGTCCTGATCCCCCCGCAGCCACGTCTCTGTGATGCCTACCACATCATAATCATTCACGATGATCTGTGCTGTTAGTTCTTCTACTTTGTTACGAATGCTATGAGCATTCAGGTAAAGTGCCTTAATGCTAACTTTCTTATGATTAGAGATATTGGAAGTCATAAGATGTCCTAAGTTATCCTTCCTTTTTGCTGCATTCCCAGTCTGCCTCAAGTTTAAATCCGCCTGCACACATGCTATCCTGCTGCTTATCTATCCATTTAACTCTATACTCCCTGTCGCTTTCACTTTCCGTTCCCCCCCAACTCAGAAGTTTAAAGTCCTACTGAACACCCTATTTATCCTCTTCGCTAGAACATTGGTACCAGATTGGTTCAGGTGGAGACCGTCCCAATGGTACAGATCCCCCCGGTTCCAAAACTGATGCCAATGCCACATGAAATGGAATTCCTCTTTCCCACACCAATCCCTTAGCCACGTGTTTACTTCCCTAATTTTCTTATCCCTATGCCAATTGGCACGTGACTTGGGCAGTAATCCGGAGATTATGACCCTTGAGCACCTGTACTTCAATTTCCTACCTAGTGCTTGATAATCCCCAAACAGGTCCTCCACTCTAGCTTTGCCTATGTTGTTAGTCCCAACGTGGACCACAACAACTGGATCCTCCCCCTCCTGCTCCACTATCCTTTCAAGCCAGTCGGAGATGTCCCGCAACCTGGCACCGGGCAGGCAACACACCACGCGAGACTCCCGATCCGGCTTGCATAGGATACTATCTGTCCCCTTAATTATAGAATCCCCTATAACAACTACTTGTCTTTTTGCTCCCCCCTCTTGAATGGCCTTCTGCACCATGGTGCCGTGGTCAGCTGCTCATCCTTTTCCTCATCCGTAATGGGAGCAAGAATCTCATACCTGTTGGACAAGGTCAAGGGCTGAGGCTTCTGCACTCCTGAATTCAGGTTCCCCCTACCTGCCTTACTTACAGTCACACTCTGATGTCCCTGATCACTAACTGAATGTGAATTACCTAATCTCCCAGGTGTGACTGCCTCCTGAAACAAAGCATCCAGGTAACTCTCCCCCTCCTGGATGTGCCACAGTGTTTGAAGCTCAGATTCCAGATAATCAACTCTGAGCCAGAGTTCTTCCATCATCCAACACTTGCTGCAGATGTGGTCACTGCCATTCACAATGCGATCAGCCAGCTCCCACATCATACAGCTACAGCACATCACCTGCCCCGCCATCTCTGCTTAGTTAATTACTTTTTTTGTATAAATTTGAGTTAAAATACTTTCTGATACCTCTCTGCTGTAGTCTTTTTCTAAAAACCAATTAATAGATAAACCAAAAAAGTAAATTTTTAACCAGTTACTGATAAAGAAATAGAAAATGCTTACCTTAACAAACCAGAGTCTTGGGTTTAGCTGCCTTCATGTTTAAATACTCACTGCTTTCCTTCCCGGCTGCCCCTCTGGTTGTCGTCACTTCCCCATGCTGCTCCCACTCCTTCTGAAGGAAAAAAAAACAGCTTCCCGCTACCGGTAAGTAATTTTAAAACAAACTGTCTTACCTTAGCTGTAGTCTTCCGGGTTCGTTTAACCTCAGCTGCTGCTCACACTCAAAAAAAATCATGAGGGGCATGGATAGGATAAATAGACAAGGTGGGGAGACCAGAACTATAGGGCGTAGGTTCAGGGTGAGAAGGGAAAGATATAAAATAGAATAGAATAGTATCCTTACAGTGTGGAAACATGCCATTCGGCCCAACAGGTCCAAAGGGCCTGTGGGCTAACCTTTTCACGCAGAGGGTGGTGCATTTATGGAATGAGCTGCCAGAGGAAGTGGAGGAAGCTGGTACAATATAACATTTAAAAGGCATTTCGTGGGTCTATGAATAGGAAGGTTTTAGAGGAGTATGGGCCAAGTGCTGGCATATGGGACAGGATTAATTTGGGATATCTACTTGGCATGGACGAGTTGGACGGAAGAGTATGTTCCATGCTGTACATCACTGAGTCTATATGGTGACAGACAAACAGTAACTGACATCTAAGGAATTTGCTAAAACAAGCAATAAGCCTGAGGATTCTGAGTTTTAAAACTCCGATATGGAGCACCAAGGAATTAATGAGGTAAGAAAATTAGTAAACCAGAGAGAAACATAAATATTGACTATCTGTTTTTGTTTAGTATACGTCTAGGAAGTGATCAGAGCATTTAAACATAGACCAATTAGAGGCAAAGATAGATGTAATTGTAATTTCGAATAATGAATTCACAAGGTCATTAAACAGTGCTTTGTATTTGTAAGAATATAAAAAAATAGAAGCGGGGAAAACACTTACTTACTCGTGGTTATGATTTGGAGATGCCGGTGTTGGACTGGGGTGTACAAAGTTAAAAATCGCACAACACCGGGTTATAGTCCAACAAGTTTAATTGGAAGCACACTAGCTTTCGGACTATCATCTGATGAAGGAGCGATGCTCCAAAAGCTAATGTACTTCCAATTAAACCTGTTGGACTATAACCTGGTGTTGTGTGATTTTTAACGTTACTCGTGGTTGGTCAGGCTATTGACTCTACTCTATTTTCCTCCCTGCCTCTTATTCCATCCTTGACTATTGTTGATTCACAATGAAAGGTATTAAAAGCATTCCAGAAATGATGGCATACCAGAAGTCTTGCAAGAATAAGAAAATTTAAAGTCATCAGAATGAGAAAATGAATAGTACTGGAGGTAGCTGCAGAGAAGTTGACACGTTTATTTTTGGCATTTCAGATTCCTGAAGTTCTAGAACTGTTTCCAAAGACCAGAGATTAACAAACCTAATTCTGCTAATGATAAAACAGTGAATTGTATTAGTTAGACTGATCGTAGTCTCTTATTAGGTATTAATAAAATGATCACGTGGTTAAGCATGATCAATGCAGAATTATGTTTTTTTAAGGACATAGCTGTTAAGATGGTTAATGGGAAGCCAGTGGATGTGTATATTTGAATTTTCAAAAAGCACTCAATGAGGGATCACACAAGAAGCTACCATTCAAAATGAGGACTTGTGGGTTGGGGGTAATGTATTAGTATGGAATAAGGTTTAGTTAATGGACAGAAAATGGAATGTAGATATAAATTGGACATTTTCAAGTATCTTGGTGAAAGTAAGGACTGCAGATGCTGGAGATCACAGTCGAGTGTGTGATGCTGGCCGTGCTAATTTTCAAGTATCTGGCAGGTCTCAGTACTTAGGCCTTAGCTACTTACAATCTATCCCAATGGCTTAGATGAGGGAGGGGAGTGTAAGAAGTTTTATGATGATAAAATTAAAGCAGTAATTTAAGCTCTGAGAGGGACACAAAGAGTCTGCAGTGGGATATAGATGGGTTGGGTAAGAACATGGCACTTTGAACGTAATATAAGGAATCCAGGCATTAATTAAAGCAATACATAGAAACCATTCTTTGGAGACTTGTGTGCCAGTTTCTGAAAAAGATCTAACCAAATGATGTGAGTTGGCCAGAAAACATTGAAAAATGCTCAACAAGCAATGAAAACTAGAGCTGATAAAAAGCTTGGATTCTTTTTTGCCGCAGACAATGAGTTAATGCTGTTTTCTGTCTCCAAGGAACTACTAAAAGCTAGATTCACTGGACCTTATAAAGTCCAAAAGAAACTCTAACAATTGAATTATGAGATGTGTTCTCCAGACAGAAGATAAAATCAGGGAGGTTATCACTCTAATATGTTAAAGCGATACCATAGCAAGGAAGATAGTCTGTAGTGAAAGAAGTATGGAGTGAAATAAAAATATCAGAATGATTCATGACTAAATTATTAACAATTTAATACTTTAAAGTAGAAATTGAACCTCAAACGTTGACCCACCTGTAGTCAGATTGAATAATATGGAGGTGTTTGTGAAGTTGGAAGGACTATTACATTCTCTCCCAGAGAACTATTGAAGTTACCAACAGAAGCTATTACAGAAGCAATGCATTGATTTATATAAATAGACTAGGTAAAACCTCTTTTCTTATACATGATTTTAAAGTAGTCTCAGACCCAAACCCTCACCCTGCTGAATCCAACCCCTGCTGGATGCAATTTCTCCCACCGAATCTGACTTTCCCTAAACACTGTATCACTTACCCTGCCTAACCATTTGACACCATACCACCTACCTACCTGGTAACCAACTTAACTGGCATCCTATCCAGCTGGCACGTTACTTAGCTGCTACCATATCTTCTGCACCCTAACCTTATGTCCCTACCATTTGATAGAAGCTGTCGAAGTGGCTGTCTGTGGTTCCGAACCTTTCAAATTACAGAATATAACAGATGACTGCTGTGAAAAACTCTTCCCCTGACTGTTTTGCACAACGAGAGAGTAGTCAGTATGGAAGTGTGGCTCCACATTTCTGAATAAGTTCTGATCTGAATCTTGTGTCAGAAATCTCTGTGTGAGATTTCCACTCCCCTCAAGATCTAGTTGCGATTCTTATGGAATTCTAGTGTCATTCTAAAGCACTGAAGACAGACAAATAGTGCAGACAAATCTAGTTGCACGACGGCTGAAGAAAGATCAGATCTACAAAGGTTAAAAATTGCATGGCTCAGTGTTCGAACTGTTGAATGAAAAATAGCAAACAGTACTGGAGGCAGCCATTGTTGTCCTGACATCACTGCTTCTGGAACCAGTAGACCAAATCATCTTTTGTAATTGTTTGCTTCCTCAATTTGATTAAGGTGCTATAAAATTACCTATGAGAACAGCCAAGGAGAACTCATTACCTTTGAATCAATTGAGAACAAGACTTGTGCACACTAGCTTATTGCTTTGTGTACACTCCCTCCAAAGGAAATTGCATTTTCTTGAATTGTTACTTAATCCTGAATGTTAGGATTTCTGGTGCTGTGTGGCTTTTACTTTTGATGGAAACT
Source organism: Chiloscyllium punctatum (assembly GCF_047496795.1). Taxonomy (NCBI): domain Eukaryota; kingdom Metazoa; phylum Chordata; class Chondrichthyes; order Orectolobiformes; family Hemiscylliidae; genus Chiloscyllium; species Chiloscyllium punctatum. The sequence goes on along the minus strand of NC_092746.1, from coordinate 1,449,120 downwards.
TTAACTAAAGACAAAATTTGACACTGAGTGTTTTATGTTCACTAACACCTTTTAAAATCCTAAATGTGGAACCAGAGAGAACAAAGGTGTTATATCATTGGTCTTTTTAAGTTTGTTCTCCTGTACATTCCAGGTAATTTTGTAGTTACCTCTGTTGATGGCAAAACAAATATCACTAGCTGCACTTTAATCTTCTATTCCCCACGTTTGTTTGCAAGCTATGGAAACCAGACTCCCCTCCTGATAATCACAATCAATCATATGCGAATAGTTATTTTTTACACCATTTGTATTGACAGTGACATAACACTGCAACATAAAAGTAATTTAAGATAAAATAATATTAAGGACATGGCTTTTTCCTGATTTTTATTTGTCTACTAGAGCGACAATGAATCATGTACTGTTCTCCTGTGTATGTACTTACATTCTGATTTTCAAGGGGCATCCTTACTGTTGTAAGGAGGATGGGGAGTCCCACAATAATTTTATTGTGATTTGCATGTTACTCTATTTTTGACACTGACTTTGAGGAACCCATTAATGTCATGATATCATGGGTTGACAAGCACACCAATGTATTGTCACCATCACAATCCCACTTAAAGCTCTAGACAGCCTAAAACAAAATTATAATATTGTTCTATTTCTTGTTCCTCTTTCTTCATGAAGATTGATATGGCAACTCTTCTACGATCAACTTGCAACACCTTTATGAAGACATTGGACGAATGCATGCAAATTGCAAATGCTACCTTGAGGCCTGAACTGTTTCACCCGACACCTCCAAGTTCCCCACATGTGACAGTCATAAAACCAAACAGAGTATGTTTGATTTTTAAGCAATTTTTTTTGTGCATTCACTATTGGTAATGGCTCTCTTCAAATGATATATGCTGAATCTCTTTTAAACCTCTGTCTTTTTAACTTGCTCTGGCAGGTCCAAATTGAATGCAATACAGGGTCCTGGAACCATGAGATATTTATTAATAAATTGGTATCATAAACACACTCTCCTTACTAAAGTTACATACTATTTAATGTATTTATTTCTTTGGCTTAGCTCTAGTCCATTATCCTGCGATATGGCTGCTATTAAAGCAATTTAAAAAAAGGAAAATGAAATGAGAAAGCTTTTAATAAATGGGGAAAGAAACTGATCTGATTTCTGTCCCTTTGCTAATATTCCTTGATCCCTTTATGAGAGAAGTAACTACACAACCAGAGAAGGCGTTCGAGAAGGAAAATTCCTACATGGTTGTATTTTTGATGGTTTTTAATATGCATTTTTATAATCATCAAATAAGCTGGGCAGCAAAGAATCTGAAAATATCTCAAACATTTCAACAATAAGTTAAACAAGAATTTTCATGCTCCTGCTCTGCAGTGGTAATGTGACTATTACTTTGCACTGACAGAAGACTGAAGTCCAAAATCATGTTCTGCCTACCTTACAATTGATCAACATTGTGCATAAATCTCAGTGCTGGTGTTATAATTCATTTCAATGTCCTTGGGAGAAAGCATCTACTAAGGCAACACAATTAAATTGGTGGACCTTATAGGTATTTGCAATCTTGCCTAACTTATATTACAGTTTCTGGATATTTTCAAGGTTTGCACATATAATTTGTTCTTTAAATTATCTCTAAGTCTTTTATTTGTGAATTTGCAACCTTCATAAACCTTGGTGAACAGTCCTTCCAGTTTAGATCGTCGAAGTTCCTGCAGATGCCTAGCTCTACATGGAAACTCTCTTCCCCTAAATTACATGCTAAAACTATCTTTTTTTATAAAAGCCAAAATTATTAGATTTTCTGATATGATGTGTGCAATTTACATATATATATATATATATATATATAATATATATATATTTTAAAATAATTTATTTTTGAGTTTAGGTTTGTGTGTAGTGGTATGTGGGCTTTCGTGTCGCTAAAAGAATGTCATGATTAAATTAAAAGGCTTTCTGAAGCCTTTGATTTAAAAAAAAATAGAGAATTTGTGGAGGCTAAGGGGAATTTGTTTACATCAGAAAAGCTTTGCAAGAGAACAAAATAAACACTTTTCAGTTAGAAGGATCTGGAATTGTGTTGCTAGTTGACTTAAAGGAAAAACCCATTGCTTGGAAAACCAGTTTACATTCAGTCTGCAGAATTCCTAGTTGAAGCTGAATAAGTAAACAATTTGTCCGGAAGGAAGCTTCGAACTGCTAAGAAATAGGTTACCTCAGTGGAAGGAATTTAGTTTGGAAGTTCCAGACCAGAATTGTTTAGTTACATTACCGAAGTACAGTTGTATACAGGTTTAAAGTAGAGGCTATCAGTTTCTCAAGACTGGGAATTGAAGCATCGGTTAAGTTGATGGTTTAGTTGTAGATATGATAAAGAAGGGAATTCTCTTTCGAATTTCATTGGGATAAATGGAATTGTATTTTACAGTGTGCTTCAAAATCTTTAAATGTGACACAAAGTAAATAGTTTATTTAATTTTATCTTCATTTCTTTTGTGTCATAAACTTCTGTTTTATTGTCAAAACCAAATCTGAAGCATTGCATACTTGTCAACCTTGTTAAAACAAAAAAGAAACTGTTATTGAGCCAAATTGCAGTTTGGGATCTGACTTATTAGTAATGATATTAGTTGAGATCATACAATTTTATTTTAAGGAGGGAATTGTGATGAAACTTGTATGATTTATGTATGAAAATCATTTGTAGACTTTGGATTTTAAAATAGTAGCCTGTGTGATTGGTTACTTTTGTGATGGGTTGGAAAAATTATCACAATAACTATATCAGGCAGTCTTTCCAGGATAATGACTAATTTGGAATAAGTTAGAGTAGGGACCCTGGACTGGTAACGGAGGATTATTTTTACTGTGTTGGTTTATGACCGGTGGTGTGAGTACTGAACGCCCTTAACTTGTTTTTGTTTAAGGATAGTCAAGGATTGATTTTATCTTACAGCCCCCAGGGAATTAAAATTTTTAGAAATTCTGATGAGTCCTGACTGACGTCAGAAGCAATCATAGTTTCTTTTCAAGAAATGAGTATCAAACCATTTAGTCAAAACACATATTATCATAGGAGGAAACTTAAGTTTTTGCAAATTACAGACCAACAGTATTTGGTTAGGAATTTGCAGATTATTAAAAGCTAAGAAATCCAAGCTGCAGGTTTTGAGAATATTCATTTAAGAAGATTATGTTGTTCACAGGAAACAACAGCTGGGGAGAATCAACTAACTCGAACCTAAATATCAGATATTGAGAGTTAGCTTTTCTGGATTTGTCTTAATTCAAGCTTTATCTTACTGTATGTTTTAAAAGTGTTTTCTCATTGTGTTTTGCATCTGTATGACTTTGGTTTTGTTTGTGAGTAATAAGCAGCTGTTCTGCTGTTAAAGAAACTCTGTGGCCTCTTGTGATGCTGACTGACCCCACACTAACCAAAATAAAAATATGGTCTTATCAGGCCAGATTTCATTCTGGGATCGGACTTGTTCAGTAGTCCCACATGCCAGGGCCATACCAAAATGGTCTAATTGGACATTAATTGATGAATTCAACAATCTGAACTTGTCACATACTTTTGTAGTCTCCATCAGTCTACTAAGTTGGGAATGTTGAAAATTTAAGGACCGTATTATTGTTATACAAGACACATTTAAACTTTGATTGAGATTTAAATGATATTGGTCATATATCTTAATGAAGCAAACTTTTGAAACAGTGAGGTCAGGATGATTGTTACTTTAAAATTCATCAGCAACATTTTATCATTTGTTAAATGAGGAGTTAGAGATGTTGCCATTTTATTCTAATTTGTGTTCTTTTATCATTTTTATAGATTAAACACCATCTTCAATCCAGTTACAGTTGCACAAAAAGGTCAGAACTTATCGCGAATGTTAGACTCGCAGTTTCTCCATTCAGAATTGACATTCAAATTTGGCTACCCATAATTGTTAAAAATCTCAGAGCTCCAAATTATGAATTTCTTTTTCAGTGACTGATAACTCAATAAATGAGGCAAGCTTTCTGTTTTGGCCATGTTTCACAGTCATAAAACTAATAACCAAGGCTTTTATGAAAAAAAAAGTTGATTGAGTTGCTATTATCAAACAATCTTGCCGTTGCTGTGAGGGTAAAAACAAGTGGTGTCATTGTAGACCCAAAGCATGGTCAGTCTTGTTAAAATTGATCAAAATTAGGAACATATAAAAGCAATTAATTTTGGTCAGTGGCTAAAGACAGATTAGTGATGTACAAAGTAAAAACTAGATTAGATTAGATTACTTACAGTGTGGAAACAGGCCCTTCGGCCCAGCAAGTCCACACCGACCCTCCGAAGAGCAAGCCAACCAGACCCATTCTCCTACGTTTACCCTTTCACGTAACACTACGGACAATTTAACATGGCAAATTCACCTATCCTGCACATTTTTGGACTGTGGGAGGAAACCGGAGCACCCAGAAGAAACCCACGCAGACACGGGCAGAATGTGTAAACTCCACACAGACAGTTGCCTGAAGCGGGAATTGAACCCGGGTCTCTGGCGCTGTGAGGCAGCAGTGCTAACCACTGTACCACCGTGCTGCCCACAAGTGCTAGTGCACTTGTTGTTTTTAACTTCTCCATGCCTGATCTGGAGGCTTAATTTCTTCCATTAAAATATTTCCTGGTAGTTAATCTTTGGGAAGATGTTAATAGTTTTGGAAACGGGTAATTTGCCTCCTTACATGAAGCAATTACCTGGAAATGTGGAGGAAGAAAATACTTTTTCCAAACAATAGACAGCGTAAATTTATTTAAAATTCTTTCTTTGCTTGAAAAGGCATAACTTGGAATTTGTTGGATGATAGTATCATATTAATGGTGGTGTAATAGTGAAATTACATGGCTGTCACTGCTAAAGTCCCAAAGAATTTTATTGCTAATGAACGAATTTCAATGAAGGCATCATTTTGTGTGATCTTATTGCTGATCTGATGGAATCTGGAAAAGATATTTTATATAAATAATAAAGTTTATTGTTTATAGTAGGAATGAGCTGAATAACTTTCAAAATGAATCGACAATAGACAAGGCCAACATCAAGACTGTGGGAAGACCACAATCAGAAAATGACAATCAATATCCAGTAAACTCAAGAATGGAAAATACAGAAAATATGGAAGGTATGTTTTTCAATAAATTGAAGAATAAATAACATTTCAAACTGTCAAGAGAGCCATATTGACAAAGCCCTGGAGTGGGTTAAATGTTTGTAACCCTGCTTGGAGTGTGTGGTTATTGAACAAGCTAATGAATGGAATCCTTGACTGTAACCTATTTAAGTTATAAAATTATGTTAGTACAAGTGCACTGCAGTAGAAACACAGTCAACAGTTTTTTTTGCATACCATCAAAAATGGGAATTTTGTATGTAACTGGATGCAGTTCTCAAAAGAAAGTTAAAAGAATTAAGCTAAGCAATGATGTTCAATCCAATGAAGTAAAATCCAATTAGGTAGGCCCAGAGTGGTCCTCTAAAGCACCTTGTGATTTTTCCCCTATTAAAATAAGTGGGTGAAAGCTTGTTGCATGATGAGTGATGTGCAAAACCCCCGTCCCTGCCCACACTGTCTTTGACCAATGAATTCATTGTAATACAGCTTGGGCGGCACGGTGGCACAGTGGTTAGCACTCCTGCCTCACAGCACCAGAGACCCGGGTTCAATTCCCATCTCAGGCGACTGACTGTGTGGAGTTTGCACGTTCTCCCTGTGTCTGCGTGGGTTTCCTCCCACAGTCCTAAGATGTGCAGGTCAGGTGAATTGGCCATGCTAAATTGTCCGTAGTGTTAGGTAAGGGGTAAGTGTAGGGGTAAGGGTGGGTTGCGCTTCGGCGGGGCGGTGTGGACTCGTTGGGCCGAAGGCCTGTTTCCACACTGTAAGTAATCTAATCTAATCTTAATGTTTTGGAGCATTCTGAAAACTCCCTCAACTTCCCTGGAATGCTCACTAATGGTGAAACTACTTTAAATGTACTTCTTGCAGTGATCTGATGCTGCTTCAGTAAAGTATTCTTCCTACAGCATGTAGTTTGCATAAGAACCTTTATTGTTTGAAGTCTCTGATCAGCTTTTTGCATATGTATTGCTTAATGCACCTTGTGACCATTTTATGGGACAACTGGATTTTAGAGTACCGTTTATGAAAGCAGTGAATATTTTTAAGCAGAGTATTCAAAGCTTAGCAAGCTCTTGAAAAATATTACAAGATTTTTAAATCAGCCCAACAAAAGAAAGATTGTACAACCGAAGTAATGGATCCTTCCAAACAATTGCATTTTCTTTTTGTTTCCCATTATCTTTTGTTCTGAACAAGTGAGGTAGAAGAATGAAATCACTGTACTTCATACCATCATAGTATGCAAATTCCTAAGCTGTGCATGGTGCAACTCAGCAGCACTCTGTATCTCCGAAGCTGCCATGCAATACAGGCTCTGCTTCCGTTATGAATGCTGGTGTTTGTTTTCTGCAAATGATGCTGAACTAAAACTGAATGGAGGCAGTTGCAGCTCAGCATTTTTTTCAGTAATCTTCCCAGCTACTCAGAGGTTATAAAGTCCACTTCTTTGAATAGCAGCATTTCACATGCAAGCAAAACTTGGTCTTATCAGGATTGCCACTGAACCTCTTGCAAAGTATGTTAACAGTCATTATCTATACAGTGCTAAAACAAATGAGTCAATGATCTTGGGTTATTTTGGAGTAAATTACTCTTGTTGCAGGAAACCCAAGATGTTTGTATTAAAACTTAGTTCCAGAAAATATACATTGGGTATTTAATTCAGTGTCAGTCTATAATTTATAAGTAGCCTAATCCAAATGAGCATTCTTTTAAACAATGAAAATTTGACTTCTACTAAATCTTTTCTAATTCTGTGCTTTTCTTTCTTGTTGTCATAAAAGCAGAGAGGATGGACAACACTGAAGTAGTGGTTGCAGCTCCGGAGAAGACTGATGTGAATGTTGAACTTCAGCCTTCTGAATTTGCAGACGAAGTTCCCAAAACTGGTGAGGACCTGGGTGACACGAATGCAATGCTGGAAACAGAAAACAGAGAGATTCAGACATTTTTTAGTGCAATGGAACAAAGGTATGAAAAGTATGCATGAGAATCCCCATGCATTACAAAATAAATTGCTTCATTTCAGGAACAGGATTTCAATCATTTTGTTTTTGTAATCACTATACTTTTTTTTAAGCAATCGGTAAATTTTGGTTTATTTAAACTTTGTCTGGTTTCACTCTTTAAATAAAGGACGTGCTTCTAACTGGTTAGTGATGCTTTGGAACATGGACAAACTTTTTTTTCCATAGCATGAAATCCTCTGGGTATGGTGAGATGTTAAGATTTACAGCTGTATTTCCCTTTTAATGCCTTCATTTGAAGTACTCTCATAAAGGAACTGTGACAGATTGCGATAGAAATAATGAAGTTAGGGTTGTCCTCAATCTGTCACTGTAATGTTGATGAAATTCCCAAAGAAATAGCATAAATCACCACTTATGTACTTTGTGTAGAGTTAAGGAGAACCAATATTGAAATTAATAGGTGATAAAGTAAATTAGCATTTTCAATTGTCAATGAAAATTGCAATTATTTAGCCAGAAATTAATCATGGGGGAAAAATAAGTTTCAAAATTAGTCTCTATCAACTGGAGGCTATAATCAAACTGGGACATATATGTTTCAGCTAATCATAACATTGATCTAATACTTGAAACAATCTGAATGGATTTACAGGTCAGCAAATTCTGATTTTGGCTATATGATGCAATTTATTTTGTAAATTTATTCAAATAGCTGATACCTTTTCAACTGACCACCAGTCAAGTAATGTTATCTTGTTTTATTTTGTTATTACTGATTATGCATGGTATTTGCCCAGATTGGACTTCAGTGGCGATATTGATACCATTTCAACTTCCCCATGATAGCATATCCACTATTTATTGATTTTTATTTGAGCTTCCATTATGATACAGTGTTCACTGGAATTTGTTTGTATAGTTCTCAATACTTTCCAATGGTATGCGCTGTTTTCATTTTCAGATTTAATGATATCGAATTTGAGGAAGAGAATGGTATTCCTACTCTACCATTTCTGGAATCTTGCTATGCAATAGTTCCAGTATTAGGTAGGAAATTGCACCTTAATTTCTGCAATATACTTATGGGTAAATTTGAAAGAACCTGCGTGTTCTATCATGGAGGGGGAGTTGCAAGCAACTTATTCTAATACTCCTTTAATTTCAAAATGTTTTCTCTTGTTGGCAAGTAACTTTTTAAAAAATCTTTTAAGTTATGGCATAACCCAAATGTAATAATGCTATAATATTATGTGTGAATCATTTAACCTTTTTAACTTTTTTTGTTAGTAGTAAGTCCAAAGATAGGAAGGCAAAGAAAATGCAAAAAGCATGCAACTTTTAGGATTTTTTTTGTCATACCTCTGAGGTATCTACATTTCTGAAAATGATTGTCTTGTAAGCAAATAATTGGAGGGCTGTCAGGGTCATATATGATGTAACTAAGCAGCTGATTGCTGACAGGGTAGGAAATTGTTGCTGGTGGAAGGTTGACATTTTTGCAGCATGTTCCACAGCCCCATCTGAAGAGAGAGAAAATCCCAAGTTGGACTTTTAAAATTTGCTGCTCTAACTAATAATCAATCTGTTCATAGTATGATTTCTTGGATGGCATGCTAGTTGTATGAAGAAACAGTGGGTCAACTGGGCCTGGATTCACAGGAGTTTAGAACAATAAGGAATCTCATGCAAACATACAAAATTCTAACGGGAGTCGAGGATGATATTTTCCAGGGGATTGGGAATTGTAGTGGTGGTTGTCCAGTAGAAGAAGCCATGGTCCCAGATAAATGGTATGCCATTGCAGATTGAAGGCATACCATACCACTGAACCTGTGGAAGTCTCTACCTCCAAGAGGCTGTGGACACCAAGTCACTGAATGTGATGAAGAAAGAAATTGATTATGAGAGGCTAAAGGTGTCAAGGGGTATGTCATCCGGCACTGAGAACATCAACCATGATCACGTTGAATGGCCAAGGGGGATTGATAAGGCAACTGATCTTCTCCTGTTCCTAATTATTGTGTTTCTCTCTGTTTCTATATAAACCATTGCCCAGCTGAATATTGACTTGTTCGTGTACTGTAAAGTAACTCAGCTTATCTAATTCTGCCAGTCTTTATGTTCTACACAGGAGCACCTTAAAATTACTATGACACAGATCATGGGAAACGTATAATATTATGCCATAATTTATATCACAGATTAGTGCTTTAGAACATTCTGTTGAATCACAGTTGGAAAAGCAGGTGGGTTTAGGGTAGAGTGGTGGGTTGGAAATAGGGTGAGGTTGATCGAAAATGTTGAAATCTGTTTCTTTCCAAATCCACCTGAACTCTCACATTTCAAGATTTAACCAAATCTGGAAGATGGATGGGCAACCAATCCATTCCAAGGATTTAGGTGGTGACTTCAAGTACCGTAACGATGCAGCAAGCCTGACTGTTGTGCAGTTTCCAAGCTTTTACTCCTGGAGGCTGGGGTTCTCAAATATCATGCCAGCCAATTATTTCCTCAAGATGACACTTGACAGATCAAAGATGAGTGGCTTCTTATTATTCTGTGGATCCAGGGAACTGCCTGAAGATCCTCTGTGGTTACCACCTCTCTCCATCTCTCCCACCAGGCTGCAACATCTCACCTTCCCTTCATAACGAGTCCTCTAATCTTCCTATCCCCGGCCCATGTTACTCAATCGCACACACCCTTCAGTTAACCCCCATTTCTGGCATGGTCATTCCTATTATCACAGCTTTCAGAGACCTGCTGTCAGTCCAGTTGAAGACTCCATTCTCAATCAACCCATGTCCCAGATGAAGAACCAATTATTGACTTCCCCAACATGCAGTGGGGTTAAATGTCCGCAGTGTGTCAGGGAGATGTGATGGTAGCGGAGTCCCAAATGATGAATTCCTCATCACCCTGACTTTCTGAACAACCTACTTCCTGAGAGTCTGGTCAGTAAAAATTCAGCTCATAGTGTCATTGGATTGGCATGTTTTACATATGGAAAATCACTAAATTGATGGTGACGAGACAGCAGCAAGACACCCAGTAAAGTTAAATTTCATTCTACCCTCTCCCTGCCCCAAGTTCTGATTGCATTGAATGGAAATCTACTCCTTGGTGTCACGTGAATGTGCTGTGAGTAGTTCAGAGAAGGTTTACCTGAATAATTGATTCCTGAAGAAAGGCTCATGCCCGAAACGTCGATTCTCCTGCTCCTTGGATGCTGCCTGACCTGCTGCGCTTTTCCGGCAACACATTTTCAGCTCTGATCTCCAGCATCACTTTCTCCTTACCTGAATAATGCTTGGTTGCCTAATGAGGTTGTAAAAGCTACACTTGCATCTGCCGGAGCTTAGAGTAAAAGGCAGATTGATCTCAATATGTGATCTTAAAGGAGCTGACAGGCTGGATGTGGAGATGATCTTTGCTTTTGTGGGAGAATCTATAATTCAAGGTCATCATTTAAAAATAAGAGTCATCCATTTAAGACAGAGGTGGTGAATTTCTTTTCTCTTAAAGGATCAGAGGTCTTTGGAACTGTTTTCCTCAAAAAGCTGTGGAAATAGTGTTGACATATTTTTAATACAGAGATGGATAGATTGTTGATAAGGGAGTGTCAGGTTATCAGGAGTAAATGGAAATGTGATCAGTTGTGGAGTATTATTAAATGATGGAGCAGATTCTGGGGCCAAATGACCTCCTCCCAATCCTAATCTGCATGTTTGTATGAATCTATGCATCTATGGGCCTGTCCATAAAAGCCTAATAAGTAAAACTCTTTTCTTGCTGTGCTGCTTGCTTACTTATTTTCTTATGCGTCACTGATTTTTTCCATCAATTCAGAGGAGAACTAACTCTAACCTGGTCAGTTTTGTTTTAAGGAAAACAAACCCTTCTGAGGCTTTTTGTTCTTTCCTTAATGAAACTGTCTTACATGAAAAGAGGAGAAAGTGAGGACTGCAGAAGCTGGAGATCAGAGAGTGTGGCGCTGGAAAAGTACAGCAAGTCAGGCAGCAACCGAGGAGCAGGAGAGTTGATGTTTCGGCCATCATCAGGAATGTGATGATGTGACCATGACCATGGTGTGGAGCAAAGGAGGCAGACAGGGGAAGCATTGCAAGAAGGGAGAAGGAGGACTTTCCCCAGCTATAAATCAAGATAATGTTCATCTCCCTGACTGTGAAGGTTGAGTCACCCTGGCATTTTACACCATTGGATCCTTCCTGTTGAAAGCAGGTGATATTGCATCGTGAGGCAGCAGCGCTAACCACCGAGTCACCGTGTCACCCAAGTTGTCACCTCTTCACTCCAAGGAAACAGTTTGATTATGTTGCTTCAACTCCTTCTTCCCAGGGATGGTTAATTTGTCATGTTTTTAATTTTTTTTATAACAGTTTCTTGTTGCCCCTTTAAACTCATGAAATGTTTTTTTTTCCCAGAAAGAGTTATTGGTAATTTTTGCAATCCTTGAACAATTATTAAAGTACTGAAGTTTACAGTATGTTTCCAACATACCTTGCAATTCTGATTGTCTTACATTATCTCCTGGGATTTGGAGACAACCAGAAAAACAGGAGGAGGAGCAAAAACCAATAGCAGCCAAGCATAGTGAAAAGAACAGTATTGTGAGTCTCTGCCTGGTCAAAAGCAACTTCCCGACCCTGCTTAGACTTGCCATTCCCCAGTTGTATACTCATGTCAGAGTCCCATTTACAATGTTCCCTCGATTAACATCAAGTAGTAAAAGCCACCGTCAAAAACATTCATTCAACAGCTTTAAACAGCATCTCATCAAAAATACAAAAGAAAATGAACAATTCACTTATGTGCAACTCCTTAGTGTCTATGTTTCTGTGCAGTGCTTATTCAAGTGACCAGTGGCTGATGTAAGGTTGCTGACTTATAGCTGGGGGACTTAGGGAGAGATGGCCTTTAAGGTCGACCCTGAGTTTCGCCCTGGGCATAGAGGATCTGACTTTGAATTGCACCATCTCAACATGAAAGGCAGCAGCTTCAGCAGCTGGCTGAGATGCAACAGCTTGCATGTTGATCTTCATGGTTCTCACATCCTCTATCTGAGAGCTCTGCCCTGCAGCTCTGAAACATTAGGGAGCCTCTGCCTCTGCTGCATTGGGAACTGGGACAGTAGCCGGCAGGCACTCTGTTCTTCATTTGGACTGTGCTGCCCGTCATTTCCATGGTAACATGACATAAAACCTGATATTGGTTTGGAGTGGTCCCTTGTGATTGACTGGAGTTTCCCTGCCAATGCATCAAGAATCTGTGTGCACCATCATTTGCATTTTCGTGTATTCATCCCCAAAGAGGTCTTCATCCCCTACAGAAAACTCCTTTATGATCTCACCAGCCAGGGAGTTTGCACGCAAGCTGTCCTACTTCTTTGGTTTATCTCCACTTAGTATATGTTGAATGATTCACTATGCACTGTTTGTAATTCTGTATCAGCGTCTGAAGTTATCAGAGTTTCAGCCCCTGAGCTAGTGGTTGCATGTATAAAGTCAAACAGCAGTACCTCCTTTCTGCAATACTTTTCCACACTGACACTGTGTGACCTTCGAGAGGCTAGTGCAAGGACTACACAGAATCGTCGGAGTTGGCTTGGAGTAGAATGGTGAGGGGTAGGGTGGGAATGAGAACACAGACAAAATCTGCCACAGGGAATGTGGATAAAGACTTTGGGTGGACTACAGAAACATGCTGGTGAGAGTTGCTGGAGGCCTTGGTGTGCTCCTCTTTATGCATCTTTAGAGGCTGAGTAAGCATTCATTCTTAATATCTGAAAACAGCTAAAGCAAAAAAGCAGCACAAGAGGGTGGAATGGGTCATGGGAAGAAAAGCTGGAATTGCCAGGTCCTAACACTTGCAGTTTTCATTTCCTGACATCCTTTAGGGTTAGGAACGAAGAAGGTACAAGACTCAATGATTTACCATCAGCCACAGTGGCCTCAGGAATGTTTAGTGGCTTGACTTTGTGGCATTGATCTCAATGATTTGGTGGACTATCTTCTCGAGGGTGCTGAGCAGATGCAGGCGAGTTGGTCTTCCTGCCTATTGTGGACCACCTTCCCCAGAAACGGAGAGGGCAGAATACCAGTGTCAGTGTGTTAAAGTGATGCATGGTCATCACTGAATAGCTGTGGAGGTGGGTAAAGGTGTATGTAGTGTTGGAATGTTCAGTAAGTGTGTGTGGGAAAGTATGATGTAAGGATGTTAGGGATGGGTGTAGGGGAAGGAGAGAGGTTAATAAAGTTGGGGGGGAGGAGGAGATGGTGGTCCTGAGTTTCAGGATGAGTTAGGAGAAAATGAGGACTGCAGATGTTAGAGGTCAGAGTCGAGATGAGCTGCTAGGTGAGTGATGGGTGTGGTGCATTTGCAAAGTGGCTGGTGAAATGGGTGTGAGATTGATGTGCAATTTCATTCAATCTCTTTAACTCCCAAATGTGACCGTGAAACTTCATTTGTTCTGCGGATTGTCTCAGGGATTACTCTGTGCATTCAGCATCTTTTCCACTTTCTCCCATTTCGTCCGGAGGGAATGTTTGAAAGTTTCCCTGCCCCTGGCTTACAAGTGTCACTTCTAGTGCTTAGATTCCAGGGTTTGCTTCACTGAACTGGGAAGGCCTTTCCCTCAAATACTGATAGATCTCAAGTACAAGAGCAAGAGGTGATTTTGAAATTAGTAGACCTCAACTGAAGTACTGTGTACCACATTATAGGAAAGATGTGAATGCATTTGAGAGAGAGTGCGGAAATGATTTACTGCAGTGGTTCCGGAGATCAGTTATGAGGACGAATTTGAAGAAGCCAGGGCTGTTCTCTTTAGAGATTTTAGAGATAGAGATTTTCAAAATCATAAATGGCTAGATAGAGTAAGTAGGAAGAAGCTGTTCCTGCTTGGAAAATGAACAAGAATGAGAGAGCATGGAACTAAAGTGATGTGCAAGGATGATATGATAAAAGCACACAGTGAGTAGTTCGGATCTGGAATGTATTCCCTAGAAATGTGATGAAGGCAAGTTCATTTGAGGCATTATAAAGAGTATTTGATGATTAAGAATAATATTCAGGGGTAATTGGGATAAAGCAGGAGAATGGCACGAAGTAATGATGCTAGTGTGAAGGGCCAGTGCAGGTACTATGGGCTAACTGGTGGCCTCTTATGCCGTAACACTTCTGCAATTCTTAAAGCTCTCTCTCCAACCAAAGTCTTCCAAAGCACCATTTATCCCAGTTTGCAGCTTTCCTTTTATATGAACTGTGCCTCTCATTGAGAAGGTTACCTGGTTTATATAAATGATTACTCGCATGTTACACAGCACTGTGTAGTCTGCAGAGACTGCTGATAACATTGAGCCTGCTGTAGTTTTTAGTGCAATGTCCCACTAATATAATGGACATGAGGTGGGTGCTCTGACAGCCTAGAAATCTTACTCATTCTACCTCCCCAAATACAGGTGAACCACTGCTCCTGAATATCTCTGATCTATTCCAGGCAGTGATGCAGGTGACTGGCAGAGAAATGTCATCTTTCATTGAAACCTTTGGTTAATTCCACATCCTAGAAACAAATGAGTTGTACTAACCTAATACTTGGTCTTTTAGTTTCTTCCATATAAGATGGAAGTTTGAAAATTTCATCTGTTCATTACCACACAAGACTTTACAAAAAGCATGCTGAAGCAACTTCTCTCTTGAACGGAATAACCTCAGCATCCTCGTCTCCGAAGTTACAGTTTTCAAAAGTAGAGCAAATTTGAGCAAGGTCAGAGAGTTGAATGCATGGTTCAAAGGTGTTTGTGGGATAAATGGATTGCAACTCATAGGAAACTAGTGGGTAAAGTGGGATCTCCCATAGAACTATGCTGGGACCAGTGTTCTGGGGAGTCATGTAACTAGTAGAGGAGGGATAATACAAGGGGATAAGTGGTAAATTATGTATGGTCTAATGGCCTTTTTTTAGAGATGCAGTTTCAAGGTGACCAAGTCTACGACCTAAATGTTCAAGAATTTTTCACTTTTTACCAGGTTAGGAAGGTAAAACCAGTAGGTTAGCTCTGCTATTTAAGGATGATGTTTGTGTAGTAATGAAAGATTACCTTATTTCAGAAAATTCATATGTAAAGGCAGTTTTTGTGTGGAGAAAAGAAATAATATTGTGACAGAACATGACAGGCTGCCTGACAGTGGTTACACTACAGAACAGAGAACACAGGAAGAAATAACGGGGGTACATCAGAAAGCAACTTCAATAATCATAGCTTAATCTTAAACAAATTGCATGAATTGGTTTGGCAAACACAGCCTGGAAAATGAATTTATAGAGTCTATCTGGGGCAATTTCATACAGTTGTCTAATCTTGAGTATTCTACAGGTCTTTTATTCATCCTTGCTGTGGAAGACGTAAACAATCAGAAAAATAAAGTCATAGAGCTATACAACATGGAAACAGGCCCTTCAGTCCAACCCGTCCATGCCGACTAGATATCCCAACATAATTTAGTCTCATTTGCCAGCACTTGGCCCCTATCCCTCTAAACCCTTCCTATTCCTACACCCATTCAAATGCCTTTTAAATGTTGTAATTGTACTAGCCTCCACTACTTCCTCTGGCAGCTCATTCCATACACACATCAAACTGTGTGAAAAAGTTGCCCCTTAGGTCCCTTTTATATCTTTCTCCTCGCACCCTAAACCTATACCCTCTAATTTTGAACTCCCTGACCCTGGGGAAAACACCTTGTCTGTTTACCTATCTATGCCACCCATGATTTTATAAACTCCTATAAGGTCATCCCTCAGCCTCTGCTCTCGGTAAAATAGCCCCAGTCTATCCAGTTGAAAAACAAGAAGTAAAAAGGATGAAGGAAGTTAAAACAATCATAATCACTAGGGAAAAGATACCAAGTAAGGTAGAAAATTGCTGGGCCAAACGACCTGTTCTCTGAAATTTTAAAATGCAGAGATAGTAAATGCATTGTTTGTAATGTTCCAGAGTTTCCTGGATTCTGGAAATGTCTCAGCAAAAATTGTAAATGTAGCCAATATATAAGGAAGGAGGAAGATAGAAAGCTGGAAACTATAGACTAGTTAGCCTAATGTCTGTCTAAAAGAAAAAGTTCAAAAACATTATTAAGGAGGTATTTCAGCAAGATGGTTAGAAAATCATGAAACATTGTTTACTCTGCTTGATTTGTATTGTGAAAAAGAGTTTGCCTAATTCATTAGAGTTCTTTGAGAAAGTAACAAGCAAGCTAACCACCTGGATTTCCAAAAAGCATTCAATATGTTGTCACAGCAAACAATATGGCACAAAGTAAAGAAAACCTCGTGGTGAGGAGAGTAACAAATTAGTTTGGAAAGAAGCTCGGTGAGTTAATAAGGAGCAAAGTGATGAGCCATTTTCAAGTTGACAAACTGTAACTAGAAGTGCAGCAGGGATCAGTGCTGGGGTCTCAACCATATACAATCTCTCTTCTAACTGGTATTGGTGTCTAGGATGAAGTGACTGAAGATATTACAGCTAAGCTGCTGATGATCCAGTTTGTGATGGCTACATCCTATGAATGAATAAATGAAACTGATTTCAATGTCCTATTTATTTTAATTTTGAAATAAATACTTTTCCAACAGCTTGCTTAATTATTTTCAAATCATAAAGGTTAGATAGCTGCTGCAAGTGGTTATGAATTGCAGAGATGTCCTCTTTACCTCTAATTTCAGTTTCAGTATTTACACTAAATCTCTGTCGCTTTTCCCTTACAGATAAACTTGGCCCAACGGTCTTTGCTCCAGTTAAATTAGATTTTGTGGGCAATATTAAGGTAAGTGATGTGTTATTTTATTCCTCAAGGTGTCATTTATTCACTGTTTGTCAATGATTATTTATAAAATAGATTATATCAGCTTTTTAAAACCAATTAAGTTTGATCATGGTTGCAAAGAAGTATTCTATTTTCAGAAAATAAATCAGAAATACATCACTGATTCCATAAGGTTCACTACCCTTCAGAAGATAGTACTGTATGAATTGGAAACTGATGAGGCTACAGTGAGGAACTCTGCCACTGAGGCACTCCTTTGGTTGAAGAGGTATGCATGTGCAGTTTTCTGACCTTTTTTCAACGAAAAAGAACTTCTTCATTTGTTCAGCCCTGAAGACATAGGTTTATATTTGGAATGTGCTTTCATGCTGTGGTGCTAGTGAATCTTGAGTCTTTTCCAAACCCATTCTTCACACATCTCTGACAAACGAGGGGTATCAGTCTGATTGACATGAAGGGACAATCAAAGCGAATGCTGCAAATTGACAGGCTTTTTTTTCATTAAAGGTCCCTAAAGAGTAGTACCTCTGGTTGTTAATTCCACTCTTCTTCCTGTCCCTCCTGTTCCCGAATGCAGTCACTCTTTTATATACGCGCTACATACAATTAGCTCCAAAAGCAAAATTTGAATTGGAGAACTTTCTAAACAGTATTACTGTGTAATAGATAGAGTTGTCTACACCAGTTCACGCTAATGAGAATATGGTTGTCCAGCAGTGAGGGTGTAAATATGTAATTGGATTTTTTTATGATGATTGTAAATAATCGTCATTGTTGCTTCATTGAGCCTTAGAACATTATGAATAATTGGGAAGTTTAAGCATCTGTATACATCAATTCTTTTCAATTGTGGCTGCATTGTGTTGTCAGATTATATGTCCCCCATAGTTACCGCAATGTGAGATTAAAAGAGGCCATTGTGTGAATACTCTAAAACTGATAACAATGTTGACCGACATTGAAGTAAGATCTAATTGTCATTTATGAAGGAAGTTCCTTTCCTTTTGATTTTTCTTTGTTCAGTCTTTCTTCCTTTCAAGACATTTGCTTCTACTTAGATGCTATTGAAAGAGACTGCCTCTGATAGCCCACAGACCCACAAGTACACACAAAAACAGAAATTGCTGGAGAAACTCAACATATCTGGCAGTATCTGTGGAGAGAAAACAGAGTCAATATCTCAAATCCAGCGTCTCTGCTTCAGAACTTCAGATTACTGGGAGGTGGGGGAAAGTGAACTATGGGTGGAGATGGAGACCAGAGAGAGAGAAAACAGCAGTCTGGTAGAAAAAGGGATGGACAATGGTAAGCCGGGGAGAAAGAAAAGCTGCTAATGGGAACTATTACTAGATGAAAATGGGTTGACTGTGGTGAAAGTAGACCGTGTAATGACAAGGCTTGTTGTGTGGGTGTGGGTGAAGGACGTGGAAGAACATACTCAGGCCCTATAATTATTGAACTTACTGGGTTATGAAGACTGGAGGGTTCCCAGATGGAAAATGAGATTGAGTTTTTTCCAGCACGTGCTGAGCCTTACTGGAGAATGGCAGCAGGTGCAGTTTTCCCAAGTATTGAACGATGTGGGCACTGGCAAGAAAGTTGGGAAAGTTGGGTGTGGTCACTGATGAGGGACTTCTCTGTGCTGATGCAATAAGGCCCATTTTCTAATCAAGTGTTGAACTGCGAGATGGGATTCTTGCTAGTGAGCAATGAGAAGTCCATTTGCATGCATTAGCATGTATTAATGTCATATCCTTAGTTAATCTCACATCATTCCTTTGGGAATTCCCATTCTCCCACCTGCTGGATAGCAACCAATTTTGGAGACCCGCGACGAACATTTCAGGGCATGCTCCATGGGCAACGACCATATGCATTCCCCGTTCACAGATCTTGGCATTGGATAGGTACCAATCCTGCTGCATCCGCATGGCATATCTCTGATCCACTTACAATATGGTTCAGCATTTTACTGCAACCCTTTGGATGATATGGAAGACTGCAGAGGGAAGGGAGATCACTGACAGTCAGAACCACCCTGACCACAACGAAGGGACAGTGCAGGATGATAGTTGGCCTGACAGGCTAGGGATGGGTGGGGCTTAGTGTTGTGAGATGAAGTTGTAATTCAGTGTGTTGTGTCGGAACATGTGGAGTCTCTGCACTGATTGGCCTGATGGAGGATGAGGAAGAAAGGAACATTGAGGTTTTGTGTAGGGGCCCCTGATCATCAGGCTGAGGATATAAGTCACTGAACCAAGCATGATCAGCATTGTCTTCCATGCTAATGGGAAGGTAAACGTACATTGGAAATGGCAAAAAGCTGGGACCTAATCTGTGGACAGATTGTGTTTATTTCTGTCTGACAAGCGAGCTGTATGTGAGAAATGCCAGGCTCGCCAAGCTGCAGTTACACTAAAACACTAGGAATCCTGCAGCAAGCATCTCACCCCCAACTCCCCAAAGCCTGTCCACCATCTACAAGGCACAAATCCAGAGTGTGATGGAATATTTTCTACTCACCTGGATGGGTGCAGCCCCAACAACACTTAAGAAGTTTGACAAGAGCCAGGGCAAAGCAGCCACTTGATTGGCACTGCATCCACAAGCACTCACTCTCTCCACCACCACTGACACTCAGGAGCAGCAGTGTCTACCTTCCACAAGATGTATTGCAGACATTCACCAAAGACAGTGGTTAGCATTGCTGCCTTACACCGCCAGGGACCCGGATTCGATTCCAGCCTCGGGCGACAGTCTGCGTGGAGTTTGCACATTCTCTCAATGTCTGCGTGGGTTTCCTCTGGGTGCTCTGGTTTCCTCCCACAATGCAAAGATGTGCAGGTCAGGTGAATTGGCCGTGCTAAATTGCCCATAGTGTTGGGTGCATTAGTCAGGGGTAAATATGGGGAATGGGTCTGGGTGGGTTACTCTTCGGAGGGTCGGTGTGGACTTGTTGGGCCGAAGGGCCTGTTTCCATACTGTAGAGAATCTAATCTAATCTAATCCTCAGATAGGATCTTCTAAACCCGTGACCACTACCATCTTGAAGGACAAGATCAGCAGAAACATGGAACATCACCACCTTCAAATTTCCCCTCCAAGTCAAACATCATCTTGACTCAGAAGTAATTGCAGTTCCTTCAGTGTTGCTGGGTCAAAATAGACAGCAGAAGTTTAGCAAGTCAGCTCATCATCAGTTTCTCCAGGGAAACTAGGGATGGGGAATAAATGCTGGCACAGCCAGCAGTGCACACTAACTGTGAATTAGGAAAAAGAGCAGTGATCTTGTCACTGTTGTTGTGCAGCATTGGCACAGAGAAATGAAGGAGGAACAGGTGCAACCAGCCAGCCCAGTACCAGCGTACATCCAAAACGTCGACATCTCTACTTCCTGATGCTGCCTGGCTTGCTGTGTTCTTCCAGCCTCCTGCCTATCTACTTTGGATTCCAGAATCTGCAGTTGTTTTGTCTCTAGCTCAGTATCAGCAGCAATATCCAGTGAATGCTGAATATCCTCCACATGATGTTACAGCTAAAGGTCTGTTTGAGATGCGCAAGAGGCCCAGAGTCTATCATCCTCAATGCCATTTCTTCCAGATGAGCAAGGCACAATGTTGCTGGCGAGTGAGGGTTCTGCAGGAAACCATCTTTAAATTATGTCAGCTGCTAAAGCAGGAATTGCAGCACGGAGTGAATGGCCGTCTTATCATGTCAGTTTCTGTTCTGATAGACAAATGCAGCTTCTTTGTTTGCTTTTGTTGTTGCTGACTAAAGAATGAATGTTTGAATAATTTGAAGGATTTCCCCTATACTATTGTCTCCCACTGAAGAATGCTGGTCTACACTTGCTACTGAGGAGAGAGTAGCACAGACTTAAACTGGGTTCTAAAATGAGATGAGGCGAAGGATGGGCAAATTGTGTTTCTTGGTTCTTAAACAGCAACAGGTGTAAGAAAGTAGACTTGCATGTAGAAAGTGTCAGCTGTGCCAACATTGTTTTTGGTTGCCTTCCTATATTGTGTGCGATGTGTAGGGCAGCTCTGGACTGCCAGTGCTTGACCTGGTGCCCAGCTGGTGCCAGCGCCAGGGATCTGGGAGGTTCTGGCAGTGATGACCATTCCACCTACAGCGAGTGTATGAATGCAAGGAGCAAGTAACATGTAAACTTGGTGTATCGAGGCATGTTTGGGAAGGTAGCTTGAGAAAACCTGCTAAATATCACTTGTTTACTTAATTTTTCTCCCAATGATACTCCATATTCCATCAGAAGTATGACTGCAGTTGATGTCATGACCAGTTAACTACCTCTGTCCTCACACTTTATTCTTTTTTACTTGTTGTTTATGAGGACCTGAAGGTATTTTTTCACAGGAAATGGCATTGTGGAGTGTGAGGCCAGGTACTAAAAGGGTTTTAAACCCAGTGGGCTGAACACCATCATAGGATGGTCTGTCATATCTATGTCAGCTCTTTGAAAGAGTTATCTTCTTAATCCCACTTTAACAAAAATCTTCAATGTTTCCCCCTTCAAGTACTTATATTCATTTTGGAAAGTTATTATTCAGTATGTTTCCATCACCTTCTGCACTTATTAAAAAACTAATGTTACGCCATGTTCTTTTGCCAGCTCCCTGAAATAATATCATTTTTTCTTGAAAGCAATAGTGTTGTTCATATGCCTTTATTTAGACAAACTTTGCGCCTGTACAATGATTTAAATTGTCAACCTGTTGTACGGAAGCTTTTCAAAGCTATTTAGTTAGTTTATCCATTTTTGTAGATTGCTCTGTTTAGATATTCCACCTAGTGGCAATTTTCAGTATTGCCTAAATCAGCAGAATCCACCATAATTTTAGTGAGTGAACTTGTTCTAAGTTAAAAATCATACAACACCAGGTTATAGTCCAACAGGTTTAATTGGATGCACACGAGCTGTCGGAGTGACGCTCCTTCGTCAGGTGATAGATGGAGCGTCACTCCGAAAGCTAGTGTGTTTCCAATTAAACCTGTTGGACTGTAACCTGGTGTTGTGTGATTTTTAACTTTGTGCACCCAGTCCAACACCGGCACCTCCAAATCAGAACTTGTTCTAGACATTGTTATAAAATATATCAAGAAATAATGAATAATCGTGTGAAAGTCACCATTCTTTTCATTGTCAATGTTTACGTGACAGAGGGTTAAAGTTTCTGAAAGGATTTCTGGAAGAAGTGAACAATGGAGAAAAGGATATCCAAAAAGCACTAAGTAAGTCTGCATTAACCACTGTTTTTGTGGGATTGCCTTTTTGTTACTCTGTTTAATCAACGTAGCAAAAAGAGATAGAAAAAGGCCAATCAACAAGAAAGAACCTGCATTTAAATAGCACCTTTTCTTCTCCTTGGAATGTCCCAAAACATTTTATAGTGAATGAATTACATTTTGAAGAGTGCTCAGTAGCTGTCAAGTAAGCAAACCCAACAGATTCCTGTGACAACAAATATCAATGAGATGCATACAATCCATTTGGTGCTGTCTTTTGGGGTAGATTTTGGGCAAGACAACTTCTGATGTCTCCTCTGGATCATTATTGTGCACCCACCCACCACACACACACATACACACACACACACACACACACACACACACGCACACACGCACACACAGCAAGATGAAGCCACTGTTTAATTTAAAAATGTGAGTGCAAATGAACATTCCACAGTGTTGTCACATGGAGACAGGCAGCCAAATCAATTCAAGTTTTTGACCAAAATAGTAAAAATTAAAACCTTCAAAGAGTGTCAAAGTTGACCGTAGAGCTTCTTAACCAGGCTTTTTGAATAACCATTCCTGGACTCTCTGGTTAATCAATACTAGACATCAGTTCGTATCTTAAACAAGAGATTTAGCAGCTTCTTAATAATACAATGTCATTAGTAAAGCAAAATTAAACAAACATATAATTAGTATATGCTTTAAACCCCAAAAAAGGCAGCTCAATGGCTCAGTGGTCAGCACTGCTGCCTCACAGCACCAGCGACCCAGATTCGAAACCAGCCTCGGGTGGCTGACTGTGTGGAGTTTGTACATTGTTTATGTGTCTGCATGGGTTTCTGCCAGATGCTCTGATTTCCTCCCATTGTCCAAAAATGTGCAGGTTCGGTGGTTTGGCAGTGCTAAATTGTCTGTAGTCTCCAGGGATGTGTACGCTATGTGGATTAGTCATGGGAATAGTGTACGGGTCTGAGTGGGATGCACTTCAGAGGGTCAGGACAGATCAATAAGCTGAATGGCCTATTCCTGCACTGTAGGGATTCTATGAAAAATGTTTGTTTTCAGTCCCATTTACATAAAAGACAGACAGAAAAACAAACACTGTTAAGGGATAAGTAAAAGAAAATAACAAACTGACCAGATTGCTTAAGCGGTTTACATGGTGTTTTGTTCCACAGGCATAGATGATGTTTTCTTGGTAGATTTCCTAAAGATGTCAAGCAGTGTCACCTTTACAGTTTACTCAGATAATGGCAGTGATACTTGGTTTTCTATTCTCTGAGCTTTGAAGAGCTGCTCATGGAATGTTAGGCAGGGAGCTTACAAATCTTCTGCTGTAGTATCAACAGCTGGATTCCTTTTCCAGAGGAAAAATACTGTCCAAAATCAAATACAAACTCATTCAAGGTCTGCCATCTGCTTGAGCATAAGGTATTTTCCAGACTTGCTGGAACCAATTCTCTTGTTCTAACCTCGTTAGTAGAAACTTCTACTATCTGTTTAAACACAATGCTAATCCATGGTAACAAAATATTTACAGAAGCTTTTTAACCAGGAACCAACTTACAATTAATTTCCAGCCTTGGCCTTGTGAATAAACCTGTTTGGTTTTATTTTCCTTTTAACACAAGCTATTACCCCATTGTCCAAATGTCATATTAAGCTCTCAGTTTTTAGTTCACAGCTCCAAATCAAAATTGATTTTAAAAAAAGGAGAAATTGGGGTGGGCTCTAACAACAGAATGTGATTTGGTAGTGCACTAACAAATTGGGGGAGTTCTGTACTTGATATTAGGAAATATAAATCTTCTTTTGACGAGCTGTATCTTTCCAGGGATACCTTTGCTTTTGTGACAAGGGAGCTGTGTCTCACTAAATCAATTCAAAATGAACCAAAAGTCAAAATCCAGTTGCTAATTAAACTGGACAAGATCCTTTTTCATTGCTCTACATTTTGTAATCTGGTAACCTGTGCTCACTCTTCGTTTTCGTTTTCTTATACCCTGAACTTAATTATATGCTAGAGGTTGTAAGGCAAGATTAAGGAAACAATAAGGCTACAGTTGTGCTGCGAATCATTTGGCACAAGTAGTGCATTTCCTTTCTTATTGGAGTAGCAATATTTTGGAGGCAATTTTTTTAAAAGCTCCACTACAGATGAATATAGCTGGAACACACCCCAACCCACCTGGCCCCACTCTGTATACATTCTGTGTGCTTGCCACCCTCTGTGCTTCTTCCAGTGGTACTTCACTGGACAAGATCTGATTAATGCGATAAAGGTTTTACTGTATCTATAATTCACTCTGGAGAGGTGGGGTACCTCATTGAAATATTTAAATCAAGCTTCCATAGATTCCAACTATTATTTTGAGTTCTTAAAAATCTATATTTAAGACAGAAATACTTGTATTTATGTATTGTCATTGTTAGCCTTGGAAATTTCAATTGTATTTTACAGCTAATGAATTGACTTTAAAGTGTAGTCAGTGTTACTACAGGCAATCGCAGTAATGAGTTGTGACCTTAAGTGGCTGAGCAATAAAAGCTGCTTTTTGAATGATAATATGGGAGCATTTAATTCTACTCAAGAAGACGGATACAGAACTGGCTCAAAGGTACAAGACAGAAGGTGGTGGTGGAGGGTTGTTTTTCAGAATGAAGACTTGTGACCAGTGGAGTGCCATAAGGATCGGTGCTGGGCCCTCTACTTTTTGTCATTTACCCAAATGATTTGGATGCGAGCATAAGAGGTACAGTTAGTAAGTTTGCAGATGACACCAAAATTGGAGGTGTAGTGGACAGCGAAGATGGTTACCTCAGATTACAACAGGATCTGGACCAGATGGGCCAATGGGCTGAGAAGTGGCAGATGGAGTTTAATTCAGATAAATGCGAGGTGCTGCATTTTGGGAAAGCAAATCTGAGCATGACTTATACACTTAATGGTAAGGTCCTAGAGAGTGTTGCTGAACAAAGTGACCTTGGAGCGCAGGTTCATAGCTCCTTGAAAGTGAAGTCGTAGGTAGATAGGATAGTGAAGAAGGCATTTGGTATGCTTTCCTTTATTGGTCAGAGTATTGAGTACAGGAGTTGGGAGGTCATATTCCGGCTGTACAGGACATTGGTTAGTCCACTGTTGGAATATTGTGTGCAATTCTGGTCTCCTTCCTTCGGAAAGATGTTGTGAAACTTGAAAGGGTTCAGAAAAGATTTACAAGGATGTTGCCAGGGTTGGAGGATCTCAGCCAGAGGGAGAAGCTGAACAGGCTGGGGCTGTTTTCCCTGGGGGGTCGGAGGCTGAGGGGTGACCTTATAGAGGTTTACAAAATTATGAGGGGCATGGATAGGATAAATAGGCAAAGTCTTTTCCCTGTGGTCGGGGAGTCCAGAACTAGAGGGCATAGGATTAGGATGAGAAGGGAAAGGTATAAAAGAAACCTAAGGGGCAACTTTTTCACACAGAGGGTGGTACGTGTATGGAATGAGCTGCCAGAGGATGTGGTAGAGGCTGGTACAATTGCAACATTTAAGAGGCATTTGGATGGGTATATGAATAGGAAGGGTTTGGAGGGATATGGGCTGGGTGCTGGCAGGTGGGACTAGATTGGGTTGGGATATCTGGTCGGCATGGACGGGTTGGACCGAAGGGTCTGTTTCCATGTTGTACATCTCTATGACCCTATGACATAAGGCCTCCATTTGGCACCTAATCCATTAAATAATCAATCCATTGTTATATGTCTCCTTCCATATAATTCTGTTGTTTAATACAGTATTCTTTAATTAGCTTAAAGAATTTAAGTGGGTCAGCGCAATATGTGATTTTGTTTTCTTTAGTCTTTAATTGGATGTGATTATCAGCATTTGCTGCCCATCTCTCGTTGCCCTTGAACTGGTTGTCTTGCTGAGCATTTTCAGCAGGCAGGAGTCAGTCACGTTACTGTGGGTCTGGAGTCACCTGTAGTCCAGGTAAGGATGATAAATTTCCTTCCCTGAAGAACATTAGTAAACCAGGTAGGTTTTATGGTCACCCTCATTAACACAAGTTTTCAACTTCAGATTTGTCGATTTGAATTTAAATTACACAAGCTAAGTTGGTGGATTTTGAAGCCATCCCATGAGAGTTAGTCTCATCCTCTGGATTACTAAACCAGTGATATTGCCACTACACTCTGGTATAACATGAGGAAAGGTGATCTGTCTTTTCTGCATCAGTGTCTAAGAAAGGGTGTATCTACGACTATTAGAATGGTGAAGATGAGGTCAAGTACAGTTTTTCCCTCTGGTTCCCTCAGTACCTCCCACAGACCCAATCTATGTACTTTTAGGATTCAGCCAAGTGGTGGTGTTACCAGGGTATTTCTCATAATATACATTGAAGAATTCCACCCAGAATACATTGTGCCCTTGCCCACTCAGTCCTTCTTTCAGTGGTACTCTATGGAGGAAACCTGATTCACCAGCCAAGGAGGGTAGTAGGAAGTAATCCGAGGACATTTCCTTGCCCACATTTGACCTGAGGTCTTGAGACTCCACGGAGTCTGGATTTATTGTTGAGGAATACCGGGGATCTGCCTTCTAACTCCCAACCCTGGTTGGACTGAATTGCTAGTGGGGTGTGACATCCCAAGATTGGGTGTGTTGGTATTGAGGCCATTGTCAAACTCTCAGAATCCTGCCTTCCTAACAATGTCATGCTGTTGCTTGCTCTTCTTATGTTGGCATAAGCCCCCTGATGTTATTAAGGATGACTTTGCCTGATTGACAAGGCTGGGTTTTATGTTGCCATTTCTGGTGCCTGGCTTAATGTAAGGTGTTCATTCCTTTCTTTATACTTTGTGGTTGTTTGATACAATTGAATGATGTGCTAAGCCATTTCAGAGGATATTTCAAAGTCAGCTTCATTGCTGAAGGCCCGGAGTCACATGTAGGACAGACCAGGTAAGCAATGCAGCTTTCCTTCCATAAAAGATGATAGTGAACCTGATGGATTTTTCTACAACAATCAACGTTGATTTCATTGGTAACTATTAGACTAGCTTTTGATTCTAGCTTTATTAATTGAATTCAAATTTTCACTTCCATGCTGAGACTTGAACCCATGACCTCAGACAATAAAGCTGATTGTCTGGATTATTAGTTCAATTATATCACCACACTCAAACAGTCAATTATAACAATTAAGAGCAAGAGCATTAAGTTGATCTACCCTGCTCTTCTACAGATCTACTCAGTTAAAAAAAATTAAAGAATGTTTCATTTTCTTGCAATCTCACTCCTATGATACTGGGGGATGCCAGTCACAAAATACTTATGCTGATTAGTGGGAGATTTGATGCCACCTTTACGTGGCTGAATTTACATGGAAAAGTATTTGTTGAAGCCAGGGCTGTGTGTAGGACATTCTGTGTACTACATCTAGATTCTGGCAATAGCTATAGCTTCTGCATTTGTTGATATAATCTTTTTGTTATATTTCCATGATGTCAGTCTATTGTTTGACAGATTGCTGATGTGCTTCAGACTGAACATTGGCTCCTGCAGTTGTGTATAACTTTTATACATTTTTTAAATTTCCTGTTAATTTCCTTTGGTTCTCTTGTTTAGACACATCGTACAGTAGAACATTACGCCAATATCACGGTTGGGTCGTTAGAGGTGTCTTTGCAGTAAGTTTTTTTCTTTTCAAAATATGGCTTGTATATTTGAATATTCCTTTTTCCAGTGAAACCATTAATAAATGCAATTGCCTTATTCTCACATTCACAGTTGGCATTAAGAGCAGCTCCATTTTATGAAGGCTTTATGGCAGCTCTTGCTGTAAATGAAGGAGATGAACAGAATGAGGCTTTCTATGAAGGAATGAAGAGAGATTTAAGCCAGTATCTTCCGGCCATGGGGAAGCAAATAGAGATCTTGGATGCTTTGTATGAAGAATATAATTTAGAATCCGATGAAGTGGTATAATGATAAATTACTGTTCCTCATAATGTTGATTGAAAAGGAAGAAATGTGACATTTTTCGGTCACCTTTCACCAAAAATGAAATGTGCAGCAAAATATTAGTTTCTGTTTTAGCCAAGCCCTTTGCTTTCAGTTGAACTACATTCTGTTATATTCCAAAACTTTATGTGTGTGCTCTGTAATGGACGATGGAGGTATATTTCTGCATGCGTGTTTGAAGGTAGTGGCATATTTAGTGAGTGCTTTTCATCCAAGTATATTGGAGTTCAGATATGTCACCTTATTCCTTGAAAACCTCCTAGCAAAATGACCACCAGGGCCTGAAAATTTACAAATTAACTTGAAACACTGATCACTATTTATGTTTGATGTCATTGCAAGTTCATCCTGAAAATAATTGCTTGTTCTCTATTTTGTAAATTTGAGTTCTTAATGCCCTCTAAGACATTAAGATACGAAGACTTTTCTTTGTATTGAATCTGCTTGAATATGGTACGTTTCACATGTTAGAGATCATGCAAAGACACAATGAGCTTAAGCAGTGGAGCGGTGTCCACCAATGCTGGAGAAACCTCAGCAGGTCTGGCAGCATCTGTGGAGAGCAAAATAGGATAATGTCTTGGTTAATTTAGTTCTTCGCTGAAGAAGAATCAAATAAGACTCAAAACATAACTCTGTTTCTCTGTCTGCAGATGTTGCCAGATCTGAGTTTCTCCAACATTTTCTGTTTGTTTCAGATTTCCAGCATCTGCAGTATTTTGCTTTTCTTTGAGCCATTAATTGACATAATGATTGAAAAATATCACCCAAAAGCAGATCCAGTCAGTCCAAATCTAATAATGTATGAATTTAATATAATTTATGATGTGATAGAGAATTTTGATTAAATCAATGGACATAATTTTAATCTATTTCATAACCTGCACAGCTATAATGTAATTATGTTTTAAATATGATTTGTGGAGACTGCCACTGAACTTTATTTAACATGAAAGCTAATTTGAGAATATTACAGCAGAAACACTTCTGACCTCTGCTCGAAGCAGCAGAGTTGTTTCGGCTAGGTCTGTACACACTAATCCATGCAACTCTCCCTACTTTAGCTGTTCCAGTCCAATGTTTCTGAAGTGAAGTGATAAGTTGAAACAGTATTCTACCTAATTATGTAAAGGGACAGAAGAATTAATGGCCAAGGCACGTGCCAAAGTAATCCATCTCCAATGCAATTTGCATGCACAGGCTTCTGTAGACAACTGACTGGAACACAAGATCAACTCCAAACCTAATTGGGGAAAAGGTCTGAGCTATAAAAGAACCTAGAGAATAAGTTGACATGAACATTTCAAAATTATTACTCAATGTAAAGAAGTTGCCAACACTTTTCTTTGGCAAATTTATGGTCCTGCCAACTTATCACCTGGGGTAACTGAACTAACTTAACCTAGTCTAGATTTTAGAAGTCTTTCTACGATGCAGTAAATGGACTTAGCCTGTAATTATAGCCATGAGAATTTATTTAACTGAAATTGCACTGTGTGTACCTATTGTGTGTGTATATACATATATATGGATAAATTTTGTACTTATTTAATAAAATGTTGCATTTTTCTTATATTTTTTGATATAATTGGATTGTTAATGGGAACACGTTGACAATCATAGCATCTTGAATGAGTAAGGACCTTCCAGTTCAGAATCAAATGACTGCTAGAAATGCAAGAGAAAACAAATTGGCATTCAAATACATTTAGATCTTCAGACAATCCTCCTTTTTATATAATTATAGGACAAAGAAACTGACCCAAAATTACAGGAGGTATGCTTCCTCAGCACTGATCAAGTTCAAAATTACAAGGTGCTAATTAACTTAAAGGAGAGATGATGCTGCAGAGGTATTATTAATCTAGCATTAGATATACCTTCAGGGTCCAGGGTTCGATTCCAGCCACGGGCGACTGTGCAAACTCCACACAGACATTCTCCCTGTGTCTGTGTGGGTTTCCTTAGGATGCTCCGGTTTCCTCCTACAGTCCAAAGATCTGCAGATAAGGTGAGTTGGCCATGTTAAATTGCCAATAATATTAGGTGCATCATTCAATAGGAAATGGGTCTTCGGAGGGTCAGTGTGGACTGGTTGGGCCGAAGGGCCTGTTTCCACACTGTAGGGAATCTAATCTAACCTAATCATAAGTTCACTGTGCAGGCTTCATGCTGAAATAGGGTTAATCAAAGCCAGATCATAACTGCCTGATGAGATCATTTCTCACTGTACATTGTGGAAAATCAGGAATCATTCTAAGGCCATGTCTGGCAAAATGAGTGGTACTTGTCACTAACAGGATGCACTAATAGACACTCTGCATCTTTCACAATTGAGTACTATGATATATGAATTTCAGAGCCAGTGTGATACCAAGTGTGTGCTGCACATCCTTAAGATAGATCTTAGCAAACAGCACGTCCATTTGGGTATTCTCAATCAGTGAGGTACTGACAATAACCAACAGTCAACACTTACAAATGTCCAACATTCAATGTGACTCTGCACTTGGACAGTATTTGCTACATAACCCCGTGTGTGTAAAAACATTTTGGTGACAATCAGTTTAGAAATTGTTCTCATCTCAGTCCTAAGATGTTTGCCCCATATTCTTCGACTGTGATCCCTGGTTCTGGACTCCCTG
Source organism: Chiloscyllium punctatum (assembly GCF_047496795.1). NCBI lineage: Eukaryota > Metazoa > Chordata > Chondrichthyes > Orectolobiformes > Hemiscylliidae > Chiloscyllium > Chiloscyllium punctatum. The sequence goes on along the minus strand of NC_092746.1, from coordinate 1,418,215 downwards.
CCAAGGCGGGGATCATCTTGAATATACCCTGTCTATTCTGTTTAGAATTTTGAAAGTTTTCATGAGATAACTGCTCCTTCTTCTGAACCCCAGCAAATATACTCCAAACTGATTCAAACTCTCCTCATCTGCCATCCCAAGGATCAGTCTGGCCAACTTCCACTGCACTCCCTCTACAGCAGAAACATCCTCCCTTAGATAAGTAAACCAGACATTGTACACTATTTTCCAAATGTGATCTCACCAAGGCCCTGTGTAATTGTAGCAAGATATCCCCACTCCAGTACTCTAATCTTTTCACTATGAAAGCCCCCATTTGCCCCCTTCACCACTTGCTGCACTTGCTCGCTTACCTTCAGCAACATACATGAAGACATCCAAGACTCATTGCACATTTTTCCCCTCTCAGTTTATAACTATTCAGATAACTGTCTTGCTGTTTCTGCTACCAAAGTGGATAACCTCTCTTTTATCCACATAATACTGCATCTGTAATGCACTTGGCCACTTAGTCAACTTCTCCAAATCACGTTGAAGCATCTCGGTGTATTCTGTGTCATGTACAAATTTGGAGGTATTACATTTAGTTCCTCATTGACATAATTTTGATATATTGTGAATAACTGAGATCCAAGCACTCATCCCTGCAGTACAACTGCGTGCCATTCTGAAAATAACCTGTTTATTCTTACTCTGTTTCCTGTGTGTCAACCAGTTTTCTATCCATCTCAATACACCACCCACAATCCCATGCCCTCTGATTTTACATGCTAATTTCTTATGTGGGACTTTGTCAAAAGCCTTCCCTGAAAGTCACAACATTCATCGATTCCCCTGCTCAACCTTACCAGTTACATCCTTGAAGAACTCCAGTAGTTTTGTCAAGCATGATTTCCTGTTTGTAAATCCATGCTGACTGTCAAACCCTGCCACTGTTTCAAAGCGTTCTGTTTTGAATTCTTTCAAAATGGACTCTATCGTTTTCTCCACTACCAACGTTAATTGATTGATCTATAATTCCTGGTTTTGTCTCTGCTACTTTTTTTCAAACAGCAGGGTTACATTAGCTACTCTCCAATCTTAGGAACTATTCCAGAGTCTATAGAATCTTGGAAGATGATCACCAATGCATCCACTTCCTTAAGTACTCTGTAGATATAGATTCTCAGGTCCAGGGGAATTATTGACCTTCAATCTCATCAACTGCCTCATCATTTACCCACTAATTCTTATTTCTATCAGTTCCTCCCTTTCACTAAATGCTGTGTTTCCCAGCATTTCTGGTAAGCTTTGCGTGTCCTCTTTTATGAGCACAAAACCAAAATCTGTATTTAATTGGTCACCCATTTCTTTGTTCCCCATTATAAATTCCCCTGCGAATGACTGATAGGGATCTTCACCTAGCTTTCTCTTGACATACTAATAGACACTTCTTCAGTTAGTACTTATGTTTCCTGCACATTTACTCTCATACTCTCCCACTGTAATCAATCCCTTTTGTCTCCCTTTGCTAAATTCTGAACCGCTCCCATCCTCAGATCTGTTTTTATTTTCAAACCAATTTATAACCTCTTCCTTGGTATCAATGCTGTCCTTTACTTCCCTTAAGCCATGTTTTGGCCACCTTTCCCGTTTTACTTTTGCACCAGACAGAAATGAGTAACGTTTGCAGTTTACCCATGCATTCTGAATGATTGCCATTACCTTTCAGTTAACTGTCAGTCATCATTAAATAGCACATACTTCGTTGGCAATACATCTACCAAGCAGGGTACATTTGTTGATGTGTCAGCACTCTCCTCTCAGGCAATATGAACATTGTTTTCTGCTGGGTATTTCACGCAAGTTGCCCTGCTGAGCACAAGATGAAAGTATTTGACACAATGCTTCTTTTTTTAAACAATAATTACATTCTGTATTACTAAAGAGTTCATTATTCCCATTTTTGAAAACCTTTTCTCAAATGCAACCAACCATATTGAGAAGCTGGCTGGGCTTTAGATTAGTCAGCTTCTGGTAGCCGTCCATCAGCAGGAAATGGTGAAAGAGGCAAAGATTGGGTGTTAAGTTGAAGGTGGAGACCGGATTTGCTGCAAGAACTCAGTAGGGACATTATTATTGGTTGGGAACCTGGAGAGATTGGCAGAGGCTGGGGTAATGTTAGGGATGGGTTAGAGTGATTTGTGCTTTGAAGAACATTGGAGGGTGCAGGAGACATTAGTGCAACAGTAATGTGGGGAGAGATGCAAGAGAGGACATTGAAGATGGTGGCATGGGGAGGGGCTGGAGAAGTAGGCAATCAATGGGGTCGTTTATTGTTGGGGGTGGAGCCAAAGTTCAGCGGTCAGTTGGACCATTGATGGGGAAGGGGAAGGATTTTGAAAAGAGTATTAATTTGGGAGGGTTAAGGCAGTTACTGATTTGTGGGGGACCACTGGAGAGGTCTGATGATGAGGTGAATCATTGGTATCTTAGTCTAATATGGACTAATTGATGCTGATTGATTGACATAATCAGTCAGTAGCTCTGTCATTTTATACTACTGTGGCCATAACAGAAATCACACTCTTCCAAAGCTGAGGTTGCTATCCTATATCAAGCCCTATTCCCCATCACCTCACCGACCAACAGTATATTGTCTCCAGGTTCTTCAAATTTTCAGGTCAAAAATCCTAAAATTATAACTTGATGCAAAGCAGGAGTCAGTGATGGCTCTATGTATTTATCCAACTCTTTTGGAAGTTATTGATGTGCTTTTCCCATCCTTGGTGAAGTACACTCCAGATAATAACCACAAAACATTCAATGGTATGATTAAATCCCTGTAGCCTTGCCTCCTTCAATCTGTGAAAATTAATATAAGGTTTGCTAGATGATAAAAGAGCATGGTCCACCCAGTTTGCTTTCTGTGTTTGCTGATGGTCATACAGATTTTCAGCTCTTCTAAAAAGATTCAACGTTATTCTGTTCACTCAATTTTTATTTGAAATTATTTGCTTTCCTTTTTCAGGAGAAAAAGCAGCAAGTGACAGCTTTCAAGTCTTCATTACTGTTAAGTGAGGTTCAGTTTTGGTAAAGGTCAAATTTTCTCCATATGGTCTGTTTCAAAATGCAAGATTTGATGCCATAGACAAGAATAATCTGTATGCTTATTCACGCAACCAAACTGGTACCCTTGCATGACACAAGTTGTTGTAAGTGCGGGCAATAGAAATGCAGTATTTGAAGCATGTTTTATAATACTGTTACAACATTCAACTCCATCATCAAATCTTCAGCAATTAGGGTCTGAAGACAAGAGGAACCAATTGAATGTGTAAGCTGGCATGTTGCTCAACTTCAACTGGGAGCTAGACATCACCTCATTGATGTCTCACCAAGAGCAATGCTATTCAGCTCAATACTTGGATGAATTTCTTGTGGTGGCAAACATGACCTCACCCCTCCCTAGCTCTGCGAGCACCTCCACCCCACAATCCTCCAAAATATGATCATACAAAGCAGGAGCAGGTCATTCAGCTCCTCATTCTGTCATTTAATAAGATCATGGCTGATCCAATCGTAATCTCAAATCTGCATTCCCACCCACCCACCGATGACCTTTCATCCCCTGAATAAGGATCTATCCATCTTTATCTGCCTTAAGAATATTCATGAATAAGAAGAGAGTTGAGAGTTCCAAGATTCTCAGCCCTCCGTGAAAAATAAATCGCCTAATCGATTTTAAAATGGGCAATCCCTGATCTTTAAACATTGATTTGCAGATTCCCCCATAAGAGGAAAATTATTTTCTGTCATTACTCCAGATATGGTCTCCAGTTCCCTTTGTAACTGAAGAATAATCTCCATACTGTGGTAATCAACTCCCCTTTTGATAAATGGTAAAATTCTATTAGTTTACCTCTGCATTCAGCCACTTCTCTGCAGAGCTCCCCTTGTGGCCTTGCAGAGGTAGTTTGCTATGCCTGTACATTAACCATTTTTGATTCTTTCCCTAGGGTACCCAGGTCCCTCTGCAGGTATTTGCATTCTTCCAATTCTGGTCATGGAACGTCTTCAAATTTATGTGGCTGGCCTACAGTCGTTTTGCCCAAAACCCTGGAATTCCCTACTCAAACTTCTGCATTATTTTCCTCCTCAAGCAAGTTGTTGAAACCTACTTGTTTGACCAAGTTTTTGGTCAGCTACCCTAATATATCCTAACATGGCTCTGTCATTTTGTTTTCTTGTGAAGCTTTTTGGATTGTGTTATCAAATTAGCGGTTCAATATGAATGCATATTGGTGTGTTCTAATGCACTGGTGCAATTCCTATCCTTTCTGTGTTGTTCTACATAGTAAGCAGTCTGGAAGTTGGGGAATTGTGGATTCGGAATGATTTGAGATCCTACTTAACCATGTGAGCAATATGAATTGAACCAACTGAGGAGTTGCTCTAACTTACCTCCCTTGACATGCTCAATCTTGCAAATTAATTGTAAAATTGGACACTCTCCCAGCACAAGAATCTTAGCAATTATTTTAAATAATTGGGTGGTTAACACAATGAGCATTGATTTTCATCACAAATACTAGGACAAGCATAGGGGAGCCATAGAATAAGACAAACTACGACCTCATATCATCCTGGAGCAGTTTCACTTTTGTATAATTTCAACTACATCAAAATTTCAATTGTTATCCTCAATTGCTGTCAACTTTGATTTATTCATATGACTTGTGTAGTCCTGATTAGAGAGTTATGCAGCAGTGAGAGAGAATAAAGAGAGAAGGTAGAGGAACAGTGTGGATCTGATCAAAGATACCAGCAGGACCAAGGAAGAATGAAAGAGAGAGAGGAAGTAGGAAGAAAGTGTAGCAGCAGCAGTATTGGAGAATAAAAGGGTGAGAGAGAGGGAAACAAGCATGGATCTGATTTGTGTATTTCCACAATGGCCACAGTAACACCACAGGACAGCAAGTAATTGATTGCTTGGTGAGTATTACTGCTTTTTTAAACTCTAAGCTAGCATCAGGAATCTATAAAGTAATGCATTACTTTAGTAGCTTGACTAGTTAAGCTAATTAATAAAATTTCAGTCAGGCTAAACATTACCCACAGTATGAGAGTATTCATGCAGAGCTGATTTAGAATCATTAATTAAAATTAATAGTTTATACAAAGGATCAATTAGATTACAAAAGAGTAAAGACAGATTGTTTTTTTAGATCACCAATGGGCAACTGGTCCCTGTTTCTTAGAATTCCTCTGTCACATGGGACTTAACGTGGGTCTCAGAGGTTCGTGTGTTTAGAAAGTGTCTCCAACTGACTGAGCTCAAACACAGGATGTGATTTGGGAAAGATGGGATTTCTTGGATCACATGTTCCAGCAGGTAGTCACCCCACGGTTAGTAGGAGTTGAGGCTCATAAATAGTTGGTGAACCAGAAAAGTAGGAAGAGGCAGAAGTGTAAAAAAATCCTCAGGTAACTCAAGCACGTACTCAGTGGTGGGAGTGTAGTCCAGACCATGGTACTGATGGATAAGTTGTATGGGAGAGCAGCAATGAATTGAAATGCAGTCATTAAAGGAGATTCCATTGTTAGAGAGACACACAAGCATTTCTGAAATCATAATTCTGAGACCTGCATGGTGTGTTGTGTCCCTGGTGTTAGGATAACAGATATCATGGAGAGGATGCAGAATATTCTAGAACAGTAAAGAAATGAGCCAAAAGTTGTGGTACCAATGGATACCAAGGACACGATTTCCTATGGTGAAATTTCCTGAAGATAGTGGCGCACATCAAAGGGAGTTATCTCAGATTATTCTCAAATCCACATCCTAGCTAGAATAAAAATAAGATGTGGAGGAACAATGCATAGCTGGAGGCATTGTGCTGGAGGGAGTGCTTCAGATTCATGGAACTTTGGAACCAGTTCCAATGAGACACCATTTGAAAGGGATTGGTTACATCTCAGCAGGATTGGGATCAATATCCTCACTCATGTGGCTAAGGGGTGTTTAAACTAAGTCACAAAGTTATTAACACCAGCATTTTGACTTGAAAAGATGAATAAACCATAAAATGAGTGTCAGGTGGTACTATGTCCTTTTGGAGCATTATGTTAGTTTGGATCAAAAGGACAATGACAAATGAAAATACATCAAGAATGCACAAGTGTAAGTATACACAGTGTGAAGGTTGGTGAACCAGAGGTACAAATAGCCATGTGGGGAATATTTTAATAACAAAAACACAGCATAAAAATTATGAGGATTTGATGCATAATTTTCAGAAAAATATTCAGAAATGATAGGGAAGGGGAAAAGGGAAGCGGGATGATTGGAAAAAAGATGTGTTGGAAAGAATGAATGTCCTTGAGGTGACAAGGACAGAATCCATTTGATTAGTATTAGGAAGCAAAATGATTATAATCATTTTAACTAAGGAGAGATTTATATAAAACACATCATGTTTGGCCAATCTAATTTAGTTTTTTGATGAAGTAACAATAAAAGTTAATGAAGGGAATAAAGTGGATGTTGTCTTCACAGATTTTAAGAAAGCACTTTACAAAGTACATTTAAAAGACTAAAAATTAACCTTCATGAAATTGGAGGGTCAATGTCAGCATGGATTTAAAAATGATGATAATAGATAACTGTGAATATGGTTGTTTTCAAGCTGGAGCATTGTCAAAAATCATGTTTTTCAAAGGGTCAGTGCTAGGACCATGCTTTTTTTTTAATATGTGTAAATCTCTTGGATATTGGAATACAAAGTGCAATAACAAAATTTGCTAATGTCATTAAACCTGGGGACTTGTCAGATAGGATGTAGACAAGCTACCAGAATGCGGGGGGGGGGGGGGGGGGCGAGGATGGGAGGAGACTGGTGGCAGGTAGAATTTAATACTAAGAAGTGTAAGATCATTCTTTTTGGCAAAAGAGTTAGAGAGAAGCAATGTAGGCATAAAGTACATTTTCAAAGGTGTGCAAAGACAGAAAACCATCAGATTTATGTGCATTGACCTTTGAGATTGGTAAAACATGTAGAGAGACTAAGTAGCAAAGCAAGTAGGATCTTGGGCTTCAGGGGATTTGAATACAAATGCAAGGAAGTTGTACTGAACCTTTAAGAAGCTTTGGCTGGTCCCTAACTAGAGAGTAGAAAGATTAGCTTAGATTCCCTACAGTGTGGAAACAGGCCCTTCAGCTCAACAAGTCCACACCGACGATCTGAAGAGCAACCCACCCAGACCCATTCCCCTACATTTACTCTTGACTAATCCACCTAACACTATGGGCAATTTAGTTTGGCCAGACAATTCTAGATACCACAATTTGAGAAGGACGTGTGGATCCTTAAGATAGTGCAAAGGAGATTCACTAGAATTGTTTCAGAGATGGGAGGTGTTATGCCTGAAGGTTAGGTTAGAGAAATTCAGATTATTCTTGAAGCAAAAGAAATTGAACAATCATGGTATAGAAGATTATGACAAGTTTAGAGAGGATAAACAAAAATGTTGTTGTTTCCATTAGTTGATGGAACTAGAATTAGTGTTTTAATCCCTGTGGAGACCAAATCCCAAAAGAACCAAATTACTAACTGATCCCAAAGAAAGAAACCAAAAGATGAAATTTCACTTCAACAAACAAACCAAAATCAATATAAAATTAAACAAATGTTTACGGACAAATTATGTTCAATAGAAGTTCAAAATTACCTTCTAATTAGAATAAATTTCATGGATTTGCTGGCTATCTCCTCAACCATAAAATGGATCATATGAGTTATTGTATGACACGGACTGTACAGACAAAATACAACTTTGTAAGCTATCCATCTGGTAAAGATTAGCACCATATACATCCTAAATCAATCCTAAAATGATCCAAAACATGAATTCTTTGCATTTGAGTTAAAAGTCTGACACTAATTTTAAGTTGTTGATATCCATTCAGTTCAGTAAACCTAATTTAATGTCGTTTATACTTGGGTATTTATGGCAGTACTGTAAAGAGTAATTTGCCTTCAACCCTATTCCAGAATAAAGTCACTAAAGGTAAAGATTTTCATTTGATTGCTTCAGCAGTAACATGAACTGCAGCCAAAACTAATTAAAAAGCATTTTGTTTCAGCAATGGGAAGTGTTTTGAAATCTCATGTTCATTTTTAATTACAGAATTATACTTCTATTGTAAAATGTAAAATCTATATTTAATCTTGAGTCACTCTGACATGGTATAAATGAGGGATGGCAGGGATGGTATGATGAAGGGCTTTTGCCCAAAATGTCAATTCACTTGCTCCTCTGATGCTGCCTGACCTGCTGTGCTTTTCCAGCACCACACTCTTGACTCAGGGCTGTATCATTCTGGAGGCAAATTGAAGCCCTTGCACCTGTTCAAGTAAGGGTCACATAAGAGAACACTGGTAGAATGCTAACAAAGAGTGGCCCTACAGCATATCAGGAGGCTGCCAGTAAAAGCTTGTGACTTCCTAGCAATCTTGGAGTAATTACCTGGGTTCTCGGACCTCTTACATCTCCAGAACAGCAGCAGTAATAGTATTGGCCAGCACTCCTTGGACCACTTGCTTAGATTGAAGGTTTGGTGTTCCTCTGACTGCCAGCTCTTGTAGGTGGGAGCTTCACCTGTAAATGGACAGAAGTTACAAAGCTAGGCAGTCAACTGCCTGATGAATTGCACCGAGGCTGCTGAAAATGGATGTGGTGGAGTAGCCTTGAGGTTTTTGATTGGCAAATCGTGGCACCACACCTTCTGTCATCACATTTCTACATTTAACCATCTCCAATTTCCATTGAAGCATTTCACAGGCCACTGTCTATGTTAGTGTGCTTTGTGTTTACTGCTTTTCTCTCTCTATTTAAATGTTCCTTTTTAAATGCTGTTCATGGCTGTTTTGTATTTTTGACAGAGTCTACACAAACAAAACCTGTCCATTTCCCTTCACGTTGCCCAGCCAACTGAGTGTGTGTATTTCAGATTTGATGAGCTGATGATGTGAGCATTTAATCTGTTCTGATTTTTCAGGGCAATGTTCATGACTGAGGCCCCGACCAAAAATATTTAAATTAATTTAGCATCTGTTCCAGTGCTGATATAGTCAGCTCATTTGAACCCATCAGAGAGCAACGTGCCTCACATAGTTTCCTATAGGTCACAGTTTTCCACTTGGTTTCACTTAACAGCTGGTACCCTGGCTTCTTCCTGCAAATAATCTGCTCAATATCAGTACAACCCCGTGCCTCTATTTCCCTCACTATCAGCTTTTTACAGCTCAGTCTTATGACATTTGAGACTGCCACTCTGGTATACAACACCCTCCTAGAATTTACATAGGACGACTTTCCTCCACTCAACAGCTAGCTCTCTTCTCTGATATTGTTACTGTTCAAGGCCAATAGGTCAAATATTAATCTTCCTCTCAGATCAAATAAAATCTTTTCAGATACTTGTGTACTGACTACTTTGTCCTTTCCATTTGTATTCTAGCATCTTTAAGTCAGCTGCTCACAAACTCTTACACCATGCATGGTGAGAATTCTAGCTCACAGCGCATTGATTTCCTTAGATATTATATTTAGACATCCTGTGTCATTATTCCTTATTTACTCCTAATTGTTGAACAATATTTTAAGCACTGTACCAACTTTGTAATAGGAGAATTAATGAATTCAAAACTTTACGATATTAGCTACATCTAATGCATCAATGCAAACTTTTATATTTTCCCTGACCCAACCAACATAAGATATTCACAAATGCTGATTACAGTATACCATGACTAATGAAACCTAAGGCTGTTGATTAATGTGTTTGTAAAATTATATTGTTCTGCTATAGTGAATGACTGAAACTAAAATATCTTTGGTAGGATCAGCATTGCACATCATAAACTGAACCAGTCATGCCATCGAGATGTTGGTATGAATGATCTTTTGGAAATTCTTTTGTTGTTATCTTTAAACCAAATGTATGTATTATCCACAGACTTCAAAACTACACCCCCAAACATCCAAGTGATGTAGCTGTAAAGCAAGGGAATCAATATATCTAAAACTGATCTGGAGAGGGATGGGAGTGATAAGGTGGTGGAGGAAATCCCACTGTATACCTCCCATCATTAGAAAGATATTAAATTGGAGGTGTAGTGGACAGTGAAGTAGGTCACCTCAGAGTACAACAGGATGATTGATCAGATGGACTTGTGGAGTGGCAGATGAATTTAATTTCGATAAATGTGCTGTACTTTGGAAAGGCCAATCAGGGCAGGACTCATACACTTAATGGTCAGGTCCAGGGGAGTGTTGCTGAACAAAGAAACTTTGGAATCACAGTTAGATAAGATAGCAAAGAAGGCGTTTGGTATGCTTGCCTTTATTGGTCAGTGCATTGAATATAGGAGTTGAGAGGTCATGTTGCGGCTGTACAGGACATTGGTTAGGCCACTTTTGAAATACTGAGTGCAATTCTGGTCTCCCTGTTACAGGAAAGATATTGTGAAACTTGAAAGGGTTCAGGAAAGATTTACAAAAATGTTGCCAGGGTTGGAGGGTTTGAGCTACAGGAAGTTGAAGACATTGCGGATAGAGGTTGAGGGGTGACCTTATAGAGGTTTATAAGACCATGAGAGGCTTTGACAGGGTAAATAAACAATATTTTTTTCCCTGGGATGAGGGAGTCCAAAATTAGAGGGCATAGGTTTAAGGTGTGAAGGGAAAGGGAAAGATTTAAAAGGAACCTAAGAGGTAATTTTTTCACACAGAGGGTGATGTGTGTATGGAATGAGCTGCCAGAGGAAGTGGTGGAGGCTGGTACAATTACAATATTTAAAAGGCATCTGGATAGGTAAATAAATAGTTTTGGTTTAAAGGGATATGCACTAAGTGCTGGCAAATGGAAGTAGATTTATTTAGGATATCTAGTTAGTATGGACAAGTTGGACTGAAGGGTCTGTTTCTGTGCTGTATATCTCTGACTCTAGTACTGTCTTTCTAGTATCCCTTAGCAAGTTTCACACCCAAGTTACCATACACGCTTAATACCATGTACTTCTATTTTCTGAATATTTCTGTTGCAAAGTATTTTAATAAATGGCTGTTTAAAGGCCATGGTCACAGAATTGGACAAGAGAAGTGTAACATCACAGTGCAGAATTATTCCTCCCCCATTTCTTTGGATGCAAGCAGCATACACACTTTGTAATGCCTGCTAGTTTAAATGATTGTATTATCCAACTGAGATAATTGTGCTGTTGAATGGCTTCAGGCCTGAGCAAAAGGATGCAAAGTTGTGAAAAGTGAGCACAAGGCACAGCTAACCAGTGCTGCTGAAACGTCTCTGAAAGCAAAAGTGCATTGTGTCTGGGCCAGATGCTGGAAGTCAGTCTGAAAATGAGAACATCAAATAATAACACAAAATGGCAGTGAGCAGATTCCAGATTTTATGACACTACACTTACTGAAGAAAATGAAAATAATAGATGTTCTCTATTCACTGGGGATCAGGAGGCCCTCCAGCCAAACTTTATAAGTGCAATTTGATAAAAGAATGGTGGTGGTCAATTCCAAGAGTGTAATCTTAAGGATGCAGTGCTGGCTGAGTGGTCTCAGGCACTGGACTAAGGCTCCACTCTCTTTGGAGGTGTGAGTAGAAATCCCACTGCTGCCTTTTGTGCTGGAAGCTTGCCAGGCAGAATCTTTGGATGAACACACTGGGGACAATTTAAGGCCCTCTTATGGTGCCATGGTAGTGTCCCTACATCTGAACCAGGAGACCTGGGTTCAAGTCTCACCTGCACTAGGGGTGTGTTATGACATCTATGAACAGGTTGATTAAAAAATGTACCTCACATCAATGATCAAAAGTCAGTGAATGTATCTTCAAATGCAATAGCCTTACAGCTGTTCTGCAATTCTCAAACACTGCTCAATGGACCACACACTTCTATAGGAATCATAACTCATTCCTAACAGAGTTCCACTTTACCTCTAAGCAGTTAACTATTGTCTTTATTGCAGTACTTAAATTTGTTTGCATCTTTTACGTATTTGTAATTGTTAATATTTTAACTGGAATAAATGAAAATGTATTAACGAGGTGATTTGTATCTATCTCTTTGGTGGGCAAGGCAAAAATCCAGTTCATAATTGACATAGTTTGAAATAAGTTGTTGTGTTGCCATAGTCTTACCGGACCATAAGGGCTGTTCTCATTAGAGAGAAGCAATTGGTGGTGATTTAACCTGAGGGCCACCAGACCTCAGGTGAAGGAAGAGTTTGAAAAGGGGAGTCTTTCATGATCATAGCAAACTGGTGGTAGGAATTGAGCCCACACTATTGGCAGCATACTGCTCTGTAAACCAACAATCCAACCAACTGAGTGAAACCAATTCCCTGGAATAAGTTGTAGTTCAGGAATATATTAGGTTGAAGACTGACTGTGTACAAAGAAAGTGAATGTCTGATTGATGAATTGGTAATATCTCTCAGCTAAATGTAATTCGAGTAAGCTTCTGAATATTATGTTTAAAATGTTACCTGTGTTTGTTTTACAGGGTCAGGGGTAGAGTTGTGAAAGCAATAAACAATAGAGGGTGGGGTGTCTTCTCCCTTAGTTTAATGGAACCAGAATGTCCGCCCATACTTCACAAAAAGATTTTAGTTATATATCTAGCTTCTGATATAAGGAAGCTGAAAGAAGCTTGGTGCAACACATATCCTTTTGTAATCTGCAGAAAAGGTCAGAAAACAATTTTATTAGTATAAATTATACATTTCCTTTGCTCCTACAGCTGGAGATACCAGGCCTATAGTATGCCTCAGTCTTCGGTAACGTCTAAGGGGATAGCTTACGCTCAGAGGGTCCCAGCACAGTCAGCCAAGAGCAGTCCCTGATACCGTTCCGGACCCTGCTAAGGGAGGGCAGAATCAGAAAGCCCTTTGCGTAATGGGTGAGGAGCTGAATGATGGGCAGCACAGTCACTCGTCTTGACTCTTTCCATTGTGAGCTGATTTCTTAATGGAATGAGAGAAGGGGGGAGAGAGAGAGCGAGAGAGAGAGAGAGAGAAAAACTGGAATTATAAGAGATGAAAATGGGGACACACCTATTACTGTTGGTGCAGATAGGAGGTGCCCTTCGTGAATCAGACAGCACAGAGGGCGTACAGGGTTAGTGGTGTCGGGTGAGGAAACATGAGCAAGGGAAAATTTCTGAGGCAATAATGAGAGTGTTGGAGCATGATCCTTGTTGGAAGGTGGGCACATTCACAGGGATAGACTGAGTGTATGGTATCGGAGAGAACATATACCATTGATAGAATAGTATTTCACACCGTGCTGGCGATGATGCCACTCTAATCCATTCCTATCTGCCTTCCCATGGTCCATATTCCCTGCCTGCTCATGTGTCTGTCTAAATGCTTATTTAACATTGCTATTGTATCTGCTCCTATTTCTCCCCTGGCAGCACATTCTGGGAATTTACCACTCTCTGCAGAAAAGAAACTTGCTTTGTACATCTCCTTTAAGCTATCCCCCTCTCACTTTAAACCTATGCTCCCTAGAATTTTACATTTCCACCCTGGGAAAAAGACTATCCACCTTATCCATGCCTCTCAACATTTGATATGCTTCTTTCTGGTTGTCCCTCAGCCGCTGATGCTCTAGTGAAAACAATCCAAGATTGTCCAACTTGTCCTAATAGTGAAAACACTCCAATCCAGGCAACATCATGGTAAACTTCTTTTGCACCCTCTCCAAAGCCTCCACATCCCACCTATAGTGTGGGGACCAGAACTGCAGTCAATATTCCAAATGTGGTCTCACTAAAGTTTTATGAAACTGCAGCTTGGTTTACAACTTTTAGACTCAATGCCCTTACCAATGAAGGCAAGCAAGCAGTATGCCTTCTTTATCATCTTCTCCACTTGTGTTACCACTCTCAGGGAGCTGTGGACTTGCAGCCCAAGATCTCATATCAATGCTCCTAACGGTCTGGCTACTTACGCTGGGTGGAGTAGTGAAGGATATTGACCTTTTTCTTATATTGCTGGGCCTTTGAGATTGCTTTAACATGGATGGCAACCTTGACCTGGCTTGCATGGTCTGCTGTTGTGGTCTCCGCTGCTGGTCCTGGGGGAAGAGAAAGTCCAGGATCCTGCTCATGAAGCATGGCAGCGATTTCCTCCAGTCTGCAATGTCTGGTGCAAAATGTCAAGAACTGAGCAGGGCAGCTCTGGACTGACAGTTCTTGTCTGGAGGCACAACCACCTGCTAAAGATGGCACGGCTGGAAGGGATGACAGTGGCCAAGAGTGTAGTGCTGGAAAAGCACAGCAGGTCAGGCAACATCCGATGTTTCGGGCAAAAGCCCTTCATCAGGAATGAGGAATGACAGTAGACTCTGAGTGGTGAGTTGTTCTGGAAATGGTACATAATAACATGTCAGATGTAAGTGATGCTATTGGGATGTGGCAGGTAATTGATGAGACAAGTTTGGTAAGATCCAGCTGGAGAATTAATTCGCAAGATCTGGTGGCACCATGACCTCTAAACATATGATGCAACTTGGACTTAACCAAAAAAAAATTAGTGAAGCAATCTCATCAGAAGCTTACAATGAAAATTAAATATGCCTCTCCTGCAAAATTTAAGCTGCATCTTGTGGCTCCACTTGTAATTATGGAGCTAAATTGTATTTAATGGATCTACAAGAGTAGCATCATGTTAAATGGGGAAAGCAGGAAAGCATGTTTAGCAGAGAAAATAATTAAATTTCAATCATTAGTTATCTGAAACAGATTAGTTTTTTTTTACAATTTGATGCAGTGAAGTGACATGCTAGTGGAATACTCTGTTGCACAAACAGCTAAAGAACAATAGAATACCCTGAGAGTCCAGACCTTCATAAAATGGTGAATGTGGAAGACCTGCCCCCATTTCTGACAAATCCAGTTTTTGGTCATGGAGGAAAGATGATAGGTAACTTGATCTTAGGGGGAGCATTTGACCACAATGCTGAGTGCAAATAGATCTCATACAGACCATTGTGAGAACCTGCAATACGAGAAGCAAAAGTTTATGGAGTAAATATAAGTTTTGTAGAGTGGATAAGGACTGAAAACAAAGGAATCTCAATCATCTGACATTCGATTACCTGAACTTTAGATCGTCCAAACAAGATCGCAAGGTCCCGATGCATGGCTAACTATGTTATCCGGCATTGATTATTCAGCATTCAATTAACTGAACAAAATAGCCCCCACCCGTGTCCTTCAGATAATCAAATTTCCTCTTTAATTGCAAGGTGAACTCCTATCAATGCCCAAGACTTTGAAAATGAAAAGTGAAAAGGTTACAATTTCAGTAAGCATTTAGAAAACATTTAAAAGCTGTTTTTTTTTGACATTTCCCTCAGGGCACTTTATGAATGGTATGAACCATTCCAAAAGCAGAGTGTAATGGGGTGTGCTTTCTGAGTTCACAATTTCATTGGCAGCTCAAATGATCAGCTTTCATTCACATCAAGAATGAATGAAAACTTATTTTTACAAGATATTAAGTATTTGAGACGTAAAAGGTTTGAGTGGGCTTTCGAGATGGAATTTTCTTTAATTATAGTGAGGGTGACGTTAACATGTTTAGAATGTTAATTTGTGTCATTTCAATATGATTATTGAGGTTCTCCCATGGTGTAAGGGTAGTTGACATGGAGAATGGATGGGCCTAAGGGAATAGATAGGTTAGCAGAAGTAGGTGTGGGTTGAACTAAGTTTTCATTGGCTGACAGGACTGCTATCAGAGGCTTGGGAAAGTGGGTGACCGCATTGTGAATTCGCATTAAGGCTGTATAGAGGTGGCAGGCAAAGTGAGTGATGTAATAGGGTGTGAGAGGTGATGTCTAGAGGACCCAAAATGTAACTAAACAACTGGGACAAAGTCTTAGTAATCTGAGGCAGGATACTGAGGAGATGGTGGTCAGCTGCCTTCTTAAACCATTGCAGCCTATATGTTGTAAGAAGACCCACAATGCTGCCAGGGAAGAAATTCTAGTATTTTGACCCAGTGGCATTATAGGAACAACGATATACCTCAAAGTCAGGATAGTAAGTGGTTTGGAAGGGAAATTACAGATGGCGATGTTTCCATGCATCTGCTGCCCTTATTCTTCTGGATAGTAGTGGTTGTGTGTGGGAAGGTGAATTTCTGCAATATATCTTGTAGATGTTTCATATTGTGGCTACTAAACATCAGTGCTAGATGGAGTGGATGCTTGTAGATGTGGTGCCAATGAAGCGGGCTCCTTTGTCCTGGATCATGTAAAGCTTATGCAGTATTATTGGAGCTGCACTCATCCATCAAGTGGAAATATTCCATAACATTCCTGACTTGTGCCTTGTAGAATGTGGACAGGCTTTGGGGAGTCAGATGGTCAGTTAGTCATGCAGGATTCCTAGCCTCTGACCTGCTCTTGTAGCCACTATGTTTATATGGCTAGACTAGTTCAATTTCTGATAAATGGTGACCCCCCAGGATGTTGATAGTGAAGGATTCAATAATGGTAACATCATTTAGGGGAGGTGATGACCTAGTGGTAATCCCGCTAGACTATTAATCCAGAAGGTCAGCCAATATTCTGGGACTCTGTTCAAATCCTGCCATGGTAGATGTTGGAATTTGAATTCAGTAGGGAAAATATACCTGGAATTAATAATCTACTGATGACTGTGAAACCATTGCTGTTGCTGGAAAAACCCACCTGTCTCATTAACGTCCTTCAAGGAAGGAAATCTGTCATCCCCACCTGGTCTGGCCGACATGGGACTCCAGACCCACAGCCATATGGTTGACTCTGGAATGGCCTAGCAAGTAAGTCAGTTCAAGTACAGCTAGGACTGGGCAATAAATGCTGGCCATAAATGATGTCCATGGTCATATGAGCGAAATAAACTAACATCAAAGGTGGTGGTTGTCTTTTACTGAACATAGTCACTGCCTGGTATTTGTGTGGCGTGAATGTTACTTGCCACTTTTCAGCCTGGATATTGTTTAGTACTTGCTGAATGACCTCATTCTGCACCATAATGATTCTGTGTTTCTGCTCTTGCAACCAAAGTATTTATATAGTTACTCCAGTTTCTGATCAATAGAAATGCCATTGAATTTCAATGGGAAAGGATTAGGTTCTTTCTTATTGGAGGTGGCAATTGCCTGACATTTGGCATTTACTTTAACTTCCAATTTAAGATTTAGGTCAAGACAATTAGAGTGGAGAGAGATAATCTAAAAACTTCGCAGTCCTGATTATTTACAAGACCAATTTCAGGTACAGAATGTTTTCACAAGTTTCACAGAATTTGTTAAGTCTATTAAAACAAGTATATAGAAATGATACTCATTACAAACATGGATTCAGTTGATTCAAAGTGGAATACCAGCTCACAGTTTCAGGTTGGCTAGGCACATGCCTCTTGCTCTGTTCTGGGTCGCAAATTGTGGTGCTGGAAAAGCACAGGTCAGGCAGCATCTGAGGAGCAGGAGAATCGACGTTTTGGGCATAAGCCTTCATCAGGAATTCTCTGTTCTGTTCACTGAACTTTTTCTTCTGTATTCAGTCTTCTTATTGTACTTAAAACTATTAAGAATCACTGCTTTATTATCCCTGTAGCCGTTATTCTCCATTCATGGTCAGAGACATCCTGAACTTTAATGGTCTTGTCCAATACATGGTCAGACTTTAATCAATCTGGGATTGATTAGGTAGTGTATGTCCAATTCCTTTAAATGTTGTTTCTTTAAATGTTGTGGTAATCTTACCGAAATCACTTCCTACTATCTCCTGATTTGTTCTTTGAAATGTTAATTCCATCCTTTTTATAAGAGCCTATCCCTCTTAACTTACTAACTTCATTCATCTCTATTAAGATAATGGGGCATCAGTAGTGTAATTTGTGTGCCTGTTTGATAGCATAAAATGTCACTCCCCAGTGAATTAATATTGTCCTTAACTCATCTGAAATATCTAAATATTCTGGAAAGTTCCAAAGCAAATTAATATCTTTGTGGGAGGCAATAGCTGAGTGGAATTATCTTGAGACTTTTAATCTGGAGAGCCACGTAATGTTTTGGGGATTGGGATTTGAATCCCACCATAGCAGGTGGTGGAATTTGAATTCAATAAAAATCAGGAATCCAATGTCAATTGTTGGGGAAAAACCCATCGGGTTCACTAATGTCCATTAGGAAAAGAAACCTGCCATCCTTACCTGTCCTGGCCCACATGTGACTCCAGACCCATAGACTCTTAACTGCCTTCTGGCCAGTTAGGGATGGACAATAAATGCTGACTTGGCCAGCAATGCCCTCATCCCATTAATGATTAAAAAAGAATTAAAAAACTGAAAGAGCTGTGTGACTCCACAGTAACTGTTGAAACCTGGATCAATTTAAAATTAATTTGAAAAGACTATACTGCTTGCAAAATACAGCACAAAGCTTAAAATAGTCATGCCAAATAAATTCACATTGGCCTGTTGCAAAACTAAAATATTTTAAAACATAGCTGTATCCTTGACTAAAAAACATCTTACCTCAAGGCATCTTCATATTTGTTAGCAAGAGTTTACATTAGCTTGAGCCATAAAAACAGCCATAAAACTATACACCCATGGCTTTAACTTTTGACCTGGCCATAGGGTATTCAGGGAGGAGAAAATGAGGACTGCAGATGCTGGAGTCAAAAGGTGTGGTGCTGAAAAAGCACAGCTGGTCAGGCAGCATCCGTGCAGCAGGAGAGTCGAAGTTTTGACCATATGCTGTTCACCAGGAATGTGGTAATTTCTAATGAAGAGTTTATGCTTGAAACGTCAACTCTCCTGCGCCTCAGATGCTGCCTGACCGGCTGTACTTTTCCAGCACCACACTTCTCAACACTACTTGAGGAATTCATGCAGAGATGCCATACTGAGATAATTGATATTCAACAACTGGAACTATCTTTCTTTGTGTTTTACTCCAATCAGGCAGTCGGATGTGGTTTAGTTCTGTGCATTCAGTTCATTTTAGAATGCTAGAAACTAATTTGGAACTGTGACCCCTCAGTACACCAATTCCAAGAAAGCATGTGACTGATCTCAAGTTCTTGGCAAGGCTCCTGTAATTTTACTGAATGAAATGTTAATGCCACTGAGTGTACAGTAGATCAGAAAGCCACCAGTGTTAGGTTTTGAGTTCAGTTTAGAAGAATCAGCAGTCACAAAGGAAAACCCATTCCTTCTGCAGAAAAAAGTCAAGCTTCTAATTCACGGGAACCAGTCACACTAGCCAAATTATTTAGTTTGTCGACTGTCTAAGCTGGGAGAACTTTAATAGGAATCCAATAGCCAGTTCTCGATTTCATGCTGATATACTATCGCTGACATCATGGGCTCTTATTAAGTGGCCTTATGTATTTGATGCGCAGGTAGCTGGCACACTCTGTAAATATTAGGTTGATGCAGTGTGCTGTACAAAAGGTGTTCACCCCTCCATATTCCCAAACAGATCCATACTGACAAGCATGACGTGTACTCTGTCTTAGTATCTGCATAATGCAGCGTGCCAATGTGGTTGTACTGAGAACCTTTACCGTCTGGGTAGTGAAGAAGCATTTGGCATGTTTGTCTTTAGTGGTTAGTGCATTGTGCATAAGAGTTGGGGTGTCATGTTGTGGCTGTACAGTACATTGGTGAGGTCACTTTTGGAATAGTGTGTTTAATTCTGGTCTCCCTCCTATAGGAAAGATGTTTTAGATTAGATTAGATTACTTACAGTGTGGAAACAGGCCTTTCGGCCCAACAAGTCCACACCCACCCTCCGAAGCACAACCCACCCAGACCCATTCCCCTACATTTACCCTTTTACTTAACACTACGGGCAATTTAGCATGGCCAATTCAGCTAACCTGCACATTTTTGGATTGTGGGAGGAAACCGGAGTACCTGGAGGAAACCCACGCAGACATGGGGCGAATGTACAAACTCCACACAGAGTCGCCTGAGGCGGGAATTGAACCCGGGTCTCTGGCGCTGTGAGGCAGCAGTGCTAACCACTGTGCCACCGTGCTGTTAAACTTTAAATGGTATAGAAAAGATTTACAAGAATCTTCCTGGGACTGGAGGGTAGGAGTTATAGGGAGCTGCTGGAGCTCTTTTCCCTGGAGCATCAGAGGCTGGGAGTTGACTGTATAGAGTTTTATAGCCATGAGGACTGTGGATAGGGTAAGTAGACAAGGTCTTTTTAACCTAGTACAGAGTAGTCCAAAACTAGAAGGCAAAGGTTTAAGGTGGGAGTGGAAAGATGTAAAAAGAACCTAAGGGGTAACCTTTTCAAGCAGAGGGTGGTATGTGTATAGAATGAGCTGCTAAAAGTGGTGTTAGAGGCTGGGACAATTACAATATCTAAAAGGCTTTGGATGGGAAGAAGAATAAAAAGGGGTTGGAGGGATGCTGGCAAATGGGACTAGATTTACTCAGGATATCTTGTTGACATGGACGAGTGGGACAGAAGGATCTGTTCCTGTGCTATACAGCTCTGACTCTCAGGCTGAAATACTAATGCGTCAACAGACAAGGCATGGCAAGGTATTGGTGCTGTAAGCATGAGGGCAGGCACTAAGCATGCAAACGCTAAGAAAGCAAGTGAGCAGCCCTGAGATCTTACCTGGTCAAATGGGCTGGGTGCTTTTACCTGTGCACGAAGTGTCCTTGCACAGCTTTTCAAAGCTATTCACTGGTTTGTCCTACAATGCAGCTCTGTACTTCCCAGTGTCCTGCAGGTAGATCAGAGAAGTGCCAGAAAAATTGTGAGTGGCCAGCCTGTGCATACGGACAAGGGGTGCTGTGTCCCTCTCAATGGTATGAAAGGAAATCCAAGCAAAATACTGCAGATGTTGGAAACCTGAAAAGCAAACAGAAAATGCTGGAAATGTTTGGCATCAAATTGTATCTTTGAGGTCAAAACATAAACTTAAGTTTTTCATACTGATGATATTTCTTCAGAACTGAGTGAAGTTAGAAATTGAATAGATTTTGAATTGGAAGATGGGATAGTAGATAAACTGAAGTGAAACTCTGTGCTGGCCTTGAGAAGTTTTTTGTTATTCAAAGCTAAAAGAGTATGAGGCGACAAACCATCTGAATGAAAATTAAAGTAATGAAGAAAGGAAAAAAGAGATAAACCAAAGAAGCAAAATATAACACAAGGAAGGAGATGAGAGTACAAGTTGTTGTTATGAACCTGAAAACCTGAAGTCAATATTTTGTCTCCATTGATGCAATGTAGACTATTTTCTGTTTATTTTTCAGGTTTCCTGCATCTGTAGCATTTAGCATAGGACTTTTATATACACCTGAGAGTTTAGTTTTCCAGAAGATCATTTCTGGCAACTTATGATACCGACCCACCTCTACTGTGTCTGTGACTGAAGTGACTGGGAGCCTCTGACAGACAGCACCTTACCAATCTTCACTGGTTTGAGGACTTGTCTCCATTTGGTTTCCAACATGGCTGTGTGGTTGAATAAATGTGCACTGTGTTTGTATGTGGTACTGGGGAGGGTTTCTTTGAGGTGCGACCAATCCTCCTATATCTTTGCTTTGTCTTGGGTAGTGATTAGTGGAAGAGGATACACCACTGTAAAGTACAAAAGACCTACTGTTCTTTGATAACAAAAAGGTTTAGCGCATGATCGCCATAAATGCAACAACATTTGCTCAGCCATAATTAGAAGGCCTGTAGTGACCTGGTACAAATATATCTACTCCCTCCAAAAGTAGAATACCTTGTCTCCACTCTCAACATTTATGTGACATGTGTAGAATAAATGGAGCCAGTATGAAGTGAACATTAACCCCTTCAGAACCATTACCTTATACCACAGTTATGATCGAAAATTGTTAAACACAATGCTGAGTTCAGATGTTGAGTTGAAAAGTGAGGTGCCTTTCTGAGAAATGGGGTTGTCTGTTCTCCAGCCAATATTTATCCCACAAATGGTACCTCCAAAAATCAATTATTTGATAATGTGTCAATGCTAGGGTCCTGCTGTGTGTAAATAACTACCACATTTCCCAACATGGTGGTGATATCAGAGCTATGAAGCTTTTTGCAAGGTGCTCAAATAAAGAAAGCTGCTAAACAAATGTATGTTATGTGCCATTTTCATCCTCCCACATACTGCTACTTCCAATCAACACTGGTCTCCCAGTGCTTCATCTCCATCCCTTTATATCTTTCATTTTTTTTCTGATCATGATCTATTCTAGATTTTTCTTTTCTCATAGCTCAACCCAAAAGTTCTTTTTATTACTCGTTAGAATTAATTTTGCTGGTTACAGTTCAGTCTGCAGCGTATGACCGGTACAAAATTTATTCAGATGAGAATCAATAATTTTACAAAATATTTCCTGCACTGTCAGGGTTCATGCGGATATAATGAAATCCAGTGAAATCTAATTATTATCAACTTCAGTTTTACAGAGATAATAAATCGACCAGATGTACAATTTGGTCCCAAGAGCTTTCTTAATATCAATAATGAAAATAAATCTAATGTGACTATTATTTTGTGATCAGACATATGCAATATATAGTACATTCAGCACAGAGCAGCAATTTCCAGTGGTATTAAATGATAGCTGATGTAAATTCTTAAATTTTACAGCATGGAAGCAGACCAAATGGCCAATTGTGTCTGTGTCAGCCAACAAGTCGCCATCCAATCTTATCCCATTTTCCATCTCTTGATCTGTACCTTTGTAGATGAAAGCATTTAAAGAGCACATCCTAGTACATTTAAATGTTAAACAGATTGCTGCCTCTACTGGTATTTCAGGCAGTAAGTTCCATATCCTCACAACCCTCTGAGCGAAAATATTCCTCTTACCTGGAATTGATGCCACTCGTCATGAGCTTCTCAGCTGAGGGTTTTTCTATCCACTTTGTCTAGATCCCCAATAATGTTATACACTTCAATTAGGTTTTCCCTCAGCCTTCTCTGTTCCAAAGAAAATAGCCCAAGCCTATCCAATCTTTCCTCATAACTACAAATTTTCAATAGGACAACATGCTTATGATTCGCTTTGTACTTGTCAAGCACAAACATATCTTTCCTAGACAGCAATGATCAGAAACAGTAATCAGAACTGCACACAGTAGTGCAACTATGGTCTAACCAGTCTTTTAAGCAGTTCCAATATAAGCTTCCTAGCATCTCAGTATCCTACTATTCATTGTGACACAAAAAAAAGCAAATGTTTGAAGACCAGTTCATGTTTCCTCAGGTATTAGCCTCAGTGTCTGCTCTAACAGCAAAATGTAAGAGGTTTAATCAAAGAGAGCTTGTCCAGCTCCTTGGGCCTGGTCTCAGGCTGCTTTCACCGTCATGTAGCTTTCCCCAAATGCATCAGTTCTCAGACTGAGCTCCTTTTGCCAATGTTCAACCCACCTGACTAATCCATTGACATCTTCCTGTAGGCTACAGCTTACTTTTTCATTAACAATCATACAGCTACATTTTGTACCTTCTGTAAACTGTTTCTGTAAATCCTACTACCTCATTCAAGTCCAAATCATTCATGTATGCAAGTAACTTGAAAAGCAAGGGCCTTAGTACTGGGCCCTGTGAATTCCCAGTGGAACCAGTCACAAAAAAACACATGTCGACCATTACCCTCCACTTCCTGCCAATGACCAATTTTGGATTCAACTTGTCACTTTACCTTGGACCTAATGGACATGTACTTTTGTGACATGTACATTTGCTGTGATCATGTGACCTCACCAAAAGCTATGCTGTGATCTCTTTAGATTGCATCAAAGTTAGTATGTTCATCAATCCTTTTTGTTACCTCCTCGAAGAAAATCAGTCATTTTCATTAATCATGGCCTTCCCTTAATAGCCCTATGCTGATCACTTTTGATTAATGTGTTTTCCTAAATGAAGATTGATCCATTCCATTGGAATGTTTTTCAAATAATTCCCACCACCAGGTTAGGTTCGTTGGCCTGTAGTTACGATATTACTATGTTAGTTGTCCTTCAGTCCTCTGCCACTACACCTAGATCCAGAGAGGATCGGAAATAATGATCAGAATCTTCATTCTTTCTTCTCTTGTATCCTAGTCTGTTAAGACAATCAATTCATTACTAGGTTACATTTCATCAGGCTGTGGGATTTCACTGATTTTCAATAACGTTAAACCCCTTAACTTCCTATTTCACCATTTTAATTTTGTAATAACATTTTAGACTCGTCCTCCCTGTTAAAATGTCTGTATTTTCCCAGTCTCATAGAAACAGGTGGAAAAGTATTAATTGAGAATCATAGCAATGTCATGCATCTCCATTTATGGATTGCCACTTAATCTCTAACATGTTCCATATTATTTCGGTAGTTACCACCAGAATTCTTAACGTGGATTTAGAAGAAATGGTGGTAACTAAACTTTCTTCTAAATCCACATTAAGAATTCTGCTCCCTCTGTGTCTTTCTTACTGATTCTATGTCAGCTGATATTCAATGATTTGAAATCATTTGTTATGAGTGCTCTGATGGTTTTGCATTTCTCTGAGATCTACCAACATATTCGTTCTTCTATCTTCCTTTGATTATTTGGTGTCTGTGGTACACTCTCAGTGGGAGACAGTCCCTTCTTTGCAATTCAGTTCAAACCTATATGCCCTTATTTGATGACCCATCTACTCTATCAACATTCCACACAGTTCAAATGGCTTCTTCAATCAACATTGCAATTGTTTCTGAACCCTAGCCCCTTTTGTTTAACTACCTCTACCTCATCTGAAAACCCTAGAGTCAGGAATGTTGCACTGCTCTTCATATATTTCTTTCAGTCATTGGGAAAATACAAGATTGTGTCCACATTGATAGGAACAACTGAAAAGGAGAATATTATTTGAATGGAGACAGTCTGCTGAATGCTGCAGTACATATGTGTCTGGATATTTTTGCACATGAATCATAAAGTGTTGGTATGCAGATACAGCATGTAATTAGAAAGCTAAATGTCGTGTTCCATATCAGCACCAATGAAATAGAGAGAAGGATGGATGAGGTCCAGAAGGCAGGATTAAATTAGGAAGGCCTTAACAGCAAGAGGTTGAAATATAGACATGGGGAAGTCCTACTACAGTTAAGCGCAACATTGGTGAGCCACACCTAGAATATTTCTTACAGTACTAATCTACTTTTTCAAAAAGGGATATAACTGTATTGGAAGCAGTTCAAAGAAAGTTAATTAGATTGATTCCCGTGATGAAGGGTTGTCTTTCAGGAAAAGCTTGAGCAGATTTGGCCTGCACTCGTTAGCCTTTCAAAGAATGAGATGATTTTGTTGAAGGATATAAGGTTCTGAGGGAGTTTGACAGGGTAGATGCTGAGATGATGTTCCCCTTTTGTGAGGAATTGAAAGTAAAGGTGTGCAGTTTCAGAATGAAGGGTCTCCCATTTATGAAGGACTGCACTAGCAGCAAGGGCACTAGTGAAATGGGCCTGAAGCAGACTCATGACTGTTGTGGAGTCAAGTTTGGGTCAGTGGCATCTGCATTGGTGAAGTCCAGAAAGGTTAGGGCATTGGTGGAGGCGAGATGGCACTGAAGAGCAGTGTGCTGAAGAGACTGATGCCTGGACACTAGGCCCAATGGCCTGTAGTGGAATGATTAACAAGAAGGACTGTAAAGTTGAACATCTTGTCTTTATTTCTTAGTTCTTCTGTCGTTATGTTCTGTGCTTTGGCTTATTTTTCTGTCTTTTAAGATGGCACTGAAGAATGGTGACACTATGCAACACTCTTCACTGTATTTTGTAACAAAATACACGTGACTATAAATAAATCAAATATTCTATGGTCCTATACTCAGCCAAGCTAATTTAAAGCTCCCTCCCATCATTTGCGAGGCATCATGATGATGGTCCCAGCCATACTCAATGAAACCAAGTAGTTTGTACAGGGCAGATTTATCTCAAAAGCAGAACCAGTGCCATAAAAATCTAAAGCCCTCCCTCCTGTGCGTTTCCCCTTGTCATATATTCATCAGCTTTAATCTTCCTATTTCTAAACTCACTGGTACAGAGATTACTATCTTTGAGATTCTGCTTCGCGTTGTCACCCAACTCCCTCAATTCTGTCCTTTGGACCTCATCCATCTTTCTCCCTATGTCACTTGTGCTGGTATGAACCACAACTTCTGTTTTTGTTTTTGTTTTCCTGCCTCAAAATGTCCTAAAGAAATTCAATGGCATCCTTATCCTAGCATCAAGTAGCAATATACTGTTGTACACTTCTTACAGGAACCATCATTCTTACCAATGCTCAGAACTGAATATCAATTGCAAAGCAAGAAGCATTTGTGGGATTCCAGCCTTGTCTAGTCCTCCACTGTACTTTATCTTTGCTCATTCAGAAATACACTGCTATAGAATTCTCAACCCCAAATAACTCCAATAACTTATTACAAGTGAGGCCTGCCCTTCTGATCTGATTAATAATGCTCTATTACAGAGAGTCAGAACAGTTTCATGTAAATTACAAAGTGAACCTTTGGAATTTGATGTTTTCCTCTTGTGTGTCTTTGCTAACACTTTACACATATTCCATGTTGTGTTTTAATCATTTATAATTGAAAAACTATTCCAAAATCTCTGTGTCCGCTAGTTAGTCATAAGCTTGCGACGAGAATGTACACTAATCTCCAATTGAGGCATTAATGTTGCTGCTTTCATCTGATTTAGCTATGAAATTCTGAAAATGTTCAATATTAATAATCTTTGTAAAGATTTAAATCAGTAATGAAAGACATGGTTACCAGGGAAATGTTAAATTAATGCAAAATGCAAAGAAGTCAATTCAGACTGAATGGCATACACTTCATCGAAGGATGTAGCAGAATAAGTAGTAATTCTGGTAGTGGACTGCAAGTCTGGTAGCCATAAACTCAAACCCAGTTATGCTCATTTGAGAATATGAATTTCAACTACTGTTGGACGATCTGGAACAAGCAGTAGAAAAATAATTTCAAACAAAGAATTGCAGATACTTGAAATCTGCAACCAAGACAAAAATTGCTGGAGAAACTCAGCAGATCTAGCAGCAATTATGAAGAGGAAACTTTTTGAGTCCAGTGACCTTTCTTCAATTATTATGTTTGTCTAGGGTGATCGTGCGGAGATAATAAACATTGTACTCATTGATGTTGCCCACTGTCTAACAATAGTTTGGTCAAAATGTGGAAACTATGAAGAATATTTAACTGAAGCATAAATATTATCCTGCTATCCAAAATCTATTATAAAAGAATCCTAATGGAACATACTGTATCTTAAGCAAAGTTGATTTATTCATTGGTTCTAACCTGTCTCATTAGTACCATATTGGCTTATAAATCCTTTACACTGCTAACTCCTTCATATGATTATCTCTTTCAATACAGAGCTGTAATGTGATAGAGTTGTGGTTTATAGTATACAAGAAAAATGTCAAGAGACTACACTATTAATCACAAGGAAGATCTCCAGAGAGGCAGGTTTTTATTATCCTTTATATTGACCTTAACTTAAAACCTTAAAGCTGCACTTACTGCTAATGTCATCTCTTTCTTTTTCCCTCCCAGATTAACCTGTCACTTTAATTGAAATACTACCGTGCTTCCCTTTGCTCAGACTTACCACTGGTGCTTATAGTGCTGACATTCCTCAATTGAGAAGGTTAACAGAAGTATAACTGATATTGCAGTTTTATCACCAACAGAATTCCAATTCCCATTGCATTTTTTAATTCTTACACTGTTGTAAAGCACTGTGAAATTGCAAATACTCAAGATTTCTGTTCAGTCACTGAACACTTCAGTAACAATGCTACTATGATTTCACCCATCAGCAAGTCTTCCCTTGTTTATTCTATAGGGATGAGCAAACGTGTAGGTTTTTTTGGTCACCCAAATGATGCGAGCTTTGCTGGCTGGGCTAGTATTTCTTGTCCATCCTTGAGAAGGTGGTGGTGATGTGCCTTCTTGAATCACTGCAGTCCACAATCTCTAACATTGCGAAACAAAATGGTAAGGTTTATACTTCTCATTTTTGTCAGGGCCTTCAGGGATAACCACTCCCTCCTTCACCATCTACTAATTCCCAATCCCAATCCACAATCTCACCAAATCCCGTACAATTAAAAGCTGGCAAGTGATTTGGGCTGGGGAATGGGGTTGGTGGTGAAGGGGAGGTGGGTGGGGAGGTGAATGTCCAGCGATTGAGTGTGGGTATTGAGGCATCAGCTGACACAGTCAGATATGTTGATGACACGTCCCCTCCAGACTACCTGGAGTTCCACTTACCCAGCATCACCTGGATTGAAATCACAGAGGAGACCAGCAGTGGTGCGCCATCCACAGGACATGAATGCAGTGCTACAAGCCTGTCAGTGACCTTATGCATTAAGCCAGAATCCCTTGGGATGATGGGTGGAGTGCGGGTTAAGAAATGGATATGTGTGAGGTTGTGGCTTCAGGAGAGTTCACAATGTCGCTGGAGGTGGGGGTGAGGCTGCACCAACACTGGTGAAAGGATTGATTCTGCTCAGACAAAGAGCATAGGTTTGGCAGTTGCAAAACTTGAAAGGTGTCTCCAGATTGCAGCCAATGCCAGAGCTGAATTAATGGCCCCAAAATGAACAGCTGAAACTGACTCCACTTAGGCAATATGCCTGTTATCATGGTGGACTGACATCATCCTCCCTTGGCCCTGCTAAAGGATTCCCTAGCTATTGATCCTGATGATCTAGCAAAGCATTACAGTTGACACTCCATTGGTGAGGTCTGAGTGAAGGCATAAGAGGCTGAGCATAAGGAAGCCTTATACGAGTACGAGGTATGATGAACCAATGTCCAACACTGTCCATGCCTCAGGCTCATGTTTGGAAGGACAATATCTTTGTGACTTTTTCTGTTCTCTCATGTAAACCATCCACAGAACAGGGAGCTACCACGTCCAGGGACAGCTGATTACCACCAAAGGGAGAACATTTTCTCAGAGGCTGCAGCATCATATTTTTTTTACCCCAAGCCTCCACCAACGAAGATGCTTTGAGGCTAGTGGGTATGCACACACACACACCAAGATTCAAGGCCACACATTGCTGACAGCACCACAGCTGAACCTGACCAGCAGTCGGAGACTGTGAGAACAGAGGCTAGAGACAGCCAGTGGAATATGGGATAAAACTGCAGGCTAGGGAAATGTCGCTGGATTGGTCCCTCAAGCAGATATTCAGCACGACGGGAGTTCAGAGGGTATACACACTCTGCCTCAGTGACGGAGTCCATCAAATCCATAAATGCTGCCATTTTCATCTCAACTGCACAGATCATCTCTTCCATTAATAACTTAGCAACACTCACAGAGACCAGGGACTGCAGACCAGTCAGTGTCTGCCCAGTGATGTACTGTACTCTGATCTACAATCAATCTCCTTGTTCCTCAGCTCAATGAGACAAGTTGAGAGGGAGAGCAGGGTATCTGATGTTATCACCAACTCCCGCTCCATCTCAGGTTAACACAAAGCTACAAGTTTAACTGGCAAGGGAGGAGGAGCAGTTGCCTTCTGCAACTGTAGGTTCCTTTAAGGCTGCTCATGCTGTGGTGCTGCTTTCCCTCTCTGTCAGTACCTCATGATGCTCCAATGACAAGTGAGGTCTTGCACCCATACAGGAGACCCCCTGTGTCGCAGACTCTCTAGACCTCATGCAGCCAGAGAATAGTTGTCAAGGTCATCCCAGGCCATGGGGAAGCAAGGTCAGCAACCTGCCACTAGTATAGCTGCCAATGAAGTGGGAGGAAACATGTCGAAGGACATGAACAAAGATTAAGAAAATACATCAATTGCACTTGGTTTTATGGATGTATGCCTGTTAAAGAGTTACTATTGAGTCTGTTTACATTTGTCATAAAGTTGTTATTCATTTTGTCAACATTTCTACCTTTTATTGGAGATTCTTTAGAATTTCAAAAGTAACTTTGAACGGTGGAGTAGATTCAAGGGCCTGCTCCATAGTGTTGGTGATCATAATGTTAATTGGATGCAGGAGCCTGGGCTTGCTACTAAGGTAAATCCCGACAGTGGAGGTTGATGGTAATCCCTTTGCTGAGTGGAACGATGTTGTTGGAAAGGTCATTACATATACATGATCACCAACTGAAGCTTTCTCATCACAGAGTCATACAGCACAGAAACAAACCCTTCAGCCCAACCAGCCCATGCCAACCATAATCCCAAACTAAACTAGTTCCATCTGCCTGCACTTGGCCTATATCCTTCCAAAGAATTCTTATTCATGTACTTATCTAAATGTTGTAACTACCCACATCCAACACTTCTCCTGGAAGTTCATTCCACATACGAACCACTCTGTGTGGAAAAAAAAAGCCCGTCATGTCTTCTCTAACTTTTTCTCCTATCACCTTAAAAATATGGCCCGTAGACATGACATACCTCAGCCTAGGGAAAGTACACTTGTCATTCACCTTATCTATACCCATCATGATTTTATAAACCTCTGTAAGGTCATCCCTCAAGCTCTTACGAAACAAGTCCCAATCTCTCCTAACTCTCCACTTTATCCTTGTTTGAGGATACCTCATGGGTCATTAGATTATGATTTCTAGGGTGTCTTCCCCTGAGTCAACAATTTATGCAAAGTGCAGCAGATCACCAAGATGTAAGAGACTCTTTGCTGGGGGAAATGCTCCAACAACCAATTGAGGCACTTGAATCTCAGTTTTAGAGGACCTACAGTCTCGTTCATGGTAGCTTGGGTCAATGCATGGCTTCAGTCATACTCCTCTCTGTCCCCATAACAACTGAAGCCTGTTGATGGTAGGCTTTTTCACCAAGAATCCAACCTTGAAGATGCTCTGTGGGTGTTAGAAGATCATCACATGAATGTGCCTGAGTACACAGACAATGCAACAGTTCCTAGGGTCACAGCAGGAGGTGTTGGCAGTGGTCACAGACCACCAGAATGGAGCCCTTTCTGTTAATGAAGCCTATTGCTTTGATGGCTCATGTATGTAGTCAATCACAGCTTCCACCTGGGGGAACTTAGCAATAGTCCCCAATCCTTTAGCTGTCTCTGACTCATTTGCTGCATCAGGTCAACGACTGAATGCAAAGCTAGTCCTTTTCAACTGGGCCTCAATCACCATCAGGATGCAGTGATATGTTGCTGATTGGAAGATGCCGTCCATATCTCCAGTGTAATCCTAGAATGATCCTTCTATTGCAATCTTCACAGGCATTGACATTGGGTGACCATCAATACAAATGGGCTCAGCTCATTTATCCTCATAGCATAAGGATCTGGAGCAGCCTCTTGGAAGAGGCAGGTTTGGCTCATTTGCTGTTGTGCACCCTGACTGCAGGGCACCCCGTTCTCACAGGGGCACCTGTTCGTGGTTCTGTTTACTGTCTTCTGCCACTTTCCCACCCTCACGCTGTCTCTGAAAGTGTCCACAAACTGCTGCTGCTGGTATCCCTGCTCTTCCTCAATGGGCACCTCTTTCTGAGTGGACAATGCCCATGGTGGGTGGGCAATTTTATTCTGAATCCACTCTCCCAAATGTTTTACCAGCCATCTCCTCCCAGTCACTTTTCAATGTCAGGTAGCACCATAAAAACTTTGTTCCAACATCACTACATGCAATGTTAGGATTCCTGCCTCTAAAGCTGTCTGTAAACAAAGTGGGAAATCCTGGCATGTTTATAGACACACTGTAACAGGGAATTAGTCCACCTGCTGAGCAGTAGCTAAGGGAGATATTGTCAGTTTCTTTTCACTATGAAAGATACTTGTGTGCATAAAATCCTCTGTTGCATATTCTAGCATGGCTTTCGAACCTGACTATAGACTTGTGTGACTTTCCAGAGTGCTGGCAAGGATAAATTGTTTGATTTTGTTGGGACTCTCCAGGCTTTCAAGGTTGCCTTTTGTCCTTAGTTGCTGTATTGTTCACATGTTGACCGAAGCAATGTGACTATTAAAGGTGATTAAAAGGGCATGGATGGAATGAGTTATTCAAATTGAGTTGAGCATTTTTGATCCATTATATTTTATATCCATTTATGAAGCTATGTTTTGTCCTCAATTCCGAGAGTGAAACACACATATATCTCCAACAAAGTTGTCAGTTATTTCATTCAAACTGAAGATTGGAAAGAATTATTAAATAGGATGTGGTTAAAAGCTATGAAGAAAGTGGTGATTGTTGTATAGAAATTCCGAAACCATTCATGTCAGCATGCAAAACTGAAAGTATCCCAGCAATTGGTTGTATGTTTTGCAGTATTTTGCTATTATCCTGTGAAACAATAGCTTACTGTTGTATACCGATATCAACAGTCTATCTGTCAACTGCTTTGCAGATTACTTCAACATTTAAACTTTAAGGCACAATGATAAGGGACCTTCCAAATGAATGTACGCTATCAATGCTGCTCATAGGCCGTGATTCAAGCTGAAATGCAAGACAACAGTGGACTATGCAATCGCTTTAAACTATAGTTACAAATTATATATTGGTAATTGTGCAATCAATCAATTAAACAATTGACCTAAATTAAAACAGAAGGTGCTTGAAAAACTCAGCAGATCTGGCAGCATTTCTGGAGAGAGAAACTGAGTTCACATTTCGAACCAAATGTGACTTCTTCAGAATTGACCTTTAGCTTCGTTTAACAGCTAACTTGCTTGTATTCGCTTCAAAGGCTGAGCTAATTCTGTATATTATCTAATCCATGTTCTTTTGGTACTAAGTCATAACCTTGATTTAGAGAGTCAGTGCAGACATAATGGGTGAATGGCCTCTTTCTGCACCTTAACTATGCTGGGATTTTTATCCATCTTAAAAACAGGTATATAAGACAGAAATGTTGATAACACAAGGGTTAAAATAGGGCCAGAGTACTTAATCCTCCCTTTTCAATGTGTCCTGCTTGCCACCATTTTAATTTAGTGTTTTTACAATAGGAGATACCTAACAGAGGTGGATGTGGGTGTGGGTTATGTTAATATATATTGGAGTGCTATGATGTAATTAGTACACTAATGCAATTTTAACTGCTGCTGGATATACCATTATAACCCATCAGAAAACACAAACTGGGCTAGAAGAAGGTAGATAAGTGCTGGGTCATTTAAAATATACTTCTTTGGATGTAAGTGCTGTGAGATAACCTGAGGTAATGAAAGGTACCATGTAAATACAAGATATTTATTTTCTTAAAATGTAGGTATTATTGTTTTCTTTATTTTGTTATATCATAAGTTGATTATTGTGCTGCAGTTCAAACAAACGAAAATTTAATTAAAAAATAAACTGGCTTATGGAAGCTTGGCACTTTAACTATTACAGTAAAGAGGTATTTCATATTTATCACTCTATATACACTTAAGTAAGTAATTTGATGCTGAGTAAAGCAGACTGAAAAGGTCAGACAAATATAGTAGCTTTGGATATCATGCCAAAAAAACCATAATGTAATTCGCAATCAGATTTTCTCCAGTCTCATAATGTCGGCTGCATGCAATGTTGTAAGTACCTCATCTGAACGACTCCATTTCATTTACCTTATTGGGCTCCAATTTCTGAACAAATTTTGTAATTCATCTCAAATGGAGTCTTAATTTGCTGAGCAAACTGTAACACCAGATGTTTAATTATAGACAAGCTGTAATGTTCAATACATGATAAATAAGAATGGCCTTCATCTGTCCATTTGTTGACATATTGGTTTAGTTTGTTTGTATTGATTTTCGTCAAGCTGTCAGATTGACCATTTTAAACACTGAAGGAGACCTTTCATCATACAAATCTAATAGTTTGTTTTGCAAACCAATTCAGTAGTTTCATTGATAACCAAGAGAAATTTCCATAGATGCTAGACACAATTGAGAACTCTCTGTTATCTCGAAGACATTTTTGTTATAAAAATACATTGCATCAGCAAAACTCACAACTAAACTGAATCCAGGAAATTTCTATGATCATTTTATTTTCTTGCAAAATCACGAGGAAGTATCAAGACACTTTTTAATGTATCATTTGCATAAGGTGATCAAAGAAGTGATACATCAGGAACTAGTTATTGCATGATGGCAAGTTTGTATTGTAAAAGGGAAGATTGAAGTGGGTAAGAAATCTCAGTTTTTCAATTTTGGGCATTTGTGTTCGTATGGGAGACTATGTAATGGGTCTTAACATAAAAATAGTGGTTTGTAAGGAAGGAAGATGTCTGTACATATACACTTTAAATTGAACTATATGTGTAAATAGAAAAAAAGTACCTAAAATAAAACAAAGAACTGCAGAATTAATATCTGATTAATTTGTTAATATAGTTATAAGTCCTATCTTTCTGCTGATTTGTTTATTTGGCAGGTTCCAGTTCTCCTGTTTGATTTTAATGAACAGTAATCTTATCCACCAACCAGCTGAAGTGATTTTGACAGTGTCTGATCCCACCTTCTGACTGAACTGATTAGTTGGTATGAGTTAGGAAGGAATGGATTTCCCTTGTGAAATATCAGCATGTGATAACATGAGAGATTTAGAAGTTAGAGTCAACAAGAGTCTATATTTGCAGCTGGCTGATGTTTTTAGAGTGGGAACATCACTAAAAGACTGTATAGCCAATGAGTAATGAAACTAAATTGCCATTTACAGTTCTGAGAAAAGTCGAATCAGAATCTGTTTTTCTCTCTCCACAAATACTGCAAAACTGGTTGAGTTTCTCCAGCATTTCCTGTTTGTCTTTCATATTTCCAGTACCTGCAGCATTTTGCTCTTATTTGATGGTCTGTAAGTTTGTTTAACATTATATGGTGTTAATTACATATTCACAGACTACTGTGCATATGTTTTTGGTGTCACTCAGTCAGCACTCCTTCAGTTCAATATGATTTTATAGTAAGTGTACAATATTTGTTAAATAATAAGATAATTATAATAATAGACCCTTGTTATATATTATGATCTGATATGTTAGTGAATGCATTCTCCTGTCATTTCATAAAATAGACTCAAATAGTGAGATGAAGACAATCTTAATCTACTAATTTGTTTGTTTCACATTGAATGCATGAATAAAATCCAATTTTCTATGAGGTTCAAACCCATTGACTCTCATATCACAAAACAATAAGCCATGAAACTCTACCACTAAAATGAACAGCCTTGAGCTTTATTCCTTACTTTTTCTGTTATAGGTCACATTTCAATCATTGGTCTAATTTTTTCCCTAGTTCAACTTGGGGCATTTTGAATTGAGTTTTGCAGCTTTACCCAAAACTCTTTCTCTCTTACATTTTTCCCTGCAGCTAAATGAATGTGTTCAATATCCTTGTCTGTCATCTTATGTTTCATCTTTTGATTGATTATTAAATATTGAATGTATCCATTAATATTTTATTTTTGAACCAAGTCACCTTGTTCTGCTGGGCAAAACTTTCAACTTTGACAGAGAAGCTAAGAGAGACAGTGACCAGGGTCGAAAGCTTTCTTTATTTGTTTATGGAATGTGAGTACTGATGGCAAAGCCACCATTCATTGCCACTCATGCTGTCTATAACACATCTACCCCATTGGACAATTATTTTTAACTCTTAGCTATAGTTATATTTCTGATAGTTAAAAAAAATCTTTAAATAAATATTACATATGTATTAAAATAATCATTTTATTCACTCATTGGGTGTGTGTGTCACTAGCTGGGCCAGCATTTATTTCCCTTTGATAGGGTGCCAATGAGCTCCTCTCTCGAACTGCTGCAGTCCATGCAATGGTGGGGAGGGGGGGATGGAATTCCAGGATTTTGTCCCAGCAACAGTGAAGGAACAGAGATATATTTCCAAGTCAGGATGGTGAGTGACTTGGAGGGGAACTTGTAGGTGGTGGTGTTCCCATGTATCTTCTGACCTTGTGATCAATCACAAGGAACATATGAGCATCTGAGAGCACAGTATCAACATTTACACAAATGTAACATATAATGCAGATGTATAACTCAAATCTAGGAAAGAAAGAGTTTTAGAACATAGAACATTACAGCACAGAACAGAACCTTTGGCATTCAATGTTGCGCCAACCTGTGAAACCAATCTGAAGCCCATCTAACCTATACTATTTCAGTTATGTTGAGAGTAATGTACAAAATGAATAAGGCAACATGAGGCAGGGTGAACTCTGTATCAAGCTCGCTCATTTGTGATACTTGATTGTAATTTTATTCTGAGGGTGCAAGAAGGATTTGTTGACTGTTAAAAGTAAACATTTATATAGATATTAAAGATCACATTTAGGAGTTGTAATAAATTACCAGTCCTTCCAATCCCAATGGTGGCAGAAGCTATTGAGTTTGACTGTACTGAGCATGACAGTGGCACCTCAACACCTGGGGTGGTCAACACTTGAGTCTGGAAGTTGCAGTGAGTCTGAAAAAGTTCTGGGCAAGTCCCCCATCAACACAAATACTTCCCCTGTCCTGATACTTACAATGAGTAGCTCTTAGCTTCCCTCTCGGTATCTCTAGCTTTGTTTCTCTCCTGATTCCTATTATTTTGCTCCTGCCATCACCTTCTTTCACCCTAGGTTCAGCCGCATCTTGCTTTCCCAGCACCACAGCCTTTTCTACCCCTGCTAGCTCCTCTAGTTCAACTTTCCCCCATGTCCAGTCAACCCAACAATCCCTCACCATACCCACTGTTCCTCCCCACCATGTCACTGCAGTCCCAGTGATGTTAGAGTAGAAACGGGAGGGAATAGAGTGAGGTGAATAGTCGGAGTGCTGAGCTGGCAGTGGTAGCATTGTGACATGGTAGAGCTACAAGGCTAGGCACAGAGCCAGGAGAATCTGGTTGGGTTCTGGCTGCAATAAACAAATCAAAGATTGAAAATGTTCA
This sequence comes from Chiloscyllium punctatum, assembly GCF_047496795.1. Classification (NCBI taxonomy): domain Eukaryota; kingdom Metazoa; phylum Chordata; class Chondrichthyes; order Orectolobiformes; family Hemiscylliidae; genus Chiloscyllium; species Chiloscyllium punctatum. Next base: position 1,381,204 of record NC_092746.1, on the reverse strand, counting down.
AGAATCACTCACCATATGCTTGCAGACAGGCCATTAATTCAGAGTCCATCAATGAGTTTAAGACAGGCCTCAGCTTGAGACATCATTGGGAGTTTGGCTTCACCGAAATAGCATCTCATCAGCACAACACCCCAGTCATCTCTTTGATTGGTCCATGCTGAAGCTCAAAGTACAAGCTCCCACGTTAGCCTACCACATAGTTAATGCTGCCAACTTTGCTTCATTGCTGACCGCAATATCTGGGGTCTTATATTCATTTGAGGATGCATTGTAACATTGCCATTTTCGATAAAATAAGCATAGTTTAGTGGACGACTTAGTCTTATAGCCACAAAGTGGATGAGGAGAGACGAAGTTGGCTTCATCAAGGTTGTCTTCTCCATATGTAGTGGGGTTGTTGACTGGCACCAGGAAGAAAGGTAAGAATATAAAGTTTATAATTGGAAAGGGTGAAACGTCAAGAGAGTTCAATTTCCATAACAGTAGGAAGGTCACAAATTTCTTATATCTGACGTTTTGTGAACTAGCTCCAAAAGTTATGGTCAGTGCTTCTCTTGGATGTTCTCAGCAAGGATCAAGATCCAAGAGAAAAGTTTAAAAGCAGAGGATGAGTGTTGGCTATTTTGCCACTAACACTGTGTGCTATTGAATGTTGGAGTACTATAGAATGCTGAGGCGCAGCCAGACAGATCCTGAGAAATATATGAAAAAATATTTTCTAAAATGAAATAACATCACCCACCCTAGTGAATTTCATTTTCAGATGTCAGGTTACCCTCTCTCAATATTAGTTGGTGAAAAATATCAAAATTTTCCAAAATGTACTTGACACATAATTAAAATCCTCACATTTCCAGTGTTGCCTTTTCAGACATCCAATTTAAAACATTTGAAGATAATTATCTTTTCTGATCTTAAATGTTCTATAAAGGCCTCTTGGTAATGCCTCTACTACTGGATCAGCAGGGCTGGGTTCAAGTCCCACCTATTCCCGAGGTGTGTAATAACATCACTGAACAGGTTGATTAGAAAAGTAAGTTAAATAAAACAAACAGTCTATAACTAGCTAAGCAAACATTACAAATTTTACAAGTCAAGCAAAACATTCGAGTGTTGAAAATGACAAAGAAATTAGCATTCTGTCATAAACTGTCACCCGACAAAATTCTTTGGCATTTGCCATCCAACGAGTCAGAGTCTTTTCTGAGAACAACAGTTTCACTTATTTATTTAGTTTACATTGTGGCAAGCAGGAAGAATGACCTAACTATGGAACAAAATATTCATGTCACTTTTTGTTTTCATTTCGTACTTAAAATTATGACTGCTGGAGACATTGAGACATTTCCTAATTTAATTTCTTTTTTTTACTGGCTTTTCTACATAAATTGAATTTTAGTTTATTTTTTGAACATTGCCCGCATCATTCTTCAGTAAAACTTGTCATTGTGAAGCACACAAATTGAGAAACATAAAAGACATTACCCTGACTTATTATAGTTAGTCAACAAAGCTGAATGGGAACACAAAGGTGTTTCGTATCAGCTGTAGAGTCATAGAGATGTACAGTATGGAAACAGACCCTTCAGTCCAACCCGTCCATGCCGACCAGATATCTCAACCCAATGTAGTCCCACCTGCCAGTACCCGGCCCATATCCCTCCAAACCCATCCTATTCATATACGCATCCAAATGCCTCTTGAATGCTACAATTGTACCAGCTTCCACCACTTCCTCTGGCAGCTCATTCCATACACGTACCACCCTGTGTGTGAAAACGTTGCCCCTTAGGTCTCTTTTTATATCTTTCCCCTCTCACCCTTAACTTATGCCCTCTAGTTCTGGACTCCCCCACCCCAGGGAAAAGACTTTCTCTATTTATCCTATCCATGCCCCTCATAATTTTGTAAACCTCTATAAGGTCACCCCTCAGCCTCTGACACTCCAGGGAAAACAGCCCCAGCCTGTTCAGCCTCTCCTTATAGCTCTAATCCTCCAACCCTGGCAACATCCTTTCAAGTTTCACAACATTGTTCCGATAGGAAGGAGACTAGAATTGCACACAATATTCCAACAGTGGCCTAACCAATGTCCTGTACAGCTGCATCATGACCTCCCAACTCCTGTACTCAATACTCTGACCAATAAAGGAAAGCATACCAAACGCCTTCTTCACTATCCTATCTACCTACGACTCCACTTTCAAGGAGCTATGAACCTGCACTCCAAGGTCTCTTTGTTCAGAAACACTCCCTTGGACCTTACCATTAAGTGTATAAGTCCTGCCAAGAGTTGCTTTCCCAAAATGTAGCACCTCACATTTATCTGAATTAAACTCCATCTGCCACTTCTCAGCCCATTGGCCTATCTCCTGTTGTAATCTGAGGTATCCCTCTTCACTATCCACTACACCTCCAATTTTGGTGTCATCTGCAAATTTACTAATTGTACCTCTTATGCTCGCATCAAATCATTTATGTAAATGACAAAATGTAGAGGACTCAGCACCGATCCTTGTGGCACTCCACTGGTCACAGGCCTCCAGTCTGAAAAACAACCTTCCACCACCACCCTCTGTCTTCTACCTTTGAGCCAGTTCTGTATCCAAATGGCTAGTTCTCCCTGTATTCCGTGCGATCTAACTTTGCTAACCAGTCTCCCATGGGGAACCTTGTCGAATGCCTTACTGAAGTCCATATAGATCACATCTACAGCTCTGCCGTCATCAATCCTCTTTGTTACTTCCTCAAAAAACTCAATTAACTGTAGTTAGAAACATAAACTGCTAAAGTTATAGTGACATCATTTATTAAGGGCATATGTAGTTCTACTTCTGAGTTGTTATTGATAAATAACAAATAGCAGATAGAATTGTAAATGGGAATAGGAATACCAGGAGACCAGTTTCCTTACTCAAAAGCAGTTTTTAAGTATAATAGCACTACATAATACTGTGATATCTCACAGGGTGACAGAGCACAACTTTCACAACCATGTTTTAAACAGGCAAAATGAACCCGCTACCTTATGCCATTGCATCAGTGTCATCACTGAAAGGAGTTTATTAATTCAGGGAGAGCTCCCCCATAATCAGAGCAAGTGGGGATAAGACATGAATGCAGCCTTCTTAGATTGAAAAAAAACAAAGTTAATAAAGCATTCCACACTGAGGCTCATACAACTATAATGCAAGAAAAATCCACTGGATATGGGACAGTTCCAGTTCTAATTAAAAAAAAGAATAGGCCAAATCTTCCACTATCCTGACCATCAGAAATTGGACATATAACTGAAGCTGCACACCAGCCCTAGTGCACTGACGCCCATGGGAATTATCCAGAATGTTTTGGTTACAGATGGACAATTTCCCTTGCTCTCGGAGTTAGAGTCAGAAACTCTGCATAATTTTGACATGTTATTCAAATAGTTACCCAGCAATTTTTTTTTGTTATTTTGCTAAGTTTGCCTCAAAATGCAAATCAAATGCTGGCATCATTACCAATGATTATTTTGCAATCTACAATGCTCTTCTGCACGAAGCTGTTATCAACTGGAACCTGGTGTCAGGCAGCTCTTCTCTACCTTGTAGCACCCGATGCTGCTGAGCTCTGTCATAGACAAGAGCTTCCTCAGTCCCCAGTGTTGTCCTCCTCCTCCTCCTTGGAGGTCAGCCCCTGTTCCCTCAGTTCCTCAACCTCAAGTACATCACCTGCACAGAGTGGTATGGGACATTCTTTCTGGAATAAGTTGCAGGGCTCCCCCACCAGTCCAAGCAGCGATACCACATCTTCAGCAGCCCTACTGGCTGTTACAGCATGGTCAGGGATGCTGCAATGATGCCATGAGCCATGGTTGCACAGGGTTATTCTCCTCACCCAGTAAACAGCTTTGTAAGGCACATGACCCCTCAATCGCAACAGATGCACCAGAGTTCTCCAGGATGTCAGAGTCTTGGCAGCTGCCGATCGCCTGAAAATTAATCGAATGGACCCCTTCCTGCAGTGTTGTGAAACAGCCCTCCCAGTGCCACGTGTGTGCAGTCAATGGCACCCTTCACCTGAAGGGGGATGCCAGTTACATTTCCAGATGCTACTGCCCAGGCTGCAGCATTAACCTTGCCACTGAGAAACCAAATGAACTGATGTGACAATGTAAAGATAACATCGGCCTCTTTCCTGAGGCATGTGTGGGTGCATTGAGAGATCCTACACAAGTCACCCATCGCCCCCTGGAGGGAGCCAATCACATTGAAGTTCATAGCAGCTGTCACCATCAGAGCTGCTGGGAGAGCATGACCTTCCACTCTTGTGGGACTCAAGTCTGGCTCTAGCATTCCACATAACTGCATCATTGGTTGACAATCAGTGGAGTCTGTACCAGGTTTTGTTTCTCACCTCCACCTGCAGAATGCTTTTTGAGTTACTGACAAGGGGACATGTGATCTGGAAGTCACCATTTCAAAGGGAGAAGTTGACAGCAGGCAATGGCAGTGCTCTCAAATAATGTCAGTGAGGCCTAAGGCCTAGTTTCAGGCCAGCCTAGAATTTCCAATTATGGATATGTACTACTTATATTATGTACGCTGGAGCTAGTTAAGCTCTGTTGGCATAGTAATCTTTATTAGAACTCGCTTATATACTCCACAGAACTTTTGAATGAGAAACACACAATATCATTGAGTCCACTTTATTTATACTGATTATAAATTCTAATGTTATGGACATGCAACGTTACATGTATTATAGCGACAATTCTTGTGAAAGCTAGTGGATAAAACAATCACATTTTAACCACAATGACCATATACATATACTATATACTATATACATTTCTAGTGGCAGACTGATATCCACTTATTGGATTAGTGGTGCTGGAAGAGCACAGCAGTTCAGGCAGCATCCAAGGAGCAGCGAAACCGACGTTTCGGGCAAAAGCCCTTCATCATATCCACTTATGCCAGCTTATTGCTTGTGATATCTATAGTTCATGCACGTTATCTATTCATCCATTTATGTACTGCCACTGTGTGTGTGTGTGTGTGTGTGTATGAGAGAGAGAGAGATGTTTGAGTATGAGGAAGGACTTGGGGAAGGTGTCAGATTCAGCTCCGAATGCAAGGCAATGTACCATGTCAAACATAATTTTTTTTTAAACTTAGTTTAACTGTAGGAAGAATGAAAATGCCAGTAAAGGGAGGAAGAGGCTGTTTGTGCATCATTCTTCTTGCACTTACAGCCAACACTCTGTGCACTAGAGTACTGTGTCAGCACTGTGGGATGTGATGGTCCTTAAGATGGTCCAGAGATTTACCAGAATACAGGCTACTGGTCGTCCTGGAGAGGCTTGGAGCAAATGAGATTGAGGAGGAGGAACATGATTAGAAGCGTACAAGATAACAACAGGTTTAGATAAAGTAGACAAAGAAAAGCTATTCACCTTAGTGGATGGGATAAGGACTAAGTGGCACAAGTATAAAGTCTTGGGCAAGTGATACAGCTTATTGTGAGGAAGAACCATTTTACACACCTCTGTAACTCACTGCCCATTAGATAACAGGATGGATAAATGCACAGGAATATAGCAAGGAAATGAGATTGACTGGACCCAACGGATTCCTTTTGTGTCTGTCTGACTCCAACACACACTCACAAACAATGTGAGGAAATATAAAATAAGTGATAGGTGAATACTACACTCTGGCATGGAGCATTTTAAGAATGAAATTACACATTCTGCTGAACATTATTTGTATTCAAAATGAAAAATTCTCTGAGAAGCAAAAGAAAGCCAACTATCCTTTGCTACATCTGTCACCACTCACATTTACCCAAGCATCAAATCTTTTCTGTGCAGTATATGTTACAGCCCAGCTTCAGCTGGCAACCATTTGGCTTAGTTGGTAGATTTGTAGCATTATTCGTTGTTTTGAAGGAAAGTTATGAATACTGAGGCACGAATAAGTAGAATGGATGGCTTTGAGATATGTCGAGAAGAGGTGTTGGAAATTCTGGCAAGGGTGAAAATAGATAAGTCCCCTGGGCCTGATGGCATTTATCCTAGGATTCTCTGGGAAGCAAGGGAGGAGATTGCAGAGCCATTGGCCTTGATTTTTGTGTCCTCTTTGTCGACAGGAGTAGTGCCAGAGGACTGGAGGCTAGCAAACGTGGTTCCCTTGTTCAAGAAGGGGAGTAGGGATAATCCTAGTAACTATAGGCCAGTGAGTCTCACTTCTGTTGTGGGCAAAGTCTTAGAGAGAATTGTAAGGGATAGGATTTATGCACATCTGGATAAGAATGATGTGATCAAGGATAGTCAGCATGGTTTTGTGAAGGGCAGGTCGTGCCTCACAAACCTTATTGAATTCTTTGAGAAGGTGACGAAGGAGGTAGATGAGGGGAAAGCGGTAGATGTGGTATATATGGATTTTAGTAAGGCGTTTGATAAGGTCCCCCATGGTAGGCTACTGCAGAAAATACAGAGATATGGCATTGAGGGTGAGTTGGAGGTTTGGATTAGGAATTGGCTCTCTGGAAGAAGACAGAGGGTAGTAGTTGATGGCAAAGGTTCATCTTGGAGTGCCGTCACTAGCGGTGTTCCGCAAGGATCTGTTTTGGGACCATTGCTGTTTGTCATTTTTATAAATGACCTGGAGGAAGGGTTAGAAGGTTGGGTGAGCAAGTTTGCGGATGATACGAAAGTCGGAGGAGTTGTAGACAGTGAGGAAGGATATGGCAGGTTACAGCGGGATATAGAGAAGCTGCAGAGCTGGGCAGAAAGGTGGCAAATGGAGTTCAATGTAGCTAAGTGTGAAGTGATTCACTTTGGTAAGAGTAATAAAAAGATGGATTACTGGGCTAATGGTAGACTACTTGGTAGTGTGGAAGAGCAGAGGGATCTTGGTGTCCATGTACACAGATCTCTGAAAGTTGCCACCCAGGTAAATAGTGCAGTGAAGAAGGCATATGGCGTACTGGCTTTTATTGGTAGAGGAATTGAGTTCCGGAGTCCTGAGGTCATGCTGCAGTTGTATAAGACTCTGGTGCGGCCTCATCTGGAATATTGTGTGCAGTTTTGGTCGCCATACTATAGGAAGGATGTGGAGGCACTGGAACGGGTGCAGAGGAAGTTTACCAGGATGTTGCCTGGTATGGTAGGAAAATCCTATGAGGAAAGGCTGAGGCACTTGGGGTTGTTTTCATTGGAGAAAAGAAGGTTTAGGGGTGATTTGATAGAGGTGTACAAGATGATTTGGGGGTTAGATAGGGTTGACAGTGAGAACCTTTTTCCACGTATGGAGTCAGCTATTACAAGGGGGCATAGCTTTAAATTAAGGGGGGGTAGATATAGGACTGATGTTAGGGGTAGGTTCTTCACTCAGCGAGTCGTAAGTTCATGGAATGCCCTGCCAGTAGCAGTAGTGGACTCTCCCTCTTTATGGGTATTTAAGCGGGCATTGGATAGGTATATGGAGGATAGTGGGTTAGTGTAGGTTAGGTGGGCTTTGATCGGCGCAACATCGAGGGCTGAAGGGCCTGTACTGCGCTGTATTCTTCTATGTTCTATTATCCAAATATCAGACATGAGTAGGATGGTGTGCGTGTGTGTGTGTGTGCGTGTGTGTGTGTGTGTGTGTGTGTGTGTGTCCTAAGAACATGACACCCTATAATATAATAGCTGATTGAGCCAAGAGCAATCAAGACACGGAAGAGTGATTTTTGCAGTTTGCTTCTTTGTGCATAATATCCATGCAAATACAATAAATAGTAGTTCACATTTCAGCGACTGAATTCTTGTCATTTTCCTGTTTTCACTGTATCAACACAGCACCAAGAATTCGGCCAGTCAGTTCCTTGAGTAAGTCCAGGTACAAAACTACGGTAGTCACTAACAGTGTACAGTCGAGGTATGGCAGTTTTGACTCCAGTCTCTTGCGGAACAATATCACATCTTTGATATTTCTGCCTGAGAATTGTCAAACGCAGATGAGCAGTCTTTAGACACGGCTATGTAATATATTATATATTATATATACACACATATGTGTAATATGTATGTATATGTACATATGTACACTTTAAAGGTCTCAGTGGAAATCAAATAGCATCCTTTTCGTATCTTTGTAGTTGACGTTGCTTTAATTTTAAGACAAAATGCAATGGTCCAAATTGCCATCCAGATAATCACTTGAAATGAATCCTGACTATCTAAAAGTCTTCCAGCTGCTGGTTATGGTTATATTGAACAGAGGAAGTGTATGTGCAGCCCAAACCTGTTGGTTCTGTGATAGCACCAGATGAATTTGTTTCAACGAGACATGTCCCAGCAGCCATTTTTCATAGTCTCATGTGAAATACCGACAGCTCGTGGAGTCAATGTAACAATATGATGTACATTTCAGATCCCCAAAAGATCTAAAGCAAACAAATACAACACAAAGAGGGAACAAGAGAGTTTATATCTTCTTACATAAAGGACTGCATACACAAAAAATCTGGACTAGATAATAGCAAACAGCTGTTATCCACAATCAAAATGCAAACAAAAATGGAAAGGATAAACAGAAAATCCATAAATCCAAAATAAATGGGAATTACTTAGTATTGGAAATGCACAATTAATCAATCAGTACACAGAAGGTGACGATGGCTATTCTTTGTCTGCACCCTTCATTAGATGAGTGGCTAACTGATAGGCATTTCATTCACCTGGGCAGAAGTGAGGACTACAGATGCTGGAGATGACAGTCAAAATTAGAGTGGTGCTGGAAAAGCACAGCAGGTCAGACAGTATCTGAGGAGCAGGAAAATCGATGTTTCAGGCAAAATCCCTTCATCAGGAATGAGGCTAGGAACCTCGGGAGTGGAGAGATCAATGGGAGGGGAATGAGATCATTCACCTGGACCACTCTTGTGGCCTTTCTACTTGATGTTTACAAATTGCTGTTGACAGAAGTCTTGTTGCAGCTCTCTGTGCACAAAAAGGAAGTGTAGCAAGTAATGAGGGTTCCTGCGGTGTACTGATAATGTGGCTACTTATATTGTGAATGTAGCTGTATCTATGTGGATACAGATCTTTAGTAAATAGGCAACAGGTTTAGACAGAGGATCTGAATTAGCACAGGCTTGGAGGGCCAAAGGGCCTGTTCCTGCACTGTAATTTTCTTTGTTCATTGTTATTTGTACCTATGGGACAGAAAGCCCCATTGAACCTAAACATGTGTCATAACATAGCACCACACTCTTCAAATGTCTCATAACATGCCAGAACAGGTTGGTTAAGAATATCTTGAAAGATATTTATTTAGTTTCTTTTGAAGTCTTTTCAAAACAAAAATTCTAGACAGATGTACTCCTTATCAGAGATTGCTTCAAGAAGCGACTCTATATAGGGCATCAACACACAATCTTTAAATGAACTTACCCGGGAAGATAGGTTTTACAGGTTTGGTAACCAAAATCTTTACCATCACATTCTTCAAATCCCTTCCACACATATCCATCTCCACAGTAGGCTTGCTTACAATCTGTAACAATGCAGCAAAACAACAATTGTATTTTTAGATGTCCATGACACAGATCAGCAATCCTGTTTTATAGAAATATAGAAAATGGGTGCAGGAATTGGCCATTTGACCCTTCGAAGCAAAAGTGAGTACTGCAGATGCTGGAGATTAGAGTCAAGAGTATGGTACTGGAAAAGCACAGGAGGTCAGGCAGCATCTGAGGAGCAGGGAAATCAATGTTTCAGGCAAAAGCCCTTCCTGATGAAGGGCTTTTGTCCGAAACGTTGATTTTCCTGCTCCTCAGATGCTGCCTGACCTGCTGTGCTTTTTCAGCACCACACCCTTGACATTTGACCTTTTGAGCATGCTCCATCATTCAATATGATCATGGCTGATCCCAAGCTTAATATTCTAATCTCACCCTCCTACCAGATCCCTTGATCCCTTTAGCTATGTTTACTCCCTTCTTGAAAACACAACGTTTTGGATTGAACTACTTTCTGTGGTACTGAGTCCTTCACTCTCTGGTGAAGACACCTCTTCTCACCTCAATCCGAACAGGTTTACCTATTATCCTTAAACTATGCTCCTAGCTCCATTGGAAACATCCTCCCTGCATCTAAACTGTCTTGTCCTGTTAGAATTTTATAGGTATCTATGTGATCCTCCTCTTCCATACTCTGGTGTACATAATCCGAACTGACTCGACCTCCCCTCATATATCAGTCCTACCATGTCAGGAATCAATTCAGTAAACCTTCGCTGCACATCCTATATAGACAAGCAGGAGGCTGGATGAACACAGCAAGCCAGGCAGCATCTGGAGGTGGAGAAGTCAATGTTTCTGGTGTAACTCTTCCTCAGGACCGTGGTGGGGATCCCATATAGCAAGAGCATCCATCCTCAGCTTAGGCGACCAAAACTGCACACAATATTCCAGTGCGTATTCACTAATGTCCTGTTTAATGCAGCAAGACATCCTTGTTCCTGTACTCAAATCCTCTCACTGTGAATAGGAGAAAGTGAGGACTGCAGCTGCTGGAGATTATGGGCGGCATGGTGGCACAGTGGTTAGCACTGATGCCTCACAGCGCCAGAGACCCGGGTTCATTTCCTGCCTCAGGCGACTGACTGTGTGGAGTTTGCACGTCCTCCCCGTGTCTGCGTGGGTTTCCTCCGGGTGCTCCGGTTTCCTCCCACAGTCCAAAGATGTGCAGGTCAGGTGAATTGGCTATGCTAAATTGTCCGTAGTGTTAGGTAAGGGGTAAATTTAGGGGTATGGGTGGGTTGCGCTTCGGCGGGGCGGTGTGGACTTGTTGGGCCGAAGGGCCTGTTTCCACACTGTAAGTAATCTAATCTAATCTAATTAGAGTCGAAAAGTGTGGCACTGGAAAAGCACAGCAGGTCAGGCAACATCCGAGGAGCAGGAGAATCAATGTTTTGGGCATAAGCCATTCATCAGGAATGTGGGGAGGTGGGGGTGGAGGGGGGAAGGGGGATGAGAGATAAATGTGGGGGTGGGGGTGAGGCTGGGGGAAGATATCTTGGAAGGCGATAGGGCGATGCAGTTTGGGGTGTGTTGGTGATAGTTCGGAATGGACGGTGGAGCTATCCTCTGCCATTTCCACTGCCTTAAGTCAGATCCCACCACCAGAGATATATTTCCCTCCTGACCCCTTTCAGCATTCCGCAGAGACCACTCCTTCTGTGACTTCCTCATTAGGTCCACGCTCCCCCCAACCAAACCACCCTCCTCTCCCGGCACTTTGTCTTGTTGCCACAAGGAGTGTAAAGCCTGCGCCCACACCTCCCCCTTCACCTCCATCCAAGGCCCCAAAGTATCCTTCCACATCCGGCAGACATTTTCCTGCACATCCACCAACCTCATCTACTGTGTCTGTTGCTCTCGATGTGGTCTCCTCTACATTGGAGAGACAGGATGCCAACTTGCGGAATGTTTCAGGGAACATCTCTGGGACATACGCATCAAACAACCCTACCACTCTGTGGCTGACCACTTCAACTCCCCCTCCCACTCCGTCAAGGACATGCAAGTCCTGGGCCTCCTCCACCACCAAATCCAAGCCACCCGATGCCTGGAGGAAGAACGCCTCATCTTCCGCCTTGGGACCCTGTGACCACACTGGATCAATGTGGATTTCACCAGTTTCCTCATCTCCCCTCATCCCACCTTATCCCAGAACCAACCCTCCAACTCGGCACCACCCTCTTGAACTGTCCTACCTGTCTATCTTCCTTCCCACCTATCCAGTCCACCCTCCACTCTGATCTATCACCATCACCCCCACCTGCCTTCCATGCTACCTTTCCAACCAGCCCCACCCCCACCCTCTTATTTATCTCTCAACCCCCTTCCCCCCTACTCCCCACATTCCTGATGAAGAGTTTATGCTTGAAACATTGATTCTCCTGTTCCTCAGATGCTGCCTGATTGGCTGTGCTTTTCCAGCGCCACACTTTTCGCCTCTTACTGTGAAGGGCAACATACAATTTTTCTGAGGAGGAAATTACTGCAGATGCTGGAATCTGTACTGACAACAAAAAATGATGGAGGTCACAATGGCTCAGAGAGCATCCATGGAAAGAAAGCAAGCTAACATTTCAAGTCTGGATGACTCTTCATCAGAGCTGAAGTGTGAAGGGGGAAGTATTTATGTAATGAGGGGGCAGGGTAGGAATGTTGAGGGAGAAAGGGTGTTGATAGTGCAGATTAAATGATCAAAATGAGAGAATGGCAGAACAATGCAGTGTCTAACTGCATTAGAGAACAGACTGTCCCACTGGTTTGAGGGGAGGGGAGAGAGAACATGGTGACAGAGAATGCAACAAGCAAAGCTAAAAGGAAGGGAAGGAATGGGTTCACAATTTGTCAGAGTTGTACTCAAAACTGAGCCCAGAAGGTTGTAACTGCCTAGTTTGAAGATGAGGTGCTGCTCCTCCAGTTTGCGCTGTGATTCGCTGGAGCATTGCAGCATGTCAAGGACAAATAAGTGAGAATGTGAGTAGGACACTGTGTTAACATGACCGGCTACGGGAAGGTCAGGGTCATGCTTGTGCACTGACTGGAGGCGTTCTGCAAAGCGGTCGTACAGTCTGCGTTGGGTGACCATTTTGCAGAATACCTCTTGCCCATTCCCCGATTTCTGACTGTAAGGAACCTATATTAGTTTTCATCAATCTTTTTCTCTTTACATACCTATAGAAACTTTTACAGTCAATTGTTATGTTCCACGCAAGCTCACTTTTGTATTTTTCCCATTCTTAATCAATCCCTTGGTCCTCCTTTGCTGACTTCTCAACTGTTGCCAATCCTCAGGTCTATTGCTTTTATTTTTGTCAATTTGGATGCCTCTTTTTTGTATCTAATACTATCTCTAACTTTCCTCATAACCCATGGTTTGGCCACTGTTCTCTGTGTAGTCTTGTGCCTGATGGGAATAAACAATTTTTGTCATTAACCTATTCGCCTTTGAGTTTTTGCCATCGTCACTCTTTTCAGTAACATTTCCCCATCCATCATTGCCGATTCATACATCATATCAATGTAGTTTCTCTTATTAAGTTTTAGGACCCTATACTCTGAAGTAACTAACTTAGTCTCCGTGTTGAATAAGACTTTTATCATATTATAGTTGCTCGTCCCCAAAGGATCTTTCACAGCTACATCGCTAATTATTCCTTTCTCATAATACCCAAACTAACATGGCCTGTGCTTTAGTTGGTTCTCAATGTGTTAGTCCAGAAAACCATCCCATGTACACTCGAGGAATTTCTCCTCTACGATATTTGACTAATTTGATTTGCCAGAGCTATACGTACACTAAAATCATCCATAACGACAAATGCTCCTTTAGTGCCTGCTCCCTTGATTTCCTGTTTAACGCCATTCCCGATATCAACACTACACTTTGGTAGTCTATATGCCACCCCACTAATGTTTTTACCTCTTGGTATTTGAGAAATATAGAACCCACAAAGATTCTATATTGTCTGAGCTAATATTTTTACTCAATATTGTGTTTATATCCTTTTTAACCACTGCCTTTTCCTTTTTTTCTGTCCTTCTTAAATACTGAATACCCCCAGATGTTCAGTTCCCATTCCTGATCACCCCACAACTATGTTTCCATAGTCCCAACTATATCATACCCATTTACATTTATTTGTGTGAATAATTCATCCACTTTATTTTGAATGCTCTGTGTTTTTAGGCATAAAGCCTTAAGGCATATCTTTTTAACAGGCTTTGTTCCATTTCCATTATTTTTGACTTATTTGATTTTGGCCATTGATTCCTCCGCATATCATTTCTCTTATTCCTCTTTGTCTTTTGTTCTTGTTTTTGATTCCCCCTGCCAATTTAGTTTAAACCCTCCAGAACTACTCTAGCAGATATTCCCCACTAGGGCATCAGTCCTGGCCCTACCCAGGTGTAACCCGCCTAGTTTGCCTTGGTCACAGAACCAGTCTAATTGCCCCAGGAATCTGAAACCTTCCCCCCTCACACCATCTTTTTAGCCATGTCTTCAACCAACATAGCCTACTATTTTTACTCTGACTGGCAAGTGGCATTGTTAGTAATGCTGGTAGTTTCCATTATATTGCATTTAAAAGTCTACTTTTCAATTTATAATATCAATACACATATAAACTAGAAAGTATAATCTGCACAGTTTTTTCAACATTAATTAACAGAATTGACATATTTTATTTTCCAAAGAAAAAAATATGTAATGCACTATACTTCTTGTGTGTTCACTGGTTGCAAGCAAAGATAGGAAACAATTATTGAAGTCATACGAGAGAATTAATGATTAATTATTAAATATTACTTTTCACTCCCAATTTTTCAGAAATTATATAATTGGACATCAAGATTTTGGAGCTGTCTGTATCTATGGCACTAATTACAAGATTTTCTTGGACATGACTGTTAATAGAACTCCACGTATATGTCTGTAAAATTAATTTGATATTGTTTTGCTGACTGCAGCAGCTTTCTGGCAAGAACATTACCACAGACTGGCAATAAAATGTAGTTTCTCAATCCAGTATCATTCCTCAACTGTTAATATCTCCTTGCCCATTTGGCTGGCTATTTTGAAGTCACTAAGCCAAGGACAATATTAAACTTGGTTTGATTCAGATCCTTAGTTTGCAAGAGACAGGGATTATTTTCCTCACTTTTCCTCATAAAATACACAATTCTCTGGGCGCAATGGTCAGAAAGAGGGTGTAGATCCTACCACGTTCTCCTGCACTGTTTTCTTCAGATATTTGGCGCTTTGTAGATATTAGGGTGAGCCTTGTCTGCACCAGGAAAAAATATAGCCCAGATAGAGAATTACAATGGGGCAAGGTACAGTCAAATCTTTTATGTTTAGAACATCCCACCACCACCCCTTTCTCAATTCAGTATCAAATCTGGACCTTCTGGCTACTGATGGTCCTTTCTGTTGTATAAGATGTTTGGCTCCGAAAAGGGTTGATGTTGAGGAATGCATTAAACTCCTCCAACATGATGCCATAATGACTTTGGTTGTGGTACAGCTCTGCATCTTGAAGGAGATAGACCTCCCATTTAGGTCTCTTCATAGCCTTAGTACAATGTCTATCAATGTTGCTTATAACTTGTTGATATCTTAGAGTTAACTACATCTTGTTTAAGACAAAAGTCTCTTCTACCTCAACAACTTTGTGTTTTCTCACTAGATGAAGTAGGCCTGTAGATCCCCAACTTAAAGAAGAATGGTGGCAGCAAATCGACATTGTGGTGACCAAGGGTCTGGTTCACTCATATTGCATAATAAGTGGCAGTGAGAATACTTCATGGAGCATGTTGTCAGTGGTGGGTATTGTTGCATCTTCCAACGTAGTCCCTGTGTACAACTTTCCAGCTGCAACTGGCTATCCTACCACCACCTCTAAAGTTAACCTTTGACTGAGGGAAATGGCCCTTTTCCAGGTCTTTTGCACACATTTGAAGAGAAAATCCAGGCAATCTCAGGATTTCAAGTTTGTTATCAGTGTCCAGGCAGTATGCAAGATAGTTACAAGAAAATCAGCTTTAACAGGTTTGTTTTTCCTAATACGTTGAGTTCAGCTGACCAAAAATAAAATTGATGGCACACAGATGTACATTTCCAATGAAAACCTGAAGGAAATTTTTTGAAAATATAAAGCTAACCAACTTACTTATACAGCTATCGGTGACAATCTTATTTCCATCATCACACTCTTCCCCATTTTCCTCCTGAACTACTCCATCTCCGCAGAACCCTGCTGAATGTGACGAAGAAGCTGCAAGCTGTGTAGGGGAGAACTATATGAAAATAAAGTAGATGAGGAAGAATAATTATTTCCCTCAACAGTCACACTATTGGTAATTTTCAAATGGTTTGCCTGGCTCCAAGATTTGAAGTTCAGGTCCTTCTGCTATAGCGCATCGTTCCTCAACACGAATTCACTGTAACATGATTGATGATTTGCGTATGCTATTTGTAAAGCGCAAATTTTTAAAATATGTGTTGGCTATAACGCGAATACTTCGCCAACACTTTTAAGCGCTGTTTCTGAAGCAACCATCATATTATAGAAGGACTGACTGTTGGGTCAAAGTAGCACATTTTACTTATTTTCATCTATTCATGGGATGTTGGCATCTCTGGGAAGGCCATCATATTTGTCCATCCTCATTACTAACTGCAAGTCCATAAAGATGATCATGGCATCTCCTTCTAGACACAAACCAAAACATAAACTAACAGTCAGCATATAAAAGAGACATTAGGACATGTGACCAAATGCTTGATCACAAAAAGGAATGTTAAGTAGCACTTTAGAGGATGGCAGAGATTTGGAGACGTGTACATATTTAGGGAGGGAATTCTCAAGCTTAGAATCTAGATGGTTTAGCAACAGCTTGCAATTTTGGGTGAAAGAAAGTGGGATGCACCTTGCAAAGGCTCATAGAGCTGAGGCAAAGTACCGAATTAGGGAGAGAAGGGGATAAGTGCTAAATCATGACAACTGTATAATGACCAGATCCGGCTATGTCATACATTCACCAAAACATTATATGACTGTATAGACACAATATATGTATATATATCCTTGTACATGTTATGCTAAAAGGTTTCCCATTCTTTAAAGGACGGATGATTGTTTTATGGCATAAATTGCAGACCATGCAGGAAGTGTATCTTTAAGACAGTCGCATGAGATCACAACATGTGATGTTTTGGTATAGAAGTGCCAAGCTCACATCAGTCACTGTCTCTATATAATCGATTAAATGTAGAGCCTTTGATCAATCAGCTTTACATATATGCATTAACACCTGTAGCACAAAACCTAGACTATGTATGCGGGTAATAATTTGTTCATGCAAAAATCTTGGACTTGTAGGTTTTGTCTTGGTACAAGTTGTGATAACTGTCTACATGTTTCCTGGTCATACTTTTGTACTATTTTAAAACTGAAGCATTGGTGAACCTGAGGCCTATCTAGATTAGTGAATGAATAGTACTCACAAATTAGAATATGAACAGCAAGAGTGGAAGGGTGGAAGTAAGAAGGGACCAGTGAAAGAGAAAACTTCAGGGGCATTAAAATAGAATCTTTTCAGTTAAAAAATCTCTTAATGATTTATTTATCTTGTTCAGGAAATCTTGACAAATGTCAGAGAGATTCCTTTGATCTCGCTCAGAAGGTAAAATGTCCCTTGTTGATGCAGCCTTTAGTTGAAGTAAATATTAGAAACTAACAATTAATACCATGATAGCCAGTTCTCAACATCTTGATGTCAGCTTTCATAGACTTACACTAATGCCATTCCTATTTCTCCCAAGAGTAAGATTGCTTGTTTGCAGATGGGCAGGCTCAGAGTGAACTCTTTCGTTTTACTCCTGACAACAGCTTGAGACAGAAGGTACTTTTTTTCTCCTGTATGGACACAAACTACGCTCTCTATCCAATCACTTCACTTGCATGCCTTAATAAAGGAATGACTGATTTATTTGGGGAAAGATGATTTCATCCACTTGGCTTGATGCCTGAAGTCTGGAAGGTCAGTGCATGACATGTCTCTGGGCTGTCAACAATTTCTTAGTTACTGAGAGCAAGGAAACAGCTCTAATTATTGAAGTATGACTCATGCATTTTCTTTCCCCTTTTCACTATAGAAAGATGCTCCAACCTCAATTTAGCACTTCCCCAGTGGAGGTGGATATCGTTCAGTTCAACAAATGATTTAGGAAAGGATTTGAACACCAATTCTTCGCTTAGCCAGGGCATCCCAAATACATGCTTCAAGACAAGGTTTTCAGTGCAGCATTTAAAGAAAGCACATTTAAAAGGTCATGATTTGGAGATGCCGTGTTGGACTGGGGTGTACAAAATTAAAAATCACAAAACACCTGGTTAGAGTCCAACAGGTTTAATTGGAAGCACTAGCTTTCGGAGCGTCGCTCCTTCATCAGGTGGTTGTGGAGGACACAATTGTAAGGCACAGAATTTATAGCAAAAGTTTATAGTGTGATGTAACTGAAATTATACATTGAATAATACCTTGATTGTCTGTTGAGGTTTTAATCTGTTCAAATACCATGATAGTTTCACTTCTTTCACGTGTAAATCACAAAACCTTTTTTTAAGAGTTGCATTCTCAGGTTAACTGTAACAATTGGTATTAGCTAGACAATATGTTGTTGGTGTTGGCCCCCTGTGTTCTCTGTCTATGCCATGATGTTTAGATTGATTTTAATCTAAAAAGTGAGATAACAGAGTTTTACATGAATTCATGCAGATTTTGAGCAAAGTACAATGTAACTCTGCAAGTACAAATTCACCCTACAAAATATATGCGTGCATGTGGGTCTTTGTATCTGTCTGTGTGTGTGTGTGTCTGTCTGGGTTGGGGGTTGTGAGTGTGAGAGAGAGTGTATATGCATGTGTAGTGAGTGTAGAGTGTCTTACGTCTGTGAGGGGGTGCATGTGTGAGTGTGGAAGTGTGTGTGTGTGTGTGTGTGCATGTCTGGGGTGGGGGATTGTCAGTGTCTGTGAAAGAGAGTGTATATGTGTGTGTGCATGAGTGTAGAGTGGTCTAAGTCTCTGAGAGGATGCCTATGTGAGTGTGGGAGTGTGTGTGTCTGTAAGGGTGTGTGTGAGTGTCTATGTATATGTGTGTCCATGTGTATAGGAGTGTGTGTGTGGGTGTGTGTGTATGTGTTTAGTGCAATGGTGGTCACCTGTAGTGTGACATGAACCCAAGGTCCCAGTTGAGGCCCTCCCGATGGATATGAAACTTAGCTATCAGTGTCTGCTCGGCCACTTTTCGCTGATGCCTGTCCTGAAGTCCGCCTTGGAGGATGGGCACCCGAAGGTCCAAGGTCAAATGTCCTGGACCGCTGAAGTGTTCCCCAATTGGGAGGTAACACTCCTGTCTGTTGATTGTTGTGTGGTGCCCATTCATCCGTTGCTGTAGCCTCTGCTCGGTTTCCCCAATGTACCATGTCTCAGGGCATCCTTACCTGCAACGTATGAGATAGACAACAGTGGCTGAGTCGTATGAGTACCTTCCACGTACATGGTGGGAGGTGTCCCTATGTGTAATGGTGGTGTCCATGTCCACACTCTGACACGTCTTGCAGGGCCCTACTGTGGCAGGATATACCTCCGAGGATAGGGTATTGCTGAAACTGACGTCTTGAATTCTATTAATATATCTAATATCACAGACTTGTATATATAGTTTAGGTTTTGGGATATATATGTTAATGTATGTCTGACTGGCCGAAAGCTCTATATTGAATTGACTATTTTCTCTAATGTTCCAAGATTGTTTTCTTTGGTTGAAGCTATTCTTTCAACATTTAAGTTCCTTTGATTTTAAAAATAAATTCATTAGCAACCCCAGGTGTTTAATCTTTCTAAAAGAGAGTGGGTAGAGTATTCATTGTGCTTTAGCATTTTGTTTTTAGCCTTCAGTTTAAAATGGAGCACTTTAGTCTTGATTATAATTGTAGTTGTCCTGAGAGCCGGGCAGCTTGCTACAAACAACGATCTGTTTGAGGTTTGGTGGTTGTTTAAAGGCAAAAAGTGGAGGTGTGGGGAAGGTCTTGGTGAGGTGCTCATCCTCATTGATAATGTGTTGCAGGTCACAAAGAACATGGTGTAGTTTTTCAGCTCCTGGGAAGTATGGAACAACGAAGGGTACACTGTCGATTGCAGCACGTGTCTGTCTCCTGAGGAGGTCATTACAGTTCCTCACTGTGACACGTCGGAACATGTGGTCGATGAGTTGAGCATTGTACCCCGTTCTTATGAGGGCATCCCTGAGTACTTCCAGGTGCACTCACATGACTCAGCCAACGTTGTCTATCTCATATGCTGCAGGCAAGGATGCCCGGAGGCATGGTACATTGGGGAAACCGAGCAAAGGCTACGGCAACAGATGAGTGGGCACCGCACAACAATCAACAGACAGGAGTGTTCCCTACCAGTATGTTAAATATGTTAGTCTGCATAAAATATACCTCCGAGGATAGGGTATTGCTGAAACTGACATCTTGAATTCCATTAATATATCTAATATCACAGACTTGTATATATAGTTTAGGTTTTGTGATATATATGTTAATGTATGTCTGACTGGCCGAAAGCTCTACATTGAATTGACTATTTTCTCTACTTTGTTCCAAGATTGTTTTCTTCAGTTGAAGCTATTCTTTCAACATTTAAGTTCCTTTGATTTTAAAAATAAATTCATTAGCAACCTCAGGTGTTTAATCTTTCTAAAAGAGAGTGGGTAGAGTGTTCATTGTGCTTCAGCATTTTTTTTTAGCCTTCAGTTTAAAATGGAGCACTTTAGTCTTGATTATAATTGTAGTTGTTCATCTCTGAACCTGCACAAGTTGATAGACGAATATTAGGAAAAAAAGACTTCTCAACTACCATATTCATCACCTCTTCAGCATATAGCACCCAATAGAGCTTTCAGTAGCTTTTAGTGTCTGTTCACTGCTGTCATGATGTGGTTTCTGCTTTACTATACGCTAGTCTGCATAGAATATACCAGTGAGTTGGGTTTTTTGTTAAAACAGATGTCCTGAAGCTGTTTTACATTACTAGAAATTAACGAGGACACTATCGCAATTTAGACATTTGGTGAAAATGCTCCTGTTTCCAGCTAAAGTGCTTTGTCAAATGAGATTCAAGGTGCTCAATGCACCATGGCTTAGAGCTGTGCTTTTAGGCACTTTTCCTTTAGTGGGATTTGTGCAACCAGAGAGACAGATGAACTCATCACTGCTGACATATTCTGGCTTTCACACCACTGGTGCCATCTTTAAAGCCCAGCTGCTTATTATTCCAGAAGTTTAAATCCCCTCACTGTGGTGTTTGATCCTTATCACCGAGGACATGTCACACAGCTAATGTAACGTTGCTTTGTACTTCACCTTCAGGGAACAGTAGGATGTTGGTATAATGTGATGAAGAGAAGGGTAATCCATTCTCCCTTAGATTGCCAAAGGAGGCCATGCCAATACCGTAAGCTGACCTAGAGCTAAATTGCACTCCCAGTGTAGTGCTGTGTCTTAGATGAACTTGGATGTTCAGCAATGCAGGAAGAAGGTCAATGATTTGTACCATGCAAGGATTGGTGCAGCCATCTTCTCTCTTCTACTTCACACTCACAGGCCACAACTCATTCAATCTCTGCCACTGCACATGCACCTCACCAAGTCTCACGGATAACAGCTCGCACTACCTCATGTAACATGTCCATGCCCATAGTCACCTACCTCACTCTTCTAAACCACTAACTCTTCCTGCCCTCTATACTTCCTATTCAGTCTCATGAGGCACCTCACCTCATTGATACCCCTATATCACCATTAAATGCCCTTTCATCTACTTCTATTGTGCGCAGTCCGTCCTTCCCACAGCCTGGACTAATGTGTCCACAGTACCCTGACTGACCTACCTACAATTCCTGGACTTGCTGTATTTGGCCTGTAGGACTGACCATGGCTTATCCCTGGACTGCAAGAAGCTTGGAATCTCAAGCTCTGATAGGACCAAATGCCTGACTGATCAGGAAAACTCCCTGAAGTGGAATTGGAAGAGCCACTTGACTGATTGTGACAGTATCCCCTGACTGACCAGAGTGCCCCTTGGTCCCACTATACTCCTTTTTGACTTTCACATTTGAATATTTGCTTGCTGTGTAAAATGCTGGCGATGTTGCACATGGAGAGTTGACTTTGAAGTATGGTATTACGCAACAACATGCAAATCTCATTGACTGTTCAGTGCACCCAACTGCAACAAGCTGTCCATCTCTTGCTCTGCACTAAAAAGCAATGTGTGCCACATAGAGGCTAGGAGCTGAATCAGTGAGTGCACTACTTAAATAGTAAGGGATGGACAGAGTTTGGCAACTTTGAATAACCTCAAAATAAGTGAGGGCTGAAAAGGCAAGATAAGAGCCAAAAATGTATCCGATGTCCATGCAGGCGATGGAGGTGCATCCCTATGTACAAGGTTACTGACAGAAGCATGTAAGTCATATGTGCCCCTCAGCTATAAGTAAAGAGTTAAAGGACTGACGTGGTATAAGAGTACAGGTATAATGATGTAGTGAGGCTGGTGGTTTACCGATGCCAACTTGTGTGGACCAAGTGTCAAGGTGAATTGTAGGCATGGACCACGCAGTGAGGTTGTTGTGAAGAAGCAGTTGAATGTCAGATGGGAGAAGTACTTGTTGAGTTATAGCCAATGTTACCCACTTTGATTTATATTTTGTGAATTTACCCTGTCTGGTTTCTTGTGAAAGAAGAGGAGAATTGCAAGTGGTGTACAAACAAAGCAAGTTTAGTTATTTATGAGCTACTAATGCTTCGAAGTAGGTTAACTGCTGCTGAATAGCGAGTTCTAGAAGTGCCATTTAAAGCTTAAGGGGGAAATCCCCAAACATTTTCTCGATGTCAAGACTGACTTTTGAATTCTCTTTGTATTTTCCCAACTTCCTTGCCATTGTTCAAGCCACACCAGGGAGGGGAAATAATCTACTTTTAGTTTGTGTTCTGTGCTTACTGATGTTACATTTAGCTGTCTAAAGGTACTGCACCAACTCCATTACACTGGGATGTTACATATTATGATTTTATGTAATGGTCTTAAAGGGACAGTGCCTGTGAAGTCTGCAATCTATGCCATAATATAACATTCACTAATCTCCTTATCCAAAAATTCTAATGTGCACTCCCAAGGTGTGCTGTGCCAGTGCAAATTTGTAAGATTGTCCTGACAATTTTTAGGAGGCTTCTTTCATCAGTTTTACAGCAATTAAAAAAATGTAGTTTAAATTTATATATTCAATAGTGAATATTTACTGATTAGAAAAGTCAACATGAAATTTAAAATTTTACTAGAATACTTGGGTAGTGGATGATTCAGAGATGAGGAGAAACTTCTTCACCCAGAGAGTGGTGGGTGTGTGGAATGCTCTGCCCCAGGGGGCAGTGGAGGCCCAGTCTCTGGATTTGTTTAAGAAAGAGTTGGATAGAGCTCTCAAGGATAGTGGAATCAAGAGTTGTGGAAATAAGGCAGGAACAGGACACTGATTAAGGATGATCAGCCATGAACATAATGAATGGTGGTGCAGGCTCGAAGGGCAGAATGACCTCCTCCTGCACCTATTGTCTATTGTCTATTGTCAGAAGGCTGTAACAAAAGGAATCGTTTTAATTCTCTCCTATTTCTTTTTTAATACTTGGGATTAGTTCAGCATGTTCAGCAGGGACATATTTTGATGTCCCTGTGGAAACATTAAAGAACAATCCTAACTGAATTTGAAGGAAAGTCAGCCCAGGGACACTCTGGCTGAGAGCCAAGCATTTACTTACTAATGCTGTCAGGCCTCACACTGACAGTTCAAAAAGATTAATTCTCCACAATAACTGTTAGGGCTCACAAGACATTAAGCCATGGTATTGTCAGAGTGAAATTCTCTTTGAGTCAAATGAACAAAAAAGAACTTTAAGACAATAAGATCTAGTTCCTCTCCTACCACACTCATCTTCGAATTTATTCAGTTAGAGATGAGAGAACTCTGTGGGAAGCTAGAGAAGTGATTGCTAGGCCTCTTGCTGACATATTTGTATCATCGATAGTCACAGGTGAGGTGCTGGAAGACTGGAGGTTGGCAAACATGGTGCCACTGTTTAAGAAGGGTGGTAAGGACAAGCCAGGGAACTATAGACCAGTGAGCCTGACCTCAGTGGTGGGCAAATTGTTGGAGAGAATCCTGAGAGACAGGATGTACATGTATTTGGAAAGGCAAGGACTGATTAGGGATAGTCAACATGGCTTTATGCTTGGGAAATCATGTCTCACAAACTTGATTGAGTTTTTTGAGGAAATAACAAAGAGGATTGATGAGGGCAGAGTGGTAGATTAGATCTATATGGACTTCAGTAAGGCATTCAACAAGGTTCCCCATGGGAGACTGGTTAGCAAGGTTAGATCTCATGCAATAGAGGGAGAACTAGCCATTTGGATACAGAACTGGCTCAAAGGTAGAAGACAGAGGGTGGTGGTGGAGGGTTGTTTTTCAGACTGGAGGCCTGTGACCAGTGGAGTGCCACAAGGTTCGGTGCTGAGTCCTCCACTTTTTGTCATTTACACAAATGATTTGATGCGAGCATAAGAGGTACAGTTAGTAAGTTTGCAGATGACACCAAAATTGGAGGTGTAGTGGACAGCGAAGAGGGTTACCTCAGATTACAACAGGATCTGGACCAGATGGGCCAATGGGCTGACAAGTGGCAGGTGGAGTTTAATTCAGATAAATGCGAGGTGCTGCATTTTGGGAAAGCAAATCTTAGCAGGACTTATACACTTAATGGTAAGGTCTTAGGGAGTGTTTCTGAACAAAGAGACTTTGGAGTGCAGGTTCATAGCTCCTTGAAAGTGGAGTTGCAGGTAGATAGGATAGTGAAGAAGGCGTTTGGTATGCTTTCCTTTATTGGTCAGAGTATTGAGTACAGGAGTTGGGAGGTAATATTGCAGCTGTACAGGACATTGGTTAGGCCACTGTTAGAATATTGCATGCAATTCTGGTCTCCTTCCTATCGAAATGGTGTTGCAAAACTTGAAAGGATTCAGAAAAGATTTACAAGGATGTTGCCAGGGTTGGAGGATTAGAGCTATAGGGAGAGGCAGAACAGACTGGGGCTGTTTTCCCTGGAATGTCGGAGGCTGAGGGGTGACCTTCTGGACGTTTACAAAATTATGAGGGGCATGGATAGGGTAAATAGGCAATGTCTTTTCCCTGGGGTGGGGGAGTCCAGAACTAGAGGGCATAGGTTTAGGGTGAGAGGGGAAAGATATAAAAGAGACCTAAGGGGCAACTTTTTCACACACAGGGTGGTACGGGTATGGAATGAGCTGCCAGAGAAAGTGGTGGAAGCTGGTACAATTGCAACATTTAAGAGGCATTTGGATGGGTATATGAATAGGAAGGGTTTGGAGGGATAAGGGCTGGGTGCTGGCAGGTGGGACTAGATTGGGTTGGGATATCTGGTTGGCATGGACGGGTTGGACCGAAGGATCTGTTTCCATGCTGTACATCTCTATGACTCTATGAGTGAGCAAAACTACACTCCTCTATTAAGGTTGCTCAGAAGGTTTTGATGTATAAAGAAAGATTGAATAAGCTGGAACTTACTTCACTGAAGCATTAGAGGTTGAAAGGTGACCTTATAGAAGATATAAAATCATGAGGGGTATAGATAGGCTTAATAGTAGGTGTCTTTTCCCTACGCTGGGGGATTTCAAGGTGAGGGGACACATTTTTAAGGTAAGAGGAGAGAGATATAAAAAAGACATGGGGGCAAATCTTTTACACAGAAGGTGGTTTGTGTGTGGAATGAACTTCCTAAGGAAGTGGTGGATGTGAACAGAGTTACAACATTGAAAAGACATTTAGGTAAGTACATGAATAGGAAAAGTTTGGAGGTATATGGTTCAACAGCAGGCAATAGAAACTAGTTTAGTTTAGGATTATGTTCGGCATGGACTGGTTGGACCGAAGGCTCTGTTTCCATGATGTATGACTCGATGACTCTATGACTACACCCTTCTGCTTCTCGACATGAGCTCCCTGGTAATTGGCATATGGCTAGGGTTGGTTGTATTAATAGCATACTGATGAAGAAAACCTGAGTTCTGATATATTATTTGCTATTTACATTGTGTCAAACTGAGTCTAGGGGATGTTGGGACATAAAAAGAACTGCGATTGCCATTCACCGAGTGCAGTCTTGCATACACCAAAGAAGATATGGAAAGACCTTTCTTAAGAAAAAGAAAATCTGGAGGTTACTTGCTGTCTGATACAGCTATGTCCACTTTGGAGCGATTCATTTGTCAGTAGCTCAACACCAATATTCCTGAGGCATGAATAGGGACTGTAAGTTGTGGTTTATTTGTATGGTTGCTCGAAATCACCATTTTGTTTCTTTCTGGTTGATTCAATATGAGGAATTAAGCAACATTCACAAATGCATGCAAGCTTCATAGCCCATGCCTGTAGAAACTGTCAAAAGAGATTCCAAGTTTCTTACACATAGTTGAGATTAAACATTAGGTGTTAGAATTTTAATTGCTCTGCTTTTTTGGTGTGATATTTTCAGAGTGTCAGATTAAATGCTTTGTCATTGCATTTACAATCTGATTAGTGTGTGAAGCCAAAGCCAGCCTAGCATTGATCTGGCTGAAGCATTTCTTGATCACATGACTTCTAACAGGGAATAAATAACACAATGTGTCTGCCTCCATCCTACTTATTTCATCTTGGTTGGAATTAAGAAGATACAGCTTCAAATGGGCGAACGAAGGGGCAGCTAAGAAAATCTAAATTTACCTATAATTTTAAAATGCACTTTTATTACTGACAGTTGGATTTCCACTGCAATGTTCACGTGGTACAGCAGATGGCACTCTGCTACGACAAGAAAAGCAGTTTGCATTTCCAAGAATGCTGAACTGTGGAGGCCCGTCTTTAACAGCTGTTGTTCACATTACATTGCTCCAACACAAGAATAAAAACTATAATAGGCAAGGGTGGGAGAAGAAACTCTTTCTGTTTCCTGTTACATTTAATTTGAAGGGTGAGTTTAATAAAGATTAAACTTCTGGAAAGGATGCAGCAATCAAACTCCCACTACCTGAATCGGCAGCCATCCAACAGTGTCTTTGAAGTACAATGACCTCTGATCTTTCCGGAAAGCTAGTGCATTTTCGGTGTTAAGCTTTTTCAGCTCTTCTTCATTGTCCACAACAAATATCTAAAAAGAAAAAAGAATATTAAATATTATTTAGATATCACAGGAAAGTCAGGCTGATGCAGTTAGAAAAATCTAAGCAACATAAGAATGTAAGAAATACACTGTTACTCTGGCCTTTCTGACTGCAGTGTTATTAGGAGAATATTCTAATTTTATACACTGAATACATTTTATTGTTTTTGTGCTCTAGCATTGTTTGTTCTGTCTGTACAGATAATTTAGTACAGTTTTTAATATAAATCTTTATCTCCATAATGAATAACACTAGCCACTTTTCCAACTTTGATTTCAGTAATGGAGAGAGAGAGACCAACTTCACAGCTTTGCTCACACCCAATCACAACAACATTCTAAGGAAGATGCAGGAAAACTCATGAATGACATATAATGGTCCAACATGTCTTTTATACTTCAAAATGGAGCTCTGATATGATCAGTACCATATGTGCAGGTCAGGTGAATTGGCCATGCTAAATTGTCCATACTGTTAGGTGCATTAGTCAGAGTAGGTCTGGGTGGGTTACTTTTCGGAGGGTCAGTGTGGACTTGTTGGGCCAAAGGGTCTGTTCGCTCACTGTAGGAAATCTAAAAATGTACATGCACAAATACACAAAACTATCAAAACTATGTACAGAGCTGGAACTGAATTGCAACATGGGATTTTAGGAACAAGTGAAGACCATTCAGCCCATCATGTCTGCTCCACCATTCAATAAGATCATGGCCAATCTTGTCATGGCTTCAACTTCACTTTATTGTCTATTTTGCCAATAATCTCATCTCCACTGTCTATAAAAAGAACATCTATTTAAATTGAATCCATTGAATAAATTTCAAGACTCGGCCTCCAGTGATTTTAGAGGGAAGAGAATTCTATGTACTAATGATCCTCTGAGAGAGAGAAAGTAATCTTCCTCATCTCAGCGTTAAAAGGAAAGTATCTAATTCTAAACCTGTGTCTCCAGTACATACTCCCAGTATCCATCCTCACCATCTTACATGTTTCAATAAGGTTCTAGTGAGCTCCAGTGAGTACACGCTCAACCTTTCTTTACAAAATAAGCCCATCATTCCCAGGAATTCCCCATAATTGGCCACTCATCACTGCCCAATTAAAAAAAAACTCACTGCGCCACTTGGCAAAAGAACAATAGCTATGGAGAGATGCTCCCAACATCAAGACAATTCTTGTCCAATTCTGCCACACATCTCACCATAGTCCATGTTGCTCAGACCCCTTAATGATTTTACCCTGTTTACTACAGTGTGGCAGGCACAAACTATCATTTTAATGCCTCCATTATATTTTTTATTAATTCATTCATGGAATGTGGGCACCACCAGATCGGCCAGTATTTATACTTGTACCCAATTACCCTGAACAAGATGATTGGGAGCAGCCATCTTGAATTGCTGTAGTCCTTCAGATATAGAGATACCCGCATTGCCGGTAGGAAGGGATTTCGAGGAATATTTTTCCCAGTGACCAGGAAGAAACGATGGCATAGTTCCAGGTTAGGAAGCTGTGTGATTTGGAAGGGAACTATCAAATTGTGGTGGTTCCATGCATCCAGTGCAACTCTCCTTCTGGGTTCCAGAGGCTGCAGGCTGGTGAAGTTGAAGGAGCATTCCTGAGTAACTGAAGTGCATCTTGAAAATGGCACACATTGCACATTTGTGCTAAAGGGGCAGGAGGGAACAATTGAAGGTTGTGGACGGGATACCACACTCATCCAGGCCATTTCTTGTTTTCAATTATCAAATCCCCAGTCCCACTCTTTCGAGAACCGACACTACCTTAGGTCATTTTTCTATTTGAATATTTATAAAAACTCTTACAATCAGTTTTATTTTGTGAGCTAGTTTTCTCTCAAACTTCAGTTTCTCTATTTTGTCATCAATCTTTGCTGATTTTTTAAAACCCTGACCAATCTATGATCTACCATTAATATTTGCCAAATGTAAAATATTTCTTTCATTTTGTTCCTATTTATAACTTCCTTATTCAGTCATGGAAGATGTTCCTTTCTCACTAGAATTGGAAAGAAGGTAATAAGACAAACATTTTTGGATATAAATTATGATTCCCCCACTAAAATTTGTACTTACGACTGGTACTTGTGGAGAATTGACCAAAGGTGGGAGCTCACTATATGAAGGATTGCTTACAGTCTGAGGGAGATTGCAGTAACATCTTCCTACTGGCCCTGGGAGTCCTCTTTCACCCTTTGGTCCGACAATTAAGCGACCTTTTAAATGAAAATAATGGCCAGTCAAGAACAATGTACTTATAATTTTCTTTTTGACCTGTACAGTTGATTCATTTCAGTGTACCTTTCACCTTTCTTGTTACACATTACCATAATAAGATTCTGCAATCAGACAGTAAAGTAAGCTCCTTCCAATGGAAATGTATTAATGAGGGAGTGGGAGTGGAGCTGAGCATGGTACATCAGAAAGCATTTGAAGTAGAACATTCTGACAGTTCTGTATAACATTGTGTAGCCACTAGTCACATTTCTGATCATGATTAGTGTAAACTAGTGTACAACACATTATAAATATCCTGCTGTCTAGAGGATACTGCAATTCAAGCAACTTTCTTCAACCAGACAAATGCGTACTGCAGTTTTATACACTGTGAGTGATAGACAAGGGCATCTCTTATTCCAAGATCCTCAGTATTTGATTAACAGACTAGTTATTGGGAAAGAGAAGGATTGTAGGCCTCTTCGCTTGCTCTTTCTTTTGACTCCATTCTTGCTGCCTGGACAACATCTTGGCACCCTTGGCAATCCTAGGCCTCTGTCTGATTGTTTTACCAGAAGTACCCAATACTCCCATTGGCCTCTGATTGACTAACAGCTCTCAGTGGGGAGGAATTCCATCCTTGTGTCCTGAATTCTGGGGAAGACTTCATGCTGGCCAGTCAGGTGCTTGTTAAAGTACTTCATTTTGTCAGGCCTTTCTCAATGAAGATGCCATGGGATTATAGGAAGGGTTTGGAGGGATATGGGCCGGGTGCTGGCAGGTGGGGCTAGATTGGGTTGGGATATCTGGTCGGCATGGATGGGTTGGACCGAAGGGTCTGTTTCCGTGCTGTACATCTCTATGACTCTATGGCTCCTCCTCATTAATGCTCTATCTCAGCTGCACATGATGTTCCGCACAAGGTGATTGGTATCAGCATGCTGATCACGGCATTGACCTCTCATCCTGGAGGTCGTTGCTGTGCATTAGCTTCAGAGACATGTCTAGTCAGTAAGAAAATTTGAGGGAATGCGGCTGATTATTGTTAAACTTCACTCTAAGATACAAGATATGCTTCAGTTATCCATTCTTGCTTACACCAAAGCTGAAACGCTGTGTTATATGTGTATTCCAAATTAAGACTTGGATATCACTTACCTTCCTTATTGCTTGCTGTACCTTGTTGTTAAGCTCCTATACATAACGCACAAGAATAACACTCCAACTTATAATTATCAGGTACTTTCAGCATAGTATATTTCACATAGTGTCTCACTGGAACGTTATGAAAAATGTTAGACACCTCCAAGGAGGAAAGTACGTAAAGAAGTGAAGAGTATGAGGCATGGTCATCAATAAGAACAGCTGAACTAGGGGATACCCAGCAGGACAGAACTGGATGAGCACAATTGTGAGGTTGGAAGAGATTATAAGGTTAAGGAGGAGCGAGACACCTCAAATTCCTCTGAAAACCAATACTTAATAATTTCTCAGCATTTAAAGAAAAACGTTCTTTTTCTACCAATGAGTAAAGAGACTGGGAATTACTTCAGTGTCCTAAACTCTCACTCTGCCCTTATCATACCCACCCACCCTGGGGTAGGGATATCAGTCACTCATTGGGTTTTCATGGAAGTGCCCCTTTAAATGATATGGGGACAGGTTCCTTTTCCAATGAAGGGTGCAGGCAGGCCCTTAAAGCCTAACAAAGGGCAGCTGGCTGTGATGGTTGGTAAGTGAGTGCTTAACAAAGAGACGCCCTCTTAGTAACATTTATAAATGTTTAAATTAAACATCGTTTTTTTTAGTTAAATCACTTTGGTTGGGAATGGGGAGGGGCTCACTCAAAAGGCCAGTATGTAATTGCTCTTGTACGCAGGCAAGGTGTAAGACATGTAAAATTTATGTTCTCTCAAATTACATTTCAAACCCAGCTTTGTATATTTTTTTCCATCCAGACATGTTATCGCACACAACGGAGCGAACTTCCCACCACCAAAATCACAGTGACTATTCTTTTACTTTTAAAAAAAACTAACCACCATAAGCCAAACCCCATGTAGCCAATTCATATTAAATAGCAAAGCCCATTATGCACAATGCAAACCATCAAAAGTGATGGGGATGTGGGGCAAAAGGGAAGGGGTTAAATCAAATTATGGTTGGAGGGGGAGATAAAGCACTACCCAGCTTTGCATTGTTAGCAAATCTGAATATGTAAGGCCTGGCCTCTTCATCAAAGACATTAATTTAGATTGCAAATAGCTGAGGCTACACTACAGATCCCTTTTGTACCTTACTTGTAACAGTATACCAACCTGAAAATATCCTCTTTATTCCTTTTCTGTTTCCTGTTCTTTAACCAATCCTCCGACCATGCATAGACATTATCTCCATTGCCATCTTGTGTACAAATCCTTTACACAATCACTTGCTGAATGTCTTTTGAAAATACATCTATTATGTTCGCTGACTCCACTTTCTCTGCTCATACCATCCTCAAAAATACATTTTTTTTCTCACTAAACCATGTTGGCTCTGTTTAATTATGTCAGGATTTTTTGAAGTGCCCAAACGTTAGGCTAACTGGCCTATAGTTTCATAAATTCTCTGTTCCCATTTTCTCGTATTGCAGTGTTATGTTTGCTGCCTTCCAATACACAGGGACATTTCTAAATTATAGAGACTTTTGCAAGAGCATATTTATGCATCTACTAACTTTGTAACCATCTCTTTAAGAACATTAGGCCAGGAATCCAGGAAACCTGTCAGCTTGATCTCTCTAGTAGCTTAACTTTACTAACATTAATTACTTCAAGTTCTTCACTCTAATGAAACCATTGTGTTAAAAATCAGAACAGACCCTCTCAAAATATATTAAGAAGGTAGATTAGACCCTACTTTTTTTCTTATGCTAAAGGTAAATGTGAGGTGCTGTCTTCCAGATGCAATTCCATTGGTCAAACTACTCGACATTAAACAAAACACAATTTATTGAAACACTGTAGTTAAAATATAACTGAAGAAAGAAGAACTGTGAATACCTTAACTCTATCGGAAAAACTTAATAGAATAATAGATACAGTAACTATCACTAGTTAGCTATTCCAATATAGTAACATCCCATAAACACATCCTTGGACAAAGGCAATTTCTGAAAACAGATTTGTCTCACATGCAATCCAACAGCCCAAGAGGAAAGGCCCTAGCTTTTGGCTGTAACTGAGAGGGAAAAATAGCTTCCCCTTCTTCAAGACCCCAACAGCAACTGCTGCTGAAAACTAAGAATCCCTGGTTCTGTGAGAGCTTGACCACATCCACTCAGGTTGCTTCTATTGTTCCAAACTAAAATAAACCCAGGCCTCACAAGTTGTTTATCTTCTCATAGACTACTCTTCACCTGTCCACCAACCTCTCTTTAAAAGGAACCAGGACAAAACGCATCTCTTAAGTCACAGAATTGTCACACTTGGATACCCATTAATTTTTGTATGCGAACATGCCTTTCACTATAGACAAATATTTGTTTAGCATCTCTGCCATTTCTTTTGTTCCCAATATAATTTATCTTCCATCAGCTTCAAGGGTTTTACCTTGGCTTTTGATGTTTTTATGTTTAATAGACTTGTTCTTCCCAAATACTGCAACTTTAACTTGCCATTGCTTCCTGACTTGAGTTTACTCAATGATGAAGTTTAACCATTAACCTATGTTCCTTTTGTCACAAGCCACTTACCAATCATGACTGTGCACTATTGCCTTGATATTCTCTTAAGATTCCTTCCTTTCTGCTAACCAAAACCCCTCCCAACATCACCATTTCAGTTCAAAGTCTCATCCACAGGCCTAGTATATGATTTCCTAGAATTCTGATCCTAGTATTGTTTAAGCAGAGACAGTCCACATGGAACTGTATCAGTGCACATACCACACGAATCAAAACGCTTGTCCCTCACAACAATTATTCAGACACACCTTCAACTTTCTGATCTATTCATCTCCATATTTTATTTTAACATTGCTCGGATAGACATTCATTAGTTAAAGGCTGAATGTTGCAGACCTCCTTGACTTTACAATCCTTTTTACAAACCCTCACTTTACACACCCACCACAAATTGAGGCTGTTAAATGACTAATGAAGGGCTACTTAAGAGCCTCTTGCCACTTGGTCATGGTGTGCAATAAGTGGGAGGAGGTTGGCAGTGGTTGGGAAGCCTGGTAGGTAAAGGGGAAGACTCCTTCAATAGTCCCTTTTTCCAAACAAAGTCCTCTGTCAGTATCTGCTCCCCACCCACATGTCCTCTTCTCACTCCACTTGGATTGGCTTCTCCCTTCACACTCATACCCCTGCCCACCAATGTCTTTCAATCCTGGCCCACCAAAAATCATCCCCACCCCCGTGTCCCAGATTACCTGGATTCATATGCAGTATTGCCCCCCAGTGCTCGTATTGTGGCTCAGACCAGACAGCTGCCTGCTCTTTTAGGTGGGCCTTCCTCCCAGCTGGCAGCAGGAGGTGGGGGTCTCAACCCATTTAATGCTCCTTAGAGTTCATCAACTGCATGGCAGGAAATCCTGCCACCATAATATACTGCTTTGTTACAATTGAGGCTCCACTCATTAATTTAGACACCAAATGCTCATACCCCCTCAGTAGAACTTCTTTGTACTTATGCAGCTGCTTTCCACAGGGATCTTTGTCTTTTTATACAAGTTTCATCTCCTGCCACAAGCATTTGATAGACAGCAGAACCTTCTGAACTCTTGGTTGTGCTACAGACAACATTCATCCTTCTGTTTATCCATTTCTGTTCTGCTCTCATTCCTTTTCACTGTCACCACTTGAGCAAGATCCTTATACCTGTTGGCAATGAGGAAAAGCCCTGAGTTCTCCTTACTTGCTTTATTTGTGGCCAAAGCCTCCTGCCCATGACCGCTAACATGACCTATGCCACTGAGACATTGAAGAGGCCATTGAATGATTATTTGGATCGAAATGGTGTGCAGGGAGATGGTGAAAAGGCAGGAGATTGGCAATTGGTAATAGAATCACTGCAGGCATGATGGGTCAAACAGCCTCTTTCTGCATTGTCGCAATTCTGTGATTCGACAACTTCCTGACCGAAGGAGTTGATATGCCCCTGCATCAAAGTGTCCAGGGAATATTCCCTTCCCTGATACCTTGCAATATCTGCATCTCATTCTTCAGCTCAACAACTGAGCGGACACTCTTGCAATGTATGTATGAACGACAGCCATTGTTTTGTGGGAGCCTACTTTTCTGTGCAAACTCTTACATGTTGCATTTGCAGCACAAAACTGCATTGACATCCCTAAATAATGTTACTTTATTTGTTAAATCATTTAAGATTTATACAGTTAGCCGATAATTTGTATTATCCTTAACTAATCACCTAATTTTGTTTAAACTACAGATACAAATAGCAACACCTCTGCCCCTCCCCTGCACTGCAATCTCGCTCAGTAAATTTTCTGTTTATGACCATTCTATGTAATCACTCTCTATTTTACTTTTTCTAATATGATTTTTTTAGAAGGGTCGATACTTCCATTAAAATAGTGCATGGAGGTCATCTAATCAAAACTGTTCACTGAGAGATGACAGCAGAGAGCCAGAATTTGCAGTCAGAGGTAATCTAGCCTTTCAGTCAGGAACACAAGAAATCTGCAAGCAGGAGGGAACAAGGCAAGCAAGTGTGTAATGTCATAATCCATCAGATTATGACACAAGAACTGAGAAGAAAATAAAACAAACTGGAGTAGCAGGTACAGAAAGAGAATGGAACAGATGCAAAACTTTTCTGATCGGGGAGAGATAAAATAAAGATAGAAAGGAAAGATAAAGGATGCAGTTGAAAGTTACCATTTTAAAAATTTCCAACAACAATTATTTTTTAGAGTCAGCGAGTTTGTTTGTAAGTAATTACTGCTCATACCATTATTAACTGGTACTAAGACTGAAATGAACAGGATTTTCTATGGTGGTATTTGGTAATTATCATACAGAATTCACAGTTAATTAATGTACAAGCTTACAGCATTCCATATTTTCAATATAGAGATATACAGGCCGTTGCTGTTTCCCTGAAGCTAACAGTTGTTATTTAGTAGAATCCCTACAGTATGGAAACAGGCCCTTCAGCCCAACAAGTCCACACTGACCCTCCGAAGAGTAACACACCCAGACCCATTTCCCTCTGACTAACACACCTAACCTATGGGCAACTTAGCATGGCCAATTCACCTAACCTGCACATCTTTGAACTATGGAAGGAAGCCAGAGCACCCAGAGGAAACCCACATAGACACGGGGAGAATGTGCAAACTCCACACAGTCGCCTGAGGCTGGAATCGAACCTGGAACCCTGGTGCTGTGAGACAGCAGTGCTAACCACTGAGCTACCATGCTGTTATGGACCAAACCAGAACCCCTCAAAGAAGATAGGTCAGACCTAACTTTTCTGGTTGTTTTAAGCAGGTGTAAGTGGATATTCCAGGAGCAATTCCAGTGACCCAACCACTCAGTTTTAAACAAAACTATTTATTTACACATGAACAAAAGAAAACTGAATATGACTTTTAAAAAACCGAATCGACTCTATCACAATTTAATGATGCTGGTCCAAATGCTTGGAACATCGTCATAAACACCCCCTTGGCAAAAGAGGTAAATCAAACACATGAGAGATGTCAGAGAGAGAGAGGATCAGCATAGAGTTGTTTCTTTGACCAGCAATCTTGAAAACTGACTGTTTGCTAAACCCAAATCAAACCAGAGAAAAGCTGAGCTGGGAGAACTGGCCACTCTTTCTTCATTGTACAAGTGCTTTTTAACATTCAACTCGAAAGCCTGTTTACTGAGGCAGTATCTGTTAGCTATAATCAAATTGACCCTAAAACCCATACAAACCAGACACATGGAATCTATGCATTTATGACCCCTCTGAAAAACACCAAGGACAACCTGACCTTGTTAAAGAAGCAACATCATCAGAAAGTAGAGCATCATAAGCCACACAGCAAGTTTTGGGTATTTGAGTTTAATCTTGTGTCAATTGAAATGGTTGTACTTTATAAATACTGATGAGCCTCAGTAACCTCACTATTATTTTGAAAGGAAATTCTCGGTCAATATTTTTTCATATCTTAAAACAATTATGTTTTGCCCCATACATTAATGACCAGAGCTTCTTACCTGATGTAGATATCCCAGGTGAACCAGGGCGACCAGATGGTCCTGGTGGGCCTGAAGGTCCTATCATTCCTCTTGGACCCATTTCCCCTTTTAGTCCCTTCCAGATAAAGAGAAATAAATTAACGCATCACAACTTATTTTCATTTGGAAATCAAGCACCTGATAAAATAAGTATTTTTCATTGTTATATCAAAATTCATCTTGAAATAAAAGTCAACATTACATTTCAATTAAATTAATAAGGTCATTCTTTTCTCTCCATTAATTGTTGTTAAGGGGGCAGTTGTTTATAGGTGCTTTGGCAAAATGTCATTGTTGCTGTTGAAATTCACTAGATGCGAATGTGGGGTCACAAGTGTACAGTTCCAATTCTCCAAACATGCTTGTAATAAGTAGAAAGTTCATGAAGTTCCTATGTGGGTTTTTGAGTCCAAATATGGTTATGGCTGATTTCATTCCAAACAGGAGCCAAAGGAAATATGAAAGAATGTCCAGTGTTCTCATAGATCATTAAGCAGTGGGAGGATGTCCTACTTTGACATATGTGAAATAATAAAGTCGGCCCTCTTATCATCTGTATTTCAATGCCATCTCATTGTACTATATTAGAGATGAACTATCATAGATTTACAAGTGATTTTAACAAAGGAATCTCAGTCTTATGCAAGTTTATTATGGCAGTTCCAAATATAGGGAGTCAGGCTGTGGGTCACCAATGGGCTAAAAGGTAATTTACAACTGTCACAAAGGAATTCACTGGATACAATTACACCTAATCAAGTTTTCAACACATAGGAGTTATCCAGCAGTTGAAAAAGCATGCAACATGAGGACTGAAATAAGTGAAGAGGGCTGTCAGTCGCATATATCTCTGCCACACCGTGTTAGTTCAACATTATCATAATTACACAGATTCTCTATAAGGATTTACACTGTCTGGCTGATGCTCTGCAACTACAATGTTGTAAAAAGAACTACTGTTATTAAGAGCTTCCATCTCATTGAGAATGCTTTCAGCCAAACCACATCTAATAGACTGCTCCGAAAGCTGTGCTCATATTTTGACAGTTGTGATGAATTTCACCATAAATAGAATGCAACATATCTCCATATTTTTGGAAGACATTGGGAGCACACAATTTGGATCTTTAGTACAAATGTTTAAAAAGCCAATGGTCCCCTGAGTGGGACACAATCAAGCCTGTACTAAAGTAGAATTTCCATGGGGGCCCATTCTCGGAAGAATGCTCATGATAGAGTTTGCTACATGCACCAGAAGCCTGCCATCTGATGCTGCCTTGACATCAAAAAGCCAGAGTGACTAATTTGATGCTCTATTTATAACTTAGACCATGAAAGGCCATTTAAATTTGCTCATCAAAGAACATCCATTCAACTGTTCAAGGGACCAAGCACTGATAAAGTTTTAAGACCAAACACTCAATTTGCATGTCAAATGTTGCAGAATAGCTTTTGTTATTGAAAGTACTGGCTGTTTTCATAAGTGTTGTGCTGATTTGTCCAGCATGTATTGCTGCGTTCTATCACAGGAGACAAAGGATGTCATAACCTGTCCATACAAAAGCTGCAATCGCTTGCATTGCCTCTGAGTCTGCAACACATCAGGTTAGATGGAACAGAACCTACAGAAAGGATATGCTCTGCACAAAGCCGTCTGCCAACCCGGAGCCAGGTTCCTCTATGATTCCTGGCAATGACCGCAATCTGTTTGACCAATCAGCCAACTCAATCAGCATGTCAGTGTTCTTCTATATATCACTCCATCTCGGCTCTGCCAGCAGAAAGTATCTGCTACTTCAACTGTGAACAAGTTACAGGCTCTTATTTGACACATGGCCTGACTGCAACCACTCAGGCCCAGAACTCATTGGGATGAATCTTTATTACACCAACCTTTCACGTTCCCTCAATGGGGACTGTTGATGGGGTCAGGGGCCCTGGACCCCTCTCCAAAGACTCCACTGATAGAAAACTGACCTATTCCCATTGCCTCTCCTCCAGAGGCACTGCTGAGAGTGGAGAGCTCTTGCAGAGCAGCTCCTGTCTTTAAAGTGATGGGACCCCTGAGGGCTTAGTTATTGGACAAATGCAAAATGTGGCAGGGCTCTCACAAATACCAAAGGACCTGAGTTGAGAAAGTGCATGAAGTAGGAAACTTCCATCATCCTCAATATTGTCAGCACACCCAGATATTATGGTCTCCATTGCTATGCTGTGGGAGACCATCTCTGCCACAGAGAGATGAAGCCCCATCCTCAGCCGCTTGGACTCTGCTCTTCTGTATAGCCCACATGGATGGGGGGGCAATTCCAATTATTATGTTGCAAAGTATCTGGCTAATGTTCCTGCCATAACTGAACAGCTGGAGATATGGGGAGAAATGGCTGGAATTGGGTGTGAAGTCAGCAGCATTGTATAAGGCTGAGGTGGAGGATCAGACTGTTTGACACGAGTCCTGAGTGTGGCAGGGTTATGCTGGGTGAATGCTGGTGATATGGTACATTCAGCAGCATGAGAGGTTATTGTTGCAATGGTTGGGAGATGTCATTGAAGAGACATTCACTGACCTTGATAGCCCATGTGAGGTCATTAGACCTTCATGGCAGGTGCTTAGGACCAAATACTGGGAATTGATGTCCCTGGTCACCAGCTCCCAATCCCTTTCTTGAGCTTGACTTGAAGAACTATGGCTCCCTACAGAGACATGACCTTTGTCTTGTTGACCATCTACAGCAAAGCCTACAATACAATCTTGGTGAACCCAGGAACACATTCTCCTCCCTGATGTCTCATTTGTTCAGCTCATCCATGGAATCTGTATCAGGACAGGTGGCTGGTACTAGCTGCCTTTCCTGTGTGCAGCTTAGCATACATGATTACAATATCAGGGAGCGCTGGATACTGGTGCAATCCAGGGTATCTGCAATAAATGGAAACAGGAAATTCAGCTCAGAGTTATTGAGCTGGAGGATGAGTGACAGGTAAGGTGGCACGTTAGGGAGTGGGAAGAGTTAACTGACA
The DNA here is from genome assembly GCF_047496795.1 of Chiloscyllium punctatum. Lineage (NCBI taxonomy): Eukaryota > Metazoa > Chordata > Chondrichthyes > Orectolobiformes > Hemiscylliidae > Chiloscyllium > Chiloscyllium punctatum. The sequence continues at coordinate 1,341,815 of NC_092746.1, read as the reverse complement.
CTCTATTCCAGGAGGAGGTCACTCCACCTCAGCTAACTGCCCAAAGTGAGAGGTCAGCACCTCAAGGTGGGACACCAGTTGACATCTTGAGTTCCCAAACTCTGAAGAATTCTGACCAAGTTATAACTGTGGTAAGGTTGCACCCCCACTCTAACAGATGTCACGGAGGGGGCACAATTGTTTTCCAGTCTCAAAGTGGTTTACAAAGTGTTTCAGAAAAACTGGGCTTGGGTCTTCTGAGCTGGTCAAGGGCTGCCAGTGAAGCAGGTCAGGGGATCCAGAGCAAGAGCATCATCTTTTCAGCCCGTCCCAAAGATCTGAGGTATTATACAAATATGTTCACCTCATAGAGGGTGTTGGTGAGACCACACCTTGTATAGGGTGAGAAGTTTTACCTTCCTTAATCAAGGAAGGATATACACACAACAGAGGTCATTCAGAAGAGGCTGAGTATGTATTGTCTGGAATGAGTGGGTTGTTTTATGAGGAAGGATTGGACAGGCTGTGCTTGCTTTCACTAGAGTTTGGAACTACAAGGCGTGATTTGATGGAAGTTTGATAAGATCCTCAATGGTCTTGAAAAGGTGGACATGAAAAGGATCTTTACTCTTGTGGGTGAATCCAGAACCAGGGGACCTTTGTTTACAAATTAGGGGCTGTCCTTTCAGGACAGAGCAAAGAAGATTTTCTTTTCTCTCAAAGGGTTGTATGACCTTGGAATTCTTTGCCTCAGAAGACAATTCGAAGTGGAATCATTGAATATTTTTAAGGCAGAGGTATATTGATTCCTCTGCTTAAAGTTATCAGTGGGAGATAGAAATGTAGAATTCAGAACGCAAGCTGATCAAATATGATGTTAATGAATGGTCTACTTGTTCTCCTATTTCAGATGTTTATATGTACTGCCTTTAAGAAGAGGAGACTGTCTCCCCTGCTATCAGCTTCCAGTTCACCTCCTGCCTTACACTCAGATAGGATACTGTGTACAGCCCACTATCTCATAAATAAACAGCCAACACTAAATTTACATAGGTGCACCAATTTTTAGCTCAATATTTGCAAATGACTAGTCAGTGACTCCAGAGAGCTTATCTTCAGGTTCACCAAAAGTCCCTGTGACATAAAGATTAATCACATGGTGACTGGTAGTGCATTGCTGAGTATCTCGATCAGTTTTCACATATCATTGTGATGTGCCCCTAATTAGTCACAACCTTCTGTTGATTAAAACTATGGACAGATTGCATTACTAAAGTGCTAAACTAGCAATTATGACAATTCTATAGCTTGGGATATTACCTGTTGCAAACTGTGTGCTCCAAATTTATCCTCTTTATTTTCTGTTCTACAGATGTGCATCTGGCACCTCTTGCCACAACACTTTCCCCAGAGAGTAAGCCTGTTTATAAAATTTTGTTTTAGCACCAATATGCAACTTTATTAAAATCATGGATATCAGATCTGACCTTAAATGAAATATTCGCTTTTCAATTTAATGCAGAATGAAGCATAATTTCTTTTTGTCAATTTTATCAATCATGGATTTTTTTACTTCAGACTTCATATGAACTTTGCTAATCTATTTCTGGATGGGATGAAAATTCTCAGCCTGTGCCAAGTAACGAGGAATAATCTTTTAATACTTTCTACTGATGTAATGCCACTTCATACTTTATTGCTAAAATTAGTTACAAAAGAAAAAAGTTTATCCATTTGTAAGGCATTTTCTGTTCAAAACATTCAAAAGTGACAAGGTCTTCAAAAAGCCTTTCTCATCCTCAAGGTTGGTCTGTTTTTGTGTCACAATTCTGTTTTAAATACATTGAAGACACATCACAATACCTCTAATATATATGGTAATTATAATGTCTTTTTCCTGAAGCCTCATTGTCTTTAGTTTATAAATTTATGTTATGCCTGGAGGAGAGAAAACACAAAATTTATATTCCAAGGAGTCGGTCAGGGTATGACGCCACAAACCTCATCAGATTTCCACTGTCCCTCTGGACAGTAAATCAAACCAACAAGGTATTTAATGTCTGCAAATCTACCAAATCTGCTTGGATTATAAGTAAGGAATTGAACTAAAAATTCAGTAACATTTTTCAAGAGGAATTACAAAGGTAAACTGAAGTATCAAAGAGGACATGTTGCTGAGGAATCCCAAGTTCAGAAGGTCTTTCTGTTGGAAGGTTATTAACTTGTGTTTTAAAATAGAAATGGGAAGTTTTTTTTTATTCCTGAATTAGCTAAAGCTTTTTGTGGAGCATCCAATCACAGTGTTCCTATATTAAGAAGTCAACAAAAATACAAAGACTCTTACAGGAAATAGAATGGCCTTTGACATCACTAACATGATATGTCCTTATTATATCAAGGATTTTTTTTTTCCATGACTTCTTTTTAGCTCGTTCGATTGAAATAAAAGTGGTGTTGACTGAAGGCCACATTTCTAAAATTGATGTTGAAACAGGCAACTCCTCTGACGAAAAAATATACTGAGTGAGAGCCAGGGACTGATATTAAAAGGTACATGAAGTTTGAATGAGTTAAAAGTTTAACCCCTGGCTTTGAATCACTTTACAATCAGCAAAGAATAACAGTCAAATATGCCATTATTCACAGACTCTGTGCTGCCTAAAAATTCAAATGTAGCCACCATATTATTTTTGAAGGCAATGAAAAGTTATATTTAAAAGTAAGGGAAAAACTGAATGTTCCCAAACATAGACAAAACAAACAGTAGGGATTAAAGGTAAACTTATCACATGATTTGTTTTCAAAAGAAAATCCACCATGGTGTCTCAAATGAAGGAACTGTGCAACAAAACACTATAAGATCTGTACAAAGCGAAGTTGTATATAGAACTGATAATTATATAGCACAATATTACTCAGATTTTTATTAAAAACAGTTCAAAACTGCCATCGCTCTGTTCCTTAAACCTAATCCTCTGTCTTCCTCTGCTTCAAATGTTTATCTAATCACTTTCTTCACTCTCTTACAGATTATTTAAGATTTGTGTTGTCTTGTCATTGTCTCCCCAGTTGGAAGAAATAACTTTTCCCTATTCACCCCTTACAAGATCATTGACAATGTATAAACACTGAAGAAATTTCATCTTAGTTGTCCATACTGCATTGTAAATAATCTCTGTCTCAAGTCTCTTCTTGTTACCATAGGTTTCCACTCATATCACTGTGGTGACCTTTTGCTGTATGTAATCCATGGCTTTAATGCCCTTTCTGTAATGACATACCTGACTGTTATCAAGCAAAATTGTTATTGTTATCCTTGTTGCCCATTAATATAAAATCCAAGGTGTCTCATTTTATGGCTTTGCTAATGAGCACCCATACTTTAAAAATGAATTTCTCAAAAGTAGTCCATCAAAGTCTAGCCACACTCTACAGCTATTTTTAACACCATATATTTTTACTGACAGTTGAACTGTTTTTCACCGATATTGGAGTGAAAAAAATTCACTGGAGTTTGACATAGAACAATGTGCACTGAGATTTGAGACATTACTCTTCACTGGAGAGTTAAAAGGGATTGAAGATTTGAGAGATGATTCATGTGAGATGTTAGAATAGATGCCTCCTTATTGAGAATTGACAGACAGTTTTTCACTGAGATATTACTCTGAGGTGACTATTATAAAAAAATGGGGATTTAGTATGCTTGAATATTAAGACAAAGTCTAAATGAGCATTAGACCATAGCAGGTTAGAATAATTCATTGCATGTGCTAAACCAGGTCACAGGGTGGGAAGGAGATTGTGGTTGTATGTTGTCTGGGAAATTCCTCTCACTCTGATCCCCAAGATCAACACTTGTTATTCATTGTGAATTTAACAGAGTGGCTATGCTATTTCCAATGACAGTTCAGAGTCAACCACTTGACAAGGCATCTAATAACTTGTAGGCCTGACTCTACAAAGACAGCAAATGAAATGAATGAATTAGATGGGTCTTATGGGAATCTAATAATTTTGTGATCATCATTATTGAGACTAATACTTTATTTCAGCCGAGGGATGGACACGCTGACCAAGACCCCACCACCATCCCACAAATTCACACCTCACTTTGGCCAATCACGTGGACTGACATCTGAGGGTGCTGGACTGTCTGAATGAACAATTCCAGCATGGACTCTAGTGAGGACTATCCATTAAGTTTTGGAGATATAGCTGTCTACTTGCTGCATGTGCATTGTGTATTTGCTGCTAAGCTGTTGGTACATACAGCTGACATAGCACACTGCATGCAGCAAGATGTCCGCCCCATTTACTGAGTTCTGCTGACCAGCAAGACAAATTGCTTCCTTCTGCGACTGCACTAATTGGCATAGCATGATGTATATGATACAGGCATGCAGGGAGGCACTAATTGAGCAAACAGTAAGTCAGAAAGTGAGCAACTGTGAGATGCACCTTGTGTCCTTGCAGCATCCTTTCAATGCCAGTTGCCAGAGCACCCTACAGTGCAAGTCTGTGCTTCCAGAGCACACTGCCAGTGCATTAGTGAGGTGCAATGAGAGGTTGCTGAATGCTGTATGCCAATTTCCTTTGAAGCAAGAGTGCGTGTAGCTGGTGTCTATGGATAATATCCTGAGCTGCAGTTTGCAAACAACACTGACATCCTTGGGAGCAAACTCCAAGGTGAACCTACTAATGGCTTCCATGTTGGGTTTTCCCGATGTCTAGTTTGTTCGGGGAAGTTTGTAAGATAGAAGCTGAATATTAATATGGGAAGTTGGTTGGCGAACAAGGTGATTAACGTTCAATCACTTCCCCCCACTTAACTGCATCACACTACTACCTAGCAAGAAATTTCCCACAATGCTCGAGAACAGCATCAAAGATAGAGCGAGATGATCTTAATGTTAAGGTGGGCCTCACTGCACTTAGTGTCTGATTCTGCCAAATATCTGGCAATGGCCCACGTCATTCAGGCCCCCATTGAAAAAAGCAGCTTGCCCATCGTTGTTGAGATTATGGGGGAAATCTCAATGTTAGGTCTGACTCTGAATCCCATGTTCTCCCACGCAAGTTCATGTGATATCGATACATTGGATGAACCATTCAGTTCCTTACACCTTCATACAACATTAACCATGCGCACAGCCACAAAACTTGAAATGTCATCCAAAATATAAACCTAAAATAGGAAACAAAGTAATAGATAGATGGGAAAAATACTCTTACAGATTTTCCTCTCTTTCCAGGTCTGCCAACAGGTCCTCTGTGTCCAGGGGCTCCAGATTCTCCCTTTGGACCCATTTCACCCTTTATGAAAGATATTATGTTAAAACGTTAGGTTCTTGATATGTCATTATTATTCCACAGTTTTGTTAACATTTGTAAAACCTGAATTCTTATGTGTTCTTTTAACTAGAACACTGAAGGAAAGTATTTGACAGTCATATTTTGAGCACCACATGAAATCTAGGATTTTGAAGTTACATCCATTTGTCTTCTTATTGGTAATTTGAAAATGCGTATTTAATAATTTCCACCATTTGTAAAATCAAATCGTCAGTTCTTGCTGGCGCAAAATTTTCCCAAATGGTAATCGATAACACTTTTTCCACAAGAATTGGGGTTCAGTTGGCTGCTGTGACACAGAATGATGCCAATAGCATGGGTTCAGTTCCAACACTGGCTGAAGGTCCATGAAGGACTCTCCTTCTCAACCTCTTCCCTCGTCTGAGGCATGGTGGCCCTCAGAATAAACCGCTACCATTGTCACTCTCTAATGAGAGAGTAGCCTATGGTCTGATAATGCTATGGCGACTTTAACTTATACACAAGAATTCCTATCACTTTTCCCTGTCCCGCCTCACCCCCCACACCCACACTCTTAAGTCACAGATAAGAAAGACTATTACAAACCTCTGGTGTCTGAATATCTCAGAGAATACTGCCAGAGGATACTTGGTACAAGACTCAAACCAATGACCCTTTAAGGAGCCTCAACATCTTCCAAAGGTTCCTGGGCAGCTGTATGTGCAGTTTTAAATAGGTTTGGGTGAATTATTTAAGTTTGGAATGTTCCTTATATCATACAACTGTATACTTTCAGTGTCGGCTGGCTAGGAGAAACATGACAGTCAAATAAATTAGACAAGTTGTTTCTCTGATTTGATTAACTTCCTTTATAGCTGGTTGAATGATCCTTACTCATGCCACGATAAACAAATTGATGTTGTTGCTGGTTCCTGATTGATTTAACCTTAACTGTCTACAGTTTGAGGATTAGAAACTTTTCCTACCTGTCTATGTTTGAACCAATATACACAGCTATAGTAGCACACTGGTAGTGATCCTTCCTCTGAGATAAGAGACCTGGGTTCAAATCCCACCTGTTCCTGAGGTCCCCAACTCGAAAGGAATTAACTCCCTAATATGCATTGGAAACTTTCCTGGCAAAACTTAATTCCCTGGGTTACATTGAAATGTTGTACATTGAGTCCCCACAGTGCGGAAGCTGGCCATTTGGCCCATTGAGTCCACACTGCCCCTCCGAAGAGCATCCCATCCAGACCCACCTCTCTACATTTCACTATGGCTAATCCACCTAGCCTGCATATCCTTGGACCTCATGGGCAATTTAACACAGCCAAGCCACCTAACCTGGACTGTGGGAGGAAACCAGAGCACCTGGAGGAAACCCACACAGACCAAGGGAGAATGTGCAAACTCCACACAGACAGTCACCCGAGGGTGGAATCAAACCCAGGTCCCTGGAGCTGTGAGGCACCAGTGCTAGCCACTGAATCATTGTGCTGCCCCTGCTTATACCTAAGCAGAATGAAAATCCCACCTGGAGAGCATTCAACCTCTGACCTCTGTTACTAGCAGGTTTGGAAGGAGTGGGGACTTTGCCAGGAAGACCCTTAGGCCTCCACCAGGATTCATCATAGATTCTTGGAGCTAAACAAACAGGGGAGTTTCTGTGGAGGGGTTTGCCGGCGAGGAACGATGGGGTGGTGAGGGTGTGGGGTGTGGTCAGAGGATGGGGCAATGAGAGGCACACAGTGGACAATCCTTTCCTGATACTGGGTTCCTCAGTCACGGAAAGTGTCTAACTGGGGGGGGGAGTCACCATCCTGCCTCCCATAGAAGTCTAGATTAGAGTGGTACTGGAAAAGCACAACAGGTCAGGCAACATCTGAGGAGAGGAAAATCCATGCTTCAGGCAAAAGCCCTTCATCAGGAATGAAGGGCTTTTGCCTGAAATGTCGATTTTCCTGCTCCTCGGATGCTACCTGACCTGCTGTGCTTTTCCAGCACCACACTAATCTAGACTCTTATCTCCAGCATCTGCAGTCCTCACTTTTGCCTTGCCTCCCATAGAAGGCCACAGACATATACAACAGAGTTATTTTGTTAGTCTCCCAGCCTGCCACTAGTTAAATATCAGGAGCAGCAGAAGGAGCTTATTAAGTAGGCACAAAGCTAAAGAGAGGAAAGATTTAAAAGGTACCTGAGAGGCAACATTTTCACGCAGAGGGTGATGTATCTATAGAATGAGCTGCCAGAGGAAGTGGTGGAGGCTGGTACAATTACAACATTTAAAAGGCATCTGGATGGGTATATGAATAGGAAGGGTTTAGAGGGATATGGGCCAAATGCTGGCAAATGGGACTAGATTGGATTAGGATATCTGGTCGGCATGGACGTGTTGGACCGAAGGGTCTGTCTCCATGCTGCACAGCTCTATGACTCTGTGAGTGACCACTTAATTGTCTCAACTTGTATCAGAACAGGAAGGCTGCCCATAAGCAACCCTGAACTTAAATGGGAATTAGAGTGGTCTCCCTGTAACCAAACAGAAGCATTAAACTCTGTATTTTATTTGCTTGCTGGTTCTTTAAAATTGTTTCACATGTGACATTTTTGAGAAATGATGTGGGCACATTTATTTTATTGTTATGCATGAGGTGCATTGTGAATTTTGGAACTTTTCTAAGTTTTATATTGAATGTCATTACATAAACAATACAATAGTGCAGTGAGCAGCTCTCATAGAGTTTTGCCACCAAGTACATAACAGTGAAAGTCAGACTGAGATAATTGACATGTGGATTTGTTACAACTGAATTTGGTGTCCTGGGTTTGGGAGTTGTACACTGCTAGACACCTTATTTTTCTACACTGGCGCCAGGTCTGCCTTTCACTCAAGGGCATCAGGCCAGTTATAAGCCGTAATTTCCCTTCTTATAACTCCCTCATATTTAACTCTGTATCTAGGTTCTAGATCCAGATGACTATGAACAGCTTATGGTTGTCAAGCACATCCTACTGTTTCAAAACATATACACGTCAGACTTTGCATTGCAATATCAAACTCCAAACAGTATAGTTCCACATTTTAGATATTTTAGAATTAGATTTAGACTTTTATTGTCATGTATACTCAAGTACGGGAGTACAGTGAAAAGTGTCTAATGTGGCCAGACATGGTGCCACCTCATGGTGATGCTCTCCTGCATGCTGAGGTATGAGGAAACATGAGGTGAATTGACATTTAGATGAAGGAAGGGTGGACATATGAAAGCATTTGAGGGGCCATGGGGATGGATAGAGGAGATTTGGTTATGAAGGCTGTTTGAGATAGGTCATGGGGCATAAGATATTAAGGGGTGGGCACTATGGGGATGTGCAGAGGGGCATAAGGTTTGGAGGAACATGAAGGATTGGTAGAGGTCACTCCATGGCATGGGAAATGAGTGGGGCTGAGGTGCAAGGGCCAAAAGAATGTCTGGTACTTTATTCTTTTGGTTTTATTTGTGGATATTGCAGTGAAGCCCAGAGGCAGCATTTCTACCCAGCCAGCTTCAGAAACCCAGACTCCTCAGGTTTTCCCAACTTCTCCCCCTCTTCCCTGGCTCACCCTGGACCAACCAAAGGGAGTGTGGGGAGACGAAGTTTGAAGACAGGATGATAGCCATACAAAAGCAAAGGAAAATGAACTAAGAAATAATTAGAAGCAAAAAGCTAAAAAGGGAAACAAAATGGAGACAGAGGTAGGGTTTTTTTTCCCAAACTGTTGAACTCACTGCCAAGCCCAGAAGGCTGTAAAGTGCTAAGGTGAAAGGTGACAAACAGGAGGCTGGAAGAACACAGCGAGCCAGGCAGCATCAGGAGGTGGAGAAGTCAACGTGTCAGATAGTACCCTTCTTCAGGACTGTCCAAACATCCCCCACCCCTTTCTCCATCAACCGTTCCATGGTTGATCTGAAAATTCTCAACTCTGCTTTCCTGCCTTTTTCCTGTATCCCTTGATTCCCTTACTGACTAAAGATCTGACTATCTCAGGCTTGAATATACTTAATGACCCAGACTCGACAGCCCTCTGCAGTACAGAATACCACCACCCTCAGAGACAAAATTCCTTCTCATCTGCTTCTTAAATGTATTAATATTTAGTCTGAGACTATGCCCTTTGGTACAAAGGAAAGGGCACAAAGGAAACGAGTTATCTGCAACTATTCTGCCAAGACCCCAAAGAATCTTTTATGTTTCAATAAAGTCACCTCTCCTTCTTCAAATTTCAAGTAAGGTCCATCCTGATCAATGTCCCCTTATAAGATCGTCTCTCTATACCTTGTATCAGGCTAGTGAACCTTCTCTGCACTGCCTCCAACACTAGTATTTTATTTCTCCAATCATGGCATGTGGGCATTTCTGGTTGGGCCAGAATTTATTATCCATCTCTAATGGCTACTGAGAAGGTGGTGGTGAGCTACCTTCTTGAACAACTGCAGTCCATGTGCTGTGGGTAGACCCACAATTTTGTTAGGGACAGAATTCCAGGATGTTAACCTAGCAACACTGATGGAATGGCAATGTGTTTCCAAGTCAGGATGGGAGTGGCTTGAGGGGAACTTGCAGGTGGTGAGGTTCTCTTATATCTGTTGCCTTGTACTTCTAAATGGAATTGGTCCTGGGTTTGGAAGGAGCCCAAACTGTTCACAGTATTGCTATTTATTCCCTCTTGGAGCTCTAGGATTCCTTGTATATGATTAGATTAGATTAGATTAGATTAGATTACTTACAGTGTGGAAACAGGCCCTTCGGCCCAACAAGTCCACACCGCCCCGCCGAAGCGTAACCCACCCATACCCCTACATCTACATCTACCCTTTCCCTAACACTATGGGCAATTTAGCATGGCCAATTCACCTGACCTGCACATCTTTGGCCCGGGTCTCCGGCGCTGTGAGGCAGCAGTGCTAACCACTGTGCCACTGTGCCACCGTGCCACCCACTTGTTTGCGATGGTTTGCTAGATTTCTTTATGATCCATCTGGTGATTTTCAAATCCATCTCAGCCTTTCCATTTGACTGAGGACAGTGCGGAGATGATATACAGCGTTGAATTTGCCAATCCTTTATGAAATGCTTGAATTTATGACTGCCATTGTCACTCATCACCATGAATATCTTAGTGACTGGTGTTAGGCATTCTACAGTTTCACTGGTAATCATTAACATTCGCTGACCTAACTCCCAGTGATCAGAACAGTGATGGACATTGAGAAGATAATCAGCTTCTGTGTGAGAGTGAAGATGTTTACTCCAAGGTCCATCTGTGGTCCAGCTGGGAAGTGATGAGTGATAATTAGATCTTTCATTTGCTTAGCTTAGTATTTATTACAAGCACTGCACGAGCTGATGTAGTCCTTAATATCATGACCCATAGTTTGCTCAGTAGAATACTTCTCATACCAGTACAACCTTCCTCATACCAAACTCAAATCCTTGATAGCTTGCAATTCAATATCTCACTGCAGGGATAATTACTCCAGTTCCTTTGCTCAAAATGCTATTGAAAGCAACAACATAATCTTCAAACCTTCTATTAGAGTAACAGTTATGACCTTGATATTTGCAACATGACATACACCACATGGAGAATTGTGAATTGTTGTATGAATTGCTTGATTTGAACAAGACACTTTCCTTTCAGATTCACTGAAGACTTCCAAAGCATATCCAGCTATTGCTTCTCATAGAATCTGAAAATGTTGGCATTCTGTTTTAGCATCTCGACTTTCTTCATCGGGAGTGCTGCTATTGATAGCATGTTGGCAAGGTTAATCTTGTTTTTATGTCATGTCCAGGTAATATCTCTTCAAAGAATGAACCATTCTTTGCAGGGACTTTGCAGGGGCTTTGGAACAGGTAGAAGTGATTTAACAAAGATTCTGTGAAGTGGCTTTTTGGTCTCCACTTTCACTTTGTCTCTTGCAAACAGGTATTCATCAAAATACTCACAAGCAAAGATAATAATCAGGCACACTTTCTCAAACATTGCTTGGTTTGCATTAACACACTGAATGTAAATGTACAGTACTTGGTTGTCTTTACTGCGTAAAGGTTGCTCCAAGACCTGTCTCATTGGCATTGCACAGCATGGCAACTTCATCATTGACATTATAGTACTTCAACCCTGGCTTTGTTGTCATTAGTTGGTTAATTCTAGTAAAAGCACTTTTTGTTCCTGGTCCCAATACCACTACGTGGTTTTATCAGTGAACTTACACAAAGGCTCATACTCCAAATTAGGCAATGACAAAATAGGCAAAAACCTGCTAGAAATTCAACAAGTCATTGCGCTGTCTTCACATCTGTTGGTTATTGCATTACTATGAGAGCTCCACCTTGCTTGGATCCAGGAGAAGTCCTTTTGCTATCAGTACATGATCTATGTACTTGATTTCAGGCATCTTCAATTGCACCATCTTTCTTTTCAGCTCCAGGCGCATTTGGTGAGTTCTCTCTAGCAGCTGCACTACATTCTGATTATGGTGTGCAATAGATCCTTCTACTATTTCTTGACATACACAGACTAACAGATCACCCACAATGGCTTCAACCTTGGGAAAATCGCTGTCTACTTTGTGTTGACTGCATCAATACTTTTTTCGAGTAGTGGAAATGTCTAACATCACCTATATCTTCCAAATGGCTTCCAGGATGTCATTTAGAAAGGACAATTCATCTTGCTTCAATTGTCAGTAGCCATTCTTTATATCAAGGGTAATAAAGACCATTGCCTTGGTTATTAATGGCAATGTTTATTCAGTGGTTGGCAGGGAGTAGTGAGCTGTCTTCAAAGCTTCATTGAGGTCCTTTGGATCCTCAATTTTTCAAGCTTTTGCACTGCTAACAATCTGTTAATCCATTCCTTAGGAGGTGTCACTTCCTTGATTATTCCCTACTTTTGCAGCTCCTCTATCTTATCTCCCAGGCCAACGTTGAGGGTAACTGGAACTCTCCTCAACAGACACTGAGTGGACCTCACATTCTGATTTACTCAAAGTTAAAATTTATGAGGAAAACATCCATAACATGGAAAAACATTTTGTGGTCTTCAAGGATCTGTTCAGTAATCAATGGCTTAGTCATCTATGAAATGCTGCAAATTTAGGATTAAGGTTTAGCATTATTAATCCAAGCTGTGGCCTTGCTTCAGCTGAGGTGAATGGATTTTACTTAATGTCTATAATCGGAACCCCAGGTCTCTGTGCTTCCCATTTGTTTTGGGTTCTCAGTTTCATTTGTTCTCTAGGCATCAGGATCATTACATCATAGTGCCTCAACCTTACTTTCAACAGATGCATTTCTGGTTACCATCGTGAGCCATTTCACGCAGGAGGTCTATGAATTTCCTGATGCACTAAGCACCAGTGTCTATGTGACACATCATATCAACTCAATGCTCTCCTTCTGCAGTCATCATTCTAACAGTCACAAGCCTTTCATCTCTTTCAGAATTGACAATGCCACCCTGTTGCATGGTGCAGAATGGTCTGTCAATCTAATCAGGTGGCATCTCTCCAGCAGCAATCTTTATAGGGTTGCCTCGCATTTTTCAAATTAAACACTTGTATGCAGTGATTCAGCTCCTTGTAATTAGAGCAGTGTCCCTCTCCTAACCAGACCCTCCCCCCACCCTGAGAATAATTTGCTCCTATCTCATTAGACATGCTCACATGACAGCATTTCTTATGCCTAACACAATCCTATCTCCAAGTAGAGATCATTTTTTCACACGTAGGATCCAGCTGGATATCCCAGTATAGCACATACTGATCAATACTCATGCTCTTCACTTCAACTCTCATGTTAGACACATAGCATTCATAATTAACACTAATATGGGGCTCAAAGTAAATCTTCAAAGCCTTTTAAAACCCTGCTGTCTGGCTTTTTTTCTTCCTTTGTGAGGTCTACAATCCAGCCTAGAGTCCTGTCTCTTCAGTATTATTAGCAGGGCTACCACTTTTACTTACTGAAGTTTTGTAATTAATTAGGTAGCTATTCCATTGTTTTGCCACGGAGTGTGGAAACATTTCTAACCCTGCCTCATATCTGCTGTCATTTCCACAGCAGCAGGGAATGTGGAATGGACTGCTAGTTTGACACATCTGTAATTTGAAGTCGCTGAGTGTTTTGCTGTTTCTGCCACATGGAAAGGCCCAAATGGGGGTGGTGGGGGGAGGGGGGAGGAGGGGAGTGTGTGGGATTGAGAAAAGAGAGCCACTGAACCAGTACCTATATACATATGGTTAGTGGGAGGTAAAGAGTTTGGGGATCTTGGGAAATTGCTAATATTTTGATCATGTAGAATCAGCCTGTATTAACAAATACTTTCCATAGCTGAAGATGAAAAATACAGGCATAATAGTGTCCTAAGATACAAGCTTAGAAATGGTTATTTTAGCATTACTGAGGAGCTAACTGCATATTGCTTAATTCTCTGAGTTACCAAGCATGACAATTAATTTCTCATTTTACTATTGTGCTGGAGCTGCAGTACATCACTCACACAGCGGGCCATTCAATAAAGCAGCAGAATCAATAATCTCAACTAGCAGTACAAATGTCAATAATGAGACATTCAAACAGCTGGAATTGAGCTGAAAGCTGAGGTAATTAAAACTCAGCCATATTCATGAAGGATGGAATATTGTGGCCCAAGGGAAACCAGATATGATGACAAAATAGGAAAAGCTCTAGAGGGAAGAGCTACAGAGAAGCACATACCTTATAGGATTGGTAGAAATCCTACTTAAGAGAAACAGAGTACCTGGTGCAGGAGGCAGGAGAGTCAGAATAAAGATTTTAGGCCTGAAGAAATCTGCTAAGGTGTTAATACATCACAAGCATCTGTCACAAGCTGATATATAAGAAGATTATCTCTGCAGGCATTTCAGTCTGTTCATCCTGGAAGACATGTTGCACTAAGGAGAGAGTGCCCACACACAGAGCTGCCATGCAGCAACACCTCGGCACTGTTTACTTTACATAAATGGAGAAATCTCAAATGGTTATAATTATGAATGATATATGGCAACCCGTGTGCACAGCAAAAATGATTACACTCTTCTCTGAGTATTATATGTCTTAAATTTATAGTAAGCAATTTTGCCTGAAGCTGTGCATAGCTATAAATCACTCTCCTCTTACTGCAGTATCTGCACACATTTTCTTTGTTTGTAAGGTGGCTCTTGATGCTGTCCGTATATGGGAAGTAAGTCCAGCCGGTGTTGGACTGGGGTAGACAAAGTTAAAAATCACAGTCCAACAGGTTTATTTGGAAGCACTAGCTTTCGGAGCGCTGCTCCTTCATCAGGGTGGTTGTGGAGGATAAGATTGTAGGACACAGAATTTATAGCATAAGATTACAGTGTCATTCAGTGATATATTCAACAATCCAGGTTTGTTCAATATATCACAGTATGACACTATAATCTTGTACTCCACAACTACCCGATGAAGGAGCAGCGCTCTGAAAGCTAGTGCTTCCAAATAAACCTGTTGGACAATAACCTGGCGCTGTGTGATTTTTAACTTTCTCTACCCTTCACATCATTTGAGGATCACAGTATGGAGCATGGTGACAATAGTACGACACAAATTCAATTTATTAACATTGCAAAATGTTCATATTCCACACAAATTATTCTGGCAACAATAACAGGTTTTAATTACCTGAATAAAAACAACCTAGACACATTTAAATGAATGAGAACCATGCACAATGCAGCTCTATTAAAATTACTGCTTTTTTAAAACCAGGCACAACAATAAGATGTTGATAACTATTCCAGACTATCAAGTAGACTACTTGTTGGTGATACTTATTCCTATTGTTTTTGATACTAAGTGGTATAAATTTAAAATTAGAAAAAAATGTAGTCTCCTTTTGCTTTATTTATTTTCTACTTCCAATTGCTATTTTCCTAACCAGCTTTTAGTTTTTGATATACTAAGGTCACTTGATTTGCTAAAAATGATGAATTCAGTTAAGTTTAGCCTAGCTTTTCCTGTGAGGAAGCAGGCCATATGGCCCATTGAATCCACATTGACTGTCCGAGGAGCATCCCGTCCAGAAACAACCCACTACCCTATCTCTGTAGTGCTGAAATTCCCATGGCTAATCCACTTAGCCTGCGCATCTTTGGACAATGGGAAGAAACCAAAACACGCAAAGGAAACCCACGCATTTAGCTGCCCAATAGTAGAATCGAACCTGGGTCACTGGCACTGTGAGGCAGCTGTGCTAACTGCTAAGGCCCCATGCCATATTTTACTAATGGTCCCAAAACTGGCACAATGTGCCAAATGGTTTCCTACTTGTGCTGGATCATCTTATCAATCATTGTACAGTGGGTACTTACTTTCTGTCCAAGCATTCCAGGAAGACCCATAACACCCTGAAATTTAAAGAGGTTCAGAAGGTCAATAACTTTCTACATTTGTCTTCCATTTTTGAAGTTAAGGCTAATCTCCTACTTTATAATCTTAGTATAACAAAATACAGCAAATAATATATGTAAGCTATGACATCATCTACCCTATAGATTAGAAGGAAATTGTTCTTACCATTTCTCCTTTGATTCCTTGTTGACCTCGTTCACCTCTTATCCCCTGTAAAAAGCATACTTTGTAAGAATACATTATTTTTCACATTTTAACCTATCCTTTTCAGAACATAATGACTGATAGAATGATAAACAATGTTCACTGTGTTTAAAATGCTATCTAGGTTTATCCTTCCCCTGTCTTGACAGTTCTAACAGGTTGCTGGGGTTCAGTTAGTCCAAGGAAGAGGCATTTGGATGGGTATATGAATAGGAAGGGTTTGGAGGGATATGGGCCGGGTGCTGGCAGGTGGGACTAGATTGGGTTGGGATATGTGGTCAGCATGGACAGGTTGGACCGAAGGGTCTGTTTCCATGCTGTACATCTCTATGACTCTATGACTGTACTGGGCATGCTCCACAGCAGCTGTCATCAGTACTTGCCTCATTCCTGGGAGGAGAGCAATAATCTTAGAAGGAAATTTAGAATGCTAGAGTACACTGGGCCTGTACTCACTGGAATGTTGAAGAATGAAAAATGATCTTATCGAAACATCTAAGATCCTGAGGAACTTGATAAGATAGATACAAGGTGTGGTGGGTGGGGGGGGGGATGGTTCCCTTTTTTGAAGGGCAGACACAGTTTAAGAAAGGTTTGAGATGGCTACCTTTTAAGACAGAGATGAAGAGAATTTCTTTATTTCAGTAGGATGTTAGCATTTGGAATTCACTTCCCAATAAAGTACTGTCACTGTATTTATTCGAGGTAGTGTTAGATTGAGTTTTGAAAGGCAAGGAATCAAGAGCTGGGGCTGTGGGGGCTGGAGGGTGAAGACAGGGAACTCAACTTGAGGCACAGCCACTTCAGGTATTACCTTACCAAATGGTGATACAGGCCCGAAGAACAGAGTATCCTACATTCCGATGTTGCTCTTACTTGGACAGCAAATTCAGTCCTCACTCGCCAGTCACTTACAGCACAGGTAGCTGCGTAGTAAGGAGAATTAATTACCCTGTCACTATTGCAGGGAAATTGAAATCAACATCAGCAGCATATTCCAACCAAGGCAGAGAGGAACTGAACCATCACTGACTAGGGATGAATTTCTTGGTCTGTAAATCTAAGCTACAATGTTTTAACTATGGAGAACCTAAATATTGAGTGTTATAGGATTAGTTCATACATGTTTAATGGTTTACTGACCTTTTCACCTTTATGTCCCATCATACCCTAGAAAATGGAATACAAATGCAATGAATTATTCATGTTCAGTCAAGAAATTTCATTGTAAATAGGGACAAAAAATCTGCATACTTTATTGTTATTTCATATGCACTGATGTACTGTTCGATCTTACGAATACAATTATTTAACACAAACCTTTCAAACCAAACAGAGAATTGCGATGCTGGAAATCTGAAACAAGAACAGAAATTGCTGGAGAAACTCAGCAGGTCTGGCAGCAATTGAGGAGAGAGAGCAGAACTATTGTCTCTGGTGCAATGTCCCTTCTTCACCCAGAATTATCTCAGCAAATCCTGTGAAATGGGAACCACTGAAGTGCTTTCTCAGTTTTTACCATTGGCCATAATGCCCATATACTTTTCCTATCTGTGTGCCCATGTAGAGGGGAAGTTTATAAGGAGGTTAGAGTTTTAACTTGTAAATTTACATGTTGAAGTTCATAATTGTTTATTTGTAGCTACATCCTATTTATTTGCAATAAATAGTCAATTTTGTTAAGTCAGAAACTTGATCCATACTTTGTTAACATGGCCCTGAAAGATATGTAAATTGGAAAATTCTGTATACTTTTAAAAGTCGTTACCTTTTGTGATGACTCAGTGAATGATGGAACTTGATTTTTAGTATGCTTTCCTAGTGAGGTGTAACACTAACAATTTAATGCCACCTGCAAACATGGATATACAACTCTATTCCTTTATTAAAGTTATTAATATAAATTGAGAAAGGCTGAGGCTCTGGTGAGCACCACAATCAGAGTTTCTTCCCTTTAAACCAACTTGCTATTGTTATATTTAAACCAATGCAAAAAGATTATCTCCTGTGCGCATTTGTTTTACTAAAAATGGCTCCTGCAGAACCCTACATAGTGTTCTGTTAAGAGATTAAAGGGCTTTGTGACTAATGCTGAAATACTTGCACAATCCCTGATTGAAGTATGCTCTTTTAAAAAAAACATTCATCTCATAATTGAAATAAAAACAGAAAATGCTGGAAAAACTCAGCAAGTCTCCAGCGTCCTGTGTTTTTATTTCAAATTTCCAGCATATACAGTTTACTACCATCATTTCATACATGGATGAGAATAGTTTCACTTCAGGCGATTTTTAGAAACCATGGAGATAGCCTGCTAATACAGTAATGCAAATCGATAGTTTTTAACTCAGCTATTATGCTGTTACAGGACAGAATTTTATTCCCAGTCAGTAAAATTCCAGCCAAATTCAAATTCTCTTATATGAGCTGCATTATGGTTCAAGGTCACTGAATACACTCGCAGTTAGAATCTGCTGTGACAGCCACTGGTAGCACAAAAAGGTACTAAAACTAATACACAAACCCTTCCCCCATGTTAAATTGAAATGTTAGGTTATTAATAGTAAGATACCAGGGAGTTATTTGAAAAGTGTAAGCTAATCTCAGGGTTCAGGTGTCAGTCATAAATGTCTTGAATTGCATTTTCACAATTCATTACATCATCTGAACTCCATAATTGGATTTCAGCATTGTGCTCTCTAACTAATTTAAAATATATATTATTTTTATCAATTACACAACTCGATTAGCATTATGATACTGAGATAAAATGTTGTCCCAGGTTTTGTGGGTTGTTACTTGTAGCAATTTATTTTTAAAAAAGGTGATATTGACAGATTACAAAGCTGCACTTCGATTTTACTAATGACACATTCTATATACTGGCTATGCTTGAGTCCGTTATATCAATAATTCCTGTGTCAGGCTTTTGTGATACCATATTTCAATTAGCTTTCCACTTGTGCGTATATTTAAAAAAAATTCATTTCCATTTGACTTTAGGAACAAGTTGTCTTTTTTCCATTAAGCGCACTATAGATAGATTTCCGCACCATGTGGATGCCACTCAGCTGCATGACAAGTTTAGAGAGAGCTGCTATACCTGTCTCAAAAGAGCAGCTGATTGTTGCTGTACATTAGCTTCTCGGGTTTTGACTAAGTGAAAGATTAGTTTCTTCCTAATTCACTTTCCTCAATAAGTTATCTCGAAATCTCAAAAGACCATAATATGTTGCTGGAAGTTCCAGCAAAGATTCAACAGAATAACAGATGACTCAGGAAATGCACTGAAGTATTTTGATGATTCAAGCATGCTCAAGCCCAATTCTAAGACATATTCCCATGCCACATCTCTTTTTCATGATAATCACTGAGAGAGGAGATTTTCCGCAGTCACTAATACTGATTTTCACAAGTCTCCTGTCTAGACTAAAAAACTGAGCAGCTAGCTTGAACTTAAATGAACCAAGTTAGAGTCAAAGTAAGGTTTGTTCTCATTCCTATTGAAATGTCAGATCGTTCTCTGATTCTGAGTACCTAAAGTACACAGTCATGAACGCAGCACTGAGAAGAGCTGTGTTTTTAAAGATGCTGTCCTTTGAATTAGACGCTAAACTTGATCCAGTGGGCTAATGTAATGGTGTTTGAAATCCCATGATACTCTTGAAAGAACAGGGAGATTCTAACGTTCCTCCCTTGAGCAACACCCAGTCACAAATTAATTGATTGTCCTATTAGTTGGATCTTACTTTTCACAAATGTGTGTTCCATTTATCTAAGGACCTGTAATTCAAAGTAGATTAGATTTTCTACAGGGTGGAAACAGATCATTTGGCCCAACCAGTCCACACCAACCTTCTGAAGAGAAACCCATCCAGACCCATTCCCCTATGTTTACCCCTGACTAACACTATGGGCAATTTAGCATGGCAAATTCACCTGACTTGCACATGTTTGGATTGTGGGAGAAAACCCATGCATACGCAGGGAGAATGTGCAAACTTCACACAGACATTCATCCAATGCTGGATTCGAACCCAAGTTCCTGGCACTGTTCAGCACCACTGAGCCACTGGGCCACCCACTAAATACTCCCTTCTATGTGAACAGCTATGACGTGGTATGGTAATATATAACTGTAGCTATTTCTTTTGTTCATTTGTGTAAAGTGTAAATTTATTTCCCATTGGAAACTATTGATTGAGTTAATTTTGCTGCTTTTGTAAGTTTTCTCGATCTGTCTCTGGAGTGTGAGTGGTCACGTTAAATTTGTGTTTGTGTAAGTACCATGTTCTGGGTGAGGAAGAATTTTCCTGCAAGTGCAGTTATAAGTTACTCAATGAGGAAACCCAAATTCACAGCTGAGGTGGCTGCATTTAGCTGTTGTGATACATTAATACACAAAGTTGCTGCCATGAGTAGCAATGCTTAATATAGACAGCGATCTGCATTGTTGCATTATTGAATTCAGCTATTGTCAGCTTAGAACCTTGACTGGAGACAATATTTTCTGGGTTAGGATTGGGACGATCATTCTTATCCTTACAAGGTCATTTAACAAACACTAGCTAATTCTGAAGATTACCTGGGACAGCCTTTCCCATATCATCAGTTCAGCTTGTACTGCCTTAGTGTTGCCTTGAGTAGAGGTGACAAGATTTTGATTTGATTTATTATCGTCACATGTACCTTGGCACAAGGAAAAGCTCTGTTTTGCATACCCAGGTATGTTACACCATACAATGTGCATAGAATAATAGAACAGAGCAAAGAATGCAACATTATAGTTGCAGAGAAGGTGCACAGAGAGCATAATCAACATCAAATTTAAAATTTGAGAAGTCCATTGACAAGTCTAAAAACAGTAGAGAAGAAGCTGTTCTTGAATCGATTCATATGCGTGCACAAACGTTTGTACCTCCTGCCTGACAGAAGAGGATGGAAGAGAGTATGAACAAGGTGGGAAGGGTGTTTGATTATGTTGGTTGCTTTCCTGAGGCATCGGGAACTATAGATGGAGTCAATGGATGGAGTCAGTGGATGGGAAGGCTGGTTTGAGAGATGGATTGGATTGTGTTCATGACTCTCTGTAGCTTCTTGTAGACTTGGGAAGAGCATTTGCCAAACCATGTGATGCATCTAGAGAGAATTCATCAGAGTCCTTGTGGGCATGGCAAATTTCCTTAGCCTCCTGACGAAGTAGACATTGCTGCGCTTTCATCAACATAGGAGAACAAGGACAGATTTAAGAGGGGACTTGGGCTAAATTTGGTTAGTGTTAGGGGCCCTGTTGATAGCCGGGTAAGTGGGAGAGTGGTGGTTGGGTGGCAACCCCACTTTGGCAGTCTGTGGGAACCAGGTGCCACATCTTTAAGTGATAAGCTAATTGGTTGTTGCAGTAATAGCAAGCACTATCACAGTGGCTGGTTGACCGCAGGAATTGCCAGTTGAAGGGCCAATGAGTCAGTTAACTCAGTGGCACCAGTGGAAGCAGTGGTCACTTCTGGAACTGCACAAGGAGGAAGTGACACTGAAGCACACCACCCTCCCAATGAAATAAGTGCCTTCAGAGATGTAAGTGAACCAGTGCTCTTGCTTTGGTGTCTCCATTGCCACTGGGGCTGACCCCCAAAAAACAAAGTGTTATTAAAAAGAAAGACCCTCCTTCAAGTTAGCTCAGAGACTATCTTGGATTAGCTTGCATTTTCCTCACAAGACGGAAAGTCCAACAATGCCAGAGGGTGGGGAGGGGGAAGAGGCTTTTCATTCTCCACCATTGACAACAGATAGTTCATAACCCATTGCCATTTTACAGGCCCCACCACAAACCGACCAATCCCCACACGACTGATAAAATTCTACCCTTTGTGATCTTTAGACAAAATGTCACATAAAACCTTCCTACTGTAGATGAAGATCCAGATTTATAATGACAATTAGCAAAACCTCATGTACTTTATTGAGTATGTATTTATGGAAATATAAATAAGGCATTCCGTAACCAAATAAAATCTGTTGTACTGACTTTAATTAAAGTTACAGCTAAACAATTACATAAAGTGAGGCAAAATTTATAGCCTAAATTACATTGACTGATAAAGCATTTATTCTTCTAGCTGAATATTAAGAAAAAGCTGGACAACACGCTGGAAGGCAAGGCTCTTTCCTTGGGCAATTTCTTGCATAGATATTGTGTGTATAAAGGCACACTCTGATCCATAGGGAATAAGAGCTTGATTATAGCAATGGTCTAAGGCAAAAATGATGAGAGTTATTGGAGGACCAATCATATCTTATACCCAACATCAAATGAAGTTAATGTCCGAATCTGCACAATCTAGTTCATTTCCAAACTGCTGCAGGCACTTGCTTTCTATCAATTCCTGAACAATATGCTAAGTATTTCTGTCATTAAATGGCACATGCAGGAAAGGCAGATACAAACCTTCGGGCCCATTGGTCCTCTTGCGCCTGGTAATCCCATTAATCCTTGATCACCCATTTCACCCTTAAATTAGAAAACAGAAATTACTCATTGTAATTAACACTAAATTGCTGGATCATAATGACACAAACAGCCTGGACTATATTTCTAAGTAGGTAAAAACAATAACTGCAGATGCTGGAAACCAAATACTGGATTAGTGGTGCTGGAAGAGCACAGCAGTTCAGGCAGCATCCAACGAGCAGCGAAATCGACGTTGCTCCTGATGAAGGGCTTTTGCCAAAAACGTCGATTTCGCTGCTCTTTGGATGCTGCCTGAACTGCTGTGCTCTTCCAGCACCACTAATCCAGTATTATATTTCTAAGTAATTTCAATGTAACAAAGTAGAATCATATCATAAAATCATAGACTTTTACAGTGCAGAACAAAGCCATTGACCCATTATGCCTTTACCAGCTCCTGAAAGAGCTACCCAGATAGTCCCACTCTTTTTTTCTAAAAAGAATCTTCAAGTCTTATGATAACAGTGGGAGTAATGGGTCTTGATTTCCAGAATGCAATCCTGGTGAGTCCTAACATAAGAAAGATGATCCTCTGCCCATGGACCCTGCATTGGTGGGTGGGATGCATCTTCTTCCATCTAGATCCATGTATCCATTTCATCTGTCCTTTGGGGTGACCTGATGCTGCAGGATTTGCTCATTCTGTTGCTGGTGCAGTAAGGGGTGGTGCTCCTTCTCCTCTCCATCTCATCAGAGTTAGAAAATGGAGCTTTAGCGAAGATTAGCAACAAGGAGGGGGATCTGAATGTGTCTGAGGCACAAGAAAGTGAAGTGCCTTTAAAGAAGATGGCAATCACTTGACAAACGGTGAAAGCACTTTCCAATAGAAGAAATGATTTTAACATCAGCCTCTCGAGATCCTAAGTGCAACTGATCAAAGCCGTCTCAAATTGCCAGTTTCAGTTAAAAAGCACTTCCTGCTGTACTTCCCCCAGTGACTCTGGCAAGGTACAGATATCATCTGGGCTGTTGGGAAAGAAGGAACTAACAGTTTGCAAGGATCTAAATTGTCTTTTTAATTTCCTACATTGCTTTCTTGTCAGATTCATTGAAGTTACCCACTGGGCTTGGAACTATTTTCAGGGGGACTTCCTTCTCCTACAAACAATAAAATCTGTCTCTGTCTGGTTAGGGAGTTCCTGTATGGTATGATTACAAATTATTTTGTAAATATAGTGATCTTTTAAGAAAGAACCTGCCCAAAATGGATTCCTGTAATAGAAACAGCAATGCATTATTTCAAATGAATTTGGTTCTGTAATTGTTAATATGTTGTTTCTTATTTATCATGCTACTTCTTCCTACCCTCTCAAATCTAAATTACTGTGCCACTGGTTTGATGATTAGCAGTGCTTCTCTGTCAAGTAAGTGACAGAGTCCAAGTATAACAATTGTTATCATTCTCTGTACTCAGTATAGTGAGAAAAGTAGTTTGTTCATGACTTCAGTGTATATTATCTGTAATAACGGAAACTTGACAATGATCCAATTCCTGCCTTAACTCTCATGATTTCATTGAATCACAGACATTTACAGTACAAAAACAAGCCATTCAGTCCATTGCCTCTGTGCCGACCAACAAGCAGTTATCCATTATCCATAATAATCCTGTGATTGAAACCAATCCCACATTCCATTCTTGGTCAGCAAGATCAGGCACTTCCAAGCACAAATCCAAAATAGTCTCGGTCTTTACCATTGTGGCAGGAAGTGAAATCCAAACCCTAATATTTTTGGTTGAAATAACGTCTCGCAAATTACTCTGTAATCCTTCTATTAAATACTTTAAATCTTTGGCTGAGCTTATTGGCCTCCCACCTAACAGAATGAGGTTCTTTTAATCCACTGCAATTAGGTACCTCTTAAATTTGCATACGATTAAATCTCTCCTCAACCTCTAATTTTCCAAAGAAAACATCCCCAACATATCTGAGCTTTGCTCATAGCTAAAAATTCTTCTTTCTGAGTAGAATCCTTGTAAATCTGCTCTTTACCTTCTCTGGTGAGGACAACCTTCCTCTAACATGGTGATCAGAACTGTATGTGGCGCAATATTCTAGTTGTTGTCTGCCAGTGTTTTATATATTTCTGGCACAGCTTTTCTGCTTTTATATGCTATGTCTCAGCTAATAGTCATAAAGATGTACAGCATGGAAACAGACCCTTCGGTCCAACCCGTCCATGCCGACCAGATATTCCATCCCAATCAAGTCCCACCTGCCAGCATCCGGCCCATATCCTTCCAAACCCTTCCTATTCGTATACCTATTCAAATGCCTCTTAAATGTTGCAGTTGTACCAGCCTCCACCACATCCTCTGGCAGCTCATTCCATACACGTACCACCCTCTCTGTGAAAAGGTTGCCCCTTAGGTTTCTTTTATATCTTTCCCCTCTCACCCTAAACCTATGCCCTCTAGTTCTGGACTCCCTGATCCAAGGGAAAAGACTTTGTCTATTTATTCTATCCATGCCTCTCATAATTTTATAAACCTCTATAAGGTCACCCCTCAGCATCTGACACTTCAGGGAAAACAGCCCCAGCCTATTCAACCTCTCCCTATAGCTCAAATCCTCCAACCCTAGCAATATCCTTGTAAATCTTTTCTGAACCCTTTCAAGTTTTGCAACATCGTTCCGATAAGAAGAAGACCAGAATTGTATATAATATTTCAAAAGTGGCCTAACCAATGTCCTGTGCAGCCGCAATATGACCTCCCAACTGCTGTACTCAATACTCTGCCCAATAAAGGAAAGCATACCAAATGCCTTCTTCACTATCCTATCTACCTGCGACTCCACTTTCAAGGAGCTATGAACCTGCACTCCAAGGTCTCTTTATTCAGCAACATTCCCGAGGACCTTACCATTAAGTGTATAAGTCCTGCTAAGATTTGCTTTCCCAAATGCAGCACCTCACATTTATCTGAATTAAACTCCATCTGCCACTTCTCAGCCCATTGGCCCATCTGGTCCAGATCCTGTTGTAATCTGAGGTAATCCTCTTCGCTGTCCACTACATTTCATGTGTACCATTTTATCTGCTTGTTTGGCTACCATCATGAATCTATGGAGTAGTACTCTAAGGTCTCTGCTCATTTCTCAGCATTCTCGTATTTACTATATGCGTTTCTTAGCTTCATGGCCCTCCTAAATGGCCCTCCTTTCACTTCTCCCATTTCAGACATCTCTACTGACCTGACAAGTCCATTGATATTTCCTTGGAAGTCTACAGATGACATGACTAATTTTTAAACCATCTGAAAACTCTTAATCACATCCTTATACTTAAGATTGAATCATTAATATATAATATTGAAAATCTAGATATCTCATTCTGTGGCCTGGGAATCCCACTGGAAAGGAGCCTTCCCGTCAAAAAAAACATCCAGTAATCATTATCTTTTATTTCCTTTCCTGAGGCAATTTTGGATCCAAATCATCACTTTTCCTTGGATTCTGTAGGTTTTCACTTTTCTAATTAATCCTCATGAAAAGCCTTGTTCAAATTCATACAGACTACATCACGGGCTATTCTCAACAATCCTCCTTGTTACCTCCTCAAAATATTTCAGTCAATTTAACTAGACAAAACCATTCCTGTTCTCGATTAATCATGTCTTCCTAAAGGATGATTGATTCTATCCCTCAGAAGTTAACCAATAGTTTGTCCATTGATAAGACTGGGCTGACTGACCTCCAATTATCCTTCGCCCCTTCTTTTACATAACACTCCAAATGTTCTGGCACCTTGCCCATTGCAGAGAGGATTGAAAAATGATGGTCAGGGTTTCTATCATTTCCACCCTAGGTTTAAGCAGCAGAAAGCATTTGAAAAGTGTCAATGTAATTGTGTTGCACTGCCTTTGACCACTAATGGATCAGAGCACTGAAACACTTCACTAATTAAACATTAAACTTAAAACAAGTTCCCACACAGTCCAAAATTTATTTTGAAGTCAGCAGTTTGCTGAAAAGACATTGAAGTTCTATATATTAGCTAAGCAATATTTTTTGTTATTGGCCATTACTTAATTCATTTATGGGATTTACTATTGAAGTAGTAAATAGATTACTAGACACTAAAGCCACAAAAGGGTATAGGGACAAAGAGGGAGTATGGTGTTAAAACACAGGATCAGCCATGATCGCATTGAATGTTGCAGCAGGGTCAATGGACCAAATGGCCTAATTCTGCTCCCATTTTCCAAGTTTCTATGATAAAGGTAATCTCAACATTCTGTCTGGCATTCATAAACTGGAAGCAGTTGGATATGTTTTAAAAGAAGACACTCTATATCTGTGATAAATGAAACTGAGAGTGTGGAAAATGAATGCCTCTTACCTTGGGCCCAATTGGTCCTGGGGAGCCTGCTGGCCCTGGCAGTCCATAGGGGCCTGGTAACCCTGTTCTCCCCTTCAAAAGAAATGTTAAATAATTAGTCAGATTTCTGTATTTGAATCAGAGTCAAGGAAAAAAAATGTCATGCAAAAAGCTGTGAGTGCGCATCATCCACTTTGAATGAACTTTGAATTATCAATAGTTAAGAATTGATTGTGTGAGCATTTTGTGTTACTAAGCAGAGAATGCATCAAACTAAGTGAAAATATTTGTAACCAACCTATTCAGACATATTATGACACACCTCTGGGGCAGGTGGGATTTGACCTGGGCCATCTTGTCCAGATGTAGCAACATTACCATTGAACCATAAAAGCCCCATTATGCCAAGTGTAATATTGTTGTAAAAAGTCAGCAATTCATGCCCATTAGCTGTGAGGTAAACAGAACACAGAACCATACTGCTAATTCAAACAAACATATGTTCGGAAATCTCATGGTACAACCATATCATGTTCCATCAAATTATATTTTGAATATTGTGTCCAGTTTTGATCATTAAAACACATGGAAGTTATTCAACACTGAAGAGGGTACAGACAAAGCCACAAGGCTGGTTCCTAGAAACTCTTTTTTTCAAAAGAAATGCTTTTCTTTTAGTAAAGTGGCAGTTGTACTGAGTTCTGTGAAGTGATTTTTGTCCCGGGGCTGAGCGAGTTTTATTGCTGTATCTTGCCAAGCTCGCCACATTAGTTACCATTTCAGCCCTCCCGGTGAGAATCATGTTTGATTTCTGCCCCATCTTGCCACGCGCCATTCCCGGAGCAACTCATCGCTCAGTGGAGATCTTTCCTAAGGCAAAAGTGAGGACTGCAGATGCTGGAAATCAGAGTCTAGATTAGAGTGGTGCTGAGAAAGCACAGCAGGTCAGGCAGCATCCGAGGAGCAGCAAAAGCCCTTCATCAGGAATCGGGGATCTTCCCTAAGGCCATCATGCAGCTACGCCATCTTCCAGAGCCGAAGTGGCACCTGTAGGAGGGTTGGCATCTGAAAGTTGTGCTGACTGGCTGTAGAAGGAGTCAAGAGAGATGGCAGAGAATGGTGCCACATTTCTCCGAGATGGACCTGGACGTCCCTTGTAGAACGGATGGTTGAGATGAGATGAATCATCTTTAGAAAGGACCGGCAGGTGTGGCCATGCCTGCGAGTCCATGCCAGCCTGGGTGGAGATTGCCGCCCAAGTCAGTGCCATTTCCGGACTGAGAAGCACTGAGCAGCAGTGCAGGTAGGTCAATATCCTTCTCAGCTTTACCAGGTAAAACTCTACTCTCTGTACTCACCTTCCACCAACATTCATGCTCTGACACTCCCTCTGTTACATGTAACATCTTCCCTCACTCACTCTGTTAACCCCCTCCTCATCCTCCCATACCACTAACTTGCGTCTTACTCATTCAATCCCTTTATGCCATTAAGGAGAAGACATCCTACAATAGGGCAGAGTGACATTAGGACAGGGTGGTGGGGTGCTGGGTATCTGTGTCCTGACCCCCTCTGAGGAAAAGATACTCGCTCTAGCAGAAGTGGACAGGGACTGCTCTTGAGGGGATGTGGAAACATCAATATCCTCATGCCAGAGTAAGTAACATTTGTCAGCCCCTGCAATGGACACATTAACCAGGTGTCACCCACCATACTAACCAGTGGCCATTGCGCCTTCTGTCTTTTGTGTCTTAGAGGCGGATTCATGCTCCCAAGAAACAGCCTGTCTCCCACAGAGGAAATGTCCTCGACTTCCTGAGAGACAAACACATTGGAAGGTCCGTCTTGTAGACTGCTGCTAGTTGGAGCACTGTCAGAGAGCAGGTAACTGCTCAGCCCCAAGCAGGACTAGGCCCTGTGTGTCCAATAGCACAGGGAAGAGCAGCAATAGGCAGACACCCAGGAGACATGGGTCCTCAGCGCTGAGGAGCTGGAGCAATGCAGCCAGTCCTGCCACCGTCTGGCTCATGGATAGGTTGGCAACTGCCACCCTCAGGGAACCCTGGAGAGTCAATAGTACCTGCATGCTACCAGCCCATTCGCTCATTCTCAGGAACAATATTGGGGCAAAAGGGGGAGGTCGAAGCCTTGACACTAATCCAGTTGCACCCCTCCCCGGTAACTTGGCAATGTCACGAGGCATCCTCACAAGGAGGGCCCCCCAATAGTCTCCAATCTCTGTGGAGGTGACCAGGCCCTCCACCTCCACGCTGCTAAGCCCTCCCACCCCTGCCCCAACCATTGGTCATTCCAGACGAGGAGATTAACTTTGCTTGGGCAAGAAGATCTTTGGCATGTCTGACCTGTCCAAACTCCAGCACCCCCCACACACAACTTCCCCAGCCTCATTGGGGTCTTCCTGACCAAACATTCACAGCAGGATCCCTCCAACTCATCTGCAGAGCAGGTGGGATCGAGGGAAGGCAAAGCAAGACCAATGGCATGTGGGTACAATTGCTGGAAATGTTATATAAACAGTTTGCCTCTACACATCCCTTCACTCACAATGCTATGTAAATGTTTTGTTTTAATTTTATTTGTGTTTTATGTTCATGTGGTCATGTCTCTGTGTTGGCTCTAGATGCTCCTTTGTACCCTGGCAGTATCACACTTTGGGTATTAACGAGGCACACTGGTTGGGGCTACATGATGAGCACTAAATATATCAATGTGGGAGCTGGGTAATAATATGTGTGCATGGCATTGGCTCAGTCTGGCATCTTATTCACCCACCTCCTCATCATTGCCCACAGTTTAGTTGGCAGTGTACACAGGAGTCTAGAATGAAGGACAGTAATAATAGTAACCAGTAGTAACAGGGAGGTATAACACACTGATGATCAATGCAGTAGCATGGCCAGGGAGTGTGTGGACCCTACATGCCTCTGTCGCTAAGGTATCACGTGTTCAGGCCAATGTTGTTTCCATGTGAGTGTCCAATGGCTGGTTGTAGATACAGGCCCCTCCCTTACAAATTGATTCACTTACCCTAGCCATTGCAAGACCCTCTGCGGCCTCTCTCCACAACATTGTGTTCTGTCCATGTTCATCATGATTGCAGCAACGAGTGGATTTTTTTTGCCAGTGACTTTCAGCCTTGGTGTTCACACTTTGCTGAGGTGTCCACCATCAGCCCCTCCTTTCTAGATGCCATTCTGTCAACACCACAGACTTCACACATCTCCAGGTCATCACCTTGTACATATGCCTGCAACTGCCTATCTATCACCCCCATTTCCCCCAACCCCTCTTCCTTTCTGCAAATGGAAGTGACAGCATGACTGTGGCCCACCCTTTCTACCAGACCTGTCAGTATCTGCCCTCATATGCCCAAACCCCTGGCTGGGGGATATATATTTATCGAGACTGTGGTGCTGGAAAAGCACAGGAGGTCAGGCATCCGAGGAGCAGGAAAATTGACAGTTCGGGCAAAAGCCCTTCATCAGGAATGAGGGGGTGGACAGATAAATGGGAGGGGGGGTGGGGCTGGGGGAAAGGTAACTGAGAGTGTGATTGGTGGATGGAGGTGGGGGTAAAGGTGATAGGTCGGAGGGTGAAGCAGATATGTGGGAAGGAAAATGGGCAGGTGGGACAGGTCCTGAGGACGGTGCTGAGCTGGAAGGTTGGAACTGGAATAAGGTGAGGGAAAGGGAAATGAGGAAACTGGTAGAATCAACATTGATACTATGGACTTGGAGGGTCCTGAGGCAGAAGATAAGGCATTTGTCCTCCAGGCGTCAGGTGTTAAGGAAGTGGCGATGGAGGAGGCCCAGGACCTGCATGTCCTCGGCGGAGTGGAAGGGGGAGTTGAAGTGTTTGGCCATGGGGCTGAGGTGCTGGTTGATGGTCTCTGAAGTGCTCTGCGAGTAGGTGTCCTGTCTCCCCAATGTAGAGGAGACTGCATCGGGAGCAACGGATACAGTAAATGACTTGTGTGGAAGTGCAGGTGGAACTTTGAAGGATGTGGAAGGCTCCTATAGGGCTTTGGACGGAGGTGTGGGCACAGGTTTTGCAATTCCTGAGGTGACAGGGGAAGGTGCCGGAAGGGGAGGGTGGATTGTTGGGGGGGGGGGGGGGGGGCGTGGACCTGACGAGGTAGTCATGGAGGGAATGGTCTTTCTGGAAAGCAGATAGAGGTGTGGAGGAAAATATATCTCTGGTCTTGGGGTCCATTTCTAGGTGGTGGAAATGGCAGAGGATGATGAATTGTATGCAGAGGTTGATGGGGTGGAAGGTGAGAACCGGGGGCGTCCTGTCCTTGTTGCGGTTGGAGGAGTGTGGTTCAAGCGCAGTGGTGCGGGAAGTGGATGAGATGTGCTGGAGGGCCTTGAGCCTCCTCTATCGCCATTCCCTTCCCACCCGCGCCTGGAGGGAGAATGCTTCATCTTCTGCCTCGGGACCTTCCAACCCCTTGGCATCAATGTGGATTTCACCAGTTTCCTCATTTCCCCTCCCCCCACCTTATCCCAGTTCCAACTTTCCAGTCAGCACCACCCTCATGACCTGTCCTACCTCTCCATCTTGCTTCCCACTCCACCCTCCCCTCCAACCTATCACCATTATCCCCACCTCCATCCACTTATTGCACTGTCAGCTACCTTCCTTCCAGCCCCAACCCCCCTCCCATTTATCTCTCCATCCCTGAGGCATCCAGCCTCATTCCTGATGATGGGCTCCTGCCTGAAACGTCGATTTTCCTGCTCCACGGATGCTGCCTGACCTGTTGTGCTTTTCCAGCACCACACGCTCAACTCTAATCTCCAGCATCTGCAGTACTCATTTTTGCCTGGTGGATATATGTGTCCAATGGCACCAAGGTGTACCCCTGGACTAGTCCTGATGGAGGCAAAGGGCTGACTGTGATTGGCTCCCTGGAGCACTGAGGCACAGGCCCCCTCTGCAACACCATTCTGACTGGATGCCTAACCACAGCCAAAGCCCAGGACCGATAGGAGATACTGCTGTTGACTAGCTGTGCTGGACTGCCCTGACCGACTGATGTCCCCACGGACTTTGCGGTAGACTTCTCCCTTTAGACTTTTGGGCATCTTGATCTGCTTGCGGTGGATGCACCATGCTTGGTGTGAAAACTGAGGCCGCTCGATACGGATGCTTGGGTGACATGGCACACTGATGTATGCTCCCCTGACTGTGGGCTACTGCACAATATGGCCTCCTGCTTTATTGTATGACTGTACCAACTGCCAATGCAAGACAAGGCAGCGCAAGGCAAGGCGTGCTTGCTAGTAGAATGCCAGTCAGCACTAGGTGAATGTGTGCTGAGAGAGACTGTTCACCGTGTAATGGGTTCCTGTCCCTGTGTGATGCCTACAACCAACACATTGTTGATGTCCACTGCTAGACCAGCCTGTCCTTTGATGTCATGCTACCCAGTGCATTGGAAAATGCCAGGATGTTGACAATGGCTCCCTGCAAGTGGAGCACTGATACCCATGATAGATGGATACATGTTGCAGGTAGCTTTGCAGTTTGGCTGTGGGGATTGTTCGAAGGAGATGGCGTGTTGAACCCACTATGAGCTCACTCCTATTTCCACGTCGGGTTTTCCTAACAGCTAGGAGAAAGTGAGGACTGCAGCTGCTGGATTCTCCTGCTCCTCAGATGCTGCCTGGCAGCTCATTCCTAAAGAAGGGCTTGTGCCCGAAATGTCGATTCTCCTGCTCCTCGGATGCTGCCTGGCCTGCTGTGTTTTTCCAGCACCACACTTTTCAACTCTGGTCAATTTCATTCCTGAAGAAGGGCTTATGCCCGAAACGTTGATTCTCCTGCTCCTCGGACGCTGCTTGGCCTGCTGTCTAATTCCAGCACCACACTTTCCTAACAGCTAGTTTGTCTGGTGAGCTTAATAAGATCCCATCCCTTGGCAAGACATTTCACAATGACGTGCCAATTCGTAGCTCAATGGTGTCTAGCGAGAATATCACCTCACACTTGAGAAAACAGTGTACAAGGTACATTGTGATGATCTGGATATCACGATGGGCCTTACCAACCATCTCACCATAGCTCACATCACTCAGAGGATGTGACGTTTCTGCCACTTAAGGTTGATCAATTGTTCTTTCATTCAATAAATCCTACAAAATGATGCCTTGCCAATTTTCAAAATGAATATTCAAGCAAAAATGAAATGTGGAGCAGCATTAATAATTGAAAGTTCTGTGTTCCACACTGCTTTATAATTTAAGAGGAGGATGGGGATAATAATTTCAGCAGCGTTGGTAATTGCATCAATGCAGCATCAGGTATAATTTATCTCAGATAATTTTTAATTTCCAGTAATCGATGGACCACAAAGATGCTGAAAAGTTCACTGTTGACCTTGGCCATACTCACTTTTCTTCCCGGCCTTCCAATTTCTCCCTAAAAGAGGCAGAAACACACTTGGTTCATACACGCTTGTTGCTTTGAATTTGCAAAGTGATGTCTGTCACAATGTACATTCCAGAAGGCTGAGCATAGCAAGCTCAGTCATAACATATGTCGCGATACTTACATGCTCGCCTTTTGGTCCCCTAATCCCTGGAATTCCTGGTGGACCCTATCAAATAAAAAAAAGGGCATCAGGTTGTGCTGATCAATTTCCAGATATGCAGGAAATGTGAAATACAACCACCTGCATGTTTAACCTGTCCAGCTCAATTAGCTTAATCTATTTAAAACATTATAATCACACTGGGGCTAATTTTTAGTAGAAGGAAATGTGAAGTCGAAGGAAAGTGAAGACCTATACTTTCTGACAGCTGAAAAGAGCAATGGTTGTTCAGAAAGGTAAAGTTAATTGTGTTAACAAGAGAATCAAATTTTCAGGAATTCACCAAGAGCAAAGGAGCAGAATATACACAGAGTCATAGTCATAGAGATGTACACCATGGAAACAGACCCTTTGGTCCAACCCATCCATGCAATCAGATATCCTAACCCAATCTAGTCCCACCTGCCAGCACCTGGCCAATATCACTTTGAATCCTTCCTCTTCATATACCCATCCAGATGCCTTTTAAATGTTGCAATTGTGCTAGTTTCCACCACTTCCTCTGGCAGCTCATTCCATACACATACCACCCTCTGTGTGAAAATAATTGCCCCTTAGGTCTCTTTTATATCTTTCCCCTCTCACCTAAACCTATGCCCTCTAGTTCTGGACTCCCCCACCCAGGGAAAATCATGCCCCTCATGATTTTACAAATCTCTATAAGGTCACCCCTCAGCATCTGACACTCCAGGGAAAACAGCCCCAGCCTATTCAACCTCTCCCTATAGTTCAAATCCTCCAACCCTGGCAACATCCTTGTAAATCTTTTCTGAACCTTTTCAAGTTTTGCAACATTGTTCCAATAGGAAGAAGACCAGAATTGTACATAATATTCCAAAAGTGGCCTAACCAATGTCCTGGACAGCTGCAACATGACCTCCCAACATCTACACTCATTACTCTGACCAATAAAGGAAAGCGTACCAAACACCTTCTTCACTATCCTATCTACCTGCGACTCCACTTTCAAGGATCTTGCCTATGGAGACTCTACAGTCCTCATTTGCAGGACTGTAGATAATTTTCAAAATTCCTGTGAACATTCATGCATGTTAGAGATGTTTGCCTGGACAAAATGAATGAAAATTAGAGCGGTGTCTCATCATGTCCAGATCCTCATCGATTTTGTGCACTGGGTTAAACACAGGAACAAGAGTGGCTCTTTACCACTTTGAGACTATTCCACCGCACAATATTTCCAGAGCAGTTTTCCTGGCATTTCTTCAGGTTTTAAGGCAGAAACCATTCTGGTTAATTAATCAAACCATCCTGTCAGTCTCCATGATAACTTAAGAATTGTAGTTGGATATTTGTTCTTGGTCAAGTTTCTTATCTGTCACTATATCTCCTTGTTACACTTTACAGAAATGTTATCATCAGTCCCATTAATTTACTCCAGATTTTCCTGAAGAAGGGCTGATGCCCAAAACATCGATTCTCCTGCTCCTTGGATGCTGCCTGACCTGCTGCGCTTTTCCAACAACACATGTTCAGCTCTGATCTCCAGCATCTGCAGTCCTCACTTTCTCCTCCAGATTTTCAACACCAACAACAATGAGCCAAGTCTAACATTTTGCATTATCCTTCAATTTTCACCTCTTTGAGACATGGACTGAAGCAGCAATTAATTGAGTGGGCTTAATTACAAGCTGAAATAATTATATCTCTGACATCTTTATTAATACATGTTGCTTTCCAATGATCATCCTCTGTCCACTATTTAACTTCAACCAGTTTTTAGGTAATCCACTAAATTAACATGATGAAGACCATGCACATATGTGGTCCAGATTTTTGTTACTGAGGTGCGACAGAAATCTTCCAAACTCAGCAGACCACATATGGAAATGACCTCTGACTGCATGATTTCCCATCAGGGAGTGGGATTTGGAAACAGATACAGAGGAGGAAGAGTGGAAGAATGCTGTGGTGAACTGTGGCAGGCCTGCCATGGTTCTCCGAATCATAGAGTCAGAGAGTCATAGAGATGTACAGCGCAGAAACAGACCCTTCAGTCCAACCCGTCCATGCCGACCAGATATCCCAACCCAATCTAGTCCCACCTGCCAGCACTTGGCCCATATCCCTCCAAACCCTTCCTATTCACATACCCATCCATTGCCTTTTAAATGTTGCAATTGTACCAGTTTCCACCACTTCCTCTGGCAGCTGATTCCATGCACGTACCACCCTCTGCATGAAAAAGTTGGCCTTTAGGCCTCTTTTATATCTTTCCCCTCTCACCCTAAGCCTATGCCCTCTAGTTCTAGACTCCACCCACCCCAGGGAAAAGACTTTGTCAATTTATCCAGTCTTCAGCTTTTTTGTAAAAAGCGGATAGGCCCTCACATTCCATATGCAACCCCTGTGTCACCCCCATAGTTACTCCCCAGTATCCACGTCAGGCAAATCTCAGGAGCAAGAGGAGGATGAAATCAAATTAAACTTCAACTTCCAACTCTACAAAATTCCATGAATTTTAATTTGTCTGATTCAAATTATTTTAAAATTGTGTCTTTGATAATATAAAATTTGGAAGTTTGTAAGAATTTATTCCGGGACTAGATTCATTATAAAAAGGCCAGCATTTATTAACCCTGAGTAACTGCCCTAGAGGTGGTGGCAGTAGACATTGCTTTGACCTGTTGATATTTCGAGAGTGAGGTATACCCACAGTGCAATTAGGTAGGGAGCTTTGGAATTTTAACCCAGCAACAATGAAGGAATAGTAATATATTTCCAAGTCTGGATTGTGACATGATCAACTTGGGAAAATATGCTGATACCTGTTCACCACTGCTCCCAATGTCAACACAAAAGTTAAAGGTTCAATCAAATTATTCAAATTCCCTAATTTTCCTGCATGATGACCTCATGTTAACCAAAAACACTGAGCAGGCTTTTAGACTTAATAAGAAACAACCACTTATTATGAATAAATCAGTTCTAATCTCCGGAAAAGAAAATATGGTTAATTATCATATAACTCTCTCCACATCTTCTTAGATCCTACACACATACAGAGACACACACATCAAACTGAAAATATTGATGTTATGGATGGAGAATAAAATATTAGGCAAACACAGTGCAATAGCACCAGTCCACAGGATTCAATGAGGTGTCCTTCTGCTTCTTATAAGTCCTTCGGTTTGCCAATCTTCTTTGTTCCAAGTCCTCTTGGTTCAATACTGAATACAAGCTATTTGGCACGCTAACTGTTCAATCTCTCACTGGTTAGAAGCAGCAGCATATAATCAAACAGCAAGTGAAAATACCTAACTATCTTTCATTTTTTGGTTACTTCTTGCAAAGAGAGAAAGGATGTTGTAGTTATGGAGGCTTTCTGACATTGTAATATTCACACACAAGCTGTGCATTTTGAAGGTTGTTGTCATGCTTTCTCAGCCTTCTATATAATAAATAACCCAATCACAACAGCTCTCTGCGATAAAGAATTCCACAGATACATGACCATCAGAGAGGAAATTCATCAAATATCTTAAGTGAGCAACCCCTTCCTCTGAGATTATACCCACTGGTCCTAGACCATTCCCCAAGTGTAAACAAACCTCTCTGCATCTGCATGTGTGTAGCCCCTGAAGGATGTTGTATATTTTAATAAGATTTCCTGTCATTCTTCTAACCCTAATGAATGCAAGCCCAATCTCGCCAACATCTCCTCATAAGAAAATCTTTCAAAATCCAGGATGAACCTAGTAAACTTTCTCTGGACTGCCTACAATGCCAATGTAACTTTCCCTAGATAAGGGGAACCAAACTGTTGATGCAATTCCATTTAATTGCAGTTAAATACTAAAATCCACAGTTACTTGAAAAGCAAAGACACATTTAAAATGATACAGGCTGAGGAACCTGGATTCATAAAGTAATGACAATCTAGCACCACCAGTGGCAGGATAGTGTAATTAAAATGCATTGCAAAAAGAGAGGTGCACTCTATTATAAAAATGGGCATAGGAAATAAAACCATCGGATAGTGCACAGATGTATTTCTAATATATCACAGAGATCTTTTGCTCATTACACTCTATATTTAACACCTCGGGAAATTATAGCTGGATTTTTAAAAATTCATACAAACATAAAGGTTGCACTTATGTTAAGAAATTCACCCTTTGACTCCTGAACCAATGATTATTAAATGAAACTCTCATCCTATGGACCTCAACACCTCACAATACTGTGTAATTAGTGCATAGTGTCACACAACACATTGCGCTCTTTGGGCTCTGTCCTCCAAATATCAAGGCACAAAATCTTATTTTATATAAATTGCTCACTTTTAATGTGGTTACAGCATTCCTGCATTGAATATTTATGGTCAGACATCTTTCCTTGCATTTGTCTAATTTATTGCAGCAATATATAGTTCATATTCTGCTCTTCTGTTCTTTCAGGTTCCTTTGAATTCGTCATACATAGATTTATATCACAAAGTCACTATTTACTCTTAGGATTTATTCATGTTGGTATTTTCACTGTGCCCTGTGAACATCATTTTTATTTTACTGTTTATATAAAATATTCTCAAGGTCTTCAAGTAGTATTTGCAGCTACTGCAAAATGTGACAAACTTTTAATGATTAAGTTGTTCATCTGAAGTCCTTTCTGAAAGAGAACTGTAATATAGTTTCCTGACTTATGATCAGAAATCATATTGAATTAGTTTTGGTACCTTTGACGTTGAGGTAACCCTAAACGCAAAAACCAGTTTCATTTTTTCAATCATGGTGCACAAGTAAAAGAAAGACCAGAACCTAAGTCTGTGTTGTAGGTTAGTAAAGCAAAGTTTAGTCATCAAACCCCCGTCAGTTTGCAAATACTTTAATTACCACCATTTGTCCATTTAACCTCTTTATAGCAAACATCTCCAAATAGAACTGATACCTTTAAAGCATCTACTACAGTTGTCTGACAATGTGGAGTTTCATATGATTTAATAATATTGAATAACATTGTTTTGAAATAAAGAAAAAGATTAACATCTTCACTTGCTAATAAAAAAAAACTGCCTGCAACGAGAATAACGAGGAGGGCTGAGTGAAGCTGAAATTGAACACCTGTAAATTGCACTATTTTTAAATACAGTAGTACAAATTCTCGCTTAGACCAGCAAAGATTGAGATCTTACAAGTTCATCCCAAAGTATCTATTAAGTTTACCTGGGGGCCTGGTGGTCCAGGAGGTCCAACTGTCACTTTACATGAAGATTCAGTTGTCTTTATTTCCAAAGGTAAATTCTTCAAATTTAATTCTTCCTGCGAAGAAATAAAAAAATTATACAGAAGATATCATAAATAAATTAATTTATTCAAGAGATGATCAGTTTAGTTACTCAAGGGTCATCCATTTCAATAACTGCTTCTTGAAATGAGGATTGAAGTGCATGGTGCAGCGCAGAGTAAATTTAAGGGGGAAGGGTGAGATCAGGAGCAGAGTTCTTTCCAAACACTTTCCAACTCTTTTACGTAATGAGTCCAAGTGTAAATAGGCTCAATGTGCATCCAATTTTTCCTATGTGTGACTCAAACAATTCAACACTCCTGAGTGCACTCATAGGAAACAACAACAGAATGCTGGAGAAGCTCAGCAGGTCCAGCAGTATCTGTGGACAGAGAAACAGAGTTAAAGTTTTGAGCCCAGTTTGACTTTCCTCTGTTCTGAAGAACAGCCATACCATAAGAGGCAGACCTGCTGAATTTCTCCAGTGTTTTTTGCGTTTATTTCCAATTTATATCATTTGCAGTAATTTGCCTTTATTCAAGACAATAACAGAAAACTTTGACTTGCTGCTACTTAAATTAAGACACCGATCTGAAGGCATTGTAGCACTAGAGACTAGTAGGTTTTGAAAGGGGAGAAGAACAGACAAAGGAAAATAAAGAGAAAGTGGTAAGATTGACAGTCATTGATTTGTGGCTATGGGTGTAACTAAATAATCTACACAAAATAAATGCTTACAAGTGCCTGTTGTCATAAAAATGACCAGCTAAGGTAAATTTTGTTCAACATGGCCTACTCTCCACAGACTGATACATAGTATTGCCTTATCAAGGAATAAGTATAATGGAATCCTAAATAGGGAATTTAACTACAAGAAAATATGGATTTCAAAATACAATCCACACTTTTCAGATGACCCAGCTTATAAATACTCTAGCTCGAGTGGATGTCGATCATACAGGGTCAAAGGTTAAATATTAATCCATGCTGAGTTCTCTCTTTGCTGCTTTAAATAAAAGTTGGGATTTTCAGCTTAAACATTAAGACAGTACATTTAAGAGAGATTGGAAGAAAGTTAAGAAAATTTTAAGTGAAGGACTGGCTG
The DNA here is from genome assembly GCF_047496795.1 of Chiloscyllium punctatum. Lineage (NCBI taxonomy): Eukaryota > Metazoa > Chordata > Chondrichthyes > Orectolobiformes > Hemiscylliidae > Chiloscyllium > Chiloscyllium punctatum. Next base: position 1,302,068 of record NC_092746.1, on the reverse strand, counting down.
GTGAAGTGGAAGAGAATTAAGAGAGCTTTTCCTGAATCAGGAATACCTTTTTTCTCTGAAGAAAGAACTATGGATCACAAAAGTTGTACAGAGGTTTACATCTCTGACAACAATTTTCATAAACAAAACATTCAATCAAACATGTCAGAAATGATTAAGTTCTGATTTCTTAGTTTATAAAAAAAATCTGCAAATATTTTACGATTCCAATAATGCACTAAACACTATAGTAGCTATCATACTAGCTCAGTTGATGGATGGCTAGTTTGCATTACAGAGTGATGCCAACAACATAGGTTCAATTCCCACAATGGCTGAGGTTACCATGCAGCATCCTCCTTCCCAACCTCTTCCCTTGCCTGAGGCATGATGACACTCAGGTTGAACCTCCATCTGTAGAGATCTCTCTCTATTGGAAAAGCAGCCCTACAGTCTGGTAAGACTATGTGACTTTACCTTTTGTATTGATGCTTAAGAGAACTTCGAAAATATGCTCTTCGTAGAGCCGTAATGATTTATTAAATCCAGACTTTAGTTACAGCTTTGAATTCTATTTAGATCATGTCAAGCCAAATAGAGTCAGGTTAATCTATGTGTCTAACAGAGCAGTGTGCTGCTAAAATTCTTCAGGCAGATCCGGTGATCGTTCATTTTAAAATTTTGTTCTCTTAACATTTATTTTCCTGTTTGAAAAGGTCACAGTTACAATGTAGAACCTCTGCTGGAGGGGGTACTGTAGTAGTTTTATTCCTATAAATGATATGTAAATAGCATCTAATAGCAAACTTACGCTTGAATATGAACATTTCAGTGTGGTTTTAGAAATTTATATCACAAACTCAATCTTTTTAGCAGTCATTGAAAAGGTCAGCAGGCTTTGCAATATATCCCATACATTGAAGACTTGCATTAACACAGTGTTTCCACAATCACAGATACTCCAAAGTATTTTACAGCCAATGGTGCACTGTTTGAAGAGAAGTAACTGAGTAGATTTAGATTTAGATTACTTACAGTGTGGAAACAGGCCCTTCGGCCCAACAAGTCCACACCGACCCTGCGAAGAGCAACCCACCCAGACCCATTCCCCTACATTTACCCCTTCACCTAACATTACAGGCAATTTACCATGGCCAATTCACCTAACCTGCACATTTTCGGACTGTGGGAGCAAACCCACACAGACACGGGGAGAATGTGCAAACTCCACACAGACAGTTGCCTGAGGCAGGAATTGAACGTGACTATTGTAGGAAATCCAGAAGCCAAACTGGGCAGAGCAAATTCCTATAAACTCCAATATAATAACTGTTGTAATACATTGTAAGGGTGTAAAAGGATTAATACTGTGGCACCTCTGCCACAATAATATCAGGTGGGTAGAACAGCTTAGAATTGCAAAGGAGTGAGATCAAAATTCAGGTCCTTCTCATAGCCACTGTAATAATGGCTAATCCTACTTGCCTTTATGTGATCTGGATAGACTCTCAGAACTGCAGGCTGTAATTAATGGCATACAAAAACCTATTCTAGTTCAATTCAAGTGCGCCCTCTAGTTAGATCATTAAGTGACTTTCCTCTACCACAATTGAGCAAACAGGCTTCATCAATCTCTACACTTGGAGGATGGTGATGTGTGGACTTGGTTTAACTACACATATATCAACAACTGAATAAATATTTACAAGGTCATTAAAGATAACTTCCTGCTGTTCTTTAAAATCAGTAGGACAGCATCTTTTATTAAGCAGATAGATGGGGCCACTATAGCATCCAAAAAGGTAGCACTTCCAACAGTACAGTTTGCGACAGTAGAATTGAAAAGTGTAGTGTTGGAAAAGCACAGCAGGTCAGGCAGCATGTGGGAAGCAGGATGCTCTAGAGTGCACTGCCCCTGCACTACACTGTCAGCCAACATTTCTGTGCTCAATTGCTGGAGTGTGATTTGAACCTGGAAGCCTGGGGAGAGATATTCCCTCCTTGATGTGGCATGGGCAACGATGAGAAAGTTGGGGAATTACAATGAGAATAAAAAAACAAATCTTGACAGAAAGTTTTCCAGTCTCCAGAAATGCGAATGATCTTCCCATTAATGATCATTATTAGGGAGGGAGGACAGTTCAGGTCAGCTGGCTGGTCAGCTGGTTTGTGATGTAAATTGACACCAACAGTGTGGGTTCAAATCCCACACTGGCTGAGGTTACCATGAAGAACTCTCCTTCTCAACATCTCCCCTTACCTAAGAGGTGGTGACCCTCAGGTTAAATCACCACCAATCTCTCTCTCTCTTTAATGAAAGTAGCCCAATGGCCTGTAAGACAATGGTGACTTTACATTACCATTATCTGAATACCCAACATAACAATCTACTCTATGTTTTAATCATATGAAAATTAAATGTAATTTTCTTCCTAGCAGTGGAGCTAATTGAACAATGCATATGATTTAACAAAGACACTTTAGCGTACTAGAGGGAACAGAATTCAGCTTTGAGAATTGTTGACTCTCAGATGAGGACAAATAACTGTTAGTGTGGAATCATTCAGTGCTACATTAGTACCTCTCTATCTTTCTAGATATAAATTCAGAGAATATTATGGTTATAACATGGTCCCCAGTAGGATCTCAGTTGGGCTTGAGTATTTCAGTCAGTTCAAGCATGCTGTCACTTAAAAGCTAATTGCAACTTTGTTGGCTTAAAATGAAATATTATTGTTTAAATTTGACACAGGGAATTATTCTCATAGCCAGTGAATTTGAATATTTATAATCTGTTAATATAAAATGGACAGTCTATGATTTCACGTATTTCCCAGATATAGCTTGACATGAGGTGCTAACTTGATGAACCCATGACACATTTTACTTGTGAGTTTAGTTTGTTTCTTTCCTGAAGATCCTGACTCAAGGTATGACACCAGCAAACCATTGTCATTTTACACAAGACTTTTCTTTATGCTTAAACCTAAACTATAACTGTTGAGAGGCTATTTGGTTACAGCAACATTACAGCTGTGTTGTGTTTTATTCCTCTTGCCAGAAATACAGAGTATCTGCTGCTTGCTGGGATCAGATACTTCCGCTTAAATCACGCAGCAAATCTGGGACTTTTGGAACATATTTAGCTCAGTTACATAGCAGGATATTCAGTACATTAATGTCATGAGAAATTTGCCCTTAACTTTACAATATATATCAATATTGTTATGTACAATTGTAATTAGCTGAACATCAGCAAAAAACTGCATACTACAATTTATGCTGAATGTACAAAACAAACAGCACTTCACAACCAATTGGAGCAATGCTTTTCTTCATAATGTGTATCATCTATCATCAGAATGCGTAGCAATATCTCCACAGCTGTCATTTGATAGATCCCATATAACTGATAAAAATTGCAAATATCATTCCAAAGCTTAAATAAACAGCAACACAGCACGCAGTTGAGGGCAGACACCAAATTTGCAGTTAGCAACAAAGATAGTAGGATGGATATGACACAAAGGAATATGGTGGTACTCACAAGACTTTTGCTTTCCCTGAAGATGGGTGGTGGAAACATTGGGGGTGGTGGAGGGGTCAGCAGACAACATTTGTTCGTGCTTCTCTTTTTATGTTCCACAGGTGCCAATACTGCATCACAAAAGAAATACAATCGGACAATCAGACGTCACTCTTTTATTGCTATAGTTACAGCTTGATATATGCATTTTAAGGAATGAGCATCTCAAAAATTGGAGCAAAATGGTTGATCCTAAAAAAAAGAGTTTCTACTCAGTATTTCTATTTTAGACAAAAGGATCTTTATACCACATAGCTGTTCAAGCTGATCTTGTATTGATTGACTCATTAAGAATTTAAATATGGTATAGTTGGAATGGTATAGTATCCAGAAACACAATTCCACCAAGTAGTATTGATTCATAGTCATAGAGGCATGGAGTTAAACAGCACAGAAACAAACCCTTTGGTCCAACTCATCCGTGCTGATCAGATATCCTAAACTAATCGAGTCCCTTTTGCCAACATTTGGCTTGTATCCCTCCAAACCCTTCATATTCATGTACCTATCCAAGTGCCTTTTAAATGGTATAATTATACCAGCCTCCACTACTTCCTCCGGCAGCTTGTTCCATATACACACCACCCTCTGCAAGAAAAGGTTGCTCCTCAGGTCCCTTTTAAATCATTCCCCTCTCACTGTAAACCTATGCCAAATAGTTTCGGTCTCCCCTACCCTGGGAAGAAGACCTTGGTATTCACTCTATCCATGCCGCTCATGATTTTATAAACCTCTATAAGGTGACCCGTCAGCCTCCAACACTGCAGGGAAAACAGCCCCAGCCTCTCCCTATATCTCAAACCCTCCAATCCCAGCATGAATCCTTTCATGTTTCACAACATCTTTCCTATAGCAGGGAGTTCAGAACTGATTACAGTGTTCTAAAAGTGGCCTCATCAATGTCTTGCACAGCCACAACAAGTCATCCCAACTCCTATATTCAATGCACTGATCAATGAAAGCAAGCATGTGAATCATTTAAAATGAAGGATGCATCAGTTCATTCAAATGTTCAATTTCATTGCCATGTCTTAATTTAATTGATAATATTTTTCATTATGAATATCACACAACAATATTAGTTCTGTTCAAGTGTTCTATTACACTTGTTGGCCTTTTAAATGTTTGAAGCTAAGGTAAGCTGTAAGCTTGTCATGGGGATGTGGTGATTGCGGAGAGATCATTGCTAGTCAAAAGTCTAACTTCTTTACTTTCACTTTGTAAGTTTCAATGCCCCTGTTAGACAGCACTGATGCATTCAATTTTCACAGGAATTACATAAACAAATTAACTTAAACATAGCTGCAGAGTAGGCAAATCAACCCAGTAAATGTACTCCACCATTCAATAAGATGATGGCTGATCTACTTGTGGCCTTAACTTCATTTGCCTGCCTGCTGCTCTTAACCCAAAATCTATCGATCAAAAATTCTTCATCGATTTAATGAGCAGAATCCACTGCTTGCTGGAAGAGGAGATTCCAAACACTGATGACTCAGAAGAAATTCCTTCTTACCTCTGTCTGAAACAGGATATTTCCTTATTTTGAAACTATGCCCCCTTGTTCTAGATTCCACCACAAGATGAAATATCCATTCAATACCAACAACAACAAGCCGCATTAAGAACTTACATATTTCAATAAGGCCACTTTTCATTCTTCTCAACTCCAATGAGTTTAGGCACAATCTTATCAACCTTTCCTCATAAAAGCATTTATCCCAGGAATCAGCCTTGTTTGAACTGCTTCCAAAGCAAGCATCCTTAAGAAAGATGACCAAAAACCTTAAAGAACCCCTTCAGGATAGAGCAGCCATTTGGCCCATTGAGTCCACAATGACCCTCCAAAGTGCATCCCAATCCCATCCCTGTAACCCTGCATTTTCCATGGCTAATGCAACCAGCCTGCATAACCATGGACACTCCAGGGCAATTCCGCATGGCCAAACCATATAACCTGCACACCTTTGGACAATGGGAGGAAACTTTCACAGACACAGGGAGAATTTGCAAACTCTATGCAGACAGTTGCCCAAGGCTGGAATTGAACCAGGTCCTTGGCACTATGCCGCAGCTATGCTGACCACTGAGTCACAGAGCTACCCATGTACATGGCACTCTAGGTGCACTCTCACAATGTTCATAAAAAGAAGCACAAGAGCAGTAGCCTTTAAACTTTTGTGGCATGTTCATGGGACAAGTGACAGGGACTCCCAATGGCCCTCCAAACTGCTACCATTAGGATGCCACTTCCAAGTTGCTGATGGCCTTCCGACTCAGCAAAGAGCCTCTGCAACACCAGGAAGTTCTCTGCACCATCAGAAACCTGCCCCAGTTGATCAGCTCACAAAGCTGTGCTATGATCAGGAGGCTTTTCCCACATTGCCCAGGTGTCCACCAGAATCATTGAGTTTGGAGCATATCAAGGAGCGAGACAGATGCACAACTGTCACAGTTTGCTCCCAGGCCTGCCTGCAAGCCTTCCTCCGTGTAGTTGGCAAGATTCTCTCCAGCTTTCCAGGTTGGTGACCTACCATAAACACCCACTCTGTCTATCACTGCTGTTACTGCCTGATCTGCTGAGCGTTTTGTTTTACACTGTACTTTCACTGCTGTCCAAACCACAATAAAAGAATGTGCAAATTAAACAATTGTGCTGTAATTTAAAAATGAATTTGATATGGAATAAAAGTGGAAGTTTTAATTGCAATTGAAATGAGCAGATAAAATGATAATGACTCCAGCCAGACCTTTTGCACATGTAATCACGTTCCACTTCCCATTGTCAGTTGAACGCAGAGTGTGATGGGGATATGGGACATTGAGCAGCATTTGACACTTTTATCATGCAGCGACTTCTAGGGAGTTTACAGCATGTAGCTATCGGGATGCCATCAAGCTGTCTAAACACCTAATCACTTTCAATAATTCACTAAACTTTCAATAAACAACCTAAATGAGAAATTAATAGCTCTAAAATAAAATCATTTTTCAAAACAAAATCATGGGGGAAACATTCAGCATACATGGGGGATGGGAGTAGAAGACAATATGTCATTTAAAAATATCTTAAATTGTAAGTTTAAGGAATCTAATAAGCAAGCAATCTAAATGGTGACATTTAACACCTCTCTGTAAATAATTTTTTTTTCAGAGCCAGATGTGTTGTTCAGCAATAGTTGTCACCCTGATGACCAATAAAAAAAAACCTCATATACACCTGACTGAAATGTGTACCTTTTTTGTGGTGATGAGCAGTGATCTAAGACTGGAAAAGGGGAACTTCACACCACATTAACTATTTTCGCTGAATGCTGATTCTCGGGGCAGAAAGACAGTGATTGTGCCTATATTACAACATGTGGCAGAGCTGTGAGTGACGAACACAGGCGGGCATTAAATACTGGAGTTGCACCCAGTTTCTGAGTGTAATACTGGCATTTGCTGTCGAAGAACACTGTGCAGATGAGGACTTGGGAAGGAAGGAGCTTAAAAATAAAAAGTGAAAAAAAACTCCAAGCATCGTCATTAAGATGGGAATATCAGAATTGGTGCAGGAGTAGGCAATTCAGCCTCTCGCGCTTGCTCTGCCATTCAATTCAAACTATTATGCTCCATTGTCCAGTATCTCTGAAAATAGGATACCTCGATGTTGGTGAAATATTTATTTAAAGTAATAATTGAGATTTAGAATGTTTCATAGTCATCTCATCCCTCAATGATTTGACACAAATCACTTTAAGTAGGGCCAACCTTTCCGATCTAGAAGTTATTCCCTTCTCTTGTTCACTTTTCACAGAAATGCATGCCTGGGGGATTTTCAATTGCATCACCTGCACCAATCTATTTAAAGTTAAAGCAGTGCTGTGATGTGTCACAAATTCACCTTCAACTGGCTTGCTGACAGACTTACAAACTAAAGCAATATTGATTTTTCTTCACAACAAAATAATAATTTGCAACACAATATTTGACAATTACAGCAACTGGACAAGGAAACAGAAGTGAGTGTCACACATACTGTCATTCAATAAGATTACGGTGAATCTATACCCAAGGTCCATTTAACAGTCCTTGTTTCATATTTTTTGATCACCTTTGAACAAAAATCTCAGTCTTGGAATTTTCAATTGACCCATCCACACAGTACTTTGAGGAATTAAGAATATCTTATGACCTTAGAGAGAACAGACCTGAGGTTTCCCAATGTCCTTTACAACATTGTCCAAATTATGGTGTAACTTGTACCTGATTATTGCAATGACGCATTTGAGCTGCTTTGGCCCTCTAGACCCAGGTATGGTAACAGCTAACTATCAAATCACGTGCTGACAGTGGTTGACGTGTTCATATGACAGTGTGATTCCTCTACACCAGCAGAATTTCAAATCAAGACTTGTATTTGTACATCAATTCAACAAGAACATCTGACAAGTGGTAATTATTCTTCCTGGGAATGTCTTCAAATAGAATATAAAAATCTCTCATGAAGGTGGATTTTGAATAGTGACTTCAACTTATCTGATCTCCTTACAAAAGTCTTTATGTAACTGCATACTCTAACACGCCAGTGAATTGATTCTTTTATTAAACCAGATCACAGAATCAAATGTTTTTCAAGAAGCAGTATTCAACTTCTTCAATGTCAAATCCCATGCTTCTTAGTCCCTTGGAAGTATTGTTTTCAGCCGACCCTAACTATGCAAAGTAAATACATTTTTCAGTTATGAAGCTCAGCAGAATTCAGAACAGTGTATGTGGCCTCAACGCGTTATGATTTTTAATGCCTAATCATTAATGTTACACCTTTGAAATAAGTAAAGCCAGCAACTCACTTTGTAATTGTGATCCTCATATATGAAATAGATTGACGATCTTAACAAAAAGATTCTACACCACTGAAAAACGCCATTCTGCCCATTATGTCCACACTGGTCATCAAGCATCTACTGTAATCTAATTTACCAGTACTTGCCATGCAGCCTTAGAACAGTACAGCACAGTATAGGCTCAATTAACCATTTCAGACATGGTACAACATACCTCTCGAGCAGATAGGACTTGAACATAGGCCTTCTGGCTGAGAGGTAGGGACATTACCACTGCAACATAGGAGCCCTCCTGTTGCATTATATGCTATGGCTTTACAAGTGTACATCTAAATATTTGACAAATGCCTTGAGAATATCCATCCCTATCATGCTTTTAGGCAGTGAGTTCCAGATATTCACCAGGTTCTGGGTAAAAACATTTTCCTTAAAGTCCATCTAAACCTCCTGCTCCTTACCTTAAAACTGTGCCCCCTAGTTGTTGAACCTTCTACTAATGGGAAAAGCTTCTCCCTATCTACCCTATCTACGCATCTCATAACTTTGTACATCTCAATCAGTTTCCCTCTCAGCTTTCTCTGTTCTGAGAAAATCAACCTCAATCTATCTACTCTCTCACTGTACCTGAATTGCTCTATCCCAGGCAACATCCTGGTGAATCTCCTCTATGTCATCACAAGTGCATTCCCATCCATCTTATAGTGTGGTGACCAGAACTGTACACAGTTCTCCAGCTAATTAATGTTACATAAAGCTCTATCATAACCACCTTACCCTTGTATTCAATGCCTTGATTAATAAAGGCAAGTAGCCCATATGCCTTCTTAAACATGTTAGGTATTGGTCCTGTTGCCTTCAAGGATCTATAGGCAAACATACTAAAGTCCTCAGATTGCTATACTTCTTAGGGTCCTATCATTTAAAATAAAATCATAAAATTTTGTGGTACAGAAAGAGACCATTCTACCTATCACTAGCTCCCAAAAGAATTGCCCACATTGGGCTAGAGAATAGGCTTATCGCCATAGCCTTGTATTTCATTCATTTCAAATATATGTCCAGCTCTCTTTTGAAACTTCCTAAGGGATCTGCCTCCAACACTTTCCTAGGCAGTGCATTTCAAATCCGAACAATTCTCTGAATAAAGAAGTTTCTCCTCATATCACTTCTAGCTCTCTTGCTGACAATCATGAAATTGTAACCCCTAGTTACTGACATACCAACTAGCAGAAACAGAATGTCCTTCTTTACCCTGTTAAAATTGTCCATAATTTTGAACACCTCAATAATGTCACCTCTTAATCTTCTCTCCACCAAGGAGAATAACCCCAATTTCTCTCATCTTTCCTTATATCTAAAATCTTTCATTCCTCATATTATTCCAGTAAATCTCCTTTGTACCATCACCAGGGCTTTAACATCCTTCCTTAAAAAGGTTCCCAGAACTGCCCAAATGTGGTCTGATCAATGACTTGAAGAGGTGCAGCGTCACTTCCTTGCCTTTATACACTATGCCTCTATTTATAAACCTAAAGATGCTGCAATCCTTTTTTTACCACTTTTTCAACTTTCCTGGTCACCTTCAGAGAATTGCGTACATGAACCCTGAGGTCCCCTTTGCTTCTGTACTCACCTCAAAGTTACACCATTGGGCCTGCATTGTCTCTCCATGTTTCTCCTTACCTCATATTTCTCTGCACTGAAATTCATCTGCCAGGTGTCTGTCAATTTGGCTAACTTTTCAATGTCCTGCTGAAGTTGTCCAACATTGATCTCACAATTCACTGTTCTCCCAGCTTATAATCTTCTGCAAATTTTGAGATTTTGCCCTAAACACCCATCTTCAATTTTTTTATAAAACTCAAAAAAAACTAAGGTCTCAACACCAGTTCCTGAGGAACATTACTTTCAACTCATCTGCAGTCTGGGAAATGCCAGTCTACACCTACCCTCTGTTTTCTATCTTTCAGCCAACTTCTAATCCATGCTGCCCCTGGGACTCATCAATCCCAGACATTTCTAAATGCTAACCAAACTGCCATGTGGCACCATATCAAATGCTTTCTGAAAGTCTAAATATACTCTGCCACAGCACTACCCTCATCCACTGACTGTGTCACTTCATTGAATAACTCAATTAAATTTGTCAGACAGGATCTGATTTTGACAAGGCCATATTTATTTCTGACTATATCCAGCAAGGCAGTCTTTTTGTTTTTTCACTTTGGCATTAGTTTTTCTTTTCTGGATTGCAGTCAGACCTTTTCTGCTTTGCACTGTTGCTTGCCTATTGATTGGTTGATCTGGGCTTAACCCTTCTCCTAGCGGGAAAAGCTTCTATCTACCTCTCTATGCACTCAGAACTTTGTACATCTCAATCAGGTTCCCTCTCAGCTTACTCTGCTCTAATATGTCTAGTCTCGCCCAGATAACATCCTGGTGAATCTCCTCTATGCCTTCTCTAGTGCAATCTCAGCCTTCCTATAGTGTAGCAAACAGAACTGTACACAGCACTGTCTCCTGGATTATTAGGCTGAGTTCTGTCTTTCTTCTGAGATGGGTGGCTTTATCTTCATGTCTGATATCTAGAATTATGGGTCTTCATTCATGCCGTTTTATTAGACACTAAATTTGTCCATGTAGGATGAGCATCATTCAGTCACCACTTTGTGTAACTTTTCACAGATCTGGGGCTCAAAGTTGCAGGAAACACCATGTTACTGAGTACTTCATATTGACTTGATGCTGTTGCTGTGCAATCTTAAATCACAATAATTACAAACCAACATTCCTTTTTTAGACCTGACATTGTCAATTTGCCCTAAGGTGTCGATTGAGTCCCTTGCAATCTTCATCTGACATCTCTCTGGTATTCACATTGGATCGATCACAATTGCCATCCAACATCTCCGGAGCAAGAGTCTCTTGGCTTTGTGAACCAACTTGACTTCTTCCTAGTTAAGCTTTTGAACACAACCTGATTTAACTTCTTGCGGGTTAACTACTTTCCATTTGCTAAACTTGATCTCTTTTGTTTTATATGATGACCCTCGCAATACTTGCAACTTGTCCTTGGATTTTGTTAGCTATTCTGTGGATACTTGCTGGTTTTTACTACTTTTTAGCTTCTACTCAGAGGAGTTGGGCATCATGAACTGGGCCAGCATTTATTGCTCATTCCTAAAAAGAGAAGAGAAGCTGAGGCTTGCTGCTAAAGAAAAGCATTCCCGCTGAAAAAAACAACTCCAAGACAACACCGGAGTACAGCGCCATCAAATGCAGTCGCTGCAGCCGAGACTGCCACTCCCACATGGGCCTCTACAGCCATGACAGATGCTGCTCTACCCACAAAGATTGAAGCAAGACTTCCCAGGTGCAGATTCATGGTCTCCTGAGACTAACGGATTCCACCAATTGCACAGGAGAAGGTGGTAATGAGCAGATTTGTGAGCACTGCTGTAGACCATTCAGAGCATCTACACCCACAGCCGTTTGTAAGGTAGCTCCAGGATGTTGATCCAGTGACAGTGAAGGAACAATGATATATTTCCAAGACAGTGGGAAGGTGAGTGGTTTGAAAGTGATGGTGTTCCCATTATTCACTGCCCTTATCCTTACAGGTGGCAACATGTGTTCGGAAGATACTGTCCAAGGAGCATTGATGATTTCTGCAATGCATCTTATAGATGATGTGTACTGCTGTTACAGTTGTGAAGTCAGCCAATATCTGTAGATATAGAGCCAATCAAGAAGCTGCTTTGCCATGTCTAGTATAAAGCTTTGAGGGTTGTTGAAACATTGTTGCATTGTCTGAGCCTCTTATCAAAATACAGCACAGGTCTTGACTACTTCTTCATATCGTGGATTCACTAAAGTCCCTTCCCTTTGCAGTTGCACTATTGCAGTAGGATCTGTTATTTCTGTAATAATTCTATCTCTGATTAAATCATCACTCAGGTTTCTGAATTGTAGAATTCTGTGAGCTGTGTCAATTTAGTCACATATCTATTTTTTCTAATCAATCAGAAATGTTATTAGACACATCTGGAGCAAGTGGGACTTGAACCTGGCCCTCTTGTCCTAGGGTAGGGACACTACCACTGAGCCACAAAAGGTTTGAAAACAATCAGCTCTTTTTCACCTTCAGCCTTAATGTTGAACATTGAACATGCCAGTCATATGTCAAGTTCAATTTATGGTCCAAATGTGTCCTGAAAGCATTAAAATTTCAGCAGTCGTTTTTGTTCTTCAGAGTTTAAGACTAGAATACAACTTGTAACAGTTTCTTCCATTCAATGTTAAGAATGTTGCTACTTTCATTTGTGCCATCACGTTAATTAACTCCATTTCAATTTGACAGGTTCATCACCATAAATGGAAAGAACAAACAGTTCTACTTTGTATTACATTTCATTTCAACCAGCGCTGGGGCAGGAATGTTTGCAGCTATTGTGTCTTACCATGGGGCTTTCAGTGAGGCCTGCCTCTTTTTTGTGGCTTTTAGAAACCTTCAGTAACTCTGAACATTCTGCTGTTCCTTTTTTTTAAACAACTGTTCTTCTCTACAGCTCCACAACACAATCTCAGTTCCACTCTGACACCATGTTATCAGCTCAGAGGAAAACTGCCTTGCTTTCATTGTCTCTTTTTTGAACTGTTTGTAATAAATTCATGAGCGGTGTGTGCTTCATGACAGTGGTCACATGACTACAACAAGCAATTTCATCCAAACAATAAGAAATACATTGCTGAATCTAGTATATGCAGGTAAGGTAGAGCTGTTGGATTTGAGTATTAATTTATTATGAATACTGTAGAGTAATTGGAAATGCATCAACTGTGTTTGTAGGTAAATTGACTGTGTTCAGTATTGTTCTGACAGTCTCAATGAAACCTGCATCATTGTTAGAGAACAATAGAATTAAAGAAGTTCATGGGTAAGGAATATCATCATGCTGGTTTGCATGGACTTCTTTCCATAAAGTCTTTCTGTCACAGAGTGCTCATGAATGGCTAATTAGCATACTCCATAAAGACCACAAACAGTTTGAAGTTGTACATGGTGGCCTGCTTCCAGAAGGTATTTCAGACCATGACAGTACAGGCTGAGCAGGATCAAATTAGAAAAATTCAAGATATGCAAGATTCTGTTGCATTGTCTATGTGCCCTGTTTTTATAGGAGTTCTGTTTTGCACTTCCTGTTGATTTTATTAAATGTAGCAACTTCTGCAAAACTATTTAGAAATTCCACAGAAAAAAGAACATGGTATTTGGGCAAGTTTGCAGGAGTGTTTCAATCTCACTCACCATGCACATTTTGACACTTCTGCTGGTTTAAGAGGCTGTGCCCTTGAGCAGGCTTGCTAGGAGTAGTCTTAAATGTTTCAATATAAATGCCAATGTGGGGTAAATCAATCAGCCCACGTTCGACTGTTCCCCGGGACGTACAACCAGATAAACATCAACTGCACCTGGAGGACCAACAACTCAGTGAAAGTTGCTCTTTGGTCTGCTTGAAGCATGTTGGTCTTCCAGAACAAGAAGTTGACTTTGACCGAGTGTTGCAGGCTGGCATATTCCAAGGTCCAGGACTATGCACTGAGGGATGCAGAAAAGCTTGGAGCAGCTGCCGCCAAGGCACAGTGAGGAAAAACTATTGTCTGAGGTCTTCATGCTGAAGTTAATTGGGGGGGGGGGGGAGGGGGGGGTCTGTTCAGTTACTGGACACTCCTAGTGCCTCAAATACATGCAAATATAGTCTTGAATGTGTAAGAGATGTCTTTGGTTTGTTTGAACAAAGTCAAACTGCAAGGTTTGTTGTTTCCTTGATATGCTACTGTATAGAACTATGACTATGCATACATGAAGATAATTTTAATCAATAAAGTATAGCTTAGAAAGTTACAAAAAAAATCAGATGGTATCCCCAACTGACAGATCTCAGTATAACTATCAGCATGTATTTCCCATTCCCCCCACCCTCCCTGATTTTAAGCCCTTGCTGGTGGAGCATAACATCTGGACTCGAGCATTAGTTAGACCATAAAACTTACAATTCTCATCTGGCTTTCAACAGTGGCAAATATTTTATCAAGATCCACACAATGCTTTCTCTAAGTCGGGACCCCTTTGACATCACAAACCATAATGTTTATCTTGGTCACTTATGGAACCTTTCCTTGAGTGTGTACATAAATGCAAGTACTTGCTAAATGCCTCTTGTTATCAATGTAATGTATTCCACCCTCATTACAACATGATCCATGGAAGTCATACACTTTGCACAGTCTTTGAAACTCCCTCTGCAGTGAATGCCCTAAAGGGTAGAATGCAACTTAACATGGAACAATAAGTATTGCAAAGGTTCAAGAGCATTATAAGAGAGGTACAACTGAGATACTCCATTTAATAATGCTAACACTTTTTTTAGAATGAAATTTGATTGTTTACATTAGTTTTAAATTACTGTCTTCTTCCCAGCTCTACCAAAATAACTAGCAACAAGTGTTATTTATATTGAATCCAAATAACTATTGACACAGGAAGGAGCAGTTTGTATTGGCAAAACATTTAAATGAATCTGCTGTGACATAGCATGTCAACATGGCCCATAAATTGCACTTTAATGCAAAATATTGTTGTGTTACAGGTGTGGGTAGAGACCTTTACATTGCAGTTAGAACATGTACTGCATTTGCTCTATAAGTAGTGTGAGCAGACAATACAAAGTTTTACGAGCTCATTGGCAACACTCACCATCCAAGCTAACTGGATCTTTGTTTATGTACAGTTATGTACTTGTGTAGAGTATTGAGTGTTTGTTTCTGATTACCAGCATAGTATCTAAATTTCTACCTCTGCTTTTCTACCCTTATTTACATACCTGTATTTTCTTCCTGAGTCCCTTTCCTTCTGACTAACGTTTGGTCTCACAGCGTCAGCCAAATATAGGAGCATTGGACATTGCACTCCCATACAATGAGATCAAGGCTGACCTGTGACTGAACTCTACCTGCATACCTGTACCCCAAATACCTTGATAGCATTGGTTAACAAAAATCTATCAATCCAATTTAAAATTAACCATGAATCAACTGCTGTAGAAGGGTATTCCAGACTCCTGTATTAAAGTACTGGATTAGTGGTGCTGGAAGAGCACAGCAGTTCAGGCATCATCCAACGAGCAGTGAAATCGATGTTTCGGGCAAAAGCCCTTCCGAAACTCGATTTCGCTGCTCGTTGGATGCTGCCTGAACTGCTGTGCTCTTCCAGCACCACTAATCCAGTATTTGGTTTCCAGCATCTGCAGTTATTGTTTTTACCTCCTGTATTAAAATGTTTCTTAATTTCACCCAAGCTTTAAATTTTAGACTATGCTGATGTTCAAGACCTAGACACCCAAGCCAGTGGAAATAGAATCTGTAGACTCAAAACGTTTCCCTTAACATCTAGAAAATTTCACTCCAATAACCCCTTGACTTTTGAAATACTCAGTAACATAACCTGAGTTTGTGAAATCACTCCTTACAATCTAACTCTTGATGTTCATGAATCATTCCAGTAAATCTACAGTGTACTCCCTCCTAAATGTTTCAGTATAAATACCAATATAAGATAAGGCCATCAGCCCATGACAGATCTCTGTGAGACGATCACATTTGTGCTGGCCAAACCACTTATTCTTGGCCTCAATGGAGTGTGCTAATTAAACAATCATGAGTAGTCCATAACAGAAGGCTTTTATAGAAAAGAAATTTTGGTATGTAAATGAGGTAGTACAGACAGCTTTTACACCTCTTGAAGCTATAAAGGGCAGAACTCCATGAGTTTCTTGATTACTTTCTGAATCAGTTCATGACATTTTAGCAATGATCTCTGCACTTGAACCTGATTATCTTTGAACTTTTACTGATTCTAACTTTCCATCATTTTGAATGCACTCTGTTCTATCCTTTTATTGTCCAAAGTGAAAGACCTCACAATCACCACAACTGAATTCCATTTGCTATAGTTTATGTGTTCACTTAGAGTCATAGAGTCATAGAGACATACAGCACAGAAACAGACTATTTGGTCCAACTCGTCCATGCTAACCAGATATCCAAACCTAATCTAGTCCCATTTGCCAGCACTTGGCCCATATCCCTCCAAACCCTTCCTTTCAATAACCCATCCAGATACCTTTTAAATGTTGCAATTGTACTAACCTCCACCATTTCCTCTGGCAGCTCAATCCGTACCCATACCACCCCCTGAGTGAAAAAGTTGCCCCTTAGGTCCCTTTTATATCTTTCCCCTCTCATCCTAAACCTATGTCTTCTGGTTCTGGATTCCCCCATCCCAGGGAAAAGACTTTGTCTATTTATCCTGACCATGCCACTCATGATTTTATAAACCTCTATAAGGTCACCCCTCAGTCTTCAGCATTCCAGGGAAAACAGCCCCAGCCTATTCAACCTCTCCCCATAGCTCAAATCCTCCAACCCTGGCAACATCTTTGTAAATCCTTTCTGTAACCTTTCAAGTTTCACAACATCTTTCTGATAGGAAGGAGACCAGAATTGCACACAATATTCCTATCAATACTTCTAACAGCTGCTGTGGACTATTGACCAGCAGTTATCTTGATCTAGTCCAATTTGGTATTGCACTCACAGAGTCAAGAGATTGTGCCCAGCAATAGGAAACTCATTGAATATTCCTCCTAACAATGAGGCCAGTTGTTGCACCACTGTTTTGGCTGAGATAAATCAACTCTGTGAAAGATCAAAACTTGAAACTTACCACTCTGTATGTGCTGCTATTTGATAAGTTAATCAGGAAGTATCCTCATCACTCAATAACCATTAAAAGTTCAAACTTAATTATATTTTTTCAACTTGGTTCCTGGAGAGTTTCAAAAGGTCTGTTTGACATTGGTTATTGTCAAACTACAGCCAATGCAAGGGGTGTTTTTGAGCAGTGCCATCTCCTCTAATTGGTCTCTTGAAAATATTACACTGCTAATCTTTTATCACTCAACATGAACATTCCCTGGCACTAACACTAATGCACAGTCCCATTGTATACCAACAGTCAAATCATCTGGAATTATGGCCAAAAAGAACTTACTTTAATATATGTTATGGCTTCCCTGTGGAATTGAATTCAAAATGGCAATTTATTAAACTGCATTCGTATATTCTCACTGCAGGTTTTTAAAAATTGTTTGTTGTAGACAATAGTCTAGAGGTATTATCCAGAGGTATTGTCCAGAAACCCAGTTAATGTTCTGGAGGCTGGGTTTGAATCCCACCAGGGCAGATAGTAAAATTTGAAATCAATAATAATCTGGAAATGAGAGTCCAATGATGACAATGAAACCATGCTGGTTGCCAGGGGAAGAAGAAGCCTAGCTGGTTCACTAATGTCTTTTAGGAAAGGAAATCCACCATCCTTACGTGGTTTGGTCCACATGTGACTCCAAACCTACAGCAATGTGGTCGACTCTTAACTGTCTTCTGGCCAATTAGGGAAAGGCAATAAATGCTAGACCTAGCTGGTGACACCCACATCACATGAATGAATAAAAACGTGTGTAATCGATGAGCTCAACATTTAAATATCTTAAATATAAAATAATCATTAAATCATGGACTAGCACAGAAAGAGGACATTCAGACTATTAAGCATCCATTAGCTCCATGTAGTCCACACCTTGGCTCTTTTCCCACATCTGTGCAATATTTTGCCTTCCACATCTTTATCCAATTTCATTTACCAGTAGCTATTCAATCTGTTATAAATTTCTAGAACCGGGAAGTGCATTTCAAGTTCCAGCCCCTCATTCCTGTTGAAATTTGCTTTTTCCCCTTCATATCTGACTCTTCTAACTGTTCCCTCCGTGACTACTTGGTCAGGTCCATGCCCCCCTACAACCTGGCACCTTCCCCTGCCACTGCAGGAATTGCAAAACCTGTGCCCACACCTCCATACAAAGCCCTAAACGAGCATTCCACATCCATCAAGGCTTTACCTGCACATCCTCTAATATCGTTTATTGTATCCGTTGCTCCCAATGGGGTCTCCTCTACACTGGGGAGACTGGACGCCTCCTAGCAGGGTGCTTTAGGGAACATCTCTGGGACACCCGCACCAATCAACCACACCGCTCTGTGGCCCGACATTTCAACTCCCCCTCCCACTCATCCGAAGATATGGAGGTCCTGGGCCTCCTTCTCTACCGCTCCCTCACCACCAGATGCCTGGAGGAAGAACGCCTCATCCTCCGCCTTGGAACACTTCAGCCCCAGGGCATCAATGTGGACTTCAACAGTTTCCTCATTTCCCCTTCCCCCACCTCACCCCAGTTCCAAACGTTCAGCTCAGCACTGTCCCCATGACTTGTCCCACCTGCCTATCTTCTTTTCCACCTATCCACTCCACCCTCTCCTCCCTGACCTATCACCTTCATCCCCTCCCCCACTCACCTATTGTACTCTATGCTACTTTCTCCCCACTCCCACCCTCCTCTCACTTATCTCTCCACCCTTTAGGCTCTCTGCCTGTATTCCTGATGAAGGGCTTTTGCCCAAAACGTCGATTTTACTGCTCCTTGGATGCTGCCTGAACTGCTGTGCTTTTCCAGCACCACTCTAATCTAGGCTCTTCTAAAAAAGACCTGTGGCAACTGCTTATCAATCTGTAGCTACTGGAAATGCTTGTATTACTTTATTTACTCTAATAAAATCCTGCAGGATGTTAAACACTGATATTAAATCCTCTATTAGTCTTCTCTTTTCTGAAGAGAACAACGTCAAGTTTCTCTCTTATATTTTCTACCCAAAAGTATATTCAAACATAACTGAGCAACCTTCCCACCACCACTGGCATTTTGTTTGCTTTCCTTTTGAACTACTATCCACTTTCAGTAAAAATGTATGCATCCAATTCAATATTTACATGCAAAACCCATTATGGGCAATGCAAATCATAAAGGTGATGGGAGTTGGGGGCGGGGGGTTATATGGAGAGCAGGAAAGGACGAAAGCAAAATGGAGTTGGAGGGGAAAATGTATCTCCACTAGACCCACATAATTCTAATCTCTCTCAGCTGGAACTATTTTAGTTAATCTCTTCTGAACTCTTTCGAAAGATTTTGCATCTTTCCTGAATTGGATAGTATCCTAACTGGGGTGCAAGTAGTGTCTTATACTGGTTAACCACAGCATTCTGGCTTCAGTACAGTTATGCCTCTGTACATTATGTCCAAAAGCTTTATTGATTGCCTTGTTAACCTGTCTCACCATCTTCAAAGGTGCATAAACATCACCACCATTCCCCATCTCTGTTCTTGCCCCTCTTTAAAAGTATACAATTTAACTTGTCTCTCCATATTCCCCGTGCCAAATAGTAATGATACTGCATTCAAAATAAATGATACACTGGAGATGACGCATTCAGTAGAACTGATGAAAATGCTACAATAATATAAACAGTGATAGGCATTGCTGTTGTACAGACATTATAAAGTTATTTGTTTTGTATTCTTCGATATAAGTCTATTCTCCCCACATACCTTCACATGTTTTTCTTAAGTAGGCTGCCAGTTACATCGCTTGGAAATTTTACATGAAGCAATATCTTCAGTTTAACAAAATGCCACAAAATGCATCATGGAGGAGAGTGCTGCATCGTTCAATTAAAATTGACTTTACATTTAATGGAGAAATGTATTATTGGGAATTTAAAGTTGCCATAGTCTGCTCTCTCATTAGAGTTGAAAATGTGTTGCTGAAGAAGGGCTCATGCCCGAAACGTCGATTCTCCTCCTTGGATGCTGCCTGACCTGCTGCGCTTTTCCAGCAACACATTTTCAGCTCTGATCTCCAGCATCTGCAGTCCTCACTTTCTCCTCCCTCATTAGAGAGGTGACTGAAGGTGATTTAACCTGAGGGTCACCATGCCTCAGGCGAGGGGCAAGTTTGAGAAGGAGTGTCCTTCATAGCCACATCAGCTGCTCATTCTGTATCACAAACCAGCTGTCCAGCCAACTTAACTAACTGAACCCCAAATTACAGTGCAGAAGATCCTTCTCCAAATGTTCCTCATTAATGGGCTGCACAGATAACTGCAAAGATATTGGGTTCAACAGACTCTAGTCGAACATACGGATTACTATTTGACTTTGGCGTTCCCAGGGCAACATCCGCAAACAATTGGAAATAGTTTCCCATAAATTCTTGCCGCCTGAACAAGTTATTTCAGGAGCGCTGACTGAATATGTGATACGGACGGGCCAGCTGATGCTGTTTACCATCTCACATCCGATTGGTGTCCCATAGCAATGAGGAAGAGACCCGAAGTATTTTTAGAAATACAATTTACGTTTGGTCTCTGCCCTCTCTCCTGGAAGACCGACCGAAATAGACTTGAACGCGGGCCGTTTACGACATTAGAAACCAAGTGCTGGACCGAGAACAGCTTTGAACATCCTGATCCGGGTCAGGCCGTTCATCCGGTGGGCTAGCATCACTCCCCATTCGGAAGAACACAGACTGTCAAATTCCCTCATTCCCTGACATTGTACATGCATTTTACAGCGGGTTGAACAGAACAGGCGAGGGAGGGGTGGGGGTGCAGAGGAAGTCCCAATCACTTCATCTACTCTACCTGCTTGTAATGGGAACGCGTTGTCCAAGGAGGTGGATTCAGCCAACACATAGCACAGAAAGAGCTGGAGGCCAACACCGAAGGCGATTGGGAACATCCCGGCTCGGCTACAATTCATACTTGACGCTGGAGTCGCTGTTGCCTTTTGGGGAAGAATGGTAAACATGTCCCATTAAGTCTGCTTACCGCACAGAGGCTATATTTAAACCGAAAGTCTACCAGCTGCTTTTACAACACAAGCCCCAGCGCGGACATTAGACCCTGGCATCGCTCATTGCTGCTACAAGATGATGACTGGAGCGAATGATCAGACAGTGTAGATATTTAAACACACACACACACATACTTTCACCGGGCCATTCTCAGTTTGGACGCTCCACGTCTCAAACTCCAAAGACGCCTTTGCAAGTATCAAGAGTTTTATTTCTCACTTTTGTGCATTTCCAATTATCCAATCACCACACAGACGCACTCCCCCTTTCCAAACTATACATAGGGTATGCATTATGTTTGCATGAAGTACAGGTCCATATGAGCGGACACACCTACAAATACAGTATATGAGTGCTCACAGCTTTAAAATGGAATGTGCAAATTTGAAACCAGAAACGCCGTTTGTTAAACAACAGAGAAACTATCTCCAACAAAACAGTTACAATTCAACAATAGATTATCCCTTTATTAATCCCAATCCCAATGAAGGGAGCAGACCAATAAAGGTACCTCTCACGTTAATCCCAGTCCACAGAGTTCCTGAGACTCCTCACGTTTAAACCCCCACCCAAGGAATCGCAACAAACATCATTGCAATAAATCTAGTCCTCAGGTGAATCTTGGGTGAGCCGCATTTAAACCTTATCAGAGACGTTCCGACGTTAATTTAATAAAAAGTATCAAAGTACCCTACATTTTTAAATCTCCTGATATTTATTGTATTTCATTATATAATATTTTACCAAATGACTATTATTCCTGGGACAAAATAAAGAATACACATGGAATAACGTTTATTGTTATATAATTCCAAAATTATTTTAAAATTACATTCTTATGCTTGTGGCTGCACGTATATCTACAACACCACATCACCCAGAACCACAGCCAGTGTGCAGTTAGTATACAGCCGGTGTACAGTGTACAGTCTGTGTACATTCAGTGTACAGTGAGTATTAAGTCATTGTACAAGCCCAATATTGTATCAATCTGCTACATACAGTGGAGATGTGTTCAGTTTCCACCTTGGAAGTGTCACTTTAAAAAGTGTATGTTCGTTTAATGACGACCTAAAAATACAATTCACGCTTTAGAAAGACGGATTTCAGTAGGTTCGCACACTCCGTTTATTTGTCAAATCGGCATCAGTGATATTCATGCATCTTCAGCCAGAATACACACCCCGATCAGACGGAACGAAGTAAATTCTGTAATTCTGTGGTTCGGGTATTTCTCTCAAGCAAAGCACAGAAGCTGCTCGAGTGAGGAATTGTTTGCTTACCATACAGTGGGCATGGACACACCTTCAGCTCTCGCGGTTGTCTCTCTCAGTTGATTTTTTAAAAAATAGTTTCCCAACCCTTTTTTTTAACTGCGTGCATTAAATCCGAGGCTGCTCCATGATCGACCGGAGCACAGCAGTGTGATGTCCAGGAGTGCTGATTTGTCATTTTCCATGTGGATGCATCGAACAGTAAGGATTAAAAGCTACTGTATTCCCTATTCTTCTATGATTTTCCTTCATTGAACTTGATTCCAATCTGAATATCTGTATAGGATAAATTCTAATGGATTTCGACTGAACCTGTCTGAATCTATATAACTCTACAAGGTGTCCTGTATCCCACACAGGAAAATATGGCCATCCGTCAATAATCCCAGGAAGATACCATGTTAATAAAACTGAGAAACTAAGAAAGGTACTGCTCCCATTAATATGACAGTACAGTTAATCCTCTATTAATTGAGAAATATATACCATCCCAAAAGGAAATACTGTCCCAGTCTAACCTAACACTTACCTCCATGTATATGACTCCATTGATTCCAAACCTAATAAAGATACCACCCTATTTAGAGTCATAGAGTCATAGAGATGTACAGCATGGCAACAGACCCTTCAGTCCAACCCGTCCATGCCAACCAGATATCCCAACCCAATCTAGTCCCACCTGCCAGCACCCGGCTCATATCCCTCCAAACCCTTCCTATTCATATACACATCCAGATGCCTTTTAAATGTTGCAATTGTACCAGCCTCCATCACTTCCTCTGGCAGCTCATTCCATACTCGTATCACCCTCTGTGTGAAAAAGTAACCCTCATGTCCATTTTAAATATTTGCCCTCTCACCCTAAACCTATGGACTCTAATTCTCTAGTTCTCCACCACCCCAGTGAAAATACCTTGTTTATTTAACCTATCCATGCCCCTCATGATTTTATAAACGTCAACAACATCACCCCTCAGCTCCAGCACTCCAGGGAAAACAGCCTCAGCCTATTCAGCCTCTCCCTATACCTCAACCCTCCAACCCTGGCAACATCCTTGTAACTCTTTTCTGAACCCTTTCAAGTTTCACAACATCCTTCCTATAAGAGGGAGAACAGAATTGCACACAATATTCCAAAAGTGGCCTAACCAATGTCCTGTACAGCTACAACATGACCTCCCAACTCCTATACTCAATGCTCTGACCAATAAAGGAAAGCATACCAAACACCTTCTTCACTGTCCTATGTATCTATGGCTCCACTTTCAAGGAGTTATGAACCTGCACTCCTACATCTCTTTGTTCAGCAACACTCCCCAGGACCTTAATTAAGTCTATAAATCCTGCCCTGATTTGCCTTTCCAAAATGCAACACCTCACATTTATCTAAATTAAACTCCTTGGCTCATTGAACCATCTGATCAAGATCCCATCACACTCTGAGCCATTGCTGGATCTGTACAAGTTTTGTTCCTAGTTGGTTCCATGAAGTATTTTTCTTGGAAGCTGTTGTAAAATTGTTCAACAACTTAATCTTCCAGGTTATATTTCCCAATTTCATTTGTCCAGTACAGAGGAACCTCGATTATCCGAATGAGATGGGTTGGCACTATTGGGACCTTGAGATCCCCTTCGGATAATCCGATATTCGGTAATTGCTATTCAGATAATCAAGGTTCTTCTGTATATGTGAACATCAAAGTCGCCATAGTTTTTACATTGTGTTCGTTACATTATCCAGTTATGTTTGTTTAACATTCTGTCTCTCAGGCACTGTTTCCATCAGCAGTCTATCCATACTGACTTAGATGATTGATCCTCTGAGCTAACAACACTTCTAGCTACTTTATATTATGTCATATTTAATTATTAGCACTATCCATTTTCTTACTCCTGGTATGGTGCATCTGGTTTTCATTCTGGTCGTCCTTTCAAAAGGTGGGCTGACCACTGGGTCCATAGTAGCAGGTTTGGCAGCAGGGCCAACATAGAAATTGAAAGTTACAGGTCAGACTATCTCTCCGACTTTTTGCTCAAATGGTTTTGTCAGAGATGGAGCAAACACTGCCAGGTCTATCCACTCAATAGTGATGGGAAGGTAATGTGGGTTCATAATTATTAATGAAATAACACTCAGAGATCTTGTCAGCAGCCCACAGGGCCTTCACTGTAAGAGCTCACTGGTAGGTAAGCTATTGTGTTTGAAGCTGTTGAATGACCCACTGCCAGCAAAAGACAGGGTCACATGCCTCTCTGTATCACAGCCTTGCCTTTGAGTAAGGAAATTGTGTAGACAGGTGTCTCTGAACGCTACCTGCCACAAATCTTTTCCCCCTTCCACAGTCGCTAATCCTTTGTGGCACTCATATTGGCCTCACAGTGAGGGCTGTCTGCCTCCACTGAAGTGGTCAGTGTTTTTGCATCCTTTACAGTGGCAGTGATATTGGCCCACTGTGTTGAATGGGAGAATGAACATGGACATAACCACTGAATTGGTCACTTCCCAGAAATGATCTCCCCACTGGCATATCTTTGACCTGGACAGTCCTAACAGCTAGATGTATTATAAGGGCAGAATATGCTGCCATTCATGAACCATGGAATATTTATTTCCCAAATATTATCATCGTGTTTTATTAATACATGGGAATCCGACATCACGTGCTGGGCCAATATTTATTGCCCATCCTTAATTGCCCTTTAGGAAGTGGTGGTGAGCTGCCTTCTTGAACTGCTGCAGTCCATTCAGTACCCAAAATGCTATGAGTGAAGGAGTTCCATGGTTTTGCCCCAGCTACACTTAGAAACATTTTTATTTTTCCAAGTCAGGATGATCATTGTCTTGGAGGGGAACTTGCAGGTAGTAGTTTTCCCATATAGTTCCTTCTACATGGAAGTGGTCATGAGTTGGATAGTACTTTTTAAGGACCTTCTGCAGTGCATCCTGTGCACCAAGAATCTTTATATTTGTCATGGTGATCATATTAATTCCATACATCTTTATTTGTGCCACAACTTCATATATGCTGTTATACGCATTCAGATAAAGTCTTTAATTTCCTCCTTTCCTCACCATTATTTGCATGGCTCTTTTTGTTGTTGGGCCATTATTGTTGAACTGTCTGTTTCTACCTATCTTTATGAAAATTACTACAATGCTTGATTGCCTCAATTTTTCTTCTACCATTTTTAAATGACACCTCCGTTCCCCCACCCGCCTTTCTCACCCAACCTTCTTTTATTCATGTTATCTGTACCCTTGTTGTGTAACTTGCCAGGACACTGATTCCAACCCTAGTTCCTCGTTCCCCAGTATTAGGGTCTGTTTTTCATGAATTGAAACGCATTCTTCCCACATCACACTTCAATTCTCTCTGCTGCTTGACATTATGGCATTCGGCATGTGGCTCAGGTAAACATCCAAACTTCTTGCCTTTGCGCTCCTGCATTCCAGTTTGAATCCCTTAAACTTATTCAGCTGAATATCATTCCTAACTCTACATGGATTCCAGAAACTGGATTCTCCTTCGTTTAATCCGAGTTCATCCACTGTCTTGAGGAGAGGTCTTAAATCCAAACATAGGCAGACAACACAACCATTGGAACTCACAGTCACAGCAGTAGAGAACAGCATCTATATTGTCCCTTATACTTTATCACTTCCTGTGCATTTGAATGGCTTCCCCTATTATGGTGCTATGCACAGTTTTTCTTAATCCTAACAGAGGTACTGCTCTTATTAACCTTATGTCTGACCTTGATAAGTAATCACAACTTCAATAAAGATACCATGGCTGACATCCTTGACACTGAAAATAGACAGCATATCATTAACCCTAGCTCCAGTAAAAGTACCTTCCCACTGATCTTAACTGCCCCCGTTGTTATTAACCCAGATAAGTATATCATCCCTATTAATTTAAACCCTGCCAAAAAATGTCCCATTAATGCCCACATATGTAAAGAGATTGCCCTCTTAATCCTAAACTCATTAAAGACGCTGCTGCTGTTAATTCCTAACCAGGACTGATTTAATACTCATGATGATTAGGAGAAGGTATGGATGATCATTAAAACACATTTGGTTCACTAATATCATTGCAGGAGGGAATTTGATGCCCTTATCTGGTCTGGCCAATAATCACACTGAGCCCCTTAGCAATGCGGGTGCCTCTGAATTGCCTTTGGAAATTGTCTAGAGAGGTATTTGATTTTATTAAATACTGCAGAGAAATTGCAAAAGACTACAACTGGATGGACCACCTAGCATCAAGCCCCATCAACCCTATAAAGTCCTCTGGGGGTTTTGTGCCAAAATTGGAGACATGTCCCACTCAGTCATCCACAACAAGATACCACTACAGCCACTGTTCAGAATCCTTGGTATCCCCCTTGCTGCATATGTCCTGCAATGCTCTCAGTAAATAGGGGTGGTAAGCAACTGTGCCCCCGAATACCAGTAGCAGCCCTGCAAAATATAAGGGCAGGGTGACCTTTCTGGAACTTATTTCTGTCATTCTGAAATTGAGTGGTTATTTCACTCCTCTTGACCTCTGCTTTGAATAAAATAAAGCACAGCAAGTGCAGAAAAGCAACGTGCATTTTAAATGAAACAATAATAGATTGTATGTGCCTGCAACATGGCCCTTCACAGAGCACAACTCCATAATGCAAAGTGTATGCGCAGGCTCACATTCATCACATCAAGTGCAGCAAGGTAAGGGGGAAGAATCGACGGGTTCCAGTATTTCTCCTGTTTGTGAGTCCTTTACTTTGCTCACCACAACCCTCATTCACCCCTAATATTTAATCCTGCCCCTCCCATCTTTTGGAATTGGAAACTGAGGTCAATATATTCTTTTCTCCCCCGAAGGCCTCCTCTTGAGATATTCTCGAGGGCTACTTTTTGATTTTCAGGGGCTACGTTTGATTCTCACTAACGTATGAAGTGATGCAGTGACAGAGTAACAGCAACTTCCATATTTGTGTTGACATACGAGACAAATGAACTCATAACAAACTAGGATTGGAAGAATGCATCAATATCCTCAATGAATATAAACTCTCCATTAAAATTAAAGCCAAAACACAGAAGGATAGTGTAAATGTTTTAAGCAAATTGGTACTTCAATTGGTACAAGACATGTTCACAATAAACATTTTCTTCAAAATAACTGATACATGTCTCCACACAAAAAGCCATCTCCCTAAACACAGCTTTCACTTAGTATTGAAGGCTCAGCCTTCCATTACATCTATACAAAGTTGCAAGTTTTTTTTGTGTAGTATCCCTACAATGTGGAAACAGGCCATTTGGTCCAACAAGTCCACATCAACCCTCTGAGGATCATTCTATCCAGACCCAACCTTCTACCCTATCTGTGTAACCCTGCATTTCCCATGGCTAACACACCTAATGCGCGCATCCCTGTACACAATGGGCAATTTAGCATGGCCAATCCACCCTAACCTGCACATCTTTGAACTGTGGAAGGGAGCCAGAGCACCTGAAGAAACCCTCACAGACATGGATAGAATGTGCAAACTCCAAATTTGCTAGGAAGTTACTTACTTTACACTGCACTTAGATTTAAATTAACAATTTACACTAAGTGGTTTACAATAGCATCATTCCTCTGAATAGTAGTTCCTAAATATTTACAGTTTTGGGCTGAGGTTTCCACATTCTTTTGCAAGTTGTGTTACCTCTGTGATTTCCAATTTTCCTGGTTCTCAGTTGGTCTTTTGCAGACAGATCACTCCTTTTGCAGCCTCTGTCTCCTTGCACCTCCCTATTTCTTGCTGCCTGTTTCCCTCTCCTCTCTCCTATTCCTGTCTCCCTCCCTCTTACTCTTTACCTGGCAGGCTTTCTGCAGTCTCCAGCTTAACTCTCCCCCAACCAATAGACTCCCTTTTTCTCTCTACAACCCTTGCAAACTCCCCACCTTTCCCCATGGCAGTCTCTCTTTCTCTCTACATCACAGCCATTCTCTCTACGTCTCCTCCTTTCAGTTTCTCTCTCTCTCCATCTCCCTTTCTATAGTCTACCTCTCTCTTTCTCCTTTTTTTCAGCCTGCATCTCTCTCTCCCATTTGCAGCATCCCTCTCTTCCTCCACCCCTTGCAGTTTCCCTGATCTCCTCACTGTTTGTAGCCTGCCTCTCTCTATCTTGTTTCCCTCTCTTTCCTACACAGCCATTCACCTCACCCCTAGAAGGCTCGGTCTCTTTCTTCTATCCTAACATGTGCAGCCTTCCTCTCTCTATCTCTCTTGCTCTCCTCCAACCACTGCCTCTCTCCCCAGCCGGTCCATCAATTCTCCTGCCCTCGTTCCAATTCTCTCGTCTCAGCCCTGGCCATACTCTTGTGCTCCTAACCATTGTGTTGATCCTGGCCCTGACCCTGACCTACCAAAATATATACAGGTGGATACAACCCAGTTTACAAAACTGACATTTGAAATTTCAATGTAACACTTTCAAAATTTTACCACAGTTTCTGATCTAGTGACCTTTAAACCCATCTAGAGAGTCTGCTTCACTTGTTTAACCAGTTGGTTTTCCTTACTACTGATTGCTATCTCTTAACATCACTGCACAATCAGAGAGTTCTTCCTGTCTCCATTTGCGCATGACTCGTGTGCAGACTTCTATTCCTTTGCAATGTGATCATGGTCTGTGCTGGTTGTACTTTCGAGAAAACTTTGCTGCCATCCAAGAGTTTGTATTTCTAACTCTCACTCTCTTGCCCAATGTGCAGCTTTGATTGTTGCTTGCTTGTTGTGTATCTCTTTCTATCTCACAGAGTCACAGAGATCCACAGCAGACAAAATGGACACTTCAGCCCATCTCATCTGCGCCAGTTAAAAACAAGTACCCAGCTATTCTAATCCTGTTTTCCAGCACATGGCCCATTGCCTTGTATGCCTTGGCATCATAAGTGCACATCTGAAGACTTCTTAAATGTTATGATGGTTTCTGTTTCTGCCACCTTTAAGGCAATGAGATCCAGATTCCAACCACCCTCTGGGTGAAAAAGTTTCTCCGCTCATCTCCTCTAAACCTCCTGCCCCTTGCCTTAAATCTATGCCCCTGGTCATTGAAGACTCCATCAAACCTTTTCTCATCCACCCTATTCATGTTCCTCATACCTTTACACATCTGATGGAATCCGTACAGTTTGACAAGAGGCCATTCAGCCCATCATGTCTGCACTGACCTTCTGAATAACATTCGTCCTAGATCAAGCCCCCTACCCAATCCCTGTAACACCACATTTACCATGGCTTACTCACCTAAACTGCTCATTCCTGGATACTATGGAACAAGTTAGCATAGCCAATCCACTAGATCTGCAAATCTTTGGAAACCAGAGTGCCCAACGAAACCAACACAGACTTGGGAAAAATGTGCAAACTTCACATAGACAGTCCTCCAATGCAGGAATCAAACCTAGGTTCCTTGCATTGTTAGCAGTGTAACCAATGAGCCACCCTAAATCATTACAATCATGTCCCCACTCAAATCTCCTCTGCTATAAGGCAAATACTCCAATCTGTCCAATCTCTCTTCCTGACTGAAATCTCTAGCCCAGGCAGTAGCCTGGTAAATGTCCTCTACACCCTCTCCAGTGCAGTCATAGGCCTCTAAGAATGTGGATACCAGAACTGCACACAATATTCTAGCTGTGGCCTAATCAATGTTTTATAGAGTTTCAACATGACTTTCCAGCCCTTGAATTCTATGCCTCATCTAATAAAGGTAGGTTTACTCCTTGTCTTCATAACCACTTTATCCATCTGTTTTGATACCTCAAGGGGCAAGCGGACATGAACACCAAGGTCCTTTTGATCCTCAGTGCTTCCCAGCTACCTTTTCTTTTAATAATGCAGCATCACAGACATGCTCCCTGATTACTAAGCCCATATCTCCTTTGTCTTTGAAGAAAAATGTCCTGTGAGTCAAAATAGATGGACAATTTTTCAAATTCATTTATGAGCTGCGAGTATCTCTGACTAGGCCAGCATTTATTGCTTATTCCTAATTGCTCAAAGGCCAGTTAAGAGTCAATCACATTGCCATGGTTCTGGGATCATATGTAGGCCAGACTGGGGAAGGATAGCAGATTCCTTTCCCTATATGACATTGTTGAACCAGATTTTTTTTTTAATGACCATTGACAGCAGTTACACTATTGCAATTAGACGATTTATATTCCAGATTTTTACTGCAGGAAGTGTCTTTGGTTGCGAATCCTATCAGATCGCATGGAGCGGTTGGAGCAGCAGTTAGAAGCAATAAGGAATTTACAAGAGCTAGGAGGTGTTATGGATGGCAGTTATAGGAAGGGAGAAGAGCCGCAGATACAGTCAGGTGGATGGATTAACTCCAGGAAAGGTAGGAGGGGTATGCAGGTCATGCAGGAGTATCCTGTGGCTATTCCCATCTCAAACAAGTATGCTGTTTTGGAAAATGAAGGGGGTGATGGACTCTCAGAGGAATGTAGCACAAACAGCCAAGTTTCTAGTATCGTGACTTGTTCTAATGTAATGAGGGGTGCGTCAGGTTCCAAGCAATCAACTGTGTTCGGGGACACTCTAGTCAGAGGCACAGACAGATATTACTGCAGCCGGCAGTGAGAAATTGGAATGGTTTGTTGCCTCTCTGGTGCCAGGATCAAGAATGTCTCAGAGAGGGTGTAGAATGTTCTCAAAGGGGAGAGGGCGCAGGAGGAGGTCACTGTACAGATTGGCACTAATGACAAAGGAAGGAAAAAGGTTAAGGTTCTGAAGGGAGAATATAGAAAGTTAAGCAGGAATTTAAAAAGGAGGTCCTCAAGAGTAGTAATATTTGGATTACTCCTGGTGCCAGGAGATGGCGAGGGTAGGAATAGGAGGATAGAGCAGATGAGTGAATGGCTGAGGAGCTGGTGCAGAAGAGAAGGGTTTACATTTTTGGATCATTGGAATCTCTTCTTGGGTAGAAGTGACCTGTACAAGAAGGACGGATTGCACCTGAAGTGGAAGGGGATGAATATACTGGCAGGGAGATTTGCTAGAGTTGCTCAGGAGGATTTAAACTCGTAAAGGGGCAAGGTAGCTGAGAGTGTGATAGGTAGATGAAGGTGGGGGTAATGGTGATAGGTCAGAGAGGAGGGTGAAGTGGATAGGTGGGAAGGAAGACAGACAGGTAGGACAGGTCATAAGGGCAGTGCCGAGTTGGAAGGTTGGGACTGGGATAAAGTAGGGGGAGGGGAAATGAGGAAACTGGTTAAATTCACACTGATGCCGTGTGGTTAGAGGAACCCAAGGCAGAAGATGAAACGTTCTTCTTCCAGGCATCGGGTGGTTAGGGAGTGGCCATTGGAGGATGCCCAGGACCTGCATGTCCTTGGCAGAGTGGGAGGGGGAGTTGAAGCCTTTGGCCATGGGGTGGTGGGATTGGTTGGTGCGGGTGTCCCGGAGATGTTCTCTGAAGTGTTCTGCAAGTAGACATCCTCCTTCCCACCTTTCTGCTCCACCCACCTCTCTGATCCATCACCATTACCCCCAACTTCATCCACCTATCACATTCTCAACTCCCTTCCCCCCAGCCCCAACCCCCTTCCATTTATCTCTCCACCCCCTCGGCTCACAAGCCTCAGTCCTGTTTTAGGCAAGAGCCCTTCATCATTGATTCTCCTGCTCCTTGGATGCTGCTTGACTTGCTGAGCTTTTCCAGCACCGCATGCTCGCTCCTTAAAAGATCAGCAAGGTGGCCTATGTGTGGAACCGCAGAAGATTGGGGAGATACTAAACGAGTGTTTTGCATCAGTGTTTACTGTGGAGAAGGACATTGAAGATATAGAATGTGGGGAAATAGATTGTGACCTCTTGAAAAATGTCTATATTACAGAAGAGGAAGTGCTGGATGTTTTAAAACACATAAAGTTGGATAAATTCCCAGGACCTGATCAGGTGTACCCTAGAACTCTGTGGGAAGTTAGGGAAGTGATTGCTGGACCCCTTTGCTGAGCTATTTATATCATCGATAGTCACAGGTGAGGTGCCTGAAGACTAGAGAATGGCTAACGTGGTACGACTGTTTAAGAAAGGTGGTAAAGACAAGCCAGGGAACTATAGACCAGTGAGCTTGACATCGGAGGTGGGCATGTTGTTGGAGAGAATTCTGAGGAAAGGGATTTACATGTATTTGGAAAAGCAAGGACTGATTAGGGATAGTTGACATGGATTTGAGCATGGGAAATCATGTCTCACTAATTTGATTGAGTTTTTTGAAAAAATAACAAAGAGGATTGATGAAAGCAGAGGGGTGGACATGATCTATATGAACTTCAGTAAGGCATTCGACAAGGTTCCTCATGGGAGACTGGTTAGCAAGATTGTATCTCAATGAATACGGGGGAACTAGCCATTTGGATACAGAACTGGCCGAAAGGTAGAAGACAGAGAGTGGTGGTGGAGGGTTGTTTTTCAGACTGGAGGCCTGTGACCAGTGGAGTGTCACAAAGATCAGTGCTGGGTCCTCTACTTTTCATCATTTATATAAATGATTTGGATGTGAGCATAGGAGGTATAGTTAGTAAATTTGCAGATGACACCAAAATAGAGGTGTAGTGGACAGGGAAGGAGGTTACCTCAAAGTCCGATGGGATCATGATCAAATGGCCGGTGGTCCAAGGAGTGGCAGATGGAGTTAAATTTAGATAAATGCGAGGTGCTGAATTTTGGAAAGGCAAATCAAGGCAGGACTTAGACACTTACTGGTAAGATCCTGGGGAGTGTTGCTGAACAAAGAGACCTTGGAGTGCAGGTTCATAGCTCCTTGAAAGTGGAGTTGCAGGTAGATAGGATAGTGAAGAAGGCGTTTGGTATGCTTTCCTTTATTGGTCAGAGTATTGAGTACAGGAGTTGGGAGGTCATGTTGCGGCTGTACAGGACATTGGTTAGGCCAGTTTTGGAATATTGCATTCAATTCTGGTCTCCTTCCTATAAGGAGGATGTTGTGAAACTTGAAAGAGTTCAGAAAAGACTTTCAAGGATGTTGCCAGGTTTGGAGGATTTGAACTGTAGGGAGAGATTGATTAGGCTGGGGCTATTTTCCTGGAGTGTCAGAGGCTGAGGGGTTACCTCATAGGGGTTTATAAAATTCTGCGGGGGATGGATAGAGTAAATAGACAAGGTCTTTTCCCTGGGGTGGGCAAGTCCAGAACTAGAGGGCATAGGTTTAGGGTGTGTGGGGAAAAATTGAAAAGTGACCTAAAGGGCAACTTTTCCATGCAGAGGGTTGTGCGTGTATGGAATGAGCTGCGAGGGGAAGTGGTGGAGGCTGGTACAATTACAACTTTTAAAAGGCATCTAGATGTATTAATAGGTAGGGCTTAGAGGGATATGGGCCATGTGCTGGCAATTGGGGCTAGATTAGTTTAGGAAATCTGGTCAGCATGGACGAGTTGGGCCGAAAGGTCTGTTTCCATGCTGTATGTTTCTATGACTCTATGACTAATTCAAATACCACAATCGCCACAGTGGGATTCAACGCATGTCCCAAGTACATTAGCCTGGTCTTCTAGATTATTTGGCTAGTGACCTTATCTTTCTGCCTCAGCCTTCCCAGTTGGTTGCTGGCTGAAGTTGTTTGCACTTGTCTTTTGAGCACAAGTTCTGCTGGAGTTGGTAATCCCTTCTACGTTGTTGTTGCATGAAATTACAACAATGCAATGGAAAAGTCCTGCTTTGTCGCTCAACGCATAATGGTAATGGCTTTGGAAGTGAATTATATGCATTCTGTTCAACTGTTTGAGTTGGATAATGTGGTGATAATGTGATATAGATCTTGGCTAACCCACTTACCCAAATGGTAATCATCAGAAATAGTATTGTCCAACTGGCAGTCTTAATGTGGGCTAAATGGACAGACCATTATCCGTGTATTGCATTGTGCTCGAAAAATAATCTCTGAAAAATTTAAGAGTTACTTCATCCAGTGTCAGTATTTTGTATGGCCATCTCTCAGTGAAAGGTTGAGGTGCCTTCAATCCATGAATACTCTTATGGTACCATCTTTTATTCTTCAAAATACACTTGAAGAAGCTACACCAGTCTGTATGGTAGTCGACTTTCTCAACTTTACAGGTTTGCTCCATCTCGTACGGTTCTATTTAAAGCTTCTCCTGAACGAGCTGCTTTACTTCCTTGGACCATCAATAGATGAGTTTGCATCATCCTTAAAATTGCCAATCTTGTCAAACTCATTTGGGTAGACGTGATTTGATTACATCACACATGGTCAACTTGCCACTGTGGGTGAGGTTTGAACGTCACGAATTGAGCCTATCAAAATCTATACATATTGAAATTCTTTCAACTGCTGAACTTAGTATCTACCAGGTGGAGGATCCAGAGAAACTAACGTGAGTTGATGGCACTGCAGTGTGATTTTATCAATGCATAGAATTGGCAAGCCATTATATGATGTGAGACAATTTATACAGTTGTCGTCACAGAGCGCGGAAACAGACCCCCTTTGATCAAACCAGTCCATGCTGAACGTATTGCCAAACTAGACTAGTCCCACCTGCCCGCTCCTGGCCCATATCCCTCCAAACCTTTCCTATTCATGCACTTATCCAAATGTCATTTAAACATTTTAACAATGCCCACATCACCATTTGCTCAGGAAGTTCATTCCACATACAAACCAGCCTCTGTGTAAAATATTTGCACCTAATGTCATTTTAAAATCTCTCTCATCTTAAAAATACGCCCCCTTGTCTTGAAATCCCCCATCTGAGGGAAATGACACCTACCACGAACCCTATCTATATGCTTCATTATTTAGTTAACCTCAATAAGGTCACCTCTCAACCTCCTACACCCTGTGAGAAAAGCCCCAGCCTATCCAGCCTTTCTTTATAACTCAAATCATACCTGGCAACATCCTGGTAAATCTCTTCTAAACCCTCTCTAGCTTAATAATATCTTGCTTATAAGGTTGTACACTGCAATCCTACTTGTTGAGCTATGCATTGTTCAAGATGTGTAATAATAATTTGTTGGCATTAGCTCCTGTTTTAGCTTTCTGTGTTTGTCATTCTGCCTTTTCAGGACATATTATATCAACATTTGTAAACATTAAGTGACCTTATATAGTTGACATGGTGAGGTTAACAATATTGAAAACTTGCTATCTTCTGAAATTTGCCTTTTGCTTGGTTGATTCTGAACCTTATTGATATATTTGCATTTGTGCATCTTCTTAATGCTTTCTTCAGTCCCAGTGTTGTGGCATTGCAAGACCATAAGGCCATAATACATAGGAACAGGAGTGGGCTGTCCAGCCCCTCCAGCCTTCTCCACCATTCAATAGAATTATAGCTGATATGACATTCCTCATGTTCACTTTCCTGCCCTTCCCTTCTACACCTCGAGTCCTCTATTGATTAAGAATCTATCTATCTCAGCCTTAAAGACACTAAAGCACCCTGCCCCCACAGCTGTCTGCGGCAAGAAATTCCAAAGACTCACAATCCTCTGAGAGAGGAAATTCTTCCTCAGTTCAGATTTAAATTGGTGTCCCTTTACTTTGAAGCTATGTCCTCTGATCTTAGACTCTCCAAGGAGAGGAAACATCTTCTCAGGATCTACCCTGTCATGCCCCTTTAAGAATCCCATATGTTTCAGTGAGATCACCTCTCATGCTTCTAAACTCCAGTGAATAAAGTCCCAGCCTTTGTTCATAATACAACCCCTCTATACCAGGGATCATCCGAGTGAACTTTCTCTGAACTGATATCGTTCCATGAATAAGGTGACCAAAACTCCTCATAGCTTCCAGATGTGTACAGTTGCAGTAAAACCTCCCCGCTCTTAGACACCAACCCCCTTGAAATAAGGGCCAACATTCTCCCTATCAGAAGGGTGGTAGGAAACCTGAAAGGGTTCAGCAAAGATTTAAAAGGATGTTGCCAGGCTTTGAGGATTTAAGCTATAGGGAGAGGTTGAATAGGCTGTGGCTATTTTCCCTAGAGTGTCGGAGGCTGAGGTTTATAAAAAAATGAGGGGCATGGATAGAATAAATAGTCAAGGTCTCTTCTCTGGGATGGGAGAGTCCAGAGCTAGAGGGCATAGGTTTAAGGTGAGAGGGGAAAACTTTAACAGGAAACTAAGAGGCAACCTTTTCACGCAGAGGGTGGTGCATGTATGAAATGAGCTGTCAGAGAAAGTGGCGGAGACTGGTACAATTACAGTATTTAAAAGGTGTCTGGATGGGTATATGAATAGAAAGGGTTTAGAGTGATGTGGGCCAACTGCTGACAAATGAGACTAGATTAGTTTAGGATATCTGGTCTGCATGGACAAGTTGGATGGAAGGTTCTGTTTCTGTGCTGTATATCTCTATGACTCTATAGCCTTCCTGATTACCTACTGCACCTGTATACTAACTTTGTGTTTCACGTACAAGTACCACCAAGTGTATTTGCATTGCAGCTTACTGCAGGTTTTCCCTATTTAAAATGATACTGTTCTTTTGTTCTCCCTTCCAAATTGAACAACTCCACATTTTCCCACAGATTCCACTTGCCAAAGTTTTTCACACTTACTTAACCTATCAATATCTCTAAACTTTTTGCATCCCTCACACAATCTGCCTTTTTGCCTTTTTGGTGTCATTTGCAAATTTGGTTTACAGTATATTCACTTCCTTTCTCCAAGTCATTAATATACTTGCACTATCTTGGTCTCCTGTGTTTGGGGTGGGACTTGGCTTTGAGAACCAGAATTCCTGCACATATGTGCCTGATTTCCCTTGGTACCACATTCTTTACTGCTCTCAAGAAAATCTAGGCAGCTTTTGGATAGGTGGGAAGACTGCATCGGTTGCTGATTTTCTTAATTTGATGTTCTCTGCTGGCCATAGCAATTGTGTTGGCAGACTTAAAGCAAGTGATTGCTGTTGTCCTCCTGTTATGCTTTTGTACTTATGCCCATTCTTGAGTAATGCATCGATACCCTTTTTCACTTGATCTCTTTTATTCTGGATCTTTCTCATCATCCATGGAAAACTGTGTTAACTCTGCACAGCCCTTCCGTGTCAAATTAATGCAAACATTTTTAATAGACCTTTTCTCAAGATCATCTATTGTTTGGTCTGTAAAATAGAACTGCATACTTTGTTTGAACATTTGTGATGCCTCCAATACAAGTGTCAAGCAGAAACCATCTATGACAACAATCTAACCATTTCCCCCATGTTCAGCCCTTGCCAAATCATCCACTGTCATCATCTTGCAGGGCTACCACCGACTAGAAACTAATCAGCTGTATAAATACTATCACTCCAAAATGCACAATGTTTGGGAATTCTACAGTGAGTAACACATCACCTGATTCCCTACAACCTATCCACTACAAAAGACACATGTCTAAACACTCAAAGCTAAACACGATCCAAAACAAGGCATCCTATCCACCACCTTAAACACTCACACCCTCTATCACAGGCATATACTACCACCAGTTTGTATAAACTACTCAACATACAGCAGCAACTTGCCAAGCCTCTTTTGACAATACTGTCCAATCCTACAATCTCTCTCACTTAGAAAGGCAAGGGCCACAGAAGAATGAGAACATCATCATTTGCAAGTCCCTCCCCCCACACCAAACTACTATCATCCTGACTTAAAATCACATCCCTCTTTCTTTAGTTTGAACTGTCAGCAAATATAGATACCATTATTTTGGGCCAATTATCCAAGTAGTTAATTAATGGTTTGTATCATTACCATTCCCAGAATTTTGTAATGTTTGTTCTTTCAGACTTTTTATTGTATAACTAACTTGTGACGTAATGTTTTCAAAAACACTTTATCAGAAAAGGTTGGGATTCTTTATGAGGTTCATGATTCAGTCAGTGCTTCC
Source organism: Chiloscyllium punctatum (assembly GCF_047496795.1). Lineage (NCBI taxonomy): Eukaryota > Metazoa > Chordata > Chondrichthyes > Orectolobiformes > Hemiscylliidae > Chiloscyllium > Chiloscyllium punctatum. The sequence continues at coordinate 1,263,615 of NC_092746.1, read as the reverse complement.
CCCAGTGGGTGAATCAAATCTGGGGAGAGCAGGAATCAGCACAGATCAGAATTGGTCACCCCTCCCCGTGCGGCAGAAAACCAACCAAAGCTAAGAGGGTGTTTCGCCCTGTGACCTTGCAAAATGTGCAAAAACAACCAGTGAAGTTACAATCTGAAGGGAAAAACAAGGTGGCAGATTTGTAAAGCCAAACCCTTCAGTCCTGTGTGAGGTGTCCACAGCTAGAACATGAGCAATGAGGTCTGAGAAAGGATTCCTCCTGGACAGCAGACACATCTGTGAGTGCCCGCTTCAACCATTGCTTGAAGCAGAGAAGGACTGACCATGACCGGAGCAGTAAAGGTCGAACTGGAAGACTGTTTTCAGTGAGGAGTCATATTGAAAGTGTCCGATTGGTAGGGCACCAAAAACTGTTCAGATGGTGTTTAGCATATTCGGACGTTGGAAGTGCCCATCTGAAATTCAAATACTGTGAGCCATGTCGCTTACCACTTTTTTCTCCTCTCTCTGTTAACTAACATCTAGCCCCCACTACTAACCTTTTGGTTTGTCTGCCAGGTTGGGGAGAAAAGGGGAGTTTTGCGCTAATATTCCAGGTAGTTAGTTAGTGGTTTTAAAAATTTTAATCATTGCCATTCATAGAATTTTGGAGTTAAAAATCACACAACACCAGGTTATAGTCCAATAGGTTTATTTGGAAGCATTAGCTTTTGGAGCACAGCTCCATTATCAGGAGGCTGATGAAGGAGCAGCAATCCGAAAGCTAGGTTTCCAAATAAATCTGTTTGACTGTAACCTAGTGTTGTGTGATTTTCAACTTTGTCCAGTGGTTCCTCTGGATCATAGCATTTTGTAAAGCATTTTTCACTAATAATAAATAGTTGTTTGTGTTTTACGTAAAGCAAACTGTGTCGGAATTATATACATCATTAGTATAGCTCGGAGGGCAGGAAATCAAGGGACAGGTCAATTGGAAAGAATTACTGTGATAACTTCACAAAACTTTCATCACATTTCCCACAGTTGGGCACTTTGTATTTGCCGATGTGGTTAATTCATTGTCTGTGACAATACATTGTATTCTGTCCCTTCTGCCATGTCATTAATATGGAAAGTAAACAATTGAGATGCCAAGACTGATCCTTGTTACACTTTACCAACTTGGAAAAATAATTAATCTGACTCTGCCTTCCGGGTGTTACCCATTTCTCAATTCATGAAAATACATTCCACAAAAATTGTGAGTTTGTATCTCATGCAATGACCTTTTATGTGGCATCTTATTGATTGCCTTCTGGAAATCCAAATACATGACACCTACTGGTTCTTGTTTATCAAATCTGTCATATCAAAGATCTCTAGCAAATTTATCAAACATGATTTTCCTGTCATAAAACCAAATTGATTTTGTTTCAAATGTATTAAGGAAGAAAAAATAGGACATTTGGAGAAGCTTAACAGTAGACTTAACAATGATAGATATTTGGCCTATAGTTTCTTGTTTCTGTCTTCCTCCCTTCTTGAACAGGAGTGACAAATTAGCAGTTTTCCATTCTGCTGGAATCCTCCCAAATGCAATGAGTTCCAGATGATTTTGACCAGTGCCTCCAGTATCACCACAGCTATTTCCTTTAAAACCCTTTAATGCAGGTCATCAGGTCCTGATGACTTGTCTGCCTTTTCTCTCATTAGTTTATTAAATACTTTGCCATGTGTGATAGGGACTGTTACAAGATTAGATTAGATTAGATTACTTACAGTGTGGAAACAGGCCCTTCGGCCCAACAAGTCCACACCGCCCCGCCGAAGCGTAACCCACCCATACCCCTACATCTACATCTACCCCTTACCTAACACTACGGGCAATTTAGCATGGCCAATTCACCTGACCTGCACATCTTTTGGAGTGTGGGAGGAAACCGGAGCACCCGGAGGAAACCCACGCAGACACGGGGAGAACGTGCAAACTCCACACAGTCAGTCGCCTGAGGCGGGAATTGAACCCGGGTCTCTGGCGCTGTGAGGCAGCAGTGCTAACCACTGTGCCACCGTGATCTTTCATTTCATTAGTGCACTTGGTTGCCTGTTAGTTTTGGAAGGAAGTGTGAGATAAAATAGTACTTTAAATTAACTGTCATTTTCCTATTCACTATCATTGACTCATTCTGGGGAATGTAAGGGTCCAATACTTAGCTGTTCTCATTTTATAAATCTGTAGAAGCTCTTGCTAATACTTTTTGTATTTTTTGCCAATTTACTTTCATGATCAATTTTTTTCCTCTTTCTTTGCTAGCTTTTTAGGCACTGCTGGTTCCTTAAAAAATCCCAATTTTTTAGGTTATCACGATTTTTTGTGGTTTTATAGGCCTTCATTTTTGACAGTCCTTCCTCTTGAGTGGAATAAATGCTTGCTCAGCAGTTTGTTAAATGCCAGGCATTGCTTATCCACTGAGTTCCTCCTTTGTTTATTTTCCCAGCCCAGTTCTTCATTCAATTATGCACCTATTAATTCCCCAGTGGAGTTACCATAATTGGTAGCAAAACCCAAAACAAGTTTTCACCCTTATTAACTCGAACTCCATTGAAAATAATGTCATCCATTGGATCTTAAGGCAATTATCCTACTAATCATACAAAATAGAGTCATAGAGTCATACAGCACGGAAATAGACCTTTCGATCCAACCAGTCCATGCTGATCATAATCTCAAAGTACACTAGTCCCACCTGCTTGCCCCTGGCCTATACCCCTCCAAACCTTTCTTATTCATATATTTATCCAAATGTCTTTTAAATGTTGTAACTGCACCTGCATTCACCACTTCCTCTGGAAGTTCATTCCACACACAAACCATTTTCTGTGTAAAAAAGTTTCCCTTCATGTCTTCTTAAAATCTTTCTCCTCACCTTAAACATATGCCCCCAGGCTTGAAATCCCCCACCATAAGGAAAAGACATCTGCCAATCACCTTATCCATTTCCCTCATGATTTTATAAATCTCTACAAAGTCACCCCTCAACCTCCTATGCTCCAGTGAAAACAGTCTCAGTCTACCCAGCCTCTCCTTACAACTCAGACTCTCCATTCCCAGCAACACCTCGATAAGTCTTTTCTGAATCCGCTCCAGTTTAGAAATATTCTTCCTATAGCAAGATGTATGCCACTTCTGTTAATTCTTAATGCGAGTTGCTAATGAAAATATCAGCCCTGTAAATCCTAAACTCCAACGAAGGAACTATAAATTTTAAGGCAGATAGAGGTCCCGCCCCCTATTATTCCAATCTCCAATACAGATACCGCCCTTACTAACTGCAATCCATGAAGATAACCTCTTATTATTAGTATATTATGACAGAATAATTCTTTTGTCGAATCTGAAGAGATGTTGCGGTGATTCACATTTGTTTCTCATTCATCGTGCTCCCCAAGGAAACGGTTTCGCCCTTGGGTTGGCGCTCGAAGTGCCTGCTCCCCCTCAGAATGGACTCAGCACTTGTGCAGAATAAGGCCACTTCCTCAGGCCTCCGGGAAATGCTGGAAATGTCATCTCTGTACAAAAAAAAGATGCCGCCCCCAAGCCACAGGGATCCAGAGGGGGAGTCAGGACAGTCGCGTGTATAAAATGGGACTGAAATGGGAATTACTGGGAGTTGAACCTTCTCAGCTCGCCTCGCTGTGTCCCATTGGAGGCAGCAGCCCCTGTCATGGTGATGCTTACTGCTCTGACTGGAGATTCAAACTCACCCCACCCCCACCCCTCCATCCCTCTATCCGAAAGGCTGCAGCAGAGATATTATCCCTTCACGTCTTCACCCTGGGCGAGTCATTTTCTTTGTAATTCCTCTGCGAGCCGGAGACTGCAGAGCGGAAGTTGCAGTGCCCGAGTCAGCTGCAGGGAGCCGGAGACTCTCTGAGAGCAACTCGGGGCGAGCGAGGGGCACCCTCCCTCCCTCACTCTCTTACTCCCTCATGCCCTCAAGGCATCCGTCACTCCCTCACTCTATCCCTCGCTCCCTCCCTTACTCCCTCACTCTATCCCTTATTCCCTCCCTCCATCCTTCACTCCCTCACTCCATCCTTGACTCCCTCCCCCCCTCACTCTCTCCCTCCCTCACTCTCTCCCTTCCTCACTCCCTCCCTCATGCCCTTACTTCCTCCCTCCCTCGCTCCCTCATGCCCTCACTGTATCCCTCACTCTATCCCTCACTCCCTCCCCTACTCCCTCACTCCATCCCTCATTCCCTCACTCCATCCTTCACTCCCTCCCTCCATCCTTCAGTCCACCCTTCACTCAGTCCATCCCTCACTCCCATCACACTGCATCGCCCTCACTGCCAATCCACTTACCCCCCGCACACCCGCCTGCCTTTAGATAGCGCCTTTCGAGGGCCTTTGTTCATTTTAAATGGATACCAGCCCCTGCAGCAACAAGTAGACAATCTTTCCTGCAACCTCCTGCTCTGAGGTTGGGCGGCTAACCAGTCAGTACTCTAACCAGTCAGGTAGGGCCGGCTGACAACTTAAAAGACACGACGCTGCCTTGACGGGCTCTTCAAATGAAAATATTCACACAGGCGCTTTCTAAATGACACCTATTCAAAATGTCAGAGGGCCCCCGCGCTGCTGCCTTACTACAGAGCGTCTGGGTGACAGATATTTATCTACCAGCTTGTAACATTGCTCTGACTGACTTCAAAATGAATGGCCCGATCTTAGTCATTGGTTCTTCAATCTATATTTTCTGCCATCTCTGTATCATATGAAATTACAGAAAGAGGCTGCGTCTGTTTAAATCATTTTCTATACAGTACATCCAATTTTCAATGGTCTACACTGCCCAGTTACATTCAACAATATGACTTACCTCATTAAGTAGAAGTTACTACATTTGTTTATAGAGGTCTTCACTGACTGGTTTATGTTCGATCACATCGCTACAGATTTACCTCCAATGGTGTATTCCGCAGTTGCATGGCAGCATTTAACAAATGGGCCCGAGTTGTATTTCAGGAATTGTATGTCTAACCCAGTTGTGGAAAGTTAAATCCTCGTCCGAAACAGTGAAATAACGACAAGAATAAATAAGTAAATAGCGACACATTCTGGTATCCACCCTTTTGTTTTTGACTGCGGGTTTATAAAGCCTCTATTAATTAATCTTACTTGCCCTTCAATCTTCACATTGGGATTTTCATCAGAAACGGTACAACTAAGAGATATTCAGACTTCTTACCACTCAGCGACCCTCGATCAGTCTCCCAGGGAGGAATCAGCAGTCTAACACAGCATAAGGTAATTGATCTGTTCCACCACATAAATCTGATTTATTAAACCTCCTCATTTAATTCTAGAATTAATGGCAGTGTAATTAAGGAGAGAGCTATGCCACAGCATTACTTTCACTAATACTTAGTTAGACAAACGGAAGTTAAATCAATTTCTTCTCTCTTTCATTAAAAGCTGAAATCAATAAAGTGAAAGGCTCCGGACAAAACTCTGGACGAATTCGGAAAAGCTTCAGTGGCTAATGCAACATAAATAGCGATTGTACAGGACCAACCAAATACTTGAGTTGCACAGTAATGACACAGCGCCGTCTCATCCTGCAAACTTACATCTTCCAACGAGTCAGCAAGTAAAGAGTTTGATGTTCGGAATCTCAGTTTTAGGACAGCGATTGTGGACTCAATTTCTTGCGCGATAAGCTGCTTCCAAGAGCGGCTTTTGCTGGTTTTAAAAATAAATGAAAATAACTGGTGTATTTTCCAGAAAGCATTTGCTGTTACAAATCGAACCTAAATAGAGACTGAAACATCGAGAAAAGATGGAGTTAGAATTATTTTTTAAAAAAAAAGTTTTACCAGTTAACTGCAATTTATTGGAGTTACCGATATAAATTATAACTTGAAAATGCATTTCCAAAATTCTGAACTGCTGCAGAGATAAACGATTAGCTACTCTGAATATAAGTTACAAACATTGCAATGAGTGCAATAGGTTGTCAGAATTGTTGGAAAACACGCATTAGCTAATTAACTGAAAGGGTACGGGACCATTGATTTAATTACTTTGCAGTTCATATGAGAGCTTGTCACCATTATGAACAGATCAAAGCTGATGATAAAGAATACTTGATAAAGCAAGCAACGGTATTGGTAATTTTTTGTCCTCAAGCCAATAAAGGAGAATATAATGGAGACGTTGGTGGGGGGGGGGGGGGGGAGGTCGTGGAAACATGATTCTCATTTCAGTTATAGGGAAAATGGTGAGCCAAGGTACATAATGCTTACCTTGTATTCAAATTTGGGTGTTACCGGGATACATGCAGCATCAACCAGAAACACTGAAGTTGGATTTCCAAATCCTTCCCCATGTAAATACAAGGGAGATTTGTAGGTCAGTGTTCTGCATTTTGGGATATTTTTCATATGGAATATAAATGCAGCAAATGGCAATTAACTTGCTGATCACGGTCAACTGATGGGGGACAAAATGGCAGCAATTTTATAAATAATGTCCTGCATGGACATTTAGGATAATTTAAATTTAGTTATATTTTATTAAATGGTGCTCCTGTTACAGCAGCTTGCCTATATTTCCCACCCATCATATTCCTAATAGGATTGCTTGTCTCATTCATCTGTCTGCCTTATGTGTTTTTAGATTTAAGTTCACATTGATAATTCATAATCTGTTGGCGATAGGATTAAATTTCATATGCATACAGTAATAAAGACTATCTAAAGTTCTGCATCTGATTCACAGCAAACTGGATTTTGTAACCAGTACTTCTGGGGAGCAAGAACATGCAGTAGCAATAATACAATACACGGATAATTATGGAATTAGGTCTTATTCTACATTTCAAGGCCCAACCTCTGTCTTCAAAATTTATCTCAGCAGTATAAGACAGTTGTATTAATGATCCATGAGCTTAATCTCTTTAGCTGTCCCCTTAAAATTAGTTTACACTCTGTGTAATTGAACATGAGAATTGCTCTTTTCTTAAATTAGCATCTCAGTACTGTTGGATAAGTTTTTTTAAAAATGCATCCTTTCTACCATTTTCACAAAACGTATTGTTTCAGAATCAGGGAATATTCAGGGTTTCTTTTTATTGATATTGCTTTGAAACTTGCTGCTAATAAAGTTCAGAGAAGGGAATGGTTGACTTTTCTCACTGTGGTGTGTTATTTGGAAAGAACATGACATTTGAAGGCACCTACAAAGATAAGCACAAATCTGTCAATACTTTTCGACCTGAACTTTCTTTACTTATCCTGGGCAAGTCTGAGAGAGCCTCGTTTGACTGTTCTTGTCTCACTAGATGAACTGTGACTGTAGCTATGCTACCAGCTCTATACTAATCATTAGGTAAGTGCAGGAACTGGGAAGGCTGGTCTGTGACTGTGATGGTCATCACTACCATAAATGTCAAGTTATAGTCCAACAGGTTTATTTGGAAGCACTAGCTTTCAGACTGCTGTTCCTTCATCAGATGGGTGTGGAATATAAGATTGTAAAACACAGAATTTATAGCCAAAATTCTGCGTCATTTGATTGGGATTATAACCCGGTGTTGTGCAATTTTAAACTTTGTACACCCCAAACCAACAACGGCATCTCCAAATTATAAATGTTGTTACATACTTACAAAAGCCATGCTTGTAAGGAGGACGTCTTGTTTTATTTTCTCTGCAGTCAGGAAGCCACAGTTGGAGAAGGCATAAAAGCTTTACCCAAGAGTAAAAGAGAAAAGAAGAGAAAAGAGAAAAGAAGAGAAAAGAAAAAGAGAAAAGAAGAGAGAAAAGAAGAGAAAAGAGAAAAGAGAAAAGAGAAAAGATAAGAAGAGAAAAGAAGGGAAAAGAGAAAAGAGAAAAGAGAAAAGAAGAGAAAAGAGAAAAGAGAAAAGAAGAGAAAAGAGAAAAGAAGAGAAAAGAAGGGAAAAGAGAAAAGAGAAAAGGGAAAAGAAGAGAAACGATAAAAGAGAAAAGAAGAGAAAAGAAAAAAGAGAAAAGTGAAAAGAAGAGAAAAGAGAAAAGAGAAACGAAGAGAAAAGAAAAAAGAGAAAAGTAGAGACAAGAGAAAACAGGAGAAAATAGAAAAGAAGAGAAAAGAAAAAAGAGAAATGAGAAATGAGAAAGGAAGAGAAAAGAGAAAATAAGAGAAAAGAGAAAAGAGAAAGGAAGAGAAAAGAAAAGAGAAAACTGAAAAGAAGAGAAAAGAATAAAGAAGAGTAAAGAGAAAGGAAGAGAAAAGGGAAAAGAGAAAAGAGAAAAGAAGAGAAAAGTGAAAAGAGAAAAGAAGAGAAAAGAGATAAGAAGAGCAAAGAAGACAATAGAGAAAAGAGAAAAGAGAAAAGAAGAGAAAAGAAAAGAGAAAAGTGAAAAGAAGAGAGAAGGGAGAGGACAAAAGAGGAACGAAGCGAAAAGAGAAAAGAGAAAAGAAGAGAAAAGAGAAAAGATGAGAAAAGAAGAGAAAAGAAAACAAAAAAGAGAAAAGAGAAAAGAAGAGAAAAGAAAAGAGAAAAGTGAAAAGAAGAGAGAAGAGAGAGGAGAAAAGAGAAACGAAGCGAAAAGAGAAAAGAGAAAAGACAAGAAAAGTGAAAAGAAGAGAAAAGAAGAGAAAAGAGAAAAGAAAAGAAGAGAAAAGAAGGGAAAAGAGAAAAGAGAAAAGGGAAAAGAAGAGAAAAGATGAGAATAGAAGAGCAAAGAAAACAAAAAAGAGAAAAGATAAAAGAAGAGAATAGAAGGGAAAAGAGAAAAGTAGAGAAAAGAAGTGAAAAGAGAAAATAGAAAATGAGAGAAAAGAGAAAAGAGAAAAGAATACAAAAGAGAAAAGAGAAAAGAGAAAAGAAGTGAAAAGAGAAATGAAAAGAAAACGAGAAGAGAAATGAGAAAAAAGGAAAGAAGAGAAAAGAAAAGAGAAAAGAGAAAAGAAGAGAAAAGAGAAAACAAGAGAAAATAAGTGAAAAGAAAAGAGAAAAGAGAAAAGAAGAGAAAAGTAAAAAGAGAAAAGAAGAGAAAAAAGAAAAGAAGAGGAAAGAAGAGAAAAGAGAAAAGAATTTAAAAGAGAAATGATAAAAGAAGAGAAAGTGGAATGAGAAATGAGAAAAGAAGGGAAAAGAAGAGAAAAGAGAATAGAGAAACGAAGAGAAAAGAGAAAAGAAGAGAAAAGCGAAAAGAAGAGGAAAGAAAAAAGAGAAATGAGAAATGAGAAAGGAAGAGAAAAGAGAAAATAAGAGAAAAGAGAAAAGAGATATGAAGAGAAAAGAAAAGAGAAAACTGAAAAGAAGAGAAAAGAGTAAAGAAGAGAAAAGAGAAAGGAAGAGAAAAGGGAAAAGAGAAAAGAAGAGAAAAGAGAAAAGTGAAAAGAGAAAATAAGAGTAAAGAGATAAGAGGAGAAAACAAGACAATAGAGAAAAGAGAAAAGAGAAAAGAAGAGAAAAGAAAAGAGAAAAGTGAAAAGAAGAGAGAAGGGAGAGGACAAAAGAGGAACGAAGCGAAAAGAGAAAAGAGAAAAGAAGAGAAAAGAGAAAAGATGAGAAAAGAAGAGAAAAGAAAACAAAAAAGAGAAAAGAGAAAAGAAGAGAAAAGAAAAGAGAAAAGTGAAAAGAGAAAAGAAGAGAAAAGAGATAAGAAGAGCAAAGAAGACAATAGAGAAAAGAGAAAAGAGAAAAGAAGAGAAAAGAAAAGAGAAAAGTGAAAAGAAGAGAGAAGGGAGAGGACAAAAGAGGAACGAAGCGAAAAGAGAAAAGAGAAAAGAAGAGAAAAGAGAAAAGATGAGAAAAGAAGAGAAAAGAAAACAAAAAAGAGAAAAGAGAAAAGAAGAGAAAAGAAAAGAGAAAAGTGAAAAGAAGAGAGAAGAGAGAGGAGAAAAGAGAAACGAAGCGAAAAGAGAAAAGAGAAAAGACAAGAAAAGTGAAAAGAAGAGAAAAGAAGAGAAAAGAGAAAAGAAAAGAAGAGAAAAGAAGGGAAAAGAGAAAAGAGAAAAGGGAAAAGAAGAGAAAAGATGAGAATAGAAGAGCAAAGAAAACAAAAAAGAGAAAAGATAAAAGAAGAGAATAGAAGGGAAAAGAGAAAAGTAGAGAAAAGAAGTGAAAAGAGAAAATAGAAAATGAGAGAAAAGAGAAAAGAGAAAAGAATACAAAAGAGAAAAGAGAAAAGAGAAAAGAAGTGAAAAGAGAAATGAAGAGAAAACGAGAAGAGAAATGAGAAAAAAGGAAAGAAGAGAAAAGAAAAGAGAAAAGAGAAAAGAAGAGAAAAGAGAAAACAAGAGAAAATAAGTGAAAAGAAAAGAGAAAAGAGAAAAGAAGAGAAAAGTAAAAAGAGAAAAGAAGAGAAAAAAGAAAAGAAGAGGAAAGAAGAGAAAAGAGAAAAGAATTTAAAAGAGAAATGATAAAAGAAGAGAAAGTGGAATGAGAAATGAGAAAAGAAGGGAAAAGAAGAGAAAAGAGAATAGAGAAACGAAGAGAAAAGAGAAAAGAAGAGAAAAGCGAAAAGAAGAGGAAAGAAAAAAGAGAAATGAGAAATGAGAAAGGAAGAGAAAAGAGAAAATAAGAGAAAAGAGAAAAGAGATATGAAGAGAAAAGAAAAGAGAAAACTGAAAAGAAGAGAAAAGAGTAAAGAAGAGAAAAGAGAAAGGAAGAGAAAAGGGAAAAGAGAAAAGAAGAGAAAAGAGAAAAGTGAAAAGAGAAAATAAGAGTAAAGAGATAAGAGGAGAAAACAAGACAATAGAGAAAAGAGAAAAGAGAAAAGAAGAGAAAAGAAAAGAGAAAAGAATACAAAAGAGAAAAGAAGTGAAAAGAAAAGAGAAAAGAGAAAAGAAGAGAAAAGTAAAAAGAGAAAAGAAGAGAAAAAAGAAAAGAAGAGAAAAAAGAAAAGCGAAAAGAAGAGAAAAGAGAATAGAATTTAAAAGAGGAACGATAAAAGAAGAGAAAAGTGGAATGAGAAATGAGAAAAGAAGGGAAAAGAGGAGAAAAGAGAATAGAGAAACGAAGAGAAAAGAGAAAAGAAGAGAAAAGTAGAGAAAAGAGAAAAGAGAAAACAAGAGAAAAGCGAAAAGAAGAGGAAAGAAAAAAGAGAAATGAGAAATGAGAAAGGAAGAGAAAAGAGAAAATAAGAGAAAAGAGAAAAGAGATATGAAGAGAAAAGAAAAGAGAAAACTGAAAAGAAGAGAAAAGAGTAAAGAAGAGAAAAGAGAAAGGAAGAGAAAAGGGAAAAGAGAAAAGAAGAGAAAAGAGAAAAGTGAAAAGAGAAAATAAGAGTAAAGAGATAAGAGGAGAAAACAAGACAATAGAGAAAAGAGAAAAGAGAAAAGAAAAGAAAAGAAAAGAGAAAAGAATACAAAAGAGAAAAGAAGTGAAAAGAAAAGAGAAAAGAGAAAAGAAGAGAAAAGTAAAAAGAGAAAAGAAGAGAAAAAAGAAAAGAAGAGAACAAAGAAAAGCGAAAAGAAGAGAAAAGAGAATAGAATTTAAAAGAGGAACGATAAAAGAAGAGAAAAGTGGAATGAGAAATGAGAAAAGAAGGGAAAAGAAGAGAAAAGAGTAAAGAAGAGAAAACAAAAAAGAAAAGAAGAGAAAAAATAAAAGAAGAGAAAAGAAGAGAAAAAAGAAAAGCGAAAAGAAGAGAAAAGAGAAAAGAATTTAAAAGAGAAACGATAAAAGAGAGAAAAGTGGAATGAGAAATGAGAAAAGAAGGGAAAAGAAGAGAAAAAAGAAAAGAAGAGAAAAGAAAAGAGAAAAGAGAAAAGAAGAGAAAAGAGAAAACAAGAGAAAAGAGAAAAGAAGTGAAAAGAAAAGAGAAAAGAGAAAAGAAGAGAAAAGTAAAAAGAGAAAAGAAGAGAAAAAAGAAAAGAGGAAAGAAGAGAAAAAAGAAAAGAGAAAAGAAGAGAAAAGAGAAAAGAATTTAAAAGAGAAACGATAAAAGAAGAGAAAAGTGGAATGAGAAATGAGAAAAGAAGAGAAAAGAAAAAAGAAAAGAAGAGAAAAAATAAAAGAAGAGAAAAGAAGAGAAAAATGAAAAGCGAAAAGAAGAGAAAAGAAAAAAGAAAAGAAGAGAAAAAATAAAAGAAGAGAAAAGTAGAGAAAAATGAAAAGCGAAAAGAAGAGAAAAGAGAAAAGAATTTAAAAGAGAAACGATAAAAGAGAGAAAAGTGGAATGAGAAATGAGAAAAGAAGGGAAAAGAAGAGAAAAAAGAAAAGAAGAGAAAAGAAAAGAGAAAAGAGAAAAGAAGAGAAAAGAGAAAACAAGAGAAAATAGAAAAGAAGAGAAAAGAAAAAAGAGAAAAGAGAAATGAGAAAGGAAGAGAAAAGAGAAAATAAGAGAAAAGAGAGAAGAGAAAGGAAGAGAAAAGAAAAGAGAAAACTGAAAAGAAGAGAAAAGAATAAAGAAGAGTAAAGAGAAAGGAAGAGAAAAGGGAAAAGAGAAAAGAGAAAAGAAGAGAAAAGTGAAAAGAGAAAAGAAGAGAAAAGAGATAAGAAGAGCAAAGAAGACAATAGAGAAAAGAGAAAAGAGAAAAGAAGAGAAAAGAAAAGAGAAAAGTGAAAAGAAGAGAGAAGGGAGAGGACAAAAGAGGAACGAAGTGAAAAGAGAAAAGAGAAAAGAAGAGAAAAGTGAAAAGAGAAAAGAAGAGAAAAGAGATAAGAAGAGCAAAGAAGACAATAGAGAAAAGAGAAAAGAGAAAAGAAGAGAAAAGAAAAGAGAAAAGTGAAAAGAAGAGAGAAGGGAGAGGACAAAAGAGGAACGAAGTGAAAAGAGAAAAGAGAAAAGAAGAGAAAAGAGAAAAGATGAGAAAAGAAGAGAAAAGAAAACAAAAAAGAGAAAAGAGAAAAGAAGAGAAAAGAAAAGAGAAAAGTGAAAAGAAGAGAGAAGAGAGAGGAGAAAAGAGAAACGAAGCGAAAAGAGAAAAGAGAAAAGACAAGAAAAGTGAAAGGAAGAGAAAAGAAGAGAAAAGAGAAAAGAAAAGAAGAGAAAAGAAGGGAAAAGAGAAAAGAGAAAAGGGAAAAGAAGAGAAAAGATGAGAATAGAAGAGCAAAGAAAACAAAAAAGAGAAAAGATAAAAGAAGAGAATAGAAGGGAAAAGAGAAAAGTAGAGAAAAGAAGTGAAAAGAGAAAATAGAAAATGAGAGAAAAGAGAAAAGAGAAAAGAATACAAAAGAGAAAAGAGAAAAGAGAAAAGAAGTGAAAAGAGAAATGAAGAGAAAACGAGAAGAGAAATGAGAAAAAAGGAAAGAAGAGAAAAGAAAAGAGAAAAGAGAAAAGAAGAGAAAAGAGAAAACAAGAGAAAATAAGTGAAAAGAAAAGAGAAAAGAGAAAAGAAGAGAAAAGTAAAAAGAGAAAAGAAGAGAAAAAAGAAAAGAAGAGGAAAGAAGAGAAAAGAGAAAAGAATTTAAAAGAGAAATGATAAAAGAAGAGAAAGTGGAATGAGAAATGAGAAAAGAAGGGAAAAGAAGAGAAAAGAGAATAGAGAAACGAAGAGAAAAGAGAAAAGAAGAGAAAAGCGAAAAGAAGAGGAAAGAAAAAAGAGAAATGAGAAATGAGAAAGGAAGAGAAAAGAGAAAATAAGAGAAAAGAGAAAAGAGATATGAAGAGAAAAGAAAAGAGAAAACTGAAAAGAAGAGAAAAGAGTAAAGAAGAGAAAAGAGAAAGGAAGAGAAAAGGGAAAAGAGAAAAGAAGAGAAAAGAGAAAAGTGAAAAGAGAAAATAAGAGTAAAGAGATAAGAGGAGAAAACAAGACAATAGAGAAAAGAGAAAAGAGAAAAGAAGAGAAAAGAAAAGAGAAAAGTGAAAAGAAGAGAGAAGGGAGAGGACAAAAGAGGAACGAAGCGAAAAGAGAAAAGAGAAAAGAAGAGAAAAGAGAAAAGATGAGAAAAGAAGAGAAAAGAAAACAAAAAAGAGAAAAGAGAAAAGAAGAGAAAAGAAAAGAGAAAAGTGAAAAGAGAAAAGAAGAGAAAAGAGATAAGAAGAGCAAAGAAGACAATAGAGAAAAGAGAAAAGAGAAAAGAAGAGAAAAGAAAAGAGAAAAGTGAAAAGAAGAGAGAAGGGAGAGGACAAAAGAGGAACGAAGCGAAAAGAGAAAAGAGAAAAGAAGAGAAAAGAGAAAAGATGAGAAAAGAAGAGAAAAGAAAACAAAAAAGAGAAAAGAGAAAAGAAGAGAAAAGAAAAGAGAAAAGTGAAAAGAAGAGAGAAGAGAGGAGAAAAGAGAAACGAAGCGAAAAGAGAAAAGAGAAAAGACAAGAAAAGTGAAAAGAAGAGAAAAGAAGAGAAAAGAGAAAAGAAAAGAAGAGAAAAGAAGGGAAAAGAGAAAAGAGAAAAGGGAAAAGAAGAGAAAAGATGAGAATAGAAGAGCATAGAAAACAAAAAAGAGAAAAGATAAAAGAAGAGAATAGAAGGGAAAAGAGAAAAGTAGAGAAAAGAAGTGAAAAGAGAAAATAGAAAATGAGAAAAAAGAGAAAAGAGAAAAGAATACAAAAGAGAAAAGAGAAAAGAGAAAAGAAGTGAAAAGAGAAATGAAGAGAAAACGAGAAGAGAAATGAGAAAAAAGGAAAGAAGAGAAAAGAAAAGAGAAAAGAGAAAAGAAGAGAAAAGAGAAAACAAGAGAAAATAAGTGAAAAGAAAAGAGAAAAGAGAAAAGAAGAGAAAAGTAAAAAGAGAAAAGAAGAGAAAAAAGAAAAGAAGAGGAAAGAAGAGAAAAGAGAAAAGAATTTAAAAGAGAAATGATAAAAGAAGAGAAAGTGGAATGAGAAATGAGAAAAGAAGGGAAAAGAAGAGAAAAGAGAATAGAGAAACGAAGAGAAAAGAGAAAAGAAGAGAAAAGCGAAAAGAAGAGGAAAGAAAAAAGAGAAATGAGAAATGAGAAAGGAAGAGAAAAGAGAAAATAAGAGAAAAGAGAAAAGAGATATGAAGAGAAAAGAAAAGAGAAAACTGAAAAGAAGAGAAAAGAGTAAAGAAGAGAAAAGAGAAAGGAAGAGAAAAGGGAAAAGAGAAAAGAAGAGAAAAGAGAAAAGTGAAAAGAGAAAATAAGAGTAAAGAGATAAGAGGAGAAAACAAGACAATAGAGAAAAGAGAAAAGAGAAAAGAAGAGAAAAGAAAAGAGAAAAGAATACAAAAGAGAAAAGAAGTGAAAAGAAAAGAGAAAAGAGAAAAGAAGAGAAAAGTAAAAAGAGAAAAGAAGAGAAAAAAGAAAAGAAGAGAAAAAAGAAAAGCGAAAAGAAGAGAAAAGAGAATAGAATTTAAAAGAGGAACGATAAAAGAAGAGAAAAGTGGAATGAGAAATGAGAAAAGAAGGGAAAAGAGGAGAAAAGAGAATAGAGAAACGAAGAGAAAAGAGAAAAGAAGAGAAAAGTAGAGAAAAGAGAAAAGAGAAAACAAGAGAAAAGCGAAAAGAAGAGGAAAGAAAAAAGAGAAATGAGAAATGAGAAAGGAAGAGAAAAGAGAAAATAAGAGAAAAGAGAAAAGAGATATGAAGAGAAAAGAAAAGAGAAAACTGAAAAGAAGAGAAAAGAGTAAAGAAGAGAAAAGAGAAAGGAAGAGAAAAGGGAAAAGAGAAAAGAAGAGAAAAGAGAAAAGTGAAAAGAGAAAATAAGAGTAAAGAGATAAGAGGAGAAAACAAGACAATAGAGAAAAGAGAAAAGAGAAAAGAAAAGAAAAGAAAAGAGAAAAGAATACAAAAGAGAAAAGAAGTGAAAAGAAAAGAGAAAAGAGAAAAGAAGAGAAAAGTAAAAAGAGAAAAGAAGAGAAAAAAGAAAAGAAGAGAACAAAGAAAAGCGAAAAGAAGAGAAAAGAGAATAGAATTTAAAAGAGGAACGATAAAAGAAGAGAAAAGTGGAATGAGAAATGAGAAAAGAAGGGAAAAGAAGAGAAAAGAGTAAAGAAGAGAAAACAAAAAAGAAAAGAAGAGAAAAAATAAAAGAAGAGAAAAGAAGAGAAAAAAGAAAAGCGAAAAGAAGAGAAAAGAGAAAAGAATTTAAAAGAGAAACGATAAAAGAGAGAAAAGTGGAATGAGAAATGAGAAAAGAAGGGAAAAGAAGAGAAAAAAGAAAAGAAGAGAAAAGAAAAGAGAAAAGAGAAAAGAAGAGAAAAGAGAAAACAAGAGAAAAGAGAAAAGAAGTGAAAAGAAAAGAGAAAAGAGAAAAGAAGAGAAAAGTAAAAAGAGAAAAGAAGAGAAAAAAGAAAAGAGGAAAGAAGAGAAAAAAGAAAAGAGAAAAGAAGAGAAAAGAGAAAAGAATTTAAAAGAGAAACGATAAAAGAAGAGAAAAGTGGAATGAGAAATGAGAAAAGAAGAGAAAAGAAAAAAGAAAAGAAGAGAAAAAATAAAAGAAGAGAAAAGAAGAGAAAAATGAAAAGCGAAAAGAAGAGAAAAGAAAAAAGAAAAGAAGAGAAAAAATAAAAGAAGAGAAAAGTAGAGAAAAATGAAAAGCGAAAAGAAGAGAAAAGAGAAAAGAATTTAAAAGAGAAACGATAAAAGAGAGAAAAGTGGAATGAGAAATGAGAAAAGAAGGGAAAAGAAGAGAAAAAAGAAAAGAAGAGAAAAGAAAAGAGAAAAGAGAAAAGAAGAGAAAAGAGAAAACAAGAGAAAATAGAAAAGAAGAGAAAAGAAAAAAGAGAAAAGAGAAATGAGAAAGGAAGAGAAAAGAGAAAATAAGAGAAAAGAGAGAAGAGAAAGGAAGAGAAAAGAAAAGAGAAAACTGAAAAGAAGAGAAAAGAATAAAGAAGAGTAAAGAGAAAGGAAGAGAAAAGGGAAAAGAGAAAAGAGAAAAGAAGAGAAAAGTGAAAAGAGAAAAGAAGAGAAAAGAGATAAGAAGAGCAAAGAAGACAATAGAGAAAAGAGAAAAGAGAAAAGAAGAGAAAAGAAAAGAGAAAAGTGAAAAGAAGAGAGAAGGGAGAGGACAAAAGAGGAACGAAGCGAAAAGAGAAAAGAGAAAAGAAGAGAAAAGAGAAAAGATGAGAAAAGAAGAGAAAAGAAAACAAAAAAGAGAAAAGAGAAAAGAAGAGAAAAGAAAAGAGAAAAGTGAAAAGAAGAGAGAAGAGAGAGGAGAAAAGAGAAACGAAGCGAAAAGAGAAAAGAGAAAAGACAAGAAAAGTGAAAGGAAGAGAAAAGAAGAGAAAAGAGAAAAGAAAAGAAGAGAAAAGAAGGGAAAAGAGAAAAGAGAAAAGGGAAAAGAAGAGAAAAGATGAGAATAGAAGAGCAAAGAAAACAAAAAAGAGAAAAGATAAAAGAAGAGAATAGAAGGGAAAAGAGAAAAGTAGAGAAAAGAAGTGAAAAGAGAAAATAGAAAATGAGAGAAAAGAGAAAAGAGAAAAGAATACAAAAGAGAAAAGAGAAAAGAGAAAAGAAGTGAAAAGAGAAATGAAGAGAAAACGAGAAGAGAAATGAGAAAAAAGGAAAGAAGAGAAAAGAAAAGAGAAAAGAGAAAAGAAGAGAAAAGAGAAAACAAGAGAAAATAAGTGAAAAGAAAAGAGAAAAGAGAAAAGAAGAGAAAAGTAAAAAGAGAAAAGAAGAGAAAAAAGAAAAGAAGAGGAAAGAAGAGAAAAGAGAAAAGAATTTAAAAGAGAAATGATAAAAGAAGAGAAAGTGGAATGAGAAATGAGAAAAGAAGGGAAAAGAAGAGAAAAGAGAATAGAGAAACGAAGAGAAAAGAGAAAAGAAGAGAAAAGCGAAAAGAAGAGGAAAGAAAAAAGAGAAATGAGAAATGAGAAAGGAAGAGAAAAGAGAAAATAAGAGAAAAGAGAAAAGAGATATGAAGAGAAAAGAAAAGAGAAAACTGAAAAGAAGAGAAAAGAGTAAAGAAGAGAAAAGAGAAAGGAAGAGAAAAGGGAAAAGAGAAAAGAAGAGAAAAGAGAAAAGTGAAAAGAGAAAATAAGAGTAAAGAGATAAGAGGAGAAAACAAGACAATAGAGAAAAGAGAAAAGAGAAAAGAAGAGAAAAGAAAAGAGAAAAGAATACAAAAGAGAAAAGAAGTGAAAAGAAAAGAGAAAAGAGAAAAGAAGAGAAAAGTAAAAAGAGAAAAGAAGAGAAAAAAGAAAAGAAGAGAAAAAAGAAAAGCGAAAAGAAGAGAAAAGAGAATAGAATTTAAAAGAGGAACGATAAAAGAAGAGAAAAGTGGAATGAGAAATGAGAAAAGAAGGGAAAAGAGGAGAAAAGAGAATAGAGAAACGAAGAGAAAAGAGAAAAGAAGAGAAAAGTAGAGAAAAGAGAAAAGAGAAAACAAGAGAAAAGCGAAAAGAAGAGGAAAGAAAAAAGAGAAATGAGAAATGAGAAAGGAAGAGAAAAGAGAAAATAAGAGAAAAGAGAAAAGAGATATGAAGAGAAAAGAAAAGAGAAAACTGAAAAGAAGAGAAAAGAGTAAAGAAGAGAAAAGAGAAAGGAAGAGAAAAGGGAAAAGAGAAAAGAAGAGAAAAGAGAAAAGTGAAAAGAGAAAATAAGAGTAAAGAGATAAGAGGAGAAAACAAGACAATAGAGAAAAGAGAAAAGAGAAAAGAAAAGAAAAGAAAAGAGAAAAGAATACAAAAGAGAAAAGAAGTGAAAAGAAAAGAGAAAAGAGAAAAGAAGAGAAAAGTAAAAAGAGAAAAGAAGAGAAAAAAGAAAAGAAGAGAACAAAGAAAAGCGAAAAGAAGAGAAAAGAGAATAGAATTTAAAAGAGGAACGATAAAAGAAGAGAAAAGTGGAATGAGAAATGAGAAAAGAAGGGAAAAGAAGAGAAAAGAGTAAAGAAGAGAAAACAAAAAAGAAAAGAAGAGAAAAAATAAAAGAAGAGAAAAGAAGAGAAAAAAGAAAAGCGAAAAGAAGAGAAAAGAGAAAAGAATTTAAAAGAGAAACGATAAAAGAGAGAAAAGTGGAATGAGAAATGAGAAAAGAAGGGAAAAGAAGAGAAAAAAGAAAAGAAGAGAAAAGAAAAGAGAAAAGAGAAAAGAAGAGAAAAGAGAAAACAAGAGAAAAGAGAAAAGAAGTGAAAAGAAAAGAGAAAAGAGAAAAGAAGAGAAAAGTAAAAAGAGAAAAGAAGAGAAAAAAGAAAAGAGGAAAGAAGAGAAAAAAGAAAAGAGAAAAGAAGAGAAAAGAGAAAAGAATTTAAAAGAGAAACGATAAAAGAAGAGAAAAGTGGAATGAGAAATGAGAAAAGAAGAGAAAAGAAAAAAGAAAAGAAGAGAAAAAATAAAAGAAGAGAAAAGAAGAGAAAAATGAAAAGCGAAAAGAAGAGAAAAGAAAAAAGAAAAGAAGAGAAAAAATAAAAGAAGAGAAAAGTAGAGAAAAATGAAAAGCGAAAAGAAGAGAAAAGAGAAAAGAATTTAAAAGAGAAACGATAAAAGAGAGAAAAGTGGAATGAGAAATGAGAAAAGAAGGGAAAAGAAGAGAAAAAAGAAAAGAAGAGAAAAGAAAAGAGAAAAGAGAAAAGAAGAGAAAAGAGAAAACAAGAGAAAATAGAAAAGAAGAGAAAAGAAAAAAGAGAAAAGAGAAATGAGAAAGGAAGAGAAAAGAGAAAATAAGAGAAAAGAGAGAAGAGAAAGGAAGAGAAAAGAAAAGAGAAAACTGAAAAGAAGAGAAAAGAATAAAGAAGAGTAAAGAGAAAGGAAGAGAAAAGGGAAAAGAGAAAAGAGAAAAGAAGAGAAAAGTGAAAAGAGAAAAGAAGAGAAAAGAGATAAGAAGAGCAAAGAAGACAATAGAGAAAAGAGAAAAGAGAAAAGAAGAGAAAAGAAAAGAGAAAAGTGAAAAGAAGAGAGAAGGGAGAGGACAAAAGAGGAACGAAGCGAAAAGAGAAAAGAGAAAAGAAGAGAAAAGAGAAAAGATGAGAAAAGAAGAGAAAAGAAAACAAAAAAGAGAAAAGAGAAAAGAAGAGAAAAGAAAAGAGAAAAGTGAAAAGAAGAGAGAAGAGAGAGGAGAAAAGAGAAACGAAGCGAAAAGAGAAAAGAGAAAAGACAAGAAAAGTGAAAGGAAGAGAAAAGAAGAGAAAAGAGAAAAGAAAAGAAGAGAAAAGAAGGGAAAAGAGAAAAGAGAAAAGGGAAAAGAAGAGAAAAGATGAGAATAGAAGAGCAAAGAAAACAAAAAAGAGAAAAGATAAAAGAAGAGAATAGAAGGGAAAAGAGAAAAGTAGAGAAAAGAAGTGAAAAGAGAAAATAGAAAATGAGAGAAAAGAGAAAAGAGAAAAGAATACAAAAGAGAAAAGAGAAAAGAGAAAAGAAGTGAAAAGAGAAATGAAGAGAAAACGAGAAGAGAAATGAGAAAAAAGGAAAGAAGAGAAAAGAAAAGAGAAAAGAGAAAAGAAGAGAAAAGAGAAAACAAGAGAAAATAAGTGAAAAGAAAAGAGAAAAGAGAAAAGAAGAGAAAAGTAAAAAGAGAAAAGAAGAGAAAAAAGAAAAGAAGAGGAAAGAAGAGAAAAGAGAAAAGAATTTAAAAGAGAAATGATAAAAGAAGAGAAAGTGGAATGAGAAATGAGAAAAGAAGGGAAAAGAAGAGAAAAGAGAATAGAGAAACGAAGAGAAAAGAGAAAAGAAGAGAAAAGCGAAAAGAAGAGGAAAGAAAAAAGAGAAATGAGAAATGAGAAAGGAAGAGAAAAGAGAAAATAAGAGAAAAGAGAAAAGAGATATGAAGAGAAAAGAAAAGAGAAAACTGAAAAGAAGAGAAAAGAGTAAAGAAGAGAAAAGAGAAAGGAAGAGAAAAGGGAAAAGAGAAAAGAAGAGAAAAGAGAAAAGTGAAAAGAGAAAATAAGAGTAAAGAGATAAGAGGAGAAAACAAGACAATAGAGAAAAGAGAAAAGAGAAAAGAAGAGAAAAGAAAAGAGAAAAGAATACAAAAGAGAAAAGAAGTGAAAAGAAAAGAGAAAAGAGAAAAGAAGAGAAAAGTAAAAAGAGAAAAGAAGAGAAAAAAGAAAAGAAGAGAAAAAAGAAAAGCGAAAAGAAGAGAAAAGAGAATAGAATTTAAAAGAGGAACGATAAAAGAAGAGAAAAGTGGAATGAGAAATGAGAAAAGAAGGGAAAAGAGGAGAAAAGAGAATAGAGAAACGAAGAGAAAAGAGAAAAGAAGAGAAAAGTAGAGAAAAGAGAAAAGAGAAAACAAGAGAAAAGCGAAAAGAAGAGGAAAGAAAAAAGAGAAATGAGAAATGAGAAAGGAAGAGAAAAGAGAAAATAAGAGAAAAGAGAAAAGAGATATGAAGAGAAAAGAAAAGAGAAAACTGAAAAGAAGAGAAAAGAGTAAAGAAGAGAAAAGAGAAAGGAAGAGAAAAGGGAAAAGAGAAAAGAAGAGAAAAGAGAAAAGTGAAAAGAGAAAATAAGAGTAAAGAGATAAGAGGAGAAAACAAGACAATAGAGAAAAGAGAAAAGAGAAAAGAAAAGAAAAGAAAAGAGAAAAGAATACAAAAGAGAAAAGAAGTGAAAAGAAAAGAGAAAAGAGAAAAGAAGAGAAAAGTAAAAAGAGAAAAGAAGAGAAAAAAGAAAAGAAGAGAACAAAGAAAAGCGAAAAGAAGAGAAAAGAGAATAGAATTTAAAAGAGGAACGATAAAAGAAGAGAAAAGTGGAATGAGAAATGAGAAAAGAAGGGAAAAGAAGAGAAAAGAGTAAAGAAGAGAAAACAAAAAAGAAAAGAAGAGAAAAAATAAAAGAAGAGAAAAGAAGAGAAAAAAGAAAAGCGAAAAGAAGAGAAAAGAGAAAAGAATTTAAAAGAGAAACGATAAAAGAGAGAAAAGTGGAATGAGAAATGAGAAAAGAAGGGAAAAGAAGAGAAAAAAGAAAAGAAGAGAAAAGAAAAGAGAAAAGAGAAAAGAAGAGAAAAGAGAAAACAAGAGAAAAGAGAAAAGAAGTGAAAAGAAAAGAGAAAAGAGAAAAGAAGAGAAAAGTAAAAAGAGAAAAGAAGAGAAAAAAGAAAAGAGGAAAGAAGAGAAAAAAGAAAAGAGAAAAGAAGAGAAAAGAGAAAAGAATTTAAAAGAGAAACGATAAAAGAAGAGAAAAGTGGAATGAGAAATGAGAAAAGAAGAGAAAAGA
Organism: Chiloscyllium punctatum; assembly: GCF_047496795.1. NCBI lineage: Eukaryota > Metazoa > Chordata > Chondrichthyes > Orectolobiformes > Hemiscylliidae > Chiloscyllium > Chiloscyllium punctatum. The sequence continues at coordinate 1,241,644 of NC_092746.1, read as the reverse complement.
AAAAAGAAAAGAAGAGAAAAAATAAAAGAAGAGAAAAGAAGAGAAAAATGAAAAGCGAAAAGAAGAGAAAAGAAAAAAGAAAAGAAGAGAAAAAATAAAAGAAGAGAAAAGTAGAGAAAAATGAAAAGCGAAAAGAAGAGAAAAGAGAAAAGAATTTAAAAGAGAAACGATAAAAGAGAGAAAAGTGGAATGAGAAATGAGAAAAGAAGGGAAAAGAAGAGAAAAAAGAAAAGAAGAGAAAAGAAAAGAGAAAAGAGAAAAGAAGAGAAAAGAGAAAACAAGAGAAAATAGAAAAGAAGAGAAAAGAAAAAAGAGAAAAGAGAAATGAGAAAGGAAGAGAAAAGAGAAAATAAGAGAAAAGAGAGAAGAGAAAGGAAGAGAAAAGAAAAGAGAAAACTGAAAAGAAGAGAAAAGAATAAAGAAGAGTAAAGAGAAAGGAAGAGAAAAGGGAAAAGAGAAAAGAGAAAAGAAGAGAAAAGTGAAAAGAGAAAAGAAGAGAAAAGAGATAAGAAGAGCAAAGAAGACAATAGAGAAAAGAGAAAAGAGAAAAGAAGAGAAAAGAAAAGAGAAAAGTGAAAAGAAGAGAGAAGGGAGAGGACAAAAGAGGAACGAAGCGAAAAGAGAAAAGAGAAAAGAAGAGAAAAGAGAAAAGATGAGAAAAGAAGAGAAAAGAAAACAAAAAAGAGAAAAGAGAAAAGAAGAGAAAAGAAAAGAGAAAAGTGAAAAGAAGAGAGAAGAGAGAGGAGAAAAGAGAAACGAAGCGAAAAGAGAAAAGAGAAAAGACAAGAAAAGTGAAAGGAAGAGAAAAGAAGAGAAAAGAGAAAAGAAAAGAAGAGAAAAGAAGGGAAAAGAGAAAAGAGAAAAGGGAAAAGAAGAGAAAAGATGAGAATAGAAGAGCAAAGAAAACAAAAAAGAGAAAAGATAAAAGAAGAGAATAGAAGGGAAAAGAGAAAAGTAGAGAAAAGAAGTGAAAAGAGAAAATAGAAAATGAGAGAAAAGAGAAAAGAGAAAAGAATACAAAAGAGAAAAGAGAAAAGAGAAAAGAAGTGAAAAGAGAAATGAAGAGAAAACGAGAAGAGAAATGAGAAAAAAGGAAAGAAGAGAAAAGAAAAGAGAAAAGAGAAAAGAAGAGAAAAGAGAAAACAAGAGAAAATAAGTGAAAAGAAAAGAGAAAAGAGAAAAGAAGAGAAAAGTAAAAAGAGAAAAGAAGAGAAAAAAGAAAAGAAGAGGAAAGAAGAGAAAAGAGAAAAGAATTTAAAAGAGAAATGATAAAAGAAGAGAAAGTGGAATGAGAAATGAGAAAAGAAGGGAAAAGAAGAGAAAAGAGAATAGAGAAACGAAGAGAAAAGAGAAAAGAAGAGAAAAGCGAAAAGAAGAGGAAAGAAAAAAGAGAAATGAGAAATGAGAAAGGAAGAGAAAAGAGAAAATAAGAGAAAAGAGAAAAGAGATATGAAGAGAAAAGAAAAGAGAAAACTGAAAAGAAGAGAAAAGAGTAAAGAAGAGAAAAGAGAAAGGAAGAGAAAAGGGAAAAGAGAAAAGAAGAGAAAAGAGAAAAGTGAAAAGAGAAAATAAGAGTAAAGAGATAAGAGGAGAAAACAAGACAATAGAGAAAAGAGAAAAGAGAAAAGAAGAGAAAAGAAAAGAGAAAAGAATACAAAAGAGAAAAGAAGTGAAAAGAAAAGAGAAAAGAGAAAAGAAGAGAAAAGTAAAAAGAGAAAAGAAGAGAAAAAAGAAAAGAAGAGAAAAAAGAAAAGCGAAAAGAAGAGAAAAGAGAATAGAATTTAAAAGAGGAACGATAAAAGAAGAGAAAAGTGGAATGAGAAATGAGAAAAGAAGGGAAAAGAAGAGAAAAGAGTAAAGAAGAGAAAACAAAAAAGAAAAGAAGAGAAAAAATAAAAGAAGAGAAAAGAAGAGAAAAAAGAAAAGCGAAAAGAAGAGAAAAGAGAAAAGAATTTAAAAGAGAAACGATAAAAGAGAGAAAAGTGAAATGAGAAATGAGAAAAGAAGGGAAAAGAAGAGAAAAAAGAAAAGAAGAGAAAAGAAAAGAGAAAAGAGAAAAGAAGAGAAAAGAGAAAACAAGAGAAAAGAGAAAAGAAGTGAAAAGAAAAGAGAAAAGAGAAAAGAAGAGAAAAGTAAAAAGAGAAAAGAAGAGAAAAAGAAAAGAAGAGGAAAGAAGAGAAAAAAGAAAAGAGAAAAGAAGAGAAAAGAGAAAAGAATTTAAAAGAGAAACGATAAAAGAAGAGAAAAGTGGAATGAGAAATGAGAAAAGAAGAGAAAAGAAAAAAGAAAAGAAGAGAAAAAATAAAAGAAGAGAAAAGAAGAGAAAAATGAAAAGTGAAAAGAAGAGAAAAGAGAAAAGAATTTAAAAGAGAAACGATAAAAGAGAGAAAAGTGGAATGAGAAATGAGAAAAGAAGGGAAAAGAAGAGAAAAAAGAAAAGAAGAGAAAAGAAAAGAGAAAAGAGAAAAGAAGAGAAAAGAGAAAACAAGAGAAAATAGAAAAGAAGAGAAAAGAAAAAAGAGAAAAGAGAAATGAGAAAGGAAGAGAAAAGAGAAAATAAGAGAAAAGAGAGAAGAGAAAGGAAGAGAAAAGAAAAGAGAAAACTGAAAAGAAGAGAAAAGAATAAAGAAGAGTAAAGAGAAAGGAAGAGAAAAGGGAAAAGAGAAAAGAGAAAAGAAGAGAAAAGTGAAAAAAGAAAAGAAGAGAAAAGAGATAAGAAGAGCAAAGAAGACAATAGAGAAAAGAGAAAAGAGAAAAGAAGAGAAAAGAAAAGAGAAAAGTGAAAAGAAGAGAGAAGGGAGAGGGCAAAAGAGGAACGAAGCGAAAAGAGAAAAGAGAAAAGAAGAGAAAAGAGAAAAGATGAGAAAAGAAGAGAAAAGAAAACAAAAAAGAGAAAAGAGAAAAGAAGAGAAATGAGAAAAGTGTAAAGAGAAAAAAAGAGAACAGAGAAAAGAAGAGAAAAGAAGAGAAAAGAAAAGAGAAAAGTGAAAAGAAGAGAGAAGAGAGAGGAGAAAAGAGAAACGAAGCGAAAAGAGAAAAGACAAGAAAAGTGAAAAGAAGAGAAAAGAAGAGAAAAGAGAAAAGAAAAGAAGAGAAAAGAAGGGAAAAGAGAAAAGAGAAAAGGGAAAAGAAGAGAAAAGGTGACAATAGAAGAGCAAAGAAAACAAAAAGGAGAAAAGATAAAAGAAGAGAATAGAAGGGAAAAGAAAAAAGTAGAGAAAAGAAGTGAAAAGAGAAAATAGAAAATGAGAGAAAAGAGAAAAGAGAAAAGAATACAAAAGAGAAAAGAGAAAAGAATACAAAAGAGAAAAGAGAAAAGAAGTGAAAAGAGAAATGAAAAGAAAACGAGAAGAGAAATGAGAAAAAAGGAAAGAAGAGAAAAGAAAAGAGAAAAGAGAAAAGAAGAGAAAAGAGAAAACAAGAGAAATGAGAAAAGAAGGGAAAAGAAGAGAAAAAAGAAAAGAAGAGAAAAGAAAAGAGAAAAGAGAAAAGAAGAGAAAAGAGAAAACAAGAGAAAATAGAAAAGAAGAGAAAAGAAAAAAGAGAAAAGAGAAATGAGAAAGGAAGAGAAAAGAGAAAATAAGAGAAAAGAGAGAAGAGAAAGGAAGAGAAAAGAAAAGAGAAAACTGAAAAGAAGAGAAAAGAATAAAGAAGAGTAAAGAGAAAGGAAGAGAAAAGGGAAAAGAGAAAAGAGAAAAGAAGAGAAAAGTGAAAAGAGAAAAGAAGAGAAAAGAGATAAGAAGAGCAAAGAAGACAATAGAGAAAATAGAAAAGAGAAAAGAAGAGAAAAGAAAAGAGAAAAGTGAAAAGAAGAGAGAAGGGAGAGGACAAAAGAGGAACGAAGCGAAAAGAGAAAAGAGAAAAGAAGAGAAAAGAGAAAAGATGAGAAAAGAAGAGAAAAGAAAACAAAAAAGAGAAAAGAGAAAAGAAGAGAAAAGAAAAGAGAAAAGTGAAAAGAAGAGAGAAGAGAGAGGAGAAAAGAGAAACGAAGCGAAAAGAGAAAAGAGAAAAGACAAGAAAAGTGAAAGGAAGAGAAAAGAAGAGAAAAGAGAAAAGAAAAGAAGAGAAAAGAAGGGAAAAGAGAAAAGAGAAAAGGGAAAAGAAGAGAAAAGATGAGAATAGAAGAGCAAAGAAAACAAAAAAGAGAAAAGATAAAAGAAGAGAATAGAAGGGAAAAGAGAAAAGTAGAGAAAAGAAGTGAAAAGAGAAAATAGAAAATGAGAGAAAAGAGAAAAGAGAAAAGAATACAAAAGAGAAAAGAGAAAAGAGAAAAGAAGTGAAAAGAGAAATGAAGAGAAAACGAGAAGAGAAATGAGAAAAAAGGAAAGAAGAGAAAAGAAAAGAGAAAAGAGAAAAGAAGAGAAAAGAGAAAACAAGAGAAAAGAGAAAAGAAGTGAAAAGAAAAGAGAAAAGAGAAAAGAAGAGAAAAGTAAAAAGAGAAAAGAAGAGAAAAAAGAAAAGAAGAGAAAAAAGAAAAGCGAAAAGAAGAGAAAAGAGAATAGAATTTAAAAGAGGAACGATAAAAGAAGAGAAAAGTGGAATGAGAAATGAGAAAAGAAGGGAAAAGAAGAGAAAAGAGTAAAGAAGAGAAAACAAAAAAGAAAAGAAGAGAAAAAATAAAAGAAGAGAAAAGAAGAGAAAAAAGAAAAGCGAAAAGAAGAGAAAAGAGAAAAGAATTTAAAAGAGAAACGATAAAAGAGAGAAAAGTGAAATGAGAAATGAGAAAAGAAGGGAAAAGAAGAGAAAAAAGAAAAGAAGAGAAAAGAAAAGAGAAAAGAGAAAAGAAGAGAAAAGAGAAAACAAGAGAAAAGAGAAAAGAAGTGAAAAGAAAAGAGAAAAGAGAAAAGAAGAGAAAAGTAAAAAGAGAAAAGAAGAGAAAAAGAAAAGAAGAGGAAAGAAGAGAAAAAAGAAAAGAAAAAAAAAAAGAAAAGAGAAAAGAATTTAAAAGAGAAACGATAAAAGAAGAGAAAAGTGGAATGAGAAATGAGAAAAGAAGAGAAAAGAAAAAAGAAAAGAAGAGAAAAAATAAAAGAAGAGAAAAGAAGAGAAAAATGAAAAGTGAAAAGAAGAGAAAAGAGAAAAGAATTTAAAAGAGAAACGATAAAAGAGAGAAAAGTGGAATGAGAAATGTGAAAAGAAGGGAAAAGAAGAGAAAAAAGAAAAGAAGAGAAAAGAAAAGAGAAAAGAGAAAAGAAGAGAAAAGAGAAAACAAGAGAAAATAGAAAAGAAGAGAAAAGAAAAAAGAGAAAAGAGAAATGAGAAAGGAAGAGAAAAGAGAAAATAAGAGAAAAGAGAGAAGAGAAAGGAAGAGAAAAGAAAAGAGAAAACTGAAAAGAAGAGAAAAGAATAAAGAAGAGTAAAGAGAAAGGAAGAGAAAAGGGAAAAGAGAAAAGAGAAAAGAAGAGAAAAGTGAAAAAAGAAAAGAAGAGAAAAGAGATAAGAAGAGCAAAGAAGACAATAGAGAAAAGAGAAAAGAGAAAAGAAGAGAAAAGAAAAGAGAAAAGTGAAAAGAAGAGAGAAGGGAGAGGGCAAAAGAGGAACGAAGCGAAAAGAGAAAAGAGAAAAGAAGAGAAAAGAGAAAAGATGAGAAAAGAAGAGAAAAGAAAACAAAAAAGAGAAAAGAGAAAAGAAGAGAAATGAGAAAAGTGTAAAGAGAAAAAAAGAGAACAGAGAAAAGAAGAGAAAAGAAGAGAAAAGAAAAGAGAAAAGTGAAAAGAAGAGAGAAGAGAGAGGAGAAAAGAGAAACGAAGCGAAAAGAGAAAAGACAAGAAAAGTGAAAAGAAGAGAAAAGAAGAGAAAAGAGAAAAGAAAAGAAGAGAAAAGAAGGGAAAAGAGAAAAGAGAAAAGGGAAAAGAAGAGAAAAGGTGACAATAGAAGAGCAAAGAAAACAAAAAGGAGAAAAGATAAAAGAAGAGAATAGAAGGGAAAAGAAAAAAGTAGAGAAAAGAAGTGAAAAGAGAAAATAGAAAATGAGAGAAAAGAGAAAAGAGAAAAGAATACAAAAGAGAAAAGAGAAAAGAATACAAAAGAGAAAAGAGAAAAGAGAAAAGAAGTGAAAAGAGAAATGAAAAGAAAACGAGAAGAGAAATGAGAAAAAAGGAAAGAAGAGAAAAGAAAAGAGAAAAGAGAAAAGAAGAGAAAAGAGAAAACAAGAGAAATGAGAAAAGAAGGGAAAAGAAGAGAAAAAAGAAAAGAAGAGAAAAGAAAAGAGAAAAGAGAAAAGAAGAGAAAAGAGAAAACAAGAGAAAATAGAAAAGAAGAGAAAAGAAAAAAGAGAAAAGAGAAATGAGAAAGGAAGAGAAAAGAGAAAATAAGAGAAAAGAGAGAAGAGAAAGGAAGAGAAAAGAAAAGAGAAAACTGAAAAGAAGAGAAAAGAATAAAGAAGAGTAAAGAGAAAGGAAGAGAAAAGGGAAAAGAGAAAAGAGAAAAGAAGAGAAAAGTGAAAAGAGAAAAGAAGAGAAAAGAGATAAGAAGAGCAAAGAAGACAAAAGAGAAAATATAAAAGAGAAAAGAAGAGAAAAGAAAAGAGAAAAGTGAAAAGAAGAGAGAAGGGAGAGGACAAAAGAGGAACGAAGCGAAAAGAGAAAAGAGAAAAGAAGAGAAAAGAGAAAAGATGAGAAAAGAAGAGAAAAGAAAACAAAAAAGAGAAAAGAGAAAAGAAGAGAAAAGAAAAGAGAAAAGTGAAAAGAAGAGAGAAGAGAGAGGAGAAAAGAGAAACGAAGCGAAAAGAGAAAAGAGAAAAGACAAGAAAAGTGAAAGGAAGAGAAAAGAAGAGAAAAGAGAAAAGAAAAGAAGAGAAAAGAAGGGAAAAGAGAAAAGAGAAAAGGGAAAAGAAGAGAAAAGATGAGAATAGAAGAGCAAAGAAAACAAAAAAGAGAAAAGATAAAAGAAGAGAATAGAAGGGAAAAGAGAAAAGTAGAGAAAAGAAGTGAAAAGAGAAAATAGAAAATGAGAGAAAAGAGAAAAGAGAAAAGAATACAAAAGAGAAAAGAGAAAAGAGAAAAGAAGTGAAAAGAGAAATGAAGAGAAAACGAGAAGAGAAATGAGAAAAAAGGAAAGAAGAGAAAAGAAAAGAGAAAAGAGAAAAGAAGAGAAAAGAGAAAACAAGAGAAAAGAGAAAAGAAGTGAAAAGAAAAGAGAAAAGAGAAAAGAAGAGAAAAGTAAAAAGAGAAAAGAAGAGAAAAAAAGAAAAGAAGAGGAAAGAAGAGAAAAGAGAAAAGAATTTAAAAGAGAAATGATAAAAGAAGAGAAAGTGGAATGAGAAATGAGAAAAGAAGGGAAAAGAAGAGAAAAGAGAATAGAGAAACGAAGAGAAAAGAGAAAAGAAGAGAAAAGTAGAGAAAAGAGAAAAGAGAAAACAAGAGAAAAGCGAAAAGAAGAGGAAAGAAAAAAGAGAAATGAGAAATGAGAAAGGAAGAGAAAAGAGAAAATAAGAGAAAAGAGAAAAGAGATATGAAGAGAAAAGAAAAGAGAAAACTGAAAAGAAGAGAAAAGAGTAAAGAAGAGAAAAGAGAAAGGAAGAGAAAAGGGAAAAGAGAAAAGAAGAGAAAAGAGAAAAGTGAAAAGAGAAAATAAGAGTAAAGAGATAAGAGGAGAAAACAAGACAATAGAGAAAAGAGAAAAGAGAAAAGAAGAGAAAAGAAAAGAGAAAAGAATACAAAAGAGAAAAGAAGTGAAAAGAAAAGAGAAAAGAGAAAAGAAGAGAAAAGTAAAAAGAGAAAAGAAGAGAAAAAAGAAAAGAAGAGAAAAAAGAAAAGCGAAAAGAAGAGAAAAGAGAATAGAATTTAAAAGAGGAACGATAAAAGAAGAGAAAAGTGGAATGAGAAATGAGAAAAGAAGGGAAAAGAGGAGAAAAGAGAATAGAGAAACGAAGAGAAAAGAGAAAAGAGAAAACAAGAGAAAAGCGAAAAGAAGAGGAAAGAAATAAGAGAAATGAGAAATGAGAAAGGAAGAGAAAAGAGAAAATAAGAGAAAAGAGAAAAGAGATATGAAGAGAAAAGAAAAGAGAAAACTGAAAAGAAGAGAAAAGAGTAAAGAAGAGAAAAGAGAAAGGAAGAGAAAAGGGAAAAGAGAAAAGAAGAGAAAAGAGAAAAGTGAAAAGAGAAAATAAGAGTAAAGAGATAAGAGGAGAAAACAAGACAATAGAGAAAAGAGAAAAGAGAAAAGAAAAGAAAAGAGAAAAGAATACAAAAGAGAAAAGAAGTGAAAAGAAAAGAGAAAAGAGAAAAGAAGAGAAAAGTAAAAAGAGAAAAGAAGAGAAAAAAGAAAAGAAGAGAACAAAGAAAAGCGAAAAGAAGAGAAAAGAGAAAAGAATTTAAAAGAGAAACGATAAAAGAAGAGAAAAGTGGAATGAGAAATGAGAAAAGAAGAGAAAAGAAAAAAGAAAAGAAGAGAAAAAATAAAAGAAGAGAAAAGAAGAGAAAAATGAAAAGCGAAAAGAAGAGAAAAGAAAAAAGAAAAGAAGAGAAAAAATAAAAGAAGAGAAAAGAAGAGAAAAATGAAAAGCGAAAAGAAGAGAAAAGAGAAAAGAATTTAAAAGAGAAACGATAAAAGAGAGAAAAGTGGAATGAGAAATGAGAAAAGAAGGGAAAAGAAGAGAAAAAAGAAAAGAAGAGAAAAGAAAAGAGAAAAGAGAAAAGAAGAGAAAAGAGAAAACAAGAGAAAATAGAAAAGAAGAGAAAAGAAAAAAGAGAAAAGAGAAATGAGAAAGGAAGAGAAAAGAGAAAATAAGAGAAAAGAGAGAAGAGAAAGGAAGAGAAAAGAAAAGAGAAAACTGAAAAGAAGAGAAAAGAATAAAGAAGAGTAAAGAGAAAGGAAGAGAAAAGGGAAAAGAGAAAAGAGAAAAGAAGAGAAAAGTGAAAAGAGAAAAGAAGAGAAAAGAGATAAGAAGAGCAAAGAAGACAAAAGAGAAAATATAAAAGAGAAAAGAAGAGAAAAGAAAAGAGAAAAGTGAAAAGAAGAGAGAAGGGAGAGGACAAAAGAGGAACGAAGCGAAAAGAGAAAAGAGAAAAGAAGAGAAAAGAGAAAAGATGAGAAAAGAAGAGAAAAGAAAACAAAAAAGAGAAAAGAGAAAAGAAGAGAAAAGAAAAGAGAAAAGTGAAAAGAAGAGAGAAGAGAGAGGAGAAAAGAGAAACGAAGCGAAAAGAGAAAAGAGAAAAGACAAGAAAAGTGAAAGGAAGAGAAAAGAAGAGAAAAGAGAAAAGAAAAGAAGAGAAAAGAAGGGAAAAGAGAAAAGAGAAAAGGGAAAAGAAGAGAAAAGATGAGAATAGAAGAGCAAAGAAAACAAAAAAGAGAAAAGATAAAAGAAGAGAATAGAAGGGAAAAGAGAAAAGTAGAGAAAAGAAGTGAAAAGAGAAAATAGAAAATGAGAGAAAAGAGAAAAGAGAAAAGAATACAAAAGAGAAAAGAGAAAAGAGAAAAGAAGTGAAAAGAGAAATGAAGAGAAAACGAGAAGAGAAATGAGAAAAAAGGAAAGAAGAGAAAAGAAAAGAGAAAAGAGAAAAGAAGAGAAAAGAGAAAACAAGAGAAAATAAGTGAAAAGAAAAGAGAAAAGAGAAAAGAAGAGAAAAGTAAAAAGAGAAAAGAAGAGAAAAAAGAAAAGAAGAGGAAAGAAGAGAAAAGAGAAAAGAATTTAAAAGAGAAATGATAAAAGAAGAGAAAGTGGAATGAGAAATGAGAAAAGAAGGGAAAAGAAGAGAAAAGAGAATAGAGAAACGAAGAGAAAAGAGAAAAGAAGAGAAAAGCGAAAAGAAGAGGAAAGAAAAAAGAGAAATGAGAAATGAGAAAGGAAGAGAAAAGAGAAAATAAGAGAAAAGAGAAAAGAGATATGAAGAGAAAAGAAAAGAGAAAACTGAAAAGAAGAGAAAAGAGTAAAGAAGAGAAAAGAGAAAGGAAGAGAAAAGGGAAAAGAGAAAAGAAGAGAAAAGAGAAAAGTGAAAAGAGAAAATAAGAGTAAAGAGATAAGAGGAGAAAACAAGACAATAGAGAAAAGAGAAAAGAGAAAAGAAGAGAAAAGAAAAGAGAAAAGTGAAAAGAAGAGAGAAGGGAGAGGACAAAAGAGGAACGAAGCGAAAAGAGAAAAGAGAAAAGAAGAGAAAAGAGAAAAGATGAGAAAAGAAGAGAAAAGAAAACAAAAAAGAGAAAAGAGAAAAGAAGAGAAAAGAAAAGAGAAAAGTGAAAAGAGAAAAGAAGAGAAAAGAGATAAGAAGAGCAAAGAAGACAATAGAGAAAAGAGAAAAGAGAAAAGAAGAGAAAAGAAAAGAGAAAAGTGAAAAGAAGAGAGAAGGGAGAGGACAAAAGAGGAACGAAGCGAAAAGAGAAAAGAGAAAAGAAGAGAAAAGAGAAAAGATGAGAAAAGAAGAGAAAAGAAAACAAAAAAGAGAAAAGAGAAAAGAAGAGAAAAGAAAAGAGAAAAGTGAAAAGAAGAGAGAAGAGAGAGGAGAAAAGAGAAACGAAGCGAAAAGAGAAAAGAGAAAAGACAAGAAAAGTGAAAAGAAGAGAAAAGAAGAGAAAAGAGAAAAGAAAAGAAGAGAAAAGAAGGGAAAAGAGAAAAGAGAAAAGGGAAAAGAAGAGAAAAGATGAGAATAGAAGAGCAAAGAAAACAAAAAAGAGAAAAGATAAAAGAAGAGAATAGAAGGGAAAAGAGAAAAGTAGAGAAAAGAAGTGAAAAGAGAAAATAGAAAATGAGAGAAAAGAGAAAAGAGAAAAGAATACAAAAGAGAAAAGAGAAAAGAGAAAAGAAGTGAAAAGAGAAATGAAGAGAAAACGAGAAGAGAAATGAGAAAAAAGGAAAGAAGAGAAAAGAAAAGAGAAAAGAGAAAAGAAGAGAAAAGAGAAAACAAGAGAAAATAAGTGAAAAGAAAAGAGAAAAGAGAAAAGAAGAGAAAAGTAAAAAGAGAAAAGAAGAGAAAAAAGAAAAGAAGAGGAAAGAAGAGAAAAGAGAAAAGAATTTAAAAGAGAAATGATAAAAGAAGAGAAAGTGGAATGAGAAATGAGAAAAGAAGGGAAAAGAAGAGAAAAGAGAATAGAGAAACGAAGAGAAAAGAGAAAAGAAGAGAAAAGCGAAAAGAAGAGGAAAGAAAAAAGAGAAATGAGAAATGAGAAAGGAAGAGAAAAGAGAAAATAAGAGAAAAGAGAAAAGAGATATGAAGAGAAAAGAAAAGAGAAAACTGAAAAGAAGAGAAAAGAGTAAAGAAGAGAAAAGAGAAAGGAAGAGAAAAGGGAAAAGAGAAAAGAAGAGAAAAGAGAAAAGTGAAAAGAGAAAATAAGAGTAAAGAGATAAGAGGAGAAAACAAGACAATAGAGAAAAGAGAAAAGAGAAAAGAAGAGAAAAGAAAAGAGAAAAGAATACAAAAGAGAAAAGAAGTGAAAAGAAAAGAGAAAAGAGAAAAGAAGAGAAAAGTAAAAAGAGAAAAGAAGAGAAAAAAGAAAAGAAGAGAAAAAAGAAAAGCGAAAAGAAGAGAAAAGAGAATAGAATTTAAAAGAGGAACGATAAAAGAAGAGAAAAGTGGAATGAGAAATGAGAAAAGAAGGGAAAAGAAGAGAAAAGAGTAAAGAAGAGAAAACAAAAAAGAAAAGAAGAGAAAAAATAAAAGAAGAGAAAAGAAGAGAAAAAAGAAAAGCGAAAAGAAGAGAAAAGAGAAAAGAATTTAAAAGAGAAACGATAAAAGAGAGAAAAGTGGAATGAGAAATGAGAAAAGAAGGGAAAAGAAGAGAAAAAAGAAAAGAAGAGAAAAGAAAAGAGAAAAGAGAAAAGAAGAGAAAAGAGAAAACAAGAGAAAAGAGAAAAGAAGTGAAAAGAAAAGAGAAAAGAGAAAAGAAGAGAAAAGTAAAAAGAGAAAAGAAGAGAAAAAGAAAAGAAGAGGAAAGAAGAGAAAAAAGAAAAGAGAAAAGAAGAGAAAAGAGAAAAGAATTTAAAAGAGAAACGATAAAAGAAGAGAAAAGTGGAATGAGAAATGAGAAAAGAAGAGAAAAGAAAAAAGAAAAGAAGAGAAAAAATAAAAGAAGAGAAAAGAAGAGAAAAATGAAAAGCGAAAAGAAGAGAAAAGAAAAAAGAAAAGAAGAGAAAAAATAAAAGAAGAGAAAAGAAGAGAAAAATGAAAAGTGAAAAGAAGAGAAAAGAGAAAAGAATTTAAAAGAGAAACGATAAAAGAGAGAAAAGTGGAATGAGAAATGAGAAAAGAAGGGAAAAGAAGAGAAAAAAGAAAAGAAGAGAAAAGAAAAGAGAAAAGAGAAAAGAAGAGAAAAGAGAAAACAAGAGAAAATAGAAAAGAAGAGAAAAGAAAAAAGAGAAAAGAGAAATGAGAAAGGAAGAGAAAAGAGAAAATAAGAGAAAAGAGAGAAGAGAAAGGAAGAGAAAAGAAAAGAGAAAACTGAAAAGAAGAGAAACGAATAAAGAAGAGTAAAGAGAAAGGAAGAGAAAAGGGAAAAGAGAAAAGAGAAAAGAAGAGAAAAGTGAAAAGAGAAACGAAGAGAAAAGAGATAAGAAGAGCAAAGAAGACAATAGAGAAAAGAGAAAAGAGAAAAGAAGAGAAAAGAAAAGAGAAAAGTGAAAAGAAGAGAGAAGGGAGAGGACAAAAGAGGAACGAAGCGAAAAGAGAAAAGAGAAAAGAAGAGAAAAGAGAAAAGATGAGAAAAGAAGAGAAAAGAAAACAAAAAAGAGAAAAGAGAAAAGAAGAGAAATGAGAAAAGTGTAAAGAGAAAAAAAGAGAACAGAGAAAAGAAGAGAAAAGAAGAGAAAAGAAAAGAGAAAAGTGAAAAGAAGAGAGAAGAGAGAGGAGAAAAGAGAAACGAAGCGAAAAGAGAAAAGACAAGAAAAGTGAAAAGAAGAGAAAAGAAGAGAAAAGAGAAAAGAAAAGAAGAGAAAAGAAGGGAAAAGAGAAAAGAGAAAAGGGAAAAGAAGAGAAAAGGTGAGAATAGAAGAGCAAAGAAAACAAAAAAGAGAAAAGATAAAAGAAGAGAATAGAAGGGAAAAGAGAAAAGTAGAGAAAAGAAGTGAAAAGAGAAAATAGAAAATGAGAGAAAAGAGAAAAGAATACAAAAGAGAAAAGAGAAAAGAATACAAAAGAGAAAAGAGAAAAGAGAAAAGAAGTGAAAAGAGAAATGAAAAGATTTTCGAGAAGAGAAATGAGAAAAAAGGAAAGAAGAGAAAAGAAAAGAGAAAAGAGAAAAGAAGAGAAAAGAGAAAACAAGAGAAAAGAGAAAAGAAGTGAAAAGAAAAGAGAAAAGAGAAAAGAAGAGAAAAGTAAAAAGAGAAAAGAAGAGAAAAAAGAAAAGAAGAGGAAAGAAGAGAAAAGAGAAAAGAATTTAAAAGAGAAATGATAAAAGAAGAGAAAGTGGAATGAGAAATGAGAAAAGAAGGGAAAAGAAGAGAAAAGAGAATAGAGAAAAGAAGAGAAAAGAGAAAAGAAGAGAAAAGTAGAGAAAAGAGAAAAGAGAAAAGAAGAGAAAAGCGAAAAGAAGAGGAAAGAAAAATGAGAAATGAGAAATGAGAAAGGAAGAGAAAAGAGAAAATAAGAGAAAAGAGATATGAAGAGAAAAGAAAAGAGAAAACTGAAAAGAAGAGAAAAGAGTAAAGAAGAGAAAAGAGAAAGGAAGAGAAAAGGAAAAGAGAAAAGAAGAGAAAAGAGAAAAGTGAAAAGAGAAAATAAGAGTAAAGAGATAAGAGGAGAAAACAAGACAATAGAGAAAAGAGAAAAGAGAAAAGAAGAGAACAGAGAAAAGAAGAGAAAAGAAAAGAGAAAAGTGAAAAGAAGAGAGAAGAGAGAAGATAAAAGACAAATGAAGCGAAAAGAGAAAAGAGAAAAGAAGAGAAAAGAAAAGAGAAAAGAATACAAAAGAGAAAAAAAGTGAAAAGAAAAGAGAAAAGAGAAAAGAAGAGAAAAGTAAAAAGAGAAAAGAAGAGAAAAAAGAAAAGAAGAGGAAAGAAGAGAAAAAAGAAAAGCGAAAAGAAGAGAAAAGAGAATAGAATTTAAAAGAGGAACGATAAAAGAAGAGAAAAGTGGAATGAGAAATGAGAAAAGAAGGGAAAAGAGGAGAAAAGAGAATAGAGAAATGAAGAGAAAAGAGAAAAGAAGAGAAAAGTAGAGAAAAGAGAAAAGAGAAAACAAGAGAAAAGCGAAAAGAAGAGGAAAGAAAAAAGAGAAATGAGAAATGAGAAAGGAAGAGAAAAGAGAAAATAAGAGAAAAGAGAAAAGAGATATGAAGAGAAAAGAAAAGAGAAAACTGAAAAGAAGAGAAAAGAGTAAAGAAGAGAAAAGAGAAAGGAAGAGAAAAGGGAAAAGAGAAAAGAAGAGAAAAGAGAAAAGTGAAAAGAGAAAATAAGAGTAAAGAGATAAGAGGAGAAAACAAGACAATAGAGAAAAGAGAAAAGAGAAAAGAAAAGAAAAGAAAAGAGAAAAGAATACAAAAGAGAAAAGAAGTGAAAAGAAAAGAGAAAAGAGAAAAGAAGAGAAAAGTAAAAAGAGAAAAGAAGAGAAAAAAGAAAAGAAGAGAACAAAGAAAAGCGAAAAGAAGAGAAAAGAGAATAGAATTTAAAAGAGGAACGATAAAAGAAGAGAAAAGTGGAATGAGAAATGAGAAAAGAAGGGAAAAGAAGAGAAAAGAGTAAAGAAGAGAAAACAAAAAAGAAAAGAAGAGAAAAAATAAAAGAAGAGAAAAGAAGAGAAAAAAGAAAAGCGAAAAGAAGAGAAAAGAGAAAAGAATTTAAAAGAGAAACGATAAAAGAGAGAAAAGTGGAATGAGAAATGAGAAAAGAAGGGAAAAGAAGAGAAAAAAGAAAAGAAGAGAAAAGAAAAGAGAAAAGAGAAAAGAAGAGAAAAGAGAAAACAAGAGAAAAGAGAAAAGAAGTGAAAAGAAAAGAGAAAAGAGAAAAGAAGAGAAAAGTAAAAAGAGAAAAGAAGAGAAAAAAGAAAAGAGGAAAGAAGAGAAAAAAGAAAAGAGAAAAGAAGAGAAAAGAGAAAAGAATTTAAAAGAGAAACGATAAAAGAAGAGAAAAGTGGAATGAGAAATGAGAAAAGAAGAGAAAAGAAAAAAGAAAAGAAGAGAAAAAATAAAAGAAGAGAAAAGAAGAGAAAAATGAAAAGCGAAAAGAAGAGAAAAGAAAAAAGAAAAGAAGAGAAAAAATAAAAGAAGAGAAAAGAAGAGAAAAATGAAAAGCGAAAAGAAGAGAAAAGAGAAAAGAATTTAAAAGAGAAACGATAAAAGAGAGAAAAGTGGAATGAGAAATGAGAAAAGAAGGGAAAAGAAGAGAAAAAAGAAAAGAAGAGAAAAGAAAAGAGAAAAGAGAAAAGAAGAGAAAAGAGAAAACAAGAGAAAATAGAAAAGAAGAGAAAAGAAAAAAGAGAAAAGAGAAATGAGAAAGGAAGAGAAAAGAGAAAATAAGAGAAAAGAGAGAAGAGAAAGGAAGAGAAAAGAAAAGAGAAAACTGAAAAGAAGAGAAAAGAATAAAGAAGAGTAAAGAGAAAGGAAGAGAAAAGGGAAAAGAGAAAAGAGAAAAGAAGAGAAAAGTGAAAAGAGAAAAGAAGAGAAAAGAGATAAGAAGAGCCAAGAAGACAATAGAGAAAAGAGAAAAGAGAAAAGAAGAGAAAAGAAAAGAGAAAAGTGAAAAGAAGAGAGAAGGGAGAGGACAAAAGAGGAACGAAGCGAAAAGAGAAAAGAGAAAAGAAGAGAAAAGAGAAAAGATGAGAAAAGAAGAGAAAAGAAAACAAAAAAGAGAAAAGAGAAAAGAAGAGAAAAGAAAAGAGAAAAGTGAAAAGAAGAGAGAAGAGAGAGGAGAAAAGAGAAACGAAGCGAAAAGAGAAAAGAGAAAAGACAAGAAAAGTGAAAGGAAGAGAAAAGAAGAGAAAAGAGAAAAGAAAAGAAGAGAAAAGAAGGGAAAAGAGAAAAGAGAAAAGGGAAAAGAAGAGAAAAGAGAAAACAAGAGAAAATAAGTGAAAAGAAAAGAGAAAAGAGAAAAGAAGAGAAAAGTAAAAAGAGAAAAGAAGAAAAAAAAGAAAAGAAGAGGAAAGAAGAGAAAAGAGAAAAGAATTTAAAAGAGAAATGATAAAAGAAGAGAAAGTGGAATGAGAAATGAGAAAAGAAGGGAAAAGAAGAGAAAAGAGAATAGAGAAACGAAGAGAAAAGAGAAAAGAAGAGAAAAGCGAAAAGAAGAGGAAAGAAAAAAGAGAAATGAGAAATGAGAAAGGAAGAGAAAAGAGAAAATAAGAGAAAAGAGAAAAGAGATATGAAGAGAAAAGAAAAGAGAAAACTGAAAAGAAGAGAAAAGAGTAAAGAAGAGAAAAGAGAAAGGAAGAGAAAAGGGAAAAGAGAAAAGAAGAGAAAAGAGAAAAGTGAAAAGAGAAAATAAGAGTAAAGAGATAAGAGGAGAAAACAAGACAATAGAGAAAAGAGAAAAGAGAAAAGAAGAGAAAAGAAAAGAGAAAAGAATACAAAAGAGAAAAGAAGTGAAAAGAAAAGAGAAAAGAGAAAAGAAGAGAAAAGTAAAAAGAGAAAAGAAGAGAAAAAAGAAAAGAAGAGAAAAAAGAAAAGCGAAAAGAAGAGAAAAGAGAATAGAATTTAAAAGAGGAACGATAAAAGAAGAGAAAAGTGGAATGAGAAATGAGAAAAGAAGGGAAAAGAAGAGAAAAGAGTAAAGAAGAGAAAACAAAAAAGAAAAGAAGAGAAAAAATAAAAGAAGAGAAAAGAAGAGAAAAAAGAAAAGCGAAAAGAAGAGAAAAGAGAAAAGAATTTAAAAGAGAAACGATAAAAGAGAGAAAAGTGAAATGAGAAATGAGAAAAGAAGGGAAAAGAAGAGAAAAAAGAAAAGAAGAGAAAAGAAAAGAGAAAAGAGAAAAGAAGAGAAAAGAGAAAACAAGAGAAAAGAGAAAAGAAGTGAAAAGAAAAGAGAAAAGAGAAAAGAAGAGAAAAGTAAAAAGAGAAAAGAAGAGAAAAAGAAAAGAAGAGGAAAGAAGAGAAAAAAGAAAAGAGAAAAGAAGAGAAAAGAGAAAAGAATTTAAAAGAGAAACGATAAAAGAAGAGAAAAGTGGAATGAGAAATGAGAAAAGAAGAGAAAAGAAAAAAGAAAAGAAGAGAAAAAATAAAAGAAGAGAAAAGAAGAGAAAAATGAAAAGTGAAAAGAAGAGAAAAGAGAAAAGAATTTAAAAGAGAAACGATAAAAGAGAGAAAAGTGGAATGAGAAATGAGAAAAGAAGGGAAAAGAAGAGAAAAAAGAAAAGAAGAGAAAAGAAAAGAGAAAAGAGAAAAGAAGAGAAAAGAGAAAACAAGAGAAAATAGAAAAGAAGAGAAAAGAAAAAAGAGAAAAGAGAAATGAGAAAGGAAGAGAAAAGAGAAAATAAGAGAAAAGAGAGAAGAGAAAGGAAGAGAAAAGAAAAGAGAAAACTGAAAAGAAGAGAAAAGAATAAAGAAGAGTAAAGAGAAAGGAAGAGAAAAGGGAAAAGAGAAAAGAGAAAAGAAGAGAAAAGTGAAAAGAGAAAAGAAGAGAAAAGAGATAAGAAGAGCCAAGAAGACAATAGAGAAAAGAGAAAAGAGAAAAGAAGAGAAAAGAAAAGAGAAAAGTGAAAAGAAGAGAGAAGGGAGAGGACAAAAGAGGAACGAAGCGAAAAGAGAAAAGAGAAAAGAAGAGAAAAGAGAAAAGATGAGAAAAGAAGAGAAAAGAAAACAAAAAAGAGAAAAGAGAAAAGAAGAGAAAAGAAAAGAGAAAAGTGAAAAGAAGAGAGAAGAGAGAGGAGAAAAGAGAAACGAAGCGAAAAGAGAAAAGAGAAAAGACAAGAAAAGTGAAAGGAAGAGAAAAGAAGAGAAAAGAGAAAAGAAAAGAAGAGAAAAGAAGGGAAAAGAGAAAAGAGAAAAGGGAAAAGAAGAGAAAAGAGAAAACAAGAGAAAATAAGTGAAAAGAAAAGAGAAAAGAGAAAAGAAGAGAAAAGTAAAAAGAGAAAAGAAGAAAAAAAAGAAAAGAAGAGGAAAGAAAAGAAAAGAGAAAAGAATTTAAAAGAGAAATGATAAAAGAAGAGAAAGTGGAATGAGAAATGAGAAAAGAAGGGAAAAGAAGAGAAAAGAGAATAGAGAAACGAAGAGAAAAGAGAAAAGAAGAGAAAAGCGAAAAGAAGAGGAAAGAAAAAAGAGAAATGAGAAATGAGAAAGGAAGAGAAAAGAGAAAATAAGAGAAAAGAGAAAAGAGATATGAAGAGAAAAGAAAAGAGAAAACTGAAAAGAAGAGAAAAGAGTAAAGAAGAGAAAAGAGGAAGGAAGAGAAAAGGGAAAAGAGAAAAGAAGAGAAAAGAGAAAAGTGAAAAGAGAAAATAAGAGTAAAGAGATAAGAGGAGAAAACAAGACAATAGAGAAAAGAGAAAAGAGAAAAGAAGAGAAAAGAAAAGAGAAAAGAATACAAAAGAGAAAAGAAGTGAAAAGAAAAGAGAAAAGAGAAAAGAAGAGAAAAGTAAAAAGAGAAAAGAAGAGAAAAAAGAAAAGAAGAGAAAAAAGAAAAGCGAAAAGAAGAGAAAAGAGAATAGAATTTAAAAGAGGAACGATAAAAGAAGAGAAAAGTGGAATGAGAAATGAGAAAAGAAGGGAAAAGAGGAGAAAAGAGAATAGAGAAACGAAGAGAAAAGAGAAAAGAGAAAACAAGAGAAAAGCGAAAAGAAGAGGAAAGAAAAAAGAGAAATGAGAAATGAGAAAGGAAGAGAAAAGAGAAAATAAGAGAAAAGAGAAAAGAGATATGAAGAGAAAAGAAAAGAGAAAACTGAAAAGAAGAGAAAAGAGTAAAGAAGAGAAAAGAGAAAGGAAGAGAAAAGGGAAAAGAGAAAAGAAGAGAAAAGAGAAAAGTGAAAAGAGAAAATAAGAGTAAAGAGATAAGAGGAGAAAACAAGACAATAGAGAAAAGAGAAAAGAGAAAAGAAAAGAAAAGAGAAAAGAATACAAAAGAGAAAAGAAGTGAAAAGAAAAGAGAAAAGAGAAAAGAAGAGAAAAGTAAAAAGAGAAAAGAAGAGAAAAAAGAAAAGAAGAGAGCAAAGAAAAGCGAAAAGAAGAGAAAAGAGAAAAGAATTTAAAAGAGAAACGATAAAAGAAGAGAAAAGTGGAATGAGAAATGAGAAAAGAAGAGAAAAGAAAAAAGAAAAGAAGAGAAAAAATAAAAGAAGAGAAAAGAAGAGAAAAATGAAAAGCGAAAAGAAGAGAAAAGAAAAAAGAAAAGAAGAGAAAAAATAAAAGAAGAGAAAAGAAGAGAAAAATGAAAAGCGAAAAGAAGAGAAAAGAGAAAGAATTTAAAAGAGAAACGATAAAAGAGAGAAAAGTGGAATGAGAAATGAGAAAAGAAGGGAAAAGAAGAGAAAAAAGAAAAGAAGAGAAAAGAAAAGAGAAAAGAGAAAAGAAGAGAAAAGAGAAAACAAGAGAAAATAGAAAAGAAGAGAAAAGAAAAAAGAGAAAAGAGAAATGAGAAAGGAAGAGAAAAGAGAAAATAAGAGAAAAGAGAGAAGAGAAAGGAAGAGAAAAGAAAAGAGAAAACTGAAAAGAAGAGAAAAGAATAAAGAAGAGTAAAGAGAAAGGAAGAGAAAAGGGAAAAGAGAAAAGAGAAAAGAAGAGAAAAGTGAAAAGAGAAAAGAAGAGAAAAGAGATAAGAAGAGAAAAGAAGACAAAAGAGAAAATATAAAAGAGAAAAGAAGAGAAAAGAAAAGAGAAAAGTGAAAAGAAGAGAGAAGGGAGAGGACAAAAGAGGAACGAAGCGAAAAGAGAAAAGAGAAAAGAAGAGAAAAGAGAAAAGATGAGAAAAGAAGAGAAAAGAAAACAAAAAAGAGAAAAGAGAAAAGAAGAGAAAAGAAAAGAGAAAAGTGAAAAGAAGAGAGAAGAGAGAGGAGAAAAGAGAAACGAAGCGAAAAGAGAAAAGAGAAAAGACAAGAAAAGTGAAAGGAAGAGAAAAGAAGAGAAAAGAGAAAAGAAAAGAAGAGAAAAGAAGGGAAAAGAGAAAAGAGAAAAGGGAAAAGAAGAGAAAAGATGAGAATAGAAGAGCAAAGAAAACAAAAAAGAGAAAAGATAAAAGAAGAGAATAGAAGGGAAAAGAGAAAAGTAGAGAAAAGAAGTGAAAAGAGAAAATAGAAAATGAGAGAAAAGAGAAAAGAGAAAAGAATACAAAAGAGAAAAGAGAAAGAGAAAAGAAGTGAAAAGAGAAATGAAGAGAAAACGAGAAGAGAAATGAGAAAAAAGGAAAGAAGAGAAAAGAAAAGAGAAAAGAGAAAAGAAGAGAAAAGAGAAAACAAGAGAAAATAAGTGAAAAGAAAAGAGAAAAGAGAAAAGAAGAGAAAAGTAAAAAGAGAAAAGAAGAGAAAAAAGAAAAGAAGAGGAAAGAAGAGAAAAGAGAAAAGAATTTAAAAGAGAAATGATAAAAGAAGAGAAAGTGGAATGAGAAATGAGAAAAGAAGGGAAAAGAAGAGAAAAGAGAATAGAGAAACGAAGAGAAAAGAGAAAAGAAGAGAAAAGCGAAAAGAAGAGGAAAGAAAAAAGAGAAATGAGAAATGAGAAAGGAAGAGAAAAGAGAAAATAAGAGAAAAGAGAAAAGAGATATGAAGAGAAAAGAAAAGAGAAAACTGAAAAGAAGAGAAAAGAGTAAAGAAGAGAAAAGAGAAAGGAAGAGAAAAGGGAAAAGAGAAAAGAAGAGAAAAGAGAAAAGTGAAAAGAGAAAATAAGAGTAAAGAGATAAGAGGAGTAAACAAGACAATAGAGAAAAGAGAAAAGAGAAAAGAAGAGAAAAGAAAAGAGAAAAGTGAAAAGAAGAGAGAAGGGAGAGGACAAAAGAGGAACGAAGCGAAAAGAGAAAAGAGAAAAGAAGAGAAAAGAGAAAAGATGAGAAAAGAAGAGAAAAGAAAACAAAAAAGAGAAAAGAGAAAAGAAGAGAAAAGAAAAGAGAAAAGTGAAAAGAGAAAAGAAGAGAAAAGAGATAAGAAGAGCAAAGAAGACAATAGAGAAAAGAGAAAAGAGAAAAGAAGAGAAAAGAAAAGAGAAAAGTGAAAAGAAGAGAGAAGGGAGAGGACAAAAGAGGAACGAAGCGAAAAGAGAAAAGAGAAAAGAAGAGAAAAGAGAAAAGATGAGAAAAGAAGAGAAAAGAAAACAAAAAAGAGAAAAGAGAAAAGAAGAGAAAAGAAAAGAGAAAAGTGAAAAGAAGAGAGAAGAGAGAGGAGAAAAGAGAAACGAAGCGAAAAGAGAAAAGAGAAAAGACAAGAAAAGTGAAAAGAAGAGAAAAGAAGAGAAAAGAGAAAAGAAAAGAAGAGAAAAGAAGGGAAAAGAGAAAAGAGAAAAGGGAAAAGAAGAGAAAAGATGAGAATAGAAGAGCAAAGAAAACAAAAAAGAGAAAAGATAAAAGAAGAGAATAGAAGGGAAAAGAGAAAAGTAGAGAAAAGAAGTGAAAAGAGAAAATAGAAAATGAGAGAAAAGAGAAAAGAGAAAAGAATACAAAAGAGAAAAGAGAAAAGAGAAAAGAAGTGAAAAGAGAAATGAAGAGAAAACGAGAAGAGAAATGAGAAAAAAGGAAAGAAGAGAAAAGAAAAGAGAAAAGAGAAAAGAAGAGAAAAGAGAAAACAAGAGAAAATAAGTGAAAAGAAAAGAGAAAAGAGAAAAGAAGAGAAAAGTAAAAAGAGAAAAGAAGAGAAAAAAGAAAAGAAGAGGAAAGAAGAGAAAAGAGAAAAGAATTTAAAAGAGAAATGATAAAAGAAGAGAAAGTGGAATGAGAAATGAGAAAAGAAGGGAAAAGAAGAGAAAAGAGAATAGAGAAACGAAGAGAAAAGAGAAAAGAAGAGAAAAGCGAAAAGAAGAGGAAAGAAAAAAGAGAAATGAGAAATGAGAAAGGAAGAGAAAAGAGAAAATAAGAGAAAAGAGAAAAGAGATATGAAGAGAAAAGAAAAGAGAAAACTGAAAAGAAGAGAAAAGAGTAAAGAAGAGAAAAGAGAAAGGAAGAGAAAAGGGAAAAGAGAAAAGAAGAGAAAAGAGAAAAGTGAAAAGAGAAAATAAGAGTAAAGAGATAAGAGGAGAAAACAAGACAATAGAGAAAAGAGAAAAGAGAAAAGAAGAGAAAAGAAAAGAGAAAAGAATACAAAAGAGAAAAGAAGTGAAAAGAAAAGAGAAAAGAGAAAAGAAGAGAAAAGTAAAAAGAGAAAAGAAGAGAAAAAAGAAAAGAAGAGAAAAAAGAAAAGCGAAAAGAAGAGAAAAGAGAATAGAATTTAAAAGAGGAACGATAAAAGAAGAGAAAAGTGGAATGAGAAATGAGAAAAGAAGGGAAAAGAAGAGAAAAGAGTAAAGAAGAGAAAACAAAAAAGAAAAGAAGAGAAAAAATAAAAGAAGAGAAAAGAAGAGAAAAAAGAAAAGCGAAAAGAAGAGAAAAGAGAAAAGAATTTAAAAGAGAAACGATAAAAGAGAGAAAAGTGGAATGAGAAATGAGAAAAGAAGGGAAAAGAAGAGAAAAAAGAAAAGAAGAGAAAAGAAAAGAGAAAAGAGAAAAGAAGAGAAAAGAGAAAACAAGAGAAAAGAGAAAAGAAGTGAAAAGAAAAGAGAAAAGAGAAAAGAAGAGAAAAGTAAAAAGAGAAAAGAAGAGAAAAAGAAAAGAAGAGGAAAGAAGAGAAAAAAGAAAAGAGAAAAGAAGAGAAAAGAGAAAGGAAGAGAAAAGGGAAAAGAGAAAAGAAGAGAAAAGAGAAAAGTGAAAAGAGAAAATAAGAGTAAAGAGATAAGAGGAGAAAACAAGACAATAGAGAAAAGAGAAAAGAGAAAAGAAAAGAAAAGAAAAGAGAAAAGAATACAAAAGAGAAAAGAAGTGAAAAGAAAAGAGAAAAGAGAAAAGAAGAGAAAAGTAAAAAGAGAAAAGAAGAGAAAAAAGAAAAGAAGAGAACAAAGAAAAGCGAAAAGAAGAGAAAAGAGAATAGAATTTAAAAGAGGAACGATAAAAGAAGAGAAAAGTGGAATGAGAAATGAGAAAAGAAGGGAAAAGAAGAGAAAAGAGTAAAGAAGAGAAAACAAAAAAGAAAAGAAGAGAAAAAATAAAAGAAGAGAAAAGAAGAGAAAAAAGAAAAGCGAAAAGAAGAGAAAAGAGAAAAGAATTTAAAAGAGAAACGATAAAAGAGAGAAAAGTGGAATGAGAAATGAGAAAAGAAGGGAAAAGAAGAGAAAAAAGAAAAGAAGAGAAAAGAAAAGAGAAAAGAGAAAAGAAGAGAAAAGAGAAAACAAGAGAAAAGAGAAAAGAAGTGAAAAGAAAAGAGAAAAGAGAAAAGAAGAGAAAAGTAAAAAGAGAAAAGAAGAGAAAAAAGAAAAGAGGAAAGAAGAGAAAAAAGAAAAGAGAAAAGAAGAGAAAAGAGAAAAGAATTTAAAAGAGAAACGATAAAAGAAGAGAAAAGTGGAATGAGAAATGAGAAAAGAAGAGAAAAGAAAAAAGAAAAGAAGAGAAAAAATAAAAGAAGAGAAAAGAAGAGAAAAATGAAAAGCGAAAAGAAGAGAAAAGAAAAAAGAAAAGAAGAGAAAAAATAAAAGAAGAGAAAAGAAGAGAAAAATGAAAAGCGAAAAGAAGAGAAAAGAGAAAAGAATTTAAAAGAGAAACGATAAAAGAGAGAAAAGTGGAATGAGAAATGAGAAAAGAAGGGAAAAGAAGAGAAAAAAGAAAAGAAGAGAAAAGAAAAGAGAAAAGAGAAAAGAAGAGAAAAGAGAAAACAAGAGAAAATAGAAAAGAAGAGAAAAGAAAAAAGAGAAAAGAGAAATGAGAAAGGAAGAGAAAAGAGAAAATAAGAGAAAAGAGAGAAGAGAAAGGAAGAGAAAAGAAAAGAGAAAACTGAAAAGAAGAGAAAAGAATAAAGAAGAGTAAAGAGAAAGGAAGAGAAAAGGGAAAAGAGAAAAGAGAAAAGAGAAAAGTGAAAAGAGAAAAGAAGAGAAAAGAGATAAGAAGAGCCAAGAAGACAATAGAGAAAAGAGAAAAGAGAAAAGAAGAGAAAAGAAAAGAGAAAAGTGAAAAGAAGAGAGAAGGGAGAGGACAAAAGAGGAACGAAGCGAAAAGAGAAAAGAGAAAAGAAGAGAAAAGAGAAAAGATGAGAAAAGAAGAGAAAAGAAAACAAAAAAGAGAAAAGAGAAAAGAAGAGAAAAGAAAAGAGAAAAGTGAAAAGAAGAGAGAAGAGAGAGGAGAAAAGAGAAACGAAGCGAAAAGAGAAAAGAGAAAAGACAAGAAAAGTGAAAGGAAGAGAAAAGAAGAGAAAAGAGAAAAGAAAAGAAGAGAAAAGAAGGGAAAAGAGAAAAGAGAAAAGGGAAAAGAAGAGAAAAGAGAAAACAAGAGAAAATAAGTGAAAAGAAAAGAGAAAAGAGAAAAGAAGAGAAAAGTAAAAAGAGAAAAGAAGAAAAAAAAGAAAAGAAGAGGAAAGAAGAGAAAAGAGAAAAGAATTTAAAAGAGAAATGATAAAAGAAGAGAAAGTGGAATGAGAAATGAGAAAAGAAGGGAAAAGAAGAGAAAAGAGAATAGAGAAACGAAGAGAAAAGAGAAAAGAAGAGAAAAGCGAAAAGAAGAGGAAAGAAAAAAGAGAAATGAGAAATGAGAAAGGAAGAGAAAAGAGAAAATAAGAGAAAAGAGAAAAGAGATATGAAGAGAAAAGAAAAGAGAAAACTGAAAAGAAGAGAAAAGAGTAAAGAAGAGAAAAGAGAAAGGAAGAGAAAAGGGAAAAGAGAAAAGAAGAGAAAAGAGAAAAGTGAAAAGAGAAAATAAGAGTAAAGAGATAAGAGGAGAAAACAAGACAATAGAGAAAAGAGAAAAGAGAAAAGAAGAGAAAAGAAAAGAGAAAAGAATACAAAAGAGAAAAGAAGTGAAAAGAAAAGAGAAAAGAGAAAAGAAGAGAAAAGTAAAAAGAGAAAAGAAGAGAAAAAAGAAAAGAAGAGAAAAAAGAAAAGCGAAAAGAAGAGAAAAGAGAATAGAATTTAAAAGAGGAACGATAAAAGAAGAGAAAAGTGGAATGAGAAATGAGAAAAGAAGGGAAAAGAAGAGAAAAGAGTAAAGAAGAGAAAACAAAAAAGAAAAGAAGAGAAAAAGAAAAGAAGAGGAAAGAAGAGAAAAAAGAAAAGAGAAAAGAAGAGAAAAGAGAAAAGAATTTAAAAGAGAAACGATAAAAGAAGAGAAAAGTGGAATGAGAAATGAGAAAAGAAGAGAAAAGAAAAAAGAAAAGAAGAGAAAAAATAAAAGAAGAGAAAAGAAGAGAAAAATGAAAAGTGAAAAGAAGAGAAAAGAGAAAAGAATTTAAAAGAGAAACGATAAAAGAGAGAAAAGTGGAATGAGAAATGAGAAAAGAAGGGAAAAGAAGAGAAAAAAGAAAAGAAGAGAAAAGAAAAGAGAAAAGAGAAAAGAAGAGAAAAGAGAAAACAAGAGAAAATAGAAAAGAAGAGAAAAGAAAAAAGAGAAAAGAGAAATGAGAAAGGAAGAGAAAAGAGAAAATAAGAGAAAAGAGAGAAGTGAAAGGAAGAGAAAAGAAAAGAGAAAACTGAAAAGAAGAGAAAAGAATAAAGAAGAGTAAAGAGAAAGGAAGAGAAAAGGGAAAAGAGAAAAGAGAAAAGAAGAGAAAAGTGAAAAAAGAAAAGAAGAGAAAAGAGATAAGAAGAGCAAAGAAGACAATAGAGAAAAGAGAAAAGAGAAAAGAAGAGAAAAGAAAAGAGAAAAGTGAAAAGAAGAGAGAAGGGAGAGGGCAAAAGAGGAACGAAGCGAAAAGAGAAAAGAGAAAAGAAGAGAAAAGAGAAAAGATGAGAAAAGAAGAGAAAAGAAAACAAAAAAGAGAAAAGAGAAAAGAAGAGAAATGAGAAAAGTGTAAAGAGAAAAAAAGAGAACAGAGAAAAGAAGAGAAAAGAAAAGAGAAAAGTGAAAAGAAGAGAGAAGAGAGAGGAGAAAAGAGAAACGAAGCGAAAAGAGAAAAGACAAGAAAAGTGAAAAGAAGAGAAAAGAAGAGAAAAGAGAAAAGAAAAGAAGAGAAAAGAAGGGAAAAGAGAAAAGAGAAAAGGGAAAAGATGAGAAAAGGTGACAATAGAAGAGCAAAGAAAACAAAAAAGAGAAAAGATAAAAGAAGAGAATAGAAGGGAAAAGAGAAAAGTAGAGAAAAGAAGTGAAAAGAGAAAATAGAAAATGAGAGAAAAGAGAAAAGAGAAAAGAATACAAAAGAGAAAAGAGAAAAGAATACAAAAGAGAAAAGAGAAAAGAGAAAAGAAGTGAAAAGAGAAATGAAAAGAAAACGAGAAGAGAAATGAGAAAAAAGGAAAGAAGAGAAAAGAAAAGAGAAAAGAGAAAAGAAGAGAAAAGAGAAAACAAGAGAAAAGAGAAAAGAAGTGAAAAGAAAAGAGAAAAGAGAAAAGAAGAGAAAAGTAAAAAGAGAAAAGAAGAGAAAAAAAGAAAAGAAGAGAAAAGAAGAGAAAAGAGAAAAGAATTTAAAAGAGAAATGATAAAAGAAGAGAAAGTGGAATGAGAAATGAGAAAAGAAGGGAAAAGAAGAGAAAAGAGAATAGAGAAACGAAGAGAAAAGAGAAAAGAAGAGAAAAGTAGAGAAAAGAGAAAAGAGAAAACAAGAGAAAAGCGAAAAGAAGAGGAAAGAAAAAAGAGAAATGAGAAATGAGAAAGGAAGAGAAAAGAGAGAATAAGAGAAAAGAGAAAAGAGATATGAAGAGAAAAGAAAAGAGAAAACTGAAAAGAAGAGAAAAGAGTAAAGAAGAGAAAAGAGAAAGGAAGAGAAAAGGGAAAAGAGAAAAGAAGAGAAAAGAGAAAAGTGAAAAGAGAAAATAAGAGTAAAGAGATAAGAGGAGAAAACAAGACAATAGAGAAAAGAGAAAAGAGAAAAGAAGAGAAAAGAAAAGAGAAAAGAATACAAAAGAGAAAAGAAGTGAAAAGAAAAGAGAAAAGAGAAAAGAAGAGAAAAGTAAAAAGAGAAAAGAAGAGAAAAAAGAAAAGAAGAGAAAAAAGAAAAGCGAAAAGAAGAGAAAAGAGAATAGAATTTAAAAGAGGAACGATAAAAGAAGAGAAAAGTGGAATGAGAAATGAGAAAAGAAGGGAAAAGAGGAGAAAAGAGAATAGAGAAACGAAGAGAAAAGAGAAAAGAAGAGAAAAGTAGAGAAAAGAGAAAAGAGAAAACAAGAGAAAAGCGAAAAGAAGAGGAAAGAAAAAAGAGAAATGAGAAATGAGAAAGGAAGAGAAAAGAGAAAATAAGAGAAAAGAGAAAAGAGATATGAAGAGAAAAGAAAAGAGAAAACTGAAAAGAAGAGAAAAGAGTAAAGAAGAGAAAAGAGAAAGGAAGAGAAAAGGGAAAAGAGAAAAGAAGAGAAAAGAGAAAAGTGAAAAGAGAAAATAAGAGTAAAGAGATAAGAGGAGAAAACAAGACAATAGAGAAAAGAGAAAAGAGAAAAGAAAAGAAAAGAAAAGAGAAAAGAATACAAAAGAGAAAAGAAGTGAAAAGAAAAGAGAAAAGAGAAAAGAAGAGAAAAGTAAAAAGAGAAAAGAAGAGAAAAAAGAAAAGAAGAGAACAAAGAAAAGCGAAAAGAAGAGAAAAGAGAATAGAATTTAAAAGAGGAACGATAAAAGAAGAGAAAAGTGGAATGAGAAATGAGAAAAGAAGGGAAAAGAAGAGAAAAGAGTAAAGAAGAGAAAACAAAAAAGAAAAGAAGAGAAAAAATAAAAGAAGAGAAAAGAAGAGAAAAAAGAAAAGCGAAAAGAAGAGAAAAGAGAAAAGAATTTAAAAGAGAAACGATAAAAGAGAGAAAAGTGGAATGAGAAATGAGAAAAGAAGGGAAAAGAAGAGAAAAAAGAAAAGAAGAGAAAAGAAAAGAGAAAAGAGAAAAGAAGAGAAAAGAGAAAACAAGAGAAAAGAGAAAAGAAGTGAAAAGAAAAGAGAAAAGAGAAAAGAAGAGAAAAGTAAAAGGAGAAAAGAAGAGAAAAAAGAAAAGAGGAAAGAAGAGAAAAAAGAAAAGAGAAAAGAAGAGAAAAGAGAAAAGAATTTAAAAGAGAAACGATAAAAGAAGAGAAAAGTGGAATGAGAAATGAGAAAAGAAGAGAAAAGAAAAAAGAAAAGAAGAGAAAAAATAAAAGAAGAGAAAAGAAGAGAAAAATGAAAAGCGAAAAGAAGAGAAAAGAAAAAAGAAAAGAAGAGAAAAAATAAAAGAAGAGAAAAGAAGAGAAAAATGAAAAGCGAAAAGAAGAGAAAAGAGAAAAGAAGAGGAAAGAAGAGAAAAAAGAAAAGAGAAAAGAAGAGAAAAGAGAAAAGAATTTAAAAGAGAAACGATAAAAGAAGAGAAAAGTGGAATGAGAAATGAGAAAAGAAGAGAAAAGAAAAAAGAAAAGAAGAGAAAAAATAAAAGAAGAGAAAAGAAGAGAAAAATGAAAAGTGAAAAGAAGAGAAAAGAGAAAAGAAGAGAAAAGAGAAAAGAATTTAAAAGAGAAACGATAAAAGAGAGAAAAGTGGAATGAGAAATGAGAAAAGAAGGGAAAAGAAGAGAAAAAAGAAAAGAAGAGAAAAGAAAAGAGAAAAGAGAAAAGAAGAGAAAAGAGAAAACAAGAGAAAAGAGAAAAGAAGTGAAAAGAAAAGAGAAAAGAGAAAAGAAGAGAAAAGTAAAAAGAGAAAAGAAGAGAAAAAGAAAAGAAGAGGAAAGAAGAGAAAAAAGAAAAGAGAAAAGAAGAGAAAAGAGAAAAGAATTTAAAAGAGAAACGATAAAAGAAGAGAAAAGTGGAATGAGAAATGAGAAAAGAAGAGAAAAGAAAAAAGAAAAGAAGAGAAAAAATAAAAGAAGAGAAAAGAAGAGAAAAATGAAAAGTGAAAAGAAGAGAAAAGAGAAAAGAATTTAAAAGAGAAACGATAAAAGAGAGAAAAGTGGAATGAGAAATGAGAAAAGAAGCGAAAAGAAGAGAAAAAAGAAAAGAAGAGAAAAGAAAAGAGAAAAGAGAAAAGAAGAGAAAAGAGAAAACAAGAGAAAATAGAAAAGAAGAGAAAAGAAAACAGAGAAAAGAGAAATGAGAAAGGAAGAGAAAAGAGAAAATAAGAGAAAAGAGAGAAGAGAAAGGAAGAGAAAAGAAAAGAGAAAACTGAAAAGAAGAGAAAAGAATAAAGAAGAGTAAAGAGAAAGGAAGAGAAAAGGGAAAAGAGAAAAGAGAAAAGAAGAGAAAAGTGAAAAAAGAAAAGAAGAGAAAAGAGATAAGAAGAGCAAAGAAGACAATAGAGAAAAGAGAAAAGAGAAAAGAAGAGAAAAGAAAAGAGAAAAGTGAAAAGAAGAGAGAAGGGAGAGGGCAAAAGAGGAACGAAGCGAAAAGAGAAAAGAGAAAAGAAGAGAAAAGAGAAAAGATGAGAAAAGAAGAGAAAAGAAAACAAAAAAGAGAAAAGAGAAAAGAAGAGAAATGAGAAAAGTGTAAAGAGAAAAAAAGAGAACAGAGAAAAGAAGAGAAAAGAAGAGAAAAGAAAAGAGAAAAGTGAAAAGAAGAGAGAAGAGAGAGGAGAAAAGAGAAACGAAGCGAAAAGAGAAAAGAGAAGAAAAGTGAAAAGAAGAGAAAAGAAGAGAAAAGAGAAAAGAAAAGAAGAGAAAAGAAGGGAAAAGAGAAAAGAGAAAAGGGAAAAGAAGAGAAAAGGTGACAATAGAAGAGCAAAGAAAACAAAAAAGAGAAAAGATAAAAGAAGAGAATAGAAGGGAAAAGAGAAAAGTAGAGAAAAGAAGTGAAAAGAGAAAATAGAAAATGAGAGAAAAGAGAAAAGAGAAAAGAATACAAAAGAGAAAAGAGAAAAGAATACAAAAGAGAAAAGAGAAAAGAGAAAAGAAGTGAAAAGAGAAATGAAAAGAAAACGAGAAGAGAAATGAGAAAAAAGGAAAGAAGAGAAAAGAAAAGAGAAAAGAGAAAAGAAGAGAAAAGAGAAAACAAGAGAAAAGAGAAAAGAAGTGAAAAGAAAAGAGAAAAGAGAAAAGAAGAGAAAAGTAAAAGGAGAAAAGAAGAGAAAAAAAGAAAAGAAGAGGAAAGAAGAGAAAAGAGAAAAGAATTTAAAAGAGAAATGATAAAAGAAGAGAAAGTGGAATGAGAAATGAGAAAAGAAGGGAAAAGAAGAGAAAAGAGAATAGAGAAACGAAGAGAAAAGAGAAAAGAAGAGAAAAGTAGAGAAAAGAGAAAAGAGAAAACAAGAGAAAAGCGAAAAGAAGAGGAAAGAAAAAAGAGAAATGAGAAATGAGAAAGGAAGAGAAAAGAGAAAATAAGAGAAAAGAGAAAAGAGATATGAAGAGAAAAGAAAAGAGAAAACTGAAAAGAAGAGAAAAGAGTAAAGAAGAGAAAAGAGAAAGGAAGAGAAAAGGGAAAAGAGAAAAGAAGAGAAAAGAGAAAAGTGAAAAGAGAAAATAAGAGTAAAGAGATAAGAGGAGAAAACAAGACAATAGAGAAAAGAGAAAAGAGAAAAGAAGAGAAAAGAAAAGAGAAAAGAATACAAAAGAGAAAAGAAGTGAAAAGAAAAGAGAAAAGAGAAAAGAAGAGAAAAGTAAAAAGAGAAAAGAAGAGAAAAAAGAAAAGAAGAGAAAAAAGAAAAGCGAAAAGAAGAGAAAAGAGAATAGAATTTAAAAGAGGAACGATAAAAGAAGAGAAAAGTGGAATGAGAAATGAGAAAAGAAGGGAAAAGAAGAGAAAAGAGTAAAGAAGAGAAAACAAAAAAGAAAAGAAGAGAAAAAATAAAAGAAGAGAAAAGAAGAGAAAAAAGAAAAGCGAAAAGAAGAGAAAAGAGAAAAGAATTTAAAAGAGAAACGATAAAAGAGAGAAAAGTGGAATGAGAAATGAGAAAAGAAGGGAAAAGAAGAGAAAAAAGAAAAGAAGAGAAAAGAAAAGAGAAAAGAGAAAAGAAGAGAAAAGAGAAAACAAGAGAAAAGAGAAAAGAAGTGAAAAGAAAAGAGAAAAGAGAAAAGAAGAGAAAAGTAAAAAGAGAAAAGAAGAGAAAAAAGAAAAGAGGAAAGCAGAGAAAAAAGAAAAGAGAAAAGAAGAGAAAAGAGAAAAGAATTTAAAAGAGAAACGATAAAAGAAGAGAAAAGTGGAATGAGAAATGAGAAAAGAAGAGAAAAGAAAAAAGAAAAGAAGAGAAAAAATAAAAGAAGAGAAAAGAAGAGAAAAATGAAAAGCGAAAAGAAGAGAAAAGAAAAAAGAAAAGAAGAGAAAAAATAAAAGAAGAGAAAAGAAGAGAAAAATGAAAAGCGAAAAGAAGAGAAAAGAGAAAAGAATTTAAAAGAGAAACGATAAAAGAGAGAAAAGTGGAATGAGAAATGAGAAAAGAAGGGAAAAGAAGAGAAAAAAGAAAAGAAGAGAAAAGAAAAGAGAAAAGAGAAAAGAAGAGAAAAGAGAAAACAAGAGAAAATAGAAAAGAAGAGAAAAGAAAAAAGAGAAAAGAGAAATGAGAAAGGAAGAGAAAAGAGAAAATAAGAGAAAAGAGAGAAGAGAAAGGAAGAGAAAAGAAAAGAGAAAACTGAAAAGAAGAGAAAAGAATAAAGAAGAGTAAAGAGAAAGGAAGAGAAAAGGGAAAAGAGAAAAGAGAAAAGAAGAGAAAAGTGAAAAGAGAAAAGAACAGAAAAGAGATAAGAAGAGCAAAGAAGACAATAGAGAAAAGAGAAAAGAGAAAAGAAGAGAAAAGAAAAGAGAAAAGTGAAAAGAAGAGAGAAGGGAGAGGACAAAAGAGAAACGAAGCGAAAAGAGTAAAGAGAAAAGAAGAGAAAAGAGAAAAGATGAGAAAAGAAGAGAAAAGAAAACAAAAAAAAGAAAAGAGAAAAGAAGAGAAATGAGAAAAGTGTAAAGAGAAAAGAAGAGAAAAGAGATAAGAAGAGAAAAGAAGACAATAGAAAAAAGAGAAAAGACAAAAGAAGAGAACAGAGAAAAGAAGAGAAAAGAAGAGAAAAGAAAAGAGAAAAGTGAAAAGAAGAGAGAAGAGAGAGGAGAAAAGAGAAACGAAGAGAAAAGAGAAAAGAGAAAAGAGGAAAGACGAGAAAAGAGAAAAGAAGAGAAAAGAAGAGAATCGAGAAAAGAAAAGAAGAGAAAAGAAGGGAAAAGAGAAAAGAGAAAAGGGAAAAGAAGAGAAAAGAGAAAAGATGAGAAAAGAAGAGAAAAGAAGAGAAAAGAAAACAAAAAAGAGAAAAGAGAAAAGAAGAGAATAGTAGGGAAAAGAGAAAAGTAGAGAAAAGAAGTGAAAAGAGAAAATAGAAAATGAGAGAAAAGAGAAAAGAGAAAAGAATACAAAAAAGAAAAGAGAAAAGTATACAAAAGAGAAAAGAGTAAAGATAAAAGAAGTGAAAAGAGAAATGAAGAGAAAACGAGAAGAGAAATGAGAAAAAAGAAAAGAAAAGAGAAAAGAGAAAAGAAGAGAAAAGAGAAAACAAGAGAAAAGAGAAAAGAAGAGAAAAGAAAAGAGAAAAGAGAAAAGAAGAGCAAAGTAAAAAGAGAAAAGAAGAGAAAAAAGAAAAGAAGAGGAAAGAAGAGAAAAGAGATATGAATTTAAAAGAGAAACGATAAAAGAAGAGAAAGAGGAATGAGAAATGAGAAAAGAAGGGAAAAGAAGAGAAAGGAGAAAATAGAAAATGAGAGAAAAGAGAAAAGAGAAAAGAATACAAAAGAGAAAAGAGAAAAGAATACAAAAGAGAAAAGAGAAAAGAGAAAAGAAGTGAAAAGAGAAATGAAAAGAAAACGAGAAGAGAAATGAGAAAAAAGGAAAGAAGAGAAAAGAAAAGAGAAAAGAGAAAAGAAGAGAAAAGAGAAAACAAGAGAAAAGAGAAAAGAAGTGAAAAGAAAAGAGAAAAGAGAAAAGAAGAGAAAAGTAAAAAGAGAAAAGAAGAGAAAAAAAGAAAAGAAGAGGAAAGAAGAGAAAAGAGAAAAGAATTTAAAAGAGAAATGATAAAAGAAGAGAAAGTGGAATGAGAAATGAGAAAAGAAGGGAAAAGAAGAGAAAAGAGAATAGAGAAACGAAGAGAAAAGAGAAAAGAAGAGAAAAGTAGAGAAAAGAGAAAAGAGAAAACAAGAGAAAAGCGAAAAGAAGAGAAAAGAGAATAGAATTTAAAAGAGGAACGATAAAAGAAGAGGAAAGTGGAATGAGAAATGAGAAAAGAAGGGAAAAGAGGAGAAAAGAGAATAGAGAAATGAAGAGAAAAGAGAAAAGAAGAGAAAAGTAGAGAAAAGAGAAAAGAGAAAACAAGAGAAAAGCGAAAAGAAGAGGAAAGAAAAAAGAGAAATGAGAAATGAGAAAGGAAGAGAAAAGAGAAAATAAGAGAAAAGAGAAAAGAGATATGAAGAGAAAAGAAAAGAGAAAACTGAAAAGAAGAGAAAAGAGTAAAGAAGAGAAAAGAGAAAGGAAGAGAAAAGGGAAAAGAGAAAAGAAGAGAAAAGAGAAAAGTGAAAAGAGAAAATAAGAGTAAAGAGATAAGAGGAGAAAACAAGACAATAGAGAAAAGAGAAAAGAGAAAAGAAAAGAAAAGAAAAGAGAAAAGAATACAAAAGAGAAAAGAAGTGAAAAGAAAAGAGAAAAGAGAAAAGAAGAGAAAAGTAAAAAGAGAAAAGAAGAGAAAAAAGAAAAGAAGAGAACAAAGAAAAGCGAAAAGAAGAGAAAAGAGAATAGAATTTAAAAGAGGAACGATAAAAGAAGAGAAAAGTGGAATGAGAAATGAGAAAAGAAGGGAAAAGAAGAGAAAAGAGTAAAGAAGAGAAAACAAAAAAGAAAAGAAGAGAAAAAATAAAAGAAGAGAAAAGAAGAGAAAAAAGAAAAGCGAAAAGAAGAGAAAAGAGAAAAGAATTTAAAAGAGAAACGATAAAAGAGAGAAAAGTGGAATGAGAAATGAGAAAAGAAGGGAAAAGAAGAGAAAAAAGAAAAGAAGAGAAAAGAAAAGAGAAAAGAGAAAAGAAGAGAAAAGAGAAAACAAGAGAAAAGAGAAAAGAAGTGAAAAGAAAAGAGAAAAGAGAAAAGAAGAGAAAAGTAAAAAGAGAAAAGAAGAGAAAAAAGAAAAGAGGAAAGAAGAGAAAAAAGAAAAGAGAAAAGAAGAGAAAAGAGAAAAGAATTTAAAAGAGAAACGATAAAAGAAGAGAAAAGTGGAATGAGAAATGAGAAAAGAAGAGAAAAGAAAAAAGAAAAGAAGAGAAAAAATAAAAGAAGAGAAAAGAAGAGAAAAATGAAAAGCGAAAAGAAGAGAAAAGAAAAAAGAAAAGAAGAGAAAAAATAAAAGAAGAGAAAAGAAGAGAAAAATGAAAAGCGAAAAGAAGAGAAAAGAGAAAAGAATTTAAAAGAGAAACGATAAAAGAGAGAAAAGTGGAATGAGAAATGAGAAAAGAAGGGAAAAGAAGAGAAAAAAGAAAAGAAGAGAAAAGAAAAGAGAAAAGAGAAAAGAAGAGAAAAGAGAAAACAAGAGAAAATAGAAAAGAAGAGAAAAGAAAAAAGAGAAAAGAGAAATGAGAAAGGAAGAGAAAAGAGAAAATAAGAGAAAAGAGAGAAGAGAAAGGAAGAGAAAAGAAAAGAGAAAACTGAAAAGAAGAGAAAAGAATAAAGAAGAGTAAAGAGAAAGGAAGAGAAAAGGGAAAAGAGAAAAGAGAAAAGAAGAGAAAAGTGAAAAGAGAAAAGAAGAGAAAAGAGATAAGAAGAGCCAAGAAGACAATAGAGAAAAGAGAAAAGAGAAAAGAAGAGAAAAGAAAAGAGAAAAGTGAAAAGAAGAGAGAAGGGAGAGGACAAAAGAGGAACGAAGCGAAAAGAGAAAAGAGAAAAGAAGAGAAAAGAGAAAAGATGAGAAAAGAAGAGAAAAGAAAACAAAAAAGAGAAAAGAGAAAAGAAGAGAAAAGAAAAGAGAAAAGTGAAAAGAAGAGAGAAGAGAGAGGAGAAAAGAGAAACGAAGCGAAAAGAGAAAAGAGAAAAGACAAGAAAAGTGAAAGGAAGAGAAAAGAAGAGAAAAGAGAAAAGAAAAGAAGAGAAAAGAAGGGAAAAGAGAAAAGAGAAAAGGGAAAAGAAGAGAAAAGAGAAAACAAGAGAAAATAAGTGAAAAGAAAAGAGAAAAGAGAAAAGAAGAGAAAAGTAAAAAGAGAAAAGAAGAAAAAAAAGAAAAGAAGAGGAAAGAAGAGAAAAGAGAAAAGAATTTAAAAGAGAAATGATAAAAGAAGAGAAAGTGGAATGAGAAATGAGAAAAGAAGGGAAAAGAAGAGAAAAGAGAATAGAGAAACGAAGAGAAAAGAGAAAAGAAGAGAAAAGCGAAAAGAAGAGGAAAGAAAAAAGAGAAATGAGAAATGAGAAAGGAAGAGAAAAGAGAAAATAAGAGAAAAGAGAAAAGAGATATGAAGAGAAAAGAAAAGAGAAAACTGAAAAGAAGAGAAAAGAGTAAAGAAGAGAAAAGAGAAAGGAAGAGAAAAGGGAAAAGAGAAAAGAAGAGAAAAGAGAAAAGTGAAAAGAGAAAATAAGAGTAAAGAGATAAGAGGAGAAAACAAGACAATAGAGAAAAGAGAAAAGAGAAAAGAAGAGAAAAGAAAAGAGAAAAGAATACAAAAGAGAAAAGAAGTGAAAAGAAAAGAGAAAAGAGAAAAGAAGAGAAAAGTAAAAAGAGAAAAGAAGAGAAAAAAGAAAAGAAGAGAAAAAAGAAAAGCGAAAAGAAGAGAAAAGAGAATAGAATTTAAAAGAGGAACGATAAAAGAAGAGAAAAGTGGAATGAGAAATGAGAAAAGAAGGGAAAAGAAGAGAAAAGAGTAAAGAAGAGAAAACAAAAAAGAAAAGAAGAGAAAAAATAAAAGAAGAGAAAAGAAGAGAAAAAAGAAAAGCGAAAAGAAGAGAAAAGAGAAAAGAATTTAAAAGAGAAACGATAAAAGAGAGAAAAGTGAAATGAGAAATGAGAAAAGAAGGGAAAAGAAGAGAAAAAAGAAAAGAAGAGAAAAGAAAAGAGAAAAGAGAAAAGAAGAGAAAAGAGAAAACAAGAGAAAAGAGAAAAGAAGTGAAAAGAAAAGAGAAAAGAGAAAAGAAGAGAAAAGTAAAAAGAGAAAAGAAGAGAAAAAGAAAAGAAGAGGAAAGAAGAGAAAAAAGAAAAGAGAAAAGAAGAGAAAAGAGAAAAGAATTTAAAAGAGAAACGATAAAAGAAGAGAAAAGTGGAATGAGAAATGAGAAAAGAAGAGAAAAGAAAAAAGAAAAGAAGAGAAAAAATAAAAGAAGAGAAAAGAAGAGAAAAATGAAAAGTGAAAAGAAGAGAAAAGAGAAAAGAATTTAAAAGAGAAACGATAAAAGAGAGAAAAGTGGAATGAGAAATGAGAAAAGAAGGGAAAAGAAGAGAAAAAAGAAAAGAAGAGAAAAGAAAAGAGAAAAGAGAAAAGAAGAGAAAAGAGAAAACAAGAGAAAATAGAAAAGAAGAGAAAAGAAAAAAGAGAAAAGAGAAATGAGAAAGGAAGAGAAAAGAGAAAATAAGAGAAAAGAGAGAAGAGAAAGGAAGAGAAAAGAAAAGAGAAAACTGAAAAGAAGAGAAAAGAATAAAGAAGAGTAAAGAGAAAGGAAGAGAAAAGGGAAAAGAGAAAAGAGAAAAGAAGAGAAAAGTGAAAAGAGAAAAGAAGAGAAAAGAGATAAGAAGAGCCAAGAAGACAATAGAGAAAAGAGAAAAGAGAAAAGAAGAGAAAAGAAAAGAGAAAAGTGAAAAGAAGAGAGAAGGGAGAGGACAAAAGAGGAACGAAGCGAAAAGAGAAAAGAGAAAAGAAGAGAAAAGAGAAAAGATGAGAAAAGAAGAGAAAAGAAAACAAAAAAGAGAAAAGAGAAAAGAAGAGAAAAGAAAAGAGAAAAGTGAAAAGAAGAGAGAAGAGAGAGGAGAAAAGAGAAACGAAGCGAAAAGAGAAAAGAGAAAAGACAAGAAAAGTGAAAGGAAGAGAAAAGAAGAGAAAAGAGAAAAGAAAAGAAGAGAAAAGAAGGGAAAAGAGAAAAGAGAAAAGGGAAAAGAAGAGAAAAGAGAAAACAAGAGAAAATAAGTGAAAAGAAAAGAGAAAAGAGAAAAGAAGAGAAAAGTAAAAAGAGAAAAGAAGAAAAAAAAGAAAAGAAGAGGAAAGAAGAGAAAAGAGAAAAGAATTTAAAAGAGAAATGATAAAAGAAGAGAAAGTGGAATGAGAAATGAGAAAAGAAGGGAAAAGAAGAGAAAAGAGAATAGAGAAACGAAGAGAAAAGAGAAAAGAAGAGAAAAGCGAAAAGAAGAGGAAAGAAAAAAGAGAAATGAGAAATGAGAAAGGAAGAGAAAAGAGAAAATAAGAGAAAAGAGAAAAGAGATATGAAGAGAAAAGAAAAGAGAAAACTGAAAAGAAGAGAAAAGAGTAAAGAAGAGAAAAGAGGAAGGAAGAGAAAAGGGAAAAGAGAAAAGAAGAGAAAAGAGAAAAGTGAAAAGAGAAAATAAGAGTAAAGAGATAAGAGGAGAAAACAAGACAATAGAGAAAAGAGAAAAGAGAAAAGAAGAGAAAAGAAAAGAGAAAAGAATACAAAAGAGAAAAGAAGTGAAAAGAAAAGAGAAAAGAGAAAAGAAGAGAAAAGTAAAAAGAGAAAAGAAGAGAAAAAAGAAAAGAAGAGAAAAAAGAAAAGCGAAAAGAAGAGAAAAGAGAATAGAATTTAAAAGAGGAACGATAAAAGAAGAGAAAAGTGGAATGAGAAATGAGAAAAGAAGGGAAAAGAGGAGAAAAGAGAATAGAGAAACGAAGAGAAAAGAGAAAAGAGAAAACAAGAGAAAAGCGAAAAGAAGAGGAAAGAAAAAAGAGAAATGAGAAATGAGAAAGGAAGAGAAAAGAGAAAATAAGAGAAAAGAGAAAAGAGATATGAAGAGAAAAGAAAAGAGAAAACTGAAAAGAAGAGAAAAGAGTAAAGAAGAGAAAAGAGAAAGGAAGAGAAAAGGGAAAAGAGAAAAGAAGAGAAAAGAGAAAAGTGAAAAGAGAAAATAAGAGTAAAGAGATAAGAGGAGAAAACAAGACAATAGAGAAAAGAGAAAAGAGAAAAGAAAAGAAAAGAGAAAAGAATACAAAAGAGAAAAGAAGTGAAAAGAAAAGAGAAAAGAGAAAAGAAGAGAAAAGTAAAAAGAGAAAAGAAGAGAAAAAAGAAAAGAAGAGAGCAAAGAAAAGCGAAAAGAAGAGAAAAGAGAAAAGAATTTAAAAGAGAAACGATAAAAGAAGAGAAAAGTGGAATGAGAAATGAGAAAAGAAGAGAAAAGAAAAAAGAAAAGAAGAGAAAAAATAAAAGAAGAGAAAAGAAGAGAAAAATGAAAAGCGAAAAGAAGAGAAAAGAAAAAAGAAAAGAAGAGAAAAAATAAAAGAAGAGAAAAGAAGAGAAAAATGAAAAGCGAAAAGAAGAGAAAAGAGAAAGAATTTAAAAGAGAAACGATAAAAGAGAGAAAAGTGGAATGAGAAATGAGAAAAGAAGGGAAAAGAAGAGAAAAAAGAAAAGAAGAGAAAAGAAAAGAGAAAAGAGAAAAGAAGAGAAAAGAGAAAACAAGAGAAAATAGAAAAGAAGAGAAAAGAAAAAAGAGAAAAGAGAAATGAGAAAGGAAGAGAAAAGAGAAAATAAGAGAAAAGAGAGAAGAGAAAGGAAGAGAAAAGAAAAGAGAAAACTGAAAAGAAGAGAAAAGAATAAAGAAGAGTAAAGAGAAAGGAAGAGAAAAGGGAAAAGAGAAAAGAGAAAAGAAGAGAAAAGTGAAAAGAGAAAAGAAGAGAAAAGAGATAAGAAGAGCAAAGAAGACAAAAGAGAAAATATAAAAGAGAAAAGAAGAGAAAAGAAAAGAGAAAAGTGAAAAGAAGAGAGAAGGGAGAGGACAAAAGAGGAACGAAGCGAAAAGAGAAAAGAGAAAAGAAGAGAAAAGAGAAAAGATGAGAAAAGAAGAGAAAAGAAAACAAAAAAGAGAAAAGAGAAAAGAAGAGAAAAGAAAAGAGAAAAGTGAAAAGAAGAGAGAAGAGAGAGGAGAAAAGAGAAACGAAGCGAAAAGAGAAAAGAGAAAAGACAAGAAAAGTGAAAGGAAGAGAAAAGAAGAGAAAAGAGAAAAGAAAAGAAGAGAAAAGAAGGGAAAAGAGAAAAGAGAAAAGGGAAAAGAAGAGAAAAGATGAGAATAGAAGAGCAAAGAAAACAAAAAAGAGAAAAGATAAAAGAAGAGAATAGAAGGGAAAAGAGAAAAGTAGAGAAAAGAAGTGAAAAGAGAAAATAGAAAATGAGAGAAAAGAGAAAAGAGAAAAGAATACAAAAGAGAAAAGAGAAAGAGAAAAGAAGTGAAAAGAGAAATGAAGAGAAAACGAGAAGAGAAATGAGAAAAAAGGAAAGAAGAGAAAAGAAAAGAGAAAAGAGAAAAGAAGAGAAAAGAGAAAACAAGAGAAAATAAGTGAAAAGAAAAGAGAAAAGAGAAAAGAAGAGAAAAGTAAAAAGAGAAAAGAAGAGAAAAAAGAAAAGAAGAGGAAAGAAGAGAAAAGAGAAAAGAATTTAAAAGAGAAATGATAAAAGAAGAGAAAGTGGAATGAGAAATGAGAAAAGAAGGGAAAAGAAGAGAAAAGAGAATAGAGAAACGAAGAGAAAAGAGAAAAGAAGAGAAAAGCGAAAAGAAGAGGAAAGAAAAAAGAGAAATGAGAAATGAGAAAGGAAGAGAAAAGAGAAAATAAGAGAAAAGAGAAAAGAGATATGAAGAGAAAAGAAAAGAGAAAACTGAAAAGAAGAGAAAAGAGTAAAGAAGAGAAAAGAGAAAGGAAGAGAAAAGGGAAAAGAGAAAAGAAGAGAAAAGAGAAAAGTGAAAAGAGAAAATAAGAGTAAAGAGATAAGAGGAGAAAACAAGACAATAGAGAAAAGAGAAAAGAGAAAAGAAGAGAAAAGAAAAGAGAAAAGTGAAAAGAAGAGAGAAGGGAGAGGACAAAAGAGGAACGAAGCGAAAAGAGAAAAGAGAAAAGAAGAGAAAAGAGAAAAGATGAGAAAAGAAGAGAAAAGAAAACAAAAAAGAGAAAAGAGAAAAGAAGAGAAAAGAAAAGAGAAAAGTGAAAAGAGAAAAGAAGAGAAAAGAGATAAGAAGAGCAAAGAAGACAATAGAGAAAAGAGAAAAGAGAAAAGAAGAGAAAAGAAAAGAGAAAAGTGAAAAGAAGAGAGAAGGGAGAGGACAAAAGAGGAACGAAGCGAAAAGAGAAAAGAGAAAAGAAGAGAAAAGAGAAAAGATGAGAAAAGAAGAGAAAAGAAAACAAAAAAGAGAAAAGAGAAAAGAAGAGAAAAGAAAAGAGAAAAGTGAAAAGAAGAGAGAAGAGAGAGGAGAAAAGAGAAACGAAGCGAAAAGAGAAAAGAGAAAAGACAAGAAAAGTGAAAAGAAGAGAAAAGAAGAGAAAAGAGAAAAGAAAAGAAGAGAAAAGAAGGGAAAAGAGAAAAGAGAAAAGGGAAAAGAAGAGAAAAGATGAGAATAGAAGAGCAAAGAAAACAAAAAAGAGAAAAGATAAAAGAAGAGAATAGAAGGGAAAAGAGAAAAGTAGAGAAAAGAAGTGAAAAGAGAAAATAGAAAATGAGAGAAAAGAGAAAAGAGAAAAGAATACAAAAGAGAAAAGAGAAAAGAGAAAAGAAGTGAAAAGAGAAATGAAGAGAAAACGAGAAGAGAAATGAGAAAAAAGGAAAGAAGAGAAAAGAAAAGAGAAAAGAGAAAAGAAGAGAAAAGAGAAAACAAGAGAAAATAAGTGAAAAGAAAAGAGAAAAGAGAAAAGAAGAGAAAAGTAAAAAGAGAAAAGAAGAGAAAAAAGAAAAGAAGAGGAAAGAAGAGAAAAGAGAAAAGAATTTAAAAGAGAAATGATAAAAGAAGAGAAAGTGGAATGAGAAATGAGAAAAGAAGGGAAAAGAAGAGAAAAGAGAATAGAGAAACGAAGAGAAAAGAGAAAAGAAGAGAAAAGCGAAAAGAAGAGGAAAGAAAAAAGAGAAATGAGAAATGAGAAAGGAAGAGAAAAGAGAAAATAAGAGAAAAGAGAAAAGAGATATGAAGAGAAAAGAAAAGAGAAAACTGAAAAGAAGAGAAAAGAGTAAAGAAGAGAAAAGAGAAAGGAAGAGAAAAGGGAAAAGAGAAAAGAAGAGAAAAGAGAAAAGTGAAAAGAGAAAATAAGAGTAAAGAGATAAGAGGAGAAAACAAGACAATAGAGAAAAGAGAA
Source organism: Chiloscyllium punctatum (assembly GCF_047496795.1). NCBI lineage: Eukaryota > Metazoa > Chordata > Chondrichthyes > Orectolobiformes > Hemiscylliidae > Chiloscyllium > Chiloscyllium punctatum. The sequence continues at coordinate 1,200,570 of NC_092746.1, read as the reverse complement.
AAGAGAAAAGAAGAGAAAAGAAAAGAGAAAAGAATACAAAAGAGAAAAGAAGTGAAAAGAAAAGAGAAAAGAGAAAAGAAGAGAAAAGTAAAAAGAGAAAAGAAGAGAAAAAAGAAAAGAAGAGAAAAAAGAAAAGCGAAAAGAAGAGAAAAGAGAATAGAATTTAAAAGAGGAACGATAAAAGAAGAGAAAAGTGGAATGAGAAATGAGAAAAGAAGGGAAAAGAAGAGAAAAGAGTAAAGAAGAGAAAACAAAAAAGAAAAGAAGAGAAAAAATAAAAGAAGAGAAAAGAAGAGAAAAAAGAAAAGCGAAAAGAAGAGAAAAGAGAAAAGAATTTAAAAGAGAAACGATAAAAGAGAGAAAAGTGGAATGAGAAATGAGAAAAGAAGGGAAAAGAAGAGAAAAAAGAAAAGAAGAGAAAAGAAAAGAGAAAAGAGAAAAGAAGAGAAAAGAGAAAACAAGAGAAAAGAGAAAAGAAGTGAAAAGAAAAGAGAAAAGAGAAAAGAAGAGAAAAGTAAAAAGAGAAAAGAAGAGAAAAAGAAAAGAAGAGGAAAGAAGAGAAAAAAGAAAAGAGAAAAGAAGAGAAAAGAGAAAAGAATATAAAAGAGAAACGATAAAAGAAGAGAAAAGTGGAATGAGAAATGAGAAAAGAAGAGAAAAGAAAAAAGAAAAGAAGAGAAAAAATAAAAGAAGAGAAAAGAAGAGAAAAATGAAAAGCGAAAAGAAGAGAAAAGAAAAAAGAAAAGAAGAGAAAAAATAAAAGAAGAGAAAAGAAGAGAAAAATGAAAAGTGAAAAGAAGAGAAAAGAGAAAAGAATTTAAAAGAGAAACGATAAAAGAGAGAAAAGTGGAATGAGAAATGAGAAAAGAAGGGAAAAGAAGAGAAAAAAGAAAAGAAGAGAAAAGAAAAGAGAAAAGAGAAAAGAAGAGAAAAGAGAAAACAAGAGAAAATAGAAAAGAAGAGAAAAGAAAAAAGAGAAAAGAGAAATGAGAAAGGAAGAGAAAAGAGAAAATAAGAGAAAAGAGAGAAGAGAAAGGAAGAGAAAAGAAAAGAGAAAACTGAAAAGAAGAGAAACGAATAAAGAAGAGTAAAGAGAAAGGAAGAGAAAAGGGAAAAGAGAAAAGAGAAAAGAAGAGAAAAGTGAAAAGAGAAACGAAGAGAAAAGAGATAAAGAAGAGCAAAGAAGACAATAGAGAAAAGAGAAAAGAGAAAAGAAGAGAAAAGAAAAGAGAAAAGTGAAAAGAAGAGAGAAGGGAGAGGACAAAAGAGGAACGAAGCGAAAAGAGAAAAGAGAAAAGAAGAGAAAAGAGAAAAGATGAGAAAAGAAGAGAAAAGAAAACAAAAAAGAGAAAAGAGAAAAGAAGAGAAATGAGAAAAGTGTAAAGAGAAAAAAAGAGAACAGAGAAAAGAAGAGAAAAGAAGAGAAAAGAAAAGAGAAAAGTGAAAAGAAGAGAGAAGAGAGAGGAGAAAAGAGAAACGAAGCGAAAAGAGAAAAGACAAGAAAAGTGAAAAGAAGAGAAAAGAAGAGAAAAGAGAAAAGAAAAGAAGAGAAAAGAAGGGAAAAGAGAAAAGAGAAAAGGGAAAAGAAGAGAAAAGGTGAGAATAGAAGAGCAAAGAAAACAAAAAAGAGAAAAGATAAAAGAAGAGAATAGAAGGGAAAAGAGAAAAGTAGAGAAAAGAAGTGAAAAGAGAAAATAGAAAATGAGAGAAAAGAGAAAAGAATACAAAAGAGAAAAGAGAAAAGAATACAAAAGAGAAAAGAGAAAAGAGAAAAGAAGTGAAAAGAGAAATGAAAAGATTTTCGAGAAGAGAAATGAGAAAAAAGGAAAGAAGAGAAAAGAAAAGAGAAAAGAGAAAAGAAGAGAAAAGAGAAAACAAGAGAAAAGAGAAAAGAAGTGAAAAGAAAAGAGAAAAGAGAAAAGAAGAGAAAAGTAAAAAGAGAAAAGAAGAGAAAAAAGAAAAGAAGAGGAAAGAAGAGAAAAGAGAAAAGAATTTAAAAGAGAAATGATAAAAGAAGAGAAAGTGGAATGAGAAATGAGAAAAGAAGGGAAAAGAAGAGAAAAGAGAAAGGAAGAGAAAAGGGAAAAGAGAAAAGAAGAGAAAAGAGAAAAGTGAAAAGAGAAAATAAGAGTAAAGAGATAAGAGGAGAAAACAAGACAATAGAGAAAAGAGAAAAGAGAAAAGAAGAGAACAGAGAAAAGAAGAGAAAAGAAAAGAGAAAAGTGAAAAGAAGAGAGAAGAGAGAAGATAAAAGACAAATGAAGCGAAAAGAGAAAAGAGAAAAGAAGAGAAAAGAAAAGAGAAAAGAATACAAAAGAGAAAAAAAGTGAAAAGAAAAGAGAAAAGAGAAAAGAAGAGAAAAGTAAAAAGAGAAAAGAAGAGAAAAAAGAAAAGAAGAGGAAAGAAGAGAAAAAAGAAAAGCGAAAAGAAGAGAAAAGAGAATAGAATTTAAAAGAGGAACGATAAAAGAAGAGAAAAGTGGAATGAGAAATGAGAAAAGAAGGGAAAAGAGGAGAAAAGAGAATAGAGAAATGAAGAGAAAAGAGAAAAGAAGAGAAAAGTAGAGAAAAGAGAAAAGAGAAAACAAGAGAAAAGCGAAAAGAAGAGGAAAGAAAAAAGAGAAATGAGAAATGAGAAAGGAAGAGAAAAGAGAAAATAAGAGAAAAGAGAAAAGAGATATGAAGAGAAAAGAAAAGAGAAAACTGAAAAGAAGAGAAAAGAGTAAAGAAGAGAAAAGAGAAAGGAAGAGAAAAGGGAAAAGAGAAAAGAAGAGAAAAGAGAAAAGTGAAAAGAGAAAATAAGAGTAAAGAGATAAGAGGAGAAAACAAGACAATAGAGAAAAGAGAAAAGAGAAAAGAAAAGAAAAGAAAAGAGAAAAGAATACAAAAGAGAAAAGAAGTGAAAAGAAAAGAGAAAAGAGAAAAGAAGAGAAAAGTAAAAAGAGAAAAGAAGAGAAAAAAGAAAAGAAGAGAACAAAGAAAAGCGAAAAGAAGAGAAAAGAGAATAGAATTTAAAAGAGGAACGATAAAAGAAGAGAAAAGTGGAATGAGAAATGAGAAAAGAAGGGAAAAGAAGAGAAAAGAGTAAAGAAGAGAAAACAAAAAAGAAAAGAAGAGAAAAAATAAAAGAAGAGAAAAGAAGAGAAAAAAGAAAAGCGAAAAGAAGAGAAAAGAGAAAAGAATTTAAAAGAGAAACGATAAAAGAGAGAAAAGTGGAATGAGAAATGAGAAAAGAAGGGAAAAGAAGAGAAAAAAGAAAAGAAGAGAAAAGAAAAGAGAAAAGAGAAAAGAAGAGAAAAGAGAAAACAAGAGAAAAGAGAAAAGAAGTGAAAAGAAAAGAGAAAAGAGAAAAGAAGAGAAAAGTAAAAAGAGAAAAGAAGAGAAAAAGAAAAGAGGAAAGAAGAGAAAAAAGAAAAGAGAAAAGAAGAGAAAAGAGAAAAGAATTTAAAAGAGAAACGATAAAAGAAGAGAAAAGTGGAATGAGAAATGAGAAAAGAAGAGAAAAGAAAAAGAAAAGAAGAGAAAAAATAAAAGAAGAGAAAAGAAGAGAAAAATGAAAAGCGAAAAGAAGAGAAAAGAAAAAAGAAAAGAAGAGAAAAAATAAAAGAAGAGAAAAGAAGAGAAAAATGAAAGCGAAAAGAAGAGAAAAGAGAAAAGAATTTAAAAGAGAAACGATAAAAGAGAGAAAAGTGGAATGAGAAATGAGAAAAGAAGGGAAAAGAAGAGAAAAAAGAAAAGAAGAGAAAAGAAAAGAGAAAAGAGAAAAGAAGAGAAAAGAGAAAACAAGAGAAAATAGAAAAGAAGAGAAAAGAAAAAAGAGAAAAGAGAAATGAGAAAGGAAGAGAAAAGAGAAAATAAGAGAAAAGAGAGAAGAGAAAGGAAGAGAAAAGAAAAGAGAAAACTGAAAAGAAGAGAAAAGAATAAAGAAGAGTAAAGAGAAAGGAAGAGAAAAGGGAAAAGAGAAAAGAGAAAGAAGAGAAAAGTGAAAAGAGAAAAGAAGAGAAAAGAGATAAGAAGAGCCAAGAAGACAATAGAGAAAAGAGAAAAGAGAAAAGAAGAGAAAAGAAAAGAGAAAAGTGAAAAGAAGAGAGAAGGGAGAGGACAAAAGAGGAACGAAGCGAAAAGAGAAAAGAGAAAAGAAGAGAAAAGAGAAAAGATGAGAAAAGAAGAGAAAAGAAAACAAAAAAGAGAAAAGAGAAAAGAAGAGAAAAGAAAAGAGAAAAGTGAAAAGAAGAGAGAAGAGAGAGGAGAAAAGAGAAACGAAGCGAAAAGAGAAAAGAGAAAAGACAAGAAAAGTGAAAGGAAGAGAAAAGAAGAGAAAAGAGAAAAGAAAAGAAGAGAAAAGAAGGGAAAAGAGAAAAGAGAAAAGGGAAAAGAAGAGAAAAGAGAAAACAAGAGAAAATAAGTGAAAAGAAAAGAGAAAAGAGAAAAGAAGAGAAAAGTAAAAAGAGAAAAGAAGAAAAAAAAGAAAAGAAGAGGAAAGAAGAGAAAAGAGAAAAGAATTTAAAAGAGAAATGATAAAAGAAGAGAAAGTGGAATGAGAAATGAGAAAAGAAGGGAAAAGAAGAGAAAAGAGAATAGAGAAACGAAGAGAAAAGAGAAAAGAAGAGAAAAGCGAAAAGAAGAGGAAAGAAAAAAGAGAAATGAGAAATGAGAAAGGAAGAGAAAAGAGAAAATAAGAGAAAGAGAAAAGAGATATGAAGAGAAAAGAAAAGAGAAAACTGAAAAGAAGAGAAAAGAGTAAAGAAGAGAAAAGAGAAAGGAAGAGAAAAGGGAAAAGAGAAAAGAAGAGAAAAGAGAAAAGTGAAAAGAGAAAATAAGAGTAAAGAGATAAGAGGAGAAAACAAGACAATAGAGAAAAGAGAAAAGAGAAAAGAAGAGAAAAGAAAAGAGAAAAGAATACAAAAGAGAAAAGAAGTGAAAAGAAAAGAGAAAAGAGAAAAGAAGAGAAAAGTAAAAAGAGAAAAGAAGAGAAAAAAGAAAAGAAGAGAAAAAAGAAAAGCGAAAAGAAGAGAAAAGAGAATAGAATTTAAAAGAGGAACGATAAAAGAAGAGAAAAGTGGAATGAGAAATGAGAAAAGAAGGGAAAAGAAGAGAAAAGAGTAAAGAAGAGAAAACAAAAAAGAAAAGAAGAGAAAAAATAAAAGAAGAGAAAAGAAGAGAAAAAAGAAAAGCGAAAAGAAGAGAAAAGAGAAAAGAATTTAAAAGAGAAACGATAAAAGAGAGAAAAGTGAAATGAGAAATGAGAAAAGAAGGGAAAAGAAGAGAAAAAAGAAAAGAAGAGAAAAGAAAAGAGAAAAGAGAAAAGAAGAGAAAAGAGAAAACAAGAGAAAAGAGAAAAGAAGTGAAAAGAAAAGAGAAAAGAGAAAAGAAGAGAAAAGTAAAAAGAGAAAAGAAGAGAAAAAGAAAAGAAGAGGAAAGAAGAGAAAAAAGAAAAGAGAAAAGAAGAGAAAAGAGAAAAGAATTTAAAAGAGAAACGATAAAGAAGAGAAAAGTGGAATGAGAAATGAGAAAAGAAGAGAAAAGAAAAAAGAAAAGAAGAGAAAAAATAAAAGAAGAGAAAAGAAGAGAAAAATGAAAAGTGAAAAGAAGAGAAAAGAGAAAAGAATTTAAAAGAGAAACGATAAAAGAGAGAAAAGTGGAATGAGAAATGAGAAAAGAAGGGAAAAGAAGAGAAAAAAGAAAAGAAGAGAAAAGAAAAGAGAAAAGAGAAAAGAAGAGAAAAGAGAAAACAAGAGAAAATAGAAAAGAAGAGAAAAGAAAAAAGAGAAAAGAGAAATGAGAAAGGAAGAGAAAAGAGAAAATAAGAGAAAAGAGAGAAGAGAAAGGAAGAGAAAAGAAAAGAGAAAACTGAAAGAAGAGAAAAGAATAAAGAAGAGTAAAGAGAAAGGAAGAGAAAAGGGAAAAGAGAAAAGAGAAAAGAAGAGAAAAGTGAAAAAAGAAAAGAAGAGAAAAGAGATAAGAAGAGCAAAGAAGACAATAGAGAAAAGAGAAAAGAGAAAAGAAGAGAAAAGAAAAGAGAAAAGTGAAAAGAAGAGAGAAGGGAGAGGGCAAAAGAGGAACGAAGCGAAAAGAGAAAAGAGAAAAGAAGAGAAAAGAGAAAAGATGAGAAAAGAAGAGAAAAGAAAACAAAAAAGAGAAAAGAGAAAAGAAGAGAAATGAGAAAAGTGTAAAGAGAAAAAAAGAGAACAGAGAAAAGAAGAGAAAAGAAAAGAGAAAAGTGAAAAGAAGAGAGAAGAGAGAGGAGAAAGAGAAACGAAGCGAAAAGAGAAAAGACAAGAAAAGTGAAAAGAAGAGAAAAGAAGAGAAAAGAGAAAAGAAAAGAAGAGAAAAGAAGGGAAAAGAGAAAAGAGAAAAGGGAAAAGATGAGAAAAGGTGACAATAGAAGAGCAAAGAAAACAAAAAAGAGAAAAGATAAAAGAAGAGAATAGAAGGGAAAAGAGAAAAGTAGAGAAAAGAAGTGAAAAGAGAAAATAGAAAATGAGAGAAAAGAGAAAAGAGAAAAGAATACAAAAGAGAAAAGAGAAAAGAATACAAAAGAGAAAAGAGAAAAGAGAAAAGAAGTGAAAAGAGAAATGAAAAGAAAACGAGAAGAGAAATGAGAAAAAAGGAAAGAAGAGAAAAGAAAAGAGAAAAGAGAAAAGAAGAGAAAAGAGAAAACAAGAGAAAAGAGAAAAGAAGTGGGAAAAGAAAAGAGAAAAGAGAAAAGAAGAGAGAAAGTAAAAAGAGAAAAGAAGAGAAAAAAAGAAAAGAAGAGAAAAGAAGAGAAAAGAGAAAAGAATTTAAAAGAGAAATGATAAAAGAAGAGAAAGTGGAATGAGAAATGAGAAAAGAAGGGAAAAGAAGAGAAAAGAGAATAGAGAAACGAAGAGAAAAGAGAAAAGAAGAGAAAAGTAGAGAAAAGAGAAAAGAGAAAACAAGAGAAAAGCGAAAGAGAGGAAAGAAAAAAGAGAAATGAGAAATGAGAAAGGAAGAGAAAAGAGAGAATAAGAGAAAAGAGAAAAGAGATATGAAGAGAAAAGAAAAGAGAAAACTGAAAAGAAGAGAAAAGAGTAAAGAAGAGAAAAGAGAAAGGAAGAGAAAAGGGAAAAGAGAAAAGAAGAGAAAAGAGAAAAGTGAAAAGAGAAAATAACAGTAAAGAGATAAGAGGAGAAAACAAGACAATAGAGAAAAGAGAAAAGAGAAAAGAAGAGAAAAGAAAAGAGAAAAGAATACAAAAGAGAAAAGAAGTGAAAAGAAAAGAGAAAAGAGAAAAGAAGAGAAAAGTAAAAAGAGAAAAGAAGAGAAAAAAGAAAAGAAGAGAAAAAAGAAAAGCGAAAAGAAGAGAAAAGAGAATAGAATTTAAAAGAGGAACGATAAAAGAAGAGAAAAGTGGAATGAGAAATGAGAAAAGAAGGGAAAAGAGGAGAAAAGAGAATAGAGAAACGAAGAGAAAAGAGAAAAGAAGAGAAAAGTAGAGAAAAGAGAAAAGAGAAAACAAGAGAAAAGCGAAAAGAAGAGGAAAGAAAAAAGAGAAATGAGAAATGAGAAAGGAAGAGAAAAGAGAAAATAAGAGAAAAGAGAAAAGAGATATGAAGAGAAAAGAAAAGAGAAAACTGAAAAGAAGAGAAAAGAGTAAAGAAGAGAAAAGAGAAAGGAAGAGAAAGGGAAAAGAGAAAAGAAGAGAAAAGAGAAAAGTGAAAAGAGAAAATAAGAGTAAAGAGATAAGAGGAGAAAACAAGACAATAGAGAAAAGAGAAAAGAGAAAAGAAAAGAAAAGAAAAGAGAAAAGAATACAAAAGAGAAAAGAAGTGAAAAGAAAAGAGAAAAGAGAAAAGAAGAGAAAAGTAAAAAGAGAAAAGAAGAGAAAAAAGAAAAGAAGAGAACAAAGAAAAGCGAAAAGAAGAGAAAAGAGAATAGAATTAAAAGAGGAACGATAAAAGAAGAGAAAAGTGGAATGAGAAATGAGAAAAGAAGGGAAAAGAAGAGAAAAGAGTAAAGAAGAGAAAACAAAAAAGAAAAGAAGAGAAAAAATAAAAGAAGAGAAAAGAAGAGAAAAAAGAAAAGCGAAAAGAAGAGAAAAGAGAAAAGAATTTAAAAGAGAAACGATAAAAGAGAGAAAAGTGGAATGAGAAATGAGAAAAGAAGGGAAAAGAAGAGAAAAAAGAAAAGAAGAGAAAAGAAAAGAGAAAAGAGAAAAGAAGAGAAAAGAGAAAACAAGAGAAAAGAGAAAAGAAGTGAAAAGAAAAGAGAAAAGAGAAAAGAAGAGAAAAGTAAAAGGAGAAAAGAAGAGAAAAAAGAAAAGAGGAAAGAAGAGAAAAAAGAAAAGAGAAAAGAAGAGAAAAGAGAAAAGAATTTAAAAGAGAAACGATAAAAGAAGAGAAAAGTGGAATGAGAAATGAGAAAAGAAGAGAAAAGAAAAAAGAAAAGAAGAGAAAAAATAAAAGAAGAGAAAAGAAGAGAAAAATGAAAAGCGAAAAGAAGAGAAAAGAAAAAAGAAAAGAAGAGAAAAAATAAAAGAAGAGAAAAGAAGAGAAAAATGAAAAGCGAAAAGAAGAGAAAAGAGAAAAGAAGAGGAAAGAAGAGAAAAAAGAAAAGAGAAAAGAAGAGAAAAGAGAAAAGAATTTAAAAGAGAAACGATAAAAGAAGAGAAAAGTGGAATGAGAAATGAGAAAAGAAGAGAAAAGAAAAAAGAAAAGAAGAGAATAAATAAAAGAAGAGAAAAGAAGAGAAAAATGAAAAGTGAAAAGAAGAGAAAAGAGAAAAGAAGAGAAAAGAGAAAAGAATTTAAAAGAGAAACGATAAAAGAGAGAAAAGTGGAATGAGAAATGAGAAAAGAAGGGAAAAGAAGAGAAAAAAGAAAAGAAGAGAAAAGAAAAGAGAAAAGAGAAAAGAAGAGAAAAGAGAAAACAAGAGAAAAGAGAAAAGAAGTGAAAAGAAAAGAGAAAAGAGAAAAGAAGAGAAAAGTAAAAAGAGAAAAGAAGAGAAAAAGAAAAGAAGAGGAAAGAAGAGAAAAAAGAAAAGAGAAAAGAAGAGAAAAGAGAAAAGAATTTAAAAGAGAAACGATAAAAGAAGAGAAAAGTGGAATGAGAAATGAGAAAAGAAGAGAAAAGAAAAAAGAAAAGAAGAGAAAAAATAAAAGAAGAGAAAAGAAGAGAAAAATGAAAAGTGAAAAGAAGAGAAAAGAGAAAAGAATTTAAAAGAGAAACGATAAAAGAGAGAAAAGTGGAATGAGAAATGAGAAAAGAAGCGAAAAGAAGAGAAAAAAGAAAAGAAGAGAAAAGAAAAGAGAAAAGAGAAAAGAAGAGAAAAGAGAAAACAAGAGAAAATAGAAAAGAAGGAAAAGAAAACAGAGAAAAGAGAAATGAGAAAGGAAGAGAAAAGAGAAAATAAGAGAAAAGAGAGAAGAGAAAGGAAGAGAAAAGAAAAGAGAAAACTGAAAAGAAGAGAAAAGAATAAAGAAGAGTAAAGAGAAAGGAAGAGAAAAGGGAAAAGAGAAAAGAGAAAAGAAGAGAAAAGTGAAAAAAGAAAAGAAGAGAAAAGAGATAAGAAGAGCAAAGAAGACAATAGAGAAAAGAGAAAAGAGAAAAGAAGAGAAAAGAAAAGAGAAAAGTGAAAAGAAGAGAGAAGGGAGAGGGCAAAAGAGGAACGAAGCGAAAAGAGAAAAGAGAAAAGAAGAGAAAAGAGAAAAGATGAGAAAAGAAGAGAAAAGAAAACAAAAAAGAGAAAAGAGAAAAGAAGAGAAATGAGAAAAGTGTAAAGAGAAAAAAAGAGAACAGAGAAAAGAAGAGAAAAGAAGAGAAAAGAAAAGAGAAAAGTGAAAAGAAGAGAGAAGAGAGAGGAGAAAAGAGAAACGAAGCGAAAAGAGAAAAGAGAAGAAAAGTGAAAAGAAGAGAAAAGAAGAGAAAAGAGAAAAGAAAAGAAGAGAAAAGAAGGGAAAAGAGAAAAGAGAAAAGGGAAAAGAAGAGAAAAGGTGACAATAGAAGAGCAAAGAAAACAAAAAAGAGAAAAGATAAAAGAAGAGAATAGAAGGGAAAAGAGAAAAGTAGAGAAAAGAAGTGAAAAGAGAAAATAGAAAATGAGAGAAAAGAGAAAAGAGAAAAGAATACAAAAGAGAAAAGAGAAAAGAATACAAAAGAGAAAAGAGAAAAGAGAAAAGAAGTGAAAAGAGAAATGAAAAGAAAACGAGAAGAGAAATGAGAAAAAAGGAAAGAAGAGAAAAGAAAAGAGAAAAGAGAAAAGAAGAGAAAAGAGAAAACAAGAGAAAAGAGAAAAGAAGTGAAAAGAAAAGAGAAAAGAGAAAAGAAGAGAAAAGTAAAAGGAGAAAAGAAGAGAAAAAAAGAAAAGAAGAGGAAAGAAGAGAAAAGAGAAAAGAATTTAAAAGAGAAATGATAAAAGAAGAGAAAGTGGAATGAGAAATGAGAAAAGAAGGGAAAAGAAGAGAAAAGAGAATAGAGAAACGAAGAGAAAAGAGAAAAGAAGAGAAAAGTAGAGAAAAGAGAAAAGAGAAAACAAGAGAAAAGCGAAAAGAAGAGGAAAGAAAAAAGAGAAATGAGAAATGAGAAAGGAAGAGAAAAGAGAAAATAAGAGAAAAGAGAAAAGAGATATGAAGAGAAAAGAAAAGAGAAAACTGAAAAGAAGAGAAAAGAGTAAAGAAGAGAAAAGAGAAAGGAAGAGAAAAGGGAAAAGAGAAAAGAAGAGAAAAGAGAAAAGTGAAAAGAGAAAATAAGAGTAAAGAGATAAGAGGAGAAAACAAGACAATAGAGAAAAGAGAAAAGAGAAAAGAAGAGAAAAGAAAAGAGAAAAGAATACAAAAGAGAAAAGAAGTGAAAAGAAAAGAGAAAAGAGAAAAGAAGAGAAAAGTAAAAAGAGAAAAGAAGAGAAAAAAGAAAAGAAGAGAAAAAAGAAAAGCGAAAAGAAGAGAAAAGAGAATAGAATTTAAAAGAGGAACGATAAAAGAAGAGAAAAGTGGAATGAGAAATGAGAAAAGAAGGGAAAAGAAGAGAAAAGAGTAAAGAAGAGAAAACAAAAAAGAAAAGAAGAGAAAAAATAAAAGAAGAGAAAAGAAGAGAAAAAAGAAAAGCGAAAAGAAGAGAAAAGAGAAAAGAATTTAAAAGAGAAACGATAAAAGAGAGAAAAGTGGAATGAGAAATGAGAAAAGAAGGGAAAAGAAGAGAAAAAAGAAAAGAAGAGAAAAGAAAAGAGAAAAGAGAAAAGAAGAGAAAAGAGAAAACAAGAGAAAAGAGAAAAGAAGTGAAAAGAAAAGAGAAAAGAGAAAAGAAGAGAAAAGTAAAAAGAGAAAAGAAGAGAAAAAAGAAAAGAGGAAAGCAGAGAAAAAAGAAAAGAGAAAAGAAGAGAAAAGAGAAAAGAATTTAAAAGAGAAACGATAAAAGAAGAGAAAAGTGGAATGAGAAATGAGAAAAGAAGAGAAAAGAAAAAAGAAAAGAAGAGAAAAAATAAAAGAAGAGAAAAGAAGAGAAAAATGAAAAGCGAAAAGAAGAGAAAAGAAAAAAGAAAAGAAGAGAAAAAATAAAAGAAGAGAAAAGAAGAGAAAAATGAAAAGCGAAAAGAAGAGAAAAGAGAAAAGAATTTAAAAGAGAAACGATAAAAGAGAGAAAAGTGGAATGAGAAATGAGAAAAGAAGGGAAAAGAAGAGAAAAAAGAAAAGAAGAGAAAAGAAAAGAGAAAAGAGAAAAGAAGAGAAAAGAGAAAACAAGAGAAAATAGAAAAGAAGAGAAAAGAAAAAAGAGAAAAGAGAAATGAGAAAGGAAGAGAAAAGAGAAAATAAGAGAAAAGAGAGAAGAGAAAGGAAGAGAAAAGAAAAGAGAAAACTGAAAAGAAGAGAAAAGAATAAAGAAGAGTAAAGAGAAAGGAAGAGAAAAGGGAAAAGAGAAAAGAGAAAAGAAGAGAAAAGTGAAAAGAGAAAAGAACAGAAAAGAGATAAGAAGAGCAAAGAAGACAATAGAGAAAAGAGAAAAGAGAAAAGAAGAGAAAAGAAAAGAGAAAAGTGAAAAGAAGAGAGAAGGGAGAGGACAAAAGAGAAACGAAGCGAAAAGAGTAAAGAGAAAAGAAGAGAAAAGAGAAAAGATGAGAAAAGAAGAGAAAAGAAAACAAAAAAAAGAAAAGAGAAAAGAAGAGAAATGAGAAAAGTGTAAAGAGAAAAGAAGAGAAAAGAGATAAGAAGAGAAAAGAAGACAATAGAAAAAAGAGAAAAGACAAAAGAAGAGAACAGAGAAAAGAAGAGAAAAGAAGAGAAAAGAAAAGAGAAAAGTGAAAAGAAGAGAGAAGAGAGAGGAGAAAAGAGAAACGAAGAGAAAAGAGAAAAGAGAAAAGAGGAAAGACGAGAAAAGAGAAAAGAAGAGAAAAGAAGAGAATCGAGAAAAGAAAAGAAGAGAAAAGAAGGGAAAAGAGAAAAGAGAAAAGGGAAAAGAAGAGAAAAGAGAAAAGATGAGAAAAGAAGAGAAAAGAAGAGAAAAGAAAACAAAAAAGAGAAAAGAGAAAAGAAGAGAATAGTAGGGAAAAGAGAAAAGTAGAGAAAAGAAGTGAAAAGAGAAAATAGAAAATGAGAGAAAAGAGAAAAGAGAAAAGAATACAAAAAAGAAAAGAGAAAAGTATACAAAAGAGAAAAGAGTAAAGATAAAAGAAGTGAAAAGAGAAATGAAGAGAAAACGAGAAGAGAAATGAGAAAAAAGAAAAGAAAAGAGAAAAGAGAAAAGAAGAGAAAAGAGAAAACAAGAGAAAAGAGAAAAGAAGAGAAAAGAAAAGAGAAAAGAGAAAAGAAGAGCAAAGTAAAAAGAGAAAAGAAGAGAAAAAAGAAAAGAAGAGGAAAGAAGAGAAAAGAGATATGAATTTAAAAGAGAAACGATAAAAGAAGAGAAAGAGGAATGAGAAATGAGAAAAGAAGGGAAAAGAAGAGAAAGGAGAAAATAGAAAATGAGAGAAAAGAGAAAAGAGAAAAGAATACAAAAGAGAAAAGAGAAAAGAATACAAAAGAGAAAAGAGAAAAGAGAAAAGAAGTGAAAAGAGAAATGAAAAGAAAACGAGAAGAGAAATGAGAAAAAAGGAAAGAAGAGAAAAGAAAAGAGAAAAGAGAAAAGAAGAGAAAAGAGAAAACAAGAGAAAAGAGAAAAGAAGTGAAAAGAAAAGAGAAAAGAGAAAAGAAGAGAAAAGTAAAAAGAGAAAAGAAGAGAAAAAAAGAAAAGAAGAGGAAAGAAGAGAAAAGAGAAAAGAATTTAAAAGAGAAATGATAAAAGAAGAGAAAGTGGAATGAGAAATGAGAAAAGAAGGGAAAAGAAGAGAAAAGAGAATAGAGAAACGAAGAGAAAAGAGAAAAGAAGAGAAAAGTAGAGAAAAGAGAAAAGAGAAAACAAGAGAAAAGCGAAAAGAAGAGGAAAGAAAAAAGAGAAATGAGAAATGAGAAAGGAAGAGAAAAGAGAAAATAAGAGAAAAGAGAAAAGAGATATGAAGAGAAAAGAAAAGAGAAAACTGAAAAGAAGAGAAAAGAGTAAAGAAGAGAAAAGAGAAAGGAAGAGAAAAGGGAAAAGAGAAAAGAAGAGAAAAGAGAAAAGTGAAAAGAGAAAATAAGAGTAAAGAGATAAGAGGAGAAAACAAGACAATAGAGAAAAGAGAAAAGAGAAAAGAAGAGAAAAGAAAAGAGAAAAGAATACAAAAGAGAAAAGAAGTGAAAAGAAAAGAGAAAAGAGAAAAGAAGAGAAAAGTAAAAAGAGAAAAGAAGGGAAAAAAGAAAAGAAGAGAAAAAAGAAAAGCGAAAAGAAGAGAAAAGAGAATAGAATTTAAAAGAGGAACGATAAAAGAAGAGAAAAGTGGAATGAGAAATGAGAAAAGAAGGGAAAAGAGGAGAAAAGAGAATAGAGAAACGAAGAGAAAAGAGAAAGGAAGAGAAAAGGAAAAAGAGAAAAGAAGAGAAAAGAGAAAAGTGAAAAGAGAAAATAAGAGTAAAGAGATAAGAGGAGAAAACAAGACAATAGAGAAAAGAGAAAAGAGAAAAGAAGAGAAAAGAAAAGAGAAAAGAATACAAAAGAGAAAAGAAGTGAAAAGAAAAGAGAAAAGAGAAAAGAAGAGAAAAGTAAAAAGAGAAAAGAAGAGAAAAAAGAAAAGAAGAGAAAAAAGAAAAGCGAAAAGAAGAGAAAAGAGAATAGAATTTAAAAGAGGAACGATAAAAGAAGAGAAAAGTGGAATGAGAAATGAGAAAAGAAGGGAAAAGAAGAGAAAAGAGTAAAGAAGAGAAAACAAAAAAGAAAAGAAGAGAAAAAATAAAAGAAGAGAAAAGAAGAGAAAAAAGAAAAGCGAAAAGAAGAGAAAAGAGAAAAGAATTTAAAAGAGAAACGATAAAAGAGAGAAAAGTGGAATGAGAAATGAGAAAAGAAGGGAAAAGAAGAGAAAAAAGAAAAGAAGAGAAAAGAAAAGAGAAAAGAGAAAAGAAGAGAAAAGAGAAAACAAGAGAAAAGAGAAAAGAAGTGAAAAGAAAAGAGAAAAGAGAAAAGAAGAGAAAAGTAAAAAGAGAAAAGAAGAGAAAAAAGAAAAGAGGAAAGAAGAGAAAAGAGAAAAGAATTTAAAAGAGAAACGATAAAAGAAGAGAAAAGTGGAATGAGAAATGAGAAAAGAAGAGAAAAGAAAAAAGAAAAGAAGAGAAAAAATAAAAGAAGAGAAAAGAAGAGAAAAATGAAAAGCGAAAAGAAGAGAAAAGAAAAAAGAAAAGAAGAGAAAAAATAAAAGAAGAGAAAAGAAGAGAAAAATGAAAAGCGAAAAGAAGAGAAAAGAGAAAAGAATTTAAAAGAGAAACGATAAAAGAGAGAAAAGTGGAATGAGAAATGAGAAAAGAAGGGAAAAGAAGAGAAAAAAGAAAAGAAGAGAAAAGAAAAGAGAAAAGAGAAAAGAAGAGAAAAGAGAAAACAAGAGAAAATAGAAAAGAAGAGAAAAGAAAAAAGAGAAAAGAGAAATGAGAAAGGAAGAGAAAAGAGAAAATAAGAGAAAAGAGAGAAGAGAAAGGAAGAGAAAAGAAAAGAGAAAACTGAAAAGAAGAGAAAAGAATAAAGAAGAGTAAAGAGAAAGGAAGAGAAAAGGGAAAAGAGAAAAGAGAAAAGAAGAGAAAAGTGAAAAGAGAAAAGAACAGAAAAGAGATAAGAAGAGCAAAGAAGACAATAGAGAAAAGAGAAAAGAGAAAAGAAGAGAAAAGAAAAGAGAAAAGTGAAAAGAAGAGAGAAGGGAGAGGACAAAAGAGAAACGAAGCGAAAAGAGTAAAGAGAAAAGAAGAGAAAAGAGAAAAGATGAGAAAAGAAGAGAAAAGAAAACAAAAAAAAGAAAAGAGAAAAGAAGAGAAATGAGAAAAGTGTAAAGAGAAAAGAAGAGAAAAGAGATAAGAAGAGAAAAGAAGACAATAGAAAAAAGAGAAAAGACAAAAGAAGAGAACAGAGAAAAGAAGAGAAAAGAAGAGAAAAGAAAAGAGAAAAGTGAAAAGAAGAGAGAAGAGAGAGGAGAAAAGAGAAACGAAGAGAAAAGAGAAAAGAGAAAAGAGGAAAGACGAGAAAAGAGAAAAGAAGAGAAAAGAAGAGAATAGAGAAAAGAAAAGAAGAGAAAAGAAGGGAAAAGAGAAAAGAGAAAAGGGAAAAGAAGAGAAAAGAGAAAAGATGAGAAAAGAAGAGAAAAGAAGAGAAAAGAAAACAAAAAAGAGAAAAGAGAAAAGAAGAGAATAGTAGGGAAAAGAGAAAAGTAGAGAAAAGAAGTGAAAAGAGAAAATAGAAAATGAGAGAAAAGAGAAAAGAGAAAAGAATACAAAAAAGAAAAGAGAAAAGTATACAAAAGAGAAAAGAGTAAAGATAAAAGAAGTGAAAAGAGAAATGAAGAGAAAACGAGAAGAGAAATGAGAAAAAAGAAAAGAAAAGAGAAAAGAGAAAAGAAGAGAAAAGAGAAAACAAGAGAAAAGAGAAAAGAAGAGAAAAGAAAAGAGAAAAGAGAAAAGAAGAGCAAAGTAAAAAGAGAAAAGAAGAGAAAAAAGAAAAGAAGAGGAAAGAAGAGAAAAGAGATATGAATTTAAAAGAGAAACGATAAAAGAAGAGAAAGAGGAATGAGAAATGAGAAAAGAAGGGAAAAGAAGAGAAAGGAGAAAAGAGAATAGAGAAACGAAGAGAAAAGGGAAAAGAAGAGAAAAGTAGAGAAAAGAGAAAAGAGAAAACAAGAGAAAAGCAAAAAGAAGAGAAAAGAAAAAAGAGAGAAGAGAAATGAGAAAGGAAGAGAAAAGAGAAAATAAGAGAAAAGAGAAAAGAGATAAGAAGAGAAAAGAAAAGAGAAATCTGAAAAGAAGAGAAAAGAGTAAAGAGGAGTAAAGAGAAAGGAAGAGAAAAGAGAAAAGAAGAGAAAAGAGAAAAGTGAAAAGTGAAAAGAGAAAATAAGAGTAAAGAGATAAGAGGAGAAAAGAAGACAATAGAGAAAAGAGAAAAGAGAAAAGAAGAGAACAGAGAAAAGAAGAGAAAAGAAGAGAAAAGAAAAGAGAATAGTGAAAAGAAGAGAGAAGAGAGAGAATAAAAGAGAAATGAAGCATAAGAGAAAAGAGAAAAGAAGAGAAAAGGAGAGAAAAGAGAAAAGAAGAGAAAAGAAAAGAGAAAAGAAGAGAAAAGAAGAGAAAAGAGAAAAGAGAAAATAGGAAAGAGAAAAGTGAAAAGAAGAGAAAAGAGAAAAGAGAAAGGAGAAAAGAAGAGAAAAGAAAAAAGAGAAAAGAGAAATGAGAAAGGAAGAGAAAATAGAAAATAAGAGAAAAGAGAAAAGAAAAAGGAAGAGAGAAAAAAAGAGAAAACTGAAAAGAGGAGAAAAGAGTCAAGCAGAGTAAAGAGAAAGGAAGAGAAAAGGGAAAAGAGAAAAGAGAAAAGAAGTGAAAAGAGAAAAGTGAAAAGAGAAAAGAAGTGAAAAGAGATAAGAAGAGAAAAGAAGACAATAGAGAAAAGACGAGAAAAGAAAAGAGAAACGAAAAGAAGAGAAAAGAAGGGAAAAGAGAAAAGAGAAAAGGGAAAAGAAGAGAAAAGAAAAAAAAGGAGAAAAGCGAAATGAAGAGAAAAGTGAAAAAAGTAAAGAAGAGAAAAAAGAAAAGAGAAAAGAAGAGAAAGAGAAAAGTGAAAAGAAGAGAATAGAAGGGAAAAGAGAAATGTAGAGAAAAGAAGTGAAAAGAGAAAATAGAAAATGAGAGAAAAGAGAAAAGAGAAAAGAATACAAAAGAGAAAAGAGAAAAGAAAAAAGAAGTGAAAAGAGAAAAGAAGAGAAAAGAAGAGAAAAGAAATGAGAAAAAACAAAAGAAGAGAAAAGAAAAGAGAAAAGAGAAAAGAAGAGAAAAGAGAAAACAAGAGAAAAGAGAAAAGAAGTGAAAAGAAAAGAGAAAAGAGAAAATAAGATAAAAGTAAAAAGAGAAAAGAAGAGAAAAAAGAAAAGAAGAGGAAAGAAGAGAAAAAAGAAAAGCGATAAGAAGAGAAAAGAGAAAATAAAATAAAAGAGAAACAATAAAAGAAGAGAAAAGTGGAATGAGAAATGAGAAAAGAAGGGAAAAGAAGAGAAAAGAGAAAAGAAGAGAAAAGAAAAAAGAAAAGAAGAGAAAAGAGAAAAGAGCAAAGAAGAGAAAAGAGAAAAGAGAAAAGAAATGCCAATAAGGGAAAAGAGAAAAGAGAATAGGGAAAAGAAGAGAAAAGAGAAAAGAGAAAATAGAAAAGAGAAAAGAAGAGAAAAGAAAAAAGAGAAAAGTGAAAAGAAGAGAGAAGAGAAAAGAGAAACGATGAGAAAAGAGAAAAGAAGAGAAAAGTAGAGAAAAGAGAAAACAAGAGAAAATAGAAAAGAAGAGAAAAGAAAAAAGAGAAAAGAGAAATGAGAAAGGAAGAGAAAAGAGAAAATAAGAGAAAAGAGAGAAGAGAAAGGAAGAGAAAAGAAAAGAGAAAACTGAAAAGAAGAGAAAAGAATAAAGAAGAGTAAAGAGAAAGTAAGAGAAAAGGGAAAAGAGAAAAGAGAAAAGAAGAGAACAGAGAAAAGAAGAGAAAAGAAGAGAAAAGAAAAGAGAAAAGTGAATAGAAGAGAGAAGAGAGAGGATAAAAGAGAAAAGGAGAGAAAAGAGAAAAGAGAAAAGAAGAGAAAAGGAGAGAAAAGAGAAAAGAGAAAAGAAGTGAAAAGAAGGGAAAAGAGAAAAGAGAAAAGGGAAAAGAAGAGAAAAGAGAAAAGATGAGAAAAGAAGAGAAAAGAAAACAAAAAAGAGAAAAGCGAAAAGAAGAGAAAAGTGAAAAAAGTAAAGAAGAGAAAAGAGAAAAGAGAAAAGGAGAGAACAGAGCAAAGTGAAAAGAAATGAATAGAATGGAAAAGAGAAAAGTAGAGAAAAGAAGTGAAAAGAGAAAATAGAAAATGAGAGAAAAGAGAAAAGAATACATAAGAGAAAAGAGAAAAGAAGTGAAAAGAGAAAGGAAGAGAAAACAAGAGAAAAGAAATGAGAAAAAAGAAAAGAAGTGAAAAGAAAAGAGAAAAGAGAAAACAAGAGAAAAGAGAAAAGAAGCGAAAAGAAAAGAGAAAAGAGAAAAGAAGAGAAAAGTAAAAAGAGAAAAGAAGAGAAAAAGAAAAGAAGAGGAAAGAAGAGAAAAAAGAAAAGCGAAAAGAAGAGAAAAGAGAAAAGAATTTAAAAGAGAAGCGATAAAAGAAGAGAAAAGTGGAATGAGAAATGAGAAAAGAAGGGAAAAGAAGAGAAAAGAGAAAAGAGAAAAGAAAAGAAAAGAAGGGAAAAGAGAAAAGTGAGAAGAAGAGAAAAGAGAAAAGAAAGGGGAAATGAAGAGAAAAGAGAAAAAGGAGAAAAAGCGGAGAAAAGAGTCAAGTGAGTAAAGAGAAAGGAAGAGAAAAAAGAAAAGTGAAAAGAGAAAAGAAGAGAAGAGATAAGAAGAGAAAAGAAGACAATAGAGAAAAGAGAAAAGAGAAAAGAAAAGAAGAGAAAACAAGAGCAAAGAGAAAAGAAAAGAAGAGAAAAGAAGGGAAAAGAGAAAAGAGAAAAGAAAAAGGAGAAACGAAGAGAAAAGATAAAAGAAGAGAAAAGAGAAAAGAAAAGAAGAGAAAAGAAGGGAAAAGGTAAAAGAGAAAAGGGAAAAGAAGAGAAAAGAGAAAAGTGTAAAGAAGAGAATAGAAGGGAAAAGAGAAAAGTAGAGAAAAGAAGTGAAAAGAGAAAATAGAAAATGAAAGAAAAGAGAAAAGAGAAAAGAATACATAAGAGAAAAGAGAAAAGAAGTGAAAAGAGAAAAGAAGAGAAAAGAGAAAAGAAGTGAAAAGAAAAGAGAAAAGAGAAAAGAGAAAAGAAGTGAAAAGAGAAAAGAAGAGAAAAGTAAAAAGAGTAAAGAAGAGAAAAAAGAAAAGAAGAGGAAAGAAGAGAAAAGAGAAAAGAATTTAACAGAGAAAAGATAAAAGGAGAGAAAGAGGAATGAGAAATGAGAAAAGAAGAGAAAAGGAGAGAAAGGAGAAAAGAGAATAGAGAAACGAAGAGAAAAGAGAAAAGAAGAGAAAAGTAGAGAAAAGAGAAAAGAGAAAACAAGAGAAAAGCGAAAAGAAGAGAAAAGAAAAAAGAGAAAAGAGAAATGAGAAAGGAAGAGAAAAGCGAAAATACGAGAAAAGAGAAAAGAGATAAGAAGAGAAAAGAAAAGAGAAATCTGAAAAGAAGAGAAAAGAGTAAAGAGGAGTAAAGAGAAAGGAAGAGAAAAGAGAAAAGAGAAAAGAGAAAAGAAGAGAAAAGAGAAAAGTGAAAAGAGAAAATAAGAGTAAAGAGATAAGAGGAGAAAAGAAGACAATAGAGAAAAGAGAAAAGAGAAAAGAAGAGAACAGAGAAAAGAAGAGAAAAGAAGAGAAAGGAAAAGAGAAAAGTGAAAAGAAGAGAAAAGAGAAAAGAGAAAGGAGAAACGAAGAGAAAAGAGAATAGAAGAGAAAAGTAGAGAAAAGAGAAAAGAGAAAACAAGCGAAAATAGTAAAGAAGAGATAAGTAAAAAGAGAAAAGAGAAATGAGAAAGGAAGAGAAAAGAGAAAATAAGAGAAAAGAGAAAAGAAAAAGGAAGAGAGAAAAAAGAGAAAACTGAAAAGAGGAGAAAAAATCAAGCAGAGCAAAGAGAAAGGAAGAGAAAAGGGAAAAGAGAAAAGAGAAAAGAAAAGAGAAAAGTGAAAAGAGAAAAGAAGAGAAAAGAGATAAGAAGAGAAAAGAGAAAAGATAAAAGAATAGAAAAAAGAAAAGAAAAGAAGAGAAAAGAAGGGAAAAGAGAAAAGAGAAAAGGGAAAAGAAGAGAAAAGAGAAAACAGAAAGGAAGAGAAAAGAAAAGAGAAAACTGAAAAGAAGAGAAAAGAATAAAGAAGAGTAAAGTGAAAGGAAGAGAAAAGGGGAAAGAGAAAAGAGAAAAGAAGAGAACAGAGAAAAGAAGAGAAAAGAAGAGAAAAGAAAAGAGAAAAGAGAAAAGAAAAGAAGGGAAAAGAGAAAAGAGAAAAGGGAAAAGAAGAGAAAAGAGAAAGGAAGAGAAAAGGGAAAAGAGAAAAGAGAAAAGAAGAGAAAAGAGAAAAGTGAAAAGAGACAAGAAGAGAAAAGAGATAAGAAGAGAAAAGAGAAAAGATAAAAGAAGAGAAAAGAGAAAAGAAAAGAAGAGAAAAGAGAAAAGATGAGAACAGAGAAAAGAAGAGAAAAGAAAAGAGAAAAGTGAAAAGAAGAGAGAAGAGAGAAGATAAAAGACAAATGAAGCGAAAAGAGAAAAGAGAAAAGAAGAGAAAAGGACGGAAAAGAGAAAAGAGAAAAGAAAAGAGAAAAGAAGAGAAAAGAGAAAAGAGAAAAGAAAAGAAGGGAAAAGAGAAAAGAGAAAAGTGAAAAGAAGAAAAAAGAGAAAAGAGAAAGGAGAAACGAAGAGAAAAGAGAAAAGAAGAGAAAAGTAGAGAAAAGAGAAAAGAGAAAACAAGAGAAAATAGAAAAGAAGAGAAAAGAAAAAAGAGAAAAGAGAAAAGGAGAGAAAAGAGAAAATAAGAGAAAAGAGAAATGAAAAAGGAAGAGAGAAAAAAAGAGAAAACTGAAAAGAGGAGAAAAGAGTCAAGCAGAGTAAAGAGAAAGGAAGAGAAAAGGGAAAAGAGAAAAGAGAAATGAAGAGAAAAGAGAAAAGTGAAAAGAGAAATGAAGAGAAAAAAGACAAGAAGAGAAAAGAGAAAAGATAAAAGAAGAGAAAAGATAAAAGAAAAGAAGAGAAAAGAAGGGAAAAGAGAAAAGAGAAAAGGGAAAAGAAGAGAAAAGAGAAAACAGAAAGGAAGAGAAAAGAAAAGAGAAAACTGAAAAGAAGAGAAAAGAATAAAGAAGAGTAAAGTGAAAGGAAGAGAAAAGGGGAAAGAGAAAAGAGAAAAGAAGAGAACAGAGAAAAGAAGAGAAAAGAAGAGAAAAGAAAAGAGAAAAGTGAAAAGAAGAGTGAAGAGAGAGGATAAAAGAGAAAAGGAGAGAAAAGAGAAAAGAAGAGAAAAGGAGAGAAAAGAGAAAAGAGAAAAGAAGAGAAAAGAGAAAAGAGAAAAGAAAAGAAGGGAAAAGAGAAAGGAGAAAAGTGAAAAGAAGCGAAAAGAGAAAAGCGAAAGGAGAAACGAAGAGAAAAGAGAATAGAAGGGAAAAGTAGAGAAAAGAGAAAAGAGAAAACAAGCGAAAATAGAAAAGAAGAGAAAAGAAAAATGTGAAAAGAGAAATGAGAAAGGAAGAGAAAAGAGAAAAGAAATGAAAAGCGAAAAGAAAAAGGAAGAGAGAAAAAAGAGAAAACTGAATGGAGGAGAAATAAGTCAAGCAGAGCAAAGAGAAAGGAAGAGAAAAGGGAAAAGAGAAAAGAGAAAAGAAGAGAAAAGAGAAAAGTGAAAAGAGAAAAGAAGAGAAAAGAGATAAGAAGAGAAAAGAGAAAAGATAAAAGAATAGAAAAAAGAAAAGAAAATAAGAGAAAAGAAGGGAAAAGAGATAAGAAGAGAAAAGAGAAAAGATAAAAGAAGAGAAAAGAGAAAAGAAAAGAAGAGAAAAGAAGGGAAAAGGGAAAAGAGAAAAGGGAAAAGAAAAGAAGGGAAAAGAGAAAAGAGAAAAGTGAAAAGAAGAGAAAAGAGAAAAGTGAAAAGAGAAAATAAGAGTAAAGAGATAAGAGGAGAAAAGAAGACAATAGAGAAAAGAGAAAAGAGAAAAGAGAAAAGAAGAGAACAGAGAAAACAAGAGAAAAGAAAAGAGAAAAGTGAAAAGAAGAGAGAAGAGAGAAGATAAAAGACAAATGTAGCGAAAAGTGAAAAGAAGAGAAAAGGAGAGAAAAGAGAAATGAAGAGAAAAGAAAAGAGAAAAGAAGAGAAAAGAGAAAAGAGAAAAGAAAAGAAGGGAAAAGAGAAAAGAGAAAAGTGAAAAGAAGAAAAAAGAGAAAAGAGAAAGGAGAAACGAAGAGAAAAGAGAAAAGAAGAGAAAAGTAGAGAAAAGAGAAAAGAAGAGAAAATAGAAAAGAAGAGAAAAGAAAAAAGAGAAAAGAGAAAAGGAGAGAAAAGAGAAAAGAGAAAATAAGAGAAAAGAGAAATGAAAAAGGAAGAGAGAAAAAAAGAGAAAACTGAAAAGAGGAGAAAAGAGTCAAGCAGAGTAAAGAGAAAGGAAGAGAAAAGGGAAAAGAGAAAAGAGAAAAGAAGAGAAAAGAGAAAAGTGAAAAGAGAAAAGAAGAGAAAAGAGACAAGAAGAGAAAAGAGAAAAGATAAAAGAAGAGAAAAGATAAAAGAAAAGAAGAGAAAAGAGGGGAAAAGGGAAAAGAGAAAAGGGAAAAGTAGAGAAAAGAGAAAAGATGAGAAAAGAAGAGATAAGAAAACAAAAAAGAGAAAAGTGAAAAGAAGAGAAAAGTGAAAAAAGTAAAGAAGAGAAAAGACAAAAGAGAAAAGGAGAGAAAAGAGATAAGAAGAGAAAAGAGTAAAGTGAAAAGAAGAGAATAGAAGGGAAAAGAGAAAAGTAGAGAAAAGAAGTGAAAAGAGAAAATAGAAAATGAGAGAAAAGAGAAAAGAGAAAAGAATGCAAAAGGGAAAAGAGAAAAGAAGTGAAAAGAAAAGAGAAAACAAGAGAAAAGAGAAAAGAAGAGAAAAGAAAAGAGAAAAGAAGAGAAAAGAAGAGAAAAGAGAAAAGAGAAAAGAAAAGAAAAGAAGTGAAAATAAAAGAGAAAACAAGAGAAAAGAGAAAAGAAGTGAAAAGAAAAGAGAAAAGAGAAAAGAAAAGAAGAGAAAAGAAGGGA
Source organism: Chiloscyllium punctatum (assembly GCF_047496795.1). Classification (NCBI taxonomy): domain Eukaryota; kingdom Metazoa; phylum Chordata; class Chondrichthyes; order Orectolobiformes; family Hemiscylliidae; genus Chiloscyllium; species Chiloscyllium punctatum. The sequence goes on along the minus strand of NC_092746.1, from coordinate 1,177,346 downwards.
AAAGAGAAAAGAGAAAAGGGAAAAGAAGAGAAAAGAGAAAGGAAGAGAAAAGCGAAAAGAGAAAAGAGAAAAGAAGAGAAAAGAGAAAAGTGAAAAGAGAAAAGAAGAGAAAAGAGATAAGAAGAGAAAAGAGAAAAGATAAAAGAAGAGAAATGAGAAAAGAAAAGAAGAGAAAAGAGAAAAGATGAGAAAAGAAGAGAAAAGAAAACAAAAAAGAGAAAAGCAAAAAGAAGAGAAAAGTGAAAAAAGTAAAGAAGAGAAAAGAGAAAAGAGAAAAGAATAGAAAAGAGAAAAGTGTAAAGAAGAGAATAGAAGGGAAAAGAGAAAAGTAGAGAAAAGAAGTGAAAAGAGAAAATAGAAAATGAAAGAAAAGAGAAAAGAGAAAAGAATACATAAGAGAAAAGAGAAAAGAAGTGAAAAGAGAAAAGAAGAGAAAAGAGAAAAGAAGTGAAAAGAAAAGAGAAAAGAGAAAAGAAGAGAAAAGAGAAAAGAAATGAAAAGCGAAAAGAAGAGACAAGAGAAAAGTGAAAAGAGAAAATAAGAGTATAGAGATAAGAGGAGAAAAGAAGACAATAGACAAAAGAGAAAAGAGAAAAGAAGAGAACAGAGAAAAGAAGAGAAAAGAAAAGAGAAAAGTGAAAAGAAGAGAGAAGAGAGAGGATAAAAGAGAAATGAAGCGAAAAGAGAAAAGAGAAAAGAAGAGAAAAGGAGAGAAAAGAGAAAAGAGAAAAGAAGAGAAAGTAAAGAGAAAAGAAGAGAAAAGTAGAGAAAAGAGAAAAGAGCAAACAAGAGAAAATAGAAAAGAAGAGAAAAGAAAAAAGAGAAAAGAGAAATGAGAAAGGAAGAGAGAAAAAAGAGAAAACTGAAAAGAGGAGAAAAGAGTCAAGCAGAGTAAAGGGAAAGGAAGAGAAAAGGGAAAAGAGAAAAGAGAAAAGAAGAGAAAAGAGAAAAGTGAAAAGAGAAAAAAAGAGAAAAGAGATAAGAAGAGAAAAGAAGACAATAGAGAATAGAGAAAAGAGAAAAGAAGAGAAATGAAGAGAAAAGAAAACAAAAAAGAGAAAAGCGAAAAGAAAAGAAGAGAAAAGATGGGAAAAGAGAAAAGGGAAAAGAAGAGAAAAGAGAAAAGATGAGAAAAGAAGAGAAAAGAAAACGAAAAAGAGAAAAGCGAAAAGAAGAGAAAAGTAAAAAAAGTAAAGAAGAGAAAAGAGAAAAGAGAAAAGAATAGAAAAGAGAAAAGTGTAAAGAAGAGAATAGAAGGGAAAAGAGAAAAGTAGAGAAAAGAAGTGAAAAGAGAAAATAGAAAATGAAAGAAAAGAGAAAAGAGAAAAGAATACAAAAGAGAGAAGAGAAAAGACGTGAAAAGAGAAAAGAAGAGAAAAGAGAAAAGAAGAGGAAAGAAAAAAGAGAAAAGAGAAATGAGAAAGGAAGAGAAAAGAGAACATAAGAGAAAAGAAAAGAGAAAAAGGACGAGAGAAAAAACGAGAAAACTGAAAAGAGGAGAAAAGAGTCAAGCAGAGTAAAGAGAAAGGAAGAGAAAAAAGATTAGTGAAAAGAGAAAAGAAGAGAAGAGATAAGAAGAGAAAAGAAGACAATAGAGAAAAGAGAAAAGAGAAAAGAAAAGAAGAGAAAACAAGAGCAAAGAGAAAAGAAAAGAAGAGAAAAGAAGGGAAAAGAGAAAAGAGAAAAGGGAAAAGAAGAGAAAAGAGAAAGGAAGAGAAAAGGGAAAAGAGAAAAGAGAAAAGAAGAGAAAAGAGAAAAGTGAAAAGAGAAAAGAAGAGAAAAGAGATAAGAAGAGAAAAGAGAAAAGATAAAAGAAGAGAAAAGAGAAAAGAAAAGAAGAGAAAAGAGAAAAGATGAGAAAAGAAGAGAAAAGAAAACAAAAAAGAGAAAAGCAAAAAGAAGAGAAAAGTGAAAAAAGTAAAGAAGAGAAAAGAGAAAAGAGAAAAGAATAGAAAAGAGAAAAGTGTAAAGAAGAGAATAGAAGGGAAAAGAGAAAAGTAGAGAAAAGAAGTGAAAAGAGAAAATAGAAAATGAAAGAAAAGAGAAAAGAGAAAAGAATACATAAGAGAAATGAGAAAAGAAGTGAAAAGGGAAAAGAAGAGAAAAGAGAAAAGAAGTGAAAAGAAAAGAGAAAAGAGAAAAGAAGAGAAAAGAGAAAAGTAATGAAAAGCGAAAAGAAGAGAAAAGTAAAAAGAGAAAAGATGAGAAAAAAGAAAAGAAGAGGAAAGAAGAGAAAAGAGAAAAGAATTTAAAAGAGAAAAGATAAAAGAAGGGAAAGAGGAATGAGAAATGAGAAAAGAGGGGAAAAGAAGAGAAAGGAGAAAAGAGAATAGAGAAACGAAGAGGAAAGAGAAAAGTAGAGAAAAGAGAAAACAAGAGAAAAACGTAAAGAAGAGAAAAGAAAAAAGAGAAAAGAGAAATGAGAAAGGAAGAGAAAAGCGAAAATAAGAGGAAAGAGAAAAGAGATAAGAAGAGAAAAGAAAAGAGAAATCTGAAAAGAAGAGAAAAGAGTAAAGAGGAGTAAAGAGAAAGGAAGAGAAAAGGGAAAAGAGAAAAGAGAAAAGAAGAGAAAAGAGAAAAGTGAAAAGAGAAAATAAGAGTAAAGAGATAAGAGGAGAAAAGAAGACAATAGAGAAAAGAGAAAAGAGAAAAGAAGAGAACAGAGAAAAGAAGAGAAAAGAAGAGAAAAGAAAAGAGAAAAGTGAAAAGAAGAGAGAAGAGAGAGGATAAAAGAGAAATGAAGCGAAAAGAGAAAAGAGAAAAGAAGAGAAAAGGAGAGAAAAGAGAAAAGAGAAAGGAAGAGAAAAGAAAAGAGAAAATAAGAGAAAAGAGAAAAGAGAAAAGAAAAGAAAAGAAGGGAAAAGAGAAAAGAGAAAAGTGAAAAGAAGAGAAAAGAGAAAAGTGAAAAGAGAAAATAAGAGTAAAGAGATAAGAGGAGAAAAGAAGACAATAGAGAAAAGAGAAAAGAGAAAAGAAGAGAACAGAGAAAAGAAGAGAAAAGAAAAGAGAAAAGTGAAAAGAAGAGAGAAGAGAGAAGATAAAAGACAAATGAAGCGAAAAGAGAAAAGAGAAAAGAAGAGAAAAGGACGGAAAAGAGAAAAGAGAAAAGAAAAGAGAAAAGAAGAGAAAAGAGAAAAGAGAAAAGAAAAGAAGGGAAAAGAGAAAAGAGAAAAGTGAAAAGAAGAAAAAAGAGAAAAGAGAAAGGAGAAACGAAGAGAAAAGAGAAAAGAAGAGAAAAGTAGAGAAAAGAGAAAAGAGAAAACAAGAGAAAATAGAAAAGAAGAGAAAAGAAAAAAGAGAAAAGAGAAAAGGAGAGAAAAGAGAAAATAAGAGAAAAGAGAAATGAAAAAGGAAGAGAGAAAAAAAGAGAAAACTGAAAAGAGGAGAAAAGAGTCAAGCAGAGTAAAGAGAAAGGAAGAGAAAAGGGAAAAGAGAAAAGAGAAAAGAAGAGAAAAGAGAAAAGTGAAAAGAGAAATGAAGAGAAAAGAGACAAGAAGAGAAAAGAGAAAAGATAAAAGAAGAGAAAAGATAAAAGAAAAGAAGAGAAAAGAAGGGAAAAGAGAAAAGAGAAAAGGGAAAAGAAGAGAAAAGAGAAAACAGAAAGGAAGAGAAAAGAAAAGAGAAAACTGAAAAGAAGAGAAAAGAATAAAGAAGAGTAAAGTGAAAGGAAGAGAAAAGGGGAAAGAGAAAAGAGAAAAGAAGAGAACAGAGAAAAGAAGAGAAAAGAAGAGAAAAGAAAAGAGAAAAGTGAAAAGAAGAGTGAAGAGAGAGGATAAAAGAGAGAAGGAGAGAAAAGAGAAAAGAAGAGAAAAGGAGAGAAAAGAGAAAAGAGAAAAGAAGAGAAAAGAGAAAAGAGAAAAGAAAAGAAGGGAAAAGAGAAAGGAGAAAAGTGAAAAGAAGCGAAAAGAGAAAAGCGAAAGGAGAAACGAAGAGAAAAGAGAATAGAAGGGAAAAGTAGAGAAAAGAGAAAAGAGAAAACAAGCGAAAATAGAAAAGAAGAGAAAAGAAAAATGTGAAAAGAGAAATGAGAAAGGAAGAGAAAAGAGAAAAGAAATGAAAAGCGAAAAGAAAAAGGAAGAGAGAAAAAAGAGAAAACTGAATGGAGGAGAAATAAGTCAAGCAGAGCAAAGAGAAAGGAAGAGAAAAGGGAAAAGAGAAAAGAGAAAAGAAGAGAAAAGAGAAAAGTGAAAAGAGAAAAGAAGAGAAAAGAGATAAGAAGAGAAAAGAGAAAAGATAAAAGAATAGAAAAAAGAAAAGAAAATAAGAGAAAAGAAGGGAAAAGAGATAAGAAGAGAAAAGAGAAAAGATAAAAGAAGAGAAAAGAGAAAAGAAAAGAAGAGAAAAGAAGGGAAAAGGGAAAAGAGAAAAGGGAAAAGAAAAGAAGGGAAAAGAGAAAAGAGAAAAGTGAAAAGAAGAGAAAAGAGAAAAGTGAAAAGAGAAAATAAGAGTAAAGAGATAAGAGGAGAAAAGAAGACAATAGAGAAAAGAGAAAAGAGAAAAGAGAAAAGAAGAGAACAGAGAAAACAAGAGAAAAGAAAAGAGAAAAGTGAAAAGAAGAGAGAAGAGAGAAGATAAAAGACAAATGTAGCGAAAAGAGAAAAGAAGAGAAAAGGAGAGAAAAGAGAAATGAAGAGAAAAGAAAAGAGAAAAGAAGAGAAAAGAGAAAAGAGAAAAGAAAAGAAGGGAAAAGAGAAAAGAGAAAAGTGAAAAGAAGAAAAAAGAGAAAAGAGAAAGGAGAAACGAAGAGAAAAGAGAAAAGAAGAGAAAAGTAGAGAAAAGAGAAAACAAGAGAAAATAGAAAAGAAGAGAAAAGAAAAAAGAGAAAAGAGAAAAGGAGAGAAAAGAGAAAAGAGAAAATAAGAGAAAAGAGAAATGAAAAAGGAAGAGAGAAAAAAAGAGAAAACTGAAAAGAGGAGAAAAGAGTCAAGCAGAGTAAAGAGAAAGGAAGAGAAAAGGGAAAAGAGAAAAGAGAAAAGAAGAGAAAAGAGAAAAGTGAAAAGAGAAAAGAAGAGAAAAGAGACAAGAAGAGAAAAGAGAAAAGATAAAAGAAGAGAAAAGATAAAAGAAAAGAAGAGAAAAGGGGGAAAAGGGAAAAGAGAAAAGGGAAAAGTAGAGAAAAGAGAAAAGATGAGAAAAGAAGAGATAAGAAAACAAAAAAGAGAAAAGTGAAAAGAAGAGAAAAGTGAAAAAAGTAAAGAAGAGAAAAGACAAAAGAGAAAAGGAGAGAAAAGAGATAAGAAGAGAAAAGAGTAAAGTGAAAAGAAGAGAATAGAAGGGAAAAGAGAAAAGTAGAGAAAAGAAGTGAAAAGAGAAAATAGAAAATGAGAGAAAAGAGAAAAGAGAAAAGAATGCAAAAGGGAAAAGAGAAAAGAAGTGAAAAGAAAAGAGAAAACAAGAGAAAAGAGAAAAGAAGAGAAAAGAAAAGAGAAAAGAAGAGAAAAGAAGAGAAAAGAGAAAAGAGAAAAGAAAAGAAAAGAAGTGAAAATAAAAGAGAAAACAAGAGAAAAGAGAAAAGAAGTGAAAAGAAAAGAGAAAAGAGAAAAGAAAAGAAGAGAAAAGAAGGGAAAAGAGAAAAGAGAAAAGGGAAAAGAAGAGAAAAGAGAAAAGTGAAAAGAGAAAAGAAGAGAAAAGAGATAAGAAGAGAAAAGAGAAAAGATAAAAGAAGAGAAATGAGAAAAGAAAAGAAGAGAAAAGAGAAAAGATGAGAAAAGAAGAGAAAAGAAAACAAAAAAGAGAAAAGCAAAAAGAAGAGAAAAGTGAAAAAAGTAAAGAAGAGAAAAGAGAAAAGAGAAAAGAATAGAAAAGAGAAAAGTGTAAAGAAGAGAATAGAAGGGAAAAGAGAAGAGTAGAGAAAAGAAGTGAAAAGAGAAAATAGAAAATGAAAGAAAAGAGAAAAGAGAAAAGAATACAAAAGAGAGAAGAGAAAAGACGTGAAAAGAGAAAAGAAGAGAAAAGAGAAAAGAAGAGGAAAGAAAAAAGAGAAAAGAGAAATGAGAAAGGAAGAGAAAAGAGAACATAAGAGAAAAGAAAAGAGAAAAAGGACGAGAGAAAAAACGAGAAAACTGAAAAGAGGAGAAAAGAGTCAAGCAGAGTAAAGAGAAAGGAAGAGAAAAAAGATTAGTGAAAAGAGAAAAGAAGAGAAGAGATAAGAAGAGAAAAGAAGACAATAGAGAAAAGAGAAAAGTGAAAAGAAAAGAAGAGAAAACAAGAGCAAAGAGAAAAGAAAAGAAGAGAAAAGAAGGGAAAAGAGAAAAGAGAAAAGGGAAAAGAAGAGAAAAGAGAAAGGAAGAGAAAAGGGAAAAGAGAAAAGAGAAAAGAAGAGAAAAGAGAAAAGTGAAAAGAGAAAAGAAGAGAAAAGAGATAAGAAGAGAAAAGAGAAAAGATAAAAGAAGAGAAAAGAGAAAAGAAAAGAAGAGAAAAGAGAAAAGAAGAGAAAAGAAAACAAAAAAGAGAAAAGCAAAAAGAAGAGAAAAGTGAAAAAAGTAAAGAAGAGAAAAGAGAAAAGAGAAAAGAATAGAAAAGAGAAAAGTGTAAAGAAGAGAATAGAAGGGAAAAGAGAAAAGTAGAGAAAAGAAGTGAAAAGAGAAAATAGAAAATGAAAGAAAAGAGAAAAGAGAAAAGAATACATAAGAGAAATGAGAAAAGAAGTGAAAAGGGAAAAGAAGAGAAAAGAGAAAAGAAGTGAAAAGAAAAGAGAAAAGAGAAAAGAAGAGAAAAGAGAAAAGAAATGAAAAGCGAAAAGAAGAGAAAAGTAAAAAGAGAAAAGATGAGAAAAAAGAAAAGAAGAGGAAAGAAGAGAAAAGAGAAAAGAATTTAAAAGAGAAAAGATAAAAGAAGGGAAAGAGGAATGAGAAATGAGAAAAGAGGGGAAAAGAAGAGAAAGGAGAAAAGAGAATAGAGAAACGAAGAGGAAAGAGAAAAGTAGAGAAAAGAGAAAACAAGAGAAAAACGTAAAGAAGAGAAAAGAAAAAAGAGAAAAGAGAAATGAGAAAGGAAGAGAAAAGCGAAAATAAGAGGAAAGAGAAAAGAGATAAGAAGAGAAAAGAAAAGAGAAATCTGAAAAGAAGAGAAAAGAGTAAAGAGGAGTAAAGAGAAAGGAAGAGAAAAGGGAAAAGAGAAAAGAGAAAAGAAGAGAAAAGAGAAAAGTGAAAAGAGAAAATAAGAGTAAAGAGATAAGAGGAGAAAAGAAGACAATAGAGAAAAGAGAAAAGAGAAAAGAAGAGAACAGAGATAAGAAGAGAAAAGAGAAAAGATAAAAGAATAGAAAAAAGAAAAGAAAATAAGAGAAAAGAAGGGAAAAGAGATAAGAAGAGAAAAGAGAAAAGATAAAAGAAGAGAAAAGAGAAAAGAAAAGAAGAGAAAAGAAGGGAAAAGGGAAAAGAGAAAAGGGAAAAGAAAAGAAGGGAAAAGAGAAAAGAGAAAAGTGAAAAGAAGAGAAAAGAGAAAAGTGAAAAGAGAAAATAAGAGTAAAGAGATAAGAGGAGAAAAGAAGACAATAGAGAAAAGAGAAAAGAGAAAAGAGAAAAGAAGAGAACAGAGAAAACAAGAGAAAAGAAAAGAGAAAAGTGAAAAGAAGAGAGAAGAGAGAAGATAAAAGACAAATGTAGCGAAAAGAGAAAAGAAGAGAAAAGGAGAGAAAAGAGAAATGAAGAGAAAAGAAAAGAGAAAAGAAGAGAAAAGAGAAAAGAGAAAAGAAAAGAAGGGAAAAGAGAAAAGAGAAAAGTGAAAAGAAGAAAAAAGAGAAAAGAGAAAGGAGAAACGAAGAGAAAAGAGAAAAGAAGAGAAAAGTAGAGAAAAGAGAAAACAAGAGAAAATAGAAAAGAAGAGAAAAGAAAAAAGAGAAAAGAGAAAAGGAGAGAAAAGAGAAAAGAGAAAATAAGAGAAAAGAGAAATGAAAAAGGAAGAGAGAAAAAAAGAGAAAACTGAAAAGAGGAGAAAAGAGTCAAGCAGAGTAAAGAGAAAGGAAGAGAAAAGGGAAAAGAGAAAAGAGAAAAGAAGAGAAAAGAGAAAAGTGAAAAGAGAAAAGAAGAGAAAAGAGACAAGAAGAGAAAAGAGAAAAGATAAAAGAAGAGAAAAGATAAAAGAAAAGAAGAGAAAAGGGGGAAAAGGGAAAAGAGAAAAGGGAAAAGTAGAGAAAAGAGAAAAGATGAGAAAAGAAGAGATAAGAAAACAAAAAAGAGAAAAGTGAAAAGAAGAGAAAAGTGAAAAAAGTAAAGAAGAGAAAAGACAAAAGAGAAAAGGAGAGAAAAGAGATAAGAAGAGAAAAGAGTAAAGTGAAAAGAAGAGAATAGAAGGGAAAAGAGAAAAGTAGAGAAAAGAAGTGAAAAGAGAAAATAGAAAATGAGAGAAAAGAGAAAAGAGAAAAGAATGCAAAAGGGAAAAGAGAAAAGAAGTGAAAAGAAAAGAGAAAACAAGAGAAAAGAGAAAAGAAGAGAAAAGAAAAGAGAAAAGAAGAGAAAAGAAGAGAAAAGAGAAAAGAGAAAAGAAAAGAAAAGAAGTGAAAATAAAAGAGAAAACAAGAGAAAAGAGAAAAGAAGTGAAAAGAAAAGAGAAAAGAGAAAAGAAAAGAAGAGAAAAGAAGGGAAAAGAGAAAAGAGAAAAGGGAAAAGAAGAGAAAAGAGAAAAGTGAAAAGAGAAAAGAAGAGAAAAGAGATAAGAAGAGAAAAGAGAAAAGATAAAAGAAGAGAAATGAGAAAAGAAAAGAAGAGAAAAGAGAAAAGATGAGAAAAGAAGAGAAAAGAAAACAAAAAAGAGAAAAGCAAAAAGAAGAGAAAAGTGAAAAAAGTAAAGAAGAGAAAAGAGAAAAGAGAAAAGAATAGAAAAGAGAAAAGTGTAAAGAAGAGAATAGAAGGGAAAAGAGAAGAGTAGAGAAAAGAAGTGAAAAGAGAAAATAGAAAATGAAAGAAAAGAGAAAAGAGAAAAGAATACAAAAGAGAGAAGAGAAAAGACGTGAAAAGAGAAAAGAAGAGAAAAGAGAAAAGAAGAGGAAAGAAAAAAGAGAAAAGAGAAATGAGAAAGGAAGAGAAAAGAGAACATAAGAGAAAAGAAAAGAGAAAAAGGACGAGAGAAAAAACGAGAAAACTGAAAAGAGGAGAAAAGAGTCAAGCAGAGTAAAGAGAAAGGAAGAGAAAAAAGATTAGTGAAAAGAGAAAAGAAGAGAAGAGATAAGAAGAGAAAAGAAGACAATAGAGAAAAGAGAAAAGTGAAAAGAAAAGAAGAGAAAACAAGAGCAAAGAGAAAAGAAAAGAAGAGAAAAGAAGGGAAAAGAGAAAAGAGAAAAGGGAAAAGAAGAGAAAAGAGAAAGGAAGAGAAAAGGGAAAAGAGAAAAGAGAAAAGAAGAGAAAAGAGAAAAGTGAAAAGAGAAAAGAAGAGAAAAGAGATAAGAAGAGAAAAGAGAAAAGATAAAAGAAGAGAAAAGAGAAAAGAAAAGAAGAGAAAAGAGAAAAGATGAGAAAAGAAGAGAAAAGAAAACAAAAAAGAGAAAAGCAAAAAGAAGAGAAAAGTGAAAAAAGTAAAGAAGAGAAAAGAGAAAAGAGAAAAGAATAGAAAAGAGAAAAGTGTAAAGAAGAGAATAGAAGGGAAAAGAGAAAAGTAGAGAAAAGAAGTGAAAAGAGAAAATAGAAAATGAAAGAAAAGAGAAAAGAGAAAAGAATACATAAGAGAAATGAGAAAAGAAGTGAAAAGGGAAAAGAAGAGAAAAGAGAAAAGAAGTGAAAAGAAAAGAGAAAAGAGAAAAGAAGAGAAAAGAGAAAAGAAATGAAAAGCGAAAAGAAGAGAAAAGTAAAAAGAGAAAAGATGAGAAAAAAGAAAAGAAGAGGAAAGAAGAGAAAAGAGAAAAGAATTTAAAAGAGAAAAGATAAAAGAAGGGAAAGAGGAATGAGAAATGAGAAAAGAGGGGAAAAGAAGAGAAAGGAGAAAAGAGAATAGAGAAACGAAGAGGAAAGAGAAAAGTAGAGAAAAGAGAAAACAAGAGAAAAACGTAAAGAAGAGAAAAGAAAAAAGAGAAAAGAGAAATGAGAAAGGAAGAGAAAAGCGAAAATAAGAGGAAAGAGAAAAGAGATAAGAAGAGAAAAGAAAAGAGAAATCTGAAAAGAAGAGAAAAGAGTAAAGAGGAGTAAAGAGAAAGGAAGAGAAAAGGGAAAAGAGAAAAGAGAAAAGAAGAGAAAAGAGAAAAGTGAAAAGAGAAAATAAGAGTAAAGAGATAAGAGGAGAAAAGAAGACAATAGAGAAAAGAGAAAAGAGAAAAGAAGAGAACAGAGATAAGAAGAGAAAAGAGAAAAGATAAAAGAATAGAAAAAAGAAAAGAAAATAAGAGAAAAGAAGGGAAAAGAGATAAGAAGAGAAAAGAGAAAAGATAAAAGAAGAGAAAAGAGAAAAGAAAAGAAGAGAAAAGAAGGGAAAAGGGAAAAGAGAAAAGGGAAAAGAAAAGAAGGGAAAAGAGAAAAGAGAAAAGTGAAAAGAAGAGAAAAGAGAAAAGTGAAAAGAGAAAATAAGAGTAAAGAGATAAGAGGAGAAAAGAAGACAATAGAGAAAAGAGAAAAGAGAAAAGAGAAAAGAAGAGAACAGAGAAAACAAGAGAAAAGAAAAGAGAAAAGTGAAAAGAAGAGAGAAGAGAGAAGATAAAAGACAAATGTAGCGAAAAGAGAAAAGAAGAGAAAAGGAGAGAAAAGAGAAATGAAGAGAAAAGAAAAGAGAAAAGAAGAGAAAAGAGAAAAGAGAAAAGAAAAGAAGGGAAAAGAGAAAAGAGAAAAGTGAAAAGAAGAAAAAAGAGAAAAGAGAAAGGAGAAACGAAGAGAAAAGAGAAAAGAAGAGAAAAGTAGAGAAAAGAGAAAACAAGAGAAAATAGAAAAGAAGAGAAAAGAAAAAAGAGAAAAGAGAAAAGGAGAGAAAAGAGAAAAGAGAAAATAAGAGAAAAGAGAAATGAAAAAGGAAGAGAGAAAAAAAGAGAAAACTGAAAAGAGGAGAAAAGAGTCAAGCAGAGTAAAGAGAAAGGAAGAGAAAAGGGAAAAGAGAAAAGAGAAAAGAAGAGAAAAGAGAAAAGTGAAAAGAGAAAAGAAGAGAAAAGAGACAAGAAGAGAAAAGAGAAAAGATAAAAGAAGAGAAAAGATAAAAGAAAAGAAGAGAAAAGGGGGAAAAGGGAAAAGAGAAAAGGGAAAAGTAGAGAAAAGAGAAAAGATGAGAAAAGAAGAGATAAGAAAACAAAAAAGAGAAAAGTGAAAAGAAGAGAAAAGTGAAAAAAGTAAAGAAGAGAAAAGACAAAAGAGAAAAGGAGAGAAAAGAGATAAGAAGAGAAAAGAGTAAAGTGAAAAGAAGAGAATAGAAGGGAAAAGAGAAAAGTAGAGAAAAGAAGTGAAAAGAGAAAATAGAAAATGAGAGAAAAGAGAAAAGAGAAAAGAATGCAAAAGGGAAAAGAGAAAAGAAGTGAAAAGAAAAGAGAAAACAAGAGAAAAGAGAAAAGAAGAGAAAAGAAAAGAGAAAAGAAGAGAAAAGAAGAGAAAAGAGAAAAGAGAAAAGAAAAGAAAAGAAGTGAAAATAAAAGAGAAAACAAGAGAAAAGAGAAAAGAAGTGAAAAGAAAAGAGAAAAGAGAAAAGAAAAGAAGAGAAAAGAAGGGAAAAGAGAAAAGAGAAAAGGGAAAAGAAGAGAAAAGAGAAAAGTGAAAAGAGAAAAGAAGAGAAAAGAGATAAGAAGAGAAAAGAGAAAAGATAAAAGAAGAGAAATGAGAAAAGAAAAGAAGAGAAAAGAGAAAAGATGAGAAAAGAAGAGAAAAGAAAACAAAAAAGAGAAAAGCAAAAAGAAGAGAAAAGTGAAAAAAGTAAAGAAGAGAAAAGAGAAAAGAGAAAAGAATAGAAAAGAGAAAAGTGTAAAGAAGAGAATAGAAGGGAAAAGAGAAGAGTAGAGAAAAGAAGTGAAAAGAGAAAATAGAAAATGAAAGAAAAGAGAAAAGAGAAAAGAATACAAAAGAGAGAAGAGAAAAGACGTGAAAAGAGAAAAGAAGAGAAAAGAGAAAAGAAGAGGAAAGAAAAAAGAGAAAAGAGAAATGAGAAAGGAAGAGAAAAGAGAACATAAGAGAAAAGAAAAGAGAAAAAGGACGAGAGAAAAAACGAGAAAACTGAAAAGAGGAGAAAAGAGTCAAGCAGAGTAAAGAGAAAGGAAGAGAAAAAAGATTAGTGAAAAGAGAAAAGAAGAGAAGAGATAAGAAGAGAAAAGAAGACAATAGAGAAAAGAGAAAAGTGAAAAGAAAAGAAGAGAAAACAAGAGCAAAGAGAAAAGAAAAGAAGAGAAAAGAAGGGAAAAGAGAAAAGAGAAAAGGGAAAAGAAGAGAAAAGAGAAAGGAAGAGAAAAGGGAAAAGAGAAAAGAGAAAAGAAGAGAAAAGAGAAAAGTGAAAAGAGAAAAGAAGAGAAAAGAGATAAGAAGAGAAAAGAGAAAAGATAAAAGAAGAGAAAAGAGAAAAGAAAAGAAGAGAAAAGAGAAAAGATGAGAAAAGAAGAGAAAAGAAAACAAAAAAGAGAAAAGCAAAAAGAAGAGAAAAGTGAAAAAAGTAAAGAAGAGAAAAGAGAAAAGAGAAAAGAATAGAAAAGAGAAAAGTGTAAAGAAGAGAATAGAAGGGAAAAGAGAAAAGTAGAGAAAAGAAGTGAAAAGAGAAAATAGAAAATGAAAGAAAAGAGAAAAGAGAAAAGAATACATAAGAGAAATGAGAAAAGAAGTGAAAAGGGAAAAGAAGAGAAAAGAGAAAAGAAGTGAAAAGAAAAGAGAAAAGAGAAAAGAAGAGAAAAGAGAAAAGAAATGAAAAGCGAAAAGAAGAGAAAAGTAAAAAGAGAAAAGATGAGAAAAAAGAAAAGAAGAGGAAAGAAGAGAAAAGAGAAAAGAATTTAAAAGAGAAAAGATAAAAGAAGGGAAAGAGGAATGAGAAATGAGAAAAGAGGGGAAAAGAAGAGAAAGGAGAAAAGAGAATAGAGAAACGAAGAGGAAAGAGAAAAGTAGAGAAAAGAGAAAACAAGAGAAAAACGTAAAGAAGAGAAAAGAAAAAAGAGAAAAGAGAAATGAGAAAGGAAGAGAAAAGCGAAAATAAGAGGAAAGAGAAAAGAGATAAGAAGAGAAAAGAAAAGAGAAATCTGAAAAGAAGAGAAAAGAGTAAAGAGGAGTAAAGAGAAAGGAAGAGAAAAGGGAAAAGAGAAAAGAGAAAAGAAGAGAAAAGAGAAAAGTGAAAAGAGAAAATAAGAGTAAAGAGATAAGAGGAGAAAAGAAGACAATAGAGAAAAGAGAAAAGAGAAAAGAAGAGAACAGAGATAAGAAGAGAAAAGAGAAAAGATAAAAGAATAGAAAAAAGAAAAGAAAATAAGAGAAAAGAAGGGAAAAGAGATAAGAAGAGAAAAGAGAAAAGATAAAAGAAGAGAAAAGAGAAAAGAAAAGAAGAGAAAAGAAGGGAAAAGGGAAAAGAGAAAAGGGAAAAGAAAAGAAGGGAAAAGAGAAAAGAGAAAAGTGAAAAGAAGAGAAAAGAGAAAAGTGAAAAGAGAAAATAAGAGTAAAGAGATAAGAGGAGAAAAGAAGACAATAGAGAAAAGAGAAAAGAGAAAAGAGAAAAGAAGAGAACAGAGAAAACAAGAGAAAAGAAAAGAGAAAAGTGAAAAGAAGAGAGAAGAGAGAAGATAAAAGACAAATGTAGCGAAAAGAGAAAAGAAGAGAAAAGGAGAGAAAAGAGAAATGAAGAGAAAAGAAAAGAGAAAAGAAGAGAAAAGAGAAAAGAGAAAAGAAAAGAAGGGAAAAGAGAAAAGAGAAAAGTGAAAAGAAGAAAAAAGAGAAAAGAGAAAGGAGAAACGAAGAGAAAAGAGAAAAGAAGAGAAAAGTAGAGAAAAGAGAAAACAAGAGAAAATAGAAAAGAAGAGAAAAGAAAAAAGAGAAAAGAGAAAAGGAGAGAAAAGAGAAAAGAGAAAATAAGAGAAAAGAGAAATGAAAAAGGAAGAGAGAAAAAAAGAGAAAACTGAAAAGAGGAGAAAAGAGTCAAGCAGAGTAAAGAGAAAGGAAGAGAAAAGGGAAAAGAGAAAAGAGAAAAGAAGAGAAAAGAGAAAAGTGAAAAGAGAAAAGAAGAGAAAAGAGACAAGAAGAGAAAAGAGAAAAGATAAAAGAAGAGAAAAGATAAAAGAAAAGAAGAGAAAAGGGGGAAAAGGGAAAAGAGAAAAGGGAAAAGTAGAGAAAAGAGAAAAGATGAGAAAAGAAGAGATAAGAAAACAAAAAAGAGAAAAGTGAAAAGAAGAGAAAAGTGAAAAAAGTAAAGAAGAGAAAAGACAAAAGAGAAAAGGAGAGAAAAGAGATAAGAAGAGAAAAGAGTAAAGTGAAAAGAAGAGAATAGAAGGGAAAAGAGAAAAGTAGAGAAAAGAAGTGAAAAGAGAAAATAGAAAATGAGAGAAAAGAGAAAAGAGAAAAGAATGCAAAAGGGAAAAGAGAAAAGAAGTGAAAAGAAAAGAGAAAACAAGAGAAAAGAGAAAAGAAGAGAAAAGAAAAGAGAAAAGAAGAGAAAAGAAGAGAAAAGAGAAAAGAGAAAAGAAAAGAAAAGAAGTGAAAATAAAAGAGAAAACAAGAGAAAAGAGAAAAGAAGTGAAAAGAAAAGAGAAAAGAGAAAAGAAAAGAAGAGAAAAGAAGGGAAAAGAGAAAAGAGAAAAGGGAAAAGAAGAGAAAAGAGAAAAGTGAAAAGAGAAAAGAAGAGAAAAGAGATAAGAAGAGAAAAGAGAAAAGATAAAAGAAGAGAAATGAGAAAAGAAAAGAAGAGAAAAGAGAAAAGATGAGAAAAGAAGAGAAAAGAAAACAAAAAAGAGAAAAGCAAAAAGAAGAGAAAAGTGAAAAAAGTAAAGAAGAGAAAAGAGAAAAGAGAAAAGAATAGAAAAGAGAAAAGTGTAAAGAAGAGAATAGAAGGGAAAAGAGAAGAGTAGAGAAAAGAAGTGAAAAGAGAAAATAGAAAATGAAAGAAAAGAGAAAAGAGAAAAGAATACAAAAGAGAGAAGAGAAAAGACGTGAAAAGAGAAAAGAAGAGAAAAGAGAAAAGAAGAGGAAAGAAAAAAGAGAAAAGAGAAATGAGAAAGGAAGAGAAAAGAGAACATAAGAGAAAAGAAAAGAGAAAAAGGACGAGAGAAAAAACGAGAAAACTGAAAAGAGGAGAAAAGAGTCAAGCAGAGTAAAGAGAAAGGAAGAGAAAAAAGATTAGTGAAAAGAGAAAAGAAGAGAAGAGATAAGAAGAGAAAAGAAGACAATAGAGAAAAGAGAAAAGTGAAAAGAAAAGAAGAGAAAACAAGAGCAAAGAGAAAAGAAAAGAAGAGAAAAGAAGGGAAAAGAGAAAAGAGAAAAGGGAAAAGAAGAGAAAAGAGAAAGGAAGAGAAAAGGGAAAAGAGAAAAGAGAAAAGAAGAGAAAAGAGAAAAGTGAAAAGAGAAAAGAAGAGAAAAGAGATAAGAAGAGAAAAGAGAAAAGATAAAAGAAGAGAAAAGAGAAAAGAAAAGAAGAGAAAAGAGAAAAGATGAGAAAAGAAGAGAAAAGAAAACAAAAAAGAGAAAAGCAAAAAGAAGAGAAAAGTGAAAAAAGTAAAGAAGAGAAAAGAGAAAAGAGAAAAGAATAGAAAAGAGAAAAGTGTAAAGAAGAGAATAGAAGGGAAAAGAGAAAAGTAGAGAAAAGAAGTGAAAAGAGAAAATAGAAAATGAAAGAAAAGAGAAAAGAGAAAAGAATACATAAGAGAAATGAGAAAAGAAGTGAAAAGGGAAAAGAAGAGAAAAGAGAAAAGAAGTGAAAAGAAAAGAGAAAAGAGAAAAGAAGAGAAAAGAGAAAAGAAATGAAAAGCGAAAAGAAGAGAAAAGTAAAAAGAGAAAAGATGAGAAAAAAGAAAAGAAGAGGAAAGAAGAGAAAAGAGAAAAGAATTTAAAAGAGAAAAGATAAAAGAAGGGAAAGAGGAATGAGAAATGAGAAAAGAGGGGAAAAGAAGAGAAAGGAGAAAAGAGAATAGAGAAACGAAGAGGAAAGAGAAAAGTAGAGAAAAGAGAAAACAAGAGAAAAACGTAAAGAAGAGAAAAGAAAAAAGAGAAAAGAGAAATGAGAAAGGAAGAGAAAAGCGAAAATAAGAGGAAAGAGAAAAGAGATAAGAAGAGAAAAGAAAAGAGAAATCTGAAAAGAAGAGAAAAGAGTAAAGAGGAGTAAAGAGAAAGGAAGAGAAAAGGGAAAAGAGAAAAGAGAAAAGAAGAGAAAAGAGAAAAGTGAAAAGAGAAAATAAGAGTAAAGAGATAAGAGGAGAAAAGAAGACAATAGAGAAAAGAGAAAAGAGAAAAGAAGAGAACAGAGATAAGAAGAGAAAAGAGAAAAGATAAAAGAATAGAAAAAAGAAAAGAAAATAAGAGAAAAGAAGGGAAAAGAGATAAGAAGAGAAAAGAGAAAAGATAAAAGAAGAGAAAAGAGAAAAGAAAAGAAGAGAAAAGAAGGGAAAAGGGAAAAGAGAAAAGGGAAAAGAAAAGAAGGGAAAAGAGAAAAGAGAAAAGTGAAAAGAAGAGAAAAGAGAAAAGTGAAAAGAGAAAATAAGAGTAAAGAGATAAGAGGAGAAAAGAAGACAATAGAGAAAAGAGAAAAGAGAAAAGAGAAAAGAAGAGAACAGAGAAAACAAGAGAAAAGAAAAGAGAAAAGTGAAAAGAAGAGAGAAGAGAGAAGATAAAAGACAAATGTAGCGAAAAGAGAAAAGAAGAGAAAAGGAGAGAAAAGAGAAATGAAGAGAAAAGAAAAGAGAAAAGAAGAGAAAAGAGAAAAGAGAAAAGAAAAGAAGGGAAAAGAGAAAAGAGAAAAGTGAAAAGAAGAAAAAAGAGAAAAGAGAAAGGAGAAACGAAGAGAAAAGAGAAAAGAAGAGAAAAGTAGAGAAAAGAGAAAACAAGAGAAAATAGAAAAGAAGAGAAAAGAAAAAAGAGAAAAGAGAAAAGGAGAGAAAAGAGAAAAGAGAAAATAAGAGAAAAGAGAAATGAAAAAGGAAGAGAGAAAAAAAGAGAAAACTGAAAAGAGGAGAAAAGAGTCAAGCAGAGTAAAGAGAAAGGAAGAGAAAAGGGAAAAGAGAAAAGAGAAAAGAAGAGAAAAGAGAAAAGTGAAAAGAGAAAAGAAGAGAAAAGAGACAAGAAGAGAAAAGAGAAAAGATAAAAGAAGAGAAAAGATAAAAGAAAAGAAGAGAAAAGGGGGAAAAGGGAAAAGAGAAAAGGGAAAAGTAGAGAAAAGAGAAAAGATGAGAAAAGAAGAGATAAGAAAACAAAAAAGAGAAAAGTGAAAAGAAGAGAAAAGTGAAAAAAGTAAAGAAGAGAAAAGACAAAAGAGAAAAGGAGAGAAAAGAGATAAGAAGAGAAAAGAGTAAAGTGAAAAGAAGAGAATAGAAGGGAAAAGAGAAAAGTAGAGAAAAGAAGTGAAAAGAGAAAATAGAAAATGAGAGAAAAGAGAAAAGAGAAAAGAATGCAAAAGGGAAAAGAGAAAAGAAGTGAAAAGAAAAGAGAAAACAAGAGAAAAGAGAAAAGAAGAGAAAAGAAAAGAGAAAAGAAGAGAAAAGAAGAGAAAAGAGAAAAGAGAAAAGAAAAGAAAAGAAGTGAAAATAAAAGAGAAAACAAGAGAAAAGAGAAAAGAAGTGAAAAGAAAAGAGAAAAGAGAAAAGAAAAGAAGAGAAAAGAAGGGAAAAGAGAAAAGAGAAAAGGGAAAAGAAGAGAAAAGAGAAAAGTGAAAAGAGAAAAGAAGAGAAAAGAGATAAGAAGAGAAAAGAGAAAAGATAAAAGAAGAGAAATGAGAAAAGAAAAGAAGAGAAAAGAGAAAAGATGAGAAAAGAAGAGAAAAGAAAACAAAAAAGAGAAAAGCAAAAAGAAGAGAAAAGTGAAAAAAGTAAAGAAGAGAAAAGAGAAAAGAGAAAAGAATAGAAAAGAGAAAAGTGTAAAGAAGAGAATAGAAGGGAAAAGAGAAGAGTAGAGAAAAGAAGTGAAAAGAGAAAATAGAAAATGAAAGAAAAGAGAAAAGAGAAAAGAATACAAAAGAGAGAAGAGAAAAGACGTGAAAAGAGAAAAGAAGAGAAAAGAGAAAAGAAGAGGAAAGAAAAAAGAGAAAAGAGAAATGAGAAAGGAAGAGAAAAGAGAACATAAGAGAAAAGAAAAGAGAAAAAGGACGAGAGAAAAAACGAGAAAACTGAAAAGAGGAGAAAAGAGTCAAGCAGAGTAAAGAGAAAGGAAGAGAAAAAAGATTAGTGAAAAGAGAAAAGAAGAGAAGAGATAAGAAGAGAAAAGAAGACAATAGAGAAAAGAGAAAAGTGAAAAGAAAAGAAGAGAAAACAAGAGCAAAGAGAAAAGAAAAGAAGAGAAAAGAAGGGAAAAGAGAAAAGAGAAAAGGGAAAAGAAGAGAAAAGAGAAAGGAAGAGAAAAGGGAAAAGAGAAAAGAGAAAAGAAGAGAAAAGAGAAAAGTGAAAAGAGAAAAGAAGAGAAAAGAGATAAGAAGAGAAAAGAGAAAAGATAAAAGAAGAGAAAAGAGAAAAGAAAAGAAGAGAAAAGAGAAAAGATGAGAAAAGAAGAGAAAAGAAAACAAAAAAGAGAAAAGCAAAAAGAAGAGAAAAGTGAAAAAAGTAAAGAAGAGAAAAGAGAAAAGAGAAAAGAATAGAAAAGAGAAAAGTGTAAAGAAGAGAATAGAAGGGAAAAGAGAAAAGTAGAGAAAAGAAGTGAAAAGAGAAAATAGAAAATGAAAGAAAAGAGAAAAGAGAAAAGAATACATAAGAGAAATGAGAAAAGAAGTGAAAAGGGAAAAGAAGAGAAAAGAGAAAAGAAGTGAAAAGAAAAGAGAAAAGAGAAAAGAAGAGAAAAGAGAAAAGAAATGAAAAGCGAAAAGAAGAGAAAAGTAAAAAGAGAAAAGATGAGAAAAAAGAAAAGAAGAGGAAAGAAGAGAAAAGAGAAAAGAATTTAAAAGAGAAAAGATAAAAGAAGGGAAAGAGGAATGAGAAATGAGAAAAGAGGGGAAAAGAAGAGAAAGGAGAAAAGAGAATAGAGAAACGAAGAGGAAAGAGAAAAGTAGAGAAAAGAGAAAACAAGAGAAAAACGTAAAGAAGAGAAAAGAAAAAAGAGAAAAGAGAAATGAGAAAGGAAGAGAAAAGCGAAAATAAGAGGAAAGAGAAAAGAGATAAGAAGAGAAAAGAAAAGAGAAATCTGAAAAGAAGAGAAAAGAGTAAAGAGGAGTAAAGAGAAAGGAAGAGAAAAGGGAAAAGAGAAAAGAGAAAAGAAGAGAAAAGAGAAAAGTGAAAAGAGAAAATAAGAGTAAAGAGATAAGAGGAGAAAAGAAGACAATAGAGAAAAGAGAAAAGAGAAAAGAAGAGAACAGAGAAAAGAAGAGAAAAGAAGAGAAAAGAAAAGAGAAAAGTGAAAAGAAGAGAGAAGAGAGAGGATAAAAGAGAAATGAAGCAAAAAGAGAAAAGAGAAAAGAAGAGAAAAGGAGAGAAAAGAGAAAAGAAAAAGGAAGAGAAAAGAAAAGAGAAAATAAGAGAAAAGAGAAAAGAGAAAAGAAAAGAAAAGAAGGGAAAAGAGAAAAGAGAAAAGTGAAAAGAAGAGAAAAGAGAAAAGTGAAAAGAGAAAATAAGAGTAAAGAGATAAGAGGAGAAAAGAAGACAATAGAGAAAAGAGAAAAGAGAAAAGAAGAGAACAGAGAAAAGAAGAGAAAAGAAAAGAGAAAAGTGAAAAGAAGAGAGAAGAGAGAAGATAAAAGACAAATGAAGCGAAAAGAGAAAAGAGAAAAGAAGAGAAAAGGACGGAAAAGAGAAAAGAGAAAAGAAAAGAGAAAAGAAGAGAAAAGAGAAAAGAGAAAAGAAAAGAAGGGAAAAGAGAAAAGAGAAAAGTGAAAAGAAGAAAAAAGAGAAAAGAGAAAGGAGAAACGAAGAGAAAAGAGAAAAGAAGAGAAAAGTAGAGAAAAGAGAAAAGAGAAAACAAGAGAAAATAGAAAAGAAGAGAAAAGAAAAAAGAGAAAAGAGAAAAGGAGAGAAAAGAGAAAATAAGAGAAAAGAGAAATGAAAAATGAAGAGAGAAAAAAAGAGAAAACTGAAAAGAGGAGAAAAGAGTCAAGCAGAGTAAAGAGAAAGGAAGAGAAAAGGGAAAAGAGAAAAGAGAAAAGAAGAGAAAAGAGAAAAGTGAAAAGAGAAAAGAAGAGAAAAGAGACAAGAAGAGAAAAGAGAAAAGATAAAAGAAGAGAAAAGATAAAAGAAAAGAAGAGAAAAGAAGGGAAAAGGGAAAAGGGAAAAGGGAAAAGTAGAGAAAAGAGAAAAGATGAGAAAAGAGAAAAGATAAAAGAAGAGAAAAGAGAAAAGAAAAGAAGAGAAAAGAAGGGAAAAGAGAAAAGAGAAAAGGGAAAAGAAGAGAAAAGGTGAGAATAGAAGAGCAAAGAAAACAAAAAAGAGAAAAGATAAAAGAAGAGAATAGAAGGGAAAAGAGAAAAGTAGAGAAAAGAAGTGAAAAGAGAAAATAGAAAATGAGAGAAAAGAGAAAAGAATACAAAAGAGAAAAGAGAAAAGAATACAAAAGAGAAAAGAGAAAAGAGAAAAGAAGTGAAAAGAGAAATGAAAAGAAAACGAGAAGAGAAATGAGAAAAAAGGAAAGAAGAGAAAAGAAAAGAGAAAAGAGAAAAGAAGCGAAAAGAGAAAACAAGAGAAAAGAGAAAAGAAGTGAAAAGAAAAGAGAAAAGAGAAAAGAAGAGAAAAGTAAAAAGAGAAAAGAAGAGAAAAAAGAAAAGAAGAGGAAAGAAGAGAAAAGAGAAAAGAATTTAAAAGAGAAATGATAAAAGAAGAGAAAGTGGAATGAGAAATGAGAAAAGAAGGGAAAAGAAGAGAAAAGAGAATAGAGAAAAGAAGAGAAAAGAGAAAAGAAGAGAAAAGTAGAGAAAAGAGAAAAGAGAAAAGAAGAGAAAAGCGAAAAGAAGAGGAAAGAAAAAAGAGAAATGAGAAATGAGAAAGGAAGAGAAAAGAGAAAATAAGAGAAAAGAGAAAAGAGATATGAAGAGAAAAGAAAAGAGAAAACTGAAAAGAAGAGAAAAGAGTAAAGAAGAGAAAAGAGAAAGGAAGAGAAAAGGGAAAAGAGAAAAGAAGAGAAAAGAGAAAAGTGAAAAGAGAAAATAAGAGTAAAGAGATAAGAGGAGAAAACAAGACAATAGAGAAAAGAGAAAAGAGAAAAGAAGAGAAAAGAAAAGAGAAAAGAATACAAAAGAGAAAAGAAGTGAAAAGAAAAGTGAAAAGAGAAAAGAAGAGAAAAGTAAAAAGAGAAAAGAAGAGAAAAAAGAAAAGAAGAGGAAAGAAGAGAAAAAAGAAAAGCGAAAAGAAGAGAAAAGAGAATAGAATTTAAAAGAGGAACGATAAAAGAAGAGAAAAGTGGAATGAGAAATGAGAAAAGAAGGGAAAAGAGGAGAAAAGAGAATAGAGAAATGAAGAGAAAAGAGAAAAGAAGAGAAAAGTAGAGAAAAGAGAAAAGAGAAAACAAGAGAAAAGCGAAAAGAAGAGGAAAGAAAAAAGAGAAATGAGAAATGAGAAAGGAAGAGAAAAGAGAAAATAAGAGAAAAGAGAAAAGAGATATGAAGAGAAAAGAAAAGAGAAAACTGAAAAGAAGAGAAAAGAGTAAAGAAGAGAAAAGAGAAAGGAAGAGAAAAGGGAAAAGAGAAAAGAAGAGAAAAGTGAAAAGAGAAAATAAGAGTAAAGAGATAAGAGGAGAAAACAAGACAATAGAGAAAAGAGAAAAGAGAAAAGAAAAGAAAAGAAAAGAGAAAAGAAATCAAAAGAGAAAAGAAGTGAAAAGAAAAGAGAAAAGAGAAAAGAAGAGAAAAGTAAAAAGAGAAAAGAAGAGAAAAAAGAAAAGAAGAGAACAAAGAAAAGCGAAAAGAAGAGAAAAGAGAATAGAATTTAAAAGAGGAACGATAAAAGAAGAGAAAAGTGGAATGAGAAATGAGAAAAGAAGGGAAAAGAAGAGAAAAGAGTAAAGAAGAGAAAACAAAAAAGAAAAGAAGAGAAAAAATAAAAGAAGAGAAAAGAAGAGAAAAAAGAAAAGCGAAAAGAAGAGAAAAGAGAAAAGAATTTAAAAGAGTAACGATAAAAGAGAGAAAAGTGGAATGAGAAATGAGAAAAGAAGGGAAAAGAAGAGAAAAAAGAAAAGAAGAGAAAAGAAAAGAGAAAAGAGAAAAGAAGAGAAAAGAGAAAACAAGAGAAAAGAGAAAAGAAGTGAAAAGAAAAGAGAAAAGAGAAAAGAAGAGAAAAGTAAAAAGAGAAAAGAAGAGAAAAAAGAAAAGAGGAAAGAAGAGAAAAAAGAAAAGAGAAAAGAAGAGAAAAGAGAAAAGAATTTAAAAGAGAAACGATAAAAGAAGAGAAAAGTGGAATGAGAAATGAGAAAAGAAGAGAAAAGAAAAAAGAAAAGAAGAGAAAAAATAAAAGAAGAGAAAAGAAGAGAAAAATGAAAAGCGAAAAGAAGAGAAAAGAAAAAAGAAAAGAAGAGAAAAAATAAAAGAAGAGAAAAGAAGAGAAAAATGAAAAGCGAAAAGAAGAGAAAAGAGAAAAGAATTTAAAAGAGAAACGATAAAAGAGAGAAAAGTGGAATGAGAAATGAGAAAAGAAGGGAAAAGAAGAGAAAAAAGAAAAGAAGAGAAAAGAAAAGAGAAAAGAGAAAAGAAGAGAAAAGAGAAAACAAGAGAAAATAGAAAAGAAGAGAAAAGAAAAAAGAGAAAAGAGAAATGAGAAAGGAAGAGAAAAGAGAAAATAAGAGAAAAGAGAGAAGAGAAAGGAAGAGAAAAGAAAAGAGAAAACTGAAAATAAGAGAAAAGAATAAAGAAGAGTAAAGAGAAAGGAAGAGAAAAGGGAAAAGAGAAAAGAGAAAAGAAGAGAAAAGTGAAAAGAGAAAAGAAGAGAAAAGAGATAAGAAGAGCAAAGAAGACAATAGAGAAAAGAGAAAAGAGAAAAGAAGAGAAAAGAAAAGAGAAAAGTGAAAAGAAGAGAGAAGGGAGAGGACAAAAGAGGAACGAAGCGAAAAGAGAAAAGAGAAAAGAAGAGAAAAGAGAAAAGATGAGAAAAGAAGAGAAAAGAAAACAAAAAAGAGAAAAGAGAAAAGAAGAGAAAAGAAAAGAGAAAAGTGAAAAGAAGAGAGAAGAGAGAGGAGAAAAGAGAAACGAAGCGTAAAGAGAAAAGAGAAAAGACAAGAAAAGTGAAAGGAAGAGAAAAGAAGAGAAAAGAGAAAAGAAAAGAAGAGAAAAGAAGGGAAAAGAGAAAAGAGAAAAGGGAAAAGAAGAGAAAAGATGAGAATAGAAGAGCAAAGAAAACAAAAAAGAGAAAAGATAAAAGAAGAGAATAGAAGGGAAAAGAGAAAAGTAGAGAAAAGAAGTGAAAAGAGAAAATAGAAAATGAGAGAAAAGAGAAAAGAGAAAAGAATACAAAAGAGAAAAGAGAAAAGAGAAAAGAAGTGAAAAGAGAAATAAAGAGAAAACGAGAAGAGAAATGAGAAAAAAGGAAAGAAGAGAAAAGAAAAGAGAAAAGAGAAAAGAAGAGAAAAGAGAAAACAAGAGAAAAGAGAAAAGAAGTGAAAAGAAAAGAGAAAAGAGAAAAGAAGAGAAAAGTAAAAAGAGAAAAGAAGAAAAAAAAGAAAAGAAGAGGAAAGAAGAGAAAAGAGAAAAGAATTTAAAAGAGAAATGATAAAAGAAGAGAAAGTGGAATGAGAAATGAGAAAAGAAGGGAAAAGAAGAGAAAAGAGAATAGAGAAACGAAGAGAAAAGAGAAAAGAAGAGAAAAGCGAAAAGAAGAGGAAAGAAAAAAGAGAAATGAGAAATGAGAAAGGAAGAGAAAAGAGAAAATAAGAGAAAAGAGAAAAGAGATATGAAGAGAAAAGAAAAGAGAAAACTGAAAAGAAGAGAAAAGAGTAAAGAAGAGAAAAGAGAAAGGAAGAGAAAAGGGAAAAGAGAAAAGAAGAGAAAAGAGAAAAGTGAAAAGAGAAAATAAGAGTAAAGAGATAAGAGGAGAAAACAAGACAATAGAGAAAAGAGAAAAGAGAAAAGAAGAGAAAAGAAAAGAGAAAAGAATACAAAAGAGAAAAGAAGTGAAAAGAAAAGAGAAAAGAGAAAAGAAGAGAAAAGTAAAAAGAGAAAAGAAGAGAAAAAAGAAAAGAAGAGGAAAGAAGAGAAAAAAGAAAAGCGAAAAGAAGAGAAAAGAGAATAGAATTTAAAAGAGGAACGATAAAAGAAGAGAAAAGTGGAATGAGAAATGAGAAAAGAAGGGAAAAGAGGAGAAAAGAGAATAGAGAAATGAAGAGAAAAGAGAAAAGAAGAGAAAGTGGAATGAGAAATCAGAAAAGAAGGGAAAAGAAGAGAAAAGAGAATAGAGAAAAGAAGAGAAAAGAGAAAAGAAGAGAAAAGTAGAGAAAAGAGAAAAGAGAAAAGAAGAGAAAAGCGAAAAGAAGAGGAAAGAAAAAAGAGAAATGAGAAATGAGAAAGGAAGAGAAAAGAGAAAATAAGAGAAAAGAGAAAAGAGATATGAAGAGAAAAGAAAAGAGAAAACTGAAAAGAAGAGAAAAGAGTAAAGAAGAGAAAAGAGAAAGGAAGAGAAAAGGGAAATGAGAAAAGAAGAGAAAAGAGAAAAGTGAAAAGAGAAAATAAGAGTAAAGAGATAAGAGGAGAAAACAAGACAATAGAGAAAAGAGAAAAGAGAAAAGAAGAGAAAAGAAAAGAGAAAAGAATACAAAAGAGAAAAGAAGTGAAAAGAAAAGAGAAAAGAGAAAAGAAGAGAAAAGTAAAAAGAGAAAAGAAGAGAAAAAAGAAAAGAAGAGGAAAGAAGAGAAAAAAGAAAAGCGAAAAGAAGAGAAAAGAGAATAGAATTTAAAAGAGGAACGATAAAAGAAGAGAAAAGTGGAATGAGAAATGAGAAAAGAAGGGAAAAGAGGAGAAAAGAGAATAGAGAAATGAAGAGAAAAGAGAAAAGAAGAGAAAAGTAGAGAAAAGAGAAAAGAGAAAACAAGAGAAAAGCGAAAAGAAGAGGAAAGAAAAAAGAGAAATGAGAAATGAGAAAGGAAGAGAAAAGAGAAAATAAGAGAAAAGAGAAAAGAGATATGAAGAGAAAAGAAAAGAGAAAACTGAAAAGAAGAGAAAAGAGTAAAGAAGAGAAAAGAGATAGGAAGAGAAAAGGGAAAGGAAGAGAAAAGGGAAAAGAGAAAAGAAGAGAAAAGAGAAAAGTAAAAAGAGAAAATAAGAGTAAAGAGATAAGAGGAGAAAACAAGACAATAGAGAAAAGAGAAAAGAGAAAAGAAAAGAAAAGAAAAGAGAAAAGAATACAAAAGAGAAAAGAAGTGAAAAGAAAAGAGAAAAGAGAAAAGAAGAGAAAAGTAAAAAGAGAAAAGAAGAGAAAAAAGAAAAGAAGAGAACAAAGAAAAGCGAAAAGAAGAGAAAAGAGAATAGAATTTAAAAGAGGAACGATAAAAGAAGAGAAAAGTGGAATGAGAAATGAGAAAAGAAGGGAAAAGAAGAGAAAAGAGTAAAGAAGAGAAAACAAAAAAGAAAAGAAGAGAAAACATAAAAGAAGAGAAAAGAAGAGAAAAAAGAAAAGCGAAAAGAAGAGAAAAGAGAAAAGAATTTAAAAGAGAAACGATAAAAGAGAGAAAAGTGGAATGAGAAATGAGAAAAGAAGGGAAAAGAAGAGAAAAAAGAAAAGAAGAGAAAAGAAAAGAGAAAAGAGAAAAGAAGAGAAAAGAGAAAACAAGAGAAAAGAGAAAAGAAGTGAAAAGAAAAGAGAAAAGAGAAAAGAAGAGAAAAGTAAAAAGAGAAAAGAAGAGAAAAAAGAAAAGAGGAAAGAAGAGAAAAAAGAAAAGAGAAAAGAAGAGAAAAGAGAAAAGAATTTAAAAGAGAAACGATAAAAGAAGAGAAAAGTGGAATGAGAAATGAGAAAAGAAGAGAAAAGAAAAAAGAAAAGAAGAGAAAAAATAAAAGAAGAGAAAAGAAGAGAAAAATGAAAAGCGAAAAGAAGAGAAAAGAAAAAAGAAAAGAAGAGAAAAAATAAAAGAAGAGAAAAGAAGAGAAAAATGAAAAGCGAAAAGAAGAGAAAAGAGAAAAGAATTTAAAAGAGAAACGATAAAAGAGAGAAAAGTGGAATGAGAAATGAGAAAAGAAGGGAAAAGAAGAGAAAAAAGAAAAGAAGAGAAAAGAAAAGAGAAAAGAGAAAAGAAGAGAAAAGAGAAAACAAGAGAAAATAGAAAAGAAGAGAAAAGAAAAAAGAGAAAAGAGAAATGAGAAAGGAAGAGAAAAGAGAAAATAAGAGAAAAGAGAGAAGAGAAAGGAAGAGAAAAGAAAAGAGAAAACTGAAAAGAAGAGAAAAGAATAAAGAAGAGTAAAGAGAAAGGAAGAGAAAAGGGAAAAGAGAAAAGAGAAAAGAAGAGAAAAGTGAAAAGAGAAAAGAAGAGAAAAGAGATAAGAAGAGCAAAGAAGACAATAGAGAAAAGAGAAAAGAGAAAAGAAGAGAAAAGAAAAGAGAAAAGTGAAAAGAAGAGAGAAGGGAGAGGACAAAAGAGGAACGAAGCGAAAAGAGAAAAGAGAAAAGAAGAGAAAAGAGAAAAGATGAGAAAAGAAGAGAAAAGAAAACAAAAAAGAGAAAAGAGAAAAGAAGAGAAAAGAAAAGAGAAAAGTGAAAAGAAGAGAGAAGAGAGAGGAGAAAAGAGAAACGAAGCGTAAAGAGAAAAGAGAAAAGATAAGAAAAGTGAAAGGAAGAGAAAAGAAGAGAAAAGAGAAAAGAAAAGAAGAGAAAAGAAGGGAAAAGAGAAAAGAGAAAAGGGAAAAGAAGAGAAAAGATGAGAATAGAAGAGCAAAGAAAACAAAAAAGAGAAAAGATAAAAGAAGAGAATAGAAGGGAAAAGAGAAAAGTAGAGAAAAGAAGTGAAAAGAGAAAATAGAAAATGAGAGAAAAGAGAAAAGAGAAAAGAATACAAAAGAGAAAAGAGAAAAGAGAAAAGAAGTGAAAAGAGAAATGAAGAGAAAATGAGAAGAGAAATGAGAAAAAAGGAAAGAAGAGAAAAGAAAAGAGAAAAGAGAAAAGAAGAGAAAAGAGAAAACAAGAGAAAATAAGTGAAAAGAAAAGAGAAAAGAGAAAAGAAGAGAAAAGTAAAAAGAGAAAAGAAGAAAAAAAAGAAAAGAAGAGGAAAGAAGAGAAAAGAGAAAAGAATTTAAAAGAGAAATGATAAAAGAAGAGAAAGTGGAATGAGAAATGAGAAAAGAAGGGAAAAGAAGAGAAAAGAGAATAGAGAAACGAAGAGAAAAGAGAAAAGAAGAGAAAAGCGAAAAGAAGAGGAAAGAAGAGAAAAAAGAAAAGCGAAAAGAAGAGAAAAGAGAATAGAATTTAAAAGAGGAACGATAAAAGAAGAGAAAAGTGGAATGAGAAATGAGAAAAGAAGGGAAAAGAGGAGAAAAGAGAATAGAGAAATGAAGAGAAAAGAGAAAAGAAGAGAAAGTGGAATGAGAAATGAGAAAAGAAGGGAAAAGAAGAGAAAAGAGAATAGAGAAAAGAAGAGAAAAGAGAAAAGAAGAGAAAAGTAGAGAAAAGAGAAAAGAGAAAAGAAGAGAAAAGCGAAAAGAAGAGGAAAGAAAAAAGAGAAATGAGAAATGAGAAAGGAAGAGAAAAGAGAAAATAAGAGAAAAGAGAAAAGAGATATGAAGAGAAAAGAAAAGAGAAAACTGAAAAGAAGAGAAAAGAGTAAAGAAGAGAAAAGAGAAAGGAAGAGAAAAGGGAAATGAGAAAAGAAGAGAAAAGAGAAAAGTGAAAAGAGAAAATAAGAGTAAAGAGATAAGAGGA
Organism: Chiloscyllium punctatum; assembly: GCF_047496795.1. Classification (NCBI taxonomy): domain Eukaryota; kingdom Metazoa; phylum Chordata; class Chondrichthyes; order Orectolobiformes; family Hemiscylliidae; genus Chiloscyllium; species Chiloscyllium punctatum. The sequence continues at coordinate 1,149,544 of NC_092746.1, read as the reverse complement.
GAAAACAAGACAATAGAGAAAAGAGAAAAGAGAAAAGAAGAGAAAAGAAAAGAGAAAAGAATACAAAAGAGAAAAGAAGTGAAAAGAAAAGAGAAAAGAGAAAAGAAGAGAAAAGTAAAAAGAGAAAAGAAGAGAAAAAAGAAAAGAAGAGGAAAGAAGAGAAAAAAGAAAAGCGAAAAGAAGAGAAAAGAGAATAGAATTTAAAAGAGGAACGATAAAAGAAGAGAAAAGTGGAATGAGAAATGAGAAAAGAAGGGAAAAGAGGAGAAAAGAGAATAGAGAAATGAAGAGAAAAGAGAAAAGAAGAGAAAAGTAGAGAAAAGAGAAAAGAGAAAACAAGAGAAAAGCGAAAAGAAGAGGAAAGAAAAAAGAGAAATGAGAAATGAGAAAGGAAGAGAAAAGAGAAAATAAGAGAAAAGAGAAAAGAGATATGAAGAGAAAAGAAAAGAGAAAACTGAAAAGAAGAGAAAAGAGTAAAGAAGAGAAAAGAGATAGGAAGAGAAAAGGGAAAGGAAGAGAAAAGGGAAAAGAGAAAAGAAGAGAAAAGAGAAAAGTAAAAAGAGAAAATAAGAGTAAAGAGATAAGAGGAGAAAACAAGACAATAGAGAAAAGAGAAAAGAGAAAAGAAAAGAAAAGAAAAGAGAAAAGAATACAAAAGAGAAAAGAAGTGAAAAGAAAAGAGAAAAGAGAAAAGAAGAGAAAAGTAAAAAGAGAAAAGAAGAGAAAAAATAAAAGAAGAGAACAAAGAAAAGCGAAAAGAAGAGAAAAGAGAATAGAATTTAAAAGAGGAACGATAAAAGAAGAGAAAAGTGGAATGAGAAATGAGAAAAGAAGGGAAAAGAAGAGAAAAGAGTAAAGAAGAGAAAACAAAAAAGAAAAGAAGAGAAAACATAAAAGAAGAGAAAAGAAGAGAAAAAAGAAAAGCGAAAAGAAGAGAAAAGAGAAAAGAATTTAAAAGAGAAACGATAAAAGAGAGAAAAGTGGAATGAGAAATGAGAAAAGAAGGGAAAAGAAGAGAAAAAAGAAAAGAAGAGAAAAGAAAAGAGAAAAGAGAAAAGAAGAGAAAAGAGAAAACAAGAGAAAAGAGAAAAGAAGTGAAAAGAAAAGAGAAAAGAGAAAAGAAGAGAAAAGTAAAAAGAGAAAAGAAGAGAAAAAAGAAAAGAGGAAAGAAGAGAAAAAAGAAAAGAGAAAAGAAGAGAAAAGAGAAAAGAATTTAAAAGAGAAACGATAAAAGAAGAGAAAAGTGGAATGAGAAATGAGAAAAGAAGAGAAAAGAAAAAAGAAAAGAAGAGAAAAAATAAAAGAAGAGAAAAGAAGAGAAAAATGAAAAGCGAAAAGAAGAGAAAAGAAAAAAGAAAAGAAGAGAAAAAATAAAAGAAGAGAAAAGAAGAGAAAAATGAAAAGCGAAAAGAAGAGAAAAGAGAAAAGAATTTAAAAGAGAAACGATAAAAGAGAGAAAAGTGGAATGAGAAATGAGAAAAGAAGGGAAAAGAAGAGAAAAAAGAAAAGAAGAGAAAAGAAAAGAGAAAAGAGAAAAGAAGAGAAAAGAGAAAACAAGAGAAAATAGAAAAGAAGAGAAAAGGAAAAAGAGAAAAGAGAAATGAGAAAGGAAGAGAAAAGAGAAAATAAGAGAAAAGAGAGAAGAGAAAGGAAGAGAAAAGAAAAGAGAAAACTGAAAATAAGAGAAAAGAATAAAGAAGAGTAAAGAGAAAGGAAGAGAAAAGGGAAAAGAGAAAAGAGAAAAGAAGAGAAAAGTGAAAAGAGAAAAGAAGAGAAAAGAGATAAGAAGAGCAAAGAAGACAATAGAGAAAAGAGAAAAGAGAAAAGAAGAGAAAAGAAAAGAGAAAAGTGAAAAGAAGAGAGAAGGGAGAGGACAAAAGAGGAACGAAGCGAAAAGAGAAAAGAGAAAAGAAGAGAAAAGAGAAAAGATGAGAAAAGAAGAGAAAAGAAAACAAAAAAGAGAAAAGAGAAAAGAAGAGAAAAGAAAAGAGAAAAGTGAAAAGAAGAGAGAAGAGAGAGGAGAAAAGAGAAACGAAGCGTAAAGAGAAAAGAGAAAAGACAAGAAAAGTGAAAGGAAGAGAAAAGAAGAGAAAAGAGAAAAGAAAAGAAGAGAAAAGAAGGGAAAAGAGAAAAGAGAAAAGGGAAAAGAAGAGAAAAGATGAGAATAGAAGAGCAAAGAAAACAAAAAAGAGAAAAGATAAAAGAAGAGAATAGAAGGGAAAAGAGAAAAGTAGAGAAAAGAAGTGAAAAGAGAAAATAGAAAATGAGAGAAAAGAGAAAAGAGAAAAGAATACAAAAGAGAAAAGAGAAAAGAGAAAAGAAGTGAAAAGAGAAATGAAGAGAAAATGAGAAGAGAAATGAGAAAAAAGGAAAGAAGAGAAAAGAAAAGAGAAAAGAGAAAAGAAGAGAAAAGAGAAAACAAGAGAAAATAAGTGAAAAGAAAAGAGAAAAGAGAAAAGAAGAGAAAAGTAAAAAGAGAAAAGAAGAAAAAAAAGAAAAGAAGAGGAAAGAAGAGAAAAGAGAAAAGAATTTAAAAGAGAAATGATAAAAGAAGAGAAAGTGGAATGAGAAATGAGAAAAGAAGGGAAAAGAAGAGAAAAGAGAATAGAGAAACGAAGAGAAAAGAGAAAAGAAGAGAAAAGCGAAAAGAAGAGGAAAGAAAAAAGAGAAATGAGAAATGAGAAAGGAAGAGAAAAGAGAAAATAAGAGAAAAGAGAAAAGAGATATGAAGAGAAAAGAAAAGAGAAAACTGAAAAGAAGAGAAAAGAGTAAAGAAGAGAAAAGAGAAAGGAAGAGAAAAGGGAAAAGAGAAAAGAAGAGAAAAGAGAAAAGTGAAAAGAGAAAATAAGAGTAAAGAGATAAGAGGAGAAAACAAGACAATAGAGAAAAGAGAAAAGAGAAAAGAAGAGAAAAGAAATAAGAAAAGAATACAAAAGAGAAAAGAAGTGAAAAGAAAAGAGAAAAGAGAAAAGAAGAGAAAAGTAAAAAGAGAAAAGAAGAGAAAAAAGAAAAGAAGAGGAAAGAAGAGAAAAAAGAAAAGCGAAAAGAAGAGAAAAGAGAATAGAATTTAAAAGAGGAACGATAAAAGAAGAGAAAAGTGGAATGAGAAATGAGAAAAGAAGGGAAAAGACGAGAAAAGAGAATAGAGAAACGAAGAGAAAAGAGAAAAGAAGAGAAAAGTAGAGAAAAGAGAAAAGAGAAAAGAAGAGAAAAGCGAAAAGAAGAGGAAAGAAAAAAGAGAAATGAGAAATGAGAAAGGAAGAGAAAAGAGAAAATAAGAGAAAAGAGAAAAGAGATATGAAGAGAAAAGAAAAGAGAAAACTGAAAAGAAGAGAAAAGAGTAAAGAAGAGAAAAGAGAAAGGAAGAGAAAAGAGAAAAGAGAAAAGAAGAGAAAAGAGAAAAGTGAAAAGAGAAAATAAGAGTAAAGAGATAAGAGGAGAAAACAAGACAATAGAGAAAAGAGAAAAGAGAAAAGAAAAGAAAAGAAAAGAGAAAAGAATACAAAAGAGAAAAGAAGTGAAAAGAAAAGAGAAAAGAGAAAAGAAGAGAAAAGTAAAAAGAGAAAAGAAGAGAAAAAAGAAAAGAAGAGAACAAAGAAAAGCGAAAAGAAGAGAAAAGAGAATAGAATTTAAAAGAGGAACGATAAAAGAAGAGAAAAGTGGAATGAGAAATGAGAAAAGAAGGGAAAAGAAGAGAAAAGAGTAAAGAAGAGAAAACAAAAAAGAAAAGAAGAGAAAAAATAAAAGAAGAGTAAAGAAGAGAAAAAAGAAAAGCGAAAAGAAGAGAAAAGAGAAAAGAATTTAAAAGAGAAACGATAAGAGAGAGAAAAGTGGAATGAGAAATGAGAAAAGAAGGGAAAAGAAGAGAAAAAAGAAAAGAAGAGAAAAGAAAAGAGAAAAGAGAAAAGAAGAGAAAAGAGAAAACAAGAGAAAAGAGAAAAGAAGTGAAAAGAAAAGAGAAAAGAGAAAAGAAGAGAAAAGTAAAAAGAGAAAAGAAGAGAAAAAGAAAAGAAGAGGAAAGAAGAGAAAAAGAAAAGAGAAAAGAAGAGAAAAGAGAAAAGAATTTAAAAGAGAAACGATAAAAGAAGAGAAAAGTGGAATGAGAAATGAGAAAAGAAGAGAAAAGAAAAAAGAAAAGAAGAGAAAAAATAAAAGAAGAGAAAAGAAGAGAAAAATGAAAAGTGAAAAGAAGAGAAAAGAGAAAAGAATTTAAAAGAGAAACGATAAAAGAAGAGAAAAGTGGAATGAGAAATGAGAAAAGAAGAGAAAAGAAAAAAGAAAAGAAGAGAAAAAATAAAAGAAGAGAAAAGAAGAGAAAAATGAAAAGAGAAAAGAAGAGAAAAGAGAAAACAAGAGAAAATAGAAAAGAAGAGAAAAGAAAAAAGAGAAAAGAGAAATGAGAAAGGAAGAGAAAAGAGAAAATAAGAGAAAAGAGAGAAGAGAAAGGAAGAGAAAAGAAAAGAGAAAACTGAAAAGAAGAGAAAAGAATAAAGAAGAGTAAAGAGAAAGGAAGAGAAAAGGGAAAAGAGAAAAGAGAAAAGAAGAGAAAAGTGAAAAAAGAAAAGAAGAGAAAAGAGATAAGAAGAGCAAAGAAGACAATAGAGAAAAGAGAAAAGAGAAAAGAGAAAAGAAGAGAAAAGAAAAGAGAAAAGTGAAAAGAAGAGTGAAGGGAGAGGACAAAAGAGGAACGAAGCGAAAAGAGAAAAGAGAAAAGAAGAGAAAAGAGAAAAGATGAGAAAAGAAGAGAAAAGAAAACAAAAAAGAGAAAAGAGAAAAGAAGAGAAATGAGAAAAGTGTAAAGAGAAAAAAAGAGAACAGAGAAAAGAAGAGAAAAGAAGAGAAAAGAAAAGAGAAAAGTGAAAAGAAGAGAGAAGAGAGAGGAGAAAAGAGAAACGAAGCGAAAAGAGAAAAGACAAGAAAAGTGAAAAGAAGAGAAAAGAAGAGAAAAGAGAAAAGAAAAGAAGAGAAAAGAAGGGAAAAGAGAAAAGAGAAAAGGGAAAAGAAGAGAAAAGGTGACAATAGAAGAGCAAAGAAAACAAAAAAGAGAAAAGATAAAAGAAGAGAATAGAAGGGAAAAGAGAAAAGTAGAGAAAAGAAGTGAAAAGAGAAAATAGAAAATGAGAGAAAAGAGAAAAGAGAAAAGAATACAAAAGAGAAAAGAGAAAAGAATACAAAAGAGAAAAGAGAAAAGAGAAAAGAAGTGAAAAGAGAAATGAAAAGAAAACGAGAAGAGAAATGAGAAAAAAGGAAAGAAGAGAAAAGAAAAGAGAAAAGAGAAAATAAGAGAAAAGAGAAAACAAGAGAAAAGAGAAAAGAAGTGAAAAGAAAAGAGAAAAGAGAAACGAAGAGAAAAGTAAAAAGAGAAAAGAAGAGAAAAAAAGAAAAGAAGAGGAAAGAAGAGAAAAGAGAAAAGAATTTAAAAGAGAAATGATAAAAGAAGAGAAAGTGGAATGAGAAATGAGAAAAGAAGGGAAAAGAAGAGAAAAGAGAATAGAGAAACGAAGAGAAAAGAGAAAAGAAGAGAAAAGTAGAGAAAAGAGAAAAGAGAAAAGAAGAGAAAAGCGAAAAGAAGAGGAAAGAAAAAAGAGAAATGAGAAATGAGAAAGGAAGAGAAAAGAGAAAATAAGAGAAAAGAGAAAAGAGATATGAAGAGAAAAGAAAAGAGAAAACTGAAAAGAAGAGAAAAGAGTAAAGAAGAGAAAAGAGAAAGGAAGAGAAAAGAGAAAAGAAGAGAAAAGAGAAAAGTGAAAAGAGAAAATAAGAGTAAAGAGATAAGAGGAGAAAACAAGACAATAGAGAAAAGAGAAAAGAGAAAAGAAGAGAAAAGAAAAGAGAAAAGAATACAAAAGAGAAAAGAAGTGAAAAGAAAAGAGAAAAGAGAAAAGAAGAGAAAAGTAAAAAGAGAAAAGAAGAGAAAAAAGAAAAGAAGAGGAAAGAAGAGAAAAAAGAAAAGCGAAAAGAAGAGAAAAGAGAATAGAATTTAAAAGAGGAACGATAAAAGAAGAGAAAAGTGGAATGAGAAATGAGAAAAGAAGGGAAAAGAGGAGAAAAGAGAATAGAGAAATTAAGAGAAAAGAGAAAAGAAGAGAAAAGTAGAGAAAAGAGAAAAGAGAAAACAAGAGAAAAGCGAAAAGAAGAGGAAAGAAAATAGAGAAATGAGAAATGAGAAAGGAAGAGAAAAGAGAAAATAAGAGAAAAGAGAAAAGAGATATGAAGAGAAAAGAAAAGAGAAAACTGAAAAGAAGAGAAAAGAGTAAAGAAGAGAAAAGAGAAAGGAAGAGAAAAGGGAAAGGAAGAGAAAAGGGAAAAGAGAAAAGAAGAGAAAAGAGAAAAGTGAAAAGAGAAAATAAGAGTAAAGAGATAAGAGGAGAAAACAAGACAATAGAGAAAAGAGAAAAGAGAAAAGAAAAGAAAAGAAAAGAGAAAAGAATACAAAAGAGAAAAGAAGTGAAAAGAAAAGAGAAAAGAGAAAAGAAGAGAAAAGTAAAAAGAGAAAAGAAGAGAAAAAAGAAAAGAAGAGAACAAAGAAAAGCGAAAAGAAGAGAAAAGAGAATAGAATTTAAAAGAGGAACGATAAAAGAAGAGAAAAGTGGAATGAGAAATGAGAAAAGAAGGGAAAAGAAGAGAAAAGAGCAAAGAAGAGAAAACAAAAAAGAAAAGAAGAGAAAAAATAAAAGAAGAGAAAAGAAGAGAAAAAAGAAAAGCGAAAAGAAGAGAAAAGAGAAAAGAATTTAAAAGAGAAACGATAAAAGAGAGAAAAGTGGAATGAGAAATGAGAAAAGAAGGGAAAAGAAGAGAAAAAAGAAAAGAAGAGAAAAGAAAAGAGAAAAGAGAAAAGAAGAGAAAAGAGAAAACAAGAGAAAAGAGAAAAGAAGTGAAAAGAAAAGAGAAAAGAGAAAAGAAGAGAAAAGTAAAAAGAGAAAAGAAGAGAAAAAAGAAAAGAGGAAAGAAGAGAAAAAAGAAAAGAGAAAAGAAGAGAAAAGAGAAAAGAATTTAAAAGAGAAACGATAAAAGAAGAGAAAAGTGGAATGAGAAATGAGAAAAGAAGAGAAAAGAAAAAAGAAAAGAAGAGAAAAAATAAAAGAAGAGAAAAGAAGAGAAAAATGAATAGCGAAAAGAAGAGAAAAGAAAAAAGAAAAGAAGAGAAAAAATAAAAGAAGAGAAAAGAAGAGAAAAATGAAAAGCGAAAAGAAGAGAAAAGAGAAAAGAATTTAAAAGAGAAACGATAAAAGAGAGAAAAGTGGAATGAGAAATGAGAAAAGAAGGGAAAAGAAGAGAAAAAAGAAAAGAAGAGAAAAGAAAAGAGAAAAGAGAAAAGAAGAGAAAAGAGAAAACAAGAGAAAATAGAAAAGAAGAGAAAAGAAAAAAGAGAAAAGAGAAATGAGAAAGGAAGAGAAAAGAGAAAATAAGAGAAAAGAGAGAAGAGAAAGGAAGAGAAAAGAAAAGAGAAAACTGAAAAGAAGAGAAAAGAATAAAGAAGAGTAAAGAGAAAGGAAGAGAAAAGGGAAAAGAGAAAAGAGAAAAGAAGGGAAAAGTGAAAAGAGAAAAGAAGAGAAAAGAGATAAGAAGAGCAAAGAAGACAATAGAGAAAAGAGAAAAGAGAAAAGAAGAGAAAAGAAAAGAGAAAAGTGAAAAGAAGAGAGAAGGGAGAGGACAAAAGAGAAACGAAGCGAAAAGAGTAAAGAGAAAAGAAGAGAAAAGAGAAAAGATGAGAAAAGAAGAGAAAAGAAAACAAAAAAAAGAAAAGAGAAAAGAAGAGAAATGAGAAAAGTGTAAAGAGAAAAGAAGAGAAAAGAGATAAGAAGAGAAAAGAAGACAATAGAAAAAAGAGAAAAGACAATAGAAGAGAACAGAGAAAAGAAGAGAAAAGAAGAGAAAAGAAAAGAGAAAAGTGAAAAGAAGAGAGAAGAGAGAGGAGAAAAGAGAAACGAAGAGAAAAGAGAAAAGAGAAAAGAGGAAAGACGAGAAAAGAGAAAAGAAGAGAAAAGAAGAGAATAGAGAAAAGAAAAGAAGAGAAAAGAAGGGAAAAGAGAAAAGAGAAAAGGGAAAAGAAGAGAAAAGAGAAAAGATGAGAAAAGAAGAGAAAAGAAAACAAAAAAGAGAAAAGAGAAAAGAAGAGAATAGTAGGGAAAAGAGAAAAGTAGAGAAAAGAAGTGAAAAGAGAAAATAGAAAATGAGAGAAAAGAGAAAAGAGAAAAGAATACAAAAAAGAAAAGAGAAAAGTATACAAAAGAGAAAAGAGTAAAGATAAAAGAAGTGAAAAGAGAAATGAAGAGAAAACGAGAAGAGAAATGAGAAAAAAGAAAAGAAAAGAGAAAAGAGAAAAGAAGAGAAAAGAGAAAAGAAGAGAAAAGAGAAAAGAAGAGAAAAGAAAAGAGAAAAGAGAAAAGAAGAGCAAAGTAAAAAGAGAAAAGAAGAGAAAAAAGAAAAGAAGAGGAAAGAAGAGAAAAGAGATATGAATTTAAAAGAGAAACGATAAAAGAAGAGAAAGAGGAATGAGAAATGAGAAAAGAAGGGAAAAGAAGAGAAAGGAGAAAAGAGAATAGAGAAACGAAGAGAAAAGGGAAAAGAAGAGAAAAGTAGAGAAAAGAGAAAAGAGAAAACAAGAGAAAAGCAAAAAGAAGAGAAAAGAAAAAAGAGAGAAGAGAAATGAGAAAGGAAGAGAAAAGAGAAAATAAGAGAAAAGAGAAAAGAGATAAGAAGAGAAAAGAAAAGAGAAATCTGAAAAGAAGAGAAAAGAGTAAAGAGGAGTAAAGAGAAAGGAAGAGAAAAGAGAAAAGAAGAGAAAAGAGAAAAGTGAAAAGTGAAAAGAGAAAATAAGAGTAAAGAGATAAGAGGAGAAAAGAAGACAATAGAGAAAAGAGAAAAGAGAAAAGAAGAGAACAGAGAAAAGAAGAGAAAAGAAGAGAAAAGAAAAGAGAATAGTGAAAAGAAGAGAGAAGAGAGAGAATAAAAGAGAAATGAAGCGTAAGAGAAAAGAGAAAAGAAGAGAAAAGGAGAGAAAAGAGAAAAGAAGAGAAAAGAAAAGAGAAAAGAAGAGAAAAGAAGAGAAAAGAGAAAAGAGAAAATAGGAAAGAGAAAAGTGAAAAGAAGAGAAAAGAGAAAAGAGAAAGGAGAAAAGAAGAGAAAAGAAAAAAGAGAAAAGAGAAATGAGAAAGGAAGAGAAAATAGAAAATAAGAGAAAAGAGAAAAGAAAAAGGAAGAGAGAAAAAAAGAGAAAACTGAAAAGAGGAGAAAAGAGTCAAGCAGAGTAAAGAGAAAGGAAGAGAAAAGGGAAAAGAGAAAAGAGAAAAGAAGTGAAAAGAGAAAAGTGAAAAGAGAAAAGAAGTGAAAAGAGATAAGAAGAGAAAAGAAGACAATAGAGAAAAGACGAGAAAAGAAAAGAGAAACGAAAAGAAGAGAAAAGAAGGGAAAAGAGAAAAGAGAAAAGGGAAAAGAAGAGAAAAGAAAAAAAAGGAGAAAAGCGAAAAGAAGAGAAAAGTGAAAAAAGTAAAGAAGAGAAAAAAGAAAAGAGAAAAGAAGAGAAAGAGAAAAGTGAAAAGAAGAGAATAGAAGGGAAAAGAGAAATGTAGAGAAAAGAAGTGAAAAGAGAAAATAGAAAATGAGAGAAAAGAGAAAAGAGAAAAGAATACAAAAGAGAAAAGAGAAAAGAAAAAAGAAGTGAAAAGAGAAAAGAAGAGAAAAGAAGAGAAAAGAAATGAGAAAAAACAAAAGAAGAGAAAAGAAAAGAGAAAAGAGAAAAGAAGAGAAAAGAGAAAACAAGAGAAAAGAGAAAAGAAGTGAAAAGAAAAGAGAAAAGAGAAAATAAGATAAAAGTAAAAAGAGAAAAGAAGAGAAAAAAGAAAAGAAGAGGAAAGAAGAGAAAAAAGAAAAGCGATAAGAAGAGAAAAGAGAAAATAAAATAAAAGAGAAACAATAAAAGAAGAGAAAAGTGGAATGAGAAATGAGAAAAGAAGGGAAAAGAAGAGAAAAGAGAAAAGAAGAGAAAAGAAAAAAGAAAAGAAGAGAAAAGAGAAAAGAGCAAAGAAGAGAAAAGAGAAAAGAGAAAAGAAATGCCAATAAGGGAAAAGAGAAAAGAGAATAGGGAAAAGAAGAGAAAAGAGAAAAGAGAAAATAGAAAAGAGAAAAGAAGAGAAAAGAAAAAAGAGAAAAGTGAAAAGAAGAGAAAAGAGAAAAGAGAAACGATGAGAAAAGAGAAAAGAAGAGAAAAGTAGAGAAAAGAGAAAACAAGAGAAAATAGAAAAGAAGAGAAAAGAAAAAAGAGAAAAGAGAAATGAGAAAGGAAGAGAAAAGAGAAAATAAGAGAAAAGAGAAAACAGAAAGGAAGAGAAAAGAAAAGAGAAAACTGAAAAGAAGAGAAAAGAATAAAGAAGAGTAAAGAGAAAGGAAGAGAAAAGGGAAAAGAGAAAAGAGAAAAGAAGAGAACAGAGAAAAGAAGAGAAAAGAAGAGGAAAGAAAAGAGAAAAGTGAATAGAAGAGAGAAGAGAGAGGATAAAAGAGAAAAGGAGAGAAAAGAGAAAAGAGAAAAGAAGAGAAAAGGAGAGAAAAGAGAAAAGAGAAAAGAAGAGAAAAGAAAAGAGAAAAGAAGAGAAAAGAAGAGAAAAGAGAAAAGAAAAGAAAAGAATGGAAAAGAGAAAAGAGAAAAGTGAAAAGAAGAGAAAAGAGAAAAGCGAAAGGAGAAACGAAGAGAAAAGAGAATAGAAGAGAAAAGTAGAGAAAAGTAGAGAAAAGAGAAAAGAGAAAACAAGCGAAAATAGAAAAGAAGAGAAAAGAAAAAAGAGAAAAGAGAAATGAGAAAGGAAGAGAAAAGAGAAAATAAGAGAAAAGAGAAAAGAAATCGGCAGAGAGAAAAAAGAGAAAACTGAATGGAGGAGAAAAAAGTCAAGCAGAGCAAAGAGAAAGGAAGAGAAAAGGGAAAAGAGAAAAGAGAAAAGAAGAGAAAAGAGAAAACAAGAGAAAATAGAAAAGAAGAGAAAAGAGAGAAGAGAAAGGAAGAGAAAAGAAAAGAGAAAACTGAAAAGAAGAGAAAAGAATAAAGAAGAGTAAAGAGAAAGGAAGAGAAAAGGGAAAAGAGAAAAGAGAAAAGAAGAGAAAAGTGAAAAAAGAAAAGAAGAGAAAAGAGATAAGAGGAGAAAACAAGACAATAGAGAAAAGAGAAAAGAGAAAAGAAGAGAAAAGAAAAGAGAAAAGAATACAAAAGAGAAAAGAAGTGAAAAGAAAAGAGAAAAGAGAAAAGAAGAGAAAAGTAAAAAGAGAAAAGAAGAGAAAAAAGAAAAGAAGAGAAAAAAGAAAAGCGAAAAGAAGAGAAAAGAGAATAGAATTTAAAAGAGGAACGATAAAAGAAGAGAAAAGTGGAATGAGAAATGAGAAAAGAAGGGAAAAGAAGAGAAAAGAGTAAAGAAGAGAAAACAAAAAAGAAAAGAAGAGAAAAAATAAAAGAAGAGAAAAGAAGAGAAAAAAGAAAAGCGAAAAGAAGAGAAAAGAGAAAAGAATTTAAAAGAGAAACGATAAGAGAGAGAAAAGTGGAATGAGAAATGAGAAAAGAAGGGAAAAGAAGAGAAAAAAGAAAAGAAGAGAAAAGAAAAGAGAAAAGAGAAAAGAAGAGAAAAGAGAAAACAAGAGAAAAGAGAAAAGAAGTGAAAAGAAAAGAGAAAAGAGAAAAGAAGAGAAAAGTAAAAAGAGAAAAGAAGAGAAAAAGGAAAGAAGAGAAAAAAGAAAAGAGAAAAGAAGAGAAAAGAGAAAAGAATTTAAAAGAGAAACGATAAAAGAAGAGAAAAGTGGAATGAGAAATGAGAAAAGAAGAGAAAAGAAAAAAGAAAAGAAGAGAAAAAATAAAAGAAGAGAAAAGAAGAGAAAAATGAAAAGTGAAAAGAAGAGAAAAGAGAAAAGAATTTAAAAGAGAAACGATAAAAGAAGAGAAAAGTGGAATGAGAAATGAGAAAAGAAGAGAAAAGAAAAAAGAAAAGAAGAGAAAAAATAAAAGAAGAGAAAAGAAGAGAAAAATGAAAAGAGAAAAGAAGAGAAAAGAGAAAACAAGAGAAAATAGAAAAGAAGAGAAAAGAAAAAAGAGAAAAGAGAAATGAGAAAGGAAGAGAAAAGAGAAAATAAGAGAAAAGAGAGAAGAGAAAGGAAGAGAAAAGAAAAGAGAAAACTGAAAAGAAGAGAAAAGAATAAAGAAGAGTAAAGAGAAAGGAAGAGAAAAGGGAAAAGAGAAAAGAGAAAAGAAGAGAAAAGTGAAAAAAGAAAAGAAGAGAAAAGAGATAAGAAGAGCAAAGAAGACAATAGAGAAAAGAGAAAAGAGAAAAGAAGAGAAAAGAAAAGAGGAAAGTGAAAAGAAGAGAGAAGGGAGAGGACAAAAGAGGAACGAAGCGAAAAGAGAAAAGAGAAAAGAAGAGAAAAGAGAAAAGATGAGAAAAGAAGAGAAAAGAAAACAAAAAAGAGAAAAGAGAAAAGAAGAGAAATGAGAAAAGTGTAAAGAGAAAAAAAGAGAACAGAGAAAAGAAGAGAAAAGAAGAGAAAAGAAAAGAGAAAAGTGAAAAGAAGAGAGAAGAGAGAGGAGAAAAGAGAAACGAAGCGAAAAGAGAAAAGACAAGAAAAGTGAAAAGAAGAGAAAAGAAGAGAAAAGAGAAAAGAAAAGAAGAGAAAAGAAGGGAAAAGAGAAAAGAGAAAAGGGAAAAGAAGAGAAAAGGTGACAATAGAAGAGCAAAGAAAACAAAAAAGAGAAAAGATAAAAGAAGAGAATAGAAGGGAAAAGAGAAAAGTAGAGAAAAGAAGTGAAAAGAGAAAATAGAAAATGAGAGAAAAGAGAAAAGAGAAAAGAATACAAAAGAGAAAAGAGAAAAGAATACAAAAGAGAAAAGAGAAAAGAGAAAAGAAGTGAAAAGAGAAATGAAAAGAAAACGAGAAGAGAAATGAGAAAAAAGGAAAGAAGAGAAAAGAAAAGAGAAAAGAGAAAAGAAGAGAAAAGAGAAAACAAGAGAAAAGAGAAAAGAAGTGAAAAGAAAAGAGAAAAGAGAAAAGAAGAGAAAAGTAAAAAGAGAAAAGAAGAGAAAAAAAGAAAAGAAGAGGAAAGAAGAGAAAAGAGAAAAGAATTTAAAAGAGAAATGATAAAAGAAGAGAAAGTGGAATGAGAAATGAGAAAAGAAGGGAAAAGAAGAGAAAAGAGAATAGAGAAACGAAGAGAAAAGAGAAAAGAAGAGAAAAGTAGAGAAATGAGAAAAGAGAAAACTAGAGAAAAGCGAAAAGAAGAGGAAAGAAAAAAGAGAAATGAGAAATGAGAAAGGAAGAGAAAAGAGAAAATAAGAGAAAAGAGAAAAGAGATATGAAGAGAAAAGAAAAGAGAAAACTGAAAAGAAGAGAAAAGAGTAAAGAAGAGAAAAGAGAAAGGAAGAGAAAAGGGAAAAGAGAAAAGAAGACAAAAGAGAAAAGTGAAAAGAGAAAATAAGAGTAAAGAGATAAGAGGAGAAAACAAGACAATAGAGAAAAGAGAAAAGAGAAAAGAAGAGAAAAGAAAAGAGAAAAGAATACAAAAGAGAAAAGAAGTGAAAAGAAAAGAGAAAAGAGAAAAGAAGAGAAAAGTAAAAAGAGAAAAGAAGAGAAAAAAGAAAAGAAGAGGAAAGAAGAGAAAAAAGAAAAGCGAAAAGAAGAGAAAAGAGAATAGAATTTAAAAGAGGAACGATAAAAGAAGAGAAAAGTGGAATGAGAAATGAGAAAAGAAGGGAAAAGAGGAGAAAAGAGAATAGAGAAACGAAGAGAAAAGAGAAAAGAAGAGAAAAGTAGAGAAAAGAGAAAAGAGAAAACAAGAGAAAAGCGAAAAGAAGAGGAAAGAAAAAAGAGAAATGAGAAATGAGAAAGGAAGAGAAAAGAGAAAATAAGAGAAAAGAGAAAAGAGATATGAAGAGAAAAGAAAAGAGAAAACTGAAAAGAAGAGAAAAGAGTAAAGAAGAGAAAAGAGAAAGGAAGAGAAAAGGGAAAAGAGAAAAGAAGAGAAAAGAGAAAAGTGAAAAGAGAAAATAAGAGTAAAGAGATAAGAGGAGAAAACAAGACAATAGAGAAAAGAGAAAAGAGAAAAGAAAAGAAAAGAAAAGAGAAAAGAATACAAAAGAGAAAAGAAGTGAAAAGAAAAGAGAAAAGAGAAAAGAAGAGAAAAGTAAAAAGAGAAAAGAAGAGAAAAAAGAAAAGAAGAGAACAAAGAAAAGCGAAAAGAAGAGAAAAGAGAATAGAATTTAAAAGAGGAACGATAAAAGAAGAGAAAAGTGGAATGAGAAATGAGAAAAGAAGGGAAAAGAAGAGAAAAGAGTAAAGAAGAGAAAACAAAAAAGAAAAGAAGAGAAAAAATAAAAGAAGAGAAAAGAAGAGAAAAAAGAAAAGCGAAAAGAAGAGAAAAGAGAAAAGAATTTAAAAGAGAAACGATAAAAGAGAGAAAAGTGGAATGAGAAATGAGAAAAGAAGGGAAAAGAAGAGAAAAAAGAAAAGAAGAGAAAAGAAAAGAGAAAAGAGAAAAGAAGAGAAAAGAGAAAACAAGAGAAAAGAGAAAAGAAGTGAAAAGAAAAGAGAAAAGAGAAAAGAAGAGAAAAGTAAAAAGAGAAAAGAAGAGAAAAAAGAAAAGAGGAAAGAAGAGAAAAAAGAAAAGAGAAAAGAAGAGAAAAGAGAAAAGAATTTAAAAGAGAAACGATAAAAGAAGAGAAAAGTGGAATGAGAAATGAGAAAAGAAGAGAAAAGAAAAAAGAAAAGAAGAGAAAAAATAAAAGAAGAGAAAAGAAGAGAAAAATGAAAAGCGAAAAGAAGAGAAAAGAAAAAAGAAAAGAAGAGAAAAAATAAAAGAAGAGAAAAGAAGAGAAAAATGAAAAGCGAAAAGAAGAGAAAAGAGAAAAGAATTTAAAAGAGAAACGATAAAAGAGAGAAAAGTGGAATGAGAAATGAGAAAAGAAGGGAAAAGAAGAGAAAAAAGAAAAGAAGAGAAAAGAAAAGAGAAAAGAGAAAAGAAGAGAAAAGAGAAAACAAGAGAAAATAGAAAAGAAGAGAAAAGAAAAAAGAGAAAAGAGAAATGAGAAAGGAAGAGAAAAGAGAAAATAAGAGAAAAGAGAGAAGAGAAAGGAAGAGAAAAGAAAAGAGAAAACTGAAAAGAAGAGAAAAGTATAAAGAAGAGTAAAGAGAAAGGAAGAGAAAAGGGAAAAGAGAAAAGAGAAAAGAAGAGAAAAGTGAAAAGAGAAAAGAAGAGAAAAGAGATAAGAAGAGCAAAGAAGACAATAGAGTAAAGAGAAAAGAGAAAAGAAGAGAAAAGAAAAGAGAAAAGTGAAAAGAAGAGAGAAGGGAGAGGACAAAAGAGAAATGAAGCGAAAAGAGTAAAGAGAAAAGAAGAGAAAAGAGAAAAGATGAGAAAAGAAGAGAAAAGAAAACAAAAAAAAGAAAAGAGAAAAGAAGAGAAATGAGAAAATTGTAAAGAGAAAAGAAGAGAAAAGAGATAAGAAGAGAAAAGAAGACAATAGAAAAAAGAGAAAAGACAAAAGAAGAGAACAGAGAAAAGAAGAGAAAAGAAGAGAAAAGAAAAGAGAAAAGTGAAAAGAAGAGAGAAGAGAGAGGAGAAAAGAGAAACGAAGAGAAAAGAGAAAAGAGAAAAGAGGAAAGACGAGAAAAGAGAAAAGAAGAGAAAAGAAGAGAATAGAGAAAAGAAAAGAAGAGAAAAGAAGGGAAAAGAGAAAAGAGAAAAGGGAAAAGAAGAGAAAAGAGAAAAGATGAGAAAAGAAGAGAAAAGAAGAGAAAAGAAAACAAAAAAGAGAAAAGAGAAAAGAAGAGAATAGTAGGGAAAAGAGAAAAGTAGAGAAAAGAAGTGAAAAGAGAAAATAGAAAATGAGAGAAAAGAGAAAAGAGAAAAGAATACAAAAAAGAAAAGAGAAAAGTATACAAAAGAGAAAAGAGTAAAGATAAAAGAAGTGAAAAGAGAAATGAAGAGAAAACGAGAAGAGAAATGAGAAAAAAGAAAAGAAAAGAGAAAAGAGAAAAGAAGAGAATAGAGAAAAGAAGAGAAAAGAGAAAAGAAGAGAAAAGAAAAGAGAAAAGAGAAAAGAAGAGCAAAGTAAAAAGAGAAAAGAAGAGAAAAAAGAAAAGAAGAGGAAAGAAGAGAAAAGAGATATGAATTTAAAAGAGAAACGATAAAAGAAGAGAAAGAGGAATGAGAAATGAGAAAAGAAGGGAAAAGAAGAGAAAGGAGAAAAGAGAATAGAGAAACGAAGAGAAAAGGGAAAAGAAGAGAAAAGTAGAGAAAAGAGAAAAGAGAAAACAAGAGAAAAGCAAAAAGAAGAGAAAAGAAAAAAGAGAGAAGAGAAATGAGAAAGGAAGAGAAAAGAGAAAATAAGAGAAAAGAGAAAAGAGATAAGAAGAGAAAAGAAAAGAGAAATCTGAAAAGAAGAGAAAAGAGTAAAGAGGAGTAAAGAGAAAGGAAGAGAAAAGAGAAAAGAAGAGAAAAGAGAAAAGTGAAAAGTGAAAAGAGAAAATAAGAGTAAAGAGATAAGAGGAGAAAAGAAGACAATAGAGAAAAGAGAAAAGAGAAAAGAAGAGAACAGAGAAAAGAAGAGAAAAGAAGAGAAAAGAAAAGAGAATAGTGAAAAGAAGAGAGAAGAGAGAGAATAAAAGAGAAATGAAGCGTAAGAGAAAAGAGAAAAGAAGAGAAAAAGAGAGAAAAGAGAAAAGGAGAGAAAAGAAAAGAGAAAAGAAGAGAAAAGAAGAGAAAAGAGAAAAGAGAAAATAGGAAAGAGAAAAGTGAAAAGAAGAGAAAAGAGAAAAGAGAAAGGAGAAAAGAAGAGAAAAGAAAAAAGAGAAAAGAGAAATGAGAAAGGAAGAGAAAATAGAAAATAAGAGAAAAGAGAAAAGAAAAAGGAAGAGAGAAAAAAAGAGAAAACTGAAAAGAGGAGAAAAGAGTCAAGCAGAGTAAAGAGAAAGGAAGAGAAAAGGGAAAAGAGAAAAGAGAAAAGAAGTGAAAAGAGAAAAGTGAAAAGAGAAAAGAAGTGAAAAGAGATAAGAAGAGAAAAGAAGACAATAGAGAAAAGACGAGAAAAGAAAAGAGAAACGAAAAGAAGAGAAAAGAAGGGAAAAGAGAAAAGAGAAAAGGGAAAAGAAGAGAAAAGAAAAAAAAGGAGAAAAGCGAAAAGAAGAGAAAAGTGAAAAAAGTAAAGAAGAGAAAAAAGAAAAGAGAAAAGAAGAGAAAGAGAAAAGTGAAAAGAAGAGAATAGAAGGGAAAAGAGAAATGTAGAGAAAAGAAGTGAAAAGAGAAAATAGAAAATGAGAGAAAAGAGAAAAGAGAAAAGAATACAAAAGAGAAAAGAGAAAAGAAAAAAGAAGTGAAAAGAGAAAAGAAGAGAAAAAAGAGAAAAGAAATGAGAAAAAACAAAAGAAGAGAAAAGAAAAGAGAAAAGAGAAAAGAAGAGAAAAGAGAAAACAAGAGAAAAGAGAAAAGAAGTGAAAAAAAAAGAGAAAAGAGAAAATAAGATAAAAGTAAAAAGAGAAAAGAAGAGAAAAAAGAAAAGAAGAGGAAAGAAGAGAAAAAAGAAAAGCGATAAGAAGAGAAAAGAGAAAATAAAATAAAAGAGAAACAATAAAAGAAGAGAAAAGTGGAATGAGAAATGAGAAAAGAAGGGAAAAGAAGAGAAAAGAGAAAAGAAGAGAAAAGAAAAAAGAAAAGAAGAGAAAAGAGAAAAGAGCAAAGAAGAGAAAAGAGAAAAGAGAAAAGAAATGCCAATAAGGGAAAAGAGAAAAGAGAATAGGGAAAAGAAGAGAAAAGAGAAAAGAGAAAATAGAAAAGAGAAAAGAAGAGAAAAGAAAAAAGAGAAAAGTGAAAAGAAGAGAAAAGAGAAAAGAGAAACGATGAGAAAAGAGAAAAGAAGAGAAAAGTAGAGAAAAGAGAAAAGAGAAAACAAGAGAAAATAGAAAAGAAGAGAAAAGAAAAAAGAGAAAAGAGAAATGAGAAAGGAAGAGAAAAGAGAAAATAAGAGAAAAGAGAAAACAGAAAGGAAGAGAAAAGAAAAGAGAAAACTGAAAAGAAGAGAAAAGAATAAAGAAGAGTAAAGAGAAAGGAAGAGAAAAGGGAAAAGAGAAAAGAGAAAAGAAGAGAACAGAGAAAAGAAGAGAAAAGAAGAGGAAAGAAAAGAGAAAAGTGAATAGAAGAGAGAAGAGAGAGGATAAAAGAGAAAAGGAGAGAAAAGAGAAAAGAGAAAAGAAGAGAAAAGGAGAGAAAAGAGAAAAGAGAAAAGAAGAGAAAAGAAAAGAGAAAAGAAGAGAAAAGAAGAGAAAAGAGAAAAGAAAAGAAAAGAAGGGAAAAGAGAAAAGAGAAAAGTGAAAAGAAGAGAAAAGAGAAAAGCGAAAGGAGAAACGAAGAGAAAAGAGAATAGAAGAGAAAAGTAGAGAAAAGTAGAGAAAAGAGAAAAGAGAAAACAAGCGAAAATAGAAAAGAAGAGAAAAGAAAAAAGAGAAAAGAGAAATGAGAAAGGAAGAGAAAAGAGAAAATAAGAGAAAAGAGAAAAGAAATCGGCAGAGAGAAAAAAGAGAAAACTGAATGGAGGAGAAAAAAGTCAAGCAGAGCAAAGAGAAAGGAAGAGAAAAGGGAAAAGAGAAAAGAGAAAAGAAGAGAAAAGAGAAAACAAGAGAAAATAGAAAAGAAGAGAAAAGAAAAAAGAGAAAAGAGAAATGAGAAAGGAAGAGAAAAGAGAAAATAAGAGAAAAGAGAGAAGAGAAAGGAAGAGAAAAGAAAAGAGAAAACTGAAAAGAAGAGAAAAGAATAAAGAAGAGTAAAGAGAAAGGAAGAGAAAAGGGAAAAGAGAAAAGAGAAAAGAAGAGAAAAGTGAAAAAAGAAAAGAAGAGAAAAGAGATAAGAAGAGCAAAGAAGACAATAGAGAAAAGAGAAAAGAGAAAAGAGAAAAGAAGTGAAAAGAGAAATGAAAAGAAAACGAGAAGAGAAATGAGAAAAAAGGAAAGAAGAGAAAAGAAAAGAGAAAAGAGAAAAGAAGAGAAAAGAGAAAACAAGAGAAAAGAGAAAAGAAGTGAAAAGAAAAGAGAAAAGAGAAAAGAAGAGAAAAGTAAAAAGAGAAAAGAAGAGAAAAAAAGAAAAGAAGAGGAAAGAAGAGAAAAGAGAAAAGAATTTAAAAGAGAAATGATAAAAGAAGAGAAAGTGGAATGAGAAATGAGAAAAGAAGGGAAAAGAAGAGAAAAGAGAATAGAGAAACGAAGAGAAAAGAGAAAAGAAGAGAAAAGTAGAGAAAAGAGAAAAGAGAAAACAAGAGAAAAGCGAAAAGAAGAGGAAAGAAAAAAGAGAAATGAGAAATGAGAAAGGAAGAGAAAAGAGAAAATAAGAGAAAAGAGAAAAGAGATATGAAGAGAATAGAAAAGAGAAAACTGAAAAGAAGAGAAAAGAGTAAAGAAGAGAAAAGAGAAAGGAAGAGAAAAGGGAAAAGAGAAAAGAAGAGAAAAGAGAAAAGGGAAAAGAGAAAAGAGAAAAGAAGAGAAAAGTGAAAAAAGAAAAGAAGAGAAAAGAGATAAGAAGAGCAAAGAAGACAATAGAGAAAAGAGAAAAGAGAAAAGAAGAGAAAAGAAAAGAGAAAAGTGAAAAGAAGAGAGAAGGGAGAGGACAAAAGAGGAACGGAGCGAAAAGAGAAAAGAGAAAAGAAGAGAAAAGAGAAAAGATGAGAAAAGAAGAGAAAAGAAAACAAAAAAGAGAAAAGAGAAAAGAAGAGAAATGAGAAAAGTGTAAAGAGAAAAAAAGAGAACAGAGAAAAGAAGAGAAAAGAAGAGAAAAGAAAAGAGAAAAGTGAAAAGAAGAGAGAAGAGAGAGGAGAAAAGAGAAACGAAGCGAAAAGAGAAAAGACAAGAAAAGTGAAAAGAAGAGAAAAGAAGAGAAAAGAGAAAAGAAAAGAAGAGAAAAGAAGGGAAAAGAGAAAAGAGAAAAGGGAAAAGAAGAGAAAAGGTGACAATAGAAGAGCAAAGAAAACAAAAAAGAGAAAAGATAAAAGAAGAGAATAGAAGGGAAAAGAGAAAAGTAGAGAAAAGAAGTGAAAAGAGAAAATAGAAAATGAGAGAAAAGAGAAAAGAGAAAAGAATACAAAAGAGAAAAGAGAAAAGAATACAAAAGAGAAAAGAGAAAAGAGAAAAGAAGTGAAAAGAGAAATGAAAAGAAAACGAGAAGAGAAATGAGAAAAAAGGAAAGAAGAGAAAAGAAAAGAGAAAAGAGAAAAGAAGAGAAAAGAGAAAACAAGAGAAAAGAGAAAAGAAGTGAAAAGAAAAGAGAAAAGAGAAAAGAAGAGAAAAGTAAAAAGAGAAAAGAAGAGAAAAAAAGAAAAGAAGAGGAAAGAAGAGAAAAGAGAAAAGAATTTAAAAGAGAAATGATAAAAGAAGAGAAAGTGGAATGAGAAATGAGAAAAGAAGGGAAAAGAAGAGAAAAGAGAATAGAGAAACGAAGAGAAAAGAGAAAAGAAGAGAAAAGTAGAGAAAAGAGAAAAGAGAAAAGAAGAGAAAAGCGAAAAGAAGAGGAAAGAAAAAAGAGAAATGAGAAATGAGAAAGGAAGAGAAAAGAGAAAATAAGAGAAAAGAGAAAAGAGATATGAAGCGAAAAGAAAAGAGAAAACTGAAAAGAAGAGAAAAGAGTAAAGAAGAGAAAAGAGAAAGGAAGAGAAAAGGGAAAAGAGAAAAGAAGAGAAAAGAGAAAAGTGAAAAGAGAAAATAAGAGTAAAGAGATAAGAGGAGAAAACAAGACAATAGAGAAAAGAGAAAAGAGAAAAGAAGAGAAAAGAAAAGAGAAAAGAATACAAAAGAGAAAAGAAGTGAAAAGAAAAGAGAAAAGAGAAAAGAAGAGAAAAGTAAAAAGAGAAAAGAAGAGAAAAAAGAAAAGAAGAGGAAAGAAGAGAAAAAAGAAAAGCGAAAAGAAGAGAAAAGAGAATAGAATTTAAAAGAGGAACGATAAAAGAAGAGAAAAGTGGAATGAGAAATGAGAAAAGAAGGGAAAAGAGGAGAAAAGAGAATAGAGAAACGAAGAGAAAAGAGAAAAGAAGAGAAAAGTAGAGAAAAGAGAAAAGAGAAAACAAGAGAAAAGCGAAAAGAAGAGGAAAGAAAAAAGAGAAATGAGAAATGAGAAAGGAAGAGAAAAGAGAAAATAAGAGAAAAGAGAAAAGAGATATGAAGAGAAAAGAAAAGAGAAAACTGAAAAGAAGAGAAAAGTGTAAAGAAGAGAAAAGAGAAAGGAAGAGAAAAGGGAAAAGAGAAAAGAAGAGAAAAGAGAAAAGTGAAAAGAGAAAATAAGAGTAAAGAGATAAGAGGAGAAAACAAGACAATAGAGAAAAGAGAAAAGAGAAAAGAAAAGAAAAGAAAAGAGAAAAGAATACAAAAGAGAAAAGAAGTGAAAAGAAAAGAGAAAAGAGAAAAGAAGAGAAAAGTAAAAAGAGAAAAGAAGAGAAAAAAGAAAAGAAGAGAAAAAAGAAAAGCGAAAAGAAGAGAAAAGAGAATAGAATTTAAAAGAGGAACGATAAAAGAAGAGAAAAGTGGAATGAGAAATGAGAAAAGAAGGGAAAAGAAGAGAAAAGAGTAAAGAAGAGAAAACAAAAAAGAAAAGAAGAGAAAAAATAAAAGAAGAGAAAAGAAGAGAAAAAAGAAAAGCGAAAAGAGGAGAAAAGAGAAAAGAATTTAAAAGAGAAACGATAAAAGAGAGAAAAGTGGAATGAGAAATGAGAAAAGAAGGGAAAAGAAGAGAAAAAAGAAAAGAAGAGAAAAGAAAAGAGAAAAGAGAAAAGAAGAGAAAAGAGAAAACAAGAGAAAAGAGAAAAGAAGTGAAAAGAAAAGAGAAAAGAGAAAAGAAGAGAAAAGTAAAAAGAGAAAAGAAGAGAAAAAAGAAAAGAAGAGAAAAAAGAAAAGAGAAAAGAAGAGAAAAGAGAAAAGAATTTAAAAGAGAAACGATAAAAGAAGAGAAAAGTGGAATGAGAAATGAGAAAAGAAGAGAAAAGAAAAAAGAAAAGAAGAGAAAAAATAAAAGAAGAGAAAAGAAGAGAAAAATGAAAAGCGAAAAGAAGAGAAAAGAAAAAAGAAAAGAAGAGAAAAAATAAAAGGAGAGAAAAGAAGAGAAAAATGAAAAGCGAAAAGAAGAGAAAAGAGAAAATAATTTAAAAGAGAAACGATAAAAGAGAGAAAAGTGGAATGAGAAATGAGAAAAGAAGGGAAAAGAAGAGAAAAAAGAAAAGAAGAGAAAAGAAAAGAGAAAAGAGAAAAGAAGAGAAAAGAGAAAACAAGAGAAAATAGAAAAGAAGAGAAAAGAAAAAAGAGAAAAGAGAAATGAGAAAGGAAGAGAAAAGAGAAAATAAGAGAAAAGAGAGAAGAGAAAGGAAGAGAAAAGAAAAGAGAAAACTGAAAAGAAGAGAAAAGAATAAAGAAGAGTAAAGAGAAAGGAAGAGAAAAGGGAAAAGAGAAAAGAGAAAAGAAGAGAAAAGTGAAAAGAGAAAAGAAGAGAAAAGAGATAAGAAGAGCAAAGAAGACAATAGAGAAAAGAGAAAAGAGAAAAGAAGAGAAAAGAAAAGAGAAAAGTGAAAAGAAGAGAGAAGGGAGAGGACAAAAGAGAAACGAAGCGAAAAGAGTAAAGAGAAAAGAAGAGAAAAGAGAAAAGATGAGAAAAGAAGAGAAAAGAAAACAAAAAAAAGAAAAGAGAAAAGAAGAGAAATGAGAAAAGTGTAAAGAGAAAAGAAGAGAAAAGAGATAAGAAGAGAAAAAAAGACAATAGAAAAAAGAGAAAAGACAAAAGAAGAGAACAGAGAAAAGAAGAGAAAAGAAGAGAAAAGAAAAGAGAAAAGTGAAAAGAAGAGAGAAGAGAGAGGAGAAAAGAGAAACGAAGAGAAAAGAGAAAAGAGAAAAGAGGAAAGACGAGAAAAGAGAAAAGAAGAGAAAAGAAGAGAATAGAGAAAAGAAAAGGAGAGAAAAGAAGGGAAAAGAGAAAAGAGAAAAGGGAAAAGAAGAGAAAAGAGAAAAGATGAGAAAAGAAGAGAAAAGAAGAGAAAAGAAAACAAAAAAGAGAAAAGAGAAAAGAAGAGAATAGTAGGGAAAAGAGAAAAGTAGAGAAAAGAAGTGAAAAGAGAAAATAGAAAATGAGAGAAAAGAGAAAAGAGAAAAGAATACAAAAAAGAAAAGAGAAAAGTATACAAAAGAGAAAAGAGTAAAGATAAAAGAAGTGAAAAGAGAAATGAAGAGAAAACGAGAAGAGAAATGAGAAAAAAGAAAAGAAAAGAGAAAAGAGAAAAGAAGAGAAAAGAGAAAAGAAGAGAAAAGAGAAAAGAAGAGAAAAGAAAAGAGAAAAGAGAAAAGAAGAGCAAAGTAAAAAGAGAAAAGAAGAGAAAAAAGAAAAGAAGAGGAAAGAAGAGAAAAGAGATATGAATTTAAAAGAGAAACGATAAAAGAAGAGAAAGAGGAATGAGAAATGAGAAAAGAAGGGAAAAGAAGAGAAAGGAGAAAAGAGAATAGAGAAACGAAGAGAAAAGGGAAAAGAAGAGAAAAGTAGAGAAAAGAGAAAAGAGAAAACAAGAGAAAAGCAAAAAGAAGAGAAAAGATAAAAGAGAGAAGAGAAATGAGAAAGGAAGAGAAAAGAGAAAATAAGAGAAAAGAGAAAAGAGATAAGAAGAGAAAAGAAAAGAGAAATCTGAAAAGAAGAGAAAAGAGTAAAGAGGAGTAAAGAGAAAGGAAGAGAAAAGAGAAAAGAAGAGAACAGAGAAAAGAAGAGAAAAGAAGAGAAAAGAAAAGAGAATAGTGAAAAGAAGAGAGAAGAGAGAGAATAAAAGAGAAATGAAGCGTAAGAGAAAAGAGAAAAGAAGAGAAAAGGAGAGAAAAGAGAAAAGAAGAGAAAAGAAAAGAGAAAAGAAGAGAAAGGAAGAGAAAAGAGAAAAGAGAAAATAGGAAAGAGAAAAGTGAAAAGAAGAGAAAAGAGAAAAGAGAAAGGAGAAAAGAAGAGAAAAGAAAAAAGAGAAAAGAGAAATGAGAAAGGAAGAGAAAATAGAAAATAAGAGAAAAGAGAAAAGAAAAAGGAAGAGAGAAAAAAAGAGAAAACTGAAAAGAGGAGAAAAGAGTCAAGCAGAGTAAAGAGAAAGGAAGAGAAAAGGGAAAAGAGAAAAGAGAAAAGAAGTGAAAAGAGAAAAGTGAAAAGAGAAAAGAAGTGAAAAGAGATAAGAAGAGAAAAGAAGACAATACAGAAAAGACGAGAAAAGAAAAGAGAAACGAAAAGAAGAGAAAAGAAGGGAAAAGAGAAAAGAGAAAAGGGAAAAGAAGAGAAAAGAAAAAAAAGGAGAAAAGCGAAAAGAAGAGAAAAGTGAAAAAAGTAAAGAAGAGAAAAAAGAAAAGAGAAAAGAAGAGAAAGAGAAAAGTGAAAAGAAGAGAATAGAAGGGAAAAGAGAAATGTAGAGAAAAGAAGTGAAAAGAGAAAATAGAAAATGAGAGAAAAGAGAAAAGAGAAAAGAATACAAAAGAGAAAAGAGAAAAGAAAAAAGAAGTGAAAAGAGAAAAGAAGAGAAAAGAAGAGAAAAGAAATGAGAAAAAACAAAAGAAGAGAAAAGAAAAGAGAAAAGAGAAAAGAAGAGAAAAGAGAAAACAAGAGAAAAGAGAAAAGAAGTGAAAAGAAAAGAGAAAAGAGAAAATAAGATAAAAGTAAAAAGAGAAAAGAAGAGAAAAAAGAAAAGAAGAGGAAAGAAGAGAAAAAAGAAAAGCGATAAGAAGAGAAAAGAGAAAATAAAATAAAAGAGAAACAATAAAAGTAGAGAAAAGTGGAATGAGAAATGAGAAAAGAAGGGAAAAGAAGAGAAAAGAGAAAAGAAGAGAAAAGAAAAAAGAAAAGAAGAGAAAAGAGAAAAGAGCAAAGAAGAGAAAAGAGAAAAGAGAAAAGAAATGCCAATAAGGGAAAAGAGAAAAGAGAATAGGGAAAAGAAGAGAAAAGAGAAAAGAGAAAATAGAAAAGAGAAAAGAAGAGAAAAGAAAAAAGAGAAAAGTGAAAAGAAGAGAAAAGAGAAAAGAGAAACGATGAGAAAAGAGAAAAGAAGAGAAAAGTAGAGAAAAGAGAAAAGAGAAAACAAGAGAAAATAGAAAAGAAGAGAAAAGAAAAAAGAGAAAAGAGAAATGAGAAAGGAAGAGAAAAGAGAAAATAAGAGAAAAGAGAAAACAGAAAGGAAGAGAAAAGAAAAGAGAAAACTGAAAAGAAGAGAAAAGAATAAAGAAGAGTAAAGAGAAAGGAAGAGAAAAGGGAAAAGAGAAAAGAGAAAAGAAGAGAACAGAGAAAAGAAGAGAAAAGAAGAGAAAATAAATGAGAAAAGTGAATAGAAGAGAGAAGAGAGAGGATAAAAGAGAAAAGGAGAGAAAAGAGAAAAGAGAAAAGAAGAGAAAAGGAGAGAAAAGAGAAAAGAGAAAAGAAGAGAAAAGAAAAGAGAAAAGAAGAGAAAAGAAGAGAAAAGAGAAAAGAAAAGAAAAGAAGGGAAAAGAGAAAAGAGAAAAGTGAAAAGAAGAGAAAAGAGAAAAGCGAAAGGAGAAACGAAGAGAAAAGAGAATAGAAGAGAAAAGTAGAGAAAAGTAGAGAAAAGAGAAAAGAGAAAACAAGCGAAAATAGAAAAGAAGAGAAAAGAAAAAAGAGAAAAGAGAAATGAGAAAGGAAGAGAAAAGAGAAAATAAGAGAAAAGAGAAAAGAAATCGGCAGAGAGAAAAAAGAGAAAACTGAATGGAGGAGAAAAAAGTCAAGCAGAGCAAAGAGAAAGGAAGAGAAAAGGGAAAAGAGAAAAGAGAAAAGAAGAGAAAAGAGAAAACAAGAGAAAATAGAAAAGAAGAGAAAAGAAAAAAGAGAAAAGAGAAATGAGAAAGGAAGAGAAAAGAGAAAATAAGAGAAAAGAGAGAAGAGAAAGGAAGAGAAAAGAAAAGAGAAAACTGAAAAGAAGAGAAAAGAATAAAGAAGAGTAAAGAGAAAGGAAGAGAAAAGGGAAAAGAGAAAAGAGAAAAGAAGAGAAAAGTGAAAAGAGAAAAGAAGAGAAAAGAGATAAGAAGAGCAAAGAAGACAATAGAGAAAAGAGAAAAGAGAAAAGAAGAGAAAAGAAAAGAGAAAAGTGAAAAGAAGAGAGAAGGGAGAGGACAAAAGAGGAACGGAGCGAAAAGAGAAAAGAGAAAAGAAGAGAAAAGAGAAAAGATGAGAAAAGAAGAGAAAAGAAAACAAAAAAGAGAAAAGAGAAAAGAAGAGAAATGAGAAAAGTGTAAAGAGAAAAAAAGAGAACAGAGAAAAGAAGAGAAAAGAAGAGAAAAGAAAAGAGAAAAGTGAAAAGAAGAGAGAAGAGAGAGGAGAAAAGAGAAACGAAGCGAAAAGAGAAAAGACAAGAAAAGTGAAAAGAAGAGAAAAGAAGAGAAAAGAGAAAAGAAAAGAAGAGAAAAGAAGGGAAAAGAGAAAAGAGAAAAGGGAAAAGAAGAGAAAAGGTGACAATAGAAGAGCAAAGAAAACAAAAAAGAGAAAAGATAAAAGAAGAGAATAGAAGGGAAAAGAGAAAAGTAGAGAAAAGAAGTGAAAAGAGAAAATAGAAAATGAGAGAAAAGAGAAAAGAGAAAAGAATACAAAAGAGAAAAGAGAAAAGAATACAAAAGAGAAAAGAGAAAAGAGAAAAGAAGTGAAAAGAGAAATGAAAAGAAAACGAGAAGAGAAATGAGAAAAAAGGAAAGAAGAGAAAAGAAAAGAGAAAAGAGAAAAGAAGAGAAAAGAGAAAACAAGAGAAAAGAGAAAAGAAGTGAAAAGAAAAGAGAAAAGAGAAAAGAAGAGAAAAGTAAAAAGAGAAAAGAAGAGAAAAAAAGAAAAGAAGAGGAAAGAAGAGAAAAGAGAAAAGAATTTAAAAGAGAAATGATAAAAGAAGGGAAAGTGGAATGAGAAATGAGAAAAGAAGGGAAAAGAAGAGAAAAGAGAATAGAGAAACGAAGAGAAAAGAGAAAAGAAGAGAAAAGTAGAGAAAAGAGAAAAGAGAAAAGAAGAGAAAAGCGAAAAGAAGAGGAAAGAAAAAAGAGAAATGAGAAATGAGAAAGGAAGAGAAAAGAGAAAATAAGAGAAAAGAGAAAAGAGATTTGAAGAGAAAAGAAAAGAGAAAACTGAAAAGAAGAGAAAAGAGTAAAGAAGAGAAAAGAGAAAGGAAGAGAAAAGGGAAAAGAGAAAAGAAGAGAAAAGAGAAAAGTGAAAAGAGAAAATAAGAGTAAAGAGATAAGAGGAGAAAACAAGACAATAGAGAAAAGAGAAAAGAGAAAAGAAGAGAAAAGAAAAGAGAAAAGAATACAAAAGAGAAAAGAAGTGAAAAGAAAAGAGAAAAGAGAAAAGAAGAGAAAAGTAAAAAGAGAAAAGAAGAGAAAAAAGAAAAGAAGAGGAAAGAAGAGAAAAAAGAAAAGCGAAAAGAAGAGAAAAGAGAATAGAATTTAAAAGAGGAACGATAAAAGAAGAGAAAAGTGGAATGAGAAATGAGAAAAGAAGGGAAAAGAGGAGAAAAGAGAATAGAGAAACGAAGAGAAAAGAGAAAAGAAGAGAAAAGTAGAGAAAAGAGAAAAGAGAAAACAAGAGAAAAGTGAAAAGAAGAGGAAAGAAAAAAGAGAAATGAGAAATGAGAAAGGAAGAGAAAAGAGAAAATAAGAGAAAAGAGAAAAGAGATATGAAGAGAAAAGAAAAGAGAAAACTGAAAAGAAGAGAAAAGAGTAAAGAAGAGAAAAGAGAAAGGAAGAGAAAAGGGAAAAGAGAAAAGAAGAGAAAAGAGAAAAGTGAAAAGAGAAAATAAGAGTAAAGAGATAAGAGGAGAAAACAAGACAATAGAGAAAAGAGAAAAGAGAAAAGAAAAGAAAAGAAAAGAGAAAAGAATACAAAAGAGAAAAGAAGTGAAAAGAAAAGAGAAAAGAGAAAAGAAGAGAAAAGTAAAAAGAGAAAAGAAGAGAAAAAAGAAAAGAAGAGAACAAAGAAAAGCGAAAAGAAGAGAAAAGAGAATAGAATTTAAAAGAGGAACGATAAAAGAAGAGAAAAGTGGAATGAGAAATGAGAAAAGAAGGGAAAAGAAGAGAAAAGAGTAAAGAAGAGAAAACAAAAAAGAAAAGAAGAGAAAAAATAAAAGAAGAGAAAAGAAGAGAAAAAAGAAAAGCGAAAAGAAGAGAAAAGAGAAAAGAATTTAAAAGAGAAACGATAAAAGAGAGAAAAGTGGAATGAGAAATGAGAAAAGAAGGGAAAAGAAGAGAAAAAAGAAAAGAAGAGAAAAGAAAAGAGAAAAGAGAAAAGAAGAGAAAAGAGAAAACAAGAGAAAAGAGAAAAGAAGTGAAAAGAAAAGAGAAAAGAGAAAAGAAGAGAAAAGTAAAAAGAGAAAAGAAGAGAAAAAAGAAAAGAGGAAAGAAGAGAAAAAAGAAAAGAGAAAAGAAGAGAAAAGAGAAAAAAGAAAAGAGAAAAGAAGAGAAAAGAGATAAGAGGAGAAAAGAGAAAAGATAAAAAAATAGAAAAAAGAAAAGAAAAGAAGAGAAAAGAAGGGAAAAGAGAAAAGAGAAAAGGGAAAAGAAGAGAAAAGAGAAAAGATGAGAAAAGAAGAGAAAAGAAAACAAAAAAGAGAAAAGATAAAAGAAGAGAAAAGTGAAAAAAGTAAAGAAGAGGAAAGAGAAAAGAGAAAAGAAGAGAAAAGATCAAAGTGAAAAGAAGAGAATAGAAGGGAAAAGAGAAAAGTAGAGAAAAGAATTGAAAAGAGAAAATAGAAAATGAGAGAAAAGAGAAAAGAGAAAAGAATACAAAAGAGAAAAGAGAAAAGAAGTGAAAAGAGAAAAGAAGAGAAAACAAGAGAAAAGAAATAAGAAAAAAGAAAAGAAGTGAAAAGAAAAGAAAAAACAAGAGAAAAGAGAAAAGAAGTGAAAAGAAAAGAGAAAAGAGAAAAGAAGAGAAAAGTAAAATGAGAAAAGAAGAGAAAAAAGAAAAGAAGAGGAAAGAAGAGAAAAAAGAAAAGCGAAAGGAAGAGAAAAGAGAAAATAATTTAAAAGACAAATGATAAAAGAAGAGAAAAGTGGAATGAGAAATGAGAAAAGAAGGGAAAAGAAGAGAAAGGAGAAAAGAGAAACGAGAAACGAAGCGAAAAGAGAAAAGTAGAGAAAAGTAGAGAAAAGAGAAAACAAGAGAAAAGAAAAAAGAGAAAAGAGAAATGAGAAAGGAAGAGAAAATAGAAAATAA
Organism: Chiloscyllium punctatum; assembly: GCF_047496795.1. Lineage (NCBI taxonomy): Eukaryota > Metazoa > Chordata > Chondrichthyes > Orectolobiformes > Hemiscylliidae > Chiloscyllium > Chiloscyllium punctatum. Next base: position 1,120,353 of record NC_092746.1, on the reverse strand, counting down.
GAGAAAAGAGAAAAGAAGAGTAAAGAGAAAGGAAGAGAAAAGGGAAAAGAGAAAAAAGAAAAGAAGAGAACAGAGAAAAGTGAAAAGAGAAAAGAAGAGTAAAGAGATAAGAAGAGAAAAGATGACAATAGAGAAAAAAGAAAAGAGAAAAGAAGAGAACAGAGAAAAGAAGAGAAAAGAAGAGAAAAGAAAAGAGAAAAGCGAAAAGAAGAGAGAAGGGAGAGGATAAAAGAGAAACAAAGCGAAAAGAGAAAAGAAGAGAAAAGGAGAGAAAAGAGAAAAGAGAAAAAATGAGAAAAGAGAAAAGAAGAGAAAAGAAGAGAAAATAGAAAAGAGAAAAGAAAAGAAGAGAAAAGAAGGGAAAAGAGAAAAGAGAAAAGGGAAAAGAACAGAAAAGAGAAAAGAAGAGAAAAGAAGACAATAGAGAAAAGAGAAAAGACAAAAGAAGAGAACAGAGAAAACAAGAGAAAAGAAGAGAAAAGAAAAGAGAAAAGGGAAAAGAAGAGAGAAGAGAGAGGAGAAAAGAGAAACGAAGCGAAAAGAGAAAAGAGAAAAGAGAAAAGACGAGAAAAGAGAAAAGAAGAGAAAAGAGAAAAGATGAGAAAGGAAGAGAAAAGAAAACAAAAAAGAGAAAAGAGAAAAGAAGAGAATAGAAGGGAAAAGAGAAAAGTAGAGAAAAGAAGTGAAAAGAGAAAATAGAAAATGAGAGAAAAGAGAAAAGAGAAAAGAATACAAAAGAGAAAAGAGAAAAGCGAAAAGAAGTGAAAAGAGAAATGAAGAGAAAACGAGAAAAGAAATGAGAAAAAAGAAAAGTAGAGAAAAGAAAAGAGAAAAGAGAAAAGAAGAGAAAAGAGAAAAGAAGTGAAAAGAAAAAAGAAAAAAGAAAAGAAGAGGAAAGAAGAGAAAAGAGAAAAGAATTTAAAAGAGAAACGATAAAAGAAGAGAAAGAGGAATGAGAAATGAGAAAAGAAGGGAAAAGAAGAGAAAGGAGAAAAGAGAATAGAGAAACGAAGAGAAAAGAGAAAAGAAGAGAAAAGTAGAGAAAAGAGAAAAGAGAAAACAAGAGAAAAGCGAAAAGAAGAGAAAAGAAAAAAGAGAAAAGAGAAATGAGAAAGGAAAATAAAAGTGAAAAGAAGAGAGAAGAGAGAGGATAAAAGAGAAATGAAGCGAAAAGAGAAAAGAGAAAAGGAGAGAAAATAGAAAAGAGAAAAGAAGAGAAAAGAAAAGAGAAAAGAAGAGAAAAGAAGAGAAAAGAGAAAAGAGAAAAGAAAAGAAAAGAAGGGAAAAGAGAAAAGAGAAAAGTGAAAAGAAGAGAAAAGAGAAAAGAGAAAGGAGAAACAAAGAGAAAAGAGAAAAGAAGAGAAAAGGAAAAAGAGAAAAGAGAAATGAGAAAGGAAGAGAAAAGAGAAAATAAGAGAAAAGAGAAAAGAAAAAGGAAGAGAGAAAAAAGAGAAAACTGAAAAGAGGAGAAAAGAGTCAAGCAGAGTAAAGCGAAAGGAAGAGAAAAAGAAAAGTGGAAAGAGAAAAGAAGAGAAAAGAGAAAAGAAGAGAAAAGGAGAGAAAAGAGAAAAGAGAAAAGAAGAGAAAAGAAAAGAGAAAAGAAGAGAAAAGAAGAGAAAAGACAAAAGAAAAGAAAAGAAGGGAAAAGAGAAAAGAGAAAAGTGAAAAGAAGAGAAAAGAGAAAAGCGAAAGGAGAAACGAAGAGAAAAGAGAATAGAAGAGAAAAGTAGAGAAAAGTAGAGAAAAGAGAAAAGAGAAAACAAGCGAAAATAGAAAAGAAGAGAAAAGAAAAAAGAGAAAAGAGAAATGAGAAAGGAAGAGAAAAGAGAAAATAAGAGAAAAGAGAAAAGAAATCGGCAGAGAGAAAAAAGAGAAAACTGAATGGAGGAGAAAAAAGTCAAGCAGAGCAAAGAGAAAGGAAGAGAAAAGTGAAAAGAGAAAAGAGAAAAGAAGAGAAAAGAGAAAACAAGAGAAAATAGAAAAGAAGAGAAAAGAAAAAAGAGAAAAGAGAAATGAGAAAGGAAGAGAAAAGAGAAAATAAGAGAAAAGAGAGAAGAGAAAGGAAGAGAAAAGAAAAGAGAAAACTGAAAAGAAGAGAAAAGAATAAAGAAGAGTAAAGAGAAAGGAAGAGAAAAGGGAAAAGAGAAAAGAGAAAAGAAGAGAAAAGTGAAAAGAGAAAAGAAGAGAAAAGAGATAAGAAGAGCAAAGAAGACAATAGAGAAAAGAGAAAAGAGAAAAGAAGAGAAAAGAAAAGAGAAAAGTGAAAAGAAGAGAGAAGGGAGAGGACAAAAGAGGAACGGAGCGAAAAGAGAAAAGAGAAAAGAAGAGAAAAGAGAAAAGATGAGAAAAGAAGAGAAAAGAAAACAAAAAAGAGAAAAGAGAAAAGAAGAGAAATGAGAAAAGTGTAAAGAGAAAAAAAGAGAACAGAGAAAAGAAGAGAAAAGAAGAGAAAAGAAAAGAGAAAAGTGAAAAGAAGAGAGAAGAGAGAGGAGAAAAGAGAAACGAAGCGAAAAGAGAAAAGACAAGAAAAGTGAAAAGAAGAGAAAAGAAGATAAAAGAGAAAAGAAAAGAAGAGAAAAGAAGGGAAAAGAGAAAAGAGAAAAGGGAAAAGAAGAGAAAAGGTGACAATAGAAGAGCAAAGAAAACAAAAAAGAGAAAAGATAAAAGAAGAGAATAGAAGGGAAAAGAGAAAAGTAGAGAAAAGAAGTGAAAAGAGAAAATAGAAAATGAGAGAAAAGAGAAAAGAGAAAAGAATACAAAAGAGAAAAGAGAAAAGAATACAAAAGAGAAAAGAGAAAAGAGAAAAGAAGTGAAAAGAGAAATGAAAAGAAAACGAGTAGAGAAATGAGAAAAAAGGAAAGAAGAGAAAAGAAAAGAGAAAAGAGAAAAGAAGAGAAAAGAGAAAACAAGAGAAAAGAGAAAAGAAGTGAAAAGAAAAGAGAAAAGAGAAAAGAAGAGAAAAGTAAAAAGAGAAAAGAAGAGAAAAAAAGAAAAGAAGAGGAAAGAAGAGAAAAGAGAAAAGAATTTAAAAGAGAAATGATAAAAGAAGAGAAAGTGGAATGAGAAATGAGAAAAGAAGGGAAAAGAAGAGAAAAGAGAATAGAGAAACGAAGAGAAAAGAGAAAAGAAGAGAAAAGTAGAGAAAAGAGAAAAGAGAAAAGAAGAGAAAAGCGAAAAGAAGAGGAAAGAAAAAAGAGAAATGAGAAATGAGAAAGGAAGAGAAAAGAGAAAATAAGAGAAAAGAGAAAAGAGATATGAAGAGAAAAGAAAAGAGAAAACTGAAAAGAAGAGAAAAGAGTAAAGAAGAGAAAAGAGAAAGGAAGAGAAAAGGGAAAAGAGAAAAGAAGAGAAAAGAGAAAAGTGAAAAGAGAAAATAAGAGTAAAGAGATAAGAGGAGAAAACAAGACAATAGAGAAAAGAGAAAAGAGAAAAGAAGAGAAAAGAAAAGAGAAAAGAATACAAAAGAGAAAAGAAGTGAAAAGAAAAGAGAAAAGAGAAAAGAAGAGAAAAGTAAAAAGAGAAAAGAAGAGAAAAAAGAAAAGAAGAGGAAAGAAGAGAAAAAAGAAAAGCGAAAAGAAGAGAAAAGAGAATAGAATTTAAAAGAGGAACGATAAAAGAAGAGAAAAGTGGAATGAGAAATGAGAAAAGAAGGGAAAAGAGGAGAAAAGAGAATAGAGAAACGAAGAGAAAAGAGAAAAGAAGAGAAAAGTAGAGAAAAGAGAAAAGAGAAAACAAGAGAAAAGTGAAAAGAAGAGGAAAGAAAAAAGAGAAATGAGAAATGAGAAAGGAAGAGAAAAGAGAAAATAAGAGAAAAGAGAAAAGAGATATGAAGAGAAAAGAAAAGAGAAAACTGAAAAGAAGAGAAAAGAGTAAAGAAGAGAAAAGAGAAAGGAAGAGAAAAGGGAAAAGAGAAAAGAAGAGAAAAGAGAAAAGTGAAAAGAGAAAATAAGAGTAAAGAGATAAGAGGAGAAAACAAGACAATAGAGAAAAGAGAAAAGAGAAAAGAAAAGAAAAGAAAAGAGAAAAGAATACAAAAGAGAAAAGAAGTGAAAAGAAAAGAGAAAAGAGAAAAGAAGAGAAAAGTAAAAAGAGAAAAGAAGAGAAAAAAGAAAAGAAGAGAACAAAGAAAAGCGAAAAGAAGAGAAAAGAGAATAGAATTTAAAAGAGGAACGATAAAAGAAGAGAAAAGTGGAATGAGAAATGAGAAAAGAAGGGAAAAGAAGAGAAAAGAGTAAAGAAGAGAAAACAAAAAAGAAAAGAAGAGAAAAAATAAAAGAAGAGAAAAGAAGAGAAAAAAGAAAAGCGAAAAGAAGAGAAAAGAGAAAAGAATTTAAAAGAGAAACGATAAAAGAGAGAAAAGTGGAATGAGAAATGAGAAAAGAAGGGAAAAGAAGAGAAAAAAGAAAAGAAGAGAAAAGAAAAGAGAAAAGAGAAAAGAAGAGAAAAGAGAAAACAAGAGAAAAGAGAAAAGAAGTGAAAAGAAAAGAGAAAAGAGAAAAGAAGAGAAAAGTAAAAAGAGAAAAGAAGAGAAAAAAGAAAAGAGGAAAGAAGAGAAAAAAGAAAAGAGAAAAGAAGAGAAAAGAGAAAAAAGAAAAGAGAAAAGAAGAGAAAAGAGATAAGAGGAGAAAAGAGAAAAGATAAAAAAATAGAAAAAAGAAAAGAAAAGAAGAGAAAAGAAGGGAAAAGAGAAAAGAGAAAAGGGAAAAGAAGAGAAAAGAGAAAAGATGAGAAAAGAAGAGAAAAGAAAACAAAAAAGAGAAAAGATAAAAGAAGAGAAAAGTGAAAAAAGTAAAGAAGAGGAAAGAGAAAAGAGAAAAGAAGAGAAAAGATCAAAGTGAAAAGAAGAGAATAGAAGGGAAAAGAGAAAAGTAGAGAAAAGAATTGAAAAGAGAAAATAGAAAATGAGAGAAAAGAGAAAAGAGAAAAGAATACAAAAGAGAAAAGAGAAAAGAAGTGAAAAGAGAAAAGAAGAGAAAACAAGAGAAAAGAAATAAGAAAAAAGAAAAGAAGTGAAAAGAAAAGAAAAAACAAGAGAAAAGAGAAAAGAAGTGAAAAGAAAAGAGAAAAGAGAAAAGAAGAGAAAAGTAAAATGAGAAAAGAAGAGAAAAAAGAAAAGAAGAGGAAAGAAGAGAAAAAAGAAAAGCGAAAGGAAGAGAAAAGAGAAAATAATTTAAAAGACAAATGATAAAAGAAGAGAAAAGTGGAATGAGAAATGAGAAAAGAAGGGAAAAGAAGAGAAAGGAGAAAAGAGAAACGAGAAACGAAGCGAAAAGAGAAAAGTAGAGAAAAGTAGAGAAAAGAGAAAACAAGAGAAAAGAAAAAAGAGAAAAGAGAAATGAGAAAGGAAGAGAAAATAGAAAATAAGAGAAAAGAGAAAAGAAGAGTAAAGAGAAAGGAAGAGAAAAGGGAAAAGAGAAAAAAGAAAAGAAGAGAACAGAGAAAAGTGAAAAGAGAAAAGAAGAGTAAAGAGATAAGAAGAGAAAAGATGACAATAGAGAAAAAAGAAAAGAGAAAAGAAGAGAACAGAGAAAAGAAGAGAAAAGAAGAGAAAAGAAAAGAGAAAAGCGAAAAGAAGAGAGAAGGGAGAGGATAAAAGAGAAACAAAGCGAAAAGAGAAAAGAAGAGAAAAGGAGAGAAAAGAGAAAAGAGAAAAAATGAGAAAAGAGAAAAGAAGAGAAAAGAAGAGAAAATAGAAAAGAGAAAAGAAAAGAAGAGAAAAGAAGGGAAAAGAGAAAAGAGAAAAGGGAAAAGAACAGAAAAGAGAAAAGAAGAGAAAAGAAGACAATAGAGAAAAGAGAAAAGACAAAAGAAGAGAACAGAGAAAACAAGAGAAAAGAAGAGAAAAGAAAAGAGAAAAGGGAAAAGAAGAGAGAAGAGAGAGGAGAAAAGAGAAACGAAGCGAAAAGAGAAAAGAGAAAAGAGAAAAGACGAGAAAAGAGAAAAGAAGAGAAAAGAGAAAAGATGAGAAAGGAAGAGAAAAGAAAACAAAAAAGAGAAAAGAGAAAAGAAGAGAATAGAAGGGAAAAGAGAAAAGTAGAGAAAAGAAGTGAAAAGAGAAAATAGAAAATGAGAGAAAAGAGAAAAGAGAAAAGAATACAAAAGAGAAAAGAGAAAAGCGAAAAGAAGTGAAAAGAGAAATGAAGAGAAAACGAGAAAAGAAATGAGAAAAAAGAAAAGTAGAGAAAAGAAAAGAGAAAAGAGAAAAGAAGAGAAAAGAGAAAAGAAGTGAAAAGAAAAAAGAAAAAAGAAAAGAAGAGGAAAGAAGAGAAAAGAGAAAAGAATTTAAAAGAGAAACGATAAAAGAAGAGAAAGAGGAATGAGAAATGAGAAAAGAAGGGAAAAGAAGAGAAAGGAGAAAAGAGAATAGAGAAACGAAGAGAAAAGAGAAAAGAAGAGAAAAGTAGAGAAAAGAGAAAAGAGAAAACAAGAGAAAAGCGAAAAGAAGAGAAAAGAAAAAAGAGAAAAGAGAAATGAGAAAGGAAAATAAAAGTGAAAAGAAGAGAGAAGAGAGAGGATAAAAGAGAAATGAAGCGAAAAGAGAAAAGAGAAAAGGAGAGAAAATAGAAAAGAGCAAAGAAGAGAAAAGAAAAGAGAAAAGAAGAGAAAAGAAGAGAAAAGAGAAAAGAGAAAAGAAAAGAAAAGAAGGGAAAAGAGAAAAGAGAAAAGTGAAAAGAAGAGAAAAGAGAAAAGAGAAAGGAGAAACAAAGAGAAAAGAGAAAAGAAGAGAAAAGGAAAAAGAGAAAAGAGAAATGAGAAAGGAAGAGAAAAGAGAAAATAAGAGAAAAGAGAAAAGAAAAAGGAAGAGAGAAAAAAGAGAAAACTGAAAAGAGGAGAAAAGAGTCAAGCAGAGTAAAGCGAAAGGAAGAGAAAAAGAAAAGTGGAAAGAGAAAAGAAGAGAAAAGAGAAAAGAAGAGAAAAGGAGAGAAAAGAGAAAAGAGAAAAGAAGAGAAAAGAAAAGAGAAAAGAAGAGAAAAGAAGAGAAAAGAGAAAAGAAAAGAAAAGAAGGGAAAAGAGAAAAGAGAAAAGTGAAAAGAAGAGAAAAGAGAAAAGCGAAAGGAGAAACGAAGAGAAAAGAGAATAGAAGAGAAAAGTAGAGAAAAGTAGAGAAAAGAGAAAAGAGAAAACAAGCGAAAATAGAAAAGAAGAGAAAAGAAAAAAGAGAAAAGAGAAATGAGAAAGGAAGAGAAAAGAGAAAATAAGAGAAAAGAGAAAAGAAATCGGCAGAGAGAAAAAAGAGAAAACTGAATGGAGGAGAAAAAAGTCAAGCAGAGCAAAGAGAAAGGAAGAGAAAAGGGAAAAGAGAAAAGAGAAAAGAAGAGAAAAGAGAAAACAAGAGAAAATAGAAAAGAAGAGAAAAGAAAAAAGAGAAAAGAGAAATGAGAAAGGAAGAGAAAAGAGAAAATAAGAGAAAAGAGAGAAGAGAAAGGAAGAGAAAAGAAAAGAGAAAACTGAAAAGAAGAGAAAAGAATAAAGAAGAGTAAAGAGAAAGGAAGAGAAAAGGGAAAAGAGAAAAGAGAAAAGAAGAGAAAAGTGAAAAGAGAAAAGAAGAGAAAAGAGATAAGAAGAGCAAAGAAGACAATAGAGAAAAGAGAAAAGAGAAAAGAAGAGAAAAGAAAAGAGAAAAGTGAAAAGAAGAGAGAAGGGAGAGGACAAAAGAGGAACGGAGCGAAAAGAGAAAAGAGAAAAGAAGAGAAAAGAGAAAAGATGAGAAAAGAAGAGAAAAGAAAACAAAAAAGAGAAAAGAGAAAAGAAGAGAAATGAGAAAAGTGTAAAGAGAAAAAAAGAGAACAGAGAAAAGAAGAGAAAAGAAGAGAAAAGAAAAGAGAAAAGTGAAAAGAAGAGAGAAGAGAGAGGAGAAAAGAGAAACGAAGCGAAAAGAGAAAAGACAAGAAAAGTGAAAAGAAGAGAAAAGAAGATAAAAGAGAAAAGAAAAGAAGAGAAAAGAAGGGAAAAGAGAAAAGAGAAAAGGGAAAAGAAGAGAAAAGGTGACAATAGAAGAGCAAAGAAAACAAAAAAGAGAAAAGATAAAAGAAGAGAATAGAAGGGAAAAGAGAAAAGTAGAGAAAAGAAGTGAAAAGAGAAAATAGAAAATGAGAGAAAAGAGAAAAGAGAAAAGAATACAAAAGAGAAAAGAGAAAAGAATACAAAAGAGAAAAGAGAAAAGAGAAAAGAAGTGAAAAGAGAAATGAAAAGAAAACGAGTAGAGAAATGAGAAAAAAGGAAAGAAGAGAAAAGAAAAGAGAAAAGAGAAAAGAAGAGAAAAGAGAAAACAAGAGAAAAGAGAAAAGAAGTGAAAAGAAAAGAGAAAAGAGAAAAGAAGAGAAAAGTAAAAAGAGAAAAGAAGAGAAAAAAAGAAAAGAAGAGGAAAGAAGAGAAAAGAGAAAAGAATTTAAAAGAGAAATGATAAAAGAAGAGAAAGTGGAATGAGAAATGAGAAAAGAAGGGAAAAGAAGAGAAAAGAGAATAGAGAAACGAAGAGAAAAGAGAAAAGAAGAGAAAAGTAGAGAAAAGAGAAAAGAGAAAACAAGAGAAAAGCGAAAAGAAGAGGAAAGAAAAAAGAGAAATGAGAAATGAGAAAGGAAGAGAAAAGAGAAAATAAGAGAAAAGAGAAAAGAGATATGAAGAGAAAAGAAAAGAGAAAACTGAAAAGAAGAGAAAAGAGTAAAGAAGAGAAAAGAGAAAGGAAGAGAAAAGGGAAAAGAGAAAAGAAGAGAAAAGAGAAAAGTGAAAAGAGAAAATAAGAGTAAAGAGATAAGAGGAGAAAACAAGACAATAGAGAAAAGAGAAAAGAGAAAAGAAGAGAAAAGAAAAGAGAAAAGAATACAAAAGAGAAAAGAAGTGAAAAGAAAAGAGAAAAGAGAAAAGAAGAGAAAAGTAAAAAGAGAAAAGAAGAGAAAAAAGAAAAGAAGAGGAAAGAAGAGAAAAAAGAAAAGTGAAAAGAAGAGAAAAGAGAATAGAATTTAAAAGAGGAACGATAAAAGAAGAGAAAAGTGGAATGAGAAATGAGAAAAGAAGGGAAAAGAGGAGAAAAGAGAATAGAGAAACGAAGAGAAAAGAGAAAAGAAGAGAAAAGTAGAGAAAAGAGAAAAGAGAAAACAAGAGAAAAGCGAAAAGAAGAGGAAAGAAAAAAGAGAAATGAGAAATGAGAAAGGAAGAGAAAAGAGAAAATAAGAGAAAAGAGAAAAGAGATATGAAGAGAAAAGAAAAGAGAAAACTGAAAAGAAGAGAAAAGAGTAAAGAAGAGAAAAGAGAACGGAAGAGAAAAGGGAAAAGAGAAAAGAAGAGAAAAGAGAAAAGTGAAAAGAGAAAATAAGAGTAAAGAGATAAGAGGAGAAAACAAGACAATAGAGAAAAGAGAAAAGAGAAAAGAAAAGAAAAGAAAAGAGAAAAGAATACAAAAGAGAAAAGAAGTGAAAAGAAAAGAGAAAAGAGAAAAGAAGAGAAAAGTAAAAAGAGAAAAGAAGAGAAAAAAGAAAAGAAGAGAACAAAGAAAAGCGAAAAGAAGAGAAAAGAGAATAGAATTTAAAAGAGGAACGATAAAAGAAGAGAAAAGTGGAATGAGAAATGAGAAAAGAAGGGAAAAGAAGAGAAAAGAGTAAAGAAGAGAAAACAAAAAAGAAAAGAAGAGAAAAAATAAAAGAAGAGAAAAGAAGAGAAAAAAGAAAAGCGAAAAGAAGAGAAAAGAGAAAAGAATTTAAAAGAGAAACGATAAAAGAGAGAAAAGTGGAATGAGAAATGAGAAAAGAAGGGAAAAGAAGAGAAAAAAGAAAAGAAGAGAAAAGAAAAGAGAAAAGAGAAAAGAATAGAAAAGAGAAAACAAGAGAAAAGAGAAAAGAAGTGAAAAGAAAAGAGAAAAGAGAAAAGAAGAGAAAAGTAAAAAGAGAAAAGAAGAGAAAAAAGAAAAGAGGAAAGAAGAGAAAAAAGAAAAGAGAAAAGAAGAGAAAAGAGAAAAAAGAAAAGAGAAAAGAGATAAGAGGAGAAAAGAGAAAAGATAAAAAAATAGAAAAAAGAAAAGAAAAGAAGAGAAAAGAAGGGAAAAGAGAAAAGAGAAAAGGGAAAAGAAGAGAAAAGAGAAAAGATGAGAAAAGAAGAGAAAAGAAAACAAAAAAGAGAAAAGCGAAAAGAAGAGAAAAGTGAAAAAAGTAAAGAAGAGGAAAGAGAAAAGAGAAAAGAAGAGAAAAGAGCAAAGTGAAAAGAAGAGAATAGAAGGGAAAAGAGAAAAGTAGAGAAAAGAATTGAAAAGAGAAAATAGAAAATGAGAGAAAAGAGAAAAGAGAAAAGAATACAAAAGAGAAAAGAGAAAAGAAGTGAAAAGAGAAAAGAAGAGAAAACAAGAGAAAAGAAATAAGAAAAAAGAAAAGAAGTGAAAAGAAAAGAAAAAACAAGAGAAAAGAGAAAAGAAGTGAAAAGAAAAGAGAAAAGAGAAAAGAAGAGAAAAGTAAAATGAGAAAAGAAGAGAAAAAAGAAAAGAAGAGGAAAGAAGAGAAAAAAGAAAAGCGAAAGGAAGAGAAAAGAGAAAATAATTTAAAAGACAAATGATAAAAGAAGAGAAAAGTGGAATGAGAAATGAGAAAAGAAGGGAAAAGAAGAGAAAGGAGAAAAGAGAAACGAGAAACGAAGAGAAAAGAGAAAAGTAGAGAAAAGTAGAGAAAAGAGAAAACAAGAGAAAAGAAAAAAGAGAAAAGAGAAATGAGAAAGGAAGAGAAAATAGAAAATGAGAGAAAAGAGAAAAGAAGAGTAAAGAGAAAGGAAGAGAAAAGGGAAAAGAGAAAAAAGAAAAGAAGAGAACAGAGAAAAGTGAAAAGAGAAAAGAAGAGTAAAGAGATAAGAAGAGAAAAGATGACAATAGAGAAAAAAGAAAAGAGAAAAGAAGAGAACAGAGAAAAGAAGAGAAAAGAAGAGAAAAGAAAAGAGAAAAGCGAAAAGAAGAGAGAAGGGAGAGGATAAAAGAGAAACAAAGCGAAAAGAGAAAAGAAGAGAAAAGGAGAGGAAAGAGAAAAGAGAAAAGAAAAGAAGAGAAAAGAAGGGAAAAGAGAAAAGAGAAAAGGGAAAAGAACAGAAAAGAGAAAAGAAGAGAAAAGAAAACAATAGAGAAAAGAGAAAAGACAAAAGAAGAGAACAGAGAAAACAAGAGAAAAGAAGAGAAAAGAAAAGAGAAAAGGGAAAAGAAGAGAGAAGAGAGAGGAGAAAAGAGAAACGAAGCGAAAAGAGAAAAGAGAAAAGAGAAAAGACGAGAAAAGAGAAAAGAAGAGAAAAGAGAAAAGATGAGAAAGGAAGAGAAAAGAGAAAAGAATTTAAAAGAGAAACGATAAAAGAAGAGAAAGAGGAATGAGAAATGAGAAAAGATGGGAAAAGAAGAGAAAGGAGAAAAGAGAATAGAGAAACGAAGAGAAAAGAGAAAAGAAGAGAAAAGTAGAGAAAAGAGAAAAGAGAAAACAAGAGAAAAGCGAAAAGAAGAGAAAAGAAAAAAGAGAAAAGAGAAATGAGAAAGGAAAAGAAAAGTGAAAAGAAGAGAGAAGAGAGAGGATAAAAGAGAAATGAAGCGAAAAGAGAAAAGAGAAAAGGAGAGAAAATAGAAAAGAGAAAAGAAGAGAAAAGAAAAGAGAAAAGAAGAGAAAAGAAGAGAAAAGAGAAAAGAGAAAAGAAAAGAAAAGAAGGGAAAAGAGAAAAGAGAAAAGTGAAAAGAAGAGAAAAGAGAAAAGAGAAAGGAGAAACAAAGAGAAAAGAGAAAAGAAGAGAAAAGGAAAAAGAGAAAAGAGAAATGAAAAAGGAAGAGAGAAAAAAGAGAAAACTGAAAAGAGGAGAAAAGAGTCAAGCAGAGTAAAGCGAAAGGAAGAGAAAAAGAAAAGTGGAAAGAGAAAAGAAGAGAAAAGAGATAAGAAGAGAAAAGAAGACAATAGAGAAAAGAGAAAAGAGAAAAGAAAAGAAGAGAAAAGAAGAGCAAAGAGAAAAGAAAAGAAGAGAAAAGAAGGGAAAAGAGACAAGAGAAAAGGGAAAAGAAGAGAAAAGAGAAAAGACGAGAAAAGAAGAGAAAAGAAAACAAAAAAGAGAAAAGCGAAAAGAGCAACGTAGAGAAAAGCAGTGAAATGAGAAAATAGAAAATGAGAGAAAAGAGAAAGGAGAAAAGAATACAAAAGAGAACAGAGAAAAGAGAAAAGAAGTGAAAAGAGAAAAGAAGACAAAACAAGAGAAAAGATATGAGAAAAAAGAAAAGAAGAGAAAAGAAAAAAGAAAAGTGAAAAGAAGAGAAAAGAGAAAACAAGAGAAAAGAGAAAAGAAGTGAAAAGAAAAGAGAAAAGAGAAAAGAAGAGAAAAGTAAAAAGAGAAAAGAAGCGAAAAAGGAAAGAAGAGGAAAGAAGAGAAAAAAGAAAAGCGAAAAGAAGAGAAAAGAGAAAAGAATTTAAAAGGGAAACGATAAAAGAAGAGAAAAGTGGAATGAGAAATGAGAAAAGAAGGGAAAAGAAGAGAAAAGAGAAAAGAGAAAAGAAAAGAAAAGAAGGGAAAAGAGAAAAGAGAAAAGTGAAAAGAAGAGAAAAGAGAAAAGAGAAAGGAGAAACGAAGAGAAAAGAGAAAAGAAGAGAAAAGTAGAGAAAAGAGAAAAGAGAAAGCAAGAGAAAAGATGAGAAAAGGAAAACGAGAAAAGAGAAATGAGAAAGGAAGAGAAAAGAGAAAATAAGAGAAAAGAGAAAAGAAAAAAGTAGAGAAAAAAAGAGAAAACTGAAAAGAGTAGAAAAGAGTCAAGCAGAGTAAAGAGAAAGGAGGAGAAAATGGAAAAGAGAAAAGAGAAAAGAAGAGAAAAGAGAAAAGTGAAAAGAGAAAAGAAGAGAAAAGAGATAAGAAGAGAAAAGAGAAAAGATAAAAGAAGAGAAAAGAGAAAAGAAAAGAAGAGAAAAGAAGGGAAAAGGGAAAAGAGAAAAGGGAAAAGAAGAGAAAAGAGAAAAGATGAGAAAAGAAGAGAAATGAAAACAAAAAAGAGAAAAGCAAAAAGAAGAGAAAAGTGAAAAAAGTAAAGAAGAGAAAAGAGAAAAGAGAAAAGAATAGAAAAGAGAAAAGTGTAAAGAAGAGAATAGAAGGGTAAAGAGAAAAGTAGAGAAAAGAAGTGAAAAGAGAAAATAGAAAATGAAAGAAAAGAGAAAAGAGAAAAGAATACATAAGAGAAAAGAGAAAAGAAGTGAAAAGAGAAACGAAGAGAAAAGAGAAAAGAAGTGAAAAGAAAAGAGAAAAGAGAAAAGAAGAGAAAAGAGAAAAGTGAAAAGAGAAAAGAAGAGAAAAGAGATAAGAAGAGAAAAGAGAAAAGACAAAAGAAGAGAAAAGAGAAAAGAAAAGAAGAGAAAAGAAGGGAAAAGGGAAAAGAGAAAAGGGAAAAGAAGAGAAAAGAGAAAAGATGAGAAACGAAGAGAAAAGAAAACAAAAAAGAGAAGAGCAAAAAGAAGAGAAAAGTGAAAAAAGTAAAGAAGAGAAAAGAGAAAAGAGAAAAGAATAGAAAAGAGAAAAGTGTAAAGAAGAGAATAGAAGGTAAAAGAGAAAAGTATAGAAAAGAAGTGCAAAGAGAAAATAGAAAATGAAAGAAAAGAGAAAAGAGCAAAGAATACATAAGAGGAAAGAGAAAAGAAGTGAAAAGAGAAAAGAAGAGAAAAGAGAAAAGAAGTGAAAAGAAAAGAGAAAAGAGAAAAGAAGAAAAAAGAGAAAAGAAGTGAAAAGCGAAAAGAAGAGAAAAGTAAAAAGAGAAAAGATGAGAAAAAAGAAAAGAAGAGGAAAGAAGAGAAAAGAGAAAAGAATTTAAAAGAGAAAAGATAAAAGAAGAGAAAGAGGAATGAGAAATGAGAAATGAAGGGAAAAGAAGAGAAAGGAGAAAAGAGAATAGAGAAACGAAGAGAAAAGAGAAAAGTAGAGAAAAGAGAAAAGAGAAAACAAGAGAAAAACGTAAAGAAGAGAAAAGAAAAAAGAGAAAAGAGAAATGAGAAAGGAAGAGAAAAGCGAAAATAAGAGGAAAGAGAAAAGAGATAAGAAGAGAAAAGAAAAGAGAAATCTGAAAATAAGAGAAAAGAGTAAAGAGGAGTAAAGAGAAAGGAAGAGAAAAGGGAAAAGAGAAAAGAGAAAAGAGAAAAGAAGAGAAAAGAGAAAAGTCAAAAGAGTAAATAAGAGTAAAGAGATAAGAGGAGAAAAGAAGACAATAGAGAAAAGAGAAAAGAGAAAGGAAGAGAACAGAGAAAAGAAGAGAAAAGAAGAGAAAAGAAAAGAGAAAAGTGAAAAGAAGAGAGAAGAGAAAGGATAAAAGAGAAATGAAGCGAAAAGAGAAAAGAGAAAAGAAGAGAAAAGGAGAGAAAAGAGAAAAGAGAAATGAAGAGAAAAGAAAAGAGAAAATAAGAGAAAAGAGAACAGAGAAAAGAAAAGAAGGGAAAAGAGAAAAGAGAAAAGTGAAAAGAAAAGAAAAGAGAAAAGTGAAAAGAGAAAATAAGAGTAAAGAGATAAGAGGAGAAAAGAAGATAATAGAGAAAAGAGAAATGAGAAAAGAAGAGAACAGAGAAAAGAAGAGAAAAGAAAAAAGTGAAAAGAAGAGAGAAGAGAGAAGATAAAAGACAAATGAAGCGAAAAGAGAAAAGAGAAAAGAAGAGAAAACGAGAGAAAAGAGAAAAGAAGAGAAAAGAAAAGAGAAAAGAAGAGAAAAGAGAAAAGAAAAGAAGGGAAAAGAGAAAAGAGAAAAGTGAAAAGAAGAGAAAAGAGAAAAGATGAGAAAAGAAAACAAAAAAGAAAAAAGCGAAAAGAAGAGAAAAGTGAAAAAAGTAAAGAAGAGGAAAGAGAAAAGTGAAAAGAAGAGAAAAGAGCAAAGTGAAAAGAAGAGAATAGAAGGGAAAAGAGAAAAGTAGAGAAAAGAATTGAAAAGAGAAAATAGAAAATGAGAGAAAAGAGAATAGAGAAAAGAATACAAAAGAGAAAAGAGAAAAGAAGTGAAAAGAGAAAAGAAGAGGAAACAAGAGAAAAGAAATAAGAAAAAAGAAAAGAAGTGAAAAGAAAAGCAAAAACAAGAGAAAAGAGAAAAGAAGTGAAAAGAAAAGAGAAAAGAGAAAAGAAGAGAAAAGTAAAAAGAGAAAAGAAGAGAAAAAAGAAAAGAAGAGGAAAGAAGAGAAATAAGAAAAGCGAAAAGAAGAGAAAAGAGAAAATAATTTAAAAGAGAAATGATAAAAGAAGAGAAAAGTGGAATGAGAAATGGGAAAAGAAGGGAAAAGAAGAGAAAGGAGAAAAGAGAAAAGAGAAACGAAGAGAAAAGAGAAAAGTAGAGAAAAGTAGAGAAAAGAGAAAACAAGAGAAAAGCGAAAAGAAGAGAAAAGAAAAAAGAGAAAAGAGAAATGAGAAAGGAAGAGAAAATAGAAAATAAGAGAAAAGAGAAAAGAAGAGTAAAGAGAAAGGAAGAGAAAAGGGAAAAGAGAAAAAAGAAAAGAAGAGAACAGAGAAAAGTGAAAAGAGAAAAGAAGTTTAAAGAGATAAGAAGAGAAAAGAAGACAATAGAGAAAAAAGAAAAGAGAAAAGAAGAGAACAGAGAAAAGAAGAGAAAAGAAGAGAAAAGAAAAGAGAAAAGCGAAAAGAAGAGAGAAGGGAGAGGATAAAAGAGAAACAAAGCGAAAAGAGAAAAGAAGAGAAAAGAAGAGAAAAGGAGAGAAAAGAGAAAAGAGAAAAAATGAGAAAAGAGAAAAGAAGAGAAAAGAAGAGAAAATAGAAAAGAGAAAAGAAAAGAAGAGAAAAGAAGGGAAAAGAGAAAAGAGAAAAGGGAAAAGAAGAGAAAAGAGATAAGAAGAGAAAAGAAGACAATAGAGAAAAGAGAAAAGACAAAAGAAGAGAACAGAGAAAACAAGAGAAAAGAAGAGAAAAGAAAAGAGAAAAGTGAAAAGAAGAGAGAAGAGAGAGGAGAAAAGAGGAGTAAACAGAAAGGAAGAGAAAAGGGAAAAGAGAAAAGAGAAAAGAAGAGAAAAGAGAAAAGTCAAAAGAGAAAATAAGAGTAAAGAGATAAGAGGAGAAAAGAAGACAATAGACAAAAGAGAAAAGAGAAAAGAAGACAACAGAGAAAAGAAGAGAAAAGAAGAGAAAAGAAAAGAGAATAGTGAAAAGAAGAGAGAAGAGAGAGAATAAAAGAGAAATGAAGCGTAAGAGAAAAGAGAAAAGAAGAGAAAAGGAGAGAAAAGAGAAAAGAAGAGAAAAGAAAAGAGAAAAGAAGAGAAAAGAAGAGAAATGAGAAAAGAGAAAATAGGAAAGAGAAAAGTGAAAAGAAGAGAAAAGAGAAAAGAGAAAGGAGAAAAGAAGAGAAAAGAAAAAAGAGAAAAGAGAAATGAGAAAGGAAGAGAAAAGAGAAAAGACGAGAAAAGTAGAGAAAAGAGAAAAGAGAAAACAAGAGAAAAGATGAGAAAAGGAAAACGAGAAAAGAGAAATGAGAAAGGAAGAGAAAACAGAAAATAAGAGAAAAGAGAAAAGAAAAAAGTAGAGAAAGAAAAGAGAAAACTGGAAAGAGGAGAAAAGAGTCAAGCAGAGTAAAGAGAAAGGAAGAGAAAATGGAAAAGAGAAAAGAGAAAAGAAGAGAAAAGAGAAAAGAGAAAAGATAAAAGAAGAGAAAAGAGAAAAGAAAAGAAGAGAAAAGAAGGGAAAAGGGAAAAGAGAAAAGGGAAAAGAAGAGAAAAGAGAAAAGATGATAAACGAAGAGAAAAGAAAACAAAAAAGAGAAAAGCAAAAAGAAGAGAAATGTGAAAAAAGTAAAGAAGAGAAAAGAGAAAAGAGAAAAGAATAGAAAAGAGAAAAGTGTAAAGAAGAGAATAGAAGGTAAAAGAGAAAAGTATAGAGAAGAAGTGCAAAGAGAAAATAGAAAATGAAAGAAAAGAGAAAAGAGCAAAGAATACATAAGAGGAAAGAGAAAAGAAGTGAAAAGAGAAAAGAAGAGAAAAGAGAAAAGAAGTGAAAAGAAAAGAGAAAAGAGAAAAGAAGAAAAAAGAGAAAAGAAGTGAAAAGCGAAAAGAAGAGAAAAGTAAAAAGAGAAAAGATGAGAAAAAAGAAAAGAAGAGGAAAGAAGAGAAAAGAGAAAAGAATTTAAAAGAGAAAAGATAAAAGAAGAGAAAGAGGAATGAGAAATGAGAAAAGAACGGAAAAGAAGAGAAAGGAGAAAAGAGAATAGAGAAACGAAGAGAAAAGAGAAAAGTAGAGAAAAGAGAAAAGAGAAAACAAGAGAAAAACGTAAAGAAGAGAAAAGAAAAAAGAGAAAAGAGAAATGAGAAAGGAAGAGAAAAGCGAAAATAAGAGGAAAGAGAAAAGAGATAAGAAGAGAAAAGAAAAGAGAAATCTGAAAATAAGAGAAAAGAGTAAAGAGGAGTAAAGAGAAAGGAAGAGAAAAGGGAAAAGAGAAAAGAGAAAAGAAGAGAAAAGAGAAAAGTCAAAAGAGAAAATAAGAGTAAAGAGATAAGAGGAGAAAAGAAGACAATAGAGAAAAGAGAAAAGAGAAAAGAAGAGAACAGAGAAAAGAAGAGAAAAGAAGAGAAAAGAAAAGAGAAAAGTGAAAAGAAGAGAGAAGAGAGAGGATAAAAGAGAAATGAAGCGAAAAGAGAAAAGAGAAAAGAAGAGAAAAGGAGAGAAAAGAGAAAAGAGAAATGAAGAGAAAAGAAAAGAGAAAATAAGAGAAAAGAGAACAGAGAAAAGAAAAGAAGGGAAAAGAGAAAAGAGAAAAGTGAAAAGAAAAGAAAAGAGAAAAGTGAAAAGAGAAAATAAGAGTAAAGAGATAAGAGGAGAAAAGAAGATAATAGAGAAAAGAGAAATGAGAAAAGAAGAGAACAGAGAAAAGAAGAGAAAAGAAAAAAGTGAAAAGAAGAGAGAAGAGAGAAGATAAAAGACAAATGAAGCGAAAAGAGAAAAGAGAAAAGAAGAGAAAACGAGAGAAAAGAGAAAAGAAGAGAAAAGAAAAGAGAAAAGAAGAGAAAAGAGAAAAGAAAAGAAGGGAAAAGAGAAAAGAGAAAAGTGAAAAGAAGAGAAAAGAGAAAAGATGAGAAAAGAAGAGAATAGAAAACAAAAAAGAGAAAAGCGAAAAGAAGAGAAAAGTGAAAAAAGTAAAGAAGAGGAAAGAGAAAAGAGAAAAGAAGAGAAAAGAGAAAAGTGAAAAGAGAAAAGAAGAGAAAAGAGATAAGAAGAGAAAAGAGAAAAGATAAAAGAAGAGAAAAGAGAAAAGAAAAGAAGAGAAAAGAAGGGAAAAGGGAAAAGAGAAAAGGGAAAAGAAGAGAAACGAAAACAAAAAAGAGAAAAGCAAAAAGAAGAGAAAAGTGAAAAAAGTAAAGAAGAGAAAAGAGAAAAGAGAAAAGAATAGAAAAGAGAAAAGTGTAAAGAAGAGAATAGAAGGGAAAAGAGAAAAGTATAGAAAAGAAGTGAAAAGAGAAAATAGAAAATGAAAGAAAAGAGAAAAGAGAAAAGAATACATATGAGAAAAGAGAAAAGAAGTGAAAAGAGAAAAGAAGAGAAAAGAGAAAAGAAGTGAAAAGAAAAGAGAAAAGAGAAAAGAAGAGAAAATAGAAAAGAAGTGAAAAGAGAAAACAAGAGAAAAGGAAAAAGAGAAAAGAAGAGGAAAAAAAAAGAAGAGGAAAGAAGAGAAAAGAGAAAAGAATTTAAAAGAGAAAAGATAAAAGAAGAGAAAGAGGAATGAGAAATGAGAAAAGAAGGGAAAAGAAGAGAAAGGAGAAAAGAGAATAGAGAAACGAAGACGAAAGAGAAAAGAAGAGAAAAGTAGAGAAAAGAGAAAAGAGAAAACAAGAGAAATGCGAAAAGAAGAGAAAAGAAAAAAGAGAAAAGAGAAATGAGAAAGGAAGAGAAAAACGAAAATAAGAGGAAAGAGAAAAGAGATAAGAAGAGAAAAGAAAAGAGAAATCTGAAATGAAGAGAGAAGAGTAAAGAGGAGTAAAGAGAAAGGAAGAGAAAAGGGAAAAGAGAAAAGAGAAAAGAAGAGAAAAGAGAAAAGTGAAAAGAGAAAATAAGAGTAAAGAGATAAGAGGAGAAAAGAAGACAATAGACAAAAGAGAAAAGAGAAAAGAAGAGAACAGAGAAAAGAAGAGAAAAGAGAAAAGAAGTGAAAAGAAAATAGAAAAGAGAAAATAAGATAAAAGTAAAAAGAGAAAAGAAGAGAAAAAAGAAAAGAAGAGGAAAGAAGAGAAAAAAGAAAAGCGAAAACAAGAGAAAAGAGAAAAGAATTTAAAAGAGAAAGGATAAAAGAAGAGAAAAGTGGAATGAGAAATGAGAAAAGAAGGGAAAAGAAGAGAAAAGAGAAAAGAATAGAAAAGAAAAAAGAAAAGAAGAGAAAAGAGAAAAGAGCAAAGAAGAGAAAAGAGAAAAGAAATGCCAATAAGGGAAAAGAGAAAAGAGAAAAGGGAAAAGAAGAGAAAAGAGAAAAGAGAAAATAGAAAAGAGAAAAGAAGAGAAATGAAAAAAGAGAAAAGTGAAAAGAAGAGAAAAGAGAAAAGAGAAACGAAGAGAAAAGGGAAAAGAAGAGAAAAGTAGAGAAAAGAGAAAAGAGAAAACAAGAGAAAATAGAAAAGAAGAGAAAAGAAAAAAAGAGAAAAGAGAATTGAGAAAGGAAGAGAAAAGAGAAAATAAGAGAAAAGAGAAAACCGAAAGGAAGAGAAAAGAAAAGAGAAAACTGAAAAGAAGAGAAAAGAATAAAGAAGAGTAAAGAGAAAGGAAGAGAAAAGGGAAAAGAGAAAAGAGAAAAGAAGAGAACAGAGAAAAGAAGAGAAAAGAAGAGAAAAGAAAAGAGAAAAGTGAATAGAAGAGAGAAGAGAGAGGATAAAAGAGAAAAGGAGAGAAAAGAGAAAAGAGAAAAGAAGAGAAAAGGAGAGAAAAGAGAAAAGAGAAAAGAAGAGAAAAGAAAAGAGAAAAGAAGAGAAAAGAAGAGAAAAGAGAAGAGAAAAGAAGGGAAAAGAGTAAAGAGAAAAGTGAAAAGAAGAGAAAAGAGAAAAGCGAAAGGAGAAACGAAGAGAAAAGAGAATAGAAGAGAATAGTAGAGAAAAGAGAAAACAAGCGAAAATAGAAAAGAAGAGAAAAGAAAAAAGAGAAAAGAGAAATGAGAAAGGAAGAGAAAAGAGAAAATAAGAGAAAAGAGAAAAGAAAACGGAAGAGAGAAAAAAGAGAAAACTAAATGGAGGAGAAAAAAGTCAAGCAGAGCAAAGAGAAAGGAAGAGAAAAGGGAAAAGAGAAAAGAGAAAAGAAGAAAAAAGAGAAAAGTGAAAAGAGAAAAGAAGAGAAAAGAGATAAGAAGAGAAAAGAGAAAAGATAAAGG
Source organism: Chiloscyllium punctatum (assembly GCF_047496795.1). NCBI lineage: Eukaryota > Metazoa > Chordata > Chondrichthyes > Orectolobiformes > Hemiscylliidae > Chiloscyllium > Chiloscyllium punctatum. Next base: position 1,100,063 of record NC_092746.1, on the reverse strand, counting down.
AAGAGAAAAAAGAAAAGAAAAGAAGAGAAAAGAAGGCAAAAGAGAAAAGAGAAAAGGGAAAAGAAGAGAAAAGAGAAAAGATGAGAAAAGAAGAGAAAAGAAAACAAAAAAGAGAAAAGAAGAGAAAAGTAAAAAGAGAAAAGAAGAGAAAAAAGAAAAGAAGAGGAAAGAAGAGAAAAAAGAAAAGCGAAAAGAAGAGAAAAGAGAAAATAATTTAAAAGACAAATGATAAAAGAAGAGAAAAGTGGAATGAGAAATGAGAAAAGAAGGTAAAAGAAGAGAAAGGAGAAAAGAGAAAAGAGAAACGAAGAGAAAAGAGAAAAGTAGAGAAAAGTAGAGAAAAGAGAAAACAAGAGAAAAGCGAAAAGAAGAGAAAAGAAAAAAGAGAAAAGAGAAATGAGAAAGGAAGAGAAAATAGAAAATAAGAGAAAAGAGAAAAGAAGAGTAAAGAGAAAGGAAGAGAAAAGGGAAAAGAGAAAAAAGAAAAGAAGAGAACAGAGAAAAGTGAAAAGAGAAAATAAGAGTAAAGAGATAAGAGGAGAAAAGAAGACAATAGAGAAAAGAGAAAAGAGAAAAGAAGAGAACAGAGAAAAGAAGAGAAAAGAAGAGAAAAGAAAAGAGAAAAGCGAAAAGAAGAGAGAAGAGAGAGGATAAAAGACAAATGAAGCGAAAAGTGAAAAGAAGAGAAAAAGGAGAGAAAAGAGAAAAGAGAAAAAATGAGAAAAGAGAAAAGAAGAGAAAAGAAGAGAAAATAGAAAAGAGAAAAGAAAAGAAGAGAAAAGAAGGGAAAAGAGAAACGAGAAAAGGGAAAAGAAGAGAAAAGAGATAAGAAGAGAAAAGAAGACAATAGAGAAAAGAGAAAAGACAAAAGAAGAGAACAGAGAAAACAAGAGAAAAGAAGAGAAAAGAAAAGAGAAAAGTGAAAAGAAGAGAGAGGAGAAAAGAGAAACGAAGCAAAAAGAGAAAAGAGAAAAGAGAAAAGACGAGAAAAGAGAAAAGAAGAGAAAAGAAGAGAAAAGAAAACAAAAAAGAGAAAAGAAGAGAAAAGTAAAAAGAGAAAAGAAGAGAAAAAAGAAAAGAAGAGGAAAGAAGAGAAAAAAGAAAAGCGAAAAGAAGAGAAAAGAGAAAATAATTTAAAAGACAAATGATAAAAGAAGAGAAAAGTGGAATGAGAAATGAGAAAAGAAGGTTAAAGAAGAGAAAGGAGAAAAGAGAAAAGAGAAACGAAGAGAAAAGAGAAAAGTAGAGAAAAGTAGAGAAAAGAGAAAACAAGAGAAAAGCGAAAAGAAGAGAAAAGAAAAAAGAGAAAAGAGAAATGAGAAAGGAAGAGAAAATAGAAAATAAGAGAGAAGAGAAAAGAAGAGTAAAGAGAAAGGAAGAGAAAAGGGAAAAGAGAAAAAAGAAAAGAAGAGAACAGAGAAAAGTGAAAAGAGAAAATAAGAGTAAAGAGATAAGAGGAGAAAAGAAGACAATAGAGAAAAGAGAAAAGAGAAAAGAAGAGAACAGAGAAAAGAAGAGAAAAGAAGAGAAAAGAAAAGAGAAAAGCGAAAAGAAGAGAGAAGAGAGAGGATAAAAGACAAATGAAGCGAAAAGTGAAAAGAAGAGAAAAAGGAGAGAAAAGAGAAAAGAGAAAAAATGAGAAAAGAGAAAAGAAGAGAAAAGAAGAGAAAATAGAAAAGAGAAAAGAAAAGAAGAGAAAAGAAGGGAAAAGAGAAACGAGAAAAGGGAAAAGAAGAGAAAAGAGATAAGAAGAGAAAAGAAGACAATAGAGAAAAGAGAAAAGACAAAAGAAGAGAACAGAGAAAACAAGAGAAAAGAAGAGAAAAGAAAAGAGAAAAGTGAAAAGAAGAGAGAGGAGAAAAGAGAAACGAAGCAAAAAGAGAAAAGAGAAAAGAGAAAAGACGAGAAAAGAGAAAAGAAGAGAAAAGAAGAGAAAAGAAAACAAAAAAGAGAAAAGAAGAGAAAAGTAAAAAGAGAAAAGAAGAGAAAAAAGAAAAGAAGAGGAAAGAAGAGAAAAAAGAAAAGCGAAAAGAAGAGAAAAGAGAAAATAATTTAAAAGACAAATGATAAAAGAAGAGAAAAGTGGAATGAGAAATGAGAAAAGAAGGTTAAAGAAGAGAAAGGAGAAAAGAGAAAAGAGAAACGAAGAGAAAAGAGAAAAGTAGAGAAAAGTAGAGAAAAGAGAAAACAAGAGAAAAGCGAAAAGAAGAGAAAAGAAAAAAGAGAAAAGAGAAATGAGAAAGGAAGAGAAAATAGAAAATAAGAGAGAAGAGAAAAGAAGAGTAAAGAGAAAGGAAGAGAAAAGGGAAAAGAGAAAAAAGAAAAGAAGAGAACAGAGAAAAGTGAAAAGAGAAAATAAGAGTAAAGAGATAAGAGGAGAAAAGAAGACAATAGAGAAAAGAGAAAAGAGAAAAGAAGAGAACAGAGAAAAGAAGAGAAAAGAAGAGAAAAGAAAAGAGAAAAGCGAAAAGAAGAGAGAAGAGAGAGGATAAAAGACAAATGAAGCGAAAAGTGAAAAGAAGAGAAAAAGGAGAGAAAAGAGAAAAGAGAAAAAATGAGAAAAGAGAAAAGAAGAGAAAAGAAGAGAAAATAGAAAAGAGAAAAGAAAAGAAGAGAAAAGAAGGGAAAAGAGAAACGAGAAAAGGGAAAAGAAGAGAAAAGAGATAAGAAGAGAAAAGAAGACAATAGAGAAAAGAGAAAAGACAAAAGAAGAGAACAGAGAAAACAAGAGAAAAGAAGAGAAAAGAAAAGAGAAAAGTGAAAAGAAGAGAGAGGAGAAAAGAGAAACGAAGCAAAAAGAGAAAAGAGAAAAGAGAAAAGACGAGAAAAGAGAAAAGAAGAGAAAAGAAGAGAAAAGAAAACAAAAAAGAGAAAAGAAGAGAAAAGTAAAAAGAGAAAAGAAGAGAAAAAAGAAAAGAAGAGGAAAGAAGAGAAAAAAGAAAAGCGAAAAGAAGAGAAAAGAGAAAATAATTTAAAAGACAAATGATAAAAGAAGAGAAAAGTGGAATGAGAAATGAGAAAAGAAGGTTAAAGAAGAGAAAGGAGAAAAGAGAAAAGAGAAACGAAGAGAAAAGAGAAAAGTAGAGAAAAGTAGAGAAAAGAGAAAACAAGAGAAAAGCGAAAAGAAGAGAAAAGAAAAAAGAGAAAAGAGAAATGAGAAAGGAAGAGAAAATAGAAAATAAGAGAGAAGAGAAAAGAAGAGTAAAGAGAAAGGAAGAGAAAAGGGAAAAGAGAAAAAAGAAAAGAAGAGAACAGAGAAAAGTGAAAAGAGAAAATAAGAGTAAAGAGATAAGAGGAGAAAAGAAGACAATAGAGAAAAGAGAAAAGAGAAAAGAAGAGAACAGAGAAAAGAAGAGAAAAGAAGAGAAAAGAAAAGAGAAAAGCGAAAAGAAGAGAGAAGAGAGAGGATAAAAGACAAATGAAGCGAAAAGTGAAAAGAAGAGAAAAAGGAGAGAAAAGAGAAAAGAGAAAAAATGAGAAAAGAGAAAAGAAGAGAAAAGAAGAGAAAATAGAAAAGAGAAAAGAAAAGAAGAGAAAAGAAGGGAAAAGAGAAACGAGAAAAGGGAAAAGAAGAGAAAAGAGATAAGAAGAGAAAAGAAGACAATAGAGAAAAGAGAAAAGACAAAAGAAGAGAACAGAGAAAACAAGAGAAAAGAAGAGAAAAGAAAAGAGAAAAGTGAAAAGAAGAGAGAGGAGAAAAGAGAAACGAAGCAAAAAGAGAAAAGAGAAAAGAGAAAAGACGAGAAAAGAGAAAAGAAGAGAAAAGAAGAGAAAAGAGAAAACAAGAGAAAAGAGAAAAGAAGTGAAAAGAAAAGAGAAAAGAGAAAAGAAGAGAAAAGTAAAAAGAGAAAAGAAGAGAAAAAGAAAAGAAGAGGAAAGAAGAGAAAAAAGAAAAGCGAAAAGAAGAGAAAAGAGAAAAGAATTTAAAAGAGAAACAATAAAAGAAGAGAAAGAGGAATGAGAAATGAGAAAAGAAGGGAAAAGAAGAGAAAAGAGAAAAGAGAAAAGAAAAGAAAAGAAGGGAAAAGAGAAAAGAGAAAAGTGAAAAGAAGAGAAAAGAGAAAATAGAAAATGAGAGAAAAGAGAAAAGAGAAAAGAATACAAAAGAGAAAAGAGAAAAGCGAAAAGAAGTGAAAAGAGAAATGAAGAGAAAACGAGAAAAGAAATGAGAAAAAAGAAAAGTAGAGAAAAGAAAAGAGAAAAGAGAAAAGAAGAGAAAAGAGAAAAGAAGTGAAAAGAGAAAAGAAGAGAAAAAAGAAAAGAAGAGGAAAGAAGAGAAAAGAGAAAAGAATTTAAAAGAGAAACAATAAAAGATGAGAAAGAGGAATGAGAAATGAGAAAAGAAGGGAAAAGAAGAGAAAAGAGAAAAGAGAAAAGAAAAGAAGAGAAAAGAAGAGCAAAGAGAAAAGGGAAAAGAAGAGAAAAGGAAACAAAAAAGAGAAAAGCGAAAAGAGCAAAGTAGAGAAAAGAAGTGAAATGAGAAAATAGAAAATGAGAGAAAAGAGAAAGGAGAAAAGAATACAAAAGAGAACAGAGACAAGAGAAAAGAAGTGAAAAGAGAGAAGAAGAGAAAACAAGAGAAAAGATATGAGGAAAAAGAAAAGAAGAGAAAAGAAAAAAGAAAAGTGAAAAGAAGAGAAAAGAGAAAACAAGAGAAAAGAGAAAAGAAGTGAAAAGAAAAGAGAAAAGAGAAAAGAAGAGAAAAGTAAAAAGAGAAAAGAAGAGAAAAAGAAAAGAAGAGGAAAGAAGAGAAAAAAGAAAAGCGAAAAGAAGAGAAAAGAGAAAAGTATTTAAAAGAGAAACGGTAAAAGAAGAGAAAAGTGGAATGAGAAATGAGAAAAGAAGGGAAAAGAAGAGAAAAGAGAAAAGAGAAAAGAAAAGAAGGGAAAAGAGAAAAGAGAAAAGTGAAAAGAAGAGAAAAGAGAAAAGAGAAAGGAGAAACGAAGAGAAAAGAGAAAAGAAGAGAAAAGTAGAGAAAAGAGAAAAGAGAAAACAAGAGAAAAGATGAGAAAAGGAAAACGAGAAAAGAGAAATGAGAAAGGAAGAGAAAAGAGAAAATAAGAGAAAAGAGAAAAGAAAAAAATAGAGAAAAAAGAGAAAACTGAAAAGAGGAGAAAAGAGTCAAGCAGAGTAAAGAGAAAGGAGGAGAAAATGGAAAAGAGAAAAGAGAAAAGAAGAGAAAAGAGAAAAGTGAAAAGAGAAAAGAAGAGAAAAGAGATAAGAAGAGAAAAGAGAAAAGATAAAAGAAGAGAAAAGAGAAAAGAAAAGAAGAGAAAAGAAGGGAAAAGGGAAAAGAGAAAAGAGAAAACAAGAGAAAATAGAAAAGAAGAGAAAAGAAAAAAAGTGAAAAGAGAAATGAGAAAGGAAGAGAAAAGAGAAAATAAGAGAAAAGAGAAAACAGAAAGGAAGAGAAAAGAAAAGAGAAAACTGAAAAGAAGAGAAAAGAATAAAGAAGAGTAAAGAGAAAGGAAGAGAAAAGGGAAAAGAGAAAAGAGAAAAGAAGAGAACAGAGAAAAGAAGAGAAAAGAAGAGAAAAGAAAAGAGAAAAGTGAAAAGAAGAGAGAAGAGAGAGGATAAAAGAGAAAAGGAGAAAAAAGAGAAAAGAGAAAAGAAGAGAAAAGAAGAGAAAAGAAAAGAGAAAAGAAGAGAAAAGAAGAGAAAAGAGAAAAGAGAAGGGAAAAGAAGGGAAAAGAGTAAAGAGAAAAGTGAAAAGAAGAGAAAAGAGAAAAGCGAATGGAGAAACGAAGAGAAAAGAGAATAGAAGAGAAAAGTAGAGAAAAGAGAAAACAAGCGAAAATAGAAAAGAAGAGAAAAGAAAAAAGAGAAAAGAGAAATGAGAAAGGAAGAGAAAAGAGAAAATAAGAGAAAAGAGAAAAGAAAACGGAAGAGAGAAAAAAGAGAAAACTAAATGGAGGAGAAAAAAGTCAAGCAGAGCAAAGAGAAAGGAAGAGAAAAGGGAAAAGAGAAAAGAGAAAAGAAGAGAAAAGAGAAAAGTGAAAAGAGAAAAGAAGAGAAAAGAGATAAGAAGAGAAAAGAGAAAAGATAAAAGAAGAGAAAAAAGAAAAGAAAAGAAGAGAAAAGAAGGCAAAAGAGAAAAGAGAAAAGGGAAAAGAAGAGAAAAGAGAAAAGATGAGAAAAGAAGAGAAAAGAAAACAAAAAAGAGAAAAGAAGAGAAAAGTAAAAAGAGAAAAGAAGAGAAAAAAGAAAAGAAGAGGAAAGAAGAGAAAAAAGAAAAGCGAAAAGAAGAGAAAAGAGAAAATAATTTAAAAGACAAATGATAAAAGAAGAGAAAAGTGGAATGAGAAATGAGAAAAGAAGGTAAAAGAAGAGAAAGGAGAAAAGAGAAAAGAGAAACGAAGAGAAAAGAGAAAAGTAGAGAAAAGTAGAGAAATGAGAAAAGAGAAAACAAGAGAAAAGCGAAAAGAAGAGAAAAGAAAAAAGAGAAAAGAGAAATGAGAAAGGAAGAGAAAATAGAAAATAAGAGAAAAGAGAAAAGAAGAGTAAAGAGAAAGGAAGAGAAAAGGGAAAAGAGAAAAGAGAAAAGGGAAAAGAAGAGAAAAGGAAACAAAAAAGAGAAAAGCGAAAAGAGCAAAGTAGAGAAAAGAAGTGAAATGAGAAAATAGAAAATGAGAGAAAAGAGAAAGGAGAAAAGAATACAAAAGAGAACAGAGACAAGAGAAAAGAAGTGAAAAGAGAAATGAAGAGAAAACGAGAAAAGAAATGAGAAAAAAGAAAAGTAGAGAAAAGAAAAGAGAAAAGAGAAAAGAAGAGAAAAGAGAAAAGAAGTGAAAAGAGAAAATAAGAGAAAAAAGAAAAGAAGAGGAAAGAAGAGAAAAGAGAAAAGAATTTAAAAGAGAAACGATAAAAGAAGAGAAAGAGGAATGAGAAATGAGAAAAGAAGGGAAAAGAAGAGAAAAGAGAAAAGAGAAAAGAAAAGAAGAGAAAAGAAGAGCAAAGAGAAAAGAAAAGAAGAGAAAAGAAGGGAAAAGAGAAAAGATAAAAGGGAAAAGAAGAGAAAAGAAAACAAAAAAGAGAAAAGCGAAAAGAGCAAAGTAGAGAAAAGAAGTGAAATGAGAAAATAGAAAATGAGAGAAAAGAGAAAGGAGAAAAGAATACAAAAGAGAACAGAGAAAAGAGAAAAGAAGTGAAAAGAGAAAAGAAGAGAAAACAAGAGAAAAGATATGAGGAAAAAGAAAAGAAGAGAAAAGAAAAAAGAAAAGTGAAAAGAAGAGAAAAGAGAAAACAAGAGAAAAGAGAAAAGAAGTGAAAAGAAAAGAGAAAAGAGAAAAGAAGAGAAAAGTAAAAAGAGAAAAGAAGAGAAAAAGAAAAGAAGAGGAAAGAAGAGAAAAAAGAAAAGCGAAAAGAAGAGAAAAGAGAAAAGTATTTAAAAGAGAAACGGTAAAAGAAGAGAAAAGTGGAATGAGAAATGAGAAAAGAAGGGAAAAGAAGAGAAAAGAGAAAAGAGAAAAGAAAAGAAAAGAAGGGAAAAGAGAAAAGAAGAGAAACGAAGAGAAAAGAGAAAAGAGAAAAGAAACGAAAAGAAGGGAAAAGAAAAGAGAAAAGTGAAAAGAAGAGAGAAGAGAGAGGATAAAAGAGAAAAGGAGAGAAAAGAGAAAAGTGAAAAGAAGAGAAAATGAGAGAAAAGAGAAAAGAGAAAAGAAGAGAAAAGAAAAGAGAAAAGAAGAGAAAAGAAGAGCAAAGAGAAAAGAAAAGAAGAGAAAAGAAGGGAAAAGAGAAAAGAGAAAAGGAAAAAGAAGAGAAAAGAGAAAAGATGAGAAAAGAAGAGAAAAGAAAACAAAAAAGAGAAAAGCGAAAAGAAGAGAAAAGTGAAAAAAGTAAAGAAGAGAAAAGAGAAAAGAGAAAAGAATAGAAAAGAGAAAAGTGTAAAGAAGAGAATAGAACGGAAGAGAAAAAAGAAAAGTGAAAAGAGAAAAGAAGAGAAGAGATAAGAAGAGAAAAGAAGACAATAGAGAAAAGAGAAAAGAGAAAAGAAAAAAAGAGAAAACAAGAGCAAAGAGAAAAGAAAAGAAGAGAAAAGAAGGGAAAAGAGAAAAGAGAAAAGGGAAAAGAAGAGAAAATAGAAAGGAAGAGAAAAGGGAAAAGAGAAAAGAGAAAAGAAGAGAAAAAAAGAAAAGTGAAAAGAGAAAAGAAGAGAAAAGAGGTAAGAAGAGAAAAGAGAAAAGATAAAAGAAGAGAAAAGAGAAAAGATGAGAAAAGAAGAGAAAAGAAAACAATAAAGAGAAAAGCAAAAAGAAGAGAAAAGTGAAAAAAGTAAAGAAGAGAAAAGAGAAAAGAGAAAAGAATAGAAAAGAGAAAAGTGTAAAGAAGAGAATAGAAGGGAAAAGAGCAAAGTAGAGAAAAGAAGTGAAAAGAGAAAATAGAAAATGAGAGAAACGAGAAAGGAGAAAAGTAGACAAAAGAGAAAAGAGAAAAGAGAAAAGAAGTGAAAAGAGAAAAGAAGAGAAAACAAGAGAAAAGATATGAGAAAAAAGAAAAGAAGAGAAAAGAAAGGAGAAAAGAGAAAAGAAGAGAAATGTAAAAAGAGAAAAGAAGCGAAAAAGGAAAGAAGAGGAAAGAAGAGAAAAAAGAAAAGCGAAAAGAAGAGAAAAGAGAAAAGAGTTTAAAAGAGAAACGATAAAAGAAGAGAAAAGTGTAATGAGAAATGAGAAAAGAAGGGAAAAGAAGAGAAAAGAGAAAAGAAGTGAAAAGAGAAAAGAAGAGAAAAAAGAAAAGAAGAGGAAAGAAGAGAAAAGAGAAAAGAATTTAAAAGAGAAACGATAAAAGAAGAGAAAGAGGAATGAGAAATGAGAAAAGAAGGGAAAAGAAGAGAAAAGAGAAAAGAGAAAAGAAAAGAAGAGCAAAGAAGAGCAAAGAGAAAAGAAAAGAAGAGAAAAGAAGGGAAAAGAGAAAAGAGAAAAGGGAAAAGAAGAGAAAAGAAAACAAAAAAGAGAAAAGCGAAAAGAGCAAAGTAGAGAAAAGAAGTGAAATGAGAAAATAGAAAATGAGAGAAAAGAGAAAGGAGAAAAGAATACAAAAGAGAACAGAGAAAAGAGAAAAGAAGTGAAAAGAGAAAAGAAGAGAAAACAAGAGAAAAGATATGAGGAAAAAGAAAAGAAGAGAAAAGAAAAAAGAAAAGTGAAAAGAAGAGAAAAGAGAAAACAAGAGAAAAGAGAAAAGAAGTGAAAAGAAAAGAGAAAAGAGAAAAGAAGAGAAAAGTAAAAAGAGAAAAGAAGAGAAAAAGAAAAGAAGAGGAAAGAAGAGAAAAAAGAAAAGCGAAAAGAAGAGAAAAGAGAAAAGTATTTAAAAGAGAAACGGTAAAAGAAGAGAAAAGTGGAATGAGAAATGAGAAAAGAAGGGAAAAGAAGAGAAAAGAGAAAAGAGAAAAGAAAAGAAAAGAAGGGAAAAGAGAAAAGAAGAGAAACGAAGAGAAAAGAGAAAAGAGAAAAGAAACGAAAAGAAGGGAAAAGAAAAGAGAAAAGTGAAAAGAAGAGAGAAGAGAGAGGATAAAAGAGAAAAGGAGAGAAAAGAGAAAAGTGAAAAGAAGAGAAAATGAGAGAAAAGAGAAAAGAGAAAAGAAGAGAAAAGAAAAGAGAAAAGAAGAGAAAAGAAGAGCAAAGAGAAAAGAAAAGAAGAGAAAAGAAGGGAAAAGAGAAAAGAGAAAAGGAAAAAGAAGAGAAAAGAGAAAAGATGAGAAAAGAAGAGAAAAGAAAACAAAAAAGAGAAAAGCGAAAAGAAGAGAAAAGTGAAAAAAGTAAAGAAGAGAAAAGAGAAAAGAGAAAAGAATAGAAAAGAGAAAAGTGTAAAGAAGAGAATAGAACGGAAGAGAAAAAAGAAAAGTGAAAAGAGAAAAGAAGAGAAGAGATAAGAAGAGAAAAGAAGACAATAGAGAAAAGAGAAAAGAGAAAAGAAAAAAAGAGAAAACAAGAGCAAAGAGAAAAGAAAAGAAGAGAAAAGAAGGGAAAAGAGAAAAGAGAAAAGGGAAAAGAAGAGAAAATAGAAAGGAAGAGAAAAGGGAAAAGAGAAAAGAGAAAAGAAGAGAAAAAAAGAAAAGTGAAAAGAGAAACGAAGAGAAAAGAGAAAAGAAGAGAAAAGTAGAGAAAAGAGAAAAGAGAAAAGCGAAAAGAAGAGAAAAGAAAAAAGAGAAAAGAGAAATGAGAAAAGGAGAGAAAAGAGAAAAGAGAAAAGAAGAGAAAAGAAAAAAGAGAAAAGAGAAAAGGAGAGAAAAGAGAAAATAAGAGAAAAGAGAAATGAAAAAGGAAGAGAGAAAAAAAGAGAAAACTGAAAAGAGGAGAAAAGAGTCAAGCAGAGTAAAGAGAAAGGAAGAGAAAAGGGAAAAGAGAAAAGAGAAAAGAAGAGAAAAGAGAAGAGTGAAACGAGAAAAGAAGAGAAAAGAGACAAGAAGAGAAAAGAGAAAAGATAAAAGAAGAGAAAAGATAAAAGAAAAGAAGAGAAAAGAAGGGAAAAGGGAAAAGAGAAAAGGGAAAAGTAGAGAAAAGAGAAAAGATGAGAAAAGAAGAGAAATGAAAACAAAAAAGAGAAAAGTGAAAAGAAGAGAAAAGCGAAAAAAGTAAAGAAGAGAAAAGAGTAAAGAGAAAAGGAGAGAAAAGAGATAAGAAGAGAAAAGAGAACAGATAAAAGAATAGAAAAAAAAAAGAAAAGAAGAGAAAAGAAGGGAAAAGAGAAAAGAGAAAAGGGAAAAGAAGAGAAAAGAGAAAAGATGAGAAAAGAAAACAAAAAAGAGAAAAGCGAAAAGAAGAGAAAAGTGAAAAAAGTAAAGAAGAGGAAAGAGAAAAGAGAAAAGAAGAGAAAAGATCAAAGTGAAAAGAAGAGAATAGAAGGGAAAAGAGAAAAGTAGAGAAAAGAAGTGAAAAGAGGAAATAGAAAATGAGAGAAAAGAGTAAAGGGAAAAGAATGCAGAAGAGATAAGAGAAAAGAAGTGAAAAGAAAAGAGAAAAGAGAAAAGAAGAGAAAAGTAAAAAGAGAAAAGAAGAGAAAAAAGAAAAGAAGAGGAAAGAAGGGAAAAAAGAAAAGCGAAAAGAAGAGAAAAGAGAAAAGTATTTAAAAGAGAAACGGTAAAAGAAGAGAAAAGTGGAATGAGAAATGAGAAAAGAAGGGAAAAGAAGAGAAAAGAGAAAAGAGAAAAGAAAAGAAAAGAAGGGAAAAGAGAAAAGAAGAGAAACGAAGAGAAAAGAGAAAAGAGAAAAGAAACGAAAAGAAGGGAAAAGAAAAGAGAAAAGTGAAAAGAAGAGAGAAGAGAGAGGATAAAAGAGAAAAGGAGAGAAAAGAGAAAAGTGAAAAGAAGAGAAAATGAGAGAAAAGAGAAAAGAGAAAAGAAGAGAAAAGAAAAGAGAAAAGAAGAGAAAAGAAGAGCAAAGAGAAAAGAAAAGAAGAGAAAAGAAGGGAAAAGAGAAAAGAGAAAAGGAAAAAGAAGAGAAAAGAGAAAAGATGAGAAAAGAAGAGAAAAGAAAACAAAAAAGAGAAAAGCGAAAAGAAGAGAAAAGTGAAAAAAGTAAAGAAGAGAAAAGAGAAAAGAGAAAAGAATAGAAAAGAGAAAAGTGTAAAGAAGAGAATAGAACGGAAGAGAAAAAAGAAAAGTGAAAAGAGAAAAGAAGAGAAGAGATAAGAAGAGAAAAGAAGACAATAGAGAAAAGAGAAAAGAGAAAAGAAAAAAAGAGAAAACAAGAGCAAAGAGAAAAGAAAAGAAGAGAAAAGAAGGGAAAAGAGAAAAGAGAAAAGGGAAAAGAAGAGAAAATAGAAAGGAAGAGAAAAGGGAAAAGAGAAAAGAGAAAAGAAGAGAAAAAAAGAAAAGTGAAAAGAGAAAAGAAGAGAAAAGAGGTAAGAAGAGAAAAGAGAAAAGATAAAAGAAGAGAAAAGAGAAAAGATGAGAAAAGAAGAGAAAAGAAAACAATAAAGAGAAAAGCAAAAAGAAGAGAAAAGTGAAAAAAGTAAAGAAGAGAAAAGAGAAAAGAGAAAAGAATAGAAAAGAGAAAAGTGTAAAGAAGAGAATAGAATGGAAAAGAGCAAAGTAGAGAAAAGAAGTGAAAAGAGAAAATAGAAAATGAGAGAAACGAGAAAGGAGAAAAGTAGACAAAAGAGAAAAGAGAAAAGAGAAAAGAAGTGAAAAGAGAAAAGAAGAGAAAACAAGAGAAAAGATATGAGAAAAAAGAAAAGAAGAGAAAAGAAAGGAGAAAAGAGAAAAGAAGAGAAATGTAAAAAGAGAAAAGAAGCGAAAAAGGAAAGAAGAGGAAAGAAGAGAAAAAAGAAAAGCGAAAAGAAGAGAAAAGAGAAAAGAGTTTAAAAGAGAAACGATAAAAGAAGAGAAAAGTGTAATGAGAAATGAGAAAAGAAGGGAAAAGAAGAGAAAAGAGAAAAGAAGTGAAAAGAGAAAAGAAGAGAAAAAAGAAAAGAAGAGGAAAGAAGAGAAAAGAGAAAAGAATTTAAAAGAGAAACGATAAAAGAAGAGAAAGAGGAATGAGAAATGAGAAAAGAAGGGAAAAGAAGAGAAAAGAGAAAAGAGAAAAGAAAAGAAGAGCAAAGAAGAGCAAAGAGAAAAGAAAAGAAGAGAAAAGAAGGGAAAAGAGAAAAGAGAAAAGGGAAAAGAAGAGAAAAGAAAACAAAAAAGAGAAAAGCGAAAAGAGCAAAGTAGAGAAAAGAAGTGAAATGAGAAAATAGAAAATGAGAGAAAAGAGAAAGGAGAAAAGAATACAAAAGAGAACAGAGAAAAGAGAAAAGAAGTGAAAAGAGAAAAGAAGAGAAAACAAGAGAAAAGATATGAGGAAAAAGAAAAGAAGAGAAAAGAAAAAAGAAAAGTGAAAAGAAGAGAAAAGAGAAAACAAGAGAAAAGAGAAAAGAAGTGAAAAGAAAAGAGAAAAGAGAAAAGAAGAGAAAAGTAAAAAGAGAAAAGAAGAGAAAAAGAAAAGAAGAGGAAAGAAGAGAAAAAAGAAAAGCGAAAAGAAGAGAAAAGAGAAAAGTATTTAAAAGAGAAACGGTAAAAGAAGAGAAAAGTGGAATGAGAAATGAGAAAAGAAGGGAAAAGAAGAGAAAAGAGAAAAGAGAAAAGAAAAGAAAAGAAGGGAAAAGAGAAAAGAAGAGAAACGAAGAGAAAAGAGAAAAGAGAAAAGAAACGAAAAGAAGGGAAAAGAAAAGAGAAAAGTGAAAAGAAGAGAGAAGAGAGAGGATAAAAGAGAAAAGGAGAGAAAAGAGAAAAGTGAAAAGAAGAGAAAATGAGAGAAAAGAGAAAAGAGAAAAGAAGAGAAAAGAAAAGAGAAAAGAAGAGAAAAGAAGAGCAAAGAGAAAAGAAAAGAAGAGAAAAGAAGGGAAAAGAGAAAAGAGAAAAGGAAAAAGAAGAGAAAAGAGAAAAGATGAGAAAAGAAGAGAAAAGAAAACAAAAAAGAGAAAAGCGAAAAGAAGAGAAAAGTGAAAAAAGTAAAGAAGAGAAAAGAGAAAAGAGAAAAGAATAGAAAAGAGAAAAGTGTAAAGAAGAGAATAGAACGGAAGAGAAAAAAGAAAAGTGAAAAGAGAAAAGAAGAGAAGAGATAAGAAGAGAAAAGAAGACAATAGAGAAAAGAGAAAAGAGAAAAGAAAAAAGAGAAAACAAGAGCAAAGAGAAAAGAAAAGAAGAGAAAAGAAGGGAAAAGAGAAAAGAGAAAAGGGAAAAGAAGAGAAAATAGAAAGGAAGAGAAAAGGGAAAAGAGAAAAGAGAAAAGAAGAGAAAAAAAGAAAAGTGAAAAGAGAAAAGAAGAGAAAAGAGGTAAGAAGAGAAAAGAGAAAAGATAAAAGAAGAGAAAAGAGAAAAGATGAGAAAAGAAGAGAAAAGAAAACAATAAAGAGAAAAGCAAAAATATGAGAAAAGTGAAAAAAGTAAAGAAGAGAAAAGAGAAAAGAGAAAAGAATAGAAAAGAGAAAAGTGTAAAGAAGAGAATAGAAGGGAAAAGAGCAAAGTAGAGAAAAGAAGTGAAAAGAGAAAATAGAAAATGAGAGAAACGAGAAAGGAGAAAATTAGACAAAAGAGAAAAGAGAAAAGAGAAAAGAAGTGAAAAGAGAAAAGAAGAGAAAACAAGAGAAAAGATATGAGAAAAAAGAAAAGAAGAGAAAAGAAAGGAGAAAAGAGAAAAGAAGAGAAATGTAAAAAGAGAAAAGAAGCGAAAAAGGAAAGAAGAGGAAAGAAGAGAAAAAAGAAAAGCGAAAAGAAGAGAAAAGAGAAAAGAGTTTAAAAGAGAAACGATAAAAGAAGAGAAAAGTGTAATGAGAAATGAGAAAAGAAGGGAAAAGAAGAGAAAAGAGAAAAGAGAAAAGAAAAGAAGGGAAAAGAGAAAAGAGAAAAATGAAAAGAAGAGAAAAGAGAAAAGAGAAAGGAGAAACGAAGAGAAAAGAGAAAAGAAGAGAAAAGTAGAGAAAAGAGAAAAGAGAAAACAAGAGAAAAGATGAGAAAAGGAAAACGAGAAAAGAGAAATGAGAAAGGAAGAGAAAGAAAATAAGAGAAAAGAGAAAAGAAAAAAGTAGAGAAAAAAAAGAGAAAACTGAAAAGAGGAGAAAAGAGTCAAGCAGAGTAAAGAGAAAGGAGGAGAAAATGGAAAAGAGAAAAGAGAAAAGTGAAAAGAGAAAAGAAGAGAAAAGAGATAAGAAGAGAAAAGAGAAAAGAATAGAAAAGAGAAAAGTGTAAAGAAGAGAATAGAAGGGAAAAGAGAAAAGTAGAGAAAAGAAGTGAAAAGAGAAAATAGAAAATGAAAGAAAAGAGAAAAGAGAAAAGAATACATACGAGAAAAGAGAAAAGAAGTGAAAAGAGAAAAGAAGAGAAAAGAGACAAGAAGTGAAAAGAAAAGAGAAAAGAGAAAAGAAGAGAAAAGAGAAAAGAAGTGAAAAGCGAAAACAAGAGAAAAGTAAAAAGAGAAAAGATGAGAAAAAAAAAGAAGAGGATAGAAGAGAAAAGAGAAAAGAAAAAAAGAATTTAAAAGAGAAAAGGTAAAAGAAGAGAAAGAGGAATGAGAAATGAGAAAAGAAGGGAAAAGAAGAGAAAGGAGAAAAGAGAATAGAGAAACGAAGAGGATAGAGAAAAGAAGAGAAAAGTAGAGAAAAGAGAAAAGAGAAAACAAGAGAAATGCGAAAAGAAGTGAAAAGAAAAAAGAGAAAAGAGAAATGAGAAAGGAAGAGAAAAGCGAAAATAAGAGGAAAGAGAAAAGAGATAAGAAGAGAAAAGAAAAGAGAAATCTGAAAAGAAGAGAGAAGAGTAAAGAGGAGTAAAGTGAAAGGAAGAGAAAAGGGAAAAGAGAAAAGCGAAAAGAAGAGACAAGAGAAAAGTGAAAAGAGAAAATAAGAGTAAAGAGATAAGAGGAGAAAAGAAGACAATAGACAAAAGAGAAAAGAGAAAAGAAGAGAACAGAGAAAAGAAGAGAAAAGAAAAGAGAAAAGTGAAAAGAAGAGAGAAGAGAGAGGATAAAAGAGAAATGAAGCGAAAAGAGAAAAGAGAAAAGAAGAGAAAAGGAGAGAAAAGAGAAAAGAGAAAAGATGAGAAAGTAAAGAGAAAAGAAGAGAAAAGTAGAGAAAAGAGAAAAGAGCAAACAAGAGAAAATAGAAAAGAAGAGAAAAGAAAAAAGAGAAAAGAGAAATGAGAAAGGAAGAGAGAAAAAAGAGAAAACTGAAAAGAGGAGAAAAGAGTCAAGCAGAGTAAAGGGAAAGGAAGAGAAAAGGGAAAA
Organism: Chiloscyllium punctatum; assembly: GCF_047496795.1. NCBI lineage: Eukaryota > Metazoa > Chordata > Chondrichthyes > Orectolobiformes > Hemiscylliidae > Chiloscyllium > Chiloscyllium punctatum. The sequence continues at coordinate 1,084,371 of NC_092746.1, read as the reverse complement.
GAGAAAAGAGAAAAGAAGAGAAAAGAGAAAAGTGAAAAGAGAAAAAAAGAGAAAAGAGATAAGAAGAGAAAAGAAGACAATAGAGAATAGAGAAAAGAGAAAAGAAGAGAAAAGAAGAGAAAAGAAAACAAAAAAGAGAAAAGCGAAAAGAAAAGAAGAGAAAAGATGGGAAAAGAGAAAAGGGAAAAGAAGAGAAAAGAGAAAAGATGAGAAAAGAAGAGAAAAGAAAACGAAAAAGAGAAAAGCGAAAAGAAGAGAAAAGTAAAAAAAGTAAAGAAGAGAAAAGAGAAAAGAGAAAAGAATAGAAAAGAGAAAAGTGTAAAGAAGAGAATAGAAGGGAAAAGAGAAAAGTAGAGAAAAGAAGTGAAAAGAGAAAATAGAAAATGAAAGAAAAGAGAATAGATAAAAGAAAAGAAGTGAAAAGAAGGGAAAAGAGAAAAGAGAAAAGGGAAAAGAAGAGAAAAGAGAAAAGATGAGAAAAGAAGAGAAAAGAAAACAAAAAAGAGAAAAGCGAAAAGAAGAGAAAAGTGGAAAAAGTAAAGAAGAGAAAAGAGAAAAGAGAAAAGGAGAGAACAGAGCAAAGTGAAAAGAAATGAATAGAATGGAAAAGAGAAAAGTAGAGAAAAGAAGTGAAAAGAGAAAATAGAAAATGAGAGAAAAGAGAAAAGAATACATAAGAGAAAAGAGAAAAGAAGTGAAAAGAGAAAGGAAGAGAAAACAAGAGAAAAGAAATGAGAAAAAAGAAAAGAAGTGAAAAGAAAAGAGAAAAGAGAAAACAAGCGAAAATAGAAAAGAAGAGGAAAGAAAAATGTGAAAAGAGAAATGAGAAAGGAAGAGAAAAGAGAAAAGAAATGAAAAGCGAAAAGAAAAAGGAAGAGAGAAAAAAGAGAAAACTGAATGGAGGAGAAATAAGTCAAGCAGAGCAAAGAGAAAGGAAGAGAAAAGGGAAAAGAGAAAAGAGAAAAGAAGAGAAAAGAGAAAAGTGAAAAGAGAAAAGAAGAGAAAAGAGATAAGAAGAGAAAAGAGAAAAGATAAAAGAATAGAAAAAAGAAAAGAAAATAAGAGAAAAGAAGGGAAAAGAGATAAGAAGAGAAAAGAGAAAAGATAAAAGAAGAGAAAAGAGAAAAGATAAAAGAAGAGAAAAGAGAAAAGAAAAGAAGAGAAAAGAAGGGAAAAGGGAAAAGAGAAAAGGGAAAAGAAAAGAAGGGAAAAGAGAAAAGAGAAAAGTGAAAAGAAGAGAAAAGAGAAAAGTGAAAAGAGAAAATAAGAGTAAAGAGATAAGAGGAGAAAAGAAGACAATAGAGAAAAGAGAAAAGAGAAAAGAGAAAAGAAGAGAACAGAGAAAACAAGAGAAAAGAAAAGAGAAAAGTGAAAAGAAGAGAGAAGAGAGAAGATAAAAGACAAATGTAGCGAAAAGAGAAAAGAAGAGAAAAGGAGAGAAAAGAGAAATGAAGAGAAAAGAAAAGAGAAAAGAAGAGAAAAGAGAAAAGAGAAAAGAAAAGAAGGGAAAAGAGAAAAGAGAAAAGTGAAAAGAAGAAAAAAGAGAAAAGAGAAAGGAGAAACGAAGAGAAAAGAGAAAAGAAGAGAAAAGTAGAGAAAAGAGAAAACAAGAGAAAATAGAAAAGAAGAGAAAAGAAAAAAGAGAAAAGAGAAAAGGAGAGAAAAGAGAAAAGAGAAAATAAGAGAAAAGAGAAATGAAAAAGGAAGAGAGAAAAAAAGAGAAAACTGAAAAGAGGAGAAAAGAGTCAAGCAGAGTAAAGTTAAAGGAAGAGAAAAGGGAAAAGAGAAAAGAGAAAAGAAGAGAAAAGAGAAAAGTGAAAAGAGAAAAGAAGAGAAAAGAGACAAGAAGAGAAAAGAGAAAAGATAAAAGAAGAGAAAAGATAAAAGAAAAGAAGAGAAAAGAGGGGAAAAGGGAAAAGAGAAAAGGGAAAAGTAGAGAAAAGAGAAAAGATGAGAAAAGAAGAGATAAGAAAACAAAAAAGAGAAAAGTGAAAAGAAGAGAAAAGTGAAAAAAGTAAAGAAGAGAAAAGACAAAAGAGAAAAGGAGAGAAAAGAGATAAGAAGAGAAAAGAATAAAGTGAAAAGAAGAGAATAGAAGGGAAAAGAGAAAAGTAGAGAAAAGAAGTGAAAAGAGAAAATAGAAAATGAGAGAAAAGAGAAAAGAGAAAAGAATGCAAAAGGGAAAAGAGAAAAGAAGTGAAAAGAAAAGAGAAAACAAGAGAAAAGAGAAAAGAAGAGAAAAGAAAAGAGAAAAGAAGAGAAAAGAAGAGAAAAGAGAAAAGAGAAAAGAAAAGAAAAGAAGTGAAAATAAAAGAGAAAACAAGAGAAAAGAGAAAAGAAGTGAAAAGAAAAGAGAAAAGAGAAAAGAAAAGAAGAGAAAAGAAGGGAAAAGAGAAAAGAGAAAAGGGAAAAGAAGAGAAAAGAGAAAGGAAGAGAAAAGCGAAAAGAGAAAAGAGAAAAGAAGAGAAAAGAGAAAAGTGAAAAGAGAAAAGAAGAGAAAAGAGATAAGAAGAGAAAAGAGAAAAGATAAAAGAAGAGAAATGAGAAAAGAAAAGAAGAGAAAAGAGAAAAGATGAGAAAAGAAGAGAAAAGAAAACAAAAAAGAGAAAAGCAAAAAGAAGAGAAAAGTGAAAAAAGTAAAGAAGAGAAAAGAGAAAAGAGAAAAGAATAGAAAAGAGAAAAGTGTAAAGAAGAGAATAGAAGGGAAAAGAGAAAAGTAGAGAAAAGAAGTGAAAAGAGAAAATAGAAAATGAAAGAAAAGAGAAAAGAGAAAAGAATACAAAAGAGAGAAGAGAAAAGACGTGAAAAGAGAAAAGAAGAGAAAAGAGAAAAGAAGAGGAAAGAAAAAAGAGAAAAGAGAAATGAGAAAGGAAGAGAAAAGAGAACATAAGAGAAAAGAAAAGAGAAAAAGGACGAGAGAAAAAACGAGAAAACTGAAAAGAGGAGAAAAGAGTCAAGCAGAGTAAAGAGAAAGGAAGAGAAAAAAGATTAGTGAAAAGAGAAAAGAAGAGAAGAGATAAGAAGAGAAAAGAAGACAATAGAGAAAAGAGAAAAGAGAAAAGAAAAGAAGAGAAAACAAGAGCAAAGAGAAAAGAAAAGAAGAGAAAAGAAGGGAAAAGAGAAAAGAGAAAAGGGAAAAGAAGAGAAAAGAGAAAGGAAGAGAAAAGGGAAAAGAGAAAAGAGAAAAGAAGAGAAAAGAGAAAAGTGAAAAGAGAAAAGAAGAGAAAAGAGATAAGAAGAGAAAAGAGAAAAGATAAAAGAAGAGAAAAGAGAAAAGAAAAGAAGAGAAAAGAGAAAAGATGAGAAAAGAAGAGAAAAGAAAACAAAAAAGAGAAAAGCAAAAAGAAGAGAAAAGTGAAAAAAGTAAAGAAGAGAAAAGAGAAAAGAGAAAAGAATAGAAAAGAGAAAAGTGTAAAGAAGAGAATAGAAGGGAAAAGAGAAAAGTAGAGAAAAGAAGTGAAAAGAGAAAATAGAAAATGAAAGAAAAGAGAAAAGAGAAAAGAATACATAAGAGAAATGAGAAAAGAAGTGAAAAGGGAAAAGAAGAGAAAAGAGAAAAGAAGTGAAAAGAAAAGAGAAAAGAGAAAAGAAGAGAAAAGAGAAAAGAAATGAAAAGCGAAAAGAAGAGAAAAGTAAAAAGAGAAAAGATGAGAAAAAAGAAAAGAAGAGGAAAGAAGAGAAAAGAGAAAAGAATTTAAAAGAGAAAAGATAAAAGAAGGGAAAGAGGAATGAGAAATGAGAAAAGAGGGGAAAAGAAGAGAAAGGAGAAAAGAGAATAGAGAAACGAAGAGGAAAGAGAAAAGTAGAGAAAAGAGAAAACAAGAGAAAAACGTAAAGAAGAGAAAAGAAAAAAGAGAAAAGAGAAATGAGAAAGGAAGAGAAAAGCGAAAATAAGAGGAAAGAGAAAAGAGATAAGAAGAGAAAAGAAAAGAGAAATCTGAAAAGAAGAGAAAAGAGTAAAGAGGAGTAAAGAGAAAGGAAGAGAAAAGGGAAAAGAGAAAAGAGAAAAGAAGAGAAAAGAGAAAAGTGAAAAGAGAAAATAAGAGTAAAGAGATAAGAGGAGAAAAGAAGACATTAGAGAAAAGAGAAAAGAGAAAAGAAGAGAACAGAGAAAAGAAGAGAAAAGAAGAGAAAAGAAAAGAGAAAAGTGAAAAGAAGAGAGAAGAGAGAGGATAAAAGAGAAATGAAGCGAAAAGAGAAAAGAGAAAAGAAGAGAAAAGAACAGAGAAAATAAGAGAAAAGAGAAAAGAGAAAAGAAAAGAAAAGAAGGGAAAAGAGAAAAGAGAAAAGTGAAAAGAAGAGAAAAGAGAAAAGTGAAAAGAGAAAACAAGAGTAAAGAGATAAGAGGAGAAAAGAAGACAATAGAGAAAAGAGAAAAGAGAAAAGAAGAGAACAGAGAAAAGAAGAGAAAAGAAAAGAGAAAAGTGAAAAGAAGAGAGAAGAGAGAAGATAAAAGACAAATGAAGCGAAAAGAGAAAAGAGAAAAGAAGAGAAAAGGACGGAAAAGAGAAAAGACAAAAGAAAAGAGAAAAGAAGAGAAAAGAGAAAAGAGAAAAGAAAAGAAGGGAAAAGAGAAAAGAGAAAAGTGAAAAGAAGAAAAAAGAGAAAAGAGAAAGGAGAAACGAAGAGAAAAGAGAAAAGAAGAGAAAAGAGAAAAGATAAAAGACAAATGTAGCGAAAAGAGAAAAGAGGAGAAAAGGAGAGAAAAGAGAAATGAAGAGAAAAGAAAAGAGAAAAGAAGAGAAAAGAGAAAAGAGAAAAGAAAAGAAGGGAAAAGAGAAAAGAGAAAAGTGAAAAGAAGAAAAAAGAGAAAAGAGAAAGGAGAAACGAAGAGAAAAGAGAAAAGAAGAGAAAAGTAGAGAAAAGAGAAAACAAGAGAAAATAGAAAAGAAGAGAAAAGAAAAAAGAGAAAAGAGAAAAGGAGAGAAAAGAGAAAAGAGAAAATAAGAGAAAAGAGAAATGAAAAAGGAAGAGAGAAAAAAAGAGAAAACTGAAAAGAGGAGAAAAGAGTCAAGCAGAGTAAAGTTAAAGGAAGAGAAAAGGGAAAAGAGAAAAGAGAAAAGAAGAGAAAAGAGAAAAGTGAAAAGAGAAAAGAAGAGAAAAGAGACAAGAAGAGAAAAGAGAAAAGATAAAAGAAGAGAAAAGATAAAAGAAAAGAAGAGAAAAGAGGGGAAAAGGGAAAAGAGAAAAGGGAAAAGTAGAGAAAAGAGAAAAGATGAGAAAAGAAGAGATAAGAAAACAAAAAAGAGAAAAGTGAAAAGAAGAGAAAAGTGAAAAAAGTAAAGAAGAGAAAAGACAAAAGAGAAAAGGAGAGAAAAGAGATAAGAAGAGAAAAGAATAAAGTGAAAAGAAGAGAATAGAAGGGAAAAGAGAAAAGTAGAGAAAAGAAGTGAAAAGAGAAAATAGAAAATGAGAGAAAAGAGAAAAGAGAAAAGAATGCAAAAGGGAAAAGAGAAAAGAAGTGAAAAGAAAAGAGAAAACAAGAGAAAAGAGAAAAGAAGAGAAAAGAAAAGAGAAAAGAAGAGAAAAGAAGAGAAAAGAGAAAAGAGAAAAGAAAAGAAAAGAAGTGAAAATAAAAGAGAAAACAAGAGAAAAGAGAAAAGAAGTGAAAAGAAAAGAGAAAAGAGAAAAGAAAAGAAGAGAAAAGAAGGGAAAAGAGAAAAGAGAAAAGGGAAAAGAAGAGAAAAGAGAAAGGAAGAGAAAAGCGAAAAGAGAAAAGAGAAAAGAAGAGAAAAGAGAAAAGTGAAAAGAGAAAAGAAGAGAAAAGAGATAAGAAGAGAAAAGAGAAAAGATAAAAGAAGAGAAATGAGAAAAGAAAAGAAGAGAAAAGAGAAAAGATGAGAAAAGAAGAGAAAAGAAAACAAAAAAGAGAAAAGCAAAAAGAAGAGAAAAGTGAAAAAAGTAAAGAAGAGAAAAGAGAAAAGAGAAAAGAATAGAAAAGAGAAAAGTGTAAAGAAGAGAATAGAAGGGAAAAGAGAAAAGTAGAGAAAAGAAGTGAAAAGAGAAAATAGAAAATGAAAGAAAAGAGAAAAGAGAAAAGAATACAAAAGAGAGAAGAGAAAAGACGTGAAAAGAGAAAAGAAGAGAAAAGAGAAAAGAAGAGGAAAGAAAAAAGAGAAAAGAGAAATGAGAAAGGAAGAGAAAAGAGAACATAAGAGAAAAGAAAAGAGAAAAAGGACGAGAGAAAAAACGAGAAAACTGAAAAGAGGAGAAAAGAGTCAAGCAGAGTAAAGAGAAAGGAAGAGAAAAAAGATTAGTGAAAAGAGAAAAGAAGAGAAGAGATAAGAAGAGAAAAGAAGACAATAGAGAAAAGAGAAAAGAGAAAAGAAAAGAAGAGAAAACAAGAGCAAAGAGAAAAGAAAAGAAGAGAAAAGAAGGGAAAAGAGAAAAGAGAAAAGGGAAAAGAAGAGAAAAGAGAAAGGAAGAGAAAAGGGAAAAGAGAAAAGAGAAAAGAAGAGAAAAGAGAAAAGTGAAAAGAGAAAAGAAGAGAAAAGAGATAAGAAGAGAAAAGAGAAAAGATAAAAGAAGAGAAAAGAGAAAAGAAAAGAAGAGAAAAGAGAAAAGATGAGAAAAGAAGAGAAAAGAAAACAAAAAAGAGAAAAGCAAAAAGAAGAGAAAAGTGAAAAAAGTAAAGAAGAGAAAAGAGAAAAGAGAAAAGAATAGAAAAGAGAAAAGTGTAAAGAAGAGAATAGAATGGAAAAGAGAAAAGTAGAGAAAAGAAGTGAAAAGAGAAAATAGAAAATGAAAGAAAAGAGAAAAGAGAAAAGAATACATAAGAGAAATGAGAAAAGAAGTGAAAAGGGAAAAGAAGAGAAAAGAGAAAAGAAGTGAAAAGAAAAGAGAAAAGAGAAAAGAAGAGAAAAGAGAAAAGAAATGAAAAGCGAAAAGAAGAGAAAAGTAAAAAGAGAAAAGATGAGAAAAAAGAAAAGAAGAGGAAAGAAGAGAAAAGAGAAAAGAATTTAAAAGAGAAAAGATAAAAGAAGGGAAAGAGGAATTAGAAATGAGAAAAGAGGGGAAAAGAAGAGAAAGGAGAAAAGAGAATAGAGAAACGAAGAGGAAAGAGAAAAGTAGAGAAAAGAGAAAACAAGAGAAAAACGTAAAGAAGAGAAAAGAAAAAAGAGAAAAGAGAAATGAGAAAGGAAGAGAAAAGCGAAAATAAGAGGAAAGAGAAAAGAGATAAGAAGAGAAAAGAAAAGAGAAATCTGAAAAGAAGAGAAAAGAGTAAAGAGGAGTAAAGAGAAAGGAAGAGAAAAGGGAAAAGAGAAAAGAGAAAAGAAGAGAAAAGAGAAAAGTGAAAAGAGAAAATAAGAGTAAAGAGATAAGAGGAGAAAAGAAGACATTAGAGAAAAGAGAAAAGAGAAAAGAAGAGAACAGAGAAAAGAAGAGAAAAGAAGAGAAAAGAAAAGAGAAAAGTGAAAAGAAGAGAGAAGAGAGAGGATAAAAGAGAAATGAAGCGAAAAGAGAAAAGAGAAAAGAAGAGAAAAGAACAGAGAAAATAAGAGAAAAGAGAAAAGAGAAAAGAAAAGAAAAGAAGGGAAAAGAGAAAAGAGAAAAGTGAAAAGAAGAGAAAAGAGAAAAGTGAAAAGAGAAAACAAGAGTAAAGAGATAAGAGGAGAAAAGAAGACAATAGAGAAAAGAGAAAAGAGAAAAGAAGAGAACAGAGAAAAGAAGAGAAAAGAAAAGAGAAAAGTGAAAAGAAGAGAGAAGAGAGAAGATAAAAGACAAATGAAGCGAAAAGAGAAAAGAGAAAAGAAGAGAAAAGGACGGAAAAGAGAAAAGACAAAAGAAAAGAGAAAAGAAGAGAAAAGAGAAAAGAGAAAAGAAAAGAAGGGAAAAGAGAAAAGAGAAAAGTGAAAAGAAGAAAAAAGAGAAAAGAGAAAGGAGAAACGAAGAGAAAAGAGAAAAGAAGAGAAAAGTAGAGAAAAGAGAAAAGAGAAAACAAGAGAAAATAGAAAAGAAGAGAAAAGAAAAAAGAGAAAAGAGAAAAGGAGAGAAAAGAGAAAATAAGAGAAAAGAGAAATGAAAAAGGAAGAGAGAAAAAAAGAGAAAACTGAAAAGAGGAGAAAAGAGTCAAGCAGAGTAAAGAGAAAGGAAGAGAAAAGGGAAAAGAGAAAAGAGAAAAGAAGAGAAAAGAGAAAAGTGAAAAGAGAAAAGAAGAGAAAAGAGACAAGAAGAGAAAAGAGAAAAGATAAAAGAAGAGAAAAGATAAAAGAAAAGAAGAGAAAAGAAGGGAAAAGGGAAAAGAGAAAAGGGAAAAGTAGAGAAAAGAGAAAAGATGAGAAAAGAAGAGAAAAGAACACAAAAAAAGAGAAAAGTGTAAAGAAGAGAAAAGTGAAAAAAGTAAAGAAGAGAAAAGAGAAAAGAGAAAAGGAGAGAAAAGAGATAAGAAGAGAAAAGAGAACAGATAAAAGAAAAGAGAAAAGAAAAGAAAAGAAGAGAAAAGAAGGGAAAAGAGAAAAGAGAAAAGGGAAAAGAAGAGAAAAGAGAAAAGATGAGAAAAGAAGAGAAAAGAAAACAAAAAAGAGAAAAGCGAAAAGAAGAGAAAAGTGAAAAAAGTAAAGAAGAGGAAAGAGAAAAGAGAAAAGAAGAGAAAAGAGCAAAGTGAAAAGAAGAGAATAGAAGGGAAAAGAGAAAAGTAGAGAAAAGAAGTGAAAAGAGGAAATAGAAAATGAGAGAAAAGAGTAAAGGGAAAAGAATGCAGAAGAGATAAGAGAAAAGAAGTGAAAAGAAAAGAGAAAAGAGAAAAGAAGAGAAAAGTAAAAAGAGAAAAGAAGAGAAAAAAGAAAAGAAGAGGAAAGAAGAGAAAAAAGAAAAGCGAAAAGAAGAGAAAAGAGAAAATAATTTAAAAGAGAAATGATAAAAGAAGAGAAAAGTGGAATGAGAAATGAGAAAAGAAGGGAAAAGAAGTGAAAGGAGAAAAGAGAATAGAGAAACGAAGAGAAAAGAGAAAAGAAGAGAAAAGTAGAGAAAAGAGAAAAGAGAAAAGCGAAAAGAAGAGAAAAGAAAAAAGAGAAAAGAGAAATGAGAAAAGGAGAGAAAAGAGAAAAGAGAAAAGAAGAGAAAAGAAAAGAGAAAAGAAGAGAAAAGAAGAGAAAAGAGAAAAGAGAAAAGAAAAGAAAAGAAGAGAAAAGAAGGGAAAAGAGAAAAGAGAAAAGGGAAAAGAAGAGAAAAGAGAAAGGAAGAGAAAAGGGAAAAGAGAAAAGAGAAAAGAAGAGAAAAGAGAAAAGTGAAAAGAGAAAAGAAGAGAAAAGAGATAAGAAGAGAAAAGATAAAAGAAGAGAAAAGAGAAAAGAAAAGAAGAGAAAAGAGAAAAGATGAGAAAAGAAGAGAAAAGAAAACAAAAAAGAGAAAAGCAAAAAGAAGAGAAAAGTGAAAAAAGTAAAGAAGAGAAAAGAGAAAAGAGAAAAGAAAAGAAAAGAGATAAGTGTAAAGAAGAGAATAGAAGGGAAAAGAGAAAAGTAGAGAAAAGAAGTGAAAAGAGAAAATAGAAAATGAAAGAAAAGAGAAAAGAGAAAAGAATACATAAGAGAAAAGAGAAAAGAAGTGAAAAGAGAAAAGAAGAGAAAAGAGAAAAGAAGTGAAAAGAAAAGAGAAAAGAGAAAAGAAGAGAAAAGAGAAAAGAAATGAAAAGCGAAAAGAAGAGAAAAGTAAAAAGAGAAAAGATGAGAAAAAAGAAAAGAAGAGGAAAGAAGAGAAAAGAGAAAAGAATTTAAAAGAGAAAAGATAAAAGAAGGGAAAGAGGAAAGAGAAATGAGAAAAGAGGGGAAAAGAAGAGAAAGGAGAAAAGAGAATAGAGAAACGAAGAGGAAAGAGAAAAGTAGAGAAAAGAGAAAACAAGAGAAAAACGTAAAGAAGAGAAAATAAAAAAGAGAAAAGAGAAATGAGAAAGGAAGAGAAAAGCGAAAATAAGAGGAAAGAGAAAAGAGATAAGAAGAGAAAAGAAAAGAGAAATCTGAAAAGAAGAGAAAAGAGTAAAGAGGAGTAAAGAGAAAGGAAGAGAAAAGGGAAAAGAGAAAAGAGAAAAGAAGAGAAAAGAGAAAAGTGAAAAGAGAAAATAAGAGTAAAGAGATAAGAGGAGAAAAGAAGACAATAGAGAAAAGAGAAAAGAGAAAAGAAGAGAACAGAGAAAAGAAGAGAAAAGAAGAGAAAAGAAAAGAGAAAAGTGAAAAGAAGAGAGAAGAGAGAGGATAAAAGAGAAATGAAGCGAAAAGAGAAAAGAGAAAAGAAGAGAAAAGGAGAGAAAAGAGAAAAGAGAAAGGAAGAGAAAAGAAAAGAGAAAATAAGAGAAAAGAGACAAGAGAAAAGAAAAGAAAAGAAGGGAAAAGAGAAAAGAGAAAAGTGAAAAGAAGAGAAAAGAGAAAAGTGAAAAGAGAAAACAAGAGTAAAGAGATAAGAGGAGAAAAGAAGACAATAGAGAAAAGAGAAAAGAGAAAAGAAGAGAACAGAGAAAAGAAGAGAAAAGAAAAGAGAAAAGTGAAAAGAAGAGAGAAGAGAGAAGATAAAAGACAAATGAAGCGAAAAGAGAAAAGAGAAAAGAAGAGAAAAGGAGAGAAAAGAGAAAAGAAGAGAAAAGAAAAGAGAAAAGAAGAGAAAAGAGAAAAGAGAAAAGAAAAGAAGGGAAAAGAGAAAAGAGAAAAGTGAAAAGAAGAAAAAAGAGAAAAGAGAAAGGAGAAACGAAGAGAAAAGTAGAGAAAAGAGAAAAGAGAAAACAAGAGAAAATAGAAAAGAAGAGAAAAGAAAAAAGAGAAAAGTGAAAAGAAGAGAAAAGTGAAAAAAGTAAAGAAGAGAAAAGAGAAAAGAGAAAAGGAGAGAAAAGAGATAAGAAGAGAAAAGAGAACAGATAAAAGAATAGAAAAAAGAAAAGAAAAGAAGAGAAAAGAAGGGAAAAGAGAAAAGAGAAAAGGGAAAAGAAGAGAAAAGAGAAAAGATGAGAAAAGAAGAGAAAAGAAAACAAAAAAGAGAAAAGATAAAAGAAGAGAAAAGTGAAAAAAGTAAAGAAGAGGAAAGAGAAAAGAGAAAAGAAGAGAAAAGAGCAAAGTGAAAAGAAGAGAATAGAAGGGAAAAGAGAAAAGTAGAGAAAAGAAGTGAAAAGAGGAAATAGAAAATGAGAGAAAAGAGTAAAGGGAAAAGAATGCAGAAGAGATAAGAGAAAAGAAGTGAAAAGAAAAGAGAAAAGAGAAAAGAAGAGAAAAGTAAAAAGAGAAAAGAAGAGAAAAAAGAAAAGAAGAGGAAAGAAGAGAAAAAAGAAAAGCGAAAAGAAGAGAAAAGAGAAAATAATTTAAAAGAGAAATGATAAAAGAAGAGAAAAGTGGAATGAGAAATGAGAAAAGAAGGGAAAAGAAGTGAAAGGAGAAAAGAGAATAGAGAAACGAAGAGAAAAGAGAAAAGAAGAGAAAAGTAGAGAAAAGAGAAAAGAGAAAAGCGAAAAGAAGAGAAAAGAAAAAAGAGAAAAGAGAAATGAGAAAAGGAGAGAAAAGAGAAAAGAGAAAAGAAGAGAAAAGAAAAGAGAAAAGAAGAGAAAAGAAGAGAAAAGAGAAAAGAGAAAAGAAAAGAAAAGAAGAGAAAAGAAGGGAAAAGAGAAAAGAGAAAAGGGAAAAGAAGAGAAAAGAGAAAGGAAGAGAAAAGGGAAAAGAGAAAAGAGAAAAGAAGAGAAAAGAGAAAAGAGAAAAGAGAAAAGAAGAGAAAAGAGATAAGAAGAGAAAAGAGAAAAGATAAAAGAAGAGAAAAGAGAAAAGAAAAGAAGAGAAAAGAGAAAAGATGAGAAAAGAAGAGAAAAGAAAACAAAAAAGAGAAAAGCAAAAAGAAGAGAAAAGTGAAAAAAGTAAAGAAGAGAAAAGAGAAAAGAGAAAAGAATAGAAAAGAGAAAAGTGTAAAGAAGAGAATAGAAGGGAAAAGAGAAAAGTAGAGAAAAGAAGTGAAAAGAGAAAATAGAAAATGAAAGAAAAGAGAAAAGAGAAAAGAATACATAAGAGAAAAGAGAAAAGAAGTGAAAAGAGAAAAGAAGAGAAAAGAGAAAAGAAGTGAAAAGAAAAGAGAAAAGAGAAAAGAAGAGAAAAGAGAAAAGAAACGAAAAGCATAAAGAAGAGAAAAGTAAAAAGAGAAAAGATGAGAAAAAAGAAAAGAAGAGGAAAGAAGAGAAAAGAGAAAAGAATTTAAAAGAGAAAAGATAAAAGAAGGGAAAGAGGAATTAGAAATGAGTAAAGAAGTGAAAAGAAGAGAAAGGAGAAAAGAGAATAGAGAAACGAAGAGGAAAGAGAAAAGTAGAGAAAAGAGAAAACAAGAGAAAAACGTAAAGAAGAGAAAATAAAAAAGAGAAAAGAGAAATGAGAAAGGAAGAGAAAAGCGAAAATAAGAGGAAAGAGAAAAGAGATAAGAAGAGAAAAGAAGAGAAAAGAGAAAAGAAAAGAAGGGAAAAGAGAAAAGAGAAAAGTGAAAAGAAGAAAAAAGAGAAAAGAGAAAGGAGAAACGAAGAGAAAAGAGAAAAGAAGAGAAAAGTAGAGAAAAGAGAAAAGAGAAAACAAGAGAAAATAGAAAAGAAGAGAAATGAAAAAAGAGAAAAGAGAAAAGGAGAGAAAAGAGAAAAGAGAAAATAAGAGAAAAGAGAAATGAAAAAGGAAGAGAGAAAAAAAGAGAAAACTGAAAAGAGGAGAAAAGAGTCAAGCAGAGTAAAGAGAAAGGAAGAGAAAAGGGAAAAGAGAAAAGAGAAAAGAAGAGAAAAGAGAAAAGTGAAAAGAGAAAAGAAGAGAAAAGAGATAAGAAGAGAAAAGAGAAAAGATAAAAGAAGAGAAAAGATAAAAGAAAAGAAGAGAAAAGAAGGGAAAAGGGAAAAGAGAAAAGGGAAAAGTAGAGAAAAGAGAAAAGATGAGAAAAGAAGAGAAAAGAAAACAAAAAAGAGAAAAGTGAAAAGAAGAGAAACGTGAAAAAAGTAAAGAAGAGAAAAGAGAAAAGAGAAAAGGAGAGAAAAGAGATAAGAAGAGAAAAGAGAACAGATAAAAGAAAAGAGAAAAGAAAAGAAAAGAAGAGAAAAGAAGGGAAAAGAGAAAAGAGAAAAGGGAAAAGAAGAGAAAAGAGAAAAGATGAGAAAAGAAGAGAAAAGAAAACAAAAAAGAGAAAAGCGAAAAGAAGAGAAAAGTGAAAAAAGTAAAGAAGAGCAAAGAGAAAAGAGAAAAGAAGAGAAAAGAGCAAAGTGAAAAGAAGAGAATAGAAGGGAAAAGAGAAAAGTAGAGAAAAGAAGTGAAAAGAGGAAATAGAAAATGAGAGAAAAGAGTAAAGGGAAAAGAATGCAGAAGAGATAAGAGAAAAGAAGTGAAAAGAAAAGAGAAAAGAGAAAAGAAGAGAAAAGTAAAAAGAGAAAAGAAGAGAAAAAAGAAAAGAAGAGGAAAGAAGAGAAAAAAGAAAAGCGAAAAGAAGAGAAAAGAGAAAATAATTTAAAAGAGAAATGATAAAAGAAGAGAAAAGTGGAATGAGAAATGAGAAAAGAAGGGAAAAGAAGTGAAAGGAGAAAAGAGAATAGAGAAACGAAGAGAAAAGAGAAAAGAAGAGAAAAGGAGAGAAAAGAGAAAAGAGAAAAGCGAAAAGAAGAGAAAAGAAAAAAGAGAAAAGAGAAATGAGAAAAGGAGAGAAAAGAGAAAAGAGAAAAGAAGAGAAAAGAAAAGAGAAAAGAAGAGAAAAGAAGAGAAAAGAGAAAAGAAAAAAGAAAAGAAAAGAAGAGAAAAGAAGGGAAAAGAGAAAAGAGAAAAGGGAAAAGAAGAGAAAAGAGAAAGGAAGAGAAAAGGGAAAAGAGAAAAGAGAATGAAGAGAAAAGAGAAAAGTGAAAAGAGAAAAGAAGAGAAAAGAGATAAGAAGAGAAAAGATAAAAGAAGAGAAAAGAGAAAAGAAAAGAAGAGAAAAGAGAAAAGATGAGAAAAGAAAACAAAAAAGAGAAAAGCAAAAAGAAGAGAAAAGTGCAAAAAGTAAAGAAGAGAAAAGAGAAAAGAGAAAAGAATAGAAAAGAGAAAAGTGTAAAGAAGAGAATAGAAGGGAAAAGAGAAAAGTAGAGAAAAGAAGTGAAAAGAGAAAATAGAAAATGAAAGAAAAGAGAAAAGAGAAAAGAATACATAAGAGAAAAGAGAAAAGAAGTGAAAAGAGAAAAGAAGAGAAAAGAGAAAAGAAGTGAAAAGAAAAGAGAAAAGAGAAAAGAAGAGAAAAGAGAAAAGAAATGAAAAGCGAAAAGAAGAGAAAAGTAAAAAGAGAAAAGATGAGAAAAAAGAAAAGAAGAGGAAAGAAGAGAAAAGAGAAAAGAATTTAAAAGAGAAAAGATAAAAGAAGGGAAAGAGGAAAGAGAAATGAGAAAAGAGGGGAAAAGAAGAGAAAGGAGAAAAGAGAATAGAGAAACGAAGAGGAAAGAGAAAAGTAGAGAAAAGAGAAAACAAGAGAAAAACGTAAAGAAGAGAAAAGAAAAAAGAGAAAAGAGAAATGAGAAAGGAAGAGAAAAGCGAAAATAAGAGGAAAGAGAAAAGAGATAAGAAGAGAAAAGAAAAGAGAAATCTGAAAAGAAGAGAAAAGAGTAAAGAAAAGAAAAGAAGGGAAAAGAGAAAAGAGAAAAGTGAAAAGAAGAGAAAAGAGAAAAGTGAAAAGAGAAAATAAGAGTAAAGAGATAAGAGGAGAAAAGAAGACAATAGAGAAAAGAGAAAAGAGAACAGAAGAGAACAGAGAAAAGAAGAGAAAAGAAAAGAGAAAAGTGAAAAGAAGAGAGAAGAGAGAAGATAAAAGACAAATGAAGCGAAAAGAGAAAAGAGAAAAGAAAAGAGGAGAAAAGAGAAAAGAAGTGAAAAGAGAAAAGAAGTGAAAAGCGAAAAGAAGAGAAAAGTAAAAAGAGAAAAGATGAGAAAAAAGAAAAGAAGAGGAAAGTATAGAAAAGAGAAAAGAATTTAAGACAGAAAAGATAAAAGAAGGGAAAGAGGAATGAGAAATGAGAAAAGAAGGGAAAAGAAGAGAAAGGAGAAAAGAGAATAGAGAAACGAAGAGAAAAGAGAAAAGTAGAGAAAAGAGAAAAGAGAAAACAAGAGAAAAACGTAAAGAAGAGAAAAGAAAAAAGAGATAAGAGAAATGAGAAAGGAAGAGAAAAGCGAAAATAAGACAAAAGAGAAAAGAGAAATGAGAAAGGAAGAGAAAAGCGAAAATAAGAGGAAAGAGAAAAGAAATAAGAAGAGAAAAGAACAGAGAAATCTGAAAAGAAGAGAAAAGAGTAAAGAAGAGTAAAGAGAAAGGAAGAGAAAAGGGAAAAGAGAAAAGAGAAAAGAAGAGAAAAGAGAAAAGTGAAAAGAGAAAAGAAGAGAAAAGAGACAAGAAGAGAAAAGAGAAAAGATAAAAGAAGAGAAAAGATAAAAGAAAAGAAGAGAAAAGAAGGGAAAAGGGAAAAGAGAAAAGGGAAAAGTAGAGAAAAGAGAAAAGATGAGAAAAGAAGAGAAAAGAAAACAAAAAAGAGAAAAGTGAAAAGAAGAGAAAAGTGAAAAAAGTAAAGAAGAGAAAAGAGAAAAGAGAAAAGGAGAGAAAAGAGATAAGAAGAGAAAAGAGAACAGATAAAAGAATAGAAAAAAGAAAACAAAAGAAGAGAAAAGAAGGGAAAAGAGAAAAGAGAAAAGGGAAAAGAAGAGAAAAGAGAAAAGATGAGAAGGGAAGAGAAAAGAAAACAAAAAAGAGAAAAGATAAAAGAAGAGAAAAGTGAAAAAAGTAAAGACGAGGAAAGAGAAAAGAGAAAAGAAGAGAAAAGAGCAAAGTGAAAAGAAGAGAATAGAAGGGAAAAGAGAAAAGTAGAGAAAAGAAGTGAAAAGAGGAAATAGAAAATGAGAGAGAAGAGTAAAGGGAAAAGAATGCAGAAGAGATAAGAGAAAAGAAGTGAAAAGAAAAGAGAAAAGAGAAAAGAAGAGAAAAGTAAAAAGAGAAAAGAAGAGAAAAAAGAAAAGAAGAGGAAAGAAGAGAAAAAAGAAAAGCGAAAAGAAGAGAAAAGAGAAAATAATTTAAAAGAGAAATGATAAAAGAAGAGAAAAGTGGAATGAGAAATGAGAAAAGAAGGGAAAAGAAGTGAAAGGAGAAAAGAGAATAGAGAAACGAAGAGAAAAGAGAAAAGAAGAGAAAAGTAGAGAAAAGAGAAAAGAGAAAAGCGAAAAGAAGAGAAAAGAAAAAAGAGAAAAGAGAAATGAGAAAAGGAGAGAAAAGAGAAAAGAGAAAAGAAGAGAAAAGAAAAGAGAAAAGAAGAGAAAAGAAGAGAAAAGAGAAAAGAGAAAAGAAAAGAAAAGAAGAGAAAAGAAGGGAAAAGAGAAAAGAGAAAAGGGAAAAGAAGAGAAAAGAGAAAGGAAGAGAAAAGGGAAAAGAGAAAAGAGAAAAGAAGAGAAAAGAGAAAAGTGAAAAGAGAAAAGAAGAGAAAAGAGATAAGAAGAGAAAAGATAAAAGAAGAGAAAAGAGAAAAGAAAAGAAGAGAAAAGAGAAAAGATGAGAAAAGAAGAGAAAAGAAAACAAAAAAGAGAAAAGCAAAAAGAAGAGAAAAGTGAAAAAAGTAAAGAAGAGAAAAGAGAAAAGAATAGAAAAGAGAAAAGTGTAAAGAAGAGAATAGAAGGGAAAAGAGAAAAGTAGAGAAAAGAAGTGAAAAGAGAAAATAGAAAATGAAAGAAAAGAGAAAAGAGAAAAGAATACAAAAGAGAAAAGAGAAAAGAAGTGAAAAGAGAAAAGAAGAGAAAAGAGAAAATAAGTGAAAAGAAAAGAGAAAAGAGAAAAGAAGAGAAAAGAGAAAAGAAACGAAAAGCATAAAGAAGAGAAAAGTAAAAAGAGAAAAGATGAGAAAAAAGAAAAGAAGAGGAAAGAAGAGAAAAGAGAAAAGAATTTAAAAGAGAAAAGTTAAAAGAAGGGAAAGAGGAATTAGAAATGAGAAAAGAAGTGAAAAGAAGAGAAAGGAGAAAAGAGAATAGAGAAACGAAGAGGAAAGAGAAAAGTAGAGAAAAGCGAAAACAAGAGAAAAACGTAAAGAAGAGAAAAGAAAAAAGAGAAAAGAGAAATGAGAAAGGAAGAGAAAAGCGAAAATAAGAGGAAAGAGAAAAGAGATAAGAAGAGAAAAGAAAAGAGAAATCTGAAAAGAAGAGAAAAGAGTAAAGAAAAGAAAAGAAGGGAAAAGAGAAAAGAGAAAAGTGAAAAGAAGAGAAAAGAGAAAAGTGAAAAGAGAAAATAAGAGTAAAGAGATAAGAGGAGAAAAGAAGACAATAGAGAAAAGAGAAAAGAGAAAAGAAGAGAACAGAGAAAAGAAGAGAAAAGAAAAGAGAAAAGTGAAAAGAAGAGAGAAGAGAGAAGATAAAAGACAAATGAAGCGAAAAGAGAAAAGAGAAAAGAAGAGAAAAGGAGAGAAAAGAGAAAAGAAAAGAGAAAAGAAGAGAAAAGAGAAAACAAAAGAAGGGAAAAGAGAAAAGAGAAAAGTGAAAAGAAGAAAAAAGAGAAAAGAGAAAGGAGAAACGAAGAGAAAAGAGAAAAGAAGAGAAAAGTAGAGAAAAGAGAAAAGAGAAAACAAGAGAAAATAGAAAAGAAGAGAAAAGAAAAAAGCGAAAAGAGAAAAGGAGAGAAAAGAGAAAATAAGAGAAAAGAGAAATGAAAAAGGAAGAGAGAAAAAAAGAGAAAACTGAAAAGAGGAGAAAAGAGTCAAGCAGAGTAAAGAGAAAGGAAGAGAAAAGGGAAAAGAGAAAAGAGAAAAGAAGAGAAAAGAGAAAAGTGAAAAGAGAAATGAAGAGAAAAGAGACAAGAAGAGAAAAGAGAAAAGATAAAAGAAGAGAAAAGATAAAAGAAAAGAAGAGAAAAGAGGGGAAAAGGGAAAAGAGAAAAGGGAAAAGTAGAGAAAAGAGAAAAGATGAGAAAAGAAGAGATAAGAAAACAAAAAAGAGAAAAGTGAAAAGAAGAGAAAAGTGAAAAAAGTAAAGAAGTGAAAAGAGAAAAGAGAAAAGGAGAGAAAAGAGATAAGAATAGAAAAGAGAAAAGATAAAAGAATAGAAAAAAGAAAAGAAAAGAAGAGAAAAGAAGGGAATATAGAAAAGAGAAAAGGGAAAAGAAGAGAAAAGAGAAAAGATGAGAAAAGAAGAGAAAAGAAAACAAAAAAGAGAAAAGCGAAAAGAAGAGAAAAGTGAAAAAAGTAAAGAAGAGGAAAGAGAAAAGAGAAAAGAAGAGAAAAGAGCAAAGTGAAAAGAAGAGAATAGAAGGGAAAAGAGAAAAGTAGAGAAAAGAAGTGAAAAGAGAAAATAGAAAATGAGAGAAAAGAGAAAAGAGAAAAGAATGCAAAAGGGAAAAGAGAAAAGAAGTGAAAAGAAAAGAGAAAACAAGAGAAAAGAGAAAAGAAGAGAAAAGAAAAGAGAAAAGAAGAGAAAAGAAGAGAAAAGAGAAAAGAGAAAAGAAAAGAAGTGAAAATAAAAGAGAAAACAAGAGAAAAGAGAAAAGAAGTGAAAAGAAAAGAGAAAAGAGAAAAGAAAAGAAGAGAAAAGAAGGGAAAAGAGAAAAGAGAAAAGGGAAAAGAAGAGAAAAGAGAAAGGAAGAGAAAAGGGAAAAGAGAAAAGAGAAAAGAAGAGAAAAGAGAAAAGTGAAAAGAGAAAAGAAGAGAAAAGAGATAAGAAGAGAAAAGAGAAATGAAAAAGGAAGAGAGAAAAAAAGAGAAAACTGAAAAGAAGAGAAAAGAGAAAAGTGAAAAGAGAAAATAAGAGGAAAGAGATAAGAGGAGAAAAGAAGACAATAGAGAAAAGAGAAAAGAGAAAAGAGAAAAGAAGAGAAAAGGAGAGAAAAGAGAAAATAAGAGAAAAGAAAAGAGAAAATAAGAGAAAAGAGAAAAGAGAAAAGAAAAGAAAAGAAGGGAAAAGAGAAAAGAGAAAAGTGAAAAGAAGAGAAAAGAGAAAAGAGAAACGAAGAGAAAAGAGAAAAGAAGAGAAAGTAGAGAAAAGAGAAAAGAGAAAACAAGAGAAAATAGAAAAGAAGAGCAAAGAAAAAAGAGAAAAGAGAAATGAGAAAGGAAGAGAAAAGAGAAAATAAGAGAAAAGAGAAATGAAAAAGGAAGAGAGAAAGAGAAAACTCAAAAGAAGAGAAAAGAGAAAAGTGAAAAGAGAAAATAAGAGTAAAGTGATAAGAGGAGAAAAGAAGACAATAGAGAAAAGAGAAAAGAGAAAAGAAGAGAACAGTGAAAAGAAGAGAAAAGAAAAGAGAAAAGTGAAAAGAAGAGAGAAGAGAGAATATAAAAGACAAATGAAGCGAAAAGAGAAAAGAGAAACGAAGAGAAAAGGAGAGAAAAGAGAAAAGAAGAGAAAAGAAAAGAGAAAAGAAGAGAAAAGAGAAAAGAAAAGAAAAGATGGGAAAAGAGAAAAGTGAAAAGAAGAGAAAAGAGAAAAGAGAAAGGAGAAACGAAGAGAAAAGAGAAAAGAAGAGAAAAGTAGAGAAAAGAGAAAAGAGAAAACAAGAGATAATAGAAAAGAAGAGAAAAGAAAAAAGAGAAAAGAGAAATGAGAAAGGAAGAGAAAAGAGAAAATAAGAGAAAAGAGAAATGAAAAAGGAAGAGAGAAAAAAAGAGAAAACTGAAAAGAGGAGAAAAGAGTCAAGCAGAGTAAAGAGAAAGGAAGAGAAAAGAGAAAAGAGAAAAGAGAAAAGAAGAGAAAAGAGAAAAGTGAAAAGAGAAAAGAAGAGAAAAGAGATAAGAATAGAAAATAGAAAAGATGAAAGAAGAGAAAAGATAAAAGAAAAGAAGAGAAAAGAAGGGAAAAGAGAAAAGAGAAAAGGGAAAAGAAGAGAAAAGAGAAAAGATGAGAAAAGAAGAGAAAAGAAAACAAAAAAGAGAAAAGCGAAAAGACGAGGAAAGTGACAAAAGTAAAGAAGAGGAAAGAGAAAAGAGAAAAGAAGAGAAAAGAGCAAAGTGAAAAGAAGAGAATAGAAGGGAAAAGAGAAAAGTAGAGAAAAGAAGTGAAAAGAGAAAATAGAAAATGAGAGAAAAGAGAAAAGAGAAAAGAATACAAAAGAGAAAAAAGAAAAGAAGTGAAAAGAAAAGAGAAAACAAGAGAAAAGAGAAAAGAAGTGAAAAGAAAAGAGAAAAGAGAAAAGAAGAGAAAAGTAAAAAGAGAAAAGAAGAGAAAAAAGAAAGGAAGAGGAAAGAAGAGAAAAAAGAAAAGCGAAAAGAAGAGAAAAGAGAAAATAATTTAAAAGAGAAATGATAAAAGAAGAGAAAAGTGGAATGAGAAATGAGAAAAGAAGGGAAAAGAAGAGAAAGGAGAAAAGAGAATAGAGAAACGAAGAGAAAAGAGAAAAGAGAAAAGCGAAAAGAAGAGAAAAGAAAAAAGAGAAAAGACAAATGAGAAAAGGAGAGAAAAGAGAAAAGAGAAAAGAAGAGAAAAGAAAAGAGAAAAGAAGAGAAAAGAAGAGAAAAGAGAAAAGAGAAAAGAAAAGAAAAGAAGGGAAAAGAGAAAAGAGAAAAGTGAAAATAAGAGTAAAGAGATAAGAGGAGAAAAGAAGACAATAGAGAAAAGAGAAAAGAGAAAAGAAGAGAACAGTGAAAAGAAGAGAAAAGAAAAGAGAAAAGTGAAAAGAAGAGAGAAGAGAGAAGATAAAAGACAAATGAAGCGAAAAGAGAAAAGAGAAAAGAAGAGAAAAGGAGAGAAAAGAGAAAAGAAGAGAAAAGAAAAGAGAAAAGAAGAGAAATGAAGAGAAAAGAGAAAAGAGAAAAGAAAAGAAAAGAAGGGAAAAGAGAAAAGAGAAAAGTGAAAAGAAGAAAAAAGAGAAAAGAGAAAGGAGAAACGAAGAGAAAAGCGAAAATAAGAGGAAATTGAAAAGAGATAAGAAGAGAAAAGAAAAGAGAAAGCTGAAAAGAAGAGAAAAGAGTAAAGAGGAGTAAAGAGAAATGAAGAGAAAAGGGAAAAAAGAAAAGTGAAAAGAAGAGAAAAGAGAAACGAAGAGAAAAGAGAAAAGAAGAGAAAAGTAGAGAAAAGAGAAAAGAGAAAACAAGAGAAAATAGAAAAGAAGAGCAAAGAAAAAAGAGAAAAGAGAAATGAGAAAGGAAGAGAAAAGAGAAAATAAGAGAAAAGAGAAATGAAAAAGGAAGAGAGAAAGAGAAAACTCAAAAGAAGAGAAAAGAGAAAAGTGAAAAGAGAAAATAAGAGTAAAGTGATAAGAGGAGAAAAGAAGACAATAGAGAAAAGAGAAAAGAGAAAAGAAGAGAACAGTGAAAAGAAGAGAAAAGAAAAGAGAAAAGTGAAAAGAAGAGAGAAGAGAGAAGATAAAAGACAAATGAAGCGAAAAGAGAAAAGAGGAAAGAAGAGAA
The DNA here is from genome assembly GCF_047496795.1 of Chiloscyllium punctatum. Lineage (NCBI taxonomy): Eukaryota > Metazoa > Chordata > Chondrichthyes > Orectolobiformes > Hemiscylliidae > Chiloscyllium > Chiloscyllium punctatum. Next base: position 1,063,073 of record NC_092746.1, on the reverse strand, counting down.
AAGGAGAGAAAAGAGAAAAGAAGAGAAAAGAAAAGAGAAAAGAAGAGAAAAGAGAAAAGAAAAGAAAAGATGGGAAAAGAGAAAAGTGAAAAGAAGAGAAAAGAGAAAAGAGAAAGGAGAAACGAAGAGAAAAGAGAAAAGAAGAGAAAAGTAGAGAAAAGAGAAAAGAGAAAACAAGAGATAATAGAAAAGAAGAGAAAAGAAAAAAGAGAAAAGAGAAATGAGAAAGGAAGAGAAAAGAGAAAATAAGAGAAAAGAGAAATGAAAAAGGAAGAGAGAAAAAAAGAGAAAACTGAAAAGAGGAGAAAAGAGTCAAGCAGAGTAAAGAGAAAGGAAGAGAAAAGAGAAAAGAGAAAAGAGAAAAGAAGAGAAAAGAGAAAAGTGAAAAGAGAAAAGAAGAGAAAAGAGATAAGAATAGAAAATAGAAAAGATGAAAGAAGAGAAAAGATAAAAGAAAAGAAGAGAAAAGAAGGAAAAGAGAAAAGAGAAAATGGAAAAGAAGAGAAAAGAGAAAAGATGAGAAAAGAAGAGAAAAGAAAACAAAAAAGAGAAAAGCGAAAAGACGAGGAAAGTGAAAAAAGTAAAGAAGAGGAAAGAGAAAAGAGAAAAGCAGAGAAAAGAGCAAAGTGAAAAGAAGAGAATAGAAGGGAAAAGAGAAAAGTAGAGAAAAGAAGTGAAAAGAGAAAATAGAAAATGAGAGAAAAGAGAAAAGAGAAAAGAATACAAAAGAGAAAAAAGAAAAGAAGCGAAAAGAAAAGAGAAAACAAGAGAAAAGAGAAAAGAAGTGAAAAGAAAAGAGAAAAGAGAAAAGAAGAGAAAAGTAAAAAGAGAAAAGAAGAGAAAAAAGAAAAGAAGAGGAAAGAAGAGAAAAAAGAAAAGCGAAAAGAAGAGAAAAGAGAAAATAATTTAAAAGAGAAATGATAAAAGAAGAGAAAAGTGGAATGAGAAATGAGAAAAGAAGGGAAATGAAGAGAAAGGAGAAAAGAGAATAGAGAAACGAAGAGAAAAGAGAAAAGAGAAAAGCGAAAAGAAGAGAAAAGAAAAAAGAGAAAAGAGAAATGAGAAAAGGAGAGAAAAGAGAAAAGAGAAAAGAAGAGAAAAGAAAAGAGAAAAGAAGAGAAAAGAAGAGAAAAGAGAAAAGAGAAAAGAAAAGAAAAGAAGGGAAAAGAGAAAAGAGAAAAGTGAAAAGAAGAGAAAAGAGAACAGAGAAAGGAGAAACGAAGAGAAAAGAGAAAAGAAGAGAAAAGAGAAATGAAAAAGGAAGAGAGAAAAAAAGAGAAAACTGAAAAGAAGAGAAAAGAGAAAAGTGAAAAGAGAAAATAAGAGTAAAGAGATAAGAGGAGAAAAGAAGACAATAGAGAAAAGAGAAAAGAGAAAAGAAGAGAACAGTGAAAAGAAGAGAAAAGAAAAGAGAAAAGTGAAAAGAAGAGAGAAGAGAGAAGATAAAAGACAAATGAAGCGAAAAGAGAAAAGAGAAAAGAAGAGAAAAGGAGAGAAAAGAGAAAAGAAGAGAAAAGAAAAGAGAAAAGAAGAGAAATGAAGAGAAAAGAGAAAAGAGAAAAGAAAAGAAAAGAAGGGAAAAGAGAAAAGTGAAAAGAAGAAAAAAGAGAAAAGAGAAAGGAGAAACGAAGAGAAAAGCGAAAATAAGAGGAAATTGAAAAGAGATAAGAAGAGAAAAGAAAAGAGAAAGCTGAAAAGAAGAGAAAAGAGTAAAGAGGAGTAAAGAGAAATGAAGAGAAAAGGGAAAAGAGAAAAGAGAAAAGAAGAGAAAAGATAAAAGTGAAAAGAGAAAAGAAGAGAAACGAGAAAAGAAGAGAAAAGTAGAGAAAAGAGAAAAGAGAAAACAAGAGAAAATAGAAAAGAAGAGAAAAGAAAAAAGAGAAAAGAGAAATGAGAAAGGAAGAGAAAAGAGAAAATAAGAGAAAAGAAAACAGAAAAAGGAAGAGAGAAAAAAAGAGAAAACTGAAAAGAGGAGAAAAGAGTCAAGCAGAGTAAAGAGAAAGAAAAGAGAAGGGAGAAAAGAATACATAAGAGAAAAGAGAAAAGAAGTTAAAAGAGAAAAGAAGAGAAAAGAGAAAGGAAGTGAAAAGAAAAGAGAAAAGAGAAAAGAAGAGAAAAGAGAAAAGAAGTGAAAAGCGAAAAGACGAGAAAAGTAAAATGAGAAAAGATGAGAAAAAAGAAAAGAAGAGGAAAGAAAAGAAAAGAGAAAAGAATTTAAAAGAGAAAAGATAAAAGAAGAGAAAGAGGAATGAGAAATGAGAAAAGAAGGGAAAAGAAGAGAAAGGAGAAAAGAGAATAGAGAAACGAAGAGAAAAGAGAAAAGTAGAGAAAAGAGAAAAGAGAAAACAAGAGAAAAACGTAAAGAAGAGAAAAGAAAAAAGAGAAAAGAGAAATGAGAAAGGAAGAGAAAAGCAAAAATAAGAGGAAAGAGAAAAGAGATAAGAAGAGAAAAGAAAAGAGAAAGCTGAAAAGAAGAGAAAAGAGTAAAGAGGAGTATAGAGAAAGGAAGAGAAAAGGGAAAAGAGAAAAGAGAAAAGAAGAGAAAAGGTAAAAGTGAAAAGAGAAAAGAAGAGAAAAGAGAAAAGAAGAGAAAAGTAGAGAAAAGAGAAAAGAGAAAACAAGAGAAAATAGAAAAGAAGAGAAAAGAAAAAAGAGAAAAGAGAAATGAGAAAGGAAGAGAAAAGAGAAAATAAGAGAAAAGAAAACAGAAAAAGGAAGAGAGAAAAAAAGAGAAAACTGAAAAGAGGAGAAAAGAGTCAAGCAGAGTAAAGAGAAAGGAAGAGAAAAAAGAAAAGTGAAAAGAGAAAAGAAGAGAAGAGATAAGAAGAGAAAAGAAGACATTAGAGAAAAGAGAAAAGAGAAAAGAAAAGAAGAGAAAACAAGAGCAAAGAGAAAAGAAAAGAAGAGAAAAGAAGGGAAAAGAGAAAAGAGAAAAGGGAAAAGAAGAGAAAAGAGAAAGGAAGAGAAACGGGAAAAGAGAAAAGAGAAAAGAAGAGAAAAGAGAAAAGTGAAAAGAGAAAAGAAGCGAAAAGAGATAAGAAGAGAAAAGAAGACAATAGAGAAAAGAGAAAAGAGAAAAGAAGAGAACAGAGAAAAGAAGAGAAAAGAAAAGAGAAAAGTGAAAAGAAGAGAGAAGAGAGAGGATAAAAGAGAAATGAAGCAAAAAGAGAAAAGAGAAAAGAAGAGAAAAGGAGGGAAAAGGGAAAAGAGAAAAGAAGAGAAAAGAAAAGAGAAAATAAGAGAAAAGAGAAAAGAGAAAAGAAAAGAAGGGAAAAGAGAAAAGAGAAAAGTGAAAAGAAGAGAAAAGAGAAAAGTGAAAAGAGAAAAGAAGAGAAAAGAGAAAAGAATGAAAAGTAGAGAAAAGAGAAAAGAGAAAACAAGAGAAAATAGAAAAGAAGAGAAAAGAAAAAAGAGAAAAGAGAAATGAGAAAGGAAGAGAAAAGCGAAAATAAGAGGAAAGAGAAAAGAGATAAGAAGAGAAAAGAAAAGAGAAAGCTGAAAAGAAGAGAAAAGAGTAAAGAGGAGTAAAGAGAAAGGAAGAGAAAAGGGAAAAGAGAAAAGTGAAAAAAGTAAAGAAGAGAAAAGAGAAAAGAGAAAAGAATAGAAAAGAGAAAAGTGTAAAGAAGAGAATAGAAGGGAAAAGAGAAAAGTAGAGAAAAGAAGTGAAAAGAGAAAATAGAAAATGAAAGAAAAGAGAAAAGAGAAAAGAATACAAAAGAGAGAAGAGAAAAGACGTGAAAAGAGAAAAGAAGAGAAAAGAGAAAAGAAGAGGAAAGAAAAAAGAGAAAAGAGAAATGAGAAATGAAGAGAAAAGAGAAAATAAGAGAAAAGAAAAGAGAAAAAGGACGAGAGAAAAAACGAGAAAACTGAAAAGAGGAGAAAAGAGTCAAGCAGAGTAAAGAGAAAGGAAGAGAAAAAAGATTAGTGAAAAGAGAAAAGAAGAGATGAGATAAGAAGAGAAAAGAAGACAATAGAGAAAAGAGAAAAGAGAAAAGAAAAGAAGAGAAAAGAAGGGAAAAGAGAAAAGAGAAAAGGGAAAAGAAGAGAAAAGAGAAAGGAAGAGAAAAGGGAAAAGAGAAAAGAGAAAAGAAGAGAAAAGAGAAAAGTGAAAAGAGAAAAGAAGAGAAAAGAGATAAGAAGAGAAAAGAGAAAAGATAAAAGAAGAGAAAAGAGAAAAGAAAAGAAGAGAAAAGAGAAAAGATGAGAAAAGAAGAGAAAAGAAAACAAAAAAGAGAAAAGCAAAAAGAAGAGAAAAGTGAAAAAAGTAAAGAAGAGAAAAGAGAAAAGAGAAAAGAATAGAAAAGAGAAAAGTGTAAAGAAGAGAATAGAAGGGAAAAGAGAAAAGTAGAGAAAAGAAGTGAAAAGAGAAAATAGAAAATGAAAGAAAAGAGAAAAGAGAAAAGAATACATAAGAGAAAAGAGAAAAGAAGTGAAAAGAGAAAAGAAGAGAAAAGAGAAAAGAAGTGAAAAGAAAAGAGAAAAGAGAAAAGAAGAGAAAAGAGAAAAGAAATGAAAAGCGAAAAGAAGAGAAAAGTAAAAAGAGAAAAGATGAGAAAAAAGAAAAGAAGAGGAAAGAAGAAAAAAGAGAAAAGAATTTAAAAGAGAAAAGATAAAAGAAGGGAAAGAGGAATGAGAAATGAGAAAAGAGGGGAAAAGAAGAGAAAGGAGAAAAGAGAATAGAGAAACGAAGAGGAAAGAGAAAAGTAGAGAAAAGAGAAAACAAGAGAAAAACGTACAGAAGAGAAAAGAAAAAAGAGAAAAGAGAAATGAGAAAGGAAGAGAAAAGCGAAAATAAGAGGAAAGAGAAAAGAGATAAGAAGAGAAAAGAAAAGAGAAATCTGAAAAGAAGAGAAAAGAGTAAAGAGGAGTAAAGAGAAAGGAAGAGAAAAGGGAAAAGAGAAAAGAGAAAAGAAGAGAAAAGAGAAAAGTGAAAAGAGAAAATAAGAGTAAAGAGATAAGAGGAGAAAAGAAGACAATAGAGAAAAGAGAAAAGAGAAAAGAAGAGAACAGAGAAAAGAAGAGAAAAGAAGAGAAAAGAAAAGAGAAAAGTGAAAAGAAGAGAGAAGAGAGAGGATAAAAGAGAAATGAAGCGAAAAGAGAAAAGAGAAAAGAAGAGAAAAGGAGAGAAAAGAGAAAAGAGAAAGGAAGAGAAAAGAAAAGAGAAAATAAGAGAAAAGAGAAAAGAGAAAAGAAAAGAAAAGAAGGGAAAAGAGAAAAGAGAAAAGTGAAAAGAAGAGAAAAGAGAAAAGTGAAAAGAGAAAACAAGAGTAAAGAGATAAGAGGAGAAAAGAAGACAATAGAGAAAAGAGAAAAGAGAAAAGAAGAGAACAGAGAAAAGAAGAGAAAAGAAAAGAGAAAAGTGAAAAGAAGAGAGAAGAGAGAAGATAAAAGACAAATGAAGCGAAAAGAGAACAGAGAAAAGAAGAGAAAAGGAGAGAAAAGAGAAAAGAAGAGAAAAGAAAAAGAAAAGAAGAGAAAAGAGAAAAGAGAAAAGAAAAGAAGAGAAAAGAGAAAAGAAAAGAAGGGAAAAGAGAAAAGAGAAAAGTGAAAGGAGAAACGAAGAGAAAAGAGAAAAGAGAAAACAAGAGAAAATAGAAAAGCAGAGAAAAGAAAAAAGAGAAAAGAGAAAAGGAGAGAAAAGAGAAAATAAGAGAAAAGAGAAATGAAAAAGGAAGAGAGAAAAAAAGATAAAACTGAAAAGAGGAGAAAAGAGTCAAGCAGAGTAAAGAGAAAGGAAGAGAAAAGGGAAAAGAGAAAAGAGAAAAGAAGAGAAAAGAGAAAAGTGAAAAGAGAAAAGAAGAGAAAAGAGACAAGAAGAGAAAAGATAAAAGATAAAAGAAGAGAAAAGATAAAAGAAAAGAAGAGAAAAGAAGGGAAAAGGGAAAAGAGAAAAGGGAAAAGTAGAGAAAAGAGAAAAGATGAGAAAAGAAGAGAAAAGAAAACAAAAAAGAGAAAAGTGAAAAGAAGAGAAAAGTGAAAAAAGTAAAGAAGAGAAAAGAGAAAAGAGAAAAGGAGAGAAAAGAGATAAGAAGAGAAAAGAGAACAGATAAAAGAATAGAAAAAAGAAAAGAAAAGAAGAGAAAAGAAGGGAAAAGAGAAAAGAGAAAAGGGAAAAGAAGAGAAAAGAGAAAAGATGAGAAAAGAAGAGAAAAGAAAACAAAAAAGAGAAAAGCGAAAAGAAGAGAAAAGTGAAAAAAGTAAAGAAGAGGAAAGAGAAAAGAGAAAAGAAGAGAAAAGAGCAAAGTGAAAAGAAGAGAATAGAAGGGAAAAGAGAAAAGTAGAGAAAAGAAGTGAAAAGAGGAAATAGAAAATGAGAGAGAAGAGTAAAGGGAAAAGAATGCAGAAGAGATAAGAGAAAAGAAGTGAAAAGAAAAGAGAAAAGAGAAAAGAAGAGAAAAGTAAAAAGAGAAAAGAAGAGAAAAAAGAAAAGAAGAGGAAAGAAGAGAAAAAAGAAAAGCGAAAAGAAGAGAAAAGAGAAAATAATTTAAAAGAGAAATGATAAAAGAAGAGAAAAGTGGAATGAGAAATGAGAAAAGAAGGGAAAAGAAGTGAAAGGAGAAAAGAGAATAGAGAAACGAAGAGAAAAGAGAAAAGAAGTGAAAAGTAGAGAAAAGAGAAAAGAGAAAAGCGAAAAGAAGAGAAAAGAAAAAAGAGAAAAGAGAAATGAGAAAAGGAGAGAAAAGAGAAAAGAGAAAAGAAGAGAAAAGAAAAGAGAAAAGAAGAGAAAAGAAGAGAAAAGAGAAAAGAGAAAAGAAAAGAAAAGAAGAGAAAAGAAGGGAAAAGAGAAAAGAGAAAAGGGAAAAGAAGAGAAAAGAGAAAGGAAGAGAAAAGGGAAAAGAGAAAAGAGAAAAGAAGAGAAAAGAGAAAAGTGAAAAGAGAAAAGAAGAGAAAAGAGATAAGAAGAGAAAAGATAAAAGAAGAGAAAAGAGAAAAGAAAAGAAGAGAAAAGAGAAAAGATGAGAAAAGAAGAGAAACGAAAACAAAAAAGAGAAAAGCAAAAAGAAGAGAAAAGTGAAAAAAGTAAAGAAGAGAAAAGAGAAAAGAGAAAAGAATAGAAAAGAGAAAAGTGTAAAGAAGAGAATAGAAGGGAAAAGAGAAAAGTAGAGAAAAGAAGTGAAAAGAGAAAATAGAAAATGAAAGAAAAGAGAAAAGAGAAAAGAATACATAAGAGAAAAGAGAAAAGAAGTGAAAAGAGAAAAGAAGAGAAAAGAGAAAAGAAGTGAAAAGAAAAGAGAAAAGAGAAAAGAAGAGAAAAGAGAAAAGAAACGAAAAGCGAAAAGAAGAGAAAAGTAAAAAGAGAAAAGATGAGAAAAAAGAAAAGAAGAGGAAAGAAGAGAAAAGAGAAAAGAATTTAAAAGAGAAAAGATAAAAGAAGGGAAAGAGGAATTAGAAATGAGAAAAGAAGTGAAAAGAAGAGAAAGGAGAAAAGAGAATAGAGAAACGAAGAGGAAAGAGAAAATTGGAGAAAAGAGAAAACAAGAGAAAAACGTAAAGAAGAGAAAATAAAAAAGAGAAAAGAGAAATGAGAAAGGAAGAGAAAAGCGAAAATAAGAGGAAAGAGAAAAGAGATAAGAAGAGAAAAGAAAAGAGAAATCTGAAAAGAAGAGAAAAGAGTAAAGAAAAGAAAAGAAGGGAAAAGAGAAAAGAGAAAAGTGAAAAGAAGAGAAAAGAGAAAAGTGAAAAGAGAAATGAGAAAGGAAGAGAAAAGAGAAAATAAGAGAAAAGAAAACAGAAAAAGGAAGAGAGAAAAAAAGAGAAAACTGAAAAGAGGAGAAAAGAGTCAAGCAGAGTAAAGAGAAAGGAAGAGAAAAAAGAAAAGTGAAAAGAGAAAAGAAGAGAAGAGATAAGAAGAGAAAAGAAGACATTAGAGAAAAGAGAAAAGAGAAAAGAAAAGAAGAGAAAACAAGAGCAAAGAGAAAAGAAAAGAAGAGAAAAGAAGGGAAAAGAGAAAAGAGAAAAGGGAAAAGAAGAGAAAAGAGAAAGGAAGAGAAAAGGGAAAAGAGAAAAGAGAAAAGAAGAGAAAAGAGAAAAGTGAAAAGAGAAAAGAAGCGAAAAGAGATAAGAAGAGAAAAGAAGACAATAGAGAAAAGAGAAAAGAGAAAAGAAGAGAACAGAGAAAAGAAGAGAAAAGAAAAGAGAAAAGTGAAAAGAAGAGAGAAGAGAGAGGATAAAAGAGAAATGAAGCAAAAAGAGAAAAGAGAAAAGAAGAGAAAAGGAGGGAAAAGGGAAAAGAGAAAAGAAGAGAAAAGAAAAGAGAAAATAAGAGAAAAGAGAAAAGTGAAAAGAAGAGAAAAGAGAAAAGTGAAAAGAGAAAAGAAGAGAAAAGAGAAAAGAAGAGAAAAGTAGAGAAAAGAGAAAAGAGAAAACAAGAGAACAGAGAAACAAAGAGAAAAGAAAAGAGAAAAGTGAAAAGAAGAGAGAAGAGAGAAGATAAAAGACAAATGAAGCGAAAAGAGAAAATAGAAAAGAAGAGAAAAGGAGAGAAAAGAGAAAAGAGAAAACAAGAGAAAATAGAAAAGAAGAGAAAAGAAAAAAGAGAAAAGAGAAATGAGAAAGGAAGAGAAAAGCGAAAATAAGAGGAAAGAGAAAAGAGATAAGAAGAGAAAAGAAAAGAGAAAGCTGAAAAGAAGAGAAAAGAGTAAAGAGGAGTAAAGAGAAAGGAAGAGAAAAGGGAAAAGAGAAAAGCAAAAAAAGTAAAGAAGAGAAAAGTGAAAAGAGTAAAGAATAGAAAAGAGAAAAGTGTAAAGAAGAGAATAGAAGGGAAAAGAGAAAAGTAGAGAAAAGAAGTGAAAAGAGAAAATAGAAAATGAAAGAAAAGAGAAAAGAGAAAAGAATACAAAAGAGAGAAGAGAAAAGACGTGAAAAGAGAAAAGAAGAGAAAAGAGAAAAGAAGAGGAAAGAAAAAAGAGAAAAGAGAAATGAGAAAGGAAGAGAAAAGAGAAAATAAGAGAAAAGAAAAGAGAAAAAGGACGAGAGAAAAAACGAGAAAACTGAAAAGAGGAGAAAAGAGTCAAGCAGAGTAAAGAGAAAGGAAGAGAAAAAAGATTAGTGAAAAGAGAAAAGAAGAGATGAGATAAGAAGAGAAAAGAAGACAATAGAGAAAAGAGAAAAGAGAAAAGAAAAGAAGAGAAAACAAGAGCAAAGAGAAAAGAAAAGAAGAGAAAAGAAGGGAAAAGAGAAAAGAGAAAAGGGAAAAGAAGAGAAAAGAGAAAGGAAGAGAAAAGGGAAAAGAGAAAAGAGAAAAGAAGAGAAAAGAGAAAAGTGAAAAGAGAAAAGAAGAGAAAAGAGATAAGAGAAAAGAGAAAAGATAAAAGAAGAGAAAAGAGAAAAGAAAAGAAGAGAAAAGAGAAAAGATGAGAAAAGAAGAGAAAAGAAAACAAAAAAGAGAAAAGCAAAAAGAAGAGAAAAGTGAAAAAATAAAAAAGAGAAAAGAGAAAAGAGAAAAGAAAAGAAAAGAGAAAAGTGTAAAGAAGAGAATAGAAGGGAAAAGAGAAAAGTAGAGAAAAGAAGTGAAAAGAGAAAATAGAAAATGAAAGAAAAGAGAAAAGAGAAAAGAATACATAAGAGAAAAGAGAAAAGAAGTGAAAAGAGAAAAGAAGAGAAAAGAGAAAAGATGTGAAAAGAAAAGAGAAAAGAGAAAAGAAGAGAAAAGAGAAAAGAAATGAAAAGCGAAAAGAAGAGAAAAGTAAAAAGAGAAAAGATGAGAAAAAAGAAAAGAAGAGGAAAGAAGAGAAAAGAGAAAAGAATTTAAAAGAGAAAAGATAAAAGAAGGGAAAGAGGAATGAGAAATGAGAAAAGAGGGGAAAAGAAGAGAAAGGAGAAAAGAGAATAGAGAAACGAAGAGGAAAGAGAAAAGTAGAGAAAAGAGAAAACAAGAGAAAAACGTACAGAAGAGAAAAGAAAAAAGAGAAAAGAGAAATGAGAAAGGAAGAGAAAAGCGAAAATAAGAGGAAAGAGAAAAGAGATAAGAAGAGAAAAGAAAAGAGAAATCTGAAAAGAAGAGAAAAGAGTAAAGAGGAGTAAAGAGAAAGGAAGAGAAAAGGGAAAAGAGAAAAGAGAAAAGAAGAGAAAAGAGAAAAGTGAAAAGAGAAAATAAGAGTAAAGAGATAAGAGGAGAAAAGAAGACAATAGAGAAAAGAGAAAAGAGAAAAGAAGAGAACAGAGAAAAGAAGAGAAAAGAAGAGAAAAGAAAAGAGAAAAGTGAAAAGAAGAGAGAAGAGAGAGGATAAAAGAGAAATGAAGCGAAAAGAGAAAAGAGAAAAGAAGAGAAAAGGAGAGAAAAGAGAAAAGAGAAAGGAAGAGAAAAGAAAAGAGAAAATAAGAGAAAAGAGAAAAGAGAAAAGAAAAGAAAAGAAGGGAAAAGAGAAAAGAGAAAAGTGAAAAGAAGAGAAAAGAGAAAAGTGAAAAGAGAAAACAAGAGTAAAGAGATAAGAGGAGAAAAGAAGACAATAGAGAAAAGAGAAAAGAGAAAAGAAGAGAACAGAGAAAAGAAGAGAAAAGAAAAGAGAAAAGTGAAAAGAAGAGAGAAGAGAGAAGATAAAAGACAAATGAAGCGAAAAGAGAACAGAGAAAAGAAGAGAAAAGGAGAGAAAAGAGAAAAGAAGAGAAAAGAAAAAGAAAAGAAGAGAAAAGAGAAAAGAGAAAAGAAAAGAAGAGAAAAGAGAAAAGAAAAGAAGGGAAAAGAGAAAAGAGAAAAGTGAAAGGAGAAACGAAGAGAAAAGAGAAAAGAGAAAACAAGAGAAAATAGAAAAGCAGAGAAAAGAAAAAAGAGAAAAGAGAAAAGGAGAGAAAAGAGAAAATAAGAGAAAAGAGAAATGAAAAAGGAAGAGAGAAAAAAAGATAAAACTGAAAAGAGGAGAAAAGAGTCAAGCAGAGTAAAGAGAAAGGAAGAGAAAAGGGAAAAGAGAAAAGAGAAAAGAAGAGAAAAGAGAAAAGTGAAAAGAGAAAAGAAGAGAAAAGAGACAAGAAGAGAAAAGATAAAAGATAAAAGAAGAGAAAAGATAAAAGAAAAGAAGAGAAAAGAAGGGAAAAGGGAAAAGAGAAAAGGGAAAAGTAGAGAAAAGAGAAAAGATGAGAAAAGAAGAGAAAAGAAAACAAAAAAGAGAAAAGTGAAAAGAAGAGAAAAGTGAAAAAAGTAAAGAAGAGAAAAGAGAAAAGAGAAAAGGAGAGAAAAGAGATAAGAAGAGAAAAGAGAACAGATAAAAGAATAGAAAAAAGAAAAGAAAAGAAGAGAAAAGAAGGGAAAAGAGAAAAGAGAAAAGGGAAAAGAAGAGAAAAGAGAAAAGATGAGAAAAGAAGAGAAAAGAAAACAAAAAAGAGAAAAGCGAAAAGAAGAGAAAAGTGAAAAAAGTAAAGAAGAGGAAAGAGAAAAGAGAAAAGAAGAGAAAAGAGCAAAGTGAAAAGAAGAGAATAGAAGGGAAAAGAGAAAAGTAGAGAAAAGAAGTGAAAAGAGGAAATAGAAAATGAGAGAGAAGAGTAAAGGGAAAAGAATGCAGAAGAGATAAGAGAAAAGAAGTGAAAAGAAAAGAGAAAAGAGAAAAGAAGAGAAAAGTAAAAAGAGAAAAGAAGAGAAAAAAGAAAAGAAGAGGAAAGAAGAGAAAAAAGAAAAGCGAAAAGAAGAGAAAAGAGAAAATAATTTAAAAGAGAAATGATAAAAGAAGAGAAAAGTGGAATGAGAAATGAGAAAAGAAGGGAAAAGAAGTGAAAGGAGAAAAGAGAATAGAGAAACGAAGAGAAAAGAGAAAAGAAGTGAAAAGTAGAGAAAAGAGAAAAGAGAAAAGCGAAAAGAAGAGAAAAGAAAAAAGAGAAAAGAGAAATGAGAAAAGGAGAGAAAAGAGAAAAGAGAAAAGAAGAGAAAAGAAAAGAGAAAAGAAGAGAAAAGAAGAGAAAAGAGAAAAGAGAAAAGAAAAGAAAAGAAGAGAAAAGAAGGGAAAAGAGAAAAGAGAAAAGGGAAAAGAAGAGAAAAGAGAAAGGAAGAGAAAAGGGAAAAGAGAAAAGAGAAAAGAAGAGAAAAGAGAAAAGTGAAAAGAGAAAAGAAGAGAAAAGAGATAAGAAGAGAAAAGATAAAAGAAGAGAAAAGAGAAAAGAAAAGAAGAGAAAAGAGAAAAGATGAGAAAAGAAGAGAAACGAAAACAAAAAAGAGAAAAGCAAAAAGAAGAGAAAAGTGAAAAAAGTAAAGAAGAGAAAAGAGAAAAGAGAAAAGAATAGAAAAGAGAAAAGTGTAAAGAAGAGAATAGAAGGGAAAAGAGAAAAGTAGAGAAAAGAAGTGAAAAGAGAAAATAGAAAATGAAAGAAAAGAGAAAAGAGAAAAGAATACATAAGAGAAAAGAGAAAAGAAGTGAAAAGAGAAAAGAAGAGAAAAGAGAAAAGAAGTGAAAAGAAAAGAGAAAAGAGAAAAGAAGAGAAAAGAGAAAAGAAACGAAAAGCGAAAAGAAGAGAAAAGTAAAAAGAGAAAAGATGAGAAAAAAGAAAAGAAGAGGAAAGAAGAGAAAAGAGAAAAGAATTTAAAAGAGAAAAGATAAAAGAAGGGAAAGAGGAATTAGAAATGAGAAAAGAAGTGAAAAGAAGAGAAAGGAGAAAAGAGAATAGAGAAACGAAGAGGAAAGAGAAAATTGGAGAAAAGAGAAAACAAGAGAAAAACGTAAAGAAGAGAAAATAAAAAAGAGAAAAGAGAAATGAGAAAGGAAGAGAAAAGCGAAAATAAGAGGAAAGAGAAAAGAGATAAGAAGAGAAAAGAAAAGAGAAATCTGAAAAGAAGAGAAAAGAGTAAAGAAAAGAAAAGAAGGGAAAAGAGAAAAGAGAAAAGTGAAAAGAAGAGAAAAGAGAAAAGTGAAAAGAGAAATGAGAAAGGAAGAGAAAAGAGAAAATAAGAGAAAAGAAAACAGAAAAAGGAAGAGAGAAAAAAAGAGAAAACTGAAAAGAGGAGAAAAGAGTCAAGCAGAGTAAAGAGAAAGGAAGAGAAAAAAGAAAAGTGAAAAGAGAAAAGAAGAGAAGAGATAAGAAGAGAAAAGAAGACATTAGAGAAAAGAGAAAAGAGAAAAGAAAAGAAGAGAAAACAAGAGCAAAGAGAAAAGAAAAGAAGAGAAAAGAAGGGAAAAGAGAAAAGAGAAAAGGGAAAAGAAGAGAAAAGAGAAAGGAAGAGAAAAGGGAAAAGAGAAAAGAGAAAAGAAGAGAAAAGAGAAAAGTGAAAAGAGAAAAGAAGCGAAAAGAGATAAGAAGAGAAAAGAAGACAATAGAGAAAAGAGAAAAGAGAAAAGAAGAGAACAGAGAAAAGAAGAGAAAAGAAAAGAGAAAAGTGAAAAGAAGAGAGAAGAGAGAGGATAAAAGAGAAATGAAGCAAAAAGAGAAAAGAGAAAAGAAGAGAAAAGGAGGGAAAAGGGAAAAGAGAAAAGAAGAGAAAAGAAAAGAGAAAATAAGAGAAAAGAGAAAAGTGAAAAGAAGAGAAAAGAGAAAAGTGAAAAGAGAAAAGAAGAGAAAAGAGAAAAGAAGAGAAAAGTAGAGAAAAGAGAAAAGAGAAAACAAGAGAACAGAGAAACAAAGAGAAAAGAAAAGAGAAAAGTGAAAAGAAGAGAGAAGAGAGAAGATAAAAGACAAATGAAGCGAAAAGAGAAAATAGAAAAGAAGAGAAAAGGAGAGAAAAGAGAAAAGAGAAAACAAGAGAAAATAGAAAAGAAGAGAAAAGAAAAAAGAGAAAAGAGAAATGAGAAAGGAAGAGAAAAGCGAAAATAAGAGGAAAGAGAAAAGAGATAAGAAGAGAAAAGAAAAGAGAAAGCTGAAAAGAAGAGAAAAGAGTAAAGAGGAGTAAAGAGAAAGGAAGAGAAAAGGGAAAAGAGAAAAGCAAAAAAAGTAAAGAAGAGAAAAGTGAAAAGAGTAAAGAATAGAAAAGAGAAAAGTGTAAAGAAGAGAATAGAAGGGAAAAGAGAAAAGTAGAGAAAAGAAGTGAAAAGAGAAAATAGAAAATGAAAGAAAAGAGAAAAGAGAAAAGAATACAAAAGAGAGAAGAGAAAAGACGTGAAAAGAGAAAAGAAGAGAAAAGAGAAAAGAAGAGGAAAGAAAAAAGAGAAAAGAGAAATGAGAAAGGAAGAGAAAAGAGAAAATAAGAGAAAAGAAAAGAGAAAAAGGACGAGAGAAAAAACGAGAAAACTGAAAAGAGGAGAAAAGAGTCAAGCAGAGTAAAGAGAAAGGAAGAGAAAAAAGATTAGTGAAAAGAGAAAAGAAGAGATGAGATAAGAAGAGAAAAGAAGACAATAGAGAAAAGAGAAAAGAGAAAAGAAAAGAAGAGAAAACAAGAGCAAAGAGAAAAGAAAAGAAGAGAAAAGAAGGGAAAAGAGAAAAGAGAAAAGGGAAAAGAAGAGAAAAGAGAAAGGAAGAGAAAAGGGAAAAGAGAAAAGAGAAAAGAAGAGAAAAGAGAAAAGTGAAAAGAGAAAAGAAGAGAAAAGAGATAAGAGAAAAGAGAAAAGATAAAAGAAGAGAAAAGAGAAAAGAAAAGAAGAGAAAAGAGAAAAGATGAGAAAAGAAGAGAAAAGAAAACAAAAAAGAGAAAAGCAAAAAGAAGAGAAAAGTGAAAAAATAAAAAAGAGAAAAGAGAAAAGAGAAAAGAAAAGAAAAGAGAAAAGTGTAAAGAAGAGAATAGAAGGGAAAAGAGAAAAGTAGAGAAAAGAAGTGAAAAGAGAAAATAGAAAATGAAAGAAAAGAGAAAAGAGAAAAGAATACATAAGAGAAAAGAGAAAAGAAGTGAAAAGAGAAAAGAAGAGAAAAGAGAAAAGATGTGAAAAGAAAAGAGAAAAGAGAAAAGAAGAGAAAAGAGAAAAGAAATGAAAAGCGAAAAGAAGAGAAAAGTAAAAAGAGAAAAGATGAGAAAAAAGAAAAGAAGAGGAAAGAAGAGAAAAGAGAAAAGAATTTAAAAGAGAAAAGATAAAAGAAGGGAAAGAGGAATGAGAAATGAGAAAAGAGGGGAAAAGAAGAGAAAGGAGAAAAGAGAATAGAGAAACGAAGAGGAAAGAGAAAAGTAGAGAAAAGAGAAAACAAGAGAAAAACGTACAGAAGAGAAAAGAAAAAAGAGAAAAGAGAAATGAGAAAGGAAGAGAAAAGCGAAAATAAGAGGAAAGAGAAAAGAGATAAGAAGAGAAAAGAAAAGAGAAATCTGAAAAGAAGAGAAAAGAGTAAAGAGGAGTAAAGAGAAAGGAAGAGAAAAGGGAAAAGAGAAAAGAGAAAAGAAGAGAAAAGAGAAAAGTGAAAAGAGAAAATAAGAGTAAAGAGATAAGAGGAGAAAAGAAGACAATAGAGAAAAGAGAAAAGAGAAAAGAAGAGAACAGAGAAAAGAAGAGAAAAGAAGAGAAAAGAAAAGAGAAAAGTGAAAAGAAGAGAGAAGAGAGAGGATAAAAGAGAAATGAAGCGAAAAGAGAAAAGAGAAAAGAAGAGAAAAGGAGAGAAAAGAGAAAAGAGAAAGGAAGAGAAAAGAAAAGAGAAAATAAGAGAAAAGAGAAAAGAGAAAAGAAAAGAAAAGAAGGGAAAAGAGAAAAGAGAAAAGTGAAAAGAAGAGAAAAGAGAAAAGTGAAAAGAGAAAACAAGAGTAAAGAGATAAGAGGAGAAAAGAAGACAATAGAGAAAAGAGAAAAGAGAAAAGAAGAGAACAGAGAAAAGAAGAGAAAAGAAAAGAGAAAAGTGAAAAGAAGAGAGAAGAGAGAAGATAAAAGACAAATGAAGCGAAAAGAGAACAGAGAAAAGAAGAGAAAAGGAGAGAAAAGAGAAAAGAAGAGAAAAGAAAAAGAAAAGAAGAGAAAAGAGAAAAGAGAAAAGAAAAGAAGAGAAAAGAGAAAAGAAAAGAAGGGAAAAGAGAAAAGAGAAAAGTGAAAGGAGAAACGAAGAGAAAAGAGAAAAGAGAAAACAAGAGAAAATAGAAAAGCAGAGAAAAGAAAAAAGAGAAAAGAGAAAAGGAGAGAAAAGAGAAAATAAGAGAAAAGAGAAATGAAAAAGGAAGAGAGAAAAAAAGATAAAACTGAAAAGAGGAGAAAAGAGTCAAGCAGAGTAAAGAGAAAGGAAGAGAAAAGGGAAAAGAGAAAAGAGAAAAGAAGAGAAAAGAGAAAAGTGAAAAGAGAAAAGAAGAGAAAAGAGACAAGAAGAGAAAAGATAAAAGATAAAAGAAGAGAAAAGATAAAAGAAAAGAAGAGAAAAGAAGGGAAAAGGGAAAAGAGAAAAGGGAAAAGTAGAGAAAAGAGAAAAGATGAGAAAAGAAGAGAAAAGAAAACAAAAAAGAGAAAAGTGAAAAGAAGAGAAAAGTGAAAAAAGTAAAGAAGAGAAAAGAGAAAAGAGAAAAGGAGAGAAAAGAGATAAGAAGAGAAAAGAGAACAGATAAAAGAATAGAAAAAAGAAAAGAAAAGAAGAGAAAAGAAGGGAAAAGAGAAAAGAGAAAAGGGAAAAGAAGAGAAAAGAGAAAAGATGAGAAAAGAAGAGAAAAGAAAACAAAAAAGAGAAAAGCGAAAAGAAGAGAAAAGTGAAAAAAGTAAAGAAGAGGAAAGAGAAAAGAGAAAAGAAGAGAAAAGAGCAAAGTGAAAAGAAGAGAATAGAAGGGAAAAGAGAAAAGTAGAGAAAAGAAGTGAAAAGAGGAAATAGAAAATGAGAGAGAAGAGTAAAGGGAAAAGAATGCAGAAGAGATAAGAGAAAAGAAGTGAAAAGAAAAGAGAAAAGAGAAAAGAAGAGAAAAGTAAAAAGAGAAAAGAAGAGAAAAAAGAAAAGAAGAGGAAAGAAGAGAAAAAAGAAAAGCGAAAAGAAGAGAAAAGAGAAAATAATTTAAAAGAGAAATGATAAAAGAAGAGAAAAGTGGAATGAGAAATGAGAAAAGAAGGGAAAAGAAGTGAAAGGAGAAAAGAGAATAGAGAAACGAAGAGAAAAGAGAAAAGAAGTGAAAAGTAGAGAAAAGAGAAAAGAGAAAAGCGAAAAGAAGAGAAAAGAAAAAAGAGAAAAGAGAAATGAGAAAAGGAGAGAAAAGAGAAAAGAGAAAAGAAGAGAAAAGAAAAGAGAAAAGAAGAGAAAAGAAGAGAAAAGAGAAAAGAGAAAAGAAAAGAAAAGAAGAGAAAAGAAGGGAAAAGAGAAAAGAGAAAAGGGAAAAGAAGAGAAAAGAGAAAGGAAGAGAAAAGGGAAAAGAGAAAAGAGAAAAGAAGAGAAAAGAGAAAAGTGAAAAGAGAAAAGAAGAGAAAAGAGATAAGAAGAGAAAAGATAAAAGAAGAGAAAAGAGAAAAGAAAAGAAGAGAAAAGAGAAAAGATGAGAAAAGAAGAGAAACGAAAACAAAAAAGAGAAAAGCAAAAAGAAGAGAAAAGTGAAAAAAGTAAAGAAGAGAAAAGAGAAAAGAGAAAAGAATAGAAAAGAGAAAAGTGTAAAGAAGAGAATAGAAGGGAAAAGAGAAAAGTAGAGAAAAGAAGTGAAAAGAGAAAATAGAAAATGAAAGAAAAGAGAAAAGAGAAAAGAATACATAAGAGAAAAGAGAAAAGAAGTGAAAAGAGAAAAGAAGAGAAAAGAGAAAAGAAGTGAAAAGAAAAGAGAAAAGAGAAAAGAAGAGAAAAGAGAAAAGAAACGAAAAGCGAAAAGAAGAGAAAAGTAAAAAGAGAAAAGATGAGAAAAAAGAAAAGAAGAGGAAAGAAGAGAAAAGAGAAAAGAATTTAAAAGAGAAAAGATAAAAGAAGGGAAAGAGGAATTAGAAATGAGAAAAGAAGTGAAAAGAAGAGAAAGGAGAAAAGAGAATAGAGAAACGAAGAGGAAAGAGAAAATTGGAGAAAAGAGAAAACAAGAGAAAAACGTAAAGAAGAGAAAATAAAAAAGAGAAAAGAGAAATGAGAAAGGAAGAGAAAAGCGAAAATAAGAGGAAAGAGAAAAGAGATAAGAAGAGAAAAGAAAAGAGAAATCTGAAAAGAAGAGAAAAGAGTAAAGAAAAGAAAAGAAGGGAAAAGAGAAAAGAGAAAAGTGAAAAGAAGAGAAAAGAGAAAAGTGAAAAGAGAAATGAGAAAGGAAGAGAAAAGAGAAAATAAGAGAAAAGAAAACAGAAAAAGGAAGAGAGAAAAAAAGAGAAAACTGAAAAGAGGAGAAAAGAGTCAAGCAGAGTAAAGAGAAAGGAAGAGAAAAAAGAAAAGTGAAAAGAGAAAAGAAGAGAAGAGATAAGAAGAGAAAAGAAGACATTAGAGAAAAGAGAAAAGAGAAAAGAAAAGAAGAGAAAACAAGAGCAAAGAGAAAAGAAAAGAAGAGAAAAGAAGGGAAAAGAGAAAAGAGAAAAGGGAAAAGAAGAGAAAAGAGAAAGGAAGAGAAAAGGGAAAAGAGAAAAGAGAAAAGAAGAGAAAAGAGAAAAGTGAAAAGAGAAAAGAAGCGAAAAGAGATAAGAAGAGAAAAGAAGACAATAGAGAAAAGAGAAAAGAGAAAAGAAGAGAACAGAGAAAAGAAGAGAAAAGAAAAGAGAAAAGTGAAAAGAAGAGAGAAGAGAGAGGATAAAAGAGAAATGAAGCAAAAAGAGAAAAGAGAAAAGAAGAGAAAAGGAGGGAAAAGGGAAAAGAGAAAAGAAGAGAAAAGAAAAGAGAAAATAAGAGAAAAGAGAAAAGTGAAAAGAAGAGAAAAGAGAAAAGTGAAAAGAGAAAAGAAGAGAAAAGAGAAAAGAAGAGAAAAGTAGAGAAAAGAGAAAAGAGAAAACAAGAGAACAGAGAAACAAAGAGAAAAGAAAAGAGAAAAGTGAAAAGAAGAGAGAAGAGAGAAGATAAAAGACAAATGAAGCGAAAAGAGAAAATAGAAAAGAAGAGAAAAGGAGAGAAAAGAGAAAAGAGAAAACAAGAGAAAATAGAAAAGAAGAGAAAAGAAAAAAGAGAAAAGAGAAATGAGAAAGGAAGAGAAAAGCGAAAATAAGAGGAAAGAGAAAAGAGATAAGAAGAGAAAAGAAAAGAGAAAGCTGAAAAGAAGAGAAAAGAGTAAAGAGGAGTAAAGAGAAAGGAAGAGAAAAGGGAAAAGAGAAAAGCAAAAAAAGTAAAGAAGAGAAAAGTGAAAAGAGAAAAGAATAGAAAAGAGAAAAGTGTAAAGAAGAGAATAGAAGGGAAAAGAGAAAAGTAGAGAAAAGAAGTGAAAAGAGAAAATAGAAAATGAAAGAAAAGAGAAAAGAGAAAAGAATACAAAAGAGAGAAGAGAAAAGACGTGAAAAGAGAAAAGAAGAGAAAAGAGAAAAGAAGAGGAAAGAAAAAAGAGAAAAGAGAAATGAGAAAGGAAGAGAAAAGAGAAAATAAGAGAAAAGAAAAGAGAAAAAGGACGAGAGAAAAAACGAGAAAACTGAAAAGAGGAGAAAAGAGTCAAGCAGAGTAAAGAGAAAGGAAGAGAAAAAAGATTAGTGAAAAGAGAAAAGAAGAGATGAGATAAGAAGAGAAAAGAAGACAATAGAGAAAAGAGAAAAGAGAAAAGAAAAGAAGAGAAAACAAGAGCAAAGAGAAAAGAAAAGAAGAGAAAAGAAGGGAAAAGAGAAAAGAGAAAAGGGAAAAGAAGAGAAAAGAGAAAGGAAGAGAAAAGGGAAAAGAGAAAAGAGAAAAGAAGAGAAAAGAGAAAAGTGAAAAGAGAAAAGAAGAGAAAAGAGATAAGAGAAAAGAGAAAAGATAAAAGAAGAGAAAAGAGAAAAGAAAAGAAGAGAAAAGAGAAAAGATGAGAAAAGAAGAGAAAAGAAAACAAAAAAGAGAAAAGCAAAAAGAAGAGAAAAGTGAAAAAATAAAAAAGAGAAAAGAGAAAAGAGAAAAGAAAAGAAAAGAGAAAAGTGAAAAGAAGAGAATAGAAGGGAAAAGAGAAAAGTAGAGAAAAGAAGTGAAAAGAGAAAATAGAAAATGAAAGAAAAGAGAAAAGAGAAAAGAATACATAAGAGAAAAGAGAAAAGAAGTGAAAAGAGAAAAGAAGAGAAAAGAGAAAAGAAGTGAAAAGAAAAGAGAAAAGAGAAAAGAAGAGAAAAGAGAAAAGAAATGAAAAGCGAAAAGAAGAGAAAAGTAAAAAGAGAAAAGATGAGAAAAAAGAAAAGAAGAGGAAAGAAGAGAAAAGAGAAAAGAATTTAAAAGAGAAAAGATAAAAGAAGGGAAAGAGGAATGAGAAATGAGAAAAGAGGGGAAAAGAAGAGAAAGGAGAAAAGAGAATAGAGAAACGAAGAGGAAAGAGAAAAGTAGAGAAAAGAGAAAACAAGAGAAAAACGTACAGAAGAGAAAAGAAAAAAGAGAAAAGAGAAATGAGAAAGGAAGAGAAAAGCGAAAATAAGAGGAAAGAGAAAAGAGATAAGAAGAGAAAAGAAAAGAGAAATCTGAAAAGAAGAGAAAAGAGTAAAGAGGAGTAAAGAGAAAGGAAGAGAAAAGGGAAAAGAGAAAAGAGAAAAGAAGAGAAAAGAGAAAAGTGAAAATAAGAGTAAAGAGATAAGAGGAGAAAAGAAGACAATAGAGAAAAGAGAAAAGAGAAAAGAAGAGAACAGAGAAAAGAAGAGAAAAGAAGAGAAAAGAAAAGAGAAAAGTAAAAAGAAGAGAGAAGAGAGAGGATAAAAGAGAAATGAAGCGAAAAGAGAAAAGAGAAAGGAAGAGAAAAGAAAAGAGAAAATAAGAGAAAAGAGAAAAGAGAAAAGAAAAGAAAAGAAGGGAAAAGAGAAAAGAGAAAAGTGAAAAGAAGAGAAAAGAGAAAAGTGAAAAGAGAAAATAAGAGTAAAGAGATAAGAGGAGAAAAGAAGACAATAGAGAAAAGAGAAAAGAGAAAAGAAAAGAGAAAAGAGAAAAGAAGAGAGAAGAGAGAAGATAAAAGACAAATGAAGCGAAAAGAGAAAAGAGAAAAGAAGAGAAAAGCAGAGAAAAGAGAAAAGAAGAGAAAAGAAAAGAGAAAAGAAGAGAAAAGAGAAAAGAGAAAAGAAAAGAAGGGAAAAGAGAAAAGAGAAAAGTGAAAAGAAGAAAAAAGAAAGGAGAAACGAAGAGAAAAGAGAAAAGAAGAGAAAGGTAGAGAAAAGAGAAAAGAGAAAACAAGAGAAAATAGCAAAGAAGAGAAAAGAAAAAAGAGAAAAGAGAAAAGGAGAGAAAAGAGAAAATAAGAGAAAAGAGAAATGAAAAAGGAAGAGAGAAAAAAAGAGAAAACTGAAAAGAGGAGAAAAGAGTCAAGCAGAGTAAAGAGAAAGGAAGAGAAAAGGGAAAAGAGAAAAGAGAAAAGAAGAGAAAAGAGATAAGAAAAGAAAAGATAAAAGAAGAGAAAAGAGAAAAGAAAAGAAGGGAAAAGAGAAAAGATGAGAAAAGAAGAGAAACGAAAACAAAAAAGAGAAAAGCAAAAAGAAGAGAAAAGTGAAAAAAGTAAAGAAGAGAAAAGAGAAAAGAGAAAAGAATAGAAAAGAGAAAAGTGTAAAGAAGAGAATTGAAGGGAAAAGAGAAAAGTAGAGAAAAGAAGTGAAAAGAGAAAATAGAAAATGAAAGAAAAGAGAAAAGAGAAAAGAATACATAAGAGAAAAGAGAAAAGAAGTGAAAAGAGAAAAGAAGAGAAAAGAGAAAAGAAGTGAAAAGAAAAGAGAAAAGAGAAAAGAAGAGAAAAGAGAAAATAGAAAATGAAAGAAAAGAGAAAAGAGAAAAGAATACATAAGAGAAAAGAGAAAAGAAGTGAAAAGAGAAAAGAAGAGAAAAGAGAAAAGAAGTGAAAAGAAAAGAGAAAAGAGAAAAGAAGAGAAAAGAGAAAATAGAAAATGAAAGAAAAGAGAAAAGAGAAAAGAATACATAAGAGAAAAGAGAAAAGAAGTGAAAAGAGAGAAGAAGAGAAAAGAGAAAAGAAGTGAAAAGAAAAGAGAAAAGAGAAAAGAATAGAAAAGAGAAAAGAAATGAAAAGCGAAAAGAAGAGAAAAGTAAAAAGAGAAAAGATGAGAAAAAAGAAAAGAAGAGGAAAGAAGAGAAAAGAGAAAAGAATTTAAAAGAGAAAAGATAAAAGAAGGGAAAGAGGAATGAGAAATGAGAAAAGAGGGGAAAAGAAGAGAAAGGAGAAAAGAGAATAGAGAAACGAAGAGGAAAGAGAAAAGTAGAGAAAAGAGAAAACAAGAGAAAAACGTACAGAAGAGAAAAGAAAAAAGAGAAAAGAGAAATGAGAAAGGAAGAGAAAAGCGAAAATAAGAGGAAAGAGAAAAGAGATAAGAAGAGAAAAGAAATGAGAAATCTGAAAAGAAGAGAAAAGAGTAAAGAGGAGTAAAGAGAAAGGAAGAGAAAAGGGAAAAGAGAAAAGAGAAAAGAAGAGAAAAGAGAAAAGTGAAAAGAGAAAATAAGAGTAAAGAGATAAGAGGAGAAAAGAAGACAATAGAGAAAAGAGAAAAGAGAAAAGAAGAGAACAGAGAAAAGAAGAGAAAAGAAGAGAAAAGAAAAGAGAAAAGTGAAAAGAAGAGAAAAGAGAAAAGTGAAAAGAGAAAACAAGAGTAAAGAGATAAGAGGAGAAAAGAAGACAATAGAGAAAAGAGAAAAGAGAAAAGAAGAGAACAGAGAAAAGAAGAGAAAAGAAAAGAGAAAAGTGAAAAGAAGAGAGAAGAGAGAAGATAAAAGACAAATGAAGCGAAAAGAGAACAGAGAAAAGAAGAGAAAAGGAGAGAAAAGAGAAAAGAAGAGAAAAGAAAAAGAAAAGAAGAGAAAAGAGAAAAGAGAAAAGAAAAGAAGAGAAAAGAGAAAAGAAAAGAAGGGAAAAGAGAAAAGAGAAAAGTGAAAAGAAGAAAAAAGAGAAAAGAGAAAGGACAAACGAAGAGAAAAGAGAAAAGAGAAAACAAGAGAAAATAGAAAAGCAGAGAAAAGAAAAAAGAGAAAAGAGAAAAGGAGAGAAAAGAGAAAATAAGAGAAAAGAGAAATGAAAAAGGAAGAGAGAAAAAAAGAGAAAACTGAAAAGAGGAGAAAAGAGTCAAGCAGAGTAAAGAGAAAGGAAGAGAAAAGGGAAAAGAGAAAAGAGAAAAGAAGAGAAAAGAGAAAAGTGAAAAGAGAAAAGAAGAGAAAAGAGACAAGAAGAGAAAAGATAAAAGATAAAAGAAGAGAAATGAGAAAAGAAAAGAAGAGAAAAGAGAAAAGATGAGAAAAGAAGAGAAAAGAAAACAAAAAAGAGAAAAGCAAAAAGAAGAGAAAAGTGAAAAAAGTAAAGAAGAGAAAAGAGAAAAGAGAAAAGAATAGAAAAGAGAAAAGTGTAAAGAAGAGAATAGAAGGGAAAAGAGAAAAGTAGAGAAAAGAAGTGAAAAGAGAAAATAGAAAATGAAAGAAAAGAGAAAAGAGAAAAGAATACATAAGAGAAAAGAGAAAAGAAGTGAAAAGAGAAAAGAAGAGAAAAGAGAAAAGAAGTGAAAAGAAAAGAGAAAAGAGAAAAGAAGAGAAAAGAGAAAAGAAATGAAAAGCGAAAAGAAGAGAAAAGTAAAAAGAGAAAAGATGAGAAAAAAGAAAAGAAGAGGAAAGAAGAGAAAAGAGAAAAGAATTTAAAAGAGAAAAGATAAAAGAAGGGAAAGAGGAATTAGAAATGAGAAAAGAAGTGAAAAGAAGAGAAAGGAGAAAAGAGAATAGAGAAACGAAGAGGAAAGAGAAAAGTAGAGAAAAGAGAAAACAAGAGAAAAACGTAAAGAAGAGAAAAGAAAAAAGAGAAAAGAGAAATGAGAAAGGAAGAGAAAAGCGAAAATAAGAGGAAAGAGAAAAGAGATAAGAAGAGAAAAGAAAAGAGAAATCTGAAAAGAAGAGAAAAGAGTAAAGAAAAGAAAAGAAGGGAAAAGAGAAAATAGAAAAGTGAAAAGAAGAGAAAAGAGAAAAGTGAAAAGAGAAAATAAGAGTAAAGAGATAAGAGGAGAAAAGAAGACAATAGAGAAAAGAGAAAAGAGAAAAGAAGAGAACAGAGAAAAGAAGAGAAAAGAAAAGAGAAAAGTGAAAAGAAGAGAGAAGAGAGAAGATAAAAGACAAATGAAGCGAAAAGAGAAAAGAGAAAAGAAGAGAAAAGGAGAGAAAAGAGAAAAGAAAAGAGAAAAGAAGAGAAAAGAGAAAACAAAAGAAGGGAAAAGAGAAAAGAGAAAAGTGAAAAGAAGAAAAAAGAGAAAAGAGAAAGGAGAAACGAAGAGAAAAGAGAAAAGAAGAGAAAAGTAGAGAAAAGAGAAAAGAGAAAACAAGAGAAAATAGAAAAGAAGAGAAAAGAAAAAAGAGAAAAGAGAAAAGGAGAGAAAAGAGAAAAGAGAAAATAAGAGAAAAGAGAAATGAAAAAGGAAGAGAGAAAAAAAGAGAAAACTGAAAAGAGGAGAAAAGAGTCAAGCAGAGTAAAGAGAAAGGAAGAGAAAAGGGAAAAGAGAAAAGAGAAAAGAAGAGAAAAGAGAAAAGTGAAAAGAGAAATGAAGAGAAAAGAGACAAGAAGAGAAAAGAGAAAAGATAAAAGAAGAGAAAAGATAAAAGAAAAGAAGAGAAAAGAGGGGAAAAGGGAAAAGAGAAAAGGGAAAAGTAGAGAAAAGAGAAAAGATGAGAAAAGAAGAGATAAGAAAACAAAAAAGAGAAAAGTGAAAAGAAGAGAAAAGTGAAAAACGTAAAGAAGAGAAAAGAGAAAAGAGAAAAGGAGAGAAAAGAGATAAGAAGAGAAAAGAGAAAAGATAAAAGAATAGAAAAAAAAAGAAAAGAAGAGAAAAGAAGGGAAAAGAGAAAAGAGAAAAGGGAAAAGAAGAGAAAAGAGAAAAGATGAGAAAAGAAGAGAAAAGAAAACAAAAAAGAGAAAAGCGAAAAGACGAGAAAAGTGAAAAAAGTAAAGAAGAGGAAAGAGAAAAGAGAAAAGAAGAGAAAAGAGCAAAGTGAAAAGAGAAATGAAGAGAAAAGAGACAAGAAGAGAAAAGAGAAAAGATAAAAGAAGAGAAAAGATAAAAGAAAAGAAGAGAAAAGAGGGGAAAAGGGAAAAGAGAAAAGGGAAAAGTAGAGAAAAGAGAAAAGATGAGATAAGAAGAGATAAGAAAACAAAAAAGAGAAAAGTGAAAAGAAGAGAAAAGTGAAAAACGTAAAGAAGAGAAAAGAGAAAAGAGAAAAGGAGAGAAAAAAGATAAGAAGAGAAAAGAGAAAAGATAAAAGAATAGAAAAAAGAAAAGAAAAGAAGAGAAAAGAAGGGAAAAGAGAAAAGAGAAAAGAGAAAAGAAGAGAAAAGAGCAAAGTGAAAAGAAGAGAATAGAAAATGAGAGAAAAGAGAAAAGAGAAAAGAATGCAAAAGGGAAAAGAGAAAAGAAGTGAAAAGAAAAGAGAAATCAAGAGAAAAGAAGAGAAAAGAGAAAAGAGAAAAGAAAAGAAAAGAAGTGAAAATAAAAGAGAAAACAAGAGAAAAGAGAAAAGAAGTGAAAAGAAAAGAGAAAAGAGAAAAGAAAAGAAGAGAAAAGAAGGGAAAAGAGAAAAGAGAAAAGGGAAAAGAAGAGAAAAGAGAAAGGAAGAGAAAAGCGAAAAGAGAAAAGAGAAAAGAAGAGAAAAGAGAAAAGTGAAAAGAGAAAAGAAGAGAAAAGAGATAAGAAGAGAAAAGAGAAAAGATAAAAGAAGAGAAATGAGAAAAGAAAAGAAGAGAAAAGAGAAAAGTGTAAAGAAGAGAATAGAAGGGAAAAGAGAAAAGTAGAGAAAAGAAGTGAAAAGAGAAAATAGAAAATGAAAGAAAAGAGAAAAGAGAAAAGAATACATAAGAGAAAAGAGAAAAGAAGTGAAAAGAGAAAAGAAGAGAAAAGAGAAAAGAAGTGAAAAGAAAAGAGAAAAGAGAAAAGAAGAGAAAAGAGAAAAGAAATGAAAAGCGAAAAGAAGAGAAAAGTAAAAAGAGAAAAGAAGGGAAAAGAGAAAAGTGAAAAGAAGAGAAAAGAGAAAAGAGAAAGGAGAAACGAAGAGAAAAGAGAAAAGAAGAGAAAAGTAGAGAAAAGAGAAAAGAGAAAACAAGAGATAATAGAAAAGAAGAGAAAAGAAAAAAGAGAAAAGAGAAATGAGAAAGGAAGAGAAAAGAGAAAATAAGAGAAAAGAGAAATGAAAAAGGAAGAGAGAAAAAAAGAGAAAACTGAAAAGAGGAGAAAAGAGTCAAGCAGAGTAAAGAGAAAGGAAGAGAAAAGAGAAAAGAGAAAAGAGAAAAGAAGAGAAAAGAGAAAAGTGAAAAGAGAAAAGAAGAGAAAAGAGATAAGAATAGAAAATAGAAAAGATGAAAGAAGAGAAAAGATAAAAGAAAAGAAGAGAAAAGAAGGAAAAGAGAAAAGAGAAAATGGAAAAGAAGAGAATAGAGAAAAGATGAGAAAAGAAGAGAAAAGAAAACAAAAAAGAGAAAAGCGAAAAGACGAGGAAAGTGAAAAAAGTAAAGAAGAGGAAAGAGAAAAGAGAAAAGCAGAGAAAAGAGCAAAGTGAAAAGAAGAGAATAGAAGGGAAAAGAGAAAAGTAGAGAAAAGAAGTGAAAAGAGAAAATAGAAAATGAGAGAAAAGAGAAAAGAGAAAAGAATACAAAAGAGAAAAAAGAAAAGAAGTGAAAAGAAAAGAGAAAACAAGAGAAAAGAGAAAAGAAGTGAAAAGAAAAGAGAAAAGAGAAAAGAAGAGAAAAGTAAAAAGAGAAAAGAAGAGAAAAAAGAAAAGAAGAGGAAAGAAGAGAAAAAAGAAAAGCGAAAAGAAGAGAAAAGAGAAAATAATTTAAAAGAGAAATGATAAAAGAAGAGAAAAGTGGAATGAGAAATGAGAAAAGAAGGGAAAAGAAGAGAAAGGAGAAAAGAGAATAGAGAAACGAAGAGAAAAGAGAAAAGAGAAAAGCGAAAAGAAGAGAAAAGAAAAAAGAGAAAAGAGAAATGAGAAAAGGAGAGAAAAGAGAAAAGAGAAAAGAAGAGAAAAGAAAAGAGAAAAGAAGAGAAAAGAAGAGAAAAGAGAAAAGAGAAAAGAAAAGAAAAGAAGGGAAAAGAGAAAAGAGAAAAGTGAAAAGAAGAGAAAAGAGAACAGAGAAAGGAGAAACGAAGAGAAAAGAGAAAAGAAGAGAAAAGAGAAATGAAAAAGGAAGAGAGAAAAAAAGAGAAAACTGAAAAGAAGAGAAAAGAGAAAAGTGAAAAGAGAAAATAAGAGTAAAGAGATAAGAGGAGAAAAGAAGACAATAGAGAAAAGAGAAAAGAGAAAAGAAGAGAACAGTGAAAAGAAGAGAAAAGAAAAGAGAAAAGTGAAAAGAAGAGAGAAGAGAGAAGATAAAAGACAAATGAAGCGAAAAGAGAAAAGAGAAAAGAAGAGAAAAGGAGAGAAAAGAGAAAAGAAGAGAAAAGAAAAGAGAAAAGAAGAGAAATGAAGAGAAAAGAGAAAAGAGAAAAGAAAAGAAAAGAAGGGAAAAGAGAAAAGTGAAAAGAAGAAAAAAGAGAAAAGAGAAAGGAGAAACGAAGAGAAAAGCGAAAATAAGAGGAAATTGAAAAGAGATAAGAAGAGAAAAGAAAAGAGAAAGCTGAAAAGAAGAGAAAAGAGTAAAGAGGAGTAAAGAGAAATGAAGAGAAAAGGGAAAAGAGAAAAGAGAAAAGAAGAGAAAAGATAAAAGTGAAAAGAGAAAAGAAGAGAAACGAGAAAAGAAGAGAAAAGTAGAGAAAAGAGAAAAGAGAAAACAAGAGAAAATAGAAAAGAAGAGAAAAGAAAAAAGAGAAAAGAGAAATGAGAAAGGAAGAGAAAAGAGAAAATAAGAGAAAAGAAAACAGAAAAAGGAAGAGAGAAAAAAAGAGAAAACTGAAAAGAGGAGAAAAGAGTCAAGCAGAGTAAAGAGAAAGAAAAGAGAAGGGAGAAAAGAATACATAAGAGAAAAGAGAAAAGAAGTTAAAAGAGAAAAGAAGAGAAAAGAGAAAGGAAGTGAAAAGAAAAGAGAAAAGAGAAAAGAAGAGAAAAGACAAAGAAGTGAAAAGCGAAAAGACGAGAAAAGTAAAATGAGAAAAGATGAGAAAAAAGAAAAGAAGAGGAAAGAAAAGAAAAGAGAAAAGAATTTAAAAGAGAAAAGATAAAAGAAGAGAAAGAGGAATGAGAAATGAGAAAAGAAGGGAAAAGAAGAGAAAGGAGAAAAGAGAATAGAGAAACGAAGAGAAAAGAGAAAAGTAGAGAAAAGAGAAAAGAGAAAACAAGAGAAAAACGTAAAGAAGAGAAAAGAAAAAAGAGAAAAGAGAAATGAGAAAGGAAGAGAAAAGCAAAAATAAGAGGAAAGAGAAAAGAGATAAGAAGAGAAAAGAAAAGAGAAAGCTGAAAAGAAGAGAAAAGAGTAAAGAGGAGTATAGAGAAAGGAAGAGAAAAGGGAAAAGAGAAAAGAGAAAAGAAGAGAAAACGTAAAAGTGAAAAGAGAAAAGAAGAGAAAAGAGAAAAGAAGAGAAAAGTAGAGAAAAGAGAAAAGAGAAAACAAGAGAAAATAGAAAAGAAGAGAAAAGAAAAAAGAGAAAAGAGAAATGAGAAAGGAAGAGAAAAGAGAAAATAAGAGAAAAGAAAACAGAAAAAGGAAGAGAGAAAAAAAGAGAAAACTGAAAAGAGGAGAAAAGAGTCAAGCAGAGTAAAGAGAAAGGAAGAGAAAAAAGAAAAGTGAAAAGAGAAAAGAAGAGAAGAGATAAGAAGAGAAAAGAAGACATTAGAGAAAAGAGAAAAGAGAAAAGAAAAGAAGAGAAAACAAGAGCAAAGAGAAAAGAAAAGAAGAGAAAAGAAGGGAAAAGAGAAAAGAGAAAAGGGAAAAGAAGAGAAAAGAGAAAGGAAGAGAAAATGGAAAAGAGAAAAGAGAAAAGAAGAGAAAAGAGAAAAGTGAAAAGAGAAAAGAAGCGAAAAGAGATAAGAAGAGAAAAGAAGATAATAGAGAAAAGAGAAAAGAGAAAAGAAGAGAACAGAGAAAAGAAGAGAAAAGAAAAGAGAAAAGTGAAAAGAAGAGAGAAGAGAGAGGATAAAAGAGAAATGAAGCAAAAAGAGAAAAGAGAAAAGAAGAGAAAAGGAGGGAAAAGGGAAAAGAGAAAAGAAGAGAAAAGAAAAGAGAAAATAAGAGAAAAGAGAAAAGAGAAAAGAAAAGAAGGGAAAAGAGAAAAGAGAAAAGTGAAAAGAAGAGAAAAGAGAAAAGTGAAAAGAGAAAAGAAGAGAAAAGAGAAAAGAATGAAAAGTAGAGAAAAGAGAAAAGAGAAAACAAGAGAAAATAGAAAAGAAGAGAAAAGAAAAAAGAGAAAAGAGAAATGAGAAAGGAAGAGAAAAGCGAAAATAAGAGGAAAGAGAAAAGAGATAAGAAGAGAAAAGAAAAGAGAAAGCTGAAAAGAAGAGAAAAGAGTAAAGAGGAGTAAAGAGAAAGGAAGAGAAAAGGGAAAAGAGAAAAGTGAAAAAAGTAAAGAAGAGAAAAGAGAAAAGAGAAAAGAATAGAAAAGAGAAAAGTGTAAAGAAGAGAATAGAAGGGAAAAGAGAAAAGTAGAGAAAAGAAGTGAAAAGAGAAAATAGAAAATGAAAGAAAAGAGAAAAGAGAAAAGAATACAAAAGAGAGAAGAGAAAAGACGTGAAAAGAGAAAAGAAGAGAAAAGAGAAAAGAAGAGGAAAGAAAAAAGAGAAAAGAGAAATGAGAAATGAAGAGAAAAGAGAAAATAAGAGAAAAGAAAAGAGAAAAAGGACGAGAGAAAAAACGAGAAAACTGAAAAGAGGAGAAAAGAGTCAAGCAGAGTAAAGAGAAAGGAAGAGAAAAAAGATTAGTGAAAAGAGAAAAGAAGAGATGAGATAAGAAGAGAAAAGAAGACAATAGAGAAAAGAGAAAAGAGAAAAGAAAAGAAGAGAAAAGAAGGGAAAAGAGAAAAGAGAAAAGGGAAAAGAAGAGAAAAGAGAAAGGAAGAGAAAAGGGAAAAGAGAAAAGAGAAAAGAAGAGAAAAGAGAAAAGTGAAAAGAGAAAAGAAGAGAAAAGAGATAAGAAGAGAAAAGAGAAAAGATAAAAGAAGAGAAAAGAGAAAAGAAAAGAAGAGAAAAGAGAAAAGATGAGAAAAGAAGAGAAACGAAAACAAAAAAGAGAAAAGCAAAAAGAAGAGAAAAGTGAAAAAAGTAAAGAAGAGAAAAGAGAAAAGAGAAAAGAATAGAAAAGAGAAAAGTGTAAAGAAGAGAATTGAAGGGAAAAGAGAAAAGTAGAGAAAAGAAGTGAAAAGAGAAAATAGAAAATGAAAGAAAAGAGAAAAGAGAAAAGAATACATAAGAGAAAAGAGAAAAGAAGTGAAAAGAGAAAAGAAGAGAAAAGAGAAAAGAAGTGAAAAGAAAAGAGAAAAGAGAAAAGAAGAGAAAAGAGAAAATAGAAAATGAAAGAAAAGAGAAAAGAGAAAAGAATACATAAGAGAAAAGAGAAAAGAAGTGAAAAGAGAAAAGAAGAGAAAAGAGAAAAGAAGTGAAAAGAAAAGAGAAAAGAGAAAAGAAGAGAAAAGAGAAAATAGAAAATGAAAGAAAAGAGAAAAGAGAAAAGAATACATAAGAGAAAAGAGAAAAGAAGTGAAAAGAGAGAAGAAGAGAAAAGAGAAAAGAAGTGAAAAGAAAAGAGAAAAGAGAAAAGAAGAGAAAAGAGAAAAGAAATGA
Organism: Chiloscyllium punctatum; assembly: GCF_047496795.1. NCBI lineage: Eukaryota > Metazoa > Chordata > Chondrichthyes > Orectolobiformes > Hemiscylliidae > Chiloscyllium > Chiloscyllium punctatum. The sequence continues at coordinate 1,032,587 of NC_092746.1, read as the reverse complement.
AAAGCGAAAAGAAGAGAAAAGTAAAAAGAGAAAAGATGAGAAAAAAGAAAAGAAGAGGAAAGAAGAGAAAAGAGAAAAGAATTTAAAAGAGAAAAGATAAAAGAAGGGAAAGAGGAATGAGAAATGAGAAAAGAGGGGAAAAGAAGAGAAAGGAGAAAAGAGAATAGAGAAACGAAGAGGAAAGAGAAAAGTAGAGAAAAGAGAAAACAAGAGAAAAACGTACAGAAGAGAAAAGAAAAAAGAGAAAAGAGAAATGAGAAAGGAAGAGAAAAGCGAAAATAAGAGGAAAGAGAAAAGAGATAAGAAGAGAAAAGAAAAGAGAAATCTGAAAAGAAGAGAAAAGAGTAAAGAGGAGTAAAGAGAAAGGAAGAGAAAAGGGAAAAGAGAAAAGAGAAAAGAAGAGAAAAGAGAAAAGTGAAAATAAGAGTAAAGAGATAAGAGGAGAAAAGAAGACAATAGAGAAAAGAGAAAAGAGAAAAGAAGAGAACAGAGAAAAGAAGAGAAAAGAAGAGAAAAGAAAAGAGAAAAGTAAAAAGAAGAGAGAAGAGAGAGGATAAAAGAGAAATGAAGCGAAAAGAGAAAAGAGAAAGGAAGAGAAAAGAAAAGAGAAAATAAGAGAAAAGAGAAAAGAGAAAAGAAAAGAAAAGAAGGGAAAAGAGAAAAGAGAAAAGTGAAAAGAAGAGAAAAGAGAAAAGTGAAAAGAGAAAATAAGAGTAAAGAGATAAGAGGAGAAAAGAAGACAATAGAGAAAAGAGAAAAGAGAAAAGAAAAGAGAAAAGAGAAAAGAAGAGAGAAGAGAGAAGATAAAAGACAAATGAAGCGAAAAGAGAAAAGAGAAAAGAAGAGAAAAGCAGAGAAAAGAGAAAAGAAGAGAAAAGAAAAGAGAAAAGAAGAGAAAAGAGAAAAGAGAAAAGAAAAGAAGGGAAAAGAGAAAAGAGAAAAGTGAAAAGAAGAAAAAAGAAAGGAGAAACGAAGAGAAAAGAGAAAAGAAGAGAAAGGTAGAGAAAAGAGAAAAGAGAAAACAAGAGAAAATAGCAAAGAAGAGAAAAGAAAAAAGAGAAAAGAGAAAAGGAGAGAAAAGAGAAAATAAGAGAAAAGAGAAATGAAAAAGGAAGAGAGAAAAAAAGAGAAAACTGAAAAGAGGAGAAAAGAGTCAAGCAGAGTAAAGAGAAAGGAAGAGAAAAGGGAAAAGAGAAAAGAGAAAAGAAGAGAAAAGAGATAAGAAAAGAAAAGATAAAAGAAGAGAAAAGAGAAAAGAAAAGAAGGGAAAAGAGAAAAGATGAGAAAAGAAGAGAAACGAAAACAAAAAAGAGAAAAGCAAAAAGAAGAGAAAAGTGAAAAAAGTAAAGAAGAGAAAAGAGAAAAGAGAAAAGAATAGAAAAGAGAAAAGTGTAAAGAAGAGAATTGAAGGGAAAAGAGAAAAGTAGAGAAAAGAAGTGAAAAGAGAAAATAGAAAATGAAAGAAAAGAGAAAAGAGAAAAGAATACATAAGAGAAAAGAGAAAAGAAGTGAAAAGAGAAAAGAAGAGAAAAGAGAAAAGAAGTGAAAAGAAAAGAGAAAAGAGAAAAGAAGAGAAAAGAGAAAATAGAAAATGAAAGAAAAGAGAAAAGAGAAAAGAATACATAAGAGAAAAGAGAAAAGAAGTGAAAAGAGAAAAGAAGAGAAAAGAGAAAAGAAGTGAAAAGAAAAGAGAAAAGAGAAAAGAAGAGAAAAGAGAAAATAGAAAATGAAAGAAAAGAGAAAAGAGAAAAGAATACATAAGAGAAAAGAGAAAAGTGAAAAGAGAGAAGAAGAGAAAAGAGAAAAGAAGTGAAAAGAAAAGAGAAAAGAGAAAAGAATAGAAAAGAGAAAAGAAATGAAAAGCGAAAAGAAGAGAAAAGTAAAAAGAGAAAAGATGAGAAAAAAGAAAAGAAGAGGAAAGAAGAGAAAAGAGAAAAGAATTTAAAAGAGAAAAGATAAAAGAAGGGAAAGAGGAATGAGAAATGAGAAAAGAGGGGAAAAGAAGAGAAAGGAGAAAAGAGAATAGAGAAACGAAGAGGAAAGAGAAAAGTAGAGAAAAGAGAAAACAAGAGAAAAACGTACAGAAGAGAAAAGAAAAAAGAGAAAAGAGAAATGAGAAAGGAAGAGAAAAGCGAAAATAAGAGGAAAGAGAAAAGAGATAAGAAGAGAAAAGAAATGAGAAATCTGAAAAGAAGAGAAAAGAGTAAAGAGGAGTAAAGAGAAAGGAAGAGAAAAGGGAAAAGAGAAAAGAGAAAAGAAGAGAAAAGAGAAAAGTGAAAAGAGAAAATAAGAGTAAAGAGATAAGAGGAGAAAAGAAGACAATAGAGAAAAGAGAAAAGAGAAAAGAAGAGAACAGAGAAAAGAAGAGAAAAGAAGAGAAAAGAAAAGAGAAAAGTGAAAAGAAGAGAGAAGAGAGAGGATAAAAGAGAAATGAAGCGAAAAGAGAAAAGAGAAAAGAAGAGAAAAGGAGAGAAAAGAGAAAAGAGAAAGGAAGAGAAAAGAAAAGAGAAAATAAGAGAAAAGAGAAAAGAGAAAAGAAAAGAAAAGAAGGGAAAAGAGAAAAGAGAAAAGTGAAAAGAAGAGAAAAGAGAAAAGTGAAAAGAGAAAACAAGAGTAAAGAGATAAGAGGAGAAAAGAAGACAATAGAGAAAAGAGAAAAGAGAAAAGAAGAGAACAGAGAAAAGAAGAGAAAAGAAAAGAGAAAAGTGAAAAGAAGAGAGAAGAGAGAAGATAAAAGACAAATGAAGCGAAAAGAGAACAGAGAAAAGAAGAGAAAAGGAGAGAAAAGAGAAAAGAAGAGAAAAGAAAAAGAAAAGAAGAGAAAAGAGAAAAGAGAAAAGAAAAGAAGAGAAAAGAGAAAAGAAAAGAAGGGAAAAGAGAAAAGAGAAAAGTGAAAAGAAGAAAAAAGAGAAAAGAGAAAGGACAAACGAAGAGAAAAGAGAAAAGAGAAAACAAGAGAAAATAGAAAAGCAGAGAAAAGAAAAAAGAGAAAAGAGAAAAGGAGAGAAAAGAGAAAATAAGAGAAAAGAGAAATGAAAAAGGAAGAGAGAAAAAAAGAGAAAACTGAAAAGAGGAGAAAAGAGTCAAGCAGAGTAAAGAGAAAGGAAGAGAAAAGGGAAAAGAGAAAAGAGAAAAGAAGAGAAAAGAGAAAAGTGAAAAGAGAAAAGAAGAGAAAAGAGACAAGAAGAGAAAAGATAAAAGATAAAAGAAGAGAAATGAGAAAAGAAAAGAAGAGAAAAGAGAAAAGATGAGAAAAGAAGAGAAAAGAAAACAAAAAAGAGAAAAGCAAAAAGAAGAGAAAAGTGAAAAAAGTAAAGAAGAGAAAAGAGAAAAGAGAAAAGAATAGAAAAGAGAAAAGTGTAAAGAAGAGAATAGAAGGGAAAAGAGAAAAGTAGAGAAAAGAAGTGAAAAGAGAAAATAGAAAATGAAAGAAAAGAGAAAAGAGAAAAGAATACATAAGAGAAAAGAGAAAAGAAGTGAAAAGAGAAAAGAAGAGAAAAGAGAAAAGAAGTGAAAAGAAAAGAGAAAAGAGAAAAGAAGAGAAAAGAGAAAAGAAATGAAAAGCGAAAAGAAGAGAAAAGTAAAAAGAGAAAAGATGAGAAAAAAGAAAAGAAGAGGAAAGAAGAGAAAAGAGAAAAGAATTTAAAAGAGAAAAGATAAAAGAAGGGAAAGAGGAATTAGAAATGAGAAAAGAAGTGAAAAGAAGAGAAAGGAGAAAAGAGAATAGAGAAACGAAGAGGAAAGAGAAAAGTAGAGAAAAGAGAAAACAAGAGAAAAACGTAAAGAAGAGAAAAGAAAAAAGAGAAAAGAGAAATGAGAAAGGAAGAGAAAAGCGAAAATAAGAGGAAAGAGAAAAGAGATAAGAAGAGAAAAGAAAAGAGAAATCTGAAAAGAAGAGAAAAGAGTAAAGAAAAGAAAAGAAGGGAAAAGAGAAAATAGAAAAGTGAAAAGAAGAGAAAAGAGAAAAGTGAAAAGAGAAAATAAGAGTAAAGAGATAAGAGGAGAAAAGAAGACAATAGAGAAAAGAGAAAAGAGAAAAGAAGAGAACAGAGAAAAGAAGAGAAAAGAAAAGAGAAAAGTGAAAAGAAGAGAGAAGAGAGAAGATAAAAGACAAATGAAGCGAAAAGAGAAAAGAGAAAAGAAGAGAAAAGGAGAGAAAAGAGAAAGGAGAAACGAAGAGAAAAGAGAAAAGAAGAGAAAAGTAGAGAAAAGAGAAAAGAGAAAACAAGAGAAAATAGAAAAGAAGAGAAAAGAAAAAAGAGAAAAGAGAAAAGGAGAGAAAAGAGAAAAGAGAAAATAAGAGAAAAGAGAAATGAAAAAGGAAGAGAGAAAAAAAGAGAAAACTGAAAAGAGGAGAAAAGAGTCAAGCAGAGTAAAGAGAAAGGAAGAGAAAAGGGAAAAGAGAAAAGAGAAAAGAAGAGAAAAGAGAAAAGTGAAAAGAGAAATGAAGAGAAAAGAGACAAGAAGAGAAAAGAGAAAAGATAAAAGAAGAGAAAAGATAAAAGAAAAGAAGAGAAAAGAGGGGAAAAGGGAAAAGAGAAAAGGGAAAAGTAGAGAAAAGAGAAAAGATGAGAAAAGAAGAGATAAGAAAACAAAAAAGAGAAAAGTGAAAAGAAGAGAAAAGTGAAAAACGTAAAGAAGAGAAAAGAGAAAAGAGAAAAGGAGAGAAAAGAGATAAGAAGAGAAAAGAGAAAAGATAAAAGAATAGAAAAAAAAAGAAAAGAAGAGAAAAGAAGGGAAAAGAGAAAAGAGAAAAGGGAAAAGAAGAGAAAAGAGAAAAGATGAGAAAAGAAGAGAAAAGAAAACAAAAAAGAGAAAAGCGAAAAGACGAGAAAAGTGAAAAAAGTAAAGAAGAGGAAAGAGAAAAGAGAAAAGAAGAGAAAAGATAAAAGAAAAGAAGAGAAAAGAGGGGAAAAGGGAAAAGAGAAAAGGGAAAAGTAGAGAAAAGAGAAAAGATGAGATAAGAAGAGATAAGAAAACAAAAAAGAGAAAAGTGAAAAGAAGAGAAAAGTGAAAAACGTAAAGAAGAGAAAAGAGAAAAGAGAAAAGGAGAGAAAAAAGATAAGAAGAGAAAAGAGAAAAGATAAAAGAATAGAAAAAAGAAAAGAAAAGAAGAGAAAAGAAGGGAAAAGAGAAAAGAGAAAAGAGAAAAGAAGAGAAAAGAGCAAAGTGAAAAGAAGAGAATAGAAAATGAGAGAAAAGAGAAAAGAGAAAAGAATGCAAAAGGGAAAAGAGAAAAGAAGTGAAAAGAAAAGAGAAATCAAGAGAAAAGAAGAGAAAAGAGAAAAGAGAAAAGAAAAGAAAAGAAGTGAAAATAAAAGAGAAAACAAGAGAAAAGAGAAAAGAAGTGAAAAGAAAAGAGAAAAGAGAAAAGAAAAGAAGAGAAAAGAAGGGAAAAGAGAAAAGAGAAAAGGGAAAAGAAGAGAAAAGAGAAAGGAAGAGAAAAGCGAAAAGAGAAAAGAGAAAAGAAGAGAAAAGAGAAAAGTGAAAAGAGAAAAGAAGAGAAAAGAGATAAGAAGAGAAAAGAGAAAAGATAAAAGAAGAGAAATGAGAAAAGAAAAGAAGAGAAAAGAGAAAAGTGTAAAGAAGAGAATAGAAGGGAAAAGAGAAAAGTAGAGAAAAGAAGTGAAAAGAGAAAATAGAAAATGAAAGAAAAGAGAAAAGAGAAAAGAATACATAAGAGAAAAGAGAAAAGAAGTGAAAAGAGAAAAGAAGAGAAAAGAGAAAAGAAATGAAAAGCGAAAAGAAGAGAAAAGTAAAAAGAGAAAAGAAGGGAAAAGAGAAAAGTGAAAAGAAGAGAAAAGAGAAAAGAGAAAGGAGAAACGAAGAGAAAAGAGAAAAGAAGAGAAAAGTAGAGAAAAGAGAAAAGAGAAAACAAGAGATAATAGAAAAGAAGAGAAAAGAAAAAAGAGAAAAGAGAAATGAGAAAGGAAGAGAAAAGAGAAAATAAGAGAAAAGAGAAATGAAAAAGGAAGAGAGAAAAAAAGAGAAAACTGAAAAGAGGAGAAAAGAGTCAAGCAGAGTAAAGAGAAAGGAAGAGAAAAGAGAAAAGAGAAAAGAGAAAAGAAGAGAAAAGAGAAAAGTGAAAAGAGAAAAGAAGAGAAAAGAGATAAGAATAGAAAATAGAAAAGATGAAAGAAGAGAAAAGATAAAAGAAAAGAAGAGAAAAGAAGGAAAAGAGAAAAGAGAAAATGGAAAAGAAGAGAATAGAGAAAAGATGAGAAAAGAAGAGAAAAGAAAACAAAAAAGAGAAAAGCGAAAAGACGAGGAAAGTGAAAAAAGTAAAGAAGAGGAAAGAGAAAAGAGAAAAGCAGAGAAAAGAGCAAAGTGAAAAGAAGAGAATAGAAGGGAAAAGAGAAAAGTAGAGAAAAGAAGTGAAAAGAGAAAATAGAAAATGAGAGAAAAGAGAAAAGAGAAAAGAATACAAAAGAGAAAAAAGAAAAGAAGTGAAAAGAAAAGAGAAAACAAGAGAAAAGAGAAAAGAAGTGAAAAGAAAAGAGAAAAGAGAAAAGAAGAGAAAAGTAAAAAGAGAAAAGAAGAGAAAAAAGAAAAGAAGAGGAAAGAAGAGAAAAAAGAAAAGCGAAAAGAAGAGAAAAGAGAAAATAATTTAAAAGAGAAATGATAAAAGAAGAGAAAAGTGGAATGAGAAATGAGAAAAGAAGGGAAAAGAAGAGAAAGGAGAAAAGAGAATAGAGAAACGAAGAGAAAAGAGAAAAGAGAAAAGCGAAAAGAAGAGAAAAGAAAAAAGAGAAAAGAGAAATGAGAAAAGGAGAGAAAAGAGAAAAGAGAAAAGAAGAGAAAAGAAAAGAGAAAAGAAGAGAAAAGAAGAGAAAAGAGAAAAGAGAAAAGAAAAGAAAAGAAGGGAAAAGAGAAAAGAGAAAAGTGAAAAGAAGAGAAAAGAGAACAGAGAAAGGAGAAACGAAGAGAAAAGAGAAAAGAAGAGAAAAGAGAAATGAAAAAGGAAGAGAGAAAAAAGAGAAAACTGAAAAGAAGAGAAAAGAGAAAAGTGAAAAGAGAAAATAAGAGTAAAGAGATAAGAGGAGAAAAGAAGACAATAGAGAAAAGAGAAAAGAGAAAAGAAGAGAACAGTGAAAAGAAGAGAAAAGAAAAGAGAAAAGTGAAAAGAAGAGAGAAGAGAGAAGATAAAAGACAAATGAAGCGAAAAGAGAAAAGAGAAAAGAAGAGAAAAGGAGAGAAAAGAGAAAAGAAGAGAAAAGAAAAGAGAAAAGAAGAGAAATGAAGAGAAAAGAGAAAAGAGAAAAGAAAAGAAAAGAAGGGAAAAGAGAAAAGTGAAAAGAAGAAAAAAGAGAAAAGAGAAAGGAGAAACGAAGAGAAAAGCGAAAATAAGAGGAAATTGAAAAGAGATAAGAAGAGAAAAGAAAAGAGAAAGCTGAAAAGAAGAGAAAAGAGTAAAGAGGAGTAAAGAGAAATGAAGAGAAAAGGGAAAAGAGAAAAGAGAAAAGAAGAGAAAAGATAAAAGTGAAAAGAGAAAAGAAGAGAAACGAGAAAAGAAGAGAAAAGTAGAGAAAAGAGAAAAGAGAAAACAAGAGAAAATAGAAAAGAAGAGAAAAGAAAAAAGAGAAAAGAGAAATGAGAAAGGAAGAGAAAAGAGAAAATAAGAGAAAAGAAAACAGAAAAAGGAAGAGAGAAAAAAAGAGAAAACTGAAAAGAGGAGAAAAGAGTCAAGCAGAGTAAAGAGAAAGAAAAGAGAAGGGAGAAAAGAATACATAAGAGAAAAGAGAAAAGAAGTTAAAAGAGAAAAGAAGAGAAAAGAGAAAGGAAGTGAAAAGAAAAGAGAAAAGAGAAAAGAAGAGAAAAGACAAAGAAGTGAAAAGCGAAAAGACGAGAAAAGTAAAATGAGAAAAGATGAGAAAAAAGAAAAGAAGAGGAAAGAAAAGAAAAGAGAAAAGAATTTAAAAGAGAAAAGATAAAAGAAGAGAAAGAGGAATGAGAAATGAGAAAAGAAGGGAAAAGAAGAGAAAGGAGAAAAGAGAATAGAGAAACGAAGAGAAAAGAGAAAAGTAGAGAAAAGAGAAAAGAGAAAACAAGAGAAAAACGTAAAGAAGAGAAAAGAAAAAAGAGAAAAGAGAAATGAGAAAGGAAGAGAAAAGCAAAAATAAGAGGAAAGAGAAAAGAGATAAGAAGAGAAAAGAAAAGAGAAAGCTGAAAAGAAGAGAAAAGAGTAAAGAGGAGTATAGAGAAAGGAAGAGAAAAGGGAAAAGTGAAAAGAGAAAAGAAGAGAAAAGAGAAAAGAAGAGAAAAGTAGAGAAAAGAGAAAAGAGAAAACAAGAGAAAATAGAAAAGAAGAGAAAAGAAAAAAGAGAAAAGAGAAATGAGAAAGGAAGAGAAAAGAGAAAATAAGAGAAAAGAAAACAGAAAAAGGAAGAGAGAAAAAAAGAGAAAACTGAAAAGAGGAGAAAAGAGTCAAGCAGAGTAAAGAGAAAGGAAGAGAAAAAAGAAAAGTGAAAAGAGAAAAGAAGAGAAGAGATAAGAAGAGAAAAGAAGACATTAGAGAAAAGAGAAAAGAGAAAAGAAAAGAAGAGAAAACAAGAGCAAAGAGAAAAGAAAAGAAGAGAAAAGAAGGGAAAAGAGAAAAGAGAAAAGGGAAAAGAAGAGAAAAGAGAAAGGAAGAGAAAATGGAAAAGAGAAAAGAGAAAAGAAGAGAAAAGAGAAAAGTGAAAAGAGAAAAGAAGCGAAAAGAGATAAGAAGAGAAAAGAAGATAATAGAGAAAAGAGAAAAGAGAAAAGAAGAGAACAGAGAAAAGAAGAGAAAAGAAAAGAGAAAAGTGAAAAGAAGAGAGAAGAGAGAGGATAAAAGAGAAATGAAGCAAAAAGAGAAAAGAGAAAAGAAGAGAAAAGGAGGGAAAAGGGAAAAGAGAAAAGAAGAGAAAAGAAAAGAGAAAATAAGAGAAAAGAGAAAAGAGAAAAGAAAAGAAGGGAAAAGAGAAAAGAGAAAAGTGAAAAGAAGAGAAAAGAGAAAAGTGAAAAGAGAAAAGAAGAGAAAAGAGAAAAGAATGAAAAGTAGAGAAAAGAGAAAAGAGAAAACAAGAGAAAATAGAAAAGAAGAGAAAAGAAAAAAGAGAAAAGAGAAATGAGAAAGGAAGAGAAAAGCGAAAATAAGAGGAAAGAGAAAAGAGATAAGAAGAGAAAAGAAAAGAGAAAGCTGAAAAGAAGAGAAAAGAGTAAAGAGGAGTAAAGAGAAAGGAAGAGAAAAGGGAAAAGAGAAAAGTGAAAAAAGTAAAGAAGAGAAAAGAGAAAAGAGAAAAGAATAGAAAAGAGAAAAGTGTAAAGAAGAGAATAGAAGGGAAAAGAGAAAAGTAGAGAAAAGAAGTGAAAAGAGAAAATAGAAAATGAAAGAAAAGAGAAAAGAGAAAAGAATACAAAAGAGAGAAGAGAAAAGACGTGAAAAGAGAAAAGAAGAGAAAAGAGAAAAGAAGAGGAAAGAAAAAAGAGAAAAGAGAAATGAGAAATGAAGAGAAAAGAGAAAATAAGAGAAAAGAAAAGAGAAAAAGGACGAGAGAAAAAACGAGAAAACTGAAAAGAGGAGAAAAGAGTCAAGCAGAGTAAAGAGAAAGGAAGAGAAAAAAGATTAGTGAAAAGAGAAAAGAAGAGATGAGATAAGAAGAGAAAAGAAGACAATAGAGAAAAGAGAAAAGAGAAAAGAAAAGAAGAGAAAAGAAGGGAAAAGAGAAAAGAGAAAAGGGAAAAGAAGAGAAAAGAGAAAGGAAGAGAAAAGGGAAAAGAGAAAAGAGAAAAGAAGAGAAAAGAGAAAAGTGAAAAGAGAAAAGAAGAGAAAAGAGATAAGAAGAGAAAAGAGAAAAGATAAAAGAAGAGAAAAGAGAAAAGAAAAGAAGAGAAAAGAGAAAAGATGAGAAAAGAAGAGAAAAGAAAACAAAAAAGAGAAAAGCAAAAAGAAGAGAAAAGTGAAAAAAGTAAAGAAGAGAAAAGAGAAAAGAGAAAAGAATAGAAAAGAGAAAAGTGTAAAGAAGAGAATAGAAGGGAAAAGAGAAAAGTAGAGAAAAGAAGTGAAAAGAGAAAATAGAAAATGAAAGAAAAGAGAAAAGAGAAAAGAATACATAAGAGAAAAGAGAAAAGAAGTGAAAAGAGAAAAGAAGAGAAAAGAGAAAAGAAGTGAAAAGAAAAGAGAAAAGAGAAAAGAAGAGAAAAGAGAAAAGAAATGAAAAGCGAAAAGAAGAGAAAAGTAAAAAGAGAAAAGATGAGAAAAAAGAAAAGAAGAGGAAAGAAGAGAAAAGAGAAAAGAATTTAAAAGAGAAAAGATAAAAGAAGGGAAAGAGGAATGAGAAATGAGAAAAGAGGGGAAAAGAAGAGAAAGGAGAAAAGAGAATAGAGAAACGAAGAGGAAAGAGAAAAGTAGAGAAAAGAGAAAACAAGAGAAAAACGTACAGAAGAGAAAAGAAAAAAGAGAAAAGAGAAATGAGAAAGGAAGAGAAAAGCGAAAATAAGAGGAAAGAGAAAAGAGATAAGAAGAGAAAAGAAAAGAGAAATCTGAAAAGAAGAGAAAAGAGTAAAGAGGAGTAAAGAGAAAGGAAGAGAAAAGGGAAAAGAGAAAAGAGAAAAGAAGAGAAAAGAGAAAAGTGAAAAGAGAAAATAAGAGTAAAGAGATAAGAGGAGAAAAGAAGACAATAGAGAAAAGAGAAAAGAGAAAAGAAGAGAACAGAGAAAAGAAGAGAAAAGAAGAGAAAAGAAAAGAGAAAAGTGAAAAGAAGAGAGAAGAGAGAGGATAAAAGAGAAATGAAGCGAAAAGAGAAAAGAGAAAAGAAGAGAAAAGGAGAGAAAAGAGAAAAGAGAAAGGAAGAGAAAAGAAAAGAGAAAATAAGAGAAAAGAGAAAAGAGAAAAGAAAAGAAAAGAAGGGAAAAGAGAAAAGAGAAAAGTGAAAAGAAGAGAAAAGAGAAAAGTGAAAAGAGAAAACAAGAGTAAAGAGATAAGAGGAGAAAAGAAGACAATAGAGAAAAGAGAAAAGAGAAAAGAAGAGAACAGAGAAAAGAAGAGAAAAGAAAAGAGAAAAGTGAAAAGAAGAGAGAAGAGAGAAGATAAAAGACAAATGAAGCGAAAAGAGAACAGAGAAAAGAAGAGAAAAGGAGAGAAAAGAGAAAAGAAGAGAAAAGAAAAAGAAAAGAAGAGAAAAGAGAAAAGAGAAAAGAAAAGAAGAGAAAAGAGAAAAGAAAAGAAGGGAAAAGAGAAAAGAGAAAAGTGAAAGGAGAAACGAAGAGAAAAGAGAAAAGAGAAAACAAGAGAAAATAGAAAAGCAGAGAAAAGAAAAAAGAGAAAAGAGAAAAGGAGAGAAAAGAGAAAATAAGAGAAAAGAGAAATGAAAAAGGAAGAGAGAAAAAAAGATAAAACTGAAAAGAGGAGAAAAGAGTCAAGCAGAGTAAAGAGAAAGGAAGAGAAAAGGGAAAAGAGAAAAGAGAAAAGAAGAGAAAAGAGAAAAGTGAAAAGAGAAAAGAAGAGAAAAGAGACAAGAAGAGAAAAGATAAAAGATAAAAGAAGAGAAAAGATAAAAGAAAAGAAGAGAAAAGAAGGGAAAAGGGAAAAGAGAAAAGGGAAAAGTAGAGAAAAGAGAAAAGATGAGAAAAGAAGAGAAAAGAAAACAAAAAAGAGAAAAGTGAAAAGAAGAGAAAAGTGAAAAAAGTAAAGAAGAGAAAAGAGAAAAGAGAAAAGGAGAGAAAAGAGATAAGAAGAGAAAAGAGAACAGATAAAAGAATAGAAAAAAGAAAAGAAAAGAAGAGAAAAGAAGGGAAAAGAGAAAAGAGAAAAGGGAAAAGAAGAGAAAAGAGAAAAGATGAGAAAAGAAGAGAAAAGAAAACAAAAAAGAGAAAAGCGAAAAGAAGAGAAAAGTGAAATAAGTAAAGAAGAGGAAAGAGAAAAGAGAAAAGAAGAGAAAAGAGCAAAGTGAAAAGAAGAGAATAGAAGGGAAAAGAGAAAAGTAGAGAAAAGAAGTGAAAAGAGGAAATAGAAAATGAGAGAGAAGAGTAAAGGGAAAAGAATGCAGAAGAGATAAGAGAAAAGAAGTGAAAAGAAAAGAGAAAAGAGAAAAGAAGAGAAAAGTAAAAAGAGAAAAGAAGAGAAAAAAGAAAAGAAGAGGAAAGAAGAGAAAAAAGAAAAGCGAAAAGAAGAGAAAAGAGAAAATAATTTAAAAGAGAAATGATAAAAGAAGAGAAAAGTGGAATGAGAAATGAGAAAAGAAGGGAAAAGAAGTGAAAGGAGAAAAGAGAATAGAGAAACGAAGAGAAAAGAGAAAAGAAGTGAAAAGTAGAGAAAAGAGAAAAGAGAAAAGCGAAAAGAAGAGAAAAGAAAAAAGAGAAAAGAGAAATGAGAAAAGGAGAGAAAAGAGAAAAGAGAAAAGAAGAGAAAAGAAAAGAGAAAAGAAGAGAAAAGAAGAGAAAAGAGAAAAGAGAAAAGAAAAGAAAAGAAGAGAAAAGAAGGGAAAAGAGAAAAGAGAAAAGGGAAAAGAAGAGAAAAGAGAAAGGAAGAGAAAAGGGAAAAGAGAAAAGAGAAAAGAAGAGAAAAGAGAAAAGTGAAAAGAGAAAAGAAGAGAAAAGAGATAAGAAGAGAAAAGATAAAAGAAGAGAAAAGAGAAAAGAAAAGAAGAGAAAAGAGAAAAGATGAGAAAAGAAGAGAAACGAAAACAAAAAAGAGAAAAGCAAAAAGAAGAGAAAAGTGAAAAAAGTAAAGAAGAGAAAAGAGAAAAGAGAAAAGAATAGAAAAGAGAAAAGTGTAAAGAAGAGAATAGAAGGGAAAAGAGAAAAGTAGAGAAAAGAAGTGAAAAGAGAAAATAGAAAATGAAAGAAAAGAGAAAAGAGAAAAGAATACATAAGAGAAAAGAGAAAAGAAGTGAAAAGAGAAAAGAAGAGAAAAGAGAAAAGAAGTGAAAAGAAAAGAGAAAAGAGAAAAGAAGAGAAAAGAGAAAAGAAACGAAAAGCGAAAAGAAGAGAAAAGTAAAAAGAGAAAAGATGAGAAAAAAGAAAAGAAGAGGAAAGAAGAGAAAAGAGAAAAGAATTTAAAAGAGAAAAGATAAAAGAAGGGAAAGAGGAATTAGAAATGAGAAAAGAAGTGAAAAGAAGAGAAAGGAGAAAAGAGAATAGAGAAACGAAGAGGAAAGAGAAAATTGGAGAAAAGAGAAAACAAGAGAAAAACGTAAAGAAGAGAAAATAAAAAAGAGAAAAGAGAAATGAGAAAGGAAGAGAAAAGCGAAAATAAGAGGAAAGAGAAAAGAGATAAGAAGAGAAAAGAAAAGAGAAATCTGAAAAGAAGAGAAAAGAGTAAAGAAAAGAAAAGAAGGGAAAAGAGAAAAGAGAAAAGTGAAAAGAAGAGAAAAGAGAAAAGTGAAAAGAGAAATGAGAAAGGAAGAGAAAAGAGAAAATAAGAGAAAAGAAAACAGAAAAAGGAAGAGAGAAAAAAAGAGAAAACTGAAAAGAGGAGAAAAGAGTCAAGCAGAGTAAAGAGAAAGGAAGAGAAAAAAGAAAAGTGAAAAGAGAAAAGAAGAGAAGAGATAAGAAGAGAAAAGAAGACATTAGAGAAAAGAGAAAAGAGAAAAGAAAAGAAGAGAAAACAAGAGCAAAGAGAAAAGAAAAGAAGAGAAAAGAAGGGAAAAGAGAAAAGAGAAAAGGGAAAAGAAGAGAAAAGAGAAAGGAAGAGAAAAGGGAAAAGAGAAAAGAGAAAAGAAGAGAAAAGAGAAAAGTGAAAAGAGAAAAGAAGCGAAAAGAGATAAGAAGAGAAAAGAAGACAATAGAGAAAAGAGAAAAGAGAAAAGAAGAGAACAGAGAAAAGAAGAGAAAAGAAAAGAGAAAAGTGAAAAGAAGAGAGAAGAGAGAGGATAAAAGAGAAATGAAGCAAAAAGAGAAAAGAGAAAAGAAGAGAAAAGGAGGGAAAAGGGAAAAGAGAAAAGAAGAGAAAAGAAAAGAGAAAATAAGAGAAAAGAGAAAAGAGAAAAGAAAAGAAGGGAAAAGAGAAAAGAGAAAAGTTTAAAGAAGAGAAAAGAGAAAAGTGAAAAGAGAAAAGAAGAGAAAAGAGAAAAGAAGAGAAAAGTAGAGAAAAGAGAAAAGAGAAAACAAGAGAACAGAGAAACAAAGAGAAAAGAAAAGAGAAAAGTGAAAAGAAGAGAGAAGAGAGAAGATAAAAGACAAATGAAGCGAAAAGAGAAAATAGAAAAGAAGAGAAAAGGAGAGAAAAGAGAAAAGAGAAAACAAGAGAAAATCGAAAAGAAGAGAAAAGAAAAAAGAGAAAAGAGAAATGAGAAAGGAAGAGAAAAGCGAAAATAAGAGGAAAGAGAAAAGAGATAAGAAGAGAAAAGAAAAGAGAAAGCTGAAAAGAAGAGAAAAGAGTAAAGAGGAGTAAAGAGAAAGGAAGAGAAAAGGGAAAAGAGAAAAGCAAAAAAAGTAAAGAAGAGAAAAGTGAAAAGAGAAAAGAATAGAAAAGAGAAAAGTGTAAAGAAGAGAACAGAAGGGAAAAGAGAAAAGTAGAGAAAAGAAGTGAAAAGAGAAAATAGAAAATGAAAGAAAAGAGAAAAGAGAAAAGAATACAAAAGAGAGAAGAGAAAAGACGTGAAAAGAGAAAAGAAGAGAAAAGAGAAAAGAAGAGGAAAGAAAAAAGAGAAAAGAGAAATGAGAAAGGAAGAGAAAAGAGAAAATAAGAGAAAAGAAAAGAGAAAAAGGACGAGAGAAAAAACGAGAAAACTGAAAAGAGGAGAAAAGAGTCAAGCAGAGTAAAGAGAAAGGAAGAGAAAAAAGATTAGTGAAAAGAGAAAAGAAGAGATGAGATAAGAAGAGAAAAGAAGACAATAGAGAAAAGAGAAAAGAGAAAAGAAAAGAAGAGAAAACAAGAGCAAAGAGAAAAGAAAAGAAGAGAAAAGAAGGGAAAAGAGAAAAGAGAAAAGGGAAAAGAAGAGAAAAGAGAAAGGAAGAGAAAAGGGAAAAGAGAAAAGAGAAAAGAAGAGAAAAGAGAAAAGTGAAAAGAGAAAAGAAGAGAAAAGAGATAAGAGAAAAGAGAAAAGAAGGGAAAAGAGAAAAGAGAAAAGGGAAAAGAAGAGAAAAGAGAAAGGAAGAGAAAAGAGAAAAGAGAAAATAAAAGAAGAGAAAAGAAGGGAAAAGGGAAAAGAGAAAAGGGAAAAGAAGAGAAAAGAGAAAAGATGAGAAAAGAAGAGAAAAGAAAACAAAAAAGAGAAAAGCAAAAAGAAGAGAAAAGTGAAAAAAGTAAAGAAGAGAAAAGAGAAAAGAGAAAAGAAAAGAAAAGAGAAAAGTGTAAAGAAGAGAATAGAAGGGAAAAGAGAAAAGTAGAGAAAAGAAGTGAAAAGAGAAAATAGAAAATGAAAGAAAAGAGAAAAGAGAAAAGAATACATAAGAGAAAAGAGAAAAGAAGTGAAAAGAGAAAAGAAGAGAAAAGAGAAAAGAAGTGAAAAGAAAAGAGAAAAGAGAAAAGAAGAGAAAAGAGAAAAGAAATGAAAAGCGAAAAGAAGAGAAAAGTAAAAAGAGAAAAGATGAGAAAAAAGAAAAGAAGAGGAAAGAAGAGAAAAGAGAAAAGAATTTAAAAGAGAAAAGATAAAAGAAGGGAAAGAGGAATGAGAAATGAGAAAAGAGGGGAAAAGAAGAGAAAGGAGAAAAGAGAATAGAGAAACGAAGAGGAAAGAGAAAAGTAGAGAAAAGAGAAAACAAGAGAAAAACGTACAGAAGAGAAAAGAAAAAAGAGAAAAGAGAAATGAGAAAGGAAGAGAAAAGCGAAAATAAGAGGAAAGAGAAAAGAGATAAGAAGAGAAAAGAAATGAGAAATCTGAAAAGAAGAGAAAAGAGTAAAGAGGAGTAAAGAGAAAGGAAGAGAAAAGGGAAAAGAGAAAAGAGAAAAGAAGAGAAAAGAGAAAAGTGAAAAGAGAAAATAAGAGTAAAGAGATAAGAGGAGAAAAGAAGACAATAGAGAAAAGAGAAAAGAGAAAAGAAGAGAACAGAGAAAAGAAGAGAAAAGAAGAGAAAAGAAAAGAGAAAAGTGAAAAGAAGAGAGAAGAGAGAGGATAAAAGAGAAATGAAGCGAAAAGAGAAAAGAGAAAAGAAGAGAAAAGGAGAGAAAAGAGAAAAGAGAAACGAAGAGGAAAGAGAAAAGTGAAAAGAAGAGAGAAGAGAGAGGATAAAAGAGAAATGAAGCAAAAAGAGAAAAGAGAAAAGAAGAGAAAAGGAGGGAAAAGGGAAAAGAGAAAAGAAGAGAAAAGAAAAGAGAAAATAAGAGAAAAGAGAAAAGAGAAAAGAAAAGAAGGGAAAAGAGAAAAGAGAAAAGTGAAAAGAAGAGAAAAGAGAAAAGTGAAAAGAGAAAAGAAGAGAAAAGAGAAAAGAATGAAAAGTAGAGAAAAGAGAAAAGAGAAAACAAGAGAAAATAGAAAAGAAGAGAAAAGAAAAAAGAGAAAAGAGAAATGAGAAAGGAAGAGAAAAGCGAAAATAAGAGGAAAGAGAAAAGAGATAAGAAGAGAAAAGAAAAGAGAAAGCTGAAAAGAAGAGAAAAGAGTAAAGAGGAGTAAAGAGAAAGGAAGAGAAAAGGGAAAAGAGAAAAGTGAAAAAAGTAAAGAAGAGAAAAGAGAAAAGAGAAAAGAATAGAAAAGAGAAAAGTGTAAAGAAGAGAATAGAAGGGAAAAGAGAAAAGTAGAGAAAAGAAGTGAAAAGAGAAAATAGAAAATGAAAGAAAAGAGAAAAGAGAAAAGAATACAAAAGAGAGAAGAGAAAAGACGTGAAAAGAGAAAAGAAGAGAAAAGAGAAAAGAAGAGGAAAGAAAAAAGAGAAAAGAGAAATGAGAAATGAAGAGAAAAGAGAAAATAAGAGAAAAGAAAAGAGAAAAAGGACGAGAGAAAAAACGAGAAAACTGAAAAGAGGAGAAAAGAGTCAAGCAGAGTAAAGAGAAAGGAAGAGAAAAAAGATTAGTGAAAAGAGAAAAGAAGAGATGAGATAAGAAGAGAAAAGAAGACAATAGAGAAAAGAGAAAAGAGAAAAGAAAAGAAGAGAAAAGAAGGGAAAAGAGAAAAGAGAAAAGGGAAAAGAAGAGAAAAGAGAAAGGAAGAGAAAAGGGAAAAGAGAAAAGAGAAAAGAAGAGAAAAGAGAAAAGTGAAAAGAGAAAAGAAGAGAAAAGAGATAAGAAGAGAAAAGAGAAAAGATAAAAGAAGAGAAAAGAGAAAAGAAAAGAAGAGAAAAGAGAAAAGATGAGAAAAGAAGAGAAAAGAAAACAAAAAAGAGAAAAGCAAAAAGAAGAGAAAAGTGAAAAAAGTAAAGAAGAGAAAAGAGAAAAGAGAAAAGAATAGAAAAGAGAAAAGTGTAAAGAAGAGAATAGAAGGGAAAAGAGAAAAGTAGAGAAAAGAAGTGAAAAGAGAAAATAGAAAATGAAAGAAAAGAGAAAAGAGAAAAGAATACATAAGAGAAAAGAGAAAAGAAGTGAAAAGAGAAAAGAAGAGAAAAGAGAAAAGAAGTGAAAAGAAAAGAGAAAAGAGAAAAGAAGAGAAAAGAGAAAAGAAATGAAAAGCGAAAAGAAGAGAAAAGTAAAAAGAGAAAAGATGAGAAAAAAGAAAAGAAGAGGAAAGAAGAAAAAAGAGAAAAGAATTTAAAAGAGAAAAGATAAAAGAAGGGAAAGAGGAATGAGAAATGAGAAAAGAGGGGAAAAGAAGAGAAAGGAGAAAAGAGAATAGAGAAACGAAGAGGAAAGAGAAAAGTAGAGAAAAGAGAAAACAAGAGAAAAACGTACAGAAGAGAAAAGAAAAAAGAGAAAAGAGAAATGAGAAAGGAAGAGAAAAGCGAAAATAAGAGGAAAGAGAAAAGAGATAAGAAGAGAAAAGAAAAGAGAAATCTGAAAAAAGAGAAAAGAGTAAAGAGGAGTAAAGAGAAAGGAAGAGAAAAGGGAAAAGAGAAAAGAGAAAAGAAGAGAAAAGAGAAAAGTGAAAAGAGAAAATAAGAGTAAAGAGATAAGAGGAGAAAAGAAGACAATAGAGAAAAGAGAAAAGAGAAAAGAAGAGAACAGAGAAAAGAAGAGAAAAGAAGAGAAAAGAAAAGAGAAAAGTGAAAAGAAGAGAGAAGAGAGAGGATAAAAGAGAAATGAAGCGAAAAGAGAAAAGAGAAAAGAAGAGAAAAGGAGAGAAAAGAGAAAAGAGAAAGGAAGAGAAAAGAAAAGAGAAAATAAGAGAAAAGAGAAAAGAGAAAAGAAAAGAAAAGAAGGGAAAAGAGAAAAGAGAAAAGTGAAAAGAAGAGAAAAGAGAAAAGTGAAAAGAGAAAACAAGAGTAAAGAGATAAGAGGAGAAAAGAAGACAATAGAGAAAAGAGAAAAGAGAAAAGAAGAGAACAGAGAAAAGAAGAGAAAAGAAAAGAGAAAAGTGAAAAGAAGAGAGAAGAGAGAAGATAAAAGACAAATGAAGCGAAAAGAGAACAGAGAAAAGAAGAGAAAAGGAGAGAAAAGAGAAAAGAAGAGAAAAGAAAAAGAAAAGAAGAGAAAAGAGAAAAGAGAAAAGAAAAGAAGAGAAAAGAGAAAAGAAAAGAAGGGAAAAGAGAAAAGAGAAAAGTGAAAGGAGAAACGAAGAGAAAAGAGAAAAGAGAAAACAAGAGAAAATAGAAAAGCAGAGAAAAGAAAAAAGAGAAAAGAGAAAAGGAGAGAAAAGAGAAAATAAGAGAAAAGAGAAATGAAAAAGGAAGAGAGAAAAAAAGATAAAACTGAAAAGAGGAGAAAAGAGTCAAGCAGAGTAAAGAGAAAGGAAGAGAAAAGGGAAAAGAGAAAAGAGAAAAGAAGAGAAAAGAGAAAAGTGAAAAGAGAAAAGAAGAGAAAAGAGACAAGAAGAGAAAAGATAAAAGATAAAAGAAGAGAAAAGATAAAAGAAAAGAAGAGAAAAGAAGGGAAAAGGGAAAAGAGAAAAGGGAAAAGTAGAGAAAAGAGAAAAGATGAGAAAAGAAGAGAAAAGAAAACAAAAAAGAGAAAAGTGAAAAGAAGAGAAAAGTGAAAAAAGTAAAGAAGAGAAAAGAGAAAAGAGAAAAGGAGAGAAAAGAGATAAGAAGAGAAAAGAGAACAGATAAAAGAATAGAAAAAAGAAAAGAAAAGAAGAGAAAAGAAGGGAAAAGAGAAAAGAGAAAAGGGAAAAGAAGAGAAAAGAGAAAAGATGAGAAAAGAAGAGAAAAGAAAACAAAAAAGAGAAAAGCGAAAAGAAGAGAAAAGTGAAAAAAGTAAAGAAGAGGAAAGAGAAAAGAGAAAAGAAGAGAAAAGAGCAAAGTGAAAAGAAGAGAATAGAAGGGAAAAGAGAAAAGTAGAGAAAAGAAGTGAAAAGAGGAAATAGAAAATGAGAGAGAAGAGTAAAGGGAAAAGAATGCAGAAGAGATAAGAGAAAAGAAGTGAAAAGAAAAGAGAAAAGAGAAAAGAAGAGAAAAGTAAAAAGAGAAAAGAAGAGAAAAAAGAAAAGAAGAGGAAAGAAGAGAAAAAAGAAAAGCGAAAAGAAGAGAAAAGAGAAAATAATTTAAAAGAGAAATGATAAAAGAAGAGAAAAGTGGAATGAGAAATGAGAAAAGAAGGGAAAAGAAGTGAAAGGAGAAAAGAGAATAGAGAAACGAAGAGAAAAGAGAAAAGAAGTGAAAAGTAGAGAAAAGAGAAAAGAGAAAAGCGAAAAGAAGAGAAAAGAAAAAAGAGAAAAGAGAAATGAGAAAAGGAGAGAAAAGAGAAAAGAGAAAAGAAGAGAAAAGAAAAGAGAAAAGAAGAGAAAAGAAGAGAAAAGAGAAAAGAGAAAAGAAAAGAAAAGAAGAGAAAAGAAGGGAAAAGAGAAAAGAGAAAAGGGAAAAGAAGAGAAAAGAGAAAGGAAGAGAAAAGGGAAAAGAGAAAAGAGAAAAGAAGAGAAAAGAGAAAAGTGAAAAGAGAAAAGAAGAGAAAAGAGATAAGAAGAGAAAAGATAAAAGAAGAGAAAAGAGAAAAGAAAAGAAGAGAAAAGAGAAAAGATGAGAAAAGAAGAGAAACGAAAACAAAAAAGAGAAAAGCAAAAAGAAGAGAAAAGTGAAAAAAGTAAAGAAGAGAAAAGAGAAAAGAGAAAAGAATAGAAAAGAGAAAAGTGTAAAGAAGAGAATAGAAGGGAAAAGAGAAAAGTAGAGAAAAGAAGTGAAAAGAGAAAATAGAAAATGAAAGAAAAGAGAAAAGAGAAAAGAATACATAAGAGAAAAGAGAAAAGAAGTGAAAAGAGAAAAGAAGAGAAAAGAGAAAAGAAGTGAAAAGAAAAGAGAAAAGAGAAAAGAAGAGAAAAGAGAAAAGAAACGAAAAGCGAAAAGAAGAGAAAAGTAAAAAGAGAAAAGATGAGAAAAAAGAAAAGAAGAGGAAAGAAGAGAAAAGAGAAAAGAATTTAAAAGAGAAAAGATAAAAGAAGGGAAAGAGGAATTAGAAATGAGAAAAGAAGTGAAAAGAAGAGAAAGGAGAAAAGAGAATAGAGAAACGAAGAGGAAAGAGAAAATTGGAGAAAAGAGAAAACAAGAGAAAAACGTAAAGAAGAGAAAATAAAAAAGAGAAAAGAGAAATGAGAAAGGAAGAGAAAAGCGAAAATAAGAGGAAAGAGAAAAGAGATAAGAAGAGAAAAGAAAAGAGAAATCTGAAAAGAAGAGAAAAGAGTAAAGAAAAGAAAAGAAGGGAAAAGAGAAAAGAGAAAAGTGAAAAGAAGAGAAAAGAGAAAAGTGAAAAGAGAAATGAGAAAGGAAGAGAAAAGAGAAAATAAGAGAAAAGAAAACAGAAAAAGGAAGAGAGAAAAAAAGAGAAAACTGAAAAGAGGAGAAAAGAGTCAAGCAGAGTAAAGAGAAAGGAAGAGAAAAAAGAAAAGTGAAAAGAGAAAAGAAGAGAAGAGATAAGAAGAGAAAAGAAGACATTAGAGAAAAGAGAAAAGAGAAAAGAAAAGAAGAGAAAACAAGAGCAAAGAGAAAAGAAAAGAAGAGAAAAGAAGGGAAAAGAGAAAAGAGAAAAGGGAAAAGAAGAGAAAAGAGAAAGGAAGAGAAAAGGGAAAAGAGAAAAGAGAAAAGAAGAGAAAAGAGAAAAGTGAAAAGAGAAAAGAAGCGAAAAGAGATAAGAAGAGAAAAGAAGACAATAGAGAAAAGAGAAAAGAGAAAAGAAGAGAACAGAGAAAAGAAGAGAAAAGAAAAGAGAAAAGTGAAAAGAAGAGAGAAGAGAGAGGATAAAAGAGAAATGAAGCAAAAAGAGAAAAGAGAAAAGAAGAGAAAAGGAGGGAAAAGGGAAAAGAGAAAAGAAGAGAAAAGAAAAGAGAAAATAAGAGAAAAGAGAAAAGTGAAAAGAAGAGAAAAGAGAAAAGTGAAAAGAGAAAAGAAGAGAAAAGAGAAAAGAAGAGAAAAGTAGAGAAAAGAGAAAAGAGAAAACAAGAGAACAGAGAAACAAAGAGAAAAGAAAAGAGAAAAGTGAAAAGAAGAGAGAAGAGAGAAGATAAAAGACAAATGAAGCGAAAAGAGAAAATAGAAAAGAAGAGAAAAGGAGAGAAAAGAGAAAAGAGAAAACAAGAGAAAATCGAAAAGAAGAGAAAAGAAAAAAGAGAAAAGAGAAATGAGAAAGGAAGAGAAAAGCGAAAATAAGAGGAAAGAGAAAAGAGATAAGAAGAGAAAAGAAAAGAGAAAGCTGAAAAGAAGAGAAAAGAGTAAAGAGGAGTAAAGAGAAAGGAAGAGAAAAGGGAAAAGAGAAAAGCAAAAAAAGTAAAGAAGAGAAAAGTGAAAAGAGAAAAGAATAGAAAAGAGAAAAGTGTAAAGAAGAGAATAGAAGGGAAAAGAGAAAAGTAGAGAAAAGAAGTGAAAAGAGAAAATAGAAAATGAAAGAAAAGAGAAAAGAGAAAAGAATACAAAAGAGAGAAGAGAAAAGACGTGAAAAGAGAAAAGAAGAGAAAAGAGAAAAGAAGAGGAAAGAAAAAAGAGAAAAGAGAAATGAGAAAGGAAGAGAAAAGAGAAAATAAGAGAAAAGAAAAGAGAAAAAGGACGAGAGAAAAAACGAGAAAACTGAAAAGAGGAGAAAAGAGTCAAGCAGAGTAAAGAGAAAGGAAGAGAAAAAAGATTAGTGAAAAGAGAAAAGAAGAGATGAGATAAGAAGAGAAAAGAAGACAATAGAGAAAAGAGAAAAGAGAAAAGAAAAGAAGAGAAAACAAGAGCAAAGAGAAAAGAAAAGAAGAGAAAAGAAGGGAAAAGAGAAAAGAGAAAAGGGAAAAGAAGAGAAAAGAGAAAGGAAGAGAAAAGGGAAAAGAGAAAAGAGAAAAGAAGAGAAAAGAGAAAAGTGAAAAGAGAAAAGAAGAGAAAAGAGATAAGAGAAAAGAGAAAAGATAAAAGAAGAGAAAAGAGAAAAGAAAAGAAGAGAAAAGAGAAAAGATGAGAAAAGAAGAGAAAAGAAAACAAAAAAGAGAAAAGCAAAAAGAAGAGAAAAGTGAAAAAATAAAAAAGAGAAAAGAGAAAAGAGAAAAGAAAAGAAAAGAGAAAAGTGTAAAGAAGAGAATAGAAGGGAAAAGAGAAAAGTAGAGAAAAGAAGTGAAAAGAGAAAATAGAAAATGAAAGAAAAGAGAAAAGAGAAAAGAATACATAAGAGAAAAGAGAAAAGAAGTGAAAAGAGAAAAGAAGAGAAAAGAGAAAAGAAGTGAAAAGAAAAGAGAAAAGAGAAAAGAAGAGAAAAGAGAAAAGAAATGAAAAGCGAAAAGAAGAGAAAAGTAAAAAGAGAAAAGATGAGAAAAAAGAAAAGAAGAGGAAAGAAGAGAAAAGAGAAAAGAATTTAAAAGAGAAAAGATAAAAGAAGGGAAAGAGGAATGAGAAATGAGAAAAGAGGGGAAAAGAAGAGAAAGGAGAAAAGAGAATAGAGAAACGAAGAGGAAAGAGAAAAGTAGAGAAAAGAGAAAACAAGAGAAAAACGTACAGAAGAGAAAAGAAAAAAGAGAAAAGAGAAATGAGAAAGGAAGAGAAAAGCGAAAATAAGAGGAAAGAGAAAAGAGATAAGAAGAGAAAAGAAAAGAGAAATCTGAAAAGAAGAGAAAAGAGTAAAGAGGAGTAAAGAGAAAGGAAGAGAAAAGGGAAAAGAGAAAAGAGAAAAGAAGAGAAAAGAGAAAAGTGAAAATAAGAGTAAAGAGATAAGAGGAGAAAAGAAGACAATAGAGAAAAGAGAAAAGAGAAAAGAAGAGAACAGAGAAAAGAAGAGAAAAGAAGAGAAAAGAAAAGAGAAAAGTAAAAAGAAGAGAGAAGAGAGAGGATAAAAGAGAAATGAAGCGAAAAGAGAAAAGAGAAAGGAAGAGAAAAGAAAAGAGAAAATAAGAGAAAAGAGAAAAGAGAAAAGAAAAGAAAAGAAGGGAAAAGAGAAAAGAGAAAAGTGAAAAGAAGAGAAAAGAGAAAAGTGAAAAGAGAAAATAAGAGTAAAGAGATAAGAGGAGAAAAGAAGACAATAGAGAAAAGAGAAAAGAGAAAAGAAAAGAGAAAAGTGAAAAGAAGAGAGAAGAGAGAAGATAAAAGACAAATGAAGCGAAAAGAGAAAAGAGAAAAGAAGAGAAAAGCAGAGAAAAGAGAAAAGAAGAGAAAAGAAAAGAGAAAAGAAGAGAAAAGAGAAAAGAGAAAAGAAAAGAAGGGAAAAGAGAAAAGAGAAAAGTGAAAAGAAGAAAAAAGAAAGGAGAAACGAAGAGAAAAGAGAAAAGAAGAGAAAGGTAGAGAAAAGAGAAAAGAGAAAACAAGAGAAAATAGCAAAGAAGAGAAAAGAAAAAAGAGAAAAGAGAAAAGGAGAGAAAAGAGAAAATAAGAGAAAAGAGAAATGAAAAAGGAAGAGAGAAAAAAAGAGAAAACTGAAAAGAGGAGAAAAGAGTCAAGCAGAGTAAAGAGAAAGGAAGAGAAAAGGGAAAAGAGAAAAGAGAAAAGAAGAGAAAAGAGATAAGAAGAGAAAAGATAAAAGAAGAGAAAAGAGAAAAGAAAAGAAGAGAAAAGAGAAAAGATGAGAAAAGAAGAGAAACGAAAACAAAAAAGAGAAAAGCAAAAAGAAGAGAAAAGTGAAAAAAGTAAAGAAGAGAAAAGAGAAAAGAGAAAAGAATAGAAAAGAGAAAAGTGTAAAGAAGAGAATTGAAGGGAAAAGAGAAAAGTAGAGAAAAGAAGTGAAAAGAGAAAATAGAAAATGAAAGAAAAGAGAAAAGAGAAAAGAATACATAAGAGAAAAGAGAAAAGAAGTGAAAAGAGAAAAGAAGAGAAAAGAGAAAAGAAGTGAAAAGAAAAGAGAAAAGAGAAAAGAAGAGAAAAGAGAAAATAGAAAATGAAAGAAAAGAGAAAAGAGAAAAGAATACATAAGAGAAAAGAGAAAAGAAGTGAAAAGAGAAAAGAAGAGAAAAGAGAAAAGAAGTGAAAAGAAAAGAGAAAAGAGAAAAGAAGAGAAAAGAGAAAATAGAAAATGAAAGAAAAGAGAAAAGAGAAAAGAATACATAAGAGAAAAGAGAAAAGAAGTGAAAAGAGAGAAGAAGAGAAAAGAGAAAAGAAGTGAAAAGAAAAGAGAAAAGAGAAAAGAAGAGAAAAGAGAAAAGAAATGAAAAGCGAAAAGAAGAGAAAAGTAAAAAGAGAAAAGATGAGAAAAAAGAAAAGAAGAGGAAAGAAGAGAAAAGAGAAAAGAATTTAAAAGAGAAAAGATAAAAGAAGGGAAAGAGGAATGAGAAATGAGAAAAGAGGGGAAAAGAAGAGAAAGGAGAAAAGAGAATAGAGAAACGAAGAGGAAAGAGAAAAGTAGAGAAAAGAGAAAACAAGAGAAAAACGTACAGAAGAGAAAAGAAAAAAGAGAAAAGAGAAATGAGAAAGGAAGAGAAAAGCGAAAATAAGAGGAAAGAGAAAAGAGATAAGAAGAGAAAAGAAAAGAGAAATCTGAAAAGAAGAGAAAAGAGTAAAGAGGAGTAAAGAGAAAGGAAGAGAAAAGGGAAAAGAGAAAAGAGAAAAGAAGAGAAAAGAGAAAAGTGAAAAGAGAAAATAAGAGTAAAGAGATAAGAGGAGAAAAGAAGACAATAGAGAAAAGAGAAAAGAGAAAAGAAGAGAACAGAGAAAAGAAGAGAAAAGAAGAGAAAAGAAAAGAGAAAAGTGAAAAGAAGAGAGAAGAGAGAGGATAAAATAGAAATGAAGCGAAAAGAGAAAAGAGAAAAGAAGAGAAAAGGAGAGAAAAGAGAAAAGAGAAAGGAAGAGAAAAGAAAAGAGAAAATAAGAGAAAAGAGAAAAGAGAAAAGAAAAGAAAAGAAGGGAAAAGAGAAAAGAGAAAAGTGAAAAGAAGAGAAAAGAGAAAAGTGAAAAGAGAAAACAAGAGTAAAGAGATAAGAGGAGAAAAGAAGACAATAGAGAAAAGAGAAAAGAGAAAAGAAGAGAACAGAGAAAAGAAGAGAAAAGAAAAGAGAAAAGTGAAAAGAAGAGAGAAGAGAGAAGATAAAAGACAAATGAAGCGAAAAGAGAACAGAGAAAAGAAGAGAAAAGGAGAGAAAAGAGAAAAGAAGAGAAAAGAAAAAGAAAAGAAGAGAAAAGAGAAAAGAGAAAAGAAAAGAAGAGAAAAGAGAAAAGAAAAGAAGGGAAAAGAGAAAAGAGAAAAGTGAAAAGAAGAAAAAAGAGAAAAGAGAAAGGACAAACGAAGAGAAAAGAGAAAAGAGAAAACAAGAGAAAATAGAAAAGCAGAGAAAAGAAAAAAGAGAAAAGAGAAAAGGAGAGAAAAGAGAAAATAAGAGAAAAGAGAAATGAAAAAGGAAGAGAGAAAAAAAGAGAAAACTGAAAAGAGGAGAAAAGAGTCAAGCAGAGTAAAGAGAAAGGAAGAGAAAAGGGAAAAGAGAAAAGAGAAAAGAAGAGAAAAGAGAAAAGTGAAAAGAGAAAAGAAGAGAAAAGAGACAAGAAGAGAAAAGATAAAAGATAAAAGAAGAGAAATGAGAAAAGAAAAGAAGAGAAAAGAGAAAAGATGAGAAAAGAAGAGAAAAGAAAACAAAAAAGAGAAAAGCAAAAAGAAGAGAAAAGTGAAAAAAGTAAAGAAGAGAAAAGAGAAAAGAGAAAAGAATAGAAAAGAGAAAAGTGTGAAGAAGAGAATAGAAGGGAAAAGAGAAAAGTAGAGAAAAGAAGTGAAAAGAGAAAATAGAAAATGAAAGAAAAGAGAAAAGAGAAAAGAATACATAAGAGAAAAGAGAAAAGAAGTGAAAAGAGAAAAGAAGAGAAAAGAGAAAAGAAGTGAAAAGAAAAGAGAAAAGAGAAAAGAAGAGAAAAGAGAAAAGAAATGAAAAGCGAAAAGAAGAGAAAAGTAAAAAGAGAAAAGATGAGAAAAAAGAAAAGAAGAGGAAAGAAGAGAAAAGAGAAAAGAATTTAAAAGAGAAAAGATAAAAGAAGGGAAAGAGGAATTAGAAATGAGAAAAGAAGTGAAAAGAAGAGAAAGGAGAAAAGA
The DNA here is from genome assembly GCF_047496795.1 of Chiloscyllium punctatum. Lineage (NCBI taxonomy): Eukaryota > Metazoa > Chordata > Chondrichthyes > Orectolobiformes > Hemiscylliidae > Chiloscyllium > Chiloscyllium punctatum. The sequence goes on along the minus strand of NC_092746.1, from coordinate 1,006,210 downwards.
GAATAGAGAAACGAAGAGGAAAGAGAAAAGTAGAGAAAAGAGAAAACAAGAGAAAAACGTAAAGAAGAGAAAAGAAAAAAGAGAAAAGAGAAATGAGAAAGGAAGAGAAAAGCGAAAATAAGAGGAAAGAGAAAAGAGATAAGAAGAGAAAAGAAAAGAGAAATCTGAAAAGAAGAGAAAAGAGTAAAGAAAAGAAAAGAAGGGAAAAGAGAAAATAGAAAAGTGAAAAGAAGAGAAAAGAGAAAAGTGAAAAGAGAAAATAAGAGTAAAGAGATAAGAGGAGAAAAGAAGACAATAGAGAAAAGAGAAAAGAGAAAAGAAGAGAACAGAGAAAAGAAGAGAAAAGAAAAGAGAAAAGTGAAAAGAAGAGAGAAGAGAGAAGATAAAAGACAAATGAAGCGAAAAGAGAAAAGAGAAAAGAAGAGAAAAGGAGAGAAAAGAGAAAAGAAAAGAGAAAAGAAGAGAAAAGAGAAAACAAAAGAAGGGAAAAGAGAAAAGAGAAAAGTGAAAAGAAGAAAAAAGAGAAAAGAGAAAGGAGAAACGAAGAGAAAAGAGAAAAGAAGAGAAAAGTAGAGAAAAGAGAAAAGAGAAAACAAGAGAAAATAGAAAAGAAGAGAAAAGAAAAAAGAGAAAAGAGAAAAGGAGAGAAAAGAGAAAAGAGAAAATAAGAGAAAAGAGAAATGAAAAAGGAAGAGAGAAAAAAAGAGAAAACTGAAAAGAGGAGAAAAGAGTCAAGCAGAGTAAAGAGAAAGGAAGAGAAAAGGGAAAAGAGAAAAGAGAAAAGAAGAGAAAAGAGAAAAGTGAAAAGAGAAATGAAGAGAAAAGAGACAAGAAGAGAAAAGAGAAAAGATAAAAGAAGAGAAAAGATAAAAGAAAAGAAGAGAAAAGAGGGGAAAAGGGAAAAGAGAAAAGGGAAAAGTAGAGAAAAGAGAAAAGATGAGAAAAGAAGAGATAAGAAAACAAAAAAGAGAAAAGTGAAAAGAAGAGAAAAGTGAAAAACGTAAAGAAGAGAAAAGAGAAAAGAGAAAAGGAGAGAAAAGAGATAAGAAGAGAAAAGAGAAAAGATAAAAGAATAGAAAAAAAAAGAAAAGAAGAGAAAAGAAGGGAAAAGAGAAAAGAGAAAAGGGAAAAGAAGAGAAAAGAGAAAAGATGAGAAAAGAAGAGAAAAGAAAACAAAAAAGAGAAAAGCGAAAAGACGAGAAAAGTGAAAAAAGTAAAGAAGAGGAAAGAGAAAAGAGAAAAGAAGAGAAAAGAGCAAAGTGAAAAGAGAAATGAAGAGAAAAGAGACAAGAAGAGAAAAGAGAAAAGATAAAAGAAGAGAAAAGATAAAAGAAAAGAAGAGAAAAGAGGGGAAAAGGGAAAAGAGAAAAGGGAAAAGTAGAGAAAAGAGAAAAGATGAGATAAGAAGAGATAAGAAAACAAAAAAGAGAAAAGTGAAAAGAAGAGAAAAGTGAAAAACGTAAAGAAGAGAAAAGAGAAAAGAGAAAAGGAGAGAAAAAAGATAAGAAGAGAAAAGAGAAAAGATAAAAGAATAGAAAAAAGAAAAGAAAAGAAGAGAAAAGAAGGGAAAAGAGAAAAGAGAAAAGGGAAAAGAAGAGAAAAGAGCAAAGTGAAAAGAAGAGAATAGAAGGGAAAAGAGAAAAGTAGAGAAAAGAAGTGAAAAGAGAAAATAGAAAATGAGAGAAAAGAGAAAAGAGAAAAGAATGCAAAAGGGAAAAGAGAAAAGAAGTGAAAAGAAAAGAGAAAACAAGAGAAAAGAGAAAAGAAGAGAAAAGAAAAGAGAAAAGAAGAGAAAAGAAGAGAAAAGAGAAAAGAGAAAAGAAAAGAAAAGAAGTGAAAATAAAAGAGAAAACAAGAGAAAAGAGAAAAGAAGTGAAAAGAAAAGAGAAAAGAGAAAAGAAAAGAAGAGAAAAGAAGGGAAAAGAGAAAAGAGAAAAGGGAAAAGAAGAGAAAAGAGAAAGGAAGAGAAAAGCGAAAAGAGAAAAGAGAAAAGAAGAGAAAAGAGAAAAGTGAAAAGAGAAAAGAAGAGAAAAGAGATAAGAAGAGAAAAGAGAAAAGATAAAAGAAGAGAAATGAGAAAAGAAAAGAAGAGAAAAGAGAAAAGATGAGAAAAGAAGAGAAAAGAAAACAAAAAAAGAGAAAAGCAAAAAGAAGAGAAAAGTAAAAAAAATAAAGAAGAGAAAAGAGAAAAGAGAAAAGAATAGAAAAGAGAAAAGTGTAAAGAAGAGAATATAAGGGAAAAGAGAAAAGTAGAGAAAAGAAGTGAAAAGAGAAAATAGAAAATGAAAGAAAAGAGAAAAGAGAAAAGAATACAAAAGAGAGAAGAGAAAAGACGTGAAAAGAGAAAAGAAGAGAAAAGAGAAAAGAAGAGGAAAGAAAAAAGAGAAAAGAGAAATGAGAAAGGAAGAGAAAAGAGAAAATAAGAGAAAAGAAAAGAGAAAAAGGACGAGAGAAAAAACGAGAAAACTGAAAAGAGGAGAAAAGAGTCAAGCAGAGTAAAGAGAAAGGAAGAGAAAAAAGATTAGTGAAAAGAGAAAAGAAGAGATGAGATAAGAAGAGAAAAGAAGACAATAGAGAAAAGAGAAAAGAGAAAAGAAAAGAAGAGAAAACAAGAGCAAAGAGAAAAGAAAAGAAGAGAAAAGAAGGGAAAAGAGAAAAGAGAAAAGGGAAAAGAAGAGAAAAGAGAAAGGAAGAGAAAAGGGAAAAGAGAAAAGAGAAAAGAAGAGAAAAGAGAAAAGTGAAAAGAGAAAAGAAGAGAAAAGAGATAAGAAGAGAAAAGAGAAAAGATAAAAGAAGAGAAAAGAGAAAAGGAAAGAAGAGAAAAGAGAAAAGATGAGAAAAGAAGAGAAAAGAAAACAAAAAAGAGAAAAGCAAAAAGAAGAGTAAAGTGAAAAAAGTAAAGAAGAGAAAAGAGAAAAGAGAAAAGAATAGAAAAGAGAAAAGTGTAAAGAAGAGAATAGAAGGGAAAAGAGAAAAGTAGAGAAAAGAAGTGAAAAGAGAAAATAGAAAATGAAAGAAAAGAGAAAAGAGAAAAGAATACATAAGAGAAAAGAGAAAAGAAGTGAAAAGAGAAAAGAAGAGAAAAGAGAAAAGAAGTGAAAAGAAAAGAGAAAAGAGAAAAGAAGAGAAAAGAGAAAAGAAACGAAAAGCGAAAAGAAGAGAAAAGTAAAAAGAGAAAAGATGAGAAAAAGGAAAAGAAGAGGAAAGAAGAGAAAAGAGAAAAGAATTTAAAAGAGAAAAGATAAAAGAAGGGAAAGAGGAATGAGAAATGAGAAAAGAAGTGAAAAGAAGAGAAAGGAGAAAAGAGAATAGAGAAACGAAGAGGAAAGAGAAAAGTAGAGAAAAGAGAAAACAAGAGAAAAACTTAAAGTAGAGAAAAGAAAAAAGAGAAAAGAGAAATGAGAAAGGAAGAGAAAAGCGAAAATAAGAGGAAAGAGAAAAGAGATAAGAAGAGAAAAGAAAAGAGAAATCTGAAAAGAAGAGAAAAGAGTAAAGAAAAGAAAAGAAGGGAAAAGAGAAAATAGAAAAGTGAAAAGAAGAGAAAAGAGAAAAGTGAAAAGAGAAAATAAGAGTAAAGAGATAAGAGGAGAAAAGAAGACAATAGAGAAAAGAGAAAAGAGAAAAGAAGAGAACAGAGAAAAGAAGAGAAAAGAAAAGAGAAAAGTGAAAAGAAGAGAGAAGAGAGAAGATAAAAGACAAATGAAGCGAAAAGAGAAAAGAGAAAAGAAGAGAAAAGGAGAGAAAAGAGAAAAGAAAAGAGAAAAGAAGAGAAAAGAGAAAACAAAAGAAGGGAAAAGAGAAAAGAGAAAAGTGAAAAGAAGAAAAAAGAGAAAAGAGAAAGGAGAAACGAAGAGAAAAGAGAAAAGAAGAGAAAAGTAGAGAAAAGAGAAAAGAGAAAACAAGAGAAAATAGAAAAGAAGAGAAAAGAAAAAAGAGAAAAGAGAAAAGGAGAGAAAAGAGAAAAGAGAAAATAAGAGAAAAGAGAAATGAAAAAGGAAGAGAGAAAAAAAGAGAAAACTGAAAAGAGGAGAAAAGAGTCAAGCAGAGTAAAGAGAAAGGAAGAGAAAAGGGAAAAGAGAAAAGAGAAAAGAAGAGAAAAGAGAAAAGTGAAAAGAGAAATGAAGAGAAAAGAGACAAGAAGAGAAAAGAGAAAAGATAAAAGAAGAGAAAAGATAAAAGAAAAGAAGAGAAAAGAGGGGAAAAGGGAAAAGAGAAAAGGGAAAAGTAGAGAAAAGAGAAAAGATGAGAAAAGACGAGATAAGAAAACAAAAAAAGAGAAAAGTGAAAAGAAGAGAAAAGTGAAAAACGTAAAGAAGAGAAAAGAGAAAAGAGAAAAGGAGAGAAAAGAGATAAGAAGAGAAAAGAGAAAAGATAAAAGAATAGAAAAAAAAAGAAAAGAAGAGAAAAGAAGGGAAAATAGAAAAGAGAAAAGGGAAAAGAAGAGAAAAGAGAAAAGATGAGAAAAGAAGAGAAAAGAAAACAAAAAAGAGAAAAGCGAAAAGAAGAGAAAAGTGAAAAAAGTAAAGAAGAGAAAAGAGCAAAGTGAAAAGAAGAGAATAGAAGGGAAAAGAGAAAAGTAGAGAAAAGAAGTGAAAAGAGAAAATAGAAAATGAGAGAAAAGAGAAAAGAGAAAAGAATGCAAAAGGGAAAAGAGAAAAGAAGTGAAAAGAAAAGAGAAAACAAGAGAAAAGAGAAAAGAAGAGAAAAGAAAAGAGAAAAGAAGAGAAAAGAAGAGAAAAGAGAAAAGAGAAAAGAAAAGAAAAGAAGTGAAAATAAAAGAGAAAACAAGAGAAAAGAGAAAAGAAGTGAAAAGAAAAGAGAAAAGAGAAAAGAAGAGAAAAGTAAAAAGAGAAAAGAAGAGAAAAAAGAAAAGAAGAGGAAAGAAGAGAAAAAAGAAAAGCGAAAAGAAGAGAAAAGAGAAAATAATTTAAAAGAGAAATGATAAAAGAAGAGAAAAGTGGAATGAGAAATGAGAAAAGAAGGGAAAAGAAGAGAAAGGAGAAAAGAGAATAGAGAAACGAAGAGAAAAGAGAAAAGAAGAGAAAAGTAGAGAAAAGAGAAAAGAGAAAAGCGAAAAGAAGAGAAAAGAAAAAAGAGAAAAGAGAAATGAGAAAAGGAGAGAAAAGAGAAAAGAGAAAAGAAGAGAAAAGAAAAGAGAAAAGAAGAGAAAAGAAGAGAAAAGAGAAAAGAGAAAAGAAAAGAAAAGAAGGGAAAAGAGAAAAGAGAAAAGTGAAAAGAAGAGAAAAGAGAAAAGAAGAGAAAAGTAGAGAAAAGAGAAAAGAGAAAACAAGAGAAAATAGAAAAGAAGAGGAAAGAAAAAAGAGAAAAGAGAAATGAGAAAGGAAGAGAAAAGAGAAAATAAGAGAAAAGAAAAGAGAAAAAGGACGAGAGAAAAAACGAGAAAACTGAAAAGAGGAGAAAAGAGTCAAGCAGAGTAAAGAGAAAGGAAGAGAAAAAAGATTAGTGAAAAGAGAAAAGAAGAGATGAGATAAGAAGAGAAAAGAAGACAATAGAGAAAAGAGAAAAGAGAAAAGAAAAGAAGAGAAAACAAGAGCAAAGAGAAAAGAAAAGAAGAGAAAAGATGGGACAAGAGAAAAGAGAAAAGGGAAAAGAAGAGAAAAGAGAAAGGAAGAGAAAAGGGAAAAGAGAAAAGAGAAAAGAAGAGAAAAGAGAAAAGTGAAAAGAGAAAAGAAGAGAAAAGAGATAAGAAGAGAAAAGAGAAAAGATAAAAGAAGAGAAAAGAGAAAAGAAAAGAAGAGAAAGGAGAAAAGATGAGAAAAGAAGAGAAAAGAAAACAAAAAAGAGAAAAGCAAAAAGACGAGAAAAGTGAAAAAAGTAAAGAAGAGGAAAGAGAAAAGAGAAAAGAAGAGAAAAGAGCAAAGTGAAAAGAGAAATGAAGAGAAAAGAGACAAGAAGAGAAAAGAGAAAAGAAAAGAGAAAAGAAGAGAAAAGAGAAAACAAAAGAAGGGAAAAGAGAAAAGAGAAAAGTGAAAAGAAGAAAAAAGAGAAAAGAGAAAGGAGAAACGAAGAGAAAAGAGAAAAGAAGAGAAAAGTAGAGAAAAGAGAAAAGAGAAAACAAGAGAAAATAGAAAAGAAGAGAAAAGAAAAAAGAGAAAAGAGAAAAGGAGAGAAAAGAGAAAAGAGAAAATAAGAGAAAAGAGAAATGAAAAAGGAAGAGAGAAAAAAAGAGAAAACTGAAAAGAGGAGAAAAGAGTCAAGCAGAGTAAAGAGAAAGGAAGAGAAAAGGGAAAAGAGAAAAGAGAAAAGAAGAGAAAAGAGAAAAGTGAAAAGAGAAATGAAGAGAAAAGAGACAAGAAGAGAAAAGAGAAAAGATAAAAGAAGAGAAAAGATAAAAGAAAAGAAGAGAAAAGAGGGGAAAAGGGAAAAGAGAAAAGGGAAAAGTAGAGAAAAGAGAAAAGATGAGAAAAGAAGAGATAAGAAAACAAAAAAGAGAAAAGTGAAAAGAAGAGAAAAGTGAAAAACGTAAAGAAGAGAAAAGAGAAAAGAGAAAAGGAGAGAAAAGAGATAAGAAGAGAAAAGAGAAAAGATAAAAGAATAGAAAAAAAAAGAAAAGAAGAGAAAAGAAGGGAAAAGAGAAAAGAGAAAAGGGAAAAGAAGAGAAAAGAGAAAAGATGAGAAAAGAAGAGAAAAGAAAACAAAAAAGAGAAAAGCGAAAAGACGAGAAAAGTGAAAAAAGTAAAGAAGAGGAAAGAGAAAAGAGAAAAGAAGAGAAAAGAGCAAAGTGAAAAGAGAAATGAAGAGAAAAGAGACAAGAAGAGAAAAGAGAAAAGATAAAAGAAGAGAAAAGATAAAAGAAAAGAAGAGAAAAGAGGGGAAAAGGGAAAAGAGAAAAGGGAAAAGTAGAGAAAAGAGAAAAGATGAGATAAGAAGAGATAAGAAAACAAAAAAGAGAAAAGTGAAAAGAAGAGAAAAGTGAAAAACGTAAAGAAGAGAAAAGAGAAAAGAGAAAAGGAGAGAAAAAAGATAAGAAGAGAAAAGAGAAAAGATAAAAGAATAGAAAAAAGAAAAGAAAAGAAGAGAAAAGAAGGGAAAAGAGAAAAGAGAAAAGGGAAAAGAAGAGAAAAGAGCAAAGTGAAAAGAAGAGAATAGAAGGGAAAAGAGAAAAGTAGAGAAAAGAAGTGAAAAGAGAAAATAGAAAATGAGAGAAAAGAGAAAAGAGAAAAGAATGCAAAAGGGAAAAGAGAAAAGAAGTGAAAAGAAAAGAGAAAACAAGAGAAAAGAGAAAAGAAGAGAAAAGAAAAGAGAAAAGAAGAGAAAAGAAGAGAAAAGAGAAAAGAGAAAAGAAAAGAAAAGAAGTGAAAATAAAAGAGAAAACAAGAGAAAAGAGAAAAGAAGTGAAAAGAAATGAGAAAAGAGAAAAGAAAAGAAGAGAAAAGAAGGGAAAAGAGAAAAGAGAAAAGGGAAAAGAAGAGAAAAGAGAAAGGAAGAGAAAAGCGAAAAGAGAAAAGAGAAAAGAAGAGAAAAGAGAAAAGTGAAAAGAGAAAAGAAGAGAAAAGAGATAAGAAGAGAAAAGAGAAAAGATAAAAGAAGAGAAATGAGAAAAGAAAAGAAGAGAAAAGAGAAAAGATGAGAAAAGAAGAGAAAAGAAAACAAAAAAAGAGAAAAGCAAAAAGAAGAGAAAAGTAAAAAAAATAAAGAAGAGAAAAGAGAAAAGAGAAAAGAATAGAAAAGAGAAAAGTGTAAAGAAGAGAATATAAGGGAAAAGAGAAAAGTAGAGAAAAGAAGTGAAAAGAGAAAATAGAAAATGAAAGAAAAGAGAAAAGAGAAAAGAATACAAAAGAGAGAAGAGAAAAGACGTGAAAAGAGAAAAGAAGAGAAAAGAGAAAAGAAGAGGAAAGAAAAAAGAGAAAAGAGAAATGAGAAAGGAAGAGAAAAGAGAAAATAAGAGAAAAGAAAAGAGAAAAAGGACGAGAGAAAAAACGAGAAAACTGAAAAGAGGAGAAAAGAGTCAAGCAGAGTAAAGAGAAAGGAAGAGAAAAAAGATTAGTGAAAAGAGAAAAGAAGAGATGAGATAAGAAGAGAAAAGAAGACAATAGAGAAAAGAGAAAAGAGAAAAGAAAAGAAGAGAAAACAAGAGCAAAGAGAAAAGAAAAGAAGAGAAAAGAAGGGAAAAGAGAAAAGAGAAAAGGGAAAAGAGAAAAGAGAAAAGAAGAGAAAAGAGAAAAGTGAAAAGAGAAAAGAAGAGAAAAGAGATAAGAAGAGAAAAGAGAAAAGATAAAAGAAGAGAAAAGAGAAAAGGAAAGAAGAGAAAAGAGAAAAGATGAGAAAAGAAGAGAAAAGAAAACAAAAAAGAGAAAAGCAAAAAGAAGAGTAAAGTGAAAAAAGTAAAGAAGAGAAAAGAGAAAAGAGAAAAGAATAGAAAAGAGAAAAGTGTAAAGAAGAGAATAGAAGGGAAAAGAGAAAAGTAGAGAAAAGAAGTGAAAAGAGAAAATAGAAAATGAAAGAAAAGAGAAAAGAGAAAAGAATACATAAGAGAAAAGAGAAAAGAAGTGAAAAGAGAAAAGAAGAGAAAAGAGAAAAGAAGTGAAAAGAAAAGAGAAAAGAGAAAAGAAGAGAAAAGAGAAAAGAAACGAAAAGCGAAAAGAAGAGAAAAGTAAAAAGAGAAAAGATGAGAAAAAGGAAAAGAAGAGGAAAGAAGAGAAAAGAGAAAAGAATTTAAAAGAGAAAAGATAAAAGAAGGGAAAGAGGAATGAGAAATGAGAAAAGAAGTGAAAAGAAGAGAAAGGAGAAAAGAGAATAGAGAAACGAAGAGGAAAGAGAAAAGTAGAGAAAAGAGAAAACAAGAGAAAAACTTAAAGTAGAGAAAAGAAAAAAGAGAAAAGAGAAATGAGAAAGGAAGAGAAAAGCGAAAATAAGAGGAAAGAGAAAAGAGATAAGAAGAGAAAAGAAAAGAGAAATCTGAAAAGAAGAGAAAAGAGTAAAGAAAAGAAAAGAAGGGAAAAGAGAAAAGAGAAAAGTGAAAAGAAGAGAAAAGAGAAAAGTGAAAAGAGAAAATAAGAGTAAAGAGATAAGAGGAGAAAAGAAGACAATAGAGAAAAGAGAAAAGAGAAAAGAAGAGAACAGAGAAAAGAAGAGAAAAGAAAAGAGAAAAGTGAAAAGAAGAGAGAAGAGAGAAGATAAAAGACAAATGAAGCGAAAAGAGAAAAGAGAAAAGAAGAGAAAAGGAGAGAAAAGAGAAAAGAAAAGAGAAAAGAAGAGAAAAGAGAAAACAAAAGAAGGGAAAAGAGAAAAGAGAAAAGTGAAAAGAAGAAAAAAGAGAAAAGAGAAAGGAGAAACGAAGAGAAAAGAGAAAAGAAGAGAAAAGTAGAGAAAAGAGAAAAGAGAAAACAAGAGAAAATAGAAAAGAAGAGAAAAGAAAAAAGAGAAAAGAGAAAAGGAGAGAAAAGAGAAAAGAGAAAATAAGAGAAAAGAGAAATGAAAAAGGAAGAGAGAAAAAAAGAGAAAACTGAAAAGAGGAGAAAAGAGTCAAGCAGAGTAAAGAGAAAGGAAGAGAAAAGGGAAAAGAGAAAAGAGAAAAGAAGAGAAAAGAGAAAAGTGAAAAGAGAAATGAAGAGAAAAGAGACAAGAAGAGAAAAGAGAAAAGATAAAAGAAGAGAAAAGATAAAAGAAAAGAAGAGAAAAGAGGGGAAAAGGGAAAAGAGAAAAGGGAAAAGTAGAGAAAAGAGAAAAGATGAGAAAAGACGAGATAAGAAAACAAAAAAAGAGAAAAGTGAAAAGAAGAGAAAAGTGAAAAACGTAAAGAAGAGAAAAGAGAAAAGAGAAAAGGAGAGAAAAGAGATAAGAAGAGAAAAGAGAAAAGATAAAAGAATAGAAAAAAAAAGAAAAGAAGAGAAAAGAAGGGAAAATAGAAAAGAGAAAAGGGAAAAGAAGAGAAAAGAGAAAAGATGAGAAAAGAAGAGAAAAGAAAACAAAAAAGAGAAAAGCGAAAAGAAGAGAAAAGTGAAAAAAGTAAAGAAGAGAAAAGAGCAAAGTGAAAAGAAGAGAATAGAAGGGAAAAGAGAAAAGTAGAGAAAAGAAGTGAAAAGAGAAAATAGAAAATGAGAGAAAAGAGAAAAGAGAAAAGAATGCAAAAGGGAAAAGAGAAAAGAAGTGAAAAGAAAAGAGAAAACAAGAGAAAAGAGAAAAGAAGAGAAAAGAAAAGAGAAGAGAAGAGAAAAGAAGAGAAAAGAGAAAAGAGAAAAGAAAAGAAAAGAAGTGAAAATAAAAGAGAAAACAAGAGAAAAGAGAAAAGAAGTGAAAAGAAAAGAGAAAAGAGAAAAGAAGAGAAAAGTAAAAAGAGAAAAGAAGAGAAAAAAGAAAAGAAGAGGAAAGAAGAGAAAAAAGAAAAGCGAAAAGAAGAGAAAAGAGAAAATAATTTAAAAGAGAAATGATAAAAGAAGAGAAAAGTGGAATGAGAAATGAGAAAAGAAGGGAAAAGAAGAGAAAGGAGAAAAGAGAATAGAGAAACGAAGAGAAAAGAGAAAAGAAGAGAAAAGTAGAGAAAAGAGAAAAGAGAAAAGCGAAAAGAAGAGAAAAGAAAAAAGAGAAAAGAGAAATGAGAAAAGGAGAGAAAAGAGAAAAGAGAAAAGAAGAGAAAAGAAAAGAGAAAAGAAGAGAAAAGAAGAGAAAAGAGAAAAGAGAAAAGAAAAGAAAAGAAGGGAAAAGAGAAAAGAGAAAAGTGAAAAGAAGAGAAAAGAGAAAAGAAGAGAAAAGTAGAGAAAAGAGAAAAGAGAAAACAAGAGAAAATAGAAAAGAAGAGGAAAGAAAAAAGAGAAAAGAGAAATGAGAAAGGAAGAGAAAAGAGAAAATAAGAGAAAAGAAAAGAGAAAAAGGACGAGAGAAAAAACGAGAAAACTGAAAAGAGGAGAAAAGAGTCAAGCAGAGTAAAGAGAAAGGAAGAGAAAAAAGATTAGTGAAAAGAGAAAAGAAGAGATGAGATAAGAAGAGAAAAGAAGACAATAGAGAAAAGAGAAAAGAGAAAAGAAAAGAAGAGAAAACAAGAGCAAAGAGAAAAGAAAAGAAGAGAAAAGATGGGAAAAGAGAAAAGAGAAAAGGGAAAAGAAGAGAAAAGAGAAAGGAAGAGAAAAGGGAAAAGAGAAAAGAGAAAAGAAGAGAAAAGAGAAAAGTGAAAAGAGAAAAGAAGAGAAAAGAGATAAGAAGAGAAAAGAGAAAAGATAAAAGAAGAGAAAAGAGAAAAGAAAAGAAGAGAAAGGAGAAAAGATGAGAAAAGAAGAGAAAAGAAAACAAAAAAGAGAAAAGCAAAAAGAAGAGAAAAGTGAAAAAAGTAAAGAAGAGAAAAGAGAAAAGAGAAAAGAATAGAAAAGAGAAAAGTGTAAAGAAGAGAATAGAAGGGAAAAGAGAAAAGTAGAGAAAAGAAGTGAAAAGAGAAAATAGAAAATGAAAGAAAAGAGAAAAGAGAAAAGAATACATAAGAGAAAAGAGAAAAGAAGTGAAAAGAGAAAAGAAGAGAAAAGAGAAAAGAAGTGAAAAGAGAAAAGATGAGAAAAGAAGAGAAAAGAAAACAAAAAAGAGGAATGCAAAAAGAAGAGAAAAGTGAAAAAAGCAAAGAAGAGAAAAGAGAAAAGAGAAAAGAGAAATGAGAAAGGAAGAGAAAAGCGAAAATAAGAGGAAAGAGAAAAGAGATAAGAAGAGAAAAGAAAAGAGAAATCTGAAAAGAAGAGAAAAGAGTAAAGAGGAGTAAAGAGAAAGGAAGAGAAAAGGGAAAAGAGAAAAGAGAAAAGAAGAGAAAAGAGAAAAGTGAAAATAAGAGTAAAGAGATAAGAGGAGAAAAGAAGACAATAGAGAAAAGAGAAAAGAGAAAAGAAGAGAACAGAGAAAAGAAGAGAAAAGAAAGGAGAAACGAAGAGAAAAGAGAAAAGAAGAGAAAGGTAGAGAAAAGAGAAAAGAGAAAACAAGAGAAAATAGCAAAGAAGAGAAAAGAAAAAAGAGAAAAGAGAAAAGGAGAGAAAAGAGAAAATAAGAGAAAAGAGAAATGAAAAAGGAAGAGAGAAAAAAAGAGAAAACTGAAAAGAGGAGAAAAGAGTCAAGCAGAGTAAAGAGAAAGGAAGAGAAAAGGGAAAAGAGAAAAGAGAAAAGAAGAGAAAAGAGAAGAGTGAAAAGAGAAAAGAAGAGAAAAGAGACAAGAAGAGAAAAGAGAAAAGATAAAAGAAGAGAAAAGATAAAAGAAAAGAAGAGAAAAGAAGGGAAAAGGGAAAAGAGAAAAGGGAAAAGTAGAGAAAAGAGAAAAGATGAGAAAAGAAGAGAAAAGAAAACAAAAAAGAGAAAAGTGAAAAGAAGAGAAAAGTGAAAAAAGTAAAGAAGAGAAAAGAGAAAAGAGAAAAGGAGAGAAAAGAGATAAGAAGAGAAAAGAGAACAGATAAAAGAATAGAAAAAAGAAAAGAAAAGAAGAGAAAAGAAGGGAAAAGAGAAAAGAGAAAAGGGAAAAGAAGAGAAAAGAGAAAAGATGAGAAAAGAAGAGAAAAGAAAACAAAAAAGAGAAAAGCGAAAAGAAGAGAAAAGTGAAAAAAGTAAAGAAGAGGAAAGAGAAAAGAGAAAAGAAGAGAAAAGATCAAAGTGAAAAGAAGAGAATAGAAGGGAAAAGAGAAAAGTAGAGAAAAGAAGTGAAAAGAGGAAATAGAAAATGAGAGAAAAGAGTAAAGGGAAAAGAATGCAGAAGAGATAAGAGAAAAGAAGTGAAAAGAAAAGAGAAAAGAGAAAAGAAGAGAAAAGTAAAAAGAGAAAAGAACAGAAAAAAGAAAAGAAGAGGAAAGAAGGGAAAAAAGAAAAGCAAAAAGAAGAGAAAAGAGAAAATAATTTAAAAGAGAAATGATAAAAGAAGAGAAATGTGGAATGAGAAATGAGAAAAGAAGGGAAAAGAAGTGAAAGGAGAAAAGAGAATAGAGAAACGAAGAGAAAAGAGAAAAGAAGAGAAAAGTAGAGAAAAGAGAAAAGAGAAAAGCGAAAAGAAGAGAAAAGAAAAAAGAGAAAAGAGAAATGAGAAAAGGAGAGAAAAGAGAAAAGAGAAAAGAAGAGAAAAGAAAAAGAGAAAAGAGAAAAGGAGAGAAAAGAGAAAATAAGAGAAAAGAGAAATGAAAAAGGAAGAGAGAAAAAAAGAGAAAACTGAAAAGAGGAGAAAAGAGTCAAGCAGAGTAAAGAGAAAGGAAGAGAAAAGGGAAAAGAGAAAAGAGAAAAGAAGAGAAAAGAGAAGAGTGAAACGAGAAAAGAAGAGAAAAGAGACAAGAAGAGAAAAGAGAAAAGATAAAAGAAGAGAAAAGATAAAAGAAAAGAAGAGAAAAGAAGGGAAAAGGGAAAAGAGAAAAGGGAAAAGTAGAGAAAAGAGAAAAGATGAGAAAAGAAGAGAAATGAAAACAAAAAAGAGAAAAGTGAAAAGAAGAGAAAAGCGAAAAAAGTAAAGAAGAGAAAAGAGTAAAGAGAAAAGGAGAGAAAAGAGATAAGAAGAGAAAAGTGAACAGATAAAAGAATAGAAAAAAAAAAAGAAAAGAAGAGAAAAGAAGGGAAAAGAGAAAAGAGAAAAGGGAAAAGAAGAGAAAAGAGAAAAGATGAGAAAAGAAAACAAAAAAGAGAAAAGCGAAAAGAAGAGAAAAGTGAAAAAAGTAAAGAAGAGGAAAGAGAAAAGAGAAAAGAAGAGAAAAGATCAAAGTGAAAAGAAGAGAATAGAAGGGAAAAGAGAAAAGTAGAGAAAAGAAGTGAAAAGAGGAAATAGAAAATGAGAGAAAAGAGTAAAGGGAAAAGAATGCAGAAGAGATAAGAGAAAAGAAGTGAAAAGAAAAGAGAAAAGAGAAAAGAAGAGAAAAGTAAAAAGAGAAAAGAAGAGAAAAAAGAAAAGAAGAGGAAAGAAGGGAAAAAAGAAAAGCGAAAAGAAGAGAAAAGAGAAAATAATTTAAAAGAGAAATGATAAAAGAAGAGAAAAGTGGAATGAGAAATGAGAAAAGAAGGGAAAAGAAGTGAAAGGAGAAAAGAGAATAGAGAAACGAAGAGAAAAGAGAAAAGAAGAGAAAAGTAGAGAAAAGAGAAAAGAGAAAAGCGAAAAGAAGAGAAAAGAAAAAAGAGAAAAGAGAAATGAGAAAAGGAGAGAAAAGAGAAAAGAAGAGAAAAGAAAAGAGAAAAGAAGAGAAAAGAAGAGAAAAGAGAAAAGAGAAAAGAAAAGAAAAGAAGGGAAAAGAGAAAAGAGAAAAGTGAAAAGAAGAGAAAAGAGAAGAGAAGAGAAAAGTAGAGAAAAGAGAAAAGAGAAAACAAGAGAAAATAGAAAATAAGAGGAAAGAAAAAAGAGAAAAGAGAAATTAGAAAGGAAGAGAAAAGAGAAAATAAGAGAAAAGAAAAGAGAAAAAGGACGAGAGAAAAAAAGAGAAAACTGAAAAGAGGAGAAAAGAGTCAAGCAGAGTAAAGAGAAAGGAAGAGAAAAAAGAAAAGTGAAAAGAGAAAAGAAGAGAAGAGATAAGAAGAGAAAAGAAGACAATAGAGAAAAGAGAAAAGAGAAAAGAAAAGGAGAAAACAAGAGCAAAGAGAAAAGAAAAGAAGAGAAAAGAAGGGAAAAGAGAAGAGAAAGGAAGAGAAAAGGGAAAAGAGAAAAGAGAAAAGAAGAGAAAAGAGAAAAGTGAAAAGAGAAAAGAAGAGAAAAGAGATAAGAAGAGAAAAGAGAAAAGATAAAAGAAGAGAAAAGAGAAAAGCAAAGAAGAGAAAAGAGAAAAGATGAGAAAAGAAGAGAAAAGAAAACAAAAAAGTGGAATGCAAAAAGAAGAGAAAAGTGAAAAAAGCAAAGAAGAGAAAAGAGAAAAGAGAAAAGAATAGAAAAGAGAAAAGTGTAAAGAAGAGAATAGAAGGGAAAAGAGAAAAGTAGAGAAAAGAAGTGAAAAGAGAAAATAGAAAATGAAAGAAAAGAGAAAAGAGAAAAGAATACATAAGAGAAAAGAGAAAAGAAGTTAAAAGAGAAAAGAAGAGAAAAGAGAAAAGAAGTGAAAAGAAAAGAGAAAAGAAGAGAAAAGAGAAAAGAGAAAAGAAGTGAAAAGCGAAAAGAAGAGAAAAGTAAAAAGAGAAAAGATGAGAAAAAAGAAAAGAAGAGGAAAGAAGAGAAAAGAGAAAAGAATTTAAAAGAGAAAAGATAAAAGAAGGGAAAGAGGAATGAGAAATGAGAAAAGAAGGGAAAAGAAGAGAAAGGAGAAAAGAGAATAGAGAAACGAAGAGAAAAGAGAAAAGTAGAGAAAAGAGAAAAGAGAAAAGAAGAGAAAAACGTAAAGAAGAGAAAAGAAAAAAGAGAAAAGAGAAATTAGAAAGGAAGAGAAAAGCGAAAATAAGAGGAAAGAGAAAAGAGTTAAGAAGAGAAAAGAAAAGAGAAATCTGAGAAGAAGAGAAAAGAGTAAAGAGGAGTAAAGAGAAAGGAAGAGAAAAGGGAAAAGAGAAAAGAGAAAAGAAGAGAAAAGAGAAAATTCAAAAGAGAAAATAAGAGTAAAGAGATAAGAGGAGAAAAGAAGACAATAGACAAAAGAGAAAAGAGAAAAGAAGAGAACAGAGAAAAGAAGAGAAAAGAAGAGAAAAGAAAGGAGAAAAGCGAAAAGAAGAGAGAAGAGAGAGGATAAAAGAGAAATGAAGCGAAAAGAGAAAAGAGAAAAGAAGAGAAAAGGAGAGAAAAGAGAAAAGAAGAGAAAAGAAAAAAGAGAAAAGAGAAATGAGAAAGGAAGAGAAAAGAGAAAATAAGAGAAAAGAGAAAAGAGAAAAGAAAAGAAAAGAAGGGAAAAGAGAAAAGAGAAAAGTGAAAAGAAGAGAAAAGAGAAAAGAGAAAAGAGAAACGAAGAGAAAAGAGAAAAGAAGAGAAAAGTAGAGAAAAGAGAAAAGAGAAAACAAGAGAAAATAGAAAAGAAGAGCAAAGAAAAAAGAGAATAGAGAAATGAGAAAGGAAGAGAAAAGAGAAAATAAGAGAAAAGAGAAATGAAAAAGGAAGAGAGAAAAAAAGAGAAAACTGAAAAGAAGAGAAAAGAGAAAAGTGAAAAGAGAAAATAAGAGGAAAGAGATAAGAGGAGAAAAGAAGACAATAGAGAAAAGAGAAAAGAGAAAAGAAGAGAAAAGGAGAGAAAAGAGAAAATAAGAGAAAAGAAAAGAGAAAATAAGAGAAAAGAGAAAAGAGAAAAGAAAAGAAAAGAAGGGAAAAGAGAAAAGAGAAAAGTGAAAAGAAGTGAAAAGAGAAAAGAGAAAAGAGAAACGAAGAGAAAAGAGAAAAGAAGAGAAAAGTAGAGAAAAGAGAAAAGAGAAAACAAGAGAAAATAGAAAAGAAGAGCAAAGAAAAAAGAGAAAAGAGAAATGAGAAAGGAAGAGAAAAGAGAAAATAAGAGAAAAGAGAAATGAAAAAGGAAGAGAGAAAGAGAAAACTCAAAAGAAGAGAAAAGAGAAAAGTGAAAAGAGAAAATAAGAGTAAAGAGATAAGAGGAGAAAAGAAGACAATAGAGAAAAGAGAAAAGAGAAAAGAAGAGAACAGTGAAAAGAAGAGAAAAGAAAAGAGAAAAGTGAAAAGAAGAGAGAAGAGAGAAGATAAAAGACAAATGAAGCGAAAAGAGAAAAGAGAAAAGAAGAGAAAAGCAGAGAAAAGAAAAGAGAAAAGAAGAGAAAAGAGAAAAGAAAAGAAAAGAAGGGAAAAGAGAAAAGTGAAAAGAAGAGAAAAGAGAAAAGAGAAAGGAGAAACGAAGAGAAAAGAGAAAAGAAGAGAAAAGTAGAGAAAAGAGAAAAGAGAAAAGAAGAGATAATAGAAAAGAAGAGAAAAGAAAAAAGAGAAAAGAGAAATGAGAAAGGAAGAGAAAAGAGAAAATAAGAGAAAAGAGAAATGAAAAAGGAAGAGAGAAAAAAAGAGAAAACTGAAAAGAGGAGAAAAGAGTCAAGCAGAGTAAAGAGAAAGGAAGAGAAAAGAGAAAAGAGAAAAGAGAAAAGAAGAGAAAAGTGAAAAGAGAAAAGAAGAGAAAAGAGATAAGAATAGAAAAGAGAAAAGATAAAAGAAGAGAAAAGATAAAAGAAAAGAAGAGAAAAGAAGGGAAAAGAGAAAAGAGAAAAGGGAAAAGAAGAGAAAAGAGAAAAGATGAGAAAAGAAGAGAAAAGAAAACAAAAAAGAGAAAAGCGAAAAGACGAGGAAAGTGAAAAAAGTAAAGAAGAGGAAAGAGAAAAGAGAAAAGAAGAGAAAAGAGCAAAGTGAAAAGAAGAGAATAGAAGGGAAAAGAGAAAAGTAGAGAAAAGAAGTGAAAAGAGAAAATAGAAAATGAGAGAAAAGAGAAAAGAGAAAAGAATACAAAAGAGAAAAAAGAAAAGAAGTGAAAAGAAAAGAGAAAACAAGAGAAAAGAGAAAAGAAGTGAAAAGAAAAGAGAAAAGAGAAAAGAAGAGAAAAGTAAAAAGAGAAAAGAAGAGAAAAAAGAAAAGAAGAGAAAAAAGAAAAGCGAAAAGAAGAGAAAAGAGAAAATAATTTAAAAGAGAAATGATAAAAGAAGAGAAAAGTGGAATGAGAAATGAGAAAAGAAGGGAAAAGAAGAGAAAGGAGAAAAGAGAATAGAGAAACGAAGAGAAAAGAGAAAAGAGAAAAGCGAAAAGAAGAGAAAAGAAAAAAGAGAAAAGAGAAATGAGAAAAGGAGAGAAAAGAGAAAAGAGAAAAGAAGAGAAAAGAAAAGAGAAAAGAAGAGAAAAGAAGAGAAAAGAGAAAAGAGAAAAGAAAAGAAAAGAAGGGAAAAGAGAAAAGAGAAAAGTGAAAAGAAGAGAAAAGAGAACAGAGAAAGGAGAAACGAAGAGAAACGAGAAAAGAAGAGAAAAGAGAAATGAAAAAGGAAGAGAGAAAAAAAGAGAAAACTGAAAAGAAGAGAAAAGAGAAAAGTGAAAAGAGAAAATAAGAGTAAAGAGATAAGAGGAGAAAAGAAGACAATAGAGAAAAGAGAAAAGAGAAAAGAAGAGAACCGTGAAAAGAAGAGAAAAGAAAAGAGAAAAGTGAAAAGAAGAGAGAAGAGAGAAGATAAAAGACAAATGAAGCGAAAAGAGAAAAGAGAAAAGAAGAGAAAAGGAGAGAAAAGAGAAAAGAAGAGAAAAGAAAAGAGAAAAGAAGAGAAAAGAGAAAAGAAAAGAAAAGAAGGGAAAAGAGAAAAGAGAAAAGTGAAAAGAAGAAAAAAGAGAAAAGAGAAAGGAGAAACGAAGAGAAAAGCGAAAATAAGAGGAAATTGAAAAGAGATAAGAAGAGAAAAGAAAAGAGAAAGCTGAAAAGAAGAGAAAAGAGTAAAGAGGAGTAAAGAGAAATGAAGAGAAAAGGGAAAAGAGAAAAGAGAAAAGAGAAAAGAAGAGAAAAGTAGAGAAAAGAGAAAAGAGAAAACAAGAGAAAATAGAAAAGAAGAGAAAAGAAAAAAGAGAAAAGAGAAATGAGAAAGGAAGAGAAAAGAGAAAATAAGAGAAAAGAAAACAGAGAAAGGAAGAGAGAAAAAAAGAGAAAACTGAAAAGAGGAGAAAAGAGTCAAGCAGAGTAAAGAGAAAGAAAAGAGAAAGGAGAAAAGAATACATAAGAGAAAAGAGAAAAGAAGTTAAAAGAGAAAAGAAGAGAAAAGAGAAAGGAAGTGAAAAGAAAAGAGAAAAGAGAAAAGAAGAGAAAAGAGAAAAGAAGTGAAAAGCGAAAAGACGAGAAAAGTAAAAAGAGAAAAGATGAGAAAAAAGAAAAGAAGAGGAAAGAAAAGAAAAGAGAAAAGAATTTAAAAGAGAAAAGATAAAAGAAGAGAAAGAGGAATGAGAAATGAGAAAAGAAGGGAAAAGAAGAGAAAGGAGAAAAGAGAATAGAGAAACGAAGAGAAAAGAGAAAAGTAGAGAAAAGAGAAAAGAGAAAACAAGAGAAAAACGTAAAGAAGAGAAAAGAAAAAAGAGAAAAGAGAAATGAGAAAGGAAGAGAAAAGCAAAAATAAGAGGAAAGAGAAAAGAGATAAGAAGAGAAAAGAAAAGAGAAAGCTGAAAAGAAGAGAAAAGAGTCAAGCAGAGTAAAGAGAAAGGAAGAGAAAAAAGAAAAGTGAAAAGAGAAAAGAAGAGAAGAGATAAGAAGAGAAAAGAAGACAATAGAGAAAAGAGAAAAGAGAAAAGAAAAGAAGAGAAAACAAGAGCAAAGAGAACAGAAAAGAAGAGTAAAGAAGGGAAAAGAGAAAAGAGAAAAGGGAAAAGAAGAGAAAAGTGAAAGGAAGAGAAAAGGGAAAAGAGAAAAGAGAAAAGAAGAGAAAAGATAAAAGTGAAAAGAGAAAAGAAGAGAAAAGAGAAAAGAAGAGAAAAGTAGAGAAAAGAGAAAAGAGAAAAGAGAAATGAAGAGAAAAGAGAAAAGAAGAGAAAAGTAGAGAAAAGAGAAAAGAGAAAACAAGAGAAAATAGAAAAGAAGAGAAAAGAAAAAAGAGAAAAGAGAAATGAGAAAGGAAGAGAAAAGAGAAAATAAGAGAAAAGAAAACAGAGAAAGGAAGAGAGAAAAAAAGAGAAAACTGAAAAGAGGAGAAAAGAGTCAAGCAGAGTAAAGAGAAAGAAAAGAGAAAGGAGAAAAGAATACATAAGAGAAAAGAGAAAAGAAGTTAAAAGAGAAAAGAAGAGAAAAGAGAAAGGAAGTGAAAAGAAAAGAGAAAAGAGAAAAGAAGAGAAAAGAGAAAAGAAGTGAAAAGCGAAAAGACGAGAAAAGTAAAAAGAGAAAAGATGAGAAAAAAGAAAAGAAGAGGAAAGAAAAGAAAAGAGAAAAGAATTTAAAAGAGAAAAGATAAAAGAAGAGAAAGAGGAATGAGAAATGAGAAAAGAAGGGAAAAGAAGAGAAAGGAGAAAAGAGAATAGAGAAACGAAGAGAAAAGAGAAAAGTAGAGAAAAGAGAAAAGAGAAAACAAGAGAAAAACGTAAAGAAGAGAAAAGAAAAAAGAGAAAAGAGAAATGAGAAAGGAAGAGAAAAGCAAAAATAAGAGGAAAGAGAAAAGAGATAAGAAGAGAAAAGAAAAGAGAAAGCTGAAAAGAAGAGAAAAGAGTCAAGCAGAGTAAAGAGAAAGGAAGAGAAAAAAGAAAAGTGAAAAGAGAAAAGAAGAGAAGAGATAAGAAGAGAAAAGAAGACAATAGAGAAAAGAGAAAAGAGAAAAGAAAAGAAGAGAAAACAAGAGCAAAGAGAACAGAAAAGAAGAGTAAAGAAGGGAAAAGAGAAAAGAGAAAAGGGAAAAGAAGAGAAAAGTGAAAGGAAGAGAAAAGGGAAAAGAGAAAAGAGAAAAGAAGAGAAAAGATAAAAGTGAAAAGAGAAAAGAAGAGAAAAGAGAAAAGAAGAGAAAAGTAGAGAAAAGAGAAAAGAGAAAACAAGAGAAAATAGAAAAGAAGAGAAAAGAAAAAAGAGAAAAGAGAAATGAGAAAGGAAGAGAAAAGAGAAAATAAGAGAAAAGAAAACAGAAAAAGGAAGAGAGAAAAAAAGAGAAAACTGAAAAGAGGAGAAAAGAGTCAAGCAGAGTAAAGAGAAAGGAAGAGAAAAAAGAAAAGTGAAAAGAGAAAAGAAGAGAAGAGATAAGAAGAGAAAAGAAGACAATAGAGAAAAGAGAAAAGAGAAAAGAAAAGAAGAGAAAACAAGAGCAAAGAGAAAAGAAAAGAAGAGAAAAGAAGGGAAAAGAGAAAAGAGAAAAGGGAAAAGAAGAGAAAAGTGAAAGGAAGAGAAAAGGGAAAAGAGAAAAGAGAAAAGAAGAGAAAAGAGAAAAGTGAAAAGAGAAAAGAAGCGAAAAGAGATAAGAAGAGAAAAGAAGACAATAGAGAAAAGAGAAAAGAGAAAAGAAGAGAACAGAGAAAAGAAGAGAAAAGAAAAGAGAAAAGTGAAAAGAAGAGAGAAGAGAGAGGATAAAAGAGAAATGAAGCAAAAAGAGAAAAGAGAAAAGAAGAGAAAAGGAGGGAAAAGGGAAAAGAGAAAAGAAGAGAAAAGAAAAGAGAAAATAAGAGAAAAGAGAAAAGAGAAAAGAAAAGAAGGGAAAAGAGAAAAGAGAAAAGTGAAAAGAAGAGAAAAGAGAAAAGTGAAAAGAGAAAAGAAGAGAAAAGAGAAAAGAAGAGAAAAGTAGAGAAAAGAGAAAAGAGAAAACAAGAGAACAGACAAAAAAAGAGAAAAGAAAAGAGAAAAGTGAAAAGAAGAGAGAAGAGAGAAGATAAAAGACAAATGAAGCGAAAAGAGAAAATAGAAAAGAAGAGAAAAGGAGAGAAAAGAGAAAAGAGAAAACAAGAGAAAATCGAAAAGAAGAGAAAAGAAAAAAGAGAAAAGAGAAATGAGAAAGGAAGAGAAAAGCGAAAATAAGAGGAAAGAGAAAAGAGATAAGAAGAGAAAAGAAAAGAGAAAGCTGAAAAGAAGAGAAAAGAGTAAAGAGGAGTAAAGAGAAAGGAAGAGAAAAGGGAAAAGAGAAAAGAGAAAAGAAGAGAAAAGATAAAACTGAAAAGAGTAAAGAAGAGAAAAGAGAAAAGAAGAGAAAAGTAGAGTAAAGAGAAAAGAGAATACAAGAGAAAATAGAAAAGAAGAGAAAAGAAATAAGAGAAAAGAGAAATGAGAAAGGAAGAGAAAAGGGAAAAGAGAAAAGAGAAAAGAAGAGAAAAGAAAGGAGAAAAGTGAAAAGAAGAGAGAAGAGAGAGGATAAAAGAGAAATGAAGCGAAAAGAGAAAAGAGAAAAGAAGAGAAAAGGAGAGAAAAGAGAAAAGAAGAGAAAAGAAAAGAGAAAAGAAGAGAAAAGAGAAAAGAAAAGAAAAGAAGGGAAAAGAGAAAAGAGAAAAGTGAAAAGAAGAAAAAAGAGAAAAGAGAAAGGAGAAACGAAGAGAAAAGCGAAAATAAGAGGAAATTGAAAAGAGATAAGAAGAGAAAAGAAAAGAGAAAGCTGAAAAGAAGAGAAAAGAGTAAAGAGGAGTAAAGAGAAATGAAGAGAAAAGGGAAAAGAGAAAAGAGAAAAGAAGAGAAAAGAGAAAAGAAGAGAAAAGTAGAGAAAAGAGAAAAGAGAAAACAAGAGAAAATAGAAAAGAAGAGAAAAGAAAAAAGAGAAAAGAGAAATGAGAAAGGAAGAGAAAAGAGAAAATAAGAGAAAAGAAAACAGAGAAAGGAAGAGAGAAAAAAAGAGAAAACTGAAAAGAGGAGAAAAGAGTCAAGCAGAGTAAAGAGAAAGAAAAGAGAAAGGAGAAAAGAATACATAAGAGAAAAGAGAAAAGAAGTTAAAAGAGAAAAGAAGAGAAAAGAGAAAGGAAGTGAAAAGAAAAGAGAAAAGAGAAAAGAAGAGAAAAGAGAAAAGAAGTGAAAAGCGAAAAGACGAGAAAAGTAAAAAGAGAAAAGATGAGAAAAAAGAAAAGAAGAGGAAAGAAAAGAAAAGAGAAAAGAATTTAAAAGAGAAAAGATAAAAGAAGAGAAAGAGGAATGAGAAATGAGAAAAGAAGGGAAAAGAAGAGAAAGGAGAAAAGAGAATAGAGAAACGAAGAGAAAAGAGAAAAGTAGAGAAAAGAGAAAAGAGAAAACAAGAGAAAAACGTAAAGAAGAGAAAAGAAAAAAGAGAAAAGAGAAATGAGAAAGGAAGAGAAAAGCAAAAATAAGAGGAAAGAGAAAAGAGATAAGAAGAGAAAAGAAAAGAGAAAGCTGAAAAGAAGAGAAAAGAGTCAAGCAGAGTAAAGAGAAAGGAAGAGAAAAAAGAAAAGTGAAAAGAGAAAAGAAGAGAAGAGATAAGAAGAGAAAAGAAGACAATAGAGAAAAGAGAAAAGAGAAAAGAAAAGAAGAGAAAACAAGAGCAAAGCGAACAGAAAAGAAGAGAAAAGAAGGGAAAAGAGAAAAGAGAAAAGGGAAAAGAAGAGAAAAGTGAAAGGAAGAGAAAAGGGAAAAGAGAAAAGAGAAAAGAAGAGAAAAGATAAAAGTGAAAAGAGAAAAGAAGAGAAAAGAGAAAGAAGAGAAAAGTAGAGAAAAGAGAAAAGAGAAAACAAGAGAAAATAGAAAAGAAGAGAAAAGAAAAAAGAGAAAAGAGAAATGAGAAAGGAAGAGAAAAGAGAAAATAAGAGAAAAGAAAACAGAAAAAGGAAGAGAGAAAAAAAGAGAAAACTGAAAAGAGGAGAAAAGAGTCAAGCAGAGTAAAGAGAAAGGAAGAGAAAAAAGAAAAGTGAAAAGAGAAAAGAAGCGAAAAGAGATAAGAAGAGAAAAGAAGACAATAGAGAAAAGAGAAAAGAGAAAAGAAGAGAACAGAGAAAAGAAGAGAAAAGAAAAGAGAAAAGTGAAAAGAAGAGAGAAGAGAGAGGATAAAAGAGAAATGAAGCAAAAAGTGAAAAGAGAAAAGAAGAGAAGAGATAAGAAGAGAAAAGAAGACAATAGAGAAAAGAGAAAAGAGAAAAGAAAAGAAGAGTTAACAAGAGCAAAGAGAAAAGAAAAGAAGAGAAAAGAAGGGAAAAGAGAAAAGAGAAAAGGGAAAAGAAGAGAAAAGTGAAAGGAAGAGAAAAGGGAAAAGAGAAAAGAGAAAAGAAGAGAAAAGAGAAAAGTGAAAAGAGAAAAGAAGCGAAAAGAGATAAGAAGAGAAAAGAAGACAATAGAGAAAAGAGAAAAGAGAAAAGAAGAGAACAGAGAAAAGAAGAGAAAAGAAAAGAGAAAAGTGAAAAGAAGAGAGAAGAGAGAGGATAAAAGAGAAATGAAGCAAAAAGAGAAAAGAGAAAAGAAGAGAAAAGGAGGGAAAAGGGAAAAGAGAAAAGAAGAGAAAAGAAAAGAGAAAATAAGAGAAAAGAGAAAAGAGAAAAGAAAAGAAGGGAAAAGAGAAAAGAGAAAAGTGAAAAGAAGAGAAAAGAGAAAAGTGAAAAGAGAAAAGAAGAGAAAAGAGAAAAGAAGAGAAAAGTAGAGAAAAGAGAAAAGAGAAAACAAGAGAACAGACAAAAAAAGAGAAAAGAAAAGAGAAAAGTGAAAAGAAGAGAGAAGAGAGAAGATAAAAGACAAATGAAGCGAAAAGAGAAAATAGAAAAGAAGAGAAAAGGAGAGAAAAGAGAAAAGAGAAAACAAGAGAAAATCGAAAAGAAGAGAAAAGAAAAAAGAGAAAAGAGAAATGAGAAAGGAAGAGAAAAGCGAAAATAAGAGGAAAGAGAAAAGAGATAAGAAGAGAAAAGAAAAGAGAAAGCTGAAAAGAAGAGAAAAGAGTAAAGAGGAGTAAAGAGAAAGGAAGAGAAAAGGGAAAAGAGAAAAGAGAAAAGAAGAGAAAAGATAAAACTGAAAAGAGTAAAGAAGAGAAAAGAGAAAAGAAGAGAAAAGTAGAGTAAAGAGAAAAGAGAATACAAGAGAAAATAGAAAAGAAGAGAAAAGAAATAAGAGAAAAGAGAAATGAGAAAGGAAGAGAAAAGGGAAAAGAGAAAAGAGAAAAGAAGAGAAAAGAGAAAATTCAAAAGAGAAAATAAGAGTAAAGAGATAAGAGGAGAAAAGAAGACAATAGACAAAAGAGAAAAGAGAAAAGAAGAGAACAGAGAAAAGAAGAGAAAAGAAGAGAAAAGAAAGGAGAAAAGTGAAAAGAAGAGAGAAGAGAGAGGATAAAAGAGAAATGAAGTGAAAAGAGAAAAGAGAAAAGAAGAGAAAAGGAGAGAAAAGAGAAAAGAAGAGAAAAGAAAAGAGAAAAGAAGAGAAAAGAGAAAAGAAAAGTAAAGAAGGGAAAAGAGAAAAGAGAAAAGTGAAAAGAAGAAAAAAGAGAAAAGAGAAAGGAGAAACGAAGAGAAAAGCGAAAATAAGAGGAAATTGAAAAGAGATAAGAAGAGAAAAGAAAAGAGAAAGCTGAAAAGAAGAGAAAAGAGTAAAGAGGAGTAAAGAGAAATGAAGAGAAAAGGGAAAAGAGAAAAGAGAAATGAAGAGAAAAGAGAAAAGAAGAGAAAAGTAGAGAAAAGAGAAAAGAGAAAACAAGAGAAAGTAGAAAAGAAGAGAAAAGAAAAAAGAGAAAAGAGAAATGAGAAAGGAAGAGAAAAGAGAAAATAAGAGAAAAGAAAACAGAGAAAGGAAGAGAGAAAAAAAGAGAAAACTGAAAAGAGGAGAAAAGAGTCAAGCAGAGTAAAGAGAAAGAAAAGAGAAAGGAGAAAAGAATACATAAGAGAAAAGAGAAAAGAAGTTAAAAGAGAAAAGAAGAGAAAAGAGAAAGGAAGTGAAAAGAAAAGAGAAAAGAGAAAAGAAGAGAAAAGAGAAAAGAAGTGAAAAGCGAAAAGACGAGAAAAGTAAAAAGAGAAAAGATGAGAAAAAAGAAAAGAAGAGGAAAGAAAAGAAAAGAGAAAAGAATTTAAAAGAGAAAAGATAAAAGAAGAGAAAGAGGAATGAGAAATGAGAAAAGAAGGGAAAAGAAGAGAAAGGAGAAAAGAGAATAGAGAAACGAAGAGAAAAGAGAAAAGTAGAGAAAAGAGAAAAGAGAAAACAAAAGAAAAACGTAAAGAAGAGAAAAGAAAAAAGAGAAAAGAGAAATGAGAAAGGAAGAGAAAAGCAAAAATAAGAGGAAAGAGAAAAGAGATAAGAAGAGAAAAGAAAAGAGAAAGCTGAAAAGAAGAGAAAAGAGTCAAGCAGAGTAAAGAGAAAGGAAGAGAAAAAAGAAAATTGAAAAGAGAAAAGAAGAGAAGAGATAAGAAGAGAAAAGAAGACAATAGAGAAAAGAGAAAAGAGAAAAGAAAAGAAGAGAAAACAAGAGCAAAGAGAAAAGAAAAGAAGAGAAAAGAAGGGAAAAGAGAAAAGAGAAAAGGGAAAAGAAGAGAAAAGTGAAAGGAAGAGAAAAGGGAAAAGAGAAAAGAGAAAAGAAGAGAAAAGATAAAAGTGAAAAGAGAAAAGAAGAGAAAAGAGAAAAGAAGAGAAAAGTAGAGAAAAGAGAAAAGAGAAAACAAGAGAAAATAGAAAAGAAGAGAAAAGAAAAAAGAGAAAAGAGAAATGAGAAAGGAAGAGAAAAGAGAAAATAAGAGAAAAGAAAACAGAAAAAGGAAGAGAGAAAAAAAGAGAAAACTGAAAAGAGGAGAAAAGAGTCAAGCAGAGTAAAGAGAAAGGAAGAGAAAAAAGAAAAGTGAAAAGAGAAAAGAAGAGAAGAGATAAGAAGAGAAAAGAAGACAATAGAGAAAAGAGAAAAGAGAAAAGAAAAGAAGAGAAAACAAGAGCAAAGAGAAAAGAAAAGAAGAGAAAAGAAGGGAAAAGAGAAAAGAGAAAAGGGAAAAGAAGAGAAAAGGGAAAAGAGAAAAGAGAAAAGAAGAGAAAAGAGAAAAGTGAAAAGAGAAAAGAAGCGAAAAGAGATAAGAAGAGAAAAGAAGACAATAGAGAAAAGAGAAAAGAGAAAAGAAGAGAACAGAGAAAAGAAGAGAAAAGAAAAGAGAAAAGTGAAAAGAAGAGAGAAGAGAGAGGATAAAAGAGAAATGAAGCAAAAAGAGAAAAGAGAAAAGAAGAGAAAAGGAGGGAAAAGGGAAAAGAGAAAAGAAGAGAAAAGAAAAGAGAAAATAAGAGAAAAGAGAAAAGAGAAAAGAAAAGAAGGGAAAAGAGAAAAGAGAAAAGTGAAAAGAAGAGAAAAGAGAAAAGTGAAAAGAGAAAAGAAGAGAAAAGAGAAAAGAAGAGAAAAGTAGAGAAAAGAGAAAAGAGAAAACAAGAGAACAGAGAAAAAAAGAGAAAAGAAAAGAGAAAAGTGAAAAGAAGAGAGAAGAGAGAAGATAAAAGACAAATGAAGCGAAAAGAGAAAATAGAAAAGAAGAGAAAAGGAGAGAAAAGAGAAAAGAGAAAACAAGAGAAAAGCGAAAATAAGAGGAAAGAGAAAAGAGATAAGAAGAGAAAAGAAAAGAGAAAGCTGAAAAGAAGAGAAAAGAGTAAAGAGGAGTAAAGAGAAAGGAAGAGAAAAGGGAAAAGAGAAAAGAGAAAAGAAGAGAAAAGATAAAACTGAAAAGAGTAAAGAAGAGAAAAGAGAAAAGAAGAGAAAAGTAGAGTAAAGAGAAAAGAGAATACAAGAGAAAATAGAAAAGAAGAGAAAAGAAATAAGAGAAAAGAGAAATGAGAAAGGAAGAGAAAAGGGAAAAGAGAAAAGAGAAAAGAAGAGAAAAGAGAAAATTCAAAAGAGAAAATAAGAGTAAAGAGATAAGAGGAGAAAAGAAGACAATAGACAAAAGAGAAAAGAGAAAAGAAGAGAACAGAGAAAAGAAGAGAAAAGAAAGGAGAAAAGTGAAAAGAAGAGAGAAGAGAGAGGATAAAAGAGAAATGAAGCGAAAAGAGAAAAGAGAAAAGAAGAGAAAAGGAGAGAAAAGAGAAAAGAAGAGAAAAGAAAAGAGAAAATAAGAGAAAAGAGAAAAGAGAAAAGAAAAGAAAAGAAGGGAAAAGAGAAAAGAGAAAAGTGAAAAGAAGAGAAAAGAGAAAAGAGAAAAGAGAAACGAAGAGAAAAGAGAAAAGAAGAGAAAAGTAGAGAAAAGAGAAAAGAGAAAACAAGAGAAAATAGAAAAGAAGAGCAAAGAAAAAAGAGAATAGAGAAATGAGAAAGGAAGAGAAAAGAGAAAATAAGAGAAAAGAGAAATGAAAAAGGAAGAGAGAAAAAAAGAGAAAACTGAAAAGAAGAGAAAAGAGAAAAGTGAAAAGAGAAAAGAAGAGAAAAGAGAAAATTCAAAAGAGAAAATAAGAGTAAAGAGATAAGAGGAGAAAAGAAGACAATAGACAAAAGAGAAAAGAGAAAAGAAGAGAACAGAGAAAAGAAGAGAAAAGAAAGGAGAAAAGTGAAAAGAAGAGAGAAGAGAGAGGATAAAAGAGAAATGAAGCGAAAAGAGAAAAGAGAAAAGAAGAGAAAAGGAGAGAAAAGAGAAAAGAAGAGAAAAGAAAAGAGAAAATAAGAGAAAAGAGAAAAGAGAAAAGAAAAGAAAAGAAGGGAAAAGAGAAAAGAGAAAAGTGAAAAGAAGAGAAAAGAGAAAAGAGAAAAGAGAAACGAAGAGAAAAGAGAAAAGAAGAGAAAAGTAGAGAAAAGAGAAAAGAGAAAACAAGAGAAAATAGAAAAGAAGAGCAAAGAAAAAAGAGAATAGAGAAATGAGAAAGGAAGAGAAAAGAGAAAATAAGAGAAAAGAGAAATGAAAAAGGAAGAGAGAAAAAAAGAGAAAACTGAAAAGAAGAGAAAAGAGAAAAGTGAAAAGAGAAAATAAGAGGAAAGAGATAAGAGGAGAAAAGAAGACAATAGAGAAAAGAGAAAAGAGAAAAGAAGAGAAAAGGAGAGAAAAGAGAAAATAAGAGAAAAGAAAAGAGAAAATAAGAGAAAAGAGAAAAGAGAAAAGAAAAGAAAAGAAGGGAAAAGAGAAAAGAGAAAAGTGAAAAGAAGAGAAAAGAGAAAAGAGAAAAGAGAAACGAAGAGAAAAGAGAAAAGAAGAGAAAAGTAGAGAAAAGAGAAAAGAGAAAACAAGAGAAAATAGAAAAGAAGAGCAAAGAAAAAAGAGAAAAGAGAAATGAGAAAGGAAGAGAAAAGAGAAAATAAGAGAAAAGAGAAATGAAAAAGGAAGAGAGAAAGAGAAAACTGAAAAGAAGAGAAAAGAGAAAAGTGAAAAGAGAAAATAAGAGTAAAGAGATAAGAGGAGAAAAGAAGACAATAGAGAAAAGAGAAAAGAGAAAAGAAGAGAACAGTGAAAAGAAGAGAAAAGAAAAGAGAAAAGTGAAAAGAAGAGAGAAGAGAGAAGATAAAAGACAAATGAAGCGAAAAGAGAAAAGAGAAAAGAAGAGAAAAGAAGAGAAAAGAAAAGAGAAAAGAAGAGAAAAGAGAAAAGAAAAGAAAAGAAGGGAAAAGAGAAAAGTGAAAAGAAGAGAAAAGAGAAAAGAGAAAGGAGAAACGAAGAGAAAAGAGAAAAGAAGAGAAAAGTAGAGAAAAGAGAAAAGAGAAAACAAGAGATAATAGAAAAGAAGAGAAAAGAAAAAAGAGAAAAGAGAAATGAGAAAGGAAGAGAAAAGAGAAAATAAGAGAAAAGAGAAATGAAAAAGGAAGAGAGAAAAAAAGAGAAAACTGAAAAGAGGAGAAAAGAGTCAAGCAGAGTAAAGAGAAAGGAAGAGAAAAGAGAGAAGAGAAAAGAGAAAAGAAGAGAAAAGAGAAAAGTGAAAAGAGAAAAGAAGAGAAAAGAGATAAGAATAGAAAAGAGAAAAGATAAAAGAAGAGAAAAGATAAAAGAAAAGAAGAGAAAAGAAGGGAAAAGAGAAAAGAGAAAAGGGAAAAGAAGAGAAAAGAGAAAAGATGAGAAAAGAAGAGAAAAGAAAACAAAAAAGAGAAAAGCGAAAAGACGAGGAAAGTGAAAAAAGTAAAGAAGAGGAAAGAGAAAAGAGAAAAGAAGAGAAAAGAGCAAAGTGAAAAGAAGAGAATAGAAGGGAAAAGAGAAAAGTAGAGAAAAGAAGTGAAAAGAGAAAATAGAAAATGAGAGAAAAGAGAAAAGAGAAAAGAATACAAAAGAGAAAAAAGAAAAGAAGTGAAAAGAAAAGAGAAAACAAGAGAAAAGAGAAAAGAAGTGAAAAGAAAAGAGAAAAGAGAAAAGAAGAGAAAAGTAAAAAGAGAAAAGAAGAGAAAAAAGAAAAGAAGAGGAAAGAAGAGAAAAAAGAAAAGCGAAAAGAAGAGAAAAGAGAAAATAATTTAAAAGAGAAATGATAAAAGAAGAGAAAAGTGGAATGAGAAATGAGAAAAGAAGGGAAAAGAAGAGAAAGGAGAAAAGAGAATAGAGAAACGAAGAGAAAAGAGAAAAGAGAAAAGCGAAAAGAAGAGAAAAGAAAAAAGAGAAAAGAGAAATGAGAAAAGGAGAGAAAAGAGAAAAGAGAAAAGAAGAGAAAAGAAAAGAGAAAAGAAGAGAAAAGAAGAGAAAAGAGAAAAGAGAAAAGAAAAGAAAAGAAGGGAAAAGAGAAAAGAGAAAAGTGAAAAGAAGAGAAAAGAGAACAGAGAAAGGAGAAACGAAGAGAAAAGAGAAAAGAAGAGAAAAGAGAAATGAAAAAGGAAGAGAGAAAAAAAGAGAAAACTGAAAAGAAGAGAAAAGAGAAAAGTGAAAAGAGAAAATAAGAGTAAAGAGATAAGAGGAGAAAAGAAGACAATAGAGAAAAGAGAAAAGAGAAAAGAAGAGAACCGTGAAAAGAAGAGAAAAGAAAAGAGAAAAGTGAAAAGAAGAGAGTAGAGAGAAGATAAAAGACAAATGAAGCGAAAAGAGAAAAGAGAAAAGAAGAGAAAAGGAGAGAAAAGAGAAAAGAAGAGAAAAAAAAAGTGAAAAGAAGAGAAAAGAGAAAAGAAAAGAAAAGAAGGGAAAAGAGAAAAGAGAAAAGTGAAAAGAAGAAAAAAGAGAATAGAGAAAGGAGAAACGAAGAGAAAAGCGAAAATAAGAGGAAATTGAAAAGATATAAGAAGAGAAAAGAAAAGAGAAAGCTGAAAAGAAGAGAAAAGAGTAAAGAGGAGTAAAGAGAAATGAAGAGAAAAGGGAAAAGAGAAAAGAGAAAAGAAGAGAAAAGAGAAAAGAAGAGAAAAGTAGAGAAAAGAGAAAAGAGAAAACAAGAGAAAATAGAAAGGAAGAGAAAAGAAAAAGAGAAAAGAGAAATGAGAAAGGAAGAGAAAAGAGAAAATAAGAGAAAAGAAAACAGAGAAAGGAAGAGAGAAAAAAGAGAAAACTGAAAAGAGGAGAAAAGAGTCAAGCAGAGTAAAGAGAAAGAAAAGAGAAAGGAGAAAAGAATACATAAGAGAAAAGAGAAAAGAAGTAAAAAGAGAAAAGAAGAGAAAAGAGAAAGGAAGTGAAAAGAAAAGAGAAAAGAGAAAAGAAGAGAAAAGAGAAAAGAAGTGAAAAGCGAAAAGACGAGAAAAGTAAAAAGAGGAAAGATGAGAAAAAAGAAAAGAAGAGGAAAGAAAAGAAAAGAGAAAAGAATTTAAAAGAGAAAAGATAAAAGAAGAGAAAGAGGAATGAGAAATGAGAAAAGAAGGGAAAAGAAGAGAAAGGAGAAAAGAGAATAGAGAAACGAAGAGAAAAGAGAAAAGTAGAGAAAAGAGAAAAGAGAAAACAAGAGAAAAACGTAAAGAAGAGAAAAGAAAAAAGAGAAAAGAGAAATGAGAAAGGAAGAGAAAAGCAAAAATAAGAGGAAAGAGAAAAGAGATAAGAAGAGAAAAGAAAAGAGAAAGCTGAAAAGAAGAGAAAAGAGTAAAGAGGAGTAAAGAGAAAGGAAGAGAAAAGGGAAAAGAGAAAAGAGAAAAGAAGAGAAAAGATAAAAGTGAAAAGAGAAAAGAAGAGAAAAGAGAAAAGAAGAGAAAAGTAGAGAAAAGAGAAAAGAGAAAACAAGAGAAAATAGAAAAGAAGAGAAAAGAAAAAAGAGAAAAGAGAAATGAGAAAGGAAGAGAAAAGAGAAAATAAGAGAAAAGAAAACAGAAAAAGGAAGAGAGAAAAAAAGAGAAAACTGAAAAGAGGAGAAAAGAGTCAAGCAGAGTAAAGAGAAAGGAAGAGAAAAAAGAAAAGTGAAAAGAGAAAAGAAGAGAAGAGATAAGAAGAGAAAAGAAGACAATAGAGAAAAGAGAAAAGAGAAAAGAAAAGGAGAAAACAAGAGCAAAGAGAAAAGAAAAGAAGAGAAAAGAAGGGAAAAGAGAAAAGAGAAAAGGGAAAAGAAGAGAAAAGAGAAAGGAAGAGAAAAGGGAAAAGAGAAAAGAGAAAAGAAGAGAAAAGAGAAAAGTGAAAAGAGAAAAGAAGCGAAAAGAGATAAGAAGAGAAAAGAAGACAATAGAGAAAAGAGAAAAGAGAAAAGAAGAGAACAGAGAAAAGAAGAGAAAAGAAAAGAGAAAAGTGAAAAGAAGAGAGAAGAGAGAGGATAAAAGAGAAATGAAGCAAAAAGAGAAAAGAGAAAAGAAGAGAAAAGGAGGGAAAAGGGAAAAGAGAAAAGAAGAGAAAAGAAAAGAGAAAATAAGAGAAAAGAGAAAAGAGAAAAGAAAAGAAGGGAAAAGAGAAAAGAGAAAAGTGAAAAGAAGAGAAAAGAGAAAAGTGAAAAGAGAAAAGAAGAGAAAAGAGAAAAGAAGAGAAAAGTAGAGAAAAGAGAAAAGAGAAAACAAGAGAACAGACAAAAAAAGAGAAAAGAAAAGAGAAAATGAAAAGAAGAGAGAAGAGAGAAGATAAAAGACAAATGAAGCGAAAAGAGAAAATAGAAAAGAAGAGAAAAGGAGAGAAAAGAGAAAAGAGAAAACAAGAGAAAATAGAAAAGAAGAGAAAAGAAAAAAGAGAAAAGAGAAATGAGAAAGGAATAGAAAAGCGAAAATAAGAGGAAAGAGAAAAGAGATAAGAAGAGAAAAGAAAAGAGAAAGCTGAAAAGAAGAGAAAAGAGTAAAGA
Source organism: Chiloscyllium punctatum (assembly GCF_047496795.1). Taxonomy (NCBI): domain Eukaryota; kingdom Metazoa; phylum Chordata; class Chondrichthyes; order Orectolobiformes; family Hemiscylliidae; genus Chiloscyllium; species Chiloscyllium punctatum. The sequence goes on along the minus strand of NC_092746.1, from coordinate 973,955 downwards.
CGAGTAAAGAGAAAGGAAGAGAAAAGGGAAAAGAGATAAGAGAAAAGAAGAGAAAAGATAAAACTGAAAAGAGTAAAGAAGAGAAAAGAGAAAAGAAGAGAAAAGTAGAGAAAAGAGAAAAGAGAATACAAGAGAAAATAGAAAAGAAGAGAAAAGAAATAAGAGAAAAGAGAAATGAGAAAGGAAGAGAAAAGGGAAAAGAGAAAAGAGAAAAGAAGAGAAAAGAGAAAATTCAAAAGAGAAAATAAGAGTAAAGAGATAAGAGGAGAAAAGAAGACAATAGACAAAAGAGAAAAGAGAAAAGAAGAGAACAGAGAAAAGAAGAGAAAAGAAGAGAAAAGAAAGGAGAAAAGTGAAAAGAAGAGAGAAGAGAGAGGATAAAAGAGAAATGAAGTGAAAAGAGAAAAGAGAAAAGAAGAGAAAAGGAGAGAAAAGAGAAAAGAAGAGAAAAGAAAAGAGAAAATAAGAGAAAAGAGAAAAGAGAAAAGAAAAGAAAAGAAGGGAAAAGAGAAAAGAGAAAAGTGAAAAGAAGAGAAAAGAGAAAAGAGAAAAGAGAAACGAAGAGAAAAGAGAAAAGAAGAGAAAAGTAGAGAAAAGAGAAAAGAGAAAACAAGAGAAAATAGAAAAGAAGAGCAAAGAAAAAAGAGAATAGAGAAATGAGAAAGGAAGAGAAAAGAGAAAATAAGAGAAAAGAGAAATGAAAAAGGAAGAGAGAAAAAAAGAGAAAACTGAAAAGAAGAGAAAAGAGAAAAGTGAAAAGAGAAAATAAGAGGAAAGTGATAAGAGGAGAAAAGAAGACAATAGAGAAAAGAGAAAAGAGAAAAGAAGAGAAAAGGAGAGAAAAGAGAAAATAAGAGAAAAGAAAAGAGAAAATAAGAGAAAAGAGAAAAGAGAAAAGAAAAGAAAAGAAGGGAAAAGAGAAAAGAGAAAAGTGAAAAGAAGAGAAAAGAGAAAAGAGAAACGAAGAGAAAAGAGAAAAGAAGAGAAAAGTAGAGAAAAGAGAAAAGAGAAAACAAGAGAAAATAGAAAAGAAGAGCAAAGAAAAAAGAGAAAAGAGAAATGAGAAAGGAAGAGAAAAGAGAAAATAAGAGAAAAGAGAAATGAAAAAGGAAGAGAGAAAGAGAAAACTCAAAAGAAGAGAAAAGAGAAAAGTGAACAGAGAAAATAAGAGTAAAGAGATAAGAGGAGAAAAGAAGACAATAGAGAAAAGAGAAAAGAGAAAAGAAGAGAACAGTGAAAAGAAGAGAAAAGAAAAGAGAAAAGTGAAAAGAAGAGAGAAGAGAGAAGATAAAAGACAAATGAAGCGAAAAGAGAAAAGAGAAAAGAAGAGAAAAGAAGAGAAAAGAAAAGAGAAAAGAAGAGAAAAGAGAAAAGAAAAGAAAAGAAGGGAAAAGAGAAAAGTGAAAAGAAGAGAAAAGAGAAAAGAGAAAGGAGAAACGAAGAGAAAAGAGAAAAGAAGAGAAAAGTAGAGAAAAGAGAAAAGAGAAAACAAGAGATAATAGAAAAGAAGAGAAAAGAAAAAAGAGAAAAGAGAAATGAGAAAGGAAGAGAAAAGAGAAAATAAGAGAAAAGAGAAATGAAAAAGGAAGAGAGAAAAAAAGAGAAAACTGAAAAGAGGAGAAAAGAGTCAAGCAGAGTAAAGAGAAAGGAAGAGAAAAGAGAAAAGAGAAAAGAAGAGAAAAGAGAAAAGTGAAAAGAGAAAAGAAGAGAAAAGAGATAAGAATAGAAAAGAGAAAAGATAAAAGAAGAGAAAAGATAAAAGAAAAGAAGAGAAAAGAAGGGAAAAGAGAAAAGAGAAAAGGGAAAAGAAGAGAAAAGAGAAAAGATGAGAAAAGAAGAGAAAAGAAAACAAAAAAGAGAAAAGCGAAAAGACGAGGAAAGTGAAAAAAGTAAAGAAGAGGAAAGAGAAAAGAGAAAAGAAGAGAAAAGAGCAAAGTGAAAAGAAGAGAATAGAAGGGAAAAGAGAAAAGTAGAGAAAAGAAGTGAAAAGAGAAAATAGAAAATGAGAGAAAAGAGAAAAGAGAAAAGAATACAAAAGAGAAAAAAGAAAAGAAGTGAAAAGAAAAGAGAAAACAAGAGAAAAGAGAAAAGAAGTGAAAAGAAAAGAGAAAAGAGAAAAGAAGAGAAAAGTAAAAAGAGAAAAGAAGAGAAAAAAGAAAAGAAGAGGAAAGAAGAGAAAAAAGAAAAGCGAAAAGAAGAGAAAAGAGAAAATAATTTAAAAGAGAAATGATAAAAGAAGAGAAAAGTGGAATGAGAAATGAGAAAAGAAGGGAAAAGAAGAGAAAGGAGAAAAGAGAATAGAGAAACGAAGAGAAAAGAGAAAAGAGAAAAGCGAAAAGAAGAGAAAAGAAAAAAGAGAAAAGAGAAATGAGAAAAGGAGAGAAAAGAGAAAAGAGAAAAGAAGAGAAAAGAAAAGAGAAAAGAAGAGAAAAGAAGAGAAAAGAGAAAAGAGAAAAGAAAAGAAAAGAAGGGAAAAGAGAAAAGAGAAAAGTGAAAAGAAGAGAAAAGAGAACAGAGAAAGGAGAAACGAAGAGAAAACTGAAAAGAAGAGAAAAGAGAAAAGTGAAAAGAGAAAATAAGAGTAAAGAGATAAGAGGAGAAAAGAAGACAATAGAGAAAAGAGAAAAGAGAAAAGAAGAGAACCGTGAAAAGAAGAGAAAAGAAAAGAGAAAAGTGAAAAGAAGAGAGAAGAGAGAAGATAAAAGACAAATGAAGCGAAAAGAGAAAAGAGAAAAGAAGAGTAAAGGAGAGAAAAGATAAAAGAAGAGAAAAAAAAAAGTGAAAAGAAGAGAAAAGAGAAAAGAAAAGAAAAGAAGGGAAAAGAGAAAAGAGAAAAGTGAAAAGAAGAAAAAAGAGAAAAGAGAAAGGAGAAACGAAGAGAAAAGCGAAAATAAGAGGAAATTGAAAAGAGATAAGAAGAGAAAAGAAAAGAGAAAGCTGAAAAGAAGAGAAAAGAGTAAAGAGGAGTAAAGAGAAATGAAGAGAAAAGGGAAAAGAGAAAAGAGAAAAGAAGAGAAAAGAGAAAAGAAGAGAAAAGTAGAGAAAAGAGAAAAGAGAAAACAAGAGAAAATAGAAAAGAAGAGAAAAGAAAAAAGAGAAAAGAGAAATGAGAAAGGAAGAGAAAAGAGAAAATAAGAGAAAAGAAAACAGAGAAAGGAAGAGAGAAAAAAAGAGAAAACTGAAAAGAGGAGAAAAGAGTCAAGCAGAGTAAAGAGAAAGAAAAGAGAAAGGAGAAAAGAATACATAAGAGAAAAGAGAAAAGAAGTTAAAAGAGAAAAGAAGAGAAAAGATAAAAGTGAAAAGAGAAAAGAAGAGAAAAGAGAAAAGAAGAGAAAAGTAGAGAAAAGAGAAAAGAGAAAACAAGAGAAAATAGAAAAGAAGAGAAAAGAAAAAAGGGAAAAGAGAAATGAGAAAGGAAGAGAAAAGAGAAAATAAGAGAAAAGAAAACAGAAAAAGGAAGAGAGAAAAAAAGAGAAAACTGAAAAGAGGAGAAAAGAGTCAAGCAGAGTAAAGAGAAAGGAAGAGAAAAAAGAAAAGTGAAAAGAGAAAAGAAGAGAAGAGATAAGAAGAGAAAAGAAGACAATAGAGAAAAGAGAAAAGAGAAAAGAACAGGAGAAAACAAGAGCAAAGAGAAAAGAAAAGAAGAGAAAAGAAGGGAAAAGAGAAAAGAGAAAAGGGAAAAGAAGAGAAAAGAGAAAGGAAGAGAAAAGGGAAAAGAGAAAAGAGAAAAGAAGAGAAAAGAGAAAAGTGAAAAGAGAAAAGAAGAGAAAAGAGATAAGAAGAGAAAAGAGAAAAGATAAAAGAAGAGAAAAGAGAAAATAAAAGAAGAGAAAAGAAGACAATAGAGAAAAGAGAAAAGAGAAAAGAAGAGAAAAGAGAAAAGATGAGAAAAGAAAAGAGAAAAGTGAAAAGAAGAGAGAAGAGAGAGGATAAAAGAGAAATGAAGCAAAAAGAGAAAAGAGAAAAGAAGAGAAAAGGAGGGAAAAGGGAAAAGAGAAAAGAAGAGAACAGAAAAGAGAAAATAAGAGAAAAGAGAAAAGAGAAAAGAAAAGAAGGGAAAAGAGAAAAGAGAAAAGTGAAAAGAAGAGAAAAGAGAAAAGTGAAAAGAGAAAAGAAGAGAAAAGAGAAAAGAAGAGAAAAGTAGAGAAAAGAGAAAAGAGAAAACAAGAGAACAGAGAAAAAAAGAGAAAAGAAAAGAGAAAAGTGAAAAGAAGAGAGAAGAGAGAAGATAAAAGACAAATGAAGCGAAAAGAGAAAATAGAAAAGAAGAGAAAAGGAGAGAAAAGAGAAAAGAGAAAACAAGAGAAAATAGAAAAGAAGAGAAAAGAAAAAAGAGAAAAGAGAAATGAGAAAGGAAGAGAAAAGCGAAAATAAGAGGAAAGAGAAAAGAGATAAGAAGAGAAAAGAAAAGAGAAAGCTGAAAAGAAGAGAAAAGAGTAAAGAGGAGTAAAGAGAAAGGAAGAGAAAAGGGAAAAGAGAAAAGAGAAAAGAAGAGAAAAGATAAAACTGAAAAGAGTAAAGAAGAGAAAAGAGAAAAGAAGAGAAAAGTAGAGAAAAGAGAAAAGAGAATACAAGAGAAAATAGAAAAGAAGAGAAAAGAAATAAGAGAAAAGAGAAATGAGAAAGGAGGAGAAAAGAGAAAATAAGAGAAAAGAAAACAGAAAAAGGAAGAGAGAAAAAAAGATAAAACTGAAAAGAGGAGAAAAGAGTCAAGCAGAGTAAAGAGAATGGAAGAGAAAAAAGAAAAGTGAAAAGAGAAAAGAAGAGAAGAGATAAGAAGAGAAAAGAAGACAATAGAGAAAAGACTAAAGAGAAAAGAAAAGAAGAGAAAACAAGTGCAAAGAGAAAAGAATAGAAGAGAAAAGAAGGGAAAAGAGAAAAGAGAAAAGGGAAAAGAAGAGAAAATAGAAAGGAAGAGAAAAGGGAAAAGAGAAAAGAGAAAAGAAGAGAAAAGAGAAAAGTGCAAAGAGAAAAGAAGAGAAAAGAGATAAGAAGAGAAAAGTGAAAAGATAAAAGAAGAGAAAAGAGAAAATAAAAGAAGAGAAAAGAAGGGAAAAGGGAAAAGAGAAAAGGGAAAAGAAGAGAAAAGAGAAAAGATGAGAAACGAAGAGAAAAGAAAACAAAAAAGAGAAAAGCAAAAAGAAGAGAAAAGTGAAAAAAGTAAAGAAGAGAAAAGAGAAAAGAGAAAAGAATAGAAAAGAGAAAAGTGTAAAGAAGAGAATAGAAGGGAAAAGAGAAAAGTATAGAAAAGAAGTGAAAAGAGAAAATAGAAAATGAAAGAAAAGAGAAAAGAGAAAAGAATACATAAGAGGAAAGAGAAAAGAAGTGAAAAGAGAAAAGAAGAGAAAAGAGAAAAGATAAAAGAGAAAAGAGAAAAGAAAAGAAGAGATAAGAGAAAAGATGAGAAAAGAAGAGAAAAGAAAACAATAAAGAGAAAAGCAAAAAGAAGGGAAAAGTGAAAAATGTAAAGAAGAGAAAAGAGAAAAGAGAAAAGAATAGAAAAGAGAAAAATGTAAAGAAGAGAATAGAAGGGAAAAGAGAAAAGTAGAGAAAAGAAGTGAAAAGAGAAAATAGAAAATGAAAGAAAAGAGAAAAGAGAAAAGAATACATAAGAGAAAAGAGAAAAGAAGTTAAAAGAGAAAAGAAGAGAAAAGAGAAAAGAAGTGAAAAGAAAAGAGAAAAGAAGAGAAAAGAGAAAAGAGAAAAGAAGTGAAAAGCGAAAAGAAGAGAAAAGTAAAAAGAGAAAAGATGAGAAAAAAGAAAAGAAGAGGAAAGAAGAGAAAAGAAAAAAGAGAAAAGAGAAATGAGAAAGGAAGAGAAAAGCGAATTTAAGAGGAAAGAGAAAAGAGATAAGAAGAGAAAAGAAAAGAGAAATCTGAAAAGAAGAGAAAAGAGTAAAGAGGAGTAAAGAGAAAGGAAGAGAAAAGGGAAAAGAGATAAGAGAAAAGAAGAGAAAAGATAAAACTGAAAAGAGTAAAGAAGAGAAAAGAGAAAAGAGAAAAGAAGAGAAAAGAAAAGAGAAAATAAGAGAAAAGAGAAAAGAGAAAAGAAAAGAAGGGAAAAGAGAAAAGAGAAAAGTGAAAAGAAGAGAAAAGAGAAAAGTGAAAAGAGAAAATAAGAGTAAAGAGATAAGAGGAGAAAAGAAGACAGTAGAGAAAAGAGAAAAGAGAAAAGAAGAGAACAGAGAAAAGAAGAGAAAAGAAAAGAGAAAATTGAAAAGAAGAAGAGAAGAGAGAAGATAAAAGACAAATGAAGCGAAAAGAGAAAAGAGAAAAGAGAGAAAAGGGGAGAAAAGAGAAAAGAAGAGAAAAGAAAGGAGAAACAAAGAGAAAAGGTAAAAGAAGAGAAAAGTAGAGAAAAGAGAAAAGAGAAAACAAGAGAAAATAGAAAAGAAGAGAAAAGAAAAAGAGAAAAGAGAAATGAGAAAGGAAGGGAAAAGAGAAAATAAGAGAAAAGAGAAATGAAAAAGGAAGAGAGAAAAAAAGAGAAAACTAAAAAGAGGAGAAAAGAGTCAAGCAGAGTAAAGAGAAAGGAACAGAAAAGGGAAAAGAGAAAAGAGAAAAGAAGAGAAAGAGAAAAGTGAAAAGAGAAAAGAAGAGAAAAGAGATAAGAAGAGAAAAGAGAAAAGATAAAATAAGAGAATAGATAAAAGAAAAGAAGTGAAAAGAAGGGAAAAGAGAAAAGAGAAAAGGGAAAAGAAGAGAAAAGAGAAAAGATGAGAAAAGAAGAGAAAAGAAAACAAAAAAGGGAAAAGCGAAAAGAAGAGAAAAGTGAAAAAAGTAAAGAAGAGAAAAGAGAAAAGAGAAAAGGAGAGAAAAGAGCAAAGTGAAAAGAAGAGAATAGAAGGGAAAAGAGAAAAGTCGAGAAAAGAAGTGAAAAGAGAAAAGTAGAGAAAAGAGAAAAGAAGAGAAAAGAGAAAAGAAGTGAAAAGAAAAGAGAAAAGAGAAAAGAAGAGAAAAGAGAAAAGAAGTGAAAAGCGAAAAGAAGAGAAAAGTAAAAAGAGAAAAGATGAGAAAAAAGAAAAGAAGAGGAAAGAAGAGAAAGGAGAAAAGAATTTAAAAGAGAAAAGATAAAAGAAGGGAAAGAGGAATGAGAAATGAGAAAAGAAGGGAAAAGAAGGGAAAGGAAAAAAGAGAATAGAGAAACGAAGAGAAAAGAGAAAAGTAGAGAAAAGAGAAAAGAGAAAAGAAGAGAAAAACGTAAAGAAGAGAAAAGAAAAAAGAGAAAAGAGAAATGAGAAAGGAAGAGAAAAGCGAAAATAAGAGGAAAGAGAAAAGAGATAAGAAGAGAAAAGAAAAGAGAAATCTGAAAAGAAGAGAAAAGAGTAAAGAGGAGTAAAGAGAAAGGAAGAGAAAAGGGAAAAGAGAAAAGAGAAAAGAAGAGAAAAGAGAAAATTCAAAAGAGAAAATAAGAGTAAAGAGATAAGAGGAGAAAAGAAGACAATAGAGAAAAGAGAAAAGAGAAAAGAAGAGAACAGAGAAAAGAAGATAAAAGAAGAGAAAAGAAAAGAGAAAAGTGAAAAGAAGAGAGAAGAGAGAGGATAAAAGAGAAATGAAGCGAAAAGAGAAAAGAGAAAAGAAGAGAAAAGGAGAGAAAAGAGAAAAGAGAAAGGAAGAGAAAAGAAAAGAGAAAATAAGAGAAAAGAGAAAAGAGAAAAGAAAAGAAAAGAAGGGAAAAGAGAAAAGAGAAAAGTGAAAAGAGAGAAAAGAGAAAAGTGAAAAGAGAAAATAAGAGTAAAGAGATAAGAGGAGAAAAGAAGACAACAGAGAAAAGAGAAAACAAGAGAAAATAGAAAAGAAGAGAAAAGAAAAAAGAGAAAAGAGAAATGAGAAAGGAAGGGAAAAGAGAAAATAAGAGAAAAGAGAAATGAAAAAGGAAGAGAGAAATTTAGAGAAAACTAAAAAGAGGAGAAAAGAGTCAAGCAGAGTAAAGTGAAAGGAACAGAAAAGGGAAAAGAGAAAAGAGAAAAGAAGAGAAAGAGAAAAGTCAAAAGAGAAAAGAAGAGAAAAGCGAAAAGAAGAGAAAAGTAAAAAGAGAAAAGATGAGAAAAAAGAAAAGAAGAGGAAAGAAGAGAAAGGAGAAAAGAATTTAAAAGAGAAAAGATAAAAGAAGGGAAAGAGGAATGAGAAATGAGAAAAGAAGGGAAAAGAAGAGAAAGGAAAAAAGAGAATAGAGAAACGAAGAGAAAAGAGAAAAGTAGAGAAAAGAGAAAAGAGAAAAGAAGAGAAAAACGTAAAGAAGAGAAAAGAAAAAAGAGAAAAGAGAAATGAGAAAGGAAGAGAAAAGCGAAAATAAGAGGAAAGAGAAAAGAGATAAGAAGAGAAAAGAAAAGAGAAATCTGAAAAGAAGAGAAAAGAGTAAAGAGGAGTAAAGCGAAAGGAAGAGAAAAGGGAAAAGAGAAAAGAGAAAAGAAGAGAAAAGAGAAAATTCAAAAGAGAAAATAAGAGTAAAGAGATAAGAGGAGAAAAGAAGACAATAGAGAAAAGAGAAAAGAGAAAAGAAGAGAACAGAGAAAAGAAGATAAAAGAAGAGAATAGAAAAGAGAAAAGTGAAAAGAAGAGAGAAGAGAGAGGATAAAAGAGAAATGAAGCGAAAAGAGAAAAGAGAAAAGAAGAGAAAAGGAGAGAAAAGAGAAAAGAGAAAGGAAGAGAAAAGAGAAAAGAGAAAAGAAAAGAAAAGAAGGGAAAAGAGAAAAGAGAAAAGTGAAAAGAAGAGAAAAGAGAAAAGTGAAAAGAGAAAATAAGAGTAAAGAGATAAGAGGAGAAAAGAAGACAACAGAGAAAAGAGAAAAGAGAAAAGAAGAGAACAGAGAAAAGAAGAGAAAAGAAAAGAGAAAAGTGAAAAGAAGAGAGAAGAGAGAAGATAAAAGACAAATGAAGCGAAAAGAGAAAAGAGAAAAGAAGAGAAAAGGAGAGAAAAGAGAAAAGAAGAGAAAAGAAAAGAGAAAAGAAGGGAAAAGAGAAAAGAGAAAAGAAAAGAAGGGAAAAGAGAAAAGAGAAAAGTTAAAAGAAGAAAAAAGAGAAAAGAGAAAGGAGAAACGAAGAGAAAAGAGAAAAGAAGAGAAAAGTAGAGAAAAGAGAAAAGAGAAAACAAGAGAAAATAGAAAAGAAGAGAATAGAAAAAAGAGAAAAGAGAAAAGGAGAGAAAAGAGAAAATAAGAGAAAAGAGAAATGAAAAAGGAAGAGAGAAAAAAAGAGAAAACTGAAAAGAGGAGAAAAGAGTCAAGCAGAGTAAAGAGAAAAGAAGAGAAAAGAGAAAAGTGAAAAGAGAAAAGAAGAGAAAAGAGACAAGAAGAGAAAAGAGAAAAGATAAAAGAAGAGAAAAGATAAAAGAAAAGAAGAGAAAAGAAGGGAAAAGGGAAAAGAGAAAAGGGAAAAGTAGAGAAAAGAGAAAAGATGAGAAAATAAGAGAAAAGAAAACAAAAAAGAGAAAAGTGAAAAGAAGAGAAAAGTGAAAAAAGTAAAGAAGAGAAAAGAGAAAAGAGAAAAGGAGAGAAAAGAGAACAGATAAAAGAATAGAAAAAAGAAAAGAAAAGAAGAGAAAAGAAGGGAAAAGAGAAAAGAGAAAAGGGAAAAGAAGAGAAAAGAGAAAAGATGAGAAAAGAAGAGAAAAGAAAACAAAAAAGAGAAAAGCGAAAAGAAGAGAAAAGTGAAAAAAGTAAAGAAGAGGAAAGAGAAAAGAGAAAAGAAGAGAAAAGAGCAAAGTGAAAAGAAGAGAATAGAAGGGAAAAGAGAAAAGTAGAGAAAAGAAGTGAAAAGAGGAAATAGAAAATGAGAGAAAAGAGTAAAGGGAAAAGAATGCAGAAGAGATAAGAGAAAAGAAGTGAAAAGAAAAGAGAAAAGAGAAAAGAAGAGAAAAGTAAAAAGAGAAAAGAAGAGAAAAAAGAAAAGAAGAGGAAAGAAGAGAAAAAAGAAAAGCGAAAAGAAGAGAAAAGAGAAAATAATTTAAAAGAGAAATGATAAAAGAAGAGAAAAGTGGAATGAGAAATGAGAAAAGAAGGGAAAAGAAGTGAAAGGAGAAAAGAGAATAGAGAAACGAAGAGAAAAGAGAAAAGAAGAGAAAAGTAGAGAAAAGAGAAAAGAGAAAAGCGAAAAGAAGAGAAAAGAAAAAAGAGAAAAGAGAAATGAGAAAAGGAGAGAAAAGAGAAAAGAGAAAAGAAGAGAAAAGAAAAGAGAAAAGAAGAGAAAAGAAGAGAAAAGAGAAAAGAGAAAAGAAAAGAAAAGAAGGGAAAAGAGAAAAGAGAAAACTGAAAAGAAGAGATAAGAGAAAAGTGAAAAGAGAAAATAAGAGTAAAGAGATAAGAGGAGAAAAGAAGACAATAGAGAAAAGAGAAAAGAGAAAAGAAGAGAACAGAGAAAAGAAGAGAAAAGAAAAGAGAAAAGTGAAAAGAAGAGAGAAGAGAGAAGATAAAAGACAAATGAAGCGAAAAGAGAAAAGAGAAAAGAAGAGAAAAGAAAAGAGAAAACAAGAGAAAAGAGAAAAGAGAAAAGAGAAAAGAAAAGAAGGGAAAAGAGAAAAGATGAGAAAAGAAAAGAGAAAAGTGAAAAGAAGAGAGAAGAGAGAGGATAAAAGAGAAATGAAGCAAAAAGAGAAAAGAGAAAAGAAGAGAAAAGGAGGGAAAAGGGAAAAGAGAAAAGAAGAGAAAAGAAAAGAGAAAATAAGAGAAAAGAGAAAAGAGAAAAGAAAAGAAGGGAAAAGAGAAAAGAGAAAAGTGAAAAGAAGAGAAAAGAGAAAAGTGAAAAGAGAAAAGAAGAGAAAAGAGAAAAGAAGAGAAAAGTAGAGAAAAGAGAAAAGAGAAAACAAGAGAACAGAGAAAAAAAGAGAAAAGAAAAGAGAAAAGTGAAAAGAAGAGAGAAGAGAGAAGATAAAAGACAAATGAAGCGAAAAGAGAAAATAGAAAAGAAGAGAAAAGGAGAGAAAAGAGAAAAGAGAAAACAAGAGAAAATAGAAAAGAAGAGAAAAGAAAAAAGAGAAAAGAGAAATGAGAAAGGAAGAGAAAAGCGAAAATAAGAGGAAAGAGAAAAGAGATAAGAAGAGAAAAGAAAAGAGAAAGCTGAAAAGAAGAGAAAAGAGTAAAGAGGAGTAAAGAGAAAGGAAGAGAAAAGGGAAAAGAGAAAAGAGAAAAGAAGAGAAAAGATAAAACTGAAAAGAGTAAAGAAGAGAAAAGAGAAAAGAAGAGAAAAGTAGAGAAAAGAGAAAAGAGAATACAAGAGAAAATAGAAAAGAAGAGAAAAGAAATAAGAGAAAAGAGAAATGAGAAAGGAGGAGAAAAGAGAAAATAAGAGAAAAGAAAACAGAAAAAGGAAGAGAGAAAAAAAGATAAAACTGAAAAGAGGAGAAAAGAGTCAAGCAGAGTAAAGAGAATGGAAGAGAAAAAAGAAAAGTGAAAAGAGAAAAGAAGAGAAGAGATAAGAAGAGAAAAGAAGACAATAGAGAAAAGACTAAAGAGAAAAGAAAAGAAGAGAAAACAAGAGCAAAGAGAAAAGAATAGAAGAGAAAAGAAGGGAAAAGAGAAAAGAGAAAAGGGAAAAGAAGAGAAAATAGAAAGGAAGAGAAAAGGGAAAAGAGAAAAGAGAAAAGAAGAGAAAAGAGAAAAGTGCAAAGAGAAAAGAAGAGAAAAGAGATAAGAAGAGAAAAGTGAAAAGATAAAAGAAGAGAAAAGAGAAAATAAAAGAAGAGAAAAGAAGGGAAAAGGGAAAAGAGAAAAGGGAAAAGAAGAGAAAAGAGAAAAGATGAGAAACGAAGAGAAAAGAAAACAAAAAAGAGAAAAGCAAAAAGAAGAGAAAAGTGAAAAAAGTAAAGAAGAGAAAAGAGAAAAGAGAAAAGAATAGAAAAGAGAAAAGTGTAAAGAAGAGAATAGAAGGGAAAAGAGAAAAGTATAGAAAAGAAGTGAAAAGAGAAAATAGAAAATGAAAGAAAAGAGAAAAGAGAAAAGAATACATAAGAGGAAAGAGAAAAGAAGTGAAAAGAGAAAAGAAGAGAAAAGAGAAAAGATAAAAGAGAAAAGAGAAAAGAAAAGAAGAGATAAGAGAAAAGATGAGAAAAGAAGAGAAAAGAAAACAATAAAGAGAAAAGCAAAAAGAAGGGAAAAGTGAAAAATGTAAAGAAGAGAAAAGAGAAAAGAGAAAAGAATAGAAAAGAGAAAAATGTAAAGAAGAGAATAGAAGGGAAAAGAGAAAAGTAGAGAAAAGAAGTGAAAAGAGAAAATAGAAAATGAAAGAAAAGAGAAAAGAGAAAAGAATACATAAGAGAAAAGAGAAAAGAAGTTAAAAGAGAAAAGAAGAGAAAAGAGAAAAGAAGTGAAAAGAAAAGAGAAAAGAAGAGAAAAGAGAAAAGAGAAAAGAAGTGAAAAGCGAAAAGAAGAGAAAAGTAAAAAGAGAAAAGATGAGAAAAAAGAAAAGAAGAGGAAAGAAGAGAAAAGAAAAAAGAGAAAAGAGAAATGAGAAAGGAAGAGAAAAGCGAATTTAAGAGGAAAGAGAAAAGAGATAAGAAGAGAAAAGAAAAGAGAAATCTGAAAAGAAGAGAAAAGAGTAAAGAGGAGTAAAGAGAAAGGAAGAGAAAAGGGAAAAGAGATAAGAGAAAAGAAGAGAAAAGATAAAACTGAAAAGAGTAAAGAAGAGAAAAGAGAAAAGAGAAAAGAAGAGAAAAGAAAAGAGAAAATAAGAGAAAAGAGAAAAGAGAAAAGAAAAGAAGGGAAAAGAGAAAAGAGAAAAGTGAAAAGAAGAGAAAAGAGAAAAGTGAAAAGAGAAAATAAGAGTAAAGAGATAAGAGGAGAAAAGAAGACAGTAGAGAAAAGAGAAAAGAGAAAAGAAGAGAACAGAGAAAAGAAGAGAAAAGAAAAGAGAAAATTGAAAAGAAGAAGAGAAGAGAGAAGATAAAAGACAAATGAAGCGAAAAGAGAAAAGAGAAAAGAGAGAAAAGGAGAGAAAAGAGAAAAGAAGAGAAAAGAAAGGAGAAACAAAGAGAAAAGGTAAAAGAAGAGAAAAGTAGAGAAAAGAGAAAAGAGAAAACAAGAGAAAATAGAAAAGAAGAGAAAAGAAAAAGAGAAAAGAGAAATGAGAAAGGAAGGGAAAAGAGAAAATAAGAGAAAAGAGAAATGAAAAAGGAAGAGAGAAAAAAAGAGAAAACTAAAAAGAGGAGAAAAGAGTCAAGCAGAGTAAAGAGAAAGGAACAGAAAAGGGAAAAGAGAAAAGAGAAAAGGAGAGAAAGAGAAAAGTGAAAAGAGAAAAGAAGAGAAAAGAGATAAGAAGAGAAAAGAGAAAAGATAAAATAAGAGAATAGATAAAAGAAAAGAAGTGAAAAGAAGGGAAAAGAGAAAAGAGAAAAGGGAAAAGAAGAGAAAAGAGAAAAGATGAGAAAAGAAGAGAAAAGAAAACAAAAAAGGGAAAAGCGAAAAGAAGAGAAAAGTGAAAAAAGTAAAGAAGAGAAAAGAGAAAAGAGAAAAGGAGAGAAAAGAGCAAAGTGAAAAGAAGAGAATAGAAGGGAAAAGAGAAAAGTCGAGAAAAGAAGTGAAAAGAGAAAAGTAGAGAAAAGAGAAAAGAAGAGAAAAGAGAAAAGAAGTGAAAAGAAAAGAGAAAAGAGAAAAGAAGAGAAAAGAGAAAAGAAGTGAAAAGCGAAAAGAAGAGAAAAGTAAAAAGAGAAAAGATGAGAAAAAAGAAAAGAAGAGGAAAGAAGAGAAAGGAGAAAAGAATTTAAAAGAGAAAAGATAAAAGAAGGGAAAGAGGAATGAGAAATGAGAAAAGAAGGGAAAAGAAGGGAAAGGAAAAAAGAGAATAGAGAAACGAAGAGAAAAGAGAAAAGTAGAGAAAAGAGAAAAGAGAAAAGAAGAGAAAAACGTAAAGAAGAGAAAAGAAAAAAGAGAAAAGAGAAATGAGAAAGGAAGAGAAAAGCGAAAATAAGAGGAAAGAGAAAAGAGATAAGAAGAGAAAAGAAAAGAGAAATCTGAAAAGAAGAGAAAAGAGTAAAGAGGAGTAAAGAGAAAGGAAGAGAAAAGGGAAAAGAGAAAAGAGAAAAGAAGAGAAAAGAGAAAATTCAAAAGAGAAAATAAGAGTAAAGAGATAAGAGGAGAAAAGAAGACAATAGAGAAAAGAGAAAAGAGAAAAGAAGAGAACAGAGAAAAGAAGATAAAAGAAGAGAAAAGAAAAGAGAAAAGTGAAAAGAAGAGAGAAGAGAGAGGATAAAAGAGAAATGAAGCGAAAAGAGAAAAGAGAAAAGAAGAGAAAAGGAGAGAAAAGAGAAAAGAGAAAGGAAGAGAAAAGAAAAGAGAAAATAAGAGAAAAGAGAAAAGAGAAAAGAAAAGAAAAGAAGGGAAAAGAGAAAAGAGAAAAGTGAAAAGAGAGAAAAGAGAAAAGTGAAAAGAGAAAATAAGAGTAAAGAGATAAGAGGAGAAAAGAAGACAACAGAGAAAAGAGAAAACAAGAGAAAATAGAAAAGAAGAGAAAAGAAAAAAGAGAAAAGAGAAATGAGAAAGGAAGGGAAAAGAGAAAATAAGAGAAAAGAGAAATGAAAAAGGAAGAGAGAAATTTAGAGAAAACTAAAAAGAGGAGAAAAGAGTCAAGCAGAGTAAAGTGAAAGGAACAGAAAAGGGAAAAGAGAAAAGAGAAAAGAAGAGAAAGAGAAAAGTCAAAAGAGAAAAGAAGAGAAAAGCGAAAAGAAGAGAAAAGTAAAAAGAGAAAAGATGAGAAAAAAGAAAAGAAGAGGAAAGAAGAGAAAGGAGAAAAGAATTTAAAAGAGAAAAGATAAAAGAAGGGAAAGAGGAATGAGAAATGAGAAAAGAAGGGAAAAGAAGAGAAAGGAAAAAAGAGAATAGAGAAACGAAGAGAAAAGAGAAAAGTAGAGAAAAGAGAAAAGAGAAAAGAAGAGAAAAACGTAAAGAAGAGAAAAGAAAAAAGAGAAAAGAGAAATGAGAAAGGAAGAGAAAAGCGAAAATAAGAGGAAAGAGAAAAGAGATAAGAAGAGAAAAGAAAAGAGAAATCTGAAAAGAAGAGAAAAGAGTAAAGAGGAGTAAAGCGAAAGGAAGAGAAAAGGGAAAAGAGAAAAGAGAAAAGAAGAGAAAAGAGAAATTTCAAAAGAGAAAATAAGAGTAAAGAGATAAGAGGAGAAAAGAAGACAATAGAGAAAAGAGAAAAGAGAAAAGAAGAGAACAGAGAAAAGAAGATAAAAGAAGAGAATAGAAAAGAGAAAAGTGAAAAGAAGAGAGAAGAGAGAGGATAAAAGAGAAATGAAGCGAAAAGAGAAAAGAGAAAAGAAGAGAAAAGGAGAGAAAAGAGAAAAGAGAAAGGAAGAGAAAAGAGAAAAGAGAAAAGAAAAGAAAAGAAGGGAAAAGAGAAAAGAGAAAAGTGAAAAGAAGAGAAAAGAGAAAAGTGAAAAGAGAAAATAAGAGTAAAGAGATAAGAGGAGAAAAGAAGACAACAGAGAAAAGAGAAAAGAGAAAAGAAGAGAACAGAGAAAAGAAGAGAAAAGAAAAGAGAAAAGTGAAAAGAAGAGAGAAGAGAGAAGATAAAAGACAAATGAAGCGAAAAGAGAAAAGAGAAAAGAAGAGAAAAGGAGAGAAAAGAGAAAAGAAGAGAAAAGAAAAGAGAAAAGAAGGGAAAAGAGAAAAGAGAAAAGAAAAGAAGGGAAAAGAGAAAAGAGAAAAGTTAAAAGAAGAAAAAAGAGAAAAGAGAAAGGAGAAACGAAGAGAAAAGAGAAAAGAAGAGAAAAGTAGAGAAAAGAGAAAAGAGAAAACAAGAGAAAATAGAAAAGAAGAGAATAGAAAAAAGAGAAAAGAGAAAAGGAGAGAAAAGAGAAAATAAGAGAAAAGAGAAATGAAAAAGGAAGAGAGAAAAAAAGAGAAAACTGAAAAGAGGAGAAAAGAGTCAAGCAGAGTAAAGAGAAAGGAAGAGAAAAGGGAAAAGAGAAAAGAGAAAAGAAGAGAAAAGAGAAAAGTGAAAAGAGAAAAGAAGAGAAAAGAGACAAGAAGAGAAAAGAGAAAAGATAAAAGAAGAGAAAAGATAAAAGAAAAGAAGAGAAAAGAAGGGAAAAGGGAAAAGAGAAAAGGGAAAAGTAGAGAAAAGAGAAAAGATGAGAAAATAAGAGAAAAGAAAACAAAAAAGAGAAAAGTGAAAAGAAGAGAAAAGTGAAAAAAGTAAAGAAGAGAAAAGAGAAAAGAGAAAAGGAGAGAAAAGAGAACAGATAAAAGAATAGAAAAAAGAAAAGAAAAGAAGAGAAAAGAAGGGAAAAGAGAAAAGAGAAAAGGGAAAAGAAGAGAAAAGAGAAAAGATGAGAAAAGAAGAGAAAAGAAAACAAAAAAGAGAAAAGCGAAAAGAAGAGAAAAGTGAAAAAAGTAAAGAAGAGGAAAGAGAAAAGAGAAAAGAAGAGAAAAGAGCAAAGTGAAAAGAAGAGAATAGAAGGGAAAAGAGAAAAGTAGAGAAAAGAAGTGAAAAGAGGAAATAGAAAATGAGAGAAAAGAGTAAAGGGAAAAGAATGCAGAAGAGATAAGAGAAAAGAAGTGAAAAGAAAAGAGAAAAGAGAAAAGAAGAGAAAAGTAAAAAGAGAAAAGAAGAGAAAAAAGAAAAGAAGAGGAAAGAAGAGAAAAAAGAAAAGCGAAAAGAAGAGAAAAGAGAAAATAATTTAAAAGAGAAATGATAAAAGAAGAGAAAAGTGGAATGAGAAATGAGAAAAGAAGGGAAAAGAAGTGAAAGGAGAAAAGAGAATAGAGAAACGAAGAGAAAAGAGAAAAGAAGAGAAAAGTAGAGAAAAGAGAAAAGAGAAAAGCGAAAAGAAGAGAAAAGAAAAAAGAGAAAAGAGAAATGAGAAAAGGAGAGAAAAGAGAAAAGAGAAAAGAAGAGAAAAGAAAAGAGAAAAGAAGAGAAAAGAAGAGAAAAGAGAAAAGAGAAAAGAAAAGAAAAGAAGGGAAAAGAGAAAAGAGAAAACTGAAAAGAAGAGATAAGAGAAAAGTGAAAAGAGAAAATAAGAGTAAAGAGATAAGAGGAGAAAAGAAGACAATAGAGAAAAGAGAAAAGAGAAAAGAAGAGAACAGAGAAAAGAAGAGAAAAGAAAAGAGAAAAGTGAAAAGAAGAGAAAAGAGAGAAGATAAAAGACAAACGAAGCGAAAAGAGAAAAGAGAAAAGAAGAGAAAAGAAAAGAGAAAAGAAGAGAAAAGAGAAAAGAGAAAAGAAAAGAAGGGAAAAGTGAAAAGAGAAAAGTGAAAAGAAGAGAAAAGAGAAAGGAGAAACGAAGAGAAAAGAGAATAGAATTTAAAAGTAGAGAAAAGAGAAAAGAGAAAACAAGAGAAAATAGAAAAGAAGAGAAAAGAAAAAAGAGAAAAGAGAAATGAGAAAGGAAGAGAAAAGAGAAAATAAGAGAAAAGAGTAAAGAAAAAGGAAGAGAGAAAAAAGAGAACTGAAAAGAGGAGAAAAACGTCAATCAGAGCAAAGAGAAAGGAAGAGAAAAGGGAAAAGAGAAAAGAGAAAAGAAGAGAAAAGAGAAAAGTGAAAAGAGAAAAGAAGAGAAAAGAGATAAGAAGAGAAAAGAGAAAAGATAAAAGATTAGAAAAAAGAAAAGAAAAGAAGAGAAAAGAAGGGAAAAGAGAAAAGAGAAAAAGGGAAAAGAAGAGAAAAGAGAAAAGATGAGAAAAGAAGAGAAAGGAAAACAAAAAAGAGAAAAGCGAAAAGAACAGAAAAGAGCAAAATGAAAAGACGAGAATAGAAGGGAAAAGAGAAAAGTAGAGAAAAGAAGTGAAAAGAGAAAATAGAAAATGAGAGAAAAGAGAAAAGAGAAAAGAATACAAAAGAGAAAAGAGAAAATAAGTGAAAAGAGAAAAGAAGAGAAAACAAGAGAAAAGAAATGAGAAAAAAGAAAAGAAGTGAAAAGAAAATAGAAAAGAGAAAAGAAAAGTAAAGAGAAAACAAGAGAAAAGAGAAAAGAAGTGAAAAGAAAAGAGAAAAGAGAAAAGAAGAGAAAAGTAAAAAGAGAAAAGAAGAGAAAAAAGAAAAGAAGAGGAAAGAATAGAAAAAAGAAAAGAGAAAAGAGAAACGAAGAGAAAAGAGAAAAGTAGAGAAAAGAGGAGAAAAGAAAAAAGAGAAAAGAGAAATGAGAAAGGAAGAGAAAAGCGAAAATAAGAGAAAAGAGAAAAGAGATAAGAAGAGAAAAGAAAAGAGAAATCTGAAAAGAAGAGAAAAGAGTAAAGAGGAGTAAAGAGAATGGAAGAGAAAAGTGAAAAGAGAAAATAAGAGTAAAGAGATAAGAGGAGAAAAGAAGACAATAGAGAAAAGAGAAAAGAGAAAAGAAGAGAACAGAGAAAAGAAGAGAAAAGAAGAGAAAAGAAAAGAGAAAAGTGAAAAGAAGAGAGAAGAGAGAGGATAAAAGAGAAATGAAGCGAAAAGAGAAAAGAGAAAAGAAGAGAAAAGGAGAGAAAAGAGAAAAGAGAAAAGAAGAGAAAAGAAAAGAGAAAATAAGAGAAAAGAGAAAAGAGAAAAGAAAAGAAAAGAAGGGAAAAGAGAAAAGAGAAAAGTGAAAAGAAGAGAAAAGAGAAAAGTGAAAAGAGAAAATAAGAGTAAAGAGATAAGAGGAGAAAAGAAGACAATAGAGAAAAGAGAAAAGATAACAGAAGAGAACAGAGAAAAGAAGAGAAAAGAAAAGAGAAAATTGAAAAGAAGTGAGAAGAGAGAAGATAAAAGACTAATGAAGCGAAAAGAGAAAAGAGAAAAGAAGAGAAAAGTGGAATGAGAAATGAGAAAAGAAGGGAAAAGAAGAGAAAGGAGAAAAGAGAATAGAGAAACGAAGAGAAAAGAGAAAAGAACAAAGCGAAAAGAAGAGAAAAGAAAAAAGAGAAAAGAGAAATGAGAAAAGGAGAGAAAAGAGAAAAGAGAAAAGAAGAGAAAAGAAAAGAGAAAAGAAGAGAAAAGAAGAGAAAAGCGAAAAGAGAAAAGAAAAGAAGGGAAAAGAGAAAAGAGAAAAGTGAAAAGAAGAGAAAAGAGAAAAGAAGAGAAAAGTAGAGAAAAGAGAAAAGAGAAAACAAGAGAAAATAGAAAAGAAGAGGAAAGAAAAAAGAGAAAAGAGAAATGAGAAAGGAAGAGAAAAGAGAAAATAAGAGAAAAGAAAAGAGAAAAAGGACGAGAGAAAAAAAGAGAAAATAGAAAAGAGGAGAAAAGAGTCAAGCAGAGTAAAGAGAAAGGAAGAGAAAAAAGAAAAGTGAAAAGAGAAAAGAAGAGAAGAGATAAGAAGAGAAAAGAAGAAAATAGAGAAAAGAGAAAAGAGAAAAGAAAAGAAGAGAAAACAAGAGCAAAGAGAAAAGAAAAGAAGAGAAAAGAAGGGAAAAGAGAAAAGAGAAAAGGGAAAAGAAGAGAAAATAGAAAGGAAGAGAAAAGGGAAAAGAGAAAAGAGAAAAGAAGAGAAAAGAGAAAAGTGAAAAGAGAAAAGAAGAGAAAAGAGATAAGAAGAGAAAAGAAGACAATATAGAAAAGAGAAAAGAGAAAAGAAGAGAACAGAGAAAAGAAGAGAAAAGAAGAGAAAAGAAAAGAGAAAAGTGAAAAGAAGAGAGAAGAGAGAGGATAAAAGAGAAATGAAGCAAAAAGAGAAAAGAGAAAAGAAGAGAAAAGGAGAGAAAAGGGAAAATAGAAAAGCAGAGAAAAGAAAAGAGAAAATAAGAGAAAAGAGAAAAGAGAAAAGAAAAGAAGGGAAAAGAGAAAAGAGAAAAGTGAAAAGAAGAGAAAAGAGAAAAGTGAAAAGAGAAAATAAGAGTAAAGAGATAAGAGGAGAAAAGAAGACAATAGAGAAAAGAGAAAAGAGAAAAGAAGAGAACAGAGAAAAGAAGAGAAAAGAAAAGAGAAAAGTGAAAAGAAGAGAGAAGAGAGAAGATAAAAGACAAATGAAGCGAAAAGAGAAAAGAGAAAAGAAGAGAAAAGAAGAGAAAAGAGAAAAGAAGAGAAAAGAAAAGAGAAAAGAAGAGAAAAGAGAAAAGAAAAGAAAAGAAGGGAAAAGAGAAAAGAGAAAAGTGAAAAGAAGAAAAAAGAGAAAAGAGAAAGGAGAAACGAAGAGTAAAGAGAAAAGAAGAGAAAAGTAGAGAAAAGAGAAAAGAGAAAACAAGAGAAAATAGAAAAGAAGAGAAAAGAAAAAAGAGAAAAGAGAAATGAGAAAGGAAGAGAAAAGCGAAAATAAGAGGAAAGAGAAAAGAGATAAGAAGAGAAAAGAAAAGAGAAAGCTGAAAAGAAGAGAAAAGAGTAAAGAGGAGTAAAGAGAAAGGAAGAGAAAAGGGAAAAGAGAAAAGAGAAAAGAAGAGAAAAGATAAAAGTGAAAAGAGAAAAGAAGAGAAAAGAGAAAAGAAGAGAAAAGTAGAGAAAAGAGAAAAGAGAAAACAAGAGTAAATAGAAAAGAAGAGAAAAGAAAAAAGAGAAAAGAGAAATGAGAAAGGAAGAGAAAAGAGAAAATAAGAGAAAAGAAAACAGAAAAAGGAAGAGAGAAAAAAAGAGAAAAATGAAAAGAGGAGAAAAGAGTCAAGCAGAGTAAAGAGAAAGGAAGAGAAAAAAGAAAAGTGAAAAGAGAAAAGAAGAGAAGAGATAAGAAGAGAAAAGAAGACAATAGAGAAAAGAGAAAAGAAAAGAAGAGAAAACAAGAGCAAAGAGAAAAGAATAGAAGAGAAAAGAAGGGAAAAGAGAAAAGAGAAAAGGGAAAAGAAGAGAAAATAGAAAGGAAGAGAAAAGGGAAAAGAGAAAAGAGAAAAGAAGAGAAAAGAGAAAAGTGAAAAGAGATAAGAAGAGAAAAGAGATAAGAAGAGAAAAGAGAAAAGATAAAAGAAGAGAAAAGAGAAAAGAAAAGAAGAGAAAAGAAGGGAAAAGGGAAAAGAGAATAGGGAAAAGAATAGAAAAGAGAAAAGTGTAAAGAAGAGAATAGAAGGGAAAAGAGAAAAGTATAGAAAAGAAGTGAAAAGAGAAAATAGAAAATGAAAGAAAAGAGAAAAGAGAAAAGAATACATAAGAGGAAAGAGAAAAGAAGTGAAAAGAGAAAAGAAGAGAAAAGAGAAGAGAAGTGAAAAGAAAAGAGAAAAGAGAAAAGAAGAGAAAAGAGAAAAGAAGTGAAAAGCGAAAAGAAGAGAAAAGTAAAAAGAGAAAAGATGAGAAAAAAGAAAAGAAGAGGAAAGAAGAGAAAAGAGAAAATAATTTAAAAGAGACAAGATAAAAGAAGAGAAAGAGGAATGAGAAATGAGAAAAGAAGGGAAAAGAAGAGAAAGGAGAAAAGAGAATAGAGAAACGAAGAGGAAAGAGAAAAGTAGAGAAAAGAGAAAAACGTAAACAAGAGAAAAACGTAAAGAAGAGAAAAGAAAAAAGAGAAAAGAGAAATGAGAAAGGAAGAGAAAAGCGAAAATAAGAGGAAAGAGAAAAGAGATAAGAAGAGAAAAGAAAAGAGAAATCTGAAAAGAAGAGAAAAGAGTAAAGAGGAGTAAAGAGAAAGGAAGAGAAAAGGGAAAAGAGAAAAGAGAAAAGAGAAAAGAAGAGAAAAGAGAAAAGTCAAAGAGAAAATAAGAGTAAAGAGATAAGAGGAGAAAAAAAGACAATAGAGAAAAGAGAAAAGAGAAAAGAAGAGAACAGAGAAAAGAAGAGAAAAAAAGAGAAAAGAAAAGAGAAAAGTGAAAAGAAGAGAGAAGAGAGAGGATAAAAGAGAAATGAAGCGAAAAGAGAAAAGAGAAAAGAAGAGAAAAGAAGAGAAAAGAAAAGAGAAAATAAGAGAAAAGAGAAAAGAGAAAAGAAAAGAAGGGAAAAGAGAAAAGAGAAAAGTGAAAAGAGGAGAAAAGAGAAAAGTGAAAAGAGAAAATAAGAGTAAAGAGATAAGAGGAGAAACGAAGACAATAGAGAAAAGAGAAAAGAGATAAGACGAGAATAGTGAAAAGAAGAGAAAAGAAAAGAGAAAAGTGAAAAGAAGAGAGAAGAGAGAAGATAAAAGACAAATGAAGCGAAAAGAGAAAAGAAGAGAAAAGAAAAGAGAAAAGAAGAGAAAAGAGAAAAGAAGAGAAAAGAAAAGAGAAAAGTGAAAAGAAGAGAGAAGAGAGAAGATAAAAGACAAATGAAGCGAAAAGAGAAAAGAGAAAAGAAGAGAAAAGTGGAATGAGAAATGAGAAAAGAAGGGAAAAGAAGAGAAAGGAGAAAAGAGAATAGAGAAACGAAGAGAAAAGAGAAAAGAACAAAGCGAAAAGAAGAGAAAAGAAAAAAGAGAAAAGAGAAATGAGAAAAGGAGAGAAAAGAGAAAAGAGAAAAGAAGAGAAAAGAAAAGAGAAAAGAAGAGAAAAGTGGAATGAGAAATGAGAAAAGAAGGGAAAAGAAGAGAAAGGAGAAAAGAGAATAGAGAAACGAAGAGAAAAGAGAAAAGAACAAAGCGAAAAGAAGAGAAAAGATAAAAGAAGAGAAAAGATAAAAGAAAAGAAGAGAAAAGAAGGGAAAAGAGAAAAGAGAAAAGGGAAAAGAAGAGAAAAGAGAAAAGATGAGAAAAGAAGAGAAAAGAAAACAAAAAAGAGAAAAGCGAAAAGACGAGGAAAGTGAAAAAAGTAAAGAAGAGGAAAGAGAAAAGAGAAAAGAAGAGAAAAGAGCAAAGTGAAAAGAAGAGAATAGAAGGGAAAAGAGAAAAGTAGAGAAAAGAAGTGAAAAGAGAAAATAGAAAATGAGAGAAAAGAGAAAAGAGAAAAGAATACAAAAGAGAAAAAAGAAAAGAAGTGAAAAGAAAAGAGAAAACAAGAGAAAAGAGAAAAGAAGTGAAAAGAAAAGAGAAAAGAGAAAAGAAGAGAAAAGTAAAAAGAGAAAAGAAGAGAAAAAAGAAAAGAAGAGGAAAGAAGAGAAAAAAGAAAAGCGAAAAGAAGAGAAAAGAGAAAATAATTTAAAAGAGAAATGATAAAAGAAGAGAAAAGTGGAATGAGAAATGAGAAAAGAAGGGAAAAGAAGAGAAAGGAGAAAAGAGAATAGAGAAACGAAGAGAAAAGAGAAAAGAGAAAAGCGAAAAGAAGAGAAAAGAAAAAAGAGAAAAGAGAAATGAGAAAAGGAGAGAAAAGAGAAAAGAGAAAAGAAGAGAAAAGAAAAGAGAAAAGAAGAGAAAAGAAGAGAAAAGAGAAAAGAGAAAAGAAAAGAAAAGAAGGGAAAAGAGAAAAGAGAAAAGTGAAAAGAAGAGAAAAGAGAACAGAGAAAGGAAGAGAGAAAAAAAGAGAAAACTGAAAAGAAGAGAAAAGAGAAAAGTGAAAAGAGAAAATAAGAGTAAAGAGATAAGAGGAGAAAAGAAGACAATAGAGAAAAGAGAAAAGAGAAAAGAAGAGAACCGTGAAAAGAAGAGAAAAGAAAAGAGAAAAGTGAAAAGAAGAGAGTAGAGAGAAGATAAAAGACAAATGAAGCGAAAAGAGAAAAGAGAAAAGAAGAGAAAAGGAGAGAAAAGAGAAAAGAAGAGAAAAAAAAAGTGAAAAGAAGAGAAAAGAGAAAAGAAAAGAAAAGAAGGGAAAAGAGAAAAGAGAAAAGTGAAAAGAAGAAAAAAGAGAAAAGAGAAAGGAGAAACGAAGAGAAAAGCGAAAATAAGAGGAAATTGAAAAGATATAAGAAGAGAAAAGAAAAGAGAAAGCTGAAAAGAAGAGAAAAGAGTAAAGAGGAGTAAAGAGAAATGAAGAGAAAAGGGAAAAGAGAAAAGAGAAAAGAAGAGAAAAGAGAAAAGAAGAGAAAAGTAGAGAAAAGAGAAAAGAGAAAACAAGAGAAAATAGAAAGGAAGAGAAAAGAAAAAGAGAAAAGAGAAATGAGAAAGGAAGAGAAAAGAGAAAATAAGAGAAAAGAAAACAGAGAAAGGAAGAGAGAAAAAAGAGAAAACTGAAAAGAGGAGAAAAGAGTCAAGCAGAGTAAAGAGAAAGAAAAGAGAAAGGAGAAAAGAATACATAAGAGAAAAGAGAAAAGAAGTAAAAAGAGAAAAGAAGAGAAAAGAGAAAGGAAGTGAAAAGAAAAGAGAAAAGAGAAAAGAAGAGAAAAGAGAAAAGAAGTGAAAAGCGAAAAGACGAGAAAAGTAAAAAGAGAAAAGATGAGAAAAAAGAAAAGAAGAGGAAAGAAAAGAAAAGAGAAAAGAATTTAAAAGAGAAAAGATAAAAGAAGAGAAAGAGGAATGAGAAATGAGAAAAGAAGGGAAAAGAAGAGAAAGGAGAAAAGAGAATAGAGAAACGAAGAGAAAAGAGAAAAGTAGAGAAAAGAGAAAAGAGAAAACAAGAGAAAAACGTAAAGAAGAGAAAAGAAAAAAGAGAAAAGAGAAATGAGAAAGGAAGAGAAAAGCAAAAATAAGAGGAAAGAGAAAAGAGATAAGAAGAGAAAAGAAAAGAGAAAGCTGAAAAGAAGAGAAAAGAGTAAAGAGGAGTAAAGAGAAAGGAAGAGAAAAGGGAAAAGAGAAAAGAGAAAAGAAGAGAAAAGATAAAAGTGAAAAGAGAAAAGAAGAGAAAAGAGAAAAGAAGAGAAAAGTAGAGAAAAGAGAAAAGAGAAAACAAGAGAAAATAGAAAAGAAGAGAAAAGAAAAAAGAGAAAAGAGAAATGAGAAAGGAAGAGAAAAGAGAAAATAAGAGAAAAGAAAACAGAAAAAGGAAGAGAGAAAAAAAGAGAAAACTGAAAAGAGGAGAAAAGAGTCAAGCAGAGTAAAGAGAAAGGAAGAGAAAAAAGAAAAGTGAAAAGAGAAAAGAAGAGAAGAGATAAGAAGAGAAAAGAAGACAATAGAGAAAAGAGAAAAGAGAAAAGAAAAGGAGAAAACAAGAGCAAAGAGAAAAGAAAAGAAGAGAAAAGAAGGGAAAAGAGAAAAGAGAAAAGGGAAAAGAAGAGAAAAGAGAAAGGAAGAGAAAAGGGAAAAGAGAAAAGAGAAAAGAAGAGAAATGAGAAAAGTGAAAAGAGAAAAGAAGCGAAAAGAGATAAGAAGAGAAAAGAAGACAATAGAGAAAAGAGAAAAGAGAAAAGAAGAGAACAGAGAAAAGAAGAGAAAAGAAAAGAGAAAAGTGAAAAGAAGAGAGAAGAGAGAGGATAAAAGAGAAATGAAGCAAAAAGAGAAAAGAGAAAAGAAGAGAAAAGGAGGGAAAAGGGAAAAGAGAAAAGAAGAGAAAAGAAAAGAGAAAATAAGAGAAAAGAGAAAAGAGAAAAGAAAAGAAGGGAAAAGAGAAAAGAGAAAAGTGAAAAGAAGAGAAAAGAGAAAAGTGAAAAGAGAAAAGAAGAGAAAAGAGAAAAGAAGAGAAAAGTAGAGAAAAGAGAAAAGAGAAAACAAGAGAACAGACAAAAAAAGAGAAAAGAAAAGAGAAAATGAAAAGAAGAGAGAAGAGAGAAGATAAAAGACAAATGAAGCGAAAAGAGAAAATAGAAAAGAAGAGAAAAGGAGAGAAAAGAGAAAAGAGAAAACAAGAGAAAATAGAAAAGAAGAGAAAAGAAAAAAGAGAAAAGAGAAATGAGAAAGGAAGAGAAAAGCGAAAATAAGAGGAAAGAGAAAAGAGATAAGAAGAGAAAAGAAAAGAGAAAGCTGAAAAGAAGAGAAAAGAGTAAAGACGAGTAAAGAGAAAGGAAGAGAAAAGGGAAAAGAGATAAGAGAAAAGAAGAGAAAAGATAAAACTGAAAAGAGTAAAGAAGAGAAAAGAGAAAAGAAGAGAAAAGTAGAGAAAAGAGAAAAGAGAATACAAGAGAAAATAGAAAAGAAGAGAAAAGAAATAAGAGAAAAGAGAAATGAGAAAGGAAGAGAAAAGGGAAAAGAGAAAAGAGAAAAGAAGAGAAAAGAGAAAATTCAAAAGAGAAAATAAGAGTAAAGAGATAAGAGGAGAAAAGAAGACAATAGACAAAAGAGAAAAGAGAAAAGAAGAGAACAGAGAAAAGAAGAGAAAAGAAGAGAAAAGAAAGGAGAAAAGTGAAAAGAAGAGAGAAGAGAGAGGATAAAAGAGAAATGAAGCGAAAAGAGAAAAGAGAAAAGAAGAGAAAAGGAGAGAAAAGAGAAAAGAAGAGAAAAGAAAAGAGAAAATAAGAGAAAAGAGAAAAGAGAAAAGAAAAGAAAAGAAGGGAAAAGAGAAAAGAGAAAAGTGAAAAGAAGAGAAAAGAGAAAAGAGAAAAGAGAAACGAAGAGAAAAGAGAAAAGAAGAGAAAAGTAGAGAAAAGAGAAAAGAGAAAACAAGAGAAAATAGAAAAGAAGAGCAAAGAAAAAAGAGAATAGAGAAATGAGAAAGGAAGAGAAAAGAGAAAATAAGAGAAAAGAGAAATGAGAAAGGAAGAGAAAAGCGAATTTAAGAGGAAAGAGAAAAGAGATAAGAAGAGAAAAGAAAAGAGAAATCTGAAAAGAAGAGAAAAGAGTAAAGAGGAGTAAAGAGAAAGGAAGAGAAAAGGGAAAAGAGAAAAGAGAAAAGAGAAAAGAAGAGAAAAGAGAAAAGTCAAAGAGAAAATAAGAGTAAAGAGATAAGAGGAGAAAAAAAGACAATAGAGAAAAGAGAAAAGAGAAAAGAAGAGAACAGAGAAAAGAAGAGAAAAAAAGAGAAAAGAAAAGAGAAAAGTGAAAAGAAGAGAGAAGAGAGAGGATAAAAGAGAAATGAAGCGAAAAGAGAAAAGAGAAAAGAAGAGAAAAGAAGAGAAAAGAAAAGAGAAAATAAGAGAAAAGAGAAAAGAGAAAAGAAAAGAAGGGAAAAGAGAAAAGAGAAAAGTGAAAAGAGGAGAAAAGAGAAAAGTGAAAAGAGAAAATAAGAGTAAAGAGATAAGAGGAGAAACGAAGACAATAGAGAAAAGAGAAAAGAGATAAGACGAGAATAGTGAAAAGAAGAGAAAAGAAAAGAGAAAAGTGAAAAGAAGAGAGAAGAGAGAAGATAAAAGACAAATGAAGCGAAAAGAGAAAAGAAGAGAAAAGAAAAGAGAAAAGAAGAGAAAAGAGAAAAGAAGAGAAAAGAAAAGAGAAAAGTGAAAAGAAGAGAGAAGAGAGAAGATAAAAGACAAATGAAGCGAAAAGAGAAAAGAGAAAAGAAGAGAAAAGTGGAATGAGAAATGAGAAAAGAAGGGAAAAGAAGAGAAAGGAGAAAAGAGAATAGAGAAACGAAGAGAAAAGAGAAAAGAACAAAGCGAAAAGAAGAGAAAAGAAAAAAGAGAAAAGAGAAATGAGAAAAGGAGAGAAAAGAGAAAAGAGAAAAGAAGAGAAAAGAAAAGAGAAAAGAAGAGAAAAGTGGAATGAGAAATGAGAAAAGAAGGGAAAAGAAGAGAAAGGAGAAAAGAGAATAGAGAAACGAAGAGAAAAGAGAAAAGAACAAAGCGAAAAGAAGAGAAAAGATAAAAGAAGAGAAAAGATAAAAGAAAAGAAGAGAAAAGAAGGGAAAAGAGAAAAGAGAAAAGGGAAAAGAAGAGAAAAGAGAAAAGATGAGAAAAGAAGAGAAAAGAAAACAAAAAAGAGAAAAGCGAAAAGACGAGGAAAGTGAAAAAAGTAAAGAAGAGGAAAGAGAAAAGAGAAAAGAAGAGAAAAGAGCAAAGTGAAAAGAAGAGAATAGAAGGGAAAAGAGAAAAGTAGAGAAAAGAAGTGAAAAGAGAAAATAGAAAATGAGAGAAAAGAGAAAAGAGAAAAGAATACAAAAGAGAAAAAAGAAAAGAAGTGAAAAGAAAAGAGAAAACAAGAGAAAAGAGAAAAGAAGTGAAAAGAAAAGAGAAAAGAGAAAAGAAGAGAAAAGTAAAAAGAGAAAAGAAGAGAAAAAAGAAAAGAAGAGGAAAGAAGAGAAAAAAGAAAAGCGAAAAGAAGAGAAAAGAGAAAATAATTTAAAAGAGAAATGATAAAAGAAGAGAAAAGTGGAATGAGAAATGAGAAAAGAAGGGAAAAGAAGAGAAAGGAGAAAAGAGAATAGAGAAACGAAGAGAAAAGAGAAAAGAGAAAAGCGAAAAGAAGAGAAAAGAAAAAAGAGAAAAGAGAAATGAGAAAAGGAGAGAAAAGAGAAAAGAGAAAAGAAGAGAAAAGAAAAGAGAAAAGAAGAGAAAAGAAGAGAAAAGAGAAAAGAGAAAAGAAAAGAAAAGAAGGGAAAAGAGAAAAGAGAAAAGTGAAAAGAAGAGAAAAGAGAACAGAGAAAGGAAGAGAGAAAAAAAGAGAAAACTGAAAAGAAGAGAAAAGAGAAAAGTGAAAAGAGAAAATAAGAGTAAAGAGATAAGAGGAGAAAAGAAGACAATAGAGAAAAGAGAAAAGAGAAAAGAAGAGAACCGTGAAAAGAAGAGAAAAGAAAAGAGAAAAGTGAAAAGAAGAGAGTAGAGAGAAGATAAAAGACAAATGAAGCGAAAAGAGAAAAGAGAAAAGAAGAGAAAAGGAGAGAAAAGAGAAAAGAAGAGAAAAAAAAAGTGAAAAGAAGAGAAAAGAGAAAAGAAAAGAAAAGAAGGGAAAAGAGAAAAGAGAAAAGTGAAAAGAAGAAAAAAGAGAAAAGAGAAAGGAGAAACGAAGAGAAAAGCGAAAATAAGAGGAAATTGAAAAGATATAAGAAGAGAAAAGAAAAGAGAAAGCTGAAAAGAAGAGAAAAGAGTAAAGAGGAGTAAAGAGAAATGAAGAGAAAAGGGAAAAGAGAAAAGAGAAAAGAAGAGAAAAGAGAAAAGAAGAGAAAAGTAGAGAAAAGAGAAAAGAGAAAACAAGAGAAAATAGAAAGGAAGAGAAAAGAAAAAGAGAAAAGAGAAATGAGAAAGGAAGAGAAAAGAGAAAATAAGAGAAAAGAAAACAGAGAAAGGAAGAGAGAAAAAAGAGAAAACTGAAAAGAGGAGAAAAGAGTCAAGCAGAGTAAAGAGAAAGAAAAGAGAAAGGAGAAAAGAATACATAAGAGAAAAGAGAAAAGAAGTAAAAAGAGAAAAGAAGAGAAAAGAGAAAGGAAGTGAAAAGAAAAGAGAAAAGAGAAAAGAAGAGAAAAGAGAAAAGAAGTGAAAAGCGAAAAGACGAGAAAAGTAAAAAGAGAAAAGATGAGAAAAAAGAAAAGAAGAGGAAAGAAAAGAAAAGAGAAAAGAATTTAAAAGAGAAAAGATAAAAGAAGAGAAAGAGGAATGAGAAATGAGAAAAGAAGGGAAAAGAAGAGAAAGGAGAAAAGAGAATAGAGAAACGAAGAGAAAAGAGAAAAGTAGAGAAAAGAGAAAAGAGAAAACAAGAGAAAAACGTAAAGAAGAGAAAAGAAAAAAGAGAAAAGAGAAATGAGAAAGGAAGAGAAAAGCAAAAATAAGAGGAAAGAGAAAAGAGATAAGAAGAGAAAAGAAAAGAGAAAGCTGAAAAGAAGAGAAAAGAGTAAAGAGGAGTAAAGAGAAAGGAAGAGAAAAGGGAAAAGAGAAAAGAGAAAAGAAGAGAAAAGATAAAAGTGAAAAGAGAAAAGAAGAGAAAAGAGAAAAGAAGAGAAAAGTAGAGAAAAGAGAAAAGAGAAAACAAGAGAAAATAGAAAAGAAGAGAAAAGAAAAAAGAGAAAAGAGAAATGAGAAAGGAAGAGAAAAGAGAAAATAAGAGAAAAGAAAACAGAAAAAGGAAGAGAGAAAAAAAGAGAAAACTGAAAAGAGGAGAAAAGAGTCAAGCAGAGTAAAGAGAAAGGAAGAGAAAAAAGAAAAGTGAAAAGAGAAAAGAAGAGAAGAGATAAGAAGAGAAAAGAAGACAATAGAGAAAAGAGAAAAGAGAAAAGAAAAGGAGAAAACAAGAGCAAAGAGAAAAGAAAAGAAGAGAAAAGAAGGGAAAAGAGAAAAGAGAAAAGGGAAAAGAAGAGAAAAGAGAAAGGAAGAGAAAAGGGAAAAGAGAAAAGAGAAAAGAAGAGAAATGAGAAAAGTGAAAAGAGAAAAGAAGCGAAAAGAGATAAGAAGAGAAAAGAAGACAATAGAGAAAAGAGAAAAGAGAAAAGAAGAGAACAGAGAAAAGAAGAGAAAAGAAAAGAGAAAAGTGAAAAGAAGAGAGAAGAGAGAGGATAAAAGAGAAATGAAGCAAAAAGAGAAAAGAGAAAAGAAGAGAAAAGGAGGGAAAAGGGAAAAGAGAAAAGAAGAGAAAAGAAAAGAGAAAATAAGAGAAAAGAGAAAAGAGAAAAGAAAAGAAGGGAAAAGAGAAAAGAGAAAAGTGAAAAGAAGAGAAAAGAGAAAAGTGAAAAGAGAAAAGAAGAGAAAAGAGAAAAGAAGAGAAAAGTAGAGAAAAGAGAAAAGAGAAAACAAGAGAACAGACAAAAAAAGAGAAAAGAAAAGAGAAAATGAAAAGAAGAGAGAAGAGAGAAGATAAAAGACAAATGAAGCGAAAAGAGAAAATAGAAAAGAAGAGAAAAGGAGAGAAAAGAGAAAAGAGAAAACAAGAGAAAATAGAAAAGAAGAGAAAAGAAAAAAGAGAAAAGAGAAATGAGAAAGGAAGAGAAAAGCGAAAATAAGAGGAAAGAGAAAAGAGATAAGAAGAGAAAAGAAAAGAGAAAGCTGAAAAGAAGAGAAAAGAGTAAAGACGAGTAAAGAGAAAGGAAGAGAAAAGGGAAAAGAGATAAGAGAAAAGAAGAGAAAAGATAAAACTGAAAAGAGTAAAGAAGAGAAAAGAGAAAAGAAGAGAAAAGTAGAGAAAAGAGAAAAGAGAATACAAGAGAAAATAGAAAAGAAGAGAAAAGAAATAAGAGAAAAGAGAAATGAGAAAGGAAGAGAAAAGGGAAAAGAGAAAAGAGAAAAGAAGAGAAAAGAGAAAATTCAAAAGAGAAAATAAGAGTAAAGAGATAAGAGGAGAAAAGAAGACAATAGACAAAAGAGAAAAGAGAAAAGAAGAGAACAGAGAAAAGAAGAGAAAAGAAGAGAAAAGAAAGGAGAAAAGTGAAAAGAAGAGAGAAGAGAGAGGATAAAAGAGAAATGAAGCGAAAAGAGAAAAGAGAAAAGAAGAGAAAAGGAGAGAAAAGAGAAAAGAAGAGAAAAGAAAAGAGAAAATAAGAGAAAAGAGAAAAGAGAAAAGAAAAGAAAAGAAGGGAAAAGAGAAAAGAGAAAAGTGAAAAGAAGAGAAAAGAGAAAAGAGAAAAGAGAAACGAAGAGAAAAGAGAAAAGAAGAGAAAAGTAGAGAAAAGAGAAAAGAGAAAACAAGAGAAAATAGAAAAGAAGAGCAAAGAAAAAAGAGAATAGAGAAATGAGAAAGGAAGAGAAAAGAGAAAATAAGAGAAAAGAGAAATGAAAAAGGAAGAGAGAAAAAAAGAGAAAACTGAAAAGAAGAGAAAAGAGAAAAGTGAAAAGAGAAAATAAGAGGAAAGTGATAAGAGGAGAAAAGAAGACAATAGAGAAAAGAGAAAAGAGAAAAGAAGAGAAAAGGAGAGAAAAGAGAAAATAAGAGAAAAGAAAAGAGAAAATAAGAGAAAAGAGAAAAGAGAAAAGAAAAGAAAAGAAGGGAAAAGAGAAAAGAGAAAAGTGAAAAGAAGAGAAAAGAGAAAAGAGAAACGAAGAGAAAAGAGAAAAGAAGAGAAAAGTAGAGAAAAGAGAAAAGAGAAAACAAGAGAAAATAGAAAAGAAGAGCAAAGAAAAAAGAGAAAAGAGAAATGAGAAAGGAAGAGAAAAGAGAAAATAAGAGAAAAGAGAAATGAAAAAGGAAGAGAGAAAGAGAAAACTCAAAAGAAGAGAAAAGAGAAAAGTGAACAGAGAAAATAAGAGTAAAGAGATAAGAGGAGAAAAGAAGACAATAGAGAAAAGAGAAAAGAGAAAAGAAGAGAACAGTGAAAAGAAGAGAAAAGAAAAGAGAAAAGTGAAAAGAAGAGAGAAGAGAGAAGATAAAAGACAAATGAAGCGAAAAGAGAAAAGAGAAAAGAAGAGAAAAGAAGAGAAAAGAAAAGAGAAAAGAAGAGAAAAGAGAAAAGAAAAGAAAAGAAGGGAAAAGAGAAAAGTGAAAAGAAGAGAAAAGAGAAAAGAGAAAGGAGAAACGAAGAGAAAAGAGAAAAGAAGAGAAAAGTAGAGAAAAGAGAAAAGAGAAAACAAGAGATAATAGAAAAGAAGAGAAAAGAAAAAAGAGAAAAGAGAAATGAGAAAGGAAGAGAAAAGAGAAAATAAGAGAAAAGAGAAATGAAAAAGGAAGAGAGAAAAAAAGAGAAAACTGAAAAGAGGAGAAAAGAGTCAAGCAGAGTAAAGAGAAAGGAAGAGAAAAGAGAAAAGAGAAAAGAAGAGAAAAGAGAAAAGTGAAAAGAGAAAAGAAGAGAAAAGAGATAAGAATAGAAAAGAGAAAAGATAAAAGAAGAGAAAAGATAAAAGAAAAGAAGAGAAAAGAAGGGAAAAGAGAAAAGAGAAAAGGGAAAAGAAGAGAAAAGAGAAAAGATGAGAAAAGAAGAGAAAAGAAAACAAAAAAGAGAAAAGCGAAAAGACGAGGAAAGTGAAAAAAGTAAAGAAGAGGAAAGAGAAAAGAGAAAAGAAGAGAAAAGAGCAAAGTGAAAAGAAGAGAATAGAAGGGAAAAGAGAAAAGTAGAGAAAAGAAGTGAAAAGAGAAAATAGAAAATGAGAGAAAAGAGAAAAGAGAAAAGAATACAAAAGAGAAAAAAGAAAAGAAGTGAAAAGAAAAGAGAAAACAAGAGAAAAGAGAAAAGAAGTGAAAAGAAAAGAGAAAAGAGAAAAGAAGAGAAAAGTAAAAAGAGAAAAGAAGAGAAAAAAGAAAAGAAGAGGAAAGAAGAGAAAAAAGAAAAGCGAAAAGAAGAGAAAAGAGAAAATAATTTAAAAGAGAAATGATAAAAGAAGAGAAAAGTGGAATGAGAAATGAGAAAAGAAGGGAAAAGAAGAGAAAGGAGAAAAGAGAATAGAGAAACGAAGAGAAAAGAGAAAAGAGAAAAGCGAAAAGAAGAGAAAAGAAAAAAGAGAAAAGAGAAATGAGAAAAGGAGAGAAAAGAGAAAAGAGAAAAGAAGAGAAAAGAAAAGAGAAAAGAAGAGAAAAGAAGAGAAAAGAGAAAAGAGAAAAGAAAAGAAAAGAAGGGAAAAGAGAAAAGAGAAAAGTGAAAAGAAGAGAAAAGAGAACAGAGAAAGGAGAAACGAAGAGAAAAGAGAAAAGAAGAGAAAAGAGAAATGAAAAAGGAAGATTGAAAAAAAGAGAAAACTGAAAAGAAGAGAAAAGAGAAAAGTGAAAAGAGAAAATAAGAGTAAAGAGATAAGAGGAGAAAAGAAGACAATAGAGAAAAGAGAAAAGAGAAAAGAAGAGAACCGTGAAAAGAAGAGAAAAGAAAAGAGAAAAGTGAAAAGAAGAGAGAAGAGAGAAGATAAAAGACAAATGAAGCGAAAAGAGAAAAGAGAAAAGAAGAGTAAAGGAGAGAAAAGATAAAAGAAGAGAAAAAAAAAAGTGAAAAGAAGAGAAAAGAGAAAAGAAAAGAAAAGAAGGGAAAAGAGAAAAGAGAAAAGTGAAAAGAAGAAAAAAGAGAAAAGAGAAAGGAGAAACGAAGAGAAAAGCGAAAATAAGAGGAAATTGAAAAGAGATAAGAAGAGAAAAGAAAAGAGAAAGCTGAAAAGAAGAGAAAAGAGTAAAGAGGAGTAAAGAGAAATGAAGAGAAAAGGGAAAAGAGAAAAGAGAAAAGAAGAGAAAAGAGAAAAGAAGAGAAAAGTAGAGAAAAGAGAAAAGAGAAAACAAGAGAAAATAGAAAAGAAGAGAAAAGAAAAAAGAGAAAAGAGAAATGAGAAAGGAAGAGAAAAGCGAATTTAAGAGGAAAGAGAAAAGAGATAAGAAGAGAAAAGAAAAGAGAAATCTGAAAAGAAGAGAAAAGAGTAAAGAGGAGTAAAGAGAAAGGAAGAGAAAAGGGAAAAGAGATAAGAGAAAAGAAGAGAAAAGATAAAACTGAAAAGAGTAAAGAAGAGAAAAGAGAAAAGAGAAAAGAAGAGAAAAGAAAAGAGAAAATAAGAGAAAAGAGAAAAGAGAAAAGAAAAGAAGGGAAAAGAGAAAAGAGAAAAGTGAAAAGAAGAGAAAAGAGAAAAGTGAAAAGAGAAAATAAGAGTAAAGAGATAAGAGGAGAAAAGAAGACAGTAGAGAAAAGAGAAAAGAGAAAAGAAGAGAACAGAGAAAAGAAGAGAAAAGAAAAGAGAAAATTGAAAAGAAGAAGAGAAGAGAGAAGATAAAAGACAAATGAAGCGAAAAGAGAAAAGAGAAAAGAGAGAAAAGGGGAGAAAAGAGAAAAGAAGAGAAAAGAAAGGAGAAACAAAGAGAAAAGGTAAAAGAAGAGAAAAGTAGAGAAAAGAGAAAAGAGAAAACAAGAGAAAATAGAAAAGAAGAGAAAAGAAAAAGAGAAAAGAGAAATGAGAAAGGAAGGGAAAAGAGAAAATAAGAGAAAAGAGAAATGAAAAAGGAAGAGAGAAAAAAAGAGAAAACTAAAAAGAGGAGAAAAGAGTCAAGCAGAGTAAAGAGAAAGGAACAGAAAAGGGAAAAGAGAAAAGAGAAAAGAAGAGAAAGAGAAAAGTGAAAAGAGAAAAGAAGAGAAAAGAGATAAGAAGAGAAAAGAGAAAAGATAAAATAAGAGAATAGATAAAAGAAAAGAAGTGAAAAGAAGGGAAAAGAGAAAAGAGAAAAGGGAAAAGAAGAGAAAAGAGAAAAGATGAGAAAAGAAGAGAAAAGAAAACAAAAAAGGGAAAAGCGAAAAGAAGAGAAAAGTGAAAAAAGTAAAGAAGAGAAAAGAGAAAAGAGAAAAGGAGAGAAAAGAGCAAAGTGAAAAGAAGAGAATAGAAGGGAAAAGAGAAAAGTCGAGAAAAGAAGTGAAAAGAGAAAAGTAGAGAAAAGAGAAAAGAAGAGAAAAGAGAAAAGAAGTGAAAAGAAAAGAGAAAAGAGAAAAGAAGAGAAAAGAGAAAAGAAGTGAAAAGCGAAAAGAAGAGAAAAGTAAAAAGAGAAAAGATGAGAAAAAAGAAAAGAAGAGGAAAGAAGAGAAAGGAGAAAAGAATTTAAAAGAGAAAAGATAAAAGAAGGGAAAGAGGAATGAGAAATGAGAAAAGAAGGGAAAAGAAGGGAAAGGAAAAAAGAGAATAGAGAAACGAAGAGAAAAGAGAAAAGTAGAGAAAAGAGAAAAGAGAAAAGAAGAGAAAAACGTAAAGAAGAGAAAAGAAAAAAGAGAAAAGAGAAATGAGAAAGGAAGAGAAAAGCGAAAATAAGAGGAAAGAGAAAAGAGATAAGAAGAGAAAAGAAAAGAGAAATCTGAAAAGAAGAGAAAAGAGTAAAGAGGAGTAAAGAGAAAGGAAGAGAAAAGGGAAAAGAGAAAAGAGAAAAGAAGAGAAAAGAGAAAATTCAAAAGAGAAAATAAGAGTAAAGAGATAAGAGGAGAAAAGAAGACAATAGAGAAAAGAGAAAAGAGAAAAGAAGAGAACAGAGAAAAGAAGATAAAAGAAGAGAAAAGAAAAGAGAAAAGTGAAAAGAAGAGAGAAGAGAGAGGATAAAAGAGAAATGAAGCGAAAAGAGAAAAGAGAAAAGAAGAGAAAAGGAGAGAAAAGAGAAAAGAGAAAGGAAGAGAAAAGAAAAGAGAAAATAAGAGAAAAGAGAAAAGAGAAAAGAAAAGAAAAGAAGGGAAAAGAGAAAAGAGAAAAGTGAAAAGAGAGAAAAGAGAAAAGTGAAAAGAGAAAATAAGAGTAAAGAGATAAGAGGAGAAAAGAAGACAACAGAGAAAAGAGAAAACAAGAGAAAATAGAAAAGAAGAGAAAAGAAAAAAGAGAAAAGAGAAATGAGAAAGGAAGGGAAAAGAGAAAATAAGAGAAAAGAGAAATGAAAAAGGAAGAGAGAAATTTAGAGAAAACTAAAAAGAGGAGAAAAGAGTCAAGCAGAGTAAAGTGAAAGGAACAGAAAAGGGAAAAGAGAAAAGAGAAAAGAAGAGAAAGAGAAAAGTCAAAAGAGAAAAGAAGAGAAAAGCGAAAAGAAGAGAAAAGTAAAAAGAGAAAAGATGAGAAAAAAGAAAAGAAGAGGAAAGAAGAGAAAGGAGAAAAGAATTTAAAAGAGAAAAGATAAAAGAAGGGAAAGAGGAATGAGAAATGAGAAAAGAAGGGAAAAGAAGAGAAAGGAAAAAAGAGAATAGAGAAACGAAGAGAAAAGAGAAAAGTAGAGAAAAGAGAAAAGAGAAAAGAAGAGAAAAACGTAAAGAAGAGAAAAGAAAAAAGAGAAAAGAGAAATGAGAAAGGAAGAGAAAAGCGAAAATAAGAGGAAAGAGAAAAGAGATAAGAAGAGAAAAGAAAAGAGAAATCTGAAAAGAAGAGAAAAGAGTAAAGAGGAGTAAAGCGAAAGGAAGAGAAAAGGGAAAAGAGAAAAGAGAAAAGAAGAGAAAAGAGAAAATTCAAAAGAGAAAATAAGAGTAAAGAGATAAGAGGAGAAAAGAAGACAATAGAGAAAAGAGAAAAGAGAAAAGAAGAGAACAGAGAAAAGAAGATAAAAGAAGAGAATAGAAAAGAGAAAAGTGAAAAGAAGAGAGAAGAGAGAGGATAAAAGAGAAATGAAGCGAAAAGAGAAAAGAGAAAAGAAGAGAAAAGGAGAGAAAAGAGAAAAGAGAAAGGAAGAGAAAAGAGAAAAGAGAAAAGAAAAGAAAAGAAGGGAAAAGAGAAAAGAGAAAAGTGAAAAGAAGAGAAAAGAGAAAAGTGAAAAGAGAAAATAAGAGTAAAGAGATAAGAGGAGAAAAGAAGACAACAGAGAAAAGAGAAAAGAGAAAAGAAGAGAACAGAGAAAAGAAGAGAAAAGAAAAGAGAAAAGTGAAAAGAAGAGAGAAGAGAGAAGATAAAAGACAAATGAAGCGAAAAGAGAAAAGAGAAAAGAAGAGAAAAGGAGAGAAAAGAGAAAAGAAGAGAAAAGAAAAGAGAAAAGAAGGGAAAAGAGAAAAGAGAAAAGAAAAGAAGGGAAAAGAGAAAAGAGAAAAGTTAAAAGAAGAAAAAAGAGAAAAGAGAAAGGAGAAACGAAGAGAAAAGAGAAAAGAAGAGAAAAGTAGAGAAAAGAGAAAAGAGAAAACAAGAGAAAATAGAAAAGAAGAGAATAGAAAAAAGAGAAAAGAGAAAAGGAGAGAAAAGAGAAAATAAGAGAAAAGAGAAATGAAAAAGGAAGAGAGAAAAAAAGAGAAAACTGAAAAGAGGAGAAAAGAGTCAAGCAGAGTAAAGAGAAAGGAAGAGAAAAGGGAAAAGAGAAAAGAGAAAAGAAGAGAAAAGAGAAAAGTGAAAAGAGAAAAGAAGAGAAAAGAGACAAGAAGAGAAAAGAGAAAAGATAAAAGAAGAGAAAAGATAAAAGAAAAGAAGAGAAAAGAAGGGAAAAGGGAAAAGAGAAAAGGGAAAAGTAGAGAAAAGAGAAAAGATGAGAAAATAAGAGAAAAGAAAACAAAAAAGAGAAAAGTGAAAAGAAGAGAAAAGTGAAAAAAGTAAAGAAGAGAAAAGAGAAAAGAGAAAAGGAGAGAAAAGAGAACAGATAAAAGAATAGAAAAAAGAAAAGAAAAGAAGAGAAAAGAAGGGAAAAGAGAAAAGAGAAAAGGGAAAAGAAGAGAAAAGAGAAAAGATGAGAAAAGAAGAGAAAAGAAAACAAAAAAGAGAAAAGCGAAAAGAAGAGAAAAGTGAAAAAAGTAAAGAAGAGGAAAGAGAAAAGAGAAAAGAAGAGAAAAGAGCAAAGTGAAAAGAAGAGAATAGAAGGGAAAAGAGAAAAGTAGAGAAAAGAAGTGAAAAGAGGAAATAGAAAATGAGAGAAAAGAGTAAAGGGAAAAGAATGCAGAAGAGATAAGAGAAAAGAAGTGAAAAGAAAAGAGAAAAGAGAAAAGAAGAGAAAAGTAAAAAGAGAAAAGAAGAGAAAAAAGAAAAGAAGAGGAAAGAAGAGAAAAAAGAAAAGCGAAAAGAAGAGAAAAGAGAAAATAATTTAAAAGAGAAATGATAAAAGAAGAGAAAAGTGGAATGAGAAATGAGAAAAGAAGGGAAAAGAAGTGAAAGGAGAAAAGAGAATAGAGAAACGAAGAGAAAAGAGAAAAGAAGAGAAAAGTAGAGAAAAGAGAAAAGAGAAAAGCGAAAAGAAGAGAAAAGAAAAAAGAGAAAAGAGAAATGAGAAAAGGAGAGAAAAGAGAAAAGAGAAAAGAAGAGAAAAGAAAAGAGAAAAGAAGAGAAAAGAAGAGAAAAGAGAAAAGAGAAAAGAAAAGAAAAGAAGGGAAAAGAGAAAAGAGAAAACTGAAAAGAAGAGATAAGAGAAAAGTGAAAAGAGAAAATAAGAGTAAAGAGATAAGAGGAGAAAAGAAGACAATAGAGAAAAGAGAAAAGAGAAAAGAAGAGAACAGAGAAAAGAAGAGAAAAGAAAAGAGAAAAGTGAAAAGAAGAGAGAAGAGAGAAGATAAAAGACAAATGAATCGAAAAGAGAAAAGAGAAAAGAAGAGAAAAGAAAAGAGAAAAGAAGAGAAAAGAGAAAAGAGAAAAGAAAAGAAGGGAAAAGAGAAAAGATGAGAAAAGAAAAGAGAAAAGTGAAAAGAAGAGAGAAGAGAGAGGATAAAAGAGAAATGAAGCAAAAAGAGAAAAGAGAAAAGAAGAGAAAAGGAGGGAAAAGGGAAAAGAGAAAAGAAGAGAAAAGAAAAGAGAAAATAAGAGAAAAGAGAAAAGAGAAAAGAAAAGAAGGGAAAAGAGAAAAGAGAAAAGTGAAAAGAAGAGAAAAGAGAAAAGTGAAAAGAGAAAAGAAGAGAAAAGAGAAAAGAAGAGAAAAGTAGAGAAAAGAGAAAAGAGAAAACAAGAGAACAGAGAAAAAAAGAGAAAAGAAAAGAGAAAAGT
Source organism: Chiloscyllium punctatum (assembly GCF_047496795.1). Taxonomy (NCBI): domain Eukaryota; kingdom Metazoa; phylum Chordata; class Chondrichthyes; order Orectolobiformes; family Hemiscylliidae; genus Chiloscyllium; species Chiloscyllium punctatum. Next base: position 935,355 of record NC_092746.1, on the reverse strand, counting down.
GAAAAGAAGAGAGAAGAGAGAAGATAAAAGACAAATGAAGCGAAAAGAGAAAATAGAAAAGAAGAGAAAAGGAGAGAAAAGAGAAAAGAGAAAACAAGAGAAAATAGAAAAGAAGAGAAAAGAAAAAAGAGAAAAGAGAAATGAGAAAGGAAGAGAAAAGCGAAAATAAGAGGAAAGAGAAAAGAGATAAGAAGAGAAAAGAAAAGAGAAAGCTGAAAAGAAGAGAAAAGAGTAAAGAGGAGTAAAGAGAAAGGAAGAGAAAAGGGAAAAGAGAAAAGAGAAAAGAAGAGAAAAGATAAAACTGAAAAGAGTAAAGAAGAGAAAAGAGAAAAGAAGAGAAAAGTAGAGAAAAGAGAAAAGAGAATACAAGAGAAAATAGAAAAGAAGAGAAAAGAAATAAGAGAAAAGAGAAATGAGAAAGGAGGAGAAAAGAGAAAATAAGAGAAAAGAAAACAGAAAAAGGAAGAGAGAAAAAAAGATAAAACTGAAAAGAGGAGAAAAGAGTCAAGCAGAGTAAAGAGAATGGAAGAGAAAAAAGAAAAGTGAAAAGAGAAAAGAAGAGAAGAGATAAGAAGAGAAAAGAAGACAATAGAGAAAAGACTAAAGAGAAAAGAAAAGAAGAGAAAACAAGAGCAAAGAGAAAAGAATAGAAGAGAAAAGAAGGGAAAAGAGAAAAGAGAAAAGGGAAAAGAAGAGAAAATAGAAAGGAAGAGAAAAGGGAAAAGAGAAAAGAGAAAAGAAGAGAAAAGAGAAAAGTGCAAAGAGAAAAGAAGAGAAAAGAGATAAGAAGAGAAAAGTGAAAAGATAAAAGAAGAGAAAAGAGAAAATAAAAGAAGAGAAAAGAAGGGAAAAGGGAAAAGAGAAAAGGGAAAAGAAGAGAAAAGAGAAAAGATGAGAAACGAAGAGAAAAGAAAACAAAAAAGAGAAAAGCAAAAAGAAGAGAAAAGTGAAAAAAGTAAAGAAGAGAAAAGAGAAAAGAGAAAAGAATAGAAAAGAGAAAAGTGTAAAGAAGAGAATAGAAGGGAAAAGAGAAAAGTATAGAAAAGAAGTGAAAAGAGAAAATAGAAAATGAAAGAAAAGAGAAAAGAGAAAAGAATACATAAGAGGAAAGAGAAAAGAAGTGAAAAGAGAAAAGAAGAGAAAAGAGAAAAGATAAAAGAGAAAAGAGAAAAGAAAAGAAGAGATAAGAGAAAAGATGAGAAAAGAAGAGAAAAGAAAACAATAAAGAGAAAAGCAAAAAGAAGGGAAAAGTGAAAAATGTAAAGAAGAGAAAAGAGAAAAGAGAAAAGAATAGAAAAGAGAAAAATGTAAAGAAGAGAATAGAAGGGAAAAGAGAAAAGTAGAGAAAAGAAGTGAAAAGAGAAAATAGAAAATGAAAGAAAAGAGAAAAGAGAAAAGAATACATAAGAGAAAAGAGAAAAGAAGTTAAAAGAGAAAAGAAGAGAAAAGAGAAAAGAAGTGAAAAGAAAAGAGAAAAGAAGAGAAAAGAGAAAAGAGAAAAGAAGTGAAAAGCGAAAAGAAGAGAAAAGTAAAAAGAGAAAAGATGAGAAAAAAGAAAAGAAGAGGAAAGAAGAGAAAAGAAAAAAGAGAAAAGAGAAATGAGAAAGGAAGAGAAAAGCGAATTTAAGAGGAAAGAGAAAAGAGATAAGAAGAGAAAAGAAAAGAGAAATCTGAAAAGAAGAGAAAAGAGTAAAGAGGAGTAAAGAGAAAGGAAGAGAAAAGGGAAAAGAGATAAGAGAAAAGAAGAGAAAAGATAAAACTGAAAAGAGTAAAGAAGAGAAAAGAGAAAAGAGAAAAGAAGAGAAAAGAAAAGAGAAAATAAGAGAAAAGAGAAAAGAGAAAAGAAAAGAAGGGAAAAGAGAAAAGAGAAAAGTGAAAAGAAGAGAAAAGAGAAAAGTGAAAAGAGAAAATAAGAGTAAAGAGATAAGAGGAGAAAAGAAGACAGTAGAGAAAAGAGAAAAGAGAAAAGAAGAGAACAGAGAAAAGAAGAGAAAAGAAAAGAGAAAATTGAAAAGAAGAAGAGAAGAGAGAAGATAAAAGACAAATGAAGCGAAAAGAGAAAAGAGAAAAGAGAGAAAAGGAGAGAAAAGAGAAAAGAAGAGAAAAGAAAGGAGAAACAAAGAGAAAAGGTAAAAGAAGAGAAAAGTAGAGAAAAGAGAAAAGAGAAAACAAGAGAAAATAGAAAAGAAGAGAAAAGAAAAAGAGAAAAGAGAAATGAGAAAGGAAGGGAAAAGAGAAAATAAGAGAAAAGAGAAATGAAAAAGGAAGAGAGAAAAAAAGAGAAAACTAAAAAGAGGAGAAAAGAGTCAAGCAGAGTAAAGAGAAAGGAACAGAAAAGGGAAAAGAGAAAAGAGAAAAGGAGAGAAAGAGAAAAGTGAAAAGAGAAAAGAAGAGAAAAGAGATAAGAAGAGAAAAGAGAAAAGATAAAATAAGAGAATAGATAAAAGAAAAGAAGTGAAAAGAAGGGAAAAGAGAAAAGAGAAAAGGGAAAAGAAGAGAAAAGAGAAAAGATGAGAAAAGAAGAGAAAAGAAAACAAAAAAGGGAAAAGCGAAAAGAAGAGAAAAGTGAAAAAAGTAAAGAAGAGAAAAGAGAAAAGAGAAAAGGAGAGAAAAGAGCAAAGTGAAAAGAAGAGAATAGAAGGGAAAAGAGAAAAGTCGAGAAAAGAAGTGAAAAGAGAAAAGTAGAGAAAAGAGAAAAGAAGAGAAAAGAGAAAAGAAGTGAAAAGAAAAGAGAAAAGAGAAAAGAAGAGAAAAGAGAAAAGAAGTGAAAAGCGAAAAGAAGAGAAAAGTAAAAAGAGAAAAGATGAGAAAAAAGAAAAGAAGAGGAAAGAAGAGAAAGGAGAAAAGAATTTAAAAGAGAAAAGATAAAAGAAGGGAAAGAGGAATGAGAAATGAGAAAAGAAGGGAAAAGAAGGGAAAGGAAAAAAGAGAATAGAGAAACGAAGAGAAAAGAGAAAAGTAGAGAAAAGAGAAAAGAGAAAAGAAGAGAAAAACGTAAAGAAGAGAAAAGAAAAAAGAGAAAAGAGAAATGAGAAAGGAAGAGAAAAGCGAAAATAAGAGGAAAGAGAAAAGAGATAAGAAGAGAAAAGAAAAGAGAAATCTGAAAAGAAGAGAAAAGAGTAAAGAGGAGTAAAGAGAAAGGAAGAGAAAAGGGAAAAGAGAAAAGAGAAAAGAAGAGAAAAGAGAAAATTCAAAAGAGAAAATAAGAGTAAAGAGATAAGAGGAGAAAAGAAGACAATAGAGAAAAGAGAAAAGAGAAAAGAAGAGAACAGAGAAAAGAAGATAAAAGAAGAGAAAAGAAAAGAGAAAAGTGAAAAGAAGAGAGAAGAGAGAGGATAAAAGAGAAATGAAGCGAAAAGAGAAAAGAGAAAAGAAGAGAAAAGGAGAGAAAAGAGAAAAGAGAAAGGAAGAGAAAAGAAAAGAGAAAATAAGAGAAAAGAGAAAAGAGAAAAGAAAAGAAAAGAAGGGAAAAGAGAAAAGAGAAAAGTGAAAAGAGAGAAAAGAGAAAAGTGAAAAGAGAAAATAAGAGTAAAGAGATAAGAGGAGAAAAGAAGACAACAGAGAAAAGAGAAAACAAGAGAAAATAGAAAAGAAGAGAAAAGAAAAAAGAGAAAAGAGAAATGAGAAAGGAAGGGAAAAGAGAAAATAAGAGAAAAGAGAAATGAAAAAGGAAGAGAGAAATTTAGAGAAAACTAAAAAGAGGAGAAAAGAGTCAAGCAGAGTAAAGTGAAAGGAACAGAAAAGGGAAAAGAGAAAAGAGAAAAGAAGAGAAAGAGAAAAGTCAAAAGAGAAAAGAAGAGAAAAGCGAAAAGAAGAGAAAAGTAAAAAGAGAAAAGATGAGAAAAAAGAAAAGAAGAGGAAAGAAGAGAAAGGAGAAAAGAATTTAAAAGAGAAAAGATAAAAGAAGGGAAAGAGGAATGAGAAATTAGAAAAGAAGGGAAAAGAAGAGAAAGGAAAAAAGAGAATAGAGAAACGAAGAGAAAAGAGAAAAGTAGAGAAAAGAGAAAAGAGAAAAGAAGAGAAAAACGTAAAGAAGAGAAAAGAAAAAAGAGAAAAGAGAAATGAGAAAGGAAGAGAAAAGCGAAAATAAGAGGAAAGAGAAAAGAGATAAGAAGAGAAAAGAAAAGAGAAATCTGAAAAGAAGAGAAAAGAGTAAAGAGGAGTAAAGCGAAAGGAAGAGAAAAGGGAAAAGAGAAAAGAGAAAAGAAGAGAAAAGAGAAAATTCAAAAGAGAAAATAAGAGTAAAGAGATAAGAGGAGAAAAGAAGACAATAGAGAAAAGAGAAAAGAGAAAAGAAGAGAACAGAGAAAAGAAGATAAAAGAAGAGAATAGAAAAGAGAAAAGTGAAAAGAAGAGAGAAGAGAGAGGATAAAAGAGAAATGAAGCGAAAAGAGAAAAGAGAAAAGAAGAGAAAAGGAGAGAAAAGAGAAAAGAGAAAGGAAGAGAAAAGAGAAAAGAGAAAAGAAAAGAAAAGAAGGGAAAAGAGAAAAGAGAAAAGTGAAAAGAAGAGAAAAGAGAAAAGTGAAAAGAGAAAATAAGAGTAAAGAGATAAGAGGAGAAAAGAAGACAACAGAGAAAAGAGAAAAGAGAAAAGAAGAGAACAGAGAAAAGAAGAGAAAAGAAAAGAGAAAAGTGAAAAGAAGAGAGAAGAGAGAAGATAAAAGACAAATGAAGCGAAAAGAGAAAAGAGAAAAGAAGAGAAAAGGAGAGAAAAGAGAAAAGAAGAGAAAAGAAAAGAGAAAAGAAGGGAAAAGAGAAAAGAGAAAAGAAAAGAAGGGAAAAGAGAAAAGAGAAAAGTTAAAAGAAGAAAAAAGAGAAAAGAGAAAGGAGAAACGAAGAGAAAAGAGAAAAGAAGAGAAAAGTAGAGAAAAGAGAAAAGAGAAAACAAGAGAAAATAGAAAAGAAGAGAATAGAAAAAAGAGAAAAGAGAAAAGGAGAGAAAAGAGAAAATAAGAGAAAAGAGAAATGAAAAAGGAAGAGAGAAAAAAAGAGAAAACTGAAAAGAGGAGAAAAGAGTCAAGCAGAGTAAAGAGAAAGGAAGAGAAAAGGGAAAAGAGAAAAGAGAAAAGAAGAGAAAAGAGAAAAGTGAAAAGAGAAAAGAAGAGAAAAGAGACAAGAAGAGAAAAGAGAAAAGATAAAAGAAGAGAAAAGATAAAAGAAAAGAAGAGAAAAGAAGGGAAAAGGGAAAAGAGAAAAGGGAAAAGTAGAGAAAAGAGAAAAGATGAGAAAATAAGAGAAAAGAAAACAAAAAAGAGAAAAGTGAAAAGAAGAGAAAAGTGAAAAAAGTAAAGAAGAGAAAAGAGAAAAGAGAAAAGGAGAGAAAAGAGAACAGATAAAAGAATAGAAAAAAGAAAAGAAAAGAAGAGAAAAGAAGGGAAAAGAGAAAAGAGAAAAGGGAAAAGAAGAGAAAAGAGAAAAGATGAGAAAAGAAGAGAAAAGAAAACAAAAAAGAGAAAAGCGAAAAGAAGAGAAAAGTGAAAAAAGTAAAGAAGAGGAAAGAGAAAAGAGAAAAGAAGAGAAAAGAGCAAAGTGAAAAGAAGAGAATAGAAGGGAAAAGAGAAAAGTAGAGAAAAGAAGTGAAAAGAGGAAATAGAAAATGAGAGAAAAGAGTAAAGGGAAAAGAATGCAGAAGAGATAAGAGAAAAGAAGTGAAAAGAAAAGAGAAAAGAGAAAAGAAGAGAAAAGTAAAAAGAGAAAAGAAGAGAAAAAAGAAAAGAAGAGGAAAGAAGAGAAAAAAGAAAAGCGAAAAGAAGAGAAAAGAGAAAATAATTTAAAAGAGAAATGATAAAAGAAGAGAAAAGTGGAATGAGAAATGAGAAAAGAAGGGAAAAGAAGTGAAAGGAGAAAAGAGAATAGAGAAACGAAGAGAAAAGAGAAAAGAAGAGAAAAGTAGAGAAAAGAGAAAAGAGAAAAGCGAAAAGAAGAGAAAAGAAAAAAGAGAAAAGAGAAATGAGAAAAGGAGAGAAAAGAGAAAAGAGAAAAGAAGAGAAAAGAAAAGAGAAAAGAAGAGAAAAGAAGAGAAAAGAGAAAAGAGAAAAGAAAAGAAAAGAAGGGAAAAGAGAAAAGAGAAAACTGAAAAGAAGAGATAAGAGAAAAGTGAAAAGAGAAAATAAGAGTAAAGAGATAAGAGGAGAAAAGAAGACAATAGAGAAAAGAGAAAAGAGAAAAGAAGAGAACAGAGAAAAGAAGAGAAAAGAAAAGAGAAAAGTGAAAAGAAGAGAAAAGAGAGAAGATAAAAGACAAACGAAGCGAAAAGAGAAAAGAGAAAAGAAGAGAAAAGAAAAGAGAAAAGAAGAGAAAAGAGAAAAGAGAAAAGAAAAGAAGGGAAAAGTGAAAAGAGAAAAGTGAAAAGAAGAGAAAAGAGAAAGGAGAAACGAAGAGAAAAGAGAATAGAATTTAAAAGTAGAGAAAAGAGAAAAGAGAAAACAAGAGAAAATAGAAAAGAAGAGAAAAGAAAAAAGAGAAAAGAGAAATGAGAAAGGAAGAGAAAAGAGAAAATAAGAGAAAAGAGTAAAGAAAAAGGAAGAGAGAAAAAAGAGAACTGAAAAGAGGAGAAAAACGTCAATCAGAGCAAAGAGAAAGGAAGAGAAAAGGGAAAAGAGAAAAGAGAAAAGAAGAGAAAAGAGAAAAGTGAAAAGAGAAAAGAAGAGAAAAGAGATAAGAAGAGAAAAGAGAAAAGATAAAAGATTAGAAAAAAGAAAAGAAAAGAAGAGAAAAGAAGGGAAAAGAGAAAAGAGAAAAAGGGAAAAGAAGAGAAAAGAGAAAAGATGAGAAAAGAAGAGAAAGGAAAACAAAAAAGAGAAAAGCGAAAAGAACAGAAAAGAGCAAAATGAAAAGACGAGAATAGAAGGGAAAAGAGAAAAGTAGAGAAAAGAAGTGAAAAGAGAAAATAGAAAATGAGAGAAAAGAGAAAAGAGAAAAGAATACAAAAGAGAAAAGAGAAAATAAGTGAAGAGAGAAAAGAAGAGAAAACAAGAGAAAAGAAATGAGAAAAAAGAAAAGAAGTGAAAAGAAAATAGAAAAGAGAAAAGAAAAGTAAAGAGAAAACAAGAGAAAAGAGAAAAGAAGTGAAAAGAAAAGAGAAAAGAGAAAAGAAGAGAAAAGTAAAAAGAGAAAAGAAGAGAAAAAAGAAAAGAAGAGGAAAGAATAGAAAAAAGAAAAGAGAAAAGAGAAACGAAGAGAAAAGAGAAAAGTAGAGAAAAGAGGAGAAAAGAAAAAAGAGAAAAGAGAAATGAGAAAGGAAGAGAAAAGCGAAAATAAGAGAAAAGAGAAAAGAGATAAGAAGAGAAAAGAAAAGAGAAATCTGAAAAGAAGAGAAAAGAGTAAAGAGGAGTAAAGAGAATGGAAGAGAAAAGTGAAAAGAGAAAATAAGAGTAAAGAGATAAGAGGAGAAAAGAAGACAATAGAGAAAAGAGAAAAGAGAAAAGAAGAGAACAGAGAAAAGAAGAGAAAAGAAGAGAAAAGAAAAGAGAAAAGTGAAAAGAAGAGAGAAGAGAGAGGATAAAAGAGAAATGAAGCGAAAAGAGAAAAGAGAAAAGAAGAGAAAAGGAGAGAAAAGAGAAAAGAGAAAAGAAGAGAAAAGAAAAGAGAAAATAAGAGAAAAGAGAAAAGAGAAAAGAAAAGAAAAGAAGGGAAAAGAGAAAAGAGAAAAGTGAAAAGAAGAGAAAAGAGAAAAGTGAAAAGAGAAAATAAGAGTAAAGAGATAAGAGGAGAAAAGAAGACAATAGAGAAAAGAGAAAAGATAACAGAAGAGAACAGAGAAAAGAAGAGAAAAGAAAAGAGAAAATTGAAAAGAAGTGAGAAGAGAGAAGATAAAAGACTAATGAAGCGAAAAGAGAAAAGAGAAAAGAAGAGAAAAGTGGAATGAGAAATGAGAAAAGAAGGGAAAAGAAGAGAAAGGAGAAAAGAGAATAGAGAAACGAAGAGAAAAGAGAAAAGAACAAAGCGAAAAGAAGAGAAAAGAAAAAAGAGAAAAGAGAAATGAGAAAAGGAGAGAAAAGAGAAAAGAGAAAAGAAGAGAAAAGAAAAGAGAAAAGAAGAGAAAAGAAGAGAAAAGCGAAAAGAGAAAAGAAAAGAAGGGAAAAGAGAAAAGAGAAAAGTGAAAAGAAGAGAAAAGAGAAAAGAAGAGAAAAGTAGAGAAAAGAGAAAAGAGAAAACAAGAGAAAATAGAAAAGAAGAGGAAAGAAAAAAGAGAAAAGAGAAATGAGAAAGGAAGAGAAAAGAGAAAATAAGAGAAAAGAAAAGAGAAAAAGGACGAGAGAAAAAAAGAGAAAACAGAAAAGAGGAGAAAAGAGTCAAGCAGAGTAAAGAGAAAGGAAGAGAAAAAAGAAAAGTGAAAAGAGAAAAGAAGAGAAGAGATAAGAAGAGAAAAGAAGAAAATAGAGAAAAGAGAAAAGAGAAAAGAAAAGAAGAGAAAACAAGAGCAAAGAGAAAAGAAAAGAAGAGAAAAGAAGGGAAAAGAGAAAAGAGAAAAGGGAAAAGAAGAGAAAATAGAAAGGAAGAGAAAAGGGAAAAGAGAAAAGAGAAAAGAAGAGAAAAGAGAAAAGTGAAAAGAGAAAAGAAGAGAAAAGAGATAAGAAGAGAAAAGAAGACAATATAGAAAAGAGAAAAGAGAAAAGAAGAGAACAGAGAAAAGAAGAGAAAAGAAGAGAAAAGAAAAGAGAAAAGTGAAAAGAAGAGAGAAGAGAGAGGATAAAAGAGAAATGAAGCAAAAAGAGAAAAGAGAAAAGAAGAGAAAAGGAGAGAAAAGGGATAAGAGAAAAGCAGAGAAAAGAAAAGAGAAAATAAGAGAAAAGAGAAAAGAGAAAAGAAAAGAAGGGAAAAGAGAAAAGAGAAAAGTGAAAAGAAGAGAAAAGAGAAAAGTGAAAAGAGAAAATAAGAGTAAAGAGATAAGAGGAGAAAAGAAGACAATAGAGAAAAGAGAAAAGAGAAAAGAAGAGAACAGAGAAAAGAAGAGAAAAGAAAAGAGAAAAGTGAAAAGAAGAGAGAAGAGAGAAGATAAAAGACAAATGAAGCGAAAAGAGAAAAGAGAAAAGAAGAGAAAAGAAGAGAAAAGAGAAAAGAAGAGAAAAGAAAAGAGAAAAGAAGAGAAAAGAGAAAAGAAAAGAAAAGAAGGGAAAAGAGAAAAGAGAAAAGTGAAAAGAAGAAAAAAGAGAAAAGAGAAAGGAGAAACGAAGAGTAAAGAGAAAAGAAGAGAAAAGTAGAGAAAAGAGAAAAGAGAAAACAAGAGAAAATAGAAAAGAAGAGAAAAGAAAAAAGAGAAAAGAGAAATGAGAAAGGAAGAGAAAAGCGAAAATAAGAGGAAAGAGAAAAGAGATAAGAAGAGAAAAGAAAAGAGAAAGCTGAAAAGAAGAGAAAAGAGTAAAGAGGAGTAAAGAGAAAGGAAGAGAAAAGGGAAAAGAGAAAAGAGAAAAGAAGAGAAAAGATAAAAGTGAAAAGAGAAAAGAAGAGAAAAGAGAAAAGAAGAGAAAAGTAGAGAAAAGAGAAAAGAGAAAACAAGAGTAAATAGAAAAGAAGAGAAAAGAAAAAAGAGAAAAGAGAAATGAGAAAGGAAGAGAAAAGAGAAAATAAGAGAAAAGAAAACAGAAAAAGGAAGAGAGAAAAAAAGAGAAAAATGAAAAGAGGAGAAAAGAGTCAAGCAGAGTAAAGAGAAAGGAAGAGAAAAAAGAAAAGTGAAAAGAGAAAAGAAGAGAAGAGATAAGAAGAGAAAAGAAGACAATAGAGAAAAGAGAAAAGAAAAGAAGAGAAAACAAGAGCAAAGAGAAAAGAATAGAAGAGAAAAGAAGGGAAAAGAGAAAAGAGAAAAGGGAAAAGAAGAGAAAATAGAAAGGAAGAGAAAAGGGAAAAGAGAAAAGAGAAAAGAAGAGAAAAGAGAAAAGTGAAAAGAGATAAGAAGAGAAAAGAGATAAGAAGAGAAAAGAGAAAAGATAAAAGAAGAGAAAAGAGAAAAGAAAAGAAGAGAAAAGAAGGGAAAAGGGAAAAGAGAATAGGGAAAAGAATAGAAAAGAGAAAAGTGTAAAGAAGAGAATAGAAGGGAAAAGAGAAAAGTATAGAAAAGAAGTGAAAAGAGAAAATAGAAAATGAAAGAAAAGAGAAAAGAGAAAAGAATACATAAGAGGAAAGAGAAAAGAAGTGAAAAGAGAAAAGAAGAGAAAAGAGAAGAGAAGTGAAAAGAAAAGAGAAAAGAGAAAAGAAGAGAAAAGAGAAAAGAAGTGAAAAGCGAAAAGAAGAGAAAAGTAAAAAGAGAAAAGATGAGAAAAAAGAAAAGAAGAGGAAAGAAGAGAAAAGAGAAAATAATTTAAAAGAGACAAGATAAAAGAAGAGAAAGAGGAATGAGAAATGAGAAAAGAAGGGAAAAGAAGAGAAAGGAGAAAAGAGAATAGAGAAACGAAGAGGAAAGAGAAAAGTAGAGAAAAGAGAAAAACGTAAACAAGAGAAAAACGTAAAGAAGAGAAAAGAAAAAAGAGAAAAGAGAAATGAGAAAGGAAGAGAAAAGCGAAAATAAGAGGAAAGAGAAAAGAGATAAGAAGAGAAAAGAAAAGAGAAATCTGAAAAGAAGAGAAAAGAGTAAAGAGGAGTAAAGAGAAAGGAAGAGAAAAGGGAAAAGAGAAAAGAGAAAAGAGAAAAGAAGAGAAAAGAGAAAAGTCAAAGAGAAAATAAGAGTAAAGAGATAAGAGGAGAAAAAAAGACAATAGAGAAAAGAGAAAAGAGAAAAGAAGAGAACAGAGAAAAGAAGAGAAAAAAAGAGAAAAGAAAAGAGAAAAGTGAAAAGAAGAGAGAAGAGAGAGGATAAAAGAGAAATGAAGCGAAAAGAGAAAAGAGAAAAGAAGAGAAAAGAAGAGAAAAGAAAAGAGAAAATAAGAGAAAAGAGAAAAGAGAAAAGAAAAGAAGGGAAAAGAGAAAAGAGAAAAGTGAAAAGAGGAGAAAAGAGAAAAGTGAAAAGAGAAAATAAGAGTAAAGAGATAAGAGGAGAAACGAAGACAATAGAGAAAAGAGAAAAGAGATAAGACGAGAATAGTGAAAAGAAGAGAAAAGAAAAGAGAAAAGTGAAAAGAAGAGAGAAGAGAGAAGATAAAAGACAAATGAAGCGAAAAGAGAAAAGAAGAGAAAAGAAAAGAGAAAAGAAGAGAAAAGAGAAAAGAAGAGAAAAGAAAAGAGAAAAGTGAAAAGAAGAGAGAAGAGAGAAGATAAAAGACAAATGAAGCGAAAAGAGAAAAGAGAAAAGAAGAGAAAAGTGGAATGAGAAATGAGAAAAGAAGGGAAAAGAAGAGAAAGGAGAAAAGAGAATAGAGAAACGAAGAGAAAAGAGAAAAGAACAAAGCGAAAAGAAGAGAAAAGAAAAAAGAGAAAAGAGAAATGAGAAAAGGAGAGAAAAGAGAAAAGAGAAAAGAAGAGAAAAGAAAAGAGAAAAGAAGAGAAAAGTGGAATGAGAAATGAGAAAAGAAGGGAAAAGAAGAGAAAGGAGAAAAGAGAATAGAGAAACGAAGAGAAAAGAGAAAAGAACAAAGCGAAAAGAAGAGAAAAGATAAAAGAAGAGAAAAGATAAAAGAAAAGAAGAGAAAAGAAGGGAAAAGAGAAAAGAGAAAAGGGAAAAGAAGAGAAAAGAGAAAAGATGAGAAAAGAAGAGAAAAGAAAACAAAAAAGAGAAAAGCGAAAAGACGAGGAAAGTGAAAAAAGTAAAGAAGAGGAAAGAGAAAAGAGAAAAGAAGAGAAAAGAGCAAAGTGAAAAGAAGAGAATAGAAGGGAAAAGAGAAAAGTAGAGAAAAGAAGTGAAAAGAGAAAATAGAAAATGAGAGAAAAGAGAAAAGAGAAAAGAATACAAAAGAGAAAAAAGAAAAGAAGTGAAAAGAAAAGAGAAAACAAGAGAAAAGAGAAAAGAAGTGAAAAGAAAAGAGAAAAGAGAAAAGAAGAGAAAAGTAAAAAGAGAAAAGAAGAGAAAAAAGAAAAGAAGAGGAAAGAAGAGAAAAAAGAAAAGCGAAAAGAAGAGAAAAGAGAAAATAATTTAAAAGAGAAATGATAAAAGAAGAGAAAAGTGGAATGAGAAATGAGAAAAGAAGGGAAAAGAAGAGAAAGGAGAAAAGAGAATAGAGAAACGAAGAGAAAAGAGAAAAGAGAAAAGCGAAAAGAAGAGAAAAGAAAAAAGAGAAAAGAGAAATGAGAAAAGGAGAGAAAAGAGAAAAGAGAAAAGAAGAGAAAAGAAAAGAGAAAAGAAGAGAAAAGAAGAGAAAAGAGAAAAGAGAAAAGAAAAGAAAAGAAGGGAAAAGAGAAAAGAGAAAAGTGAAAAGAAGAGAAAAGAGAACAGAGAAAGGAAGAGAGAAAAAAAGAGAAAACTGAAAAGAAGAGAAAAGAGAAAAGTGAAAAGAGAAAATAAGAGTAAAGAGATAAGAGGAGAAAAGAAGACAATAGAGAAAAGAGAAAAGAGAAAAGAAGAGAACCGTGAAAAGAAGAGAAAAGAAAAGAGAAAAGTGAAAAGAAGAGAGTAGAGAGAAGATAAAAGACAAATGAAGCGAAAAGAGAAAAGAGAAAAGAAGAGAAAAGGAGAGAAAAGAGAAAAGAAGAGAAAAAAAAAGTGAAAAGAAGAGAAAAGAGAAAAGAAAAGAAAAGAAGGGAAAAGAGAAAAGAGAAAAGTGAAAAGAAGAAAAAAGAGAAAAGAGAAAGGAGAAACGAAGAGAAAAGCGAAAATAAGAGGAAATTGAAAAGATATAAGAAGAGAAAAGAAAAGAGAAAGCTGAAAAGAAGAGAAAAGAGTAAAGAGGAGTAAAGAGAAATGAAGAGAAAAGGGAAAAGAGAAAAGAGAAAAGAAGAGAAAAGAGAAAAGAAGAGAAAAGTAGAGAAAAGAGAAAAGAGAAAACAAGAGAAAATAGAAAGGAAGAGAAAAGAAAAAGAGAAAAGAGAAATGAGAAAGGAAGAGAAAAGAGAAAATAAGAGAAAAGAAAACAGAGAAAGGAAGAGAGAAAAAAGAGAAAACTGAAAAGAGGAGAAAAGAGTCAAGCAGAGTAAAGAGAAAGAAAAGAGAAAGGAGAAAAGAATACATAAGAGAAAAGAGAAAAGAAGTAAAAAGAGAAAAGAAGAGAAAAGAGAAAGGAAGTGAAAAGAAAAGAGAAAAGAGAAAAGAAGAGAAAAGAGAAAAGAAGTGAAAAGCGAAAAGACGAGAAAAGTAAAAAGAGAAAAGATGAGAAAAAAGAAAAGAAGAGGAAAGAAAAGAAAAGAGAAAAGAATTTAAAAGAGAAAAGATAAAAGAAGAGAAAGAGGAATGAGAAATGAGAAAAGAAGGGAAAAGAAGAGAAAGGAGAAAAGAGAATAGAGAAACGAAGAGAAAAGAGAAAAGTAGAGAAAAGAGAAAAGAGAAAACAAGAGAAAAACGTAAAGAAGAGAAAAGAAAAAAGAGAAAAGAGAAATGAGAAAGGAAGAGAAAAGCAAAAATAAGAGGAAAGAGAAAAGAGATAAGAAGAGAAAAGAAAAGAGAAAGCTGAAAAGAAGAGAAAAGAGTAAAGAGGAGTAAAGAGAAAGGAAGAGAAAAGGGAAAAGAGAAAAGAGAAAAGAAGAGAAAAGATAAAAGTGAAAAGAGAAAAGAAGAGAAAAGAGAAAAGAAGAGAAAAGTAGAGAAAAGAGAAAAGAGAAAACAAGAGAAAATAGAAAAGAAGAGAAAAGAAAAAAGAGAAAAGAGAAATGAGAAAGGAAGAGAAAAGAGAAAATAAGAGAAAAGAAAACAGAAAAAGGAAGAGAGAAAAAAAGAGAAAACTGAAAAGAGGAGAAAAGAGTCAAGCAGAGTAAAGAGAAAGGAAGAGAAAAAAGAAAAGTGAAAAGAGAAAAGAAGAGAAGAGATAAGAAGAGAAAAGAAGACAATAGAGAAAAGAGAAAAGAGAAAAGAAAAGGAGAAAACAAGAGCAAAGAGAAAAGAAAAGAAGAGAAAAGAAGGGAAAAGAGAAAAGAGAAAAGGGAAAAGAAGAGAAAAGAGAAAGGAAGAGAAAAGGGAAAAGAGAAAAGAGAAAAGAAGAGAAATGAGAAAAGTGAAAAGAGAAAAGAAGCGAAAAGAGATAAGAAGAGAAAAGAAGACAATAGAGAAAAGAGAAAAGAGAAAAGAAGAGAACAGAGAAAAGAAGAGAAAAGAAAAGAGAAAAGTGAAAAGAAGAGAGAAGAGAGAGGATAAAAGAGAAATGAAGCAAAAAGAGAAAAGAGAAAAGAAGAGAAAAGGAGGGAAAAGGGAAAAGAGAAAAGAAGAGAAAAGAAAAGAGAAAATAAGAGAAAAGAGAAAAGAGAAAAGAAAAGAAGGGAAAAGAGAAAAGAGAAAAGTGAAAAGAAGAGAAAAGAGAAAAGTGAAAAGAGAAAAGAAGAGAAAAGAGAAAAGAAGAGAAAAGTAGAGAAAAGAGAAAAGAGAAAACAAGAGAACAGACAAAAAAAGAGAAAAGAAAAGAGAAAATGAAAAGAAGAGAGAAGAGAGAAGATAAAAGACAAATGAAGCGAAAAGAGAAAATAGAAAAGAAGAGAAAAGGAGAGAAAAGAGAAAAGAGAAAACAAGAGAAAATAGAAAAGAAGAGAAAAGAAAAAAGAGAAAAGAGAAATGAGAAAGGAAGAGAAAAGCGAAAATAAGAGGAAAGAGAAAAGAGATAAGAAGAGAAAAGAAAAGAGAAAGCTGAAAAGAAGAGAAAAGAGTAAAGACGAGTAAAGAGAAAGGAAGAGAAAAGGGAAAAGAGATAAGAGAAAAGAAGAGAAAAGATAAAACTGAAAAGAGTAAAGAAGAGAAAAGAGAAAAGAAGAGAAAAGTAGAGAAAAGAGAAAAGAGAATACAAGAGAAAATAGAAAAGAAGAGAAAAGAAATAAGAGAAAAGAGAAATGAGAAAGGAAGAGAAAAGGGAAAAGAGAAAAGAGAAAAGAAGAGAAAAGAGAAAATTCAAAAGAGAAAATAAGAGTAAAGAGATAAGAGGAGAAAAGAAGACAATAGACAAAAGAGAAAAGAGAAAAGAAGAGAACAGAGAAAAGAAGAGAAAAGAAGAGAAAAGAAAGGAGAAAAGTGAAAAGAAGAGAGAAGAGAGAGGATAAAAGAGAAATGAAGCGAAAAGAGAAAAGAGAAAAGAAGAGAAAAGGAGAGAAAAGAGAAAAGAAGAGAAAAGAAAAGAGAAAATAAGAGAAAAGAGAAAAGAGAAAAGAAAAGAAAAGAAGGGAAAAGAGAAAAGAGAAAAGTGAAAAGAAGAGAAAAGAGAAAAGAGAAAAGAGAAACGAAGAGAAAAGAGAAAAGAAGAGAAAAGTAGAGAAAAGAGAAAAGAGAAAACAAGAGAAAATAGAAAAGAAGAGCAAAGAAAAAAGAGAATAGAGAAATGAGAAAGGAAGAGAAAAGAGAAAATAAGAGAAAAGAGAAATGAAAAAGGAAGAGAGAAAAAAAGAGAAAACTGAAAAGAAGAGAAAAGAGAAAAGTGAAAAGAGAAAATAAGAGGAAAGTGATAAGAGGAGAAAAGAAGACAATAGAGAAAAGAGAAAAGAGAAAAGAAGAGAAAAGGAGAGAAAAGAGAAAATAAGAGAAAAGAAAAGAGAAAATAAGAGAAAAGAGAAAAGAGAAAAGAAAAGAAAAGAAGGGAAAAGAGAAAAGAGAAAAGTGAAAAGAAGAGAAAAGAGAAAAGAGAAACGAAGAGAAAAGAGAAAAGAAGAGAAAAGTAGAGAAAAGAGAAAAGAGAAAACAAGAGAAAATAGAAAAGAAGAGCAAAGAAAAAAGAGAAAAGAGAAATGAGAAAGGAAGAGAAAAGAGAAAATAAGAGAAAAGAGAAATGAAAAAGGAAGAGAGAAAGAGAAAACTCAAAAGAAGAGAAAAGAGAAAAGTGAACAGAGAAAATAAGAGTAAAGAGATAAGAGGAGAAAAGAAGACAATAGAGAAAAGAGAAAAGAGAAAAGAAGAGAACAGTGAAAAGAAGAGAAAAGAAAAGAGAAAAGTGAAAAGAAGAGAGAAGAGAGAAGATAAAAGACAAATGAAGCGAAAAGAGAAAAGAGAAAAGAAGAGAAAAGAAGAGAAAAGAAAAGAGAAAAGAAGAGAAAAGAGAAAAGAAAAGAAAAGAAGGGAAAAGAGAAAAGTGAAAAGAAGAGAAAAGAGAAAAGAGAAAGGAGAAACGAAGAGAAAAGAGAAAAGAAGAGAAAAGTAGAGAAAAGAGAAAAGAGAAAACAAGAGATAATAGAAAAGAAGAGAAAAGAAAAAAGAGAAAAGAGAAATGAGAAAGGAAGAGAAAAGAGAAAATAAGAGAAAAGAGAAATGAAAAAGGAAGAGAGAAAAAAAGAGAAAACTGAAAAGAGGAGAAAAGAGTCAAGCAGAGTAAAGAGAAAGGAAGAGAAAAGAGAAAAGAGAAAAGAAGAGAAAAGAGAAAAGTGAAAAGAGAAAAGAAGAGAAAAGAGATAAGAATAGAAAAGAGAAAAGATAAAAGAAGAGAAAAGATAAAAGAAAAGAAGAGAAAAGAAGGGAAAAGAGAAAAGAGAAAAGGGAAAAGAAGAGAAAAGAGAAAAGATGAGAAAAGAAGAGAAAAGAAAACAAAAAAGAGAAAAGCGAAAAGACGAGGAAAGTGAAAAAAGTAAAGAAGAGGAAAGAGAAAAGAGAAAAGAAGAGAAAAGAGCAAAGTGAAAAGAAGAGAATAGAAGGGAAAAGAGAAAAGTAGAGAAAAGAAGTGAAAAGAGAAAATAGAAAATGAGAGAAAAGAGAAAAGAGAAAAGAATACAAAAGAGAAAAAAGAAAAGAAGTGAAAAGAAAAGAGAAAACAAGAGAAAAGAGAAAAGAAGTGAAAAGAAAAGAGAAAAGAGAAAAGAAGAGAAAAGTAAAAAGAGAAAAGAAGAGAAAAAAGAAAAGAAGAGGAAAGAAGAGAAAAAAGAAAAGCGAAAAGAAGAGAAAAGAGAAAATAATTTAAAAGAGAAATGATAAAAGAAGAGAAAAGTGGAATGAGAAATGAGAAAAGAAGGGAAAAGAAGAGAAAGGAGAAAAGAGAATAGAGAAACGAAGAGAAAAGAGAAAAGAGAAAAGCGAAAAGAAGAGAAAAGAAAAAAGAGAAAAGAGAAATGAGAAAAGGAGAGAAAAGAGAAAAGAGAAAAGAAGAGAAAAGAAAAGAGAAAAGAAGAGAAAAGAAGAGAAAAGAGAAAAGAGAAAAGAAAAGAAAAGAAGGGAAAAGAGAAAAGAGAAAAGTGAAAAGAAGAGAAAAGAGAACAGAGAAAGGAGAAACGAAGAGAAAAGAGAAAAGAAGAGAAAAGAGAAATGAAAAAGGAAGATTGAAAAAAAGAGAAAACTGAAAAGAAGAGAAAAGAGAAAAGTGAAAAGAGAAAATAAGAGTAAAGAGATAAGAGGAGAAAAGAAGACAATAGAGAAAAGAGAAAAGAGAAAAGAAGAGAACCGTGAAAAGAAGAGAAAAGAAAAGAGAAAAGTGAAAAGAAGAGAGAAGAGAGAAGATAAAAGACAAATGAAGCGAAAAGAGAAAAGAGAAAAGAAGAGTAAAGGAGAGAAAAGATAAAAGAAGAGAAAAAAAAAAGTGAAAAGAAGAGAAAAGAGAAAAGAAAAGAAAAGAAGGGAAAAGAGAAAAGAGAAAAGTGAAAAGAAGAAAAAAGAGAAAAGAGAAAGGAGAAACGAAGAGAAAAGCGAAAATAAGAGGAAATTGAAAAGAGATAAGAAGAGAAAAGAAAAGAGAAAGCTGAAAAGAAGAGAAAAGAGTAAAGAGGAGTAAAGAGAAATGAAGAGAAAAGGGAAAAGAGAAAAGAGAAAAGAAGAGAAAAGAGAAAAGAAGAGAAAAGTAGAGAAAAGAGAAAAGAGAAAACAAGAGAAAATAGAAAAGAAGAGAAAAGAAAAAAGAGAAAAGAGAAATGAGAAAGGAAGAGAAAAGAGAAAATAAGAGAAAAGAAAACAGAGAAAGGAAGAGAGAAAAAAAGAGAAAACTGAAAAGAGGAGAAAAGAGTCAAGCAGAGTAAAGAGAAAGAAAAGAGAAAGGAGAAAAGAATACATAAGAGAAAAGAGAAAAGAAGTTAAAAGAGAAAAGAAGAGAAAAGATAAAAGTGAAAAGAGAAAAGAAGAGAAAAGAGAAAAGAAGAGAAAAGTAGAGAAAAGAGAAAAGAGAAAACAAGAGAAAATAGAAAAGAAGAGAAAAGAAAAAAGGGAAAAGAGAAATGAGAAAGGAAGAGAAAAGAGAAAATAAGAGAAAAGAAAACAGAAAAAGGAAGAGAGAAAAAAAGAGAAAACTGAAAAGAGGAGAAAAGAGTCAAGCAGAGTAAAGAGAAAGGAAGAGAAAAAAGAAAAGTGAAAAGAGAAAAGAAGAGAAGAGATAAGAAGAGAAAAGAAGACAATAGAGAAAAGAGAAAAGAGAAAAGAACAGGAGAAAACAAGAGCAAAGAGAAAAGAAAAGAAGAGAAAAGAAGGGAAAAGAGAAAAGAGAAAAGGGAAAAGAAGAGAAAAGAGAAAGGAAGAGAAAAGGGAAAAGAGAAAAGAGAAAAGAAGAGAAAAGAGAAAAGTGAAAAGAGAAAAGAAGAGAAAAGAGATAAGAAGAGAAAAGAGAAAAGATAAAAGAAGAGAAAAGAGAAAATAAAAGAAGAGAAAAGAAGACAATAGAGAAAAGAGAAAAGAGAAAAGAAGAGAAAAGAGAAAAGATGAGAAAAGAAAAGAGAAAAGTGAAAAGAAGAGAGAAGAGAGAGGATAAAAGAGAAATGAAGCAAAAAGAGAAAAGAGAAAAGAAGAGAAAAGGAGGGAAAAGGGAAAAGAGAAAAGAAGAGAACAGAAAAGAGAAAATAAGAGAAAAGAGAAAAGAGAAAAGAAAAGAAGGGAAAAGAGAAAAGAGAAAAGTGAAAAGAAGAGAAAAGAGAAAAGTGAAAAGAGAAAAGAAGAGAAAAGAGAAAAGAAGAGAAAAGTAGAGAAAAGAGAAAAGAGAAAACAAGAGAACAGAGAAAAAAAGAGAAAAGAAAAGAGAAAAGTGAAAAGAAGAGAGAAGAGAGAAGATAAAAGACAAATGAAGCGAAAAGAGAAAATAGAAAAGAAGAGAAAAGGAGAGAAAAGAGAAAAGAGAAAACAAGAGAAAATAGAAAAGAAGAGAAAAGAAAAAAGAGAAAAGAGAAATGAGAAAGGAAGAGAAAAGCGAAAATAAGAGGAAAGAGAAAAGAGATAAGAAGAGAAAAGAAAAGAGAAAGCTGAAAAGAAGAGAAAAGAGTAAAGAGGAGTAAAGAGAAAGGAAGAGAAAAGGGAAAAGAGAAAAGAGAAAAGAAGAGAAAAGATAAAACTGAAAAGAGTAAAGAAGAGAAAAGAGAAAAGAAGAGAAAAGTAGAGAAAAGAGAAAAGAGAATACAAGAGAAAATAGAAAAGAAGAGAAAAGAAATAAGAGAAAAGAGAAATGAGAAAGGAGGAGAAAAGAGAAAATAAGAGAAAAGAAAACAGAAAAAGGAAGAGAGAAAAAAAGATAAAACTGAAAAGAGGAGAAAAGAGTCAAGCAGAGTAAAGAGAATGGAAGAGAAAAAAGAAAAGTGAAAAGAGAAAAGAAGAGAAGAGATAAGAAGAGAAAAGAAGACAATAGAGAAAAGACTAAAGAGAAAAGAAAAGAAGAGAAAACAAGAGCAAAGAGAAAAGAATAGAAGAGAAAAGAAGGGAAAAGAGAAAAGAGAAAAGGGGAAAGAAGAGAAAATAGAAAGGAAGAGAAAAGGGAAAAGAGAAAAGAGAAAAGAAGAGAAAAGAGAAAAGTGCAAAGAGAAAAGAAGAGAAAAGAGATAAGAAGAGAAAAGTGAAAAGATAAAAGAAGAGAAAAGAGAAAATAAAAGAAGAGAAAAGAAGGGAAAAGGGAAAAGAGAAAAGGGAAAAGAAGAGAAAAGAGAAAAGATGAGAAACGAAGAGAAAAGAAAACAAAAAAGAGAAAAGCAAAAAGAAGAGAAAAGTGAAAAAAGTAAAGAAGAGAAAAGAGAAAAGAGAAAAGAATAGAAAAGAGAAAAGTGTAAAGAAGAGAATAGAAGGGAAAAGAGAAAAGTATAGAAAAGAAGTGAAAAGAGAAAATAGAAAATGAAAGAAAAGAGAAAAGAGAAAAGAATACATAAGAGGAAAGAGAAAAGAAGTGAAAAGAGAAAAGAAGAGAAAAGAGAAAAGATAAAAGAGAAAAGAGAAAAGAAAAGAAGAGATAAGAGAAAAGATGAGAAAAGAAGAGAAAAGAAAACAATAAAGAGAAAAGCAAAAAGAAGGGAAAAGTGAAAAATGTAAAGAAGAGAAAAGAGAAAAGAGAAAAGAATAGAAAAGAGAAAAATGTAAAGAAGAGAATAGAAGGGAAAAGAGAAAAGTAGAGAAAAGAAGTGAAAAGAGAAAATAGAAAATGAAAGAAAAGAGAAAAGAGAAAAGAATACATAAGAGAAAAGAGAAAAGAAGTTAAAAGAGAAAAGAAGAGAAAAGAGAAAAGAAGTGAAAAGAAAAGAGAAAAGAAGAGAAAAGAGAAAAGAGAAAAGAAGTGAAAAGCGAAAAGAAGAGAAAAGTAAAAAGAGAAAAGATGAGAAAAAAGAAAAGAAGAGGAAAGAAGAGAAAAGAAAAAAGAGAAAAGAGAAATGAGAAAGGAAGAGAAAAGCGAATTTAAGAGGAAAGAGAAAAGAGATAAGAAGAGAAAAGAAAAGAGAAATCTGAAAAGAAGAGAAAAGAGTAAAGAGGAGTAAAGAGAAAGGAAGAGAAAAGGGAAAAGAGATAAGAGAAAAGAAGAGAAAAGATAAAACTGAAAAGAGTAAAGAAGAGAAAAGAGAAAAGAGAAAAGAAGAGAAAAGAAAAGAGAAAATAAGAGAAAAGAGAAAAGAGAAAAGAAAAGAAGGGAAAAGAGAAAAGAGAAAAGTGAAAAGAAGAGAAAAGAGAAAAGTGAAAAGAGAAAATAAGAGTAAAGAGATAAGAGGAGAAAAGAAGACAGTAGAGAAAAGAGAAAAGAGAAAAGAAGAGAACAGAGAAAAGAAGAGAAAAGAAAAGAGAAAATTGAAAAGAAGAAGAGAAGAGAGAAGATAAAAGACAAATGAAGCGAAAAGAGAAAAGAGAAAAGAGAGAAAAGGGGAGAAAAGAGAAAAGAAGAGAAAAGAAAGGAGAAACAAAGAGAAAAGGTAAAAGAAGAGAAAAGTAGAGAAAAGAGAAAAGAGAAAACAAGAGAAAATAGAAAAGAAGAGAAAAGAAAAAGAGAAAAGAGAAATGAGAAAGGAAGGGAAAAGAGAAAATAAGAGAAAAGAGAAATGAAAAAGGAAGAGAGAAAAAAAGAGAAAACTAAAAAGAGGAGAAAAGAGTCAAGCAGAGTAAAGAGAAAGGAACAGAAAAGGGAAAAGAGAAAAGAGAAAAGAAGAGAAAGAGAAAAGTGAAAAGAGAAAAGAAGAGAAAAGAGATAAGAAGAGAAAAGAGAAAAGATAAAATAAGAGAATAGATAAAAGAAAAGAAGTGAAAAGAAGGGAAAAGAGAAAAGAGAAAAGGGAAAAGAAGAGAAAAGAGAAAAGATGAGAAAAGAAGAGAAAAGAAAACAAAAAAGGGAAAAGCGAAAAGAAGAGAAAAGTGAAAAAAGTAAAGAAGAGAAAAGAGAAAAGAGAAAAGGAGAGAAAAGAGCAAAGTGAAAAGAAGAGAATAGAAGGGAAAAGAGAAAAGTCGAGAAAAGAAGTGAAAAGAGAAAAGTAGAGAAAAGAGAAAAGAAGAGAAAAGAGAAAAGAAGTGAAAAGAAAAGAGAAAAGAGAAAAGAAGAGAAAAGAGAAAAGAAGTGAAAAGCGAAAAGAAGAGAAAAGTAAAAAGAGAAAAGATGAGAAAAAAGAAAAGAAGAGGAAAGAAGAGAAAGGAGAAAAGAATTTAAAAGAGAAAAGATAAAAGAAGGGAAAGAGGAATGAGAAATGAGAAAAGAAGGGAAAAGAAGGGAAAGGAAAAAAGAGAATAGAGAAACGAAGAGAAAAGAGAAAAGTAGAGAAAAGAGAAAAGAGAAAAGAAGAGAAAAACGTAAAGAAGAGAAAAGAAAAAAGAGAAAAGAGAAATGAGAAAGGAAGAGAAAAGCGAAAATAAGAGGAAAGAGAAAAGAGATAAGAAGAGAAAAGAAAAGAGAAATCTGAAAAGAAGAGAAAAGAGTAAAGAGGAGTAAAGAGAAAGGAAGAGAAAAGGGAAAAGAGAAAAGAGAAAAGAAGAGAAAAGAGAAAATTCAAAAGAGAAAATAAGAGTAAAGAGATAAGAGGAGAAAAGAAGACAATAGAGAAAAGAGAAAAGAGAAAAGAAGAGAACAGAGAAAAGAAGATAAAAGAAGAGAAAAGAAAAGAGAAAAGTGAAAAGAAGAGAGAAGAGAGAGGATAAAAGAGAAATGAAGCGAAAAGAGAAAAGAGAAAAGAAGAGAAAAGGAGAGAAAAGAGAAAAGAGAAAGGAAGAGAAAAGAAAAGAGAAAATAAGAGAAAAGAGAAAAGAGAAAAGAAAAGAAAAGAAGGGAAAAGAGAAAAGAGAAAAGTGAAAAGAGAGAAAAGAGAAAAGTGAAAAGAGAAAATAAGAGTAAAGAGATAAGAGGAGAAAAGAAGACAACAGAGAAAAGAGAAAACAAGAGAAAATAGAAAAGAAGAGAAAAGAAAAAAGAGAAAAGAGAAATGAGAAAGGAAGGGAAAAGAGAAAATAAGAGAAAAGAGAAATGAAAAAGGAAGAGAGAAATTTAGAGAAAACTAAAAAGAGGAGAAAAGAGTCAAGCAGAGTAAAGTGAAAGGAACAGAAAAGGGAAAAGAGAAAAGAGAAAAGAAGAGAAAGAGAAAAGTCAAAAGAGAAAAGAAGAGAAAAGCGAAAAGAAGAGAAAAGTAAAAAGAGAAAAGATGAGAAAAAAGAAAAGAAGAGGAAAGAAGAGAAAGGAGAAAAGAATTTAAAAGAGAAAAGATAAAAGAAGGGAAAGAGGAATGAGAAATGAGAAAAGAAGGGAAAAGAAGAGAAAGGAAAAAAGAGAATAGAGAAACGAAGAGAAAAGAGAAAAGTAGAGAAAAGAGAAAAGAGAAAAGAAGAGAAAAACGTAAAGAAGAGAAAAGAAAAAAGAGAAAAGAGAAATGAGAAAGGAAGAGAAAAGCGAAAATAAGAGGAAAGAGAAAAGAGATAAGAAGAGAAAAGAAAAGAGAAATCTGAAAAGAAGAGAAAAGAGTAAAGAGGAGTAAAGCGAAAGGAAGAGAAAAGGGAAAAGAGAAAAGAGAAAAGAAGAGAAAAGAGAAAATTCAAAAGAGAAAATAAGAGTAAAGAGATAAGAGGAGAAAAGAAGACAATAGAGAAAAGAGAAAAGAGAAAAGAAGAGAACAGAGAAAAGAAGATAAAAGAAGAGAATAGAAAAGAGAAAAGTGAAAAGAAGAGAGAAGAGAGAGGATAAAAGAGAAATGAAGCGAAAAGAGAAAAGAGAAAAGAAGAGAAAAGGAGAGAAAAGAGAAAAGAGAAAGGAAGAGAAAAGAGAAAAGAGAAAAGAAAAGAAAAGAAGGGAAAAGAGAAAAGAGAAAAGTGAAAAGAAGAGAAAAGAGAAAAGTGAAAAGAGAAAATAAGAGTAAAGAGATAAGAGGAGAAAAGAAGACAACAGAGAAAAGAGAAAAGAGAAAAGAAGAGAACAGAGAAAAGAAGAGAAAAGAAAAGAGAAAAGTGAAAAGAAGAGAGAAGAGAGAAGATAAAAGACAAATGAAGCGAAAAGAGAAAAGAGAAAAGAAGAGAAAAGGAGAGAAAAGAGAAAAGAAGAGAAAAGAAAAGAGAAAAGAAGGGAAAAGAGAAAAGAGAAAAGAAAAGAAGGGAAAAGAGAAAAGAGAAAAGTTAAAAGAAGAAAAAAGAGAAAAGAGAAAGGAGAAACGAAGAGAAAAGAGAAAAGAAGAGAAAAGTAGAGAAAAGAGAAAAGAGAAAACAAGAGAAAATAGAAAAGAAGAGAATAGAAAAAAGAGAAAAGAGAAAAGGAGAGAAAAGAGAAAATAAGAGAAAAGAGAAATGAAAAAGGAAGAGAGAAAAAAAGAGAAAACTGAAAAGAGGAGAAAAGAGTCAAGCAGAGTAAAGAGAAAGGAAGAGAAAAGGGAAAAGAGAAAAGAGAAAAGAAGAGAAAAGAGAAAAGTGAAAAGAGAAAAGAAGAGAAAAGAGACAAGAAGAGAAAAGAGAAAAGATAAAAGAAGAGAAAAGATAAAAGAAAAGAAGAGAAAAGAAGGGAAAAGGGAAAAGAGAAAAGGGAAAAGTAGAGAAAAGAGAAAAGATGAGAAAATAAGAGAAAAGAAAACAAAAAAGAGAAAAGTGAAAAGAAGAGAAAAGTGAAAAAAGTAAAGAAGAGAAAAGAGAAAAGAGAAAAGGAGAGAAAAGAGAACAGATAAAAGAATAGAAAAAAGAAAAGAAAAGAAGAGAAAAGAAGGGAAAAGAGAAAAGAGAAAAGGGAAAAGAAGAGAAAAGAGAAAAGATGAGAAAAGAAGAGAAAAGAAAACAAAAAAGAGAAAAGCGAAAAGAAGAGAAAAGTGAAAAAAGTAAAGAAGAGGAAAGAGAAAAGAGAAAAGAAGAGAAAAGAGCAAAGTGAAAAGAAGAGAATAGAAGGGAAAAGAGAAAAGTAGAGAAAAGAAGTGAAAAGAGGAAATAGAAAATGAGAGAAAAGAGTAAAGGGAAAAGAATGCAGAAGAGATAAGAGAAAAGAAGTGAAAAGAAAAGAGAAAAGAGAAAAGAAGAGAAAAGTAAAAAGAGAAAAGAAGAGAAAAAAGAAAAGAAGAGGAAAGAAGAGAAAAAAGAAAAGCGAAAAGAAGAGAAAAGAGAAAATAATTTAAAAGAGAAATGATAAAAGAAGAGAAAAGTGGAATGAGAAATGAGAAAAGAAGGGAAAAGAAGTGAAAGGAGAAAAGAGAATAGAGAAACGAAGAGAAAAGAGAAAAGAAGAGAAAAGTAGAGAAAAGAGAAAAGAGAAAAGCGAAAAGAAGAGAAAAGAAAAAAGAGAAAAGAGAAATGAGAAAAGGAGAGAAAAGAGAAAAGAGAAAAGAAGAGAAAAGAAAAGAGAAAAGAAGAGAAAAGAAGAGAAAAGAGAAAAGAGAAAAGAAAAGAAAAGAAGGGAAAAGAGAAAAGAGAAAACTGAAAAGAAGAGATAAGAGAAAAGTGAAAAGAGAAAATAAGAGTAAAGAGATAAGAGGAGAAAAGAAGACAATAGAGAAAAGAGAAAAGAGAAAAGAAGAGAACAGAGAAAAGAAGAGAAAAGAAAAGAGAAAAGTGAAAAGAAGAGAGAAGAGAGAAGATAAAAGACAAATGAATCGAAAAGAGAAAAGAGAAAAGAAGAGAAAAGAAAAGAGAAAAGAAGAGAAAAGAGAAAAGAGAAAAGAAAAGAAGGGAAAAGAGAAAAGATGAGAAAAGAAAAGAGAAAAGTGAAAAGAAGAGAGAAGAGAGAGGATAAAAGAGAAATGAAGCAAAAAGAGAAAAGAGAAAAGAAGAGAAAAGGAGGGAAAAGGGAAAAGAGAAAAGAAGAGAAAAGAAAAGAGAAAATAAGAGAAAAGAGAAAAGAGAAAAGAAAAGAAGGGAAAAGAGAAAAGAGAAAAGTGAAAAGAAGAGAAAAGAGAAAAGTGAAAAGAGAAAAGAAGAGAAAAGAGAAAAGAAGAGAAAAGTAGAGAAAAGAGAAAAGAGAAAACAAGAGAACAGAGAAAAAAAGAGAAAAGAAAAGAGAAAAGTGAAAAGAAGAGAGAAGAGAGAAGATAAAAGACAAATGAAGCGAAAAGAGAAAATAGAAAAGAAGAGAAAAGGAGAGAAAAGAGAAAAGAGAAAACAAGAGAAAATAGAAAAGAAGAGAAAAGAAAAAAGAGAAAAGAGAAATGAGAAAGGAAGAGAAAAGCGAAAATAAGAGGAAAGAGAAAAGAGATAAGAAGAGAAAAGAAAAGAGAAAGCTGAAAAGAAGAGAAAAGAGTAAAGAGGAGTAAAGAGAAAGGAAGAGAAAAGGGAAAAGAGAAAAGAGAAAAGAAGAGAAAAGATAAAACTGAAAAGAGTAAAGAAGAGAAAAGAGAAAAGAAGAGAAAAGTAGAGAAAAGAGAAAAGAGAATACAAGAGAAAATAGAAAAGAAGAGAAAAGAAATAAGAGAAAAGAGAAATGAGAAAGGAGGAGAAAAGAGAAAATAAGAGAAAAGAAAACAGAAAAAGGAAGAGAGAAAAAAAGATAAAACTGAAAAGAGGAGAAAAGAGTCAAGCAGAGTAAAGAGAATGGAAGAGAAAAAAGAAAAGTGAAAAGAGAAAAGAAGAGAAGAGATAAGAAGAGAAAAGAAGACAATAGAGAAAAGACTAAAGAGAAAAGAAAAGAAGAGAAAACAAGAGCAAAGAGAAAAGAATAGAAGAGAAAAGAAGGGAAAAGAGAAAAGAGAAAAGGGAAAAGAAGAGAAAATAGAAAGGAAGAGAAAAGGGAAAAGAGAAAAGAGAAAAGAAGAGAAAAGAGAAAAGTGCAAAGAGAAAAGAAGAGAAAAGAGATAAGAAGAGAAAAGTGAAAAGATAAAAGAAGAGAAAAGAGAAAATAAAAGAAGAGAAAAGAAGGGAAAAGGGAAAAGAGAAAAGGGAAAAGAAGAGAAAAGAGAAAAGATGAGAAACGAAGAGAAAAGAAAACAAAAAAGAGAAAAGCAAAAAGAAGAGAAAAGTGAAAAAAGTAAAGAAGAGAAAAGAGAAAAGAGAAAAGAATAGAAAAGAGAAAAGTGTAAAGAAGAGAATAGAAGGGAAAAGAGAAAAGTATAGAAAAGAAGTGAAAAGAGAAAATAGAAAATGAAAGAAAAGAGAAAAGAGAAAAGAATACATAAGAGGAAAGAGAAAAGAAGTGAAAAGAGAAAAGAAGAGAAAAGAGAAAAGATAAAAGAGAAAAGAGAAAAGAAAAGAAGAGATAAGAGAAAAGATGAGAAAAGAAGAGAAAAGAAAACAATAAAGAGAAAAGCAAAAAGAAGGGAAAAGTGAAAAATGTAAAGAAGAGAAAAGAGAAAAGAGAAAAGAATAGAAAAGAGAAAAATGTAAAGAAGAGAATAGAAGGGAAAAGAGAAAAGTAGAGAAAAGAAGTGAAAAGAGAAAATAGAAAATGAAAGAAAAGAGAAAAGAGAAAAGAATACATAAGAGAAAAGAGAAAAGAAGTTAAAAGAGAAAAGAAGAGAAAAGAGAAAAGAAGTGAAAAGAAAAGAGAAAAGAAGAGAAAAGAGAAAAGAGAAAAGAAGTGAAAAGCGAAAAGAAGAGAAAAGTAAAAAGAGAAAAGATGAGAAAAAAGAAAAGAAGAGGAAAGAAGAGAAAAGAAAAAAGAGAAAAGAGAAATGAGAAAGGAAGAGAAAAGCGAATTTAAGAGGAAAGAGAAAAGAGATAAGAAGAGAAAAGAAAAGAGAAATCTGAAAAGAAGAGAAAAGAGTAAAGAGGAGTAAAGAGAAAGGAAGAGAAAAGGGAAAAGAGATAAGAGAAAAGAAGAGAAAAGATAAAACTGAAAAGAGTAAAGAAGAGAAAAGAGAAAAGAGAAAAGAAGAGAAAAGAAAAGAGAAAATAAGAGAAAAGAGAAAAGAGAAAAGAAAAGAAGGGAAAAGAGAAAAGAGAAAAGTGAAAAGAAGAGAAAAGAGAAAAGTGAAAAGAGAAAATAAGAGTAAAGAGATAAGAGGAGAAAAGAAGACAGTAGAGAAAAGAGAAAAGAGAAAAGAAGAGAACAGAGAAAAGAAGAGAAAAGAAAAGAGAAAATTGAAAAGAAGAAGAGAAGAGAGAAGATAAAAGACAAATGAAGCGAAAAGAGAAAAGAGAAAAGAGAGAAAAGGAGAGAAAAGAGAAAAGAAGAGAAAAGAAAGGAGAAACAAAGAGAAAAGGTAAAAGAAGAGAAAAGTAGAGAAAAGAGAAAAGAGAAAACAAGAGAAAATAGAAAAGAAGAGAAAAGAAAAAGAGAAAAGAGAAATGAGAAAGGAAGGGAAAAGAGAAAATAAGAGAAAAGAGAAATGAAAAAGGAAGAGAGAAAAAAAGAGAAAACTAAAAAGAGGAGAAAAGAGTCAAGCAGAGTAAAGAGAAAGGAACAGAAAAGGGAAAAGAGAAAAGAGAAAAGGAGAGAAAGAGAAAAGTGAAAAGAGAAAAGAAGAGAAAAGAGATAAGAAGAGAAAAGAGAAAAGATAAAATAAGAGAATAGATAAAAGAAAAGAAGTGAAAAGAAGGGAAAAGAGAAAAGAGAAAAGGGAAAAGAAGAGAAAAGAGAAAAGATGAGAAAAGAAGAGAAAAGAAAACAAAAAAGGGAAAAGCGAAAAGAAGAGAAAAGTGAAAAAAGTAAAGAAGAGAAAAGAGAAAAGAGAAAAGGAGAGAAAAGAGCAAAGTGAAAAGAAGAGAATAGAAGGGAAAAGAGAAAAGTCGAGAAAAGAAGTGAAAAGAGAAAAGTAGAGAAAAGAGAAAAGAAGAGAAAAGAGAAAAGAAGTGAAAAGAAAAGAGAAAAGAGAAAAGAAGAGAAAAGAGAAAAGAAGTGAAAAGCGAAAAGAAGAGAAAAGTAAAAAGAGAAAAGATGAGAAAAAAGAAAAGAAGAGGAAAGAAGAGAAAGGAGAAAAGAATTTAAAAGAGAAAAGATAAAAGAAGGGAAAGAGGAATGAGAAATGAGAAAAGAAGGGAAAAGAAGGGAAAGGAAAAAAGAGAATAGAGAAACGAAGAGAAAAGAGAAAAGTAGAGAAAAGAGAAAAGAGAAAAGAAGAGAAAAACGTAAAGAAGAGAAAAGAAAAAAGAGAAAAGAGAAATGAGAAAGGAAGAGAAAAGCGAAAATAAGAGGAAAGAGAAAAGAGATAAGAAGAGAAAAGAAAAGAGAAATCTGAAAAGAAGAGAAAAGAGTAAAGAGGAGTAAAGAGAAAGGAAGAGAAAAGGGAAAAGAGAAAAGAGAAAAGAAGAGAAAAGAGAAAATTCAAAAGAGAAAATAAGAGTAAAGAGATAAGAGGAGAAAAGAAGACAATAGAGAAAAGAGAAAAGAGAAAAGAAGAGAACAGAGAAAAGAAGATAAAAGAAGAGAAAAGAAAAGAGAAAAGTGAAAAGAAGAGAGAAGAGAGAGGATAAAAGAGAAATGAAGCGAAAAGAGAAAAGAGAAAAGAAGAGAAAAGGAGAGAAAAGAGAAAAGAGAAAGGAAGAGAAAAGAAAAGAGAAAATAAGAGAAAAGAGAAAAGAGAAAAGAAAAGAAAAGAAGGGAAAAGAGAAAAGAGAAAAGTGAAAAGAGAGAAAAGAGAAAAGTGAAAAGAGAAAATAAGAGTAAAGAGATAAGAGGAGAAAAGAAGACAACAGAGAAAAGAGAAAACAAGAGAAAATAGAAAAGAAGAGAAAAGAAAAAAGAGAAAAGAGAAATGAGAAAGGAAGGGAAAAGAGAAAATAAGAGAAAAGAGAAATGAAAAAGGAAGAGAGAAATTTAGAGAAAACTAAAAAGAGGAGAAAAGAGTCAAGCAGAGTAAAGTGAAAGGAACAGAAAAGGGAAAAGAGAAAAGAGAAAAGAAGAGAAAGAGAAAAGTCAAAAGAGAAAAGAAGAGAAAAGCGAAAAGAAGAGAAAAGTAAAAAGAGAAAAGATGAGAAAAAAGAAAAGAAGAGGAAAGAAGAGAAAGGAGAAAAGAATTTAAAAGAGAAAAGATAAAAGAAGGGAAAGAGGAATGAGAAATTAGAAAAGAAGGGAAAAGAAGAGAAAGGAAAAAAGAGAATAGAGAAACGAAGAGAAAAGAGAAAAGTAGAGAAAAGAGAAAAGAGAAAAGAAGAGAAAAACGTAAAGAAGAGAAAAGAAAAAAGAGAAAAGAGAAATGAGAAAGGAAGAGAAAAGCGAAAATAAGAGGAAAGAGAAAAGAGATAAGAAGAGAAAAGAAAAGAGAAATCTGAAAAGAAGAGAAAAGAGTAAAGAGGAGTAAAGCGAAAGGAAGAGAAAAGGGAAAAGAGAAAAGAGAAAAGAAGAGAAAAGAGAAAATTCAAAAGAGAAAATAAGAGTAAAGAGATAAGAGGAGAAAAGAAGACAATAGAGAAAAGAGAAAAGAGAAAAGAAGAGAACAGAGAAAAGAAGATAAAAGAAGAGAATAGAAAAGAGAAAAGTGAAAAGAAGAGAGAAGAGAGAGGATAAAAGAGAAATGAAGCGAAAAGAGAAAAGAGAAAAGAAGAGAAAAGGAGAGAAAAGAGAAAAGAGAAAGGAAGAGAAAAGAGAAAAGAGAAAAGAAAAGAAAAGAAGGGAAAAGAGAAAAGAGAAAAGTGAAAAGAAGAGAAAAGAGAAAAGTGAAAAGAGAAAATAAGAGTAAAGAGATAAGAGGAGAAAAGAAGACAACAGAGAAAAGAGAAAAGAGAAAAGAAGAGAACAGAGAAAAGAAGAGAAAAGAAAAGAGAAAAGTGAAAAGAAGAGAGAAGAGAGAAGATAAAAGACAAATGAAGCGAAAAGAGAAAAGAGAAAAGAAGAGAAAAGGAGAGAAAAGAGAAAAGAAGAGAAAAGAAAAGAGAAAAGAAGGGAAAAGAGAAAAGAGAAAAGAAAAGAAGGGAAAAGAGAAAAGAGAAAAGTTAAAAGAAGAAAAAAGAGAAAAGAGAAAGGAGAAACGAAGAGAAAAGAGAAAAGAAGAGAAAAGTAGAGAAAAGAGAAAAGAGAAAACAAGAGAAAATAGAAAAGAAGAGAATAGAAAAAAGAGAAAAGAGAAAAGGAGAGAAAAGAGAAAATAAGAGAAAAGAGAAATGAAAAAGGAAGAGAGAAAAAAAGAGAAAACTGAAAAGAGGAGAAAAGAGTCAAGCAGAGTAAAGAGAAAGGAAGAGAAAAGGGAAAAGAGAAAAGAGAAAAGAAGAGAAAAGAGAAAAGTGAAAAGAGAAAAGAAGAGAAAAGAGACAAGAAGAGAAAAGAGAAAAGATAAAAGAAGAGAAAAGATAAAAGAAAAGAAGAGAAAAGAAGGGAAAAGGGAAAAGAGAAAAGGGAAAAGTAGAGAAAAGAGAAAAGATGAGAAAATAAGAGAAAAGAAAACAAAAAAGAGAAAAGTGAAAAGAAGAGAAAAGTGAAAAAAGTAAAGAAGAGAAAAGAGAAAAGAGAAAAGGAGAGAAAAGAGAACAGATAAAAGAATAGAAAAAAGAAAAGAAAAGAAGAGAAAAGAAGGGAAAAGAGAAAAGAGAAAAGGGAAAAGAAGAGAAAAGAGAAAAGATGAGAAAAGAAGAGAAAAGAAAACAAAAA
The DNA here is from genome assembly GCF_047496795.1 of Chiloscyllium punctatum. Lineage (NCBI taxonomy): Eukaryota > Metazoa > Chordata > Chondrichthyes > Orectolobiformes > Hemiscylliidae > Chiloscyllium > Chiloscyllium punctatum. The sequence continues at coordinate 904,330 of NC_092746.1, read as the reverse complement.
AGAGAAAAGCGAAAAGAAGAGAAAAGTGAAAAAAGTAAAGAAGAGGAAAGAGAAAAGAGAAAAGAAGAGAAAAGAGCAAAGTGAAAAGAAGAGAATAGAAGGGAAAAGAGAAAAGTAGAGAAAAGAAGTGAAAAGAGGAAATAGAAAATGAGAGAAAAGAGTAAAGGGAAAAGAATGCAGAAGAGATAAGAGAAAAGAAGTGAAAAGAAAAGAGAAAAGAGAAAAGAAGAGAAAAGTAAAAAGAGAAAAGAAGAGAAAAAAGAAAAGAAGAGGAAAGAAGAGAAAAAAGAAAAGCGAAAAGAAGAGAAAAGAGAAAATAATTTAAAAGAGAAATGATAAAAGAAGAGAAAAGTGGAATGAGAAATGAGAAAAGAAGGGAAAAGAAGTGAAAGGAGAAAAGAGAATAGAGAAACGAAGAGAAAAGAGAAAAGAAGAGAAAAGTAGAGAAAAGAGAAAAGAGAAAAGCGAAAAGAAGAGAAAAGAAAAAAGAGAAAAGAGAAATGAGAAAAGGAGAGAAAAGAGAAAAGAGAAAAGAAGAGAAAAGAAAAGAGAAAAGAAGAGAAAAGAAGAGAAAAGAGAAAAGAGAAAAGAAAAGAAAAGAAGGGAAAAGAGAAAAGAGAAAACTGAAAAGAAGAGATAAGAGAAAAGTGAAAAGAGAAAATAAGAGTAAAGAGATAAGAGGAGAAAAGAAGACAATAGAGAAAAGAGAAAAGAGAAAAGAAGAGAACAGAGAAAAGAAGAGAAAAGAAAAGAGAAAAGTGAAAAGAAGAGAAAAGAGAGAAGATAAAAGACAAACGAAGCGAAAAGAGAAAAGAGAAAAGAAGAGAAAAGAAAAGAGAAAAGAAGAGAAAAGAGAAAAGAGAAAAGAAAAGAAGGGAAAAGTGAAAAGAGAAAAGTGAAAAGAAGAGAAAAGAGAAAGGAGAAACGAAGAGAAAAGAGAATAGAATTTAAAAGTAGAGAAAAGAGAAAAGAGAAAACAAGAGAAAATAGAAAAGAAGAGAAAAGAAAAAAGAGAAAAGAGAAATGAGAAAGGAAGAGAAAAGAGAAAATAAGAGAAAAGAGTAAAGAAAAAGGAAGAGAGAAAAAAGAGAACTGAAAAGAGGAGAAAAACGTCAATCAGAGCAAAGAGAAAGGAAGAGAAAAGGGAAAAGAGAAAAGAGAAAAGAAGAGAAAAGAGAAAAGTGAAAAGAGAAAAGAAGAGAAAAGAGATAAGAAGAGAAAAGAGAAAAGATAAAAGATTAGAAAAAAGAAAAGAAAAGAAGAGAAAAGAAGGGAAAAGAGAAAAGAGAAAAAGGGAAAAGAAGAGAAAAGAGAAAAGATGAGAAAAGAAGAGAAAGGAAAACAAAAAAGAGAAAAGCGAAAAGAACAGAAAAGAGCAAAATGAAAAGACGAGAATAGAAGGGAAAAGAGAAAAGTAGAGAAAAGAAGTGAAAAGAGAAAATAGAAAATGAGAGAAAAGAGAAAAGAGAAAAGAATACAAAAGAGAAAAGAGAAAATAAGTGAAAAGAGAAAAGAAGAGAAAACAAGAGAAAAGAAATGAGAAAAAAGAAAAGAAGTGAAAAGAAAATAGAAAAGAGAAAAGAAAAGTAAAGAGAAAACAAGAGAAAAGAGAAAAGAAGTGAAAAGAAAAGAGAAAAGAGAAAAGAAGAGAAAAGTAAAAAGAGAAAAGAAGAGAAAAAAGAAAAGAAGAGGAAAGAATAGAAAAAAGAAAAGAGAAAAGAGAAACGAAGAGAAAAGAGAAAAGTAGAGAAAAGAGGAGAAAAGAAAAAAGAGAAAAGAGAAATGAGAAAGGAAGAGAAAAGCGAAAATAAGAGAAAAGAGAAAAGAGATAAGAAGAGAAAAGAAAAGAGAAATCTGAAAAGAAGAGAAAAGAGTAAAGAGGAGTAAACAGAATGGAAGAGAAAAGTGAAAAGAGAAAATAAGAGTAAAGAGATAAGAGGAGAAAAGAAGACAATAGAGAAAAGAGAAAAGAGAAAAGAAGAGAACAGAGAAAAGAAGAGAAAAGAAGAGAAAAGAAAAGAGAAAAGTGAAAAGAAGAGAGAAGAGAGAGGATAAAAGAGAAATGAAGCGAAAAGAGAAAAGAGAAAAGAAGAGAAAAGGAGAGAAAAGAGAAAAGAGAAAAGAAGAGAAAAGAAAAGAGAAAATAAGAGAAAAGAGAAAAGAGAAAAGAAAAGAAAAGAAGGGAAAAGAGAAAAGAGAAAAGTGAAAAGAAGAGAAAAGAGAAAAGTGAAAAGAGAAAATAAGAGTAAAGAGATAAGAGGAGAAAAGAAGACAATAGAGAAAAGAGAAAAGATAACAGAAGAGAACAGAGAAAAGAAGAGAAAAGAAAAGAGAAAATTGAAAAGAAGTGAGAAGAGAGAAGATAAAAGACTAATGAAGCGAAAAGAGAAAAGAGAAAAGAAGAGAAAAGTGGAATGAGAAATGAGAAAAGAAGGGAAAAGAAGAGAAAGGAGAAAAGAGAATAGAGAAACGAAGAGAAAAGAGAAAAGAACAAAGCGAAAAGAAGAGAAAAGAAAAAAGAGAAAAGAGAAATGAGAAAAGGAGAGAAAAGAGAAAAGAGAAAAGAAGAGAAAAGAAAAGAGAAAAGAAGAGAAAAGAAGAGAAAAGCGAAAAGAGAAAAGAAAAGAAGGGAAAAGAGAAAAGAGAAAAGTGAAAAGAAGAGAAAAGAGAAAAGAAGAGAAAAGTAGAGAAAAGAGAAAAGAGAAAACAAGAGAAAATAGAAAAGAAGAGGAAAGAAAAAAGAGAAAAGAGAAATGAGAAAGGAAGAGAAAAGAGAAAATAAGAGAAAAGAAAAGAGAAAAAGGACGAGAGAAAAAAAGAGAAAACAGAAAAGAGGAGAAAAGAGTCAAGCAGAGTAAAGAGAAAGGAAGAGAAAAAAGAAAAGTGAAAAGAGAAAAGAAGAGAAGAGATAAGAAGAGAAAAGAAGAAAATAGAGAAAAGAGAAAAGAGAAAAGAAAAGAAGAGAAAACAAGAGCAAAGAGAAAAGAAAAGAAGAGAAAAGAAGGGAAAAGAGAAAAGAGAAAAGGGAAAAGAAGAGAAAATAGAAAGGAAGAGAAAAGGGAAAAGAGAAAAGAGAAAAGAAGAGAAAAGAGAAAAGTGAAAAGAGAAAAGAAGAGAAAAGAGATAAGAAGAGAAAAGAAGACAATATAGAAAAGAGAAAAGAGAAAAGAAGAGAACAGAGAAAAGAAGAGAAAAGAAGAGAAAAGAAAAGAGAAAAGTGAAAAGAAGAGAGAAGAGAGAGGATAAAAGAGAAATGAAGCAAAAAGAGAAAAGAGAAAAGAAGAGAAAAGGAGAGAAAAGGGATAAGAGAAAAGCAGAGAAAAGAAAAGAGAAAATAAGAGAAAAGAGAAAAGAGAAAAGAAAAGAAGGGAAAAGAGAAAAGAGAAAAGTGAAAAGAAGAGAAAAGAGAAAAGTGAAAAGAGAAAATAAGAGTAAAGAGATAAGAGGAGAAAAGAAGACAATAGAGAAAAGAGAAAAGAGAAAAGAAGAGAACAGAGAAAAGAAGAGAAAAGAAAAGAGAAAAGTGAAAAGAAGAGAGAAGAGAGAAGATAAAAGACAAATGAAGCGAAAAGAGAAAAGAGAAAAGAAGAGAAAAGAAGAGAAAAGAGAAAAGAAGAGAAAAGAAAAGAGAAAAGAAGAGAAAAGAGAAAAGAAAAGAAAAGAAGGGAAAAGAGAAAAGAGAAAAGTGAAAAGAAGAAAAAAGAGAAAAGAGAAAGGAGAAACGAAGAGTAAAGAGAAAAGAAGAGAAAAGTAGAGAAAAGAGAAAAGAGAAAACAAGAGAAAATAGAAAAGAAGAGAAAAGAAAAAAGAGAAAAGAGAAATGAGAAAGGAAGAGAAAAGCGAAAATAAGAGGAAAGAGAAAAGAGATAAGAAGAGAAAAGAAAAGAGAAAGCTGAAAAGAAGAGAAAAGAGTAAAGAGGAGTAAAGAGAAAGGAAGAGAAAAGGGAAAAGAGAAAAGAGAAAAGAAGAGAAAAGATAAAAGTGAAAAGAGAAAAGAAGAGAAAAGAGAAAAGAAAAGAAAAGTAGAGAAACGAGAAAAGAGAAAACAAGAGAAAATAGAAAAGAAGAGAAAAGAAAAAACAGAAAAGAGAAATGAGAAAGGAAGAGAAAAGAGAAAATAAGAGAAAAGAAAACAGAAAAAGGAAGAGAGAAAAAAAGAGAAAAATGAAAAGAGGAGAAAAGAGTCAAGCAGAGTAAAGAGAAAGGAAGAGAAAAAAGAAAAGTGAAAAGAGAAAAGAAGAGAAGAGATAAGAAGAGAAAAGAAGACAATAGAGAAAAGAGAAAAGAAAAGAAGAGAAAACAAGAGCAAAGAGAAAAGAATAGAAGAGAAAAGAAGGGAAAAGAGAAAAGAGAAAAGGGAAAAGAAGAGAAAATAGAAAGGAAGAGAAAAGGGAAAAGAGAAAAGAGAAAAGAAGAGAAAAGAGAAAAGTGAAAAGAGATAAGAAGAGAAAAGAGATAAGAAGAGAAAAGAGAAAAGATAAAAGAAGAGAAAAGAGAAAAGAAAAGAAGAGAAAAGAAGGGAAAAGGGAAAAGAGAATAGGGAAAAGAATAGAAAAGAGAAAAGTGTAAAGAAGAGAATAGAAGGGAAAAGAGAAAAGTATAGAAAAGAAGTGAAAAGAGAAAATAGAAAATGAAAGAAAAGAGAAAAGAGAAAAGAATACATAAGAGGAAAGAGAAAAGAAGTGAAAAGAGAAAAGAAGAGAAAAGAGAAGAGAAGTGAAAAGAAAAGAGAAAAGAGAAAAGAAGAGAAAAGAGAAAAGAAGTGAAAAGCGAAAAGAAGAGAAAAGTAAAAAGAGAAAAGATGAGAAAAAAGAAAAGAAGAGGAAAGAAGAGAAAAGAGAAAATAATTTAAAAGAGACAAGATAAAAGAAGAGAAAGAGGAATGAGAAATGAGAAAAGAAGGGAAAAGAAGAGAAAGGAGAAAAGAGAATAGAGAAACGAAGAGGAAAGAGAAAAGTAGAGAAAAGAGAAAAGAGAAAACAAGAGAAAAACGTAAAGAAGAGAAAAGAAAAAAGAGAAAAGAGAAATGAGAAAGGAAGAGAAAAGCGAAAATAAGAGGAAAGAGAAAAGAGATAAGAAGAGAAAAGAAAAGAGAAATCTGAAAAGAAGAGAAAAGAGTAAAGAGGAGTAAAGAGAAAGGAAGAGAAAAGGGAAAAGAGAAAAGAGAAAAGAGAAAAGAAGAGAAAAGAGAAAAGTCAAAGAGAAAATAAGAGTAAAGAGATAAGAGGAGAAAAAAAGACAATAGAGAAAAGAGAAAAGAGAAAAGAAGAGAACAGAGAAAAGAAGAGAAAAAAAGAGAAAAGAAAAGAGAAAAGTGAAAAGAAGAGAGAAGAGAGAGGATAAAAGAGAAATGAAGCGAAAAGAGAAAAGAGAAAAGAAGAGAAAAGAAGAGAAAAGAAAAGAGAAAATAAGAGAAAAGAGAAAAGAGAAAAGAAAAGAAGGGAAAAGAGAAAAGAGAAAAGTGAAAAGAGGAGAAAAGAGAAAAGTGAAAAGAGAAAATAAGAGTAAAGAGATAAGAGGAGAAACGAAGACAATAGAGAAAAGAGAAAAGAGAAAAGACGAGAATAGTGAAAAGAAGAGAAAAGAAAAGAGAAAAGTGAAAAGAAGAGAGAAGAGAGAAGATAAAAGACAAATGAAGCGAAAAGAGAAAAGAAGAGAAAAGAAAAGAGAAAAGAAGAGAAAAGAGAAAAGAAGAGAAAAGAAAAGAGAAAAGTGAAAAGAAGAGAGAAGAGAGAAGATAAAAGACAAATGAAGCGAAAAGAGAAAAGAGAAAAGAAGAGAAAAGTGGAATGAGAAATGAGAAAAGAAGGGAAAAGAAGAGAAAGGAGAAAAGAGAATAGAGAAACGAAGAGAAAAGAGAAAAGAACAAAGCGAAAAGAAGAGAAAAGAAAAAAGAGAAAAGAGAAATGAGAAAAGGAGAGAAAAGAGAAAAGAGAAAAGAAGGGAAAAGAAGAGAAAGGAGAAAAGAGAATAGAGAAACGAAGAGGAAAGAGAAAAGTAGAGAAAAGAGAAAAGAGAAAACAAGAGAAAAACGTAAAGAAGAGAAAAGAAAAAAGAGAAAAGAGAAATGAGAAAGGAAGAGAAAAGCGAAAATAAGAGGAAAGAGAAAAGAGATAAGAAGAGAAAAGAAAAGAGAAATCTGAAAAGAAGAGAAAAGAGTAAAGAGGAGTAAAGAGAAAGGAAGAGAAAAGGGAAAAGAGAAAAGAGAAAAGAGAAAAGAAGAGAAAAGAGAAAAGTCAAAGAGAAAATAAGAGTAAAGAGATAAGAGGAGAAAAAAAGACAATAGAGAAAAGAGAAAAGAGAAAAGAAGAGAACAGAGAAAAGAAGAGAAAAAAAGAGAAAAGAAAAGAGAAAAGTGAAAAGAAGAGAGAAGAGAGAGGATAAAAGAGAAATGAAGCGAAAAGAGAAAAGAGAAAAGAAGAGAAAAGAAGAGAAAAGAAAAGAGAAAATAAGAGAAAAGAGAAAAGAGAAAAGAAAAGAAGGGAAAAGAGAAAAGAGAAAAGTGAAAAGAGGAGAAAAGAGAAAAGTGAAAAGAGAAAATAAGAGTAAAGAGATAAGAGGAGAAACGAAGACAATAGAGAAAAGAGAAAAGAGAAAAGACGAGAATAGTGAAAAGAAAAGAGAAAAGTGAAAAGAAGAGAGAAGAGAGAAGATAAAAGACAAATGAAGCGAAAAGAGAAAAGAAGAGAAAAGAAAAGAGAAAAGAAGAGAAAAGAGAAAAGAAGAGAAAAGAAAAGAGAAAAGTGAAAAGAAGAGAGAAGAGAGAAGATAAAAGACAAATGAAGCGAAAAGAGAAAAGAGAAAAGAAGAGAAAAGTGGAATGAGAAATGAGAAAAGAAGGGAAAAGAAGAGAAAGGAGAAAAGAGAATAGAGAAACGAAGAGAAAAGAGAAAAGAACAAAGCGAAAAGAAGAGAAAAGAAAAAAGAGAAAAGAGAAATGCGAAAAGGAGAGAAAAGCGAAAAGAGAAAAGAAAAGAAAAGAAGGGAAAAGAGAAAAGAGAAAAGTGAAAAGAAGAGAAAAGAGAAAAGAAGAGAAAAGTAGAGAAAAGAGAAAAGAGAAAACAAGAGAAAATAGAAAAGAAGAGGAAAGAAAAAAGAGAAAAGAGAAATGAGAAAGGAAGAGAAAAGAGAAAATAAGAGAAAAGAAAAGAGAAAAAGGACGAGAGAAAAAAAGAGAAAACAGAAAAGAGGAGAAAAGAGTCAAGCAGAGTAAAGAGAAAGGAAGAGAAAAAAGAAAAGTGAAAAGAGAAAAGAAGAGAAGAGATAAGAAGAGAAAAGAAGAAAATAGAGAAAAGAGAAAAGAAAAGAAGAGAAAACAAGAGCAAAGAGAAAAGAAAAGAAGAGAAAAGAAGGGAAAAGAGAAAAGAGAAAAGGGAAAAGAAGAGAAAATAGAAAGGAAGAGAAAAGGGAAAAGAGAAAAGAGAAAAGAAGAGAAAAGAAAAAAGTGTAAAGAGAAAAGAAGAGAAAAGAGATAAGAAGAGAAAAGAAGACAATATAGAAAAGAGAAAAGAGAAAAGAAGAGAACAGAGAAAAGAAGAGAAAAGAAGAGAAAAGAAAAGAGAAAAGTGAAAAGAAGAGAGAAGAGAGAGGATAAAAGAGAAATGAAGCAAAAAGAGAAAAGAGAAAAGAAGGGAAAAGGAGAGAAAAGGGAAAAGAGAAAAGCAGAGAAAAGAAAAGAGAAAATAAGAGAAAAGAGAAAAGAGAAAAGAAAAGAAGGGAAAAGAGAAAAGAGAAAAGTGAAAAGAGAAAAGACGAGAAAAGAGATAAGAAGAGAAAAGAAGACAATATAGAAAAGAGAAAAGAGAAAAGAAGAGAACAGAGAAAGGAAGAGAAAAGAAGAGAAAAGAAGAGAAAAGAAAAGAGAAAAGTGAAAAGAAGAGAGAAGAGAGAGGATAAAAGAGAAATGAAGCGAAAAGAGAAAAGAGAAAAGAAGAGAAAAGGAGAGAAAAGAGAAAAGAAGAGAAAAGAAAAGAGAAAAGAAGAGAAAAGAGAAAAGAAAAGAAGGGAAAAGAGAAAAGAGAAAAGTGAAAAGAAGAAAAAAGAGAAAAGAGAAAGGAGAAACGAAGAGAAAAGAGAAAAGAAGAGAAAAGTAGAGAAAAGAGAAAAGAGAAAACAAGAGAAAATAGAAAAGAAGAGAAAAGAAAAAAGAGAAAAGAGAAATGAGAAAGGAAGAGAAAAGAGAAAATAAGAGAAAAGAGAAATGAAAAAGGAAGAGAGAAAAAAAGAGAAAACTGAAAAGAGGAGAAAAGAGTCAAGCAGAGTAAAGAGAAAGGAACAGAAAAGGGAAAAGAGAAAAGAGAAAAGAAGAGAAAGAGAAAAGTGAAAAGACAAAAGAAGAGAAAAGAGATAAGAAGAGAAAAGAGAAAAGATAAGAGAAGAGAAGAGATAAAAGAAAAGAAGTGAAAAGAAGGGAAAAGAGAAAAGAGAAAAGGGAAAAGAAGAGAAAAGAGAAAAGATGAGAAAAGGAGAGAAAAGAAAACAAAAAAAGAGAAAAGCGAAAAGAAGAGAAAAGTGAAAAAAGTAAAGAAGAGAAAAGAGAAAAGAGAAAATGAGAGAAAAGAGCAAAGTGAAAAGAAGAGAATAGAAGGGAAAAAAGAAAAGTAGAGAAAAGAAGTGAAAAGAGAAAATAGAAAATGAGAGAAAAGAGAAAAGAGAAAAGAATACAAAAGAGAAAAGAGAAAAGAAGTGAAAAGAGAAAAGAAGATAAAACAAGAGAAAAGAAATGAGAAAAAAGAAAAGAAGTGAAAAGAAAAGAGAAAAGAGAAAAGAAGAGAAAAGAGAAAAGAAGAGAAAAGAGAAAAGAAGTGAAAAGAAAAGAGAAAAGAGAAAAGAAAAGAAAAGTAAAAAGAGAAAAGAAGAGAAAAAGAAAAGAAGAGGAAAGAAGAGAAAAAAGAAAAGCGAAAAGAAGAGAAAAGAGAAAAGAATTTAAAAGAGAAACGATAAAAGAAGAGAAAAATGGAATGAGAAATTAGAAAAGAGGGGAAAAGAAGAGAAAAGCGAAAAGAGAAAAGAAAAGAAGGGAAAAGAGAAAAGAGAAAAGTGAAAAGAAGAGAAAAGAGAAAAGAGAAAGGAGAAAAGAAGTGAAAAGAGAAAAGAAGAGAAAAGTAAAAAGAGAAAAGAAGAGAAAAAAGAAAAGAAGAGGAAAGAAGAGAAAAGAGAAAAGAGAAAAGAAAAGAAAAGAAGGGAAAAGAGAAAAGAGAAAAGTGAAAAGAAGAGAAAAGAGAAAAGTGAAAAGAGAAAATAAGAGTAAAGAGATAAGAGGAGAAAAGAAGACAATAGAGAAAAGAGAAAAGAGAAAAGAAGAGAACAGAGAAAAGAAGAGAAAAGAAAAGAGAAAAGTGAAAAGAAGAGAAAAGAGAGAAGATAAAAGACAAACGAAGCGAAAAGAGAAAAGAGAAAAGGAGAGAAAAGAAAAGAGAAAAGAAGCGAAAAGAGAAAAGAGAAAAGAAAAGAAGGGAAAAGTGAAAAGAGAAAATAGAAAAGAAGAGAAAAGAAAAAAGAGAAAAGAGAAATGAGAAAGGAAGAGAAAAGAGAAAATAAGAGAAAAGAGTAAAGAAAAAGGAAGAGAGAAAAAAGAGAAAACTGAAAAGAGGAGAAAAACGTCAATCAGAGCAAAGAGAAAGGAAGAGAAAAGGGAAAAGAGAAAAGAGAAAAGAAGAGAAAAGAGAAATGTGAAAAGAGAAAAGAAGAGAAAAGAGATAAGAGAAAAGAGAAAAGATAAAAGATTAGAAAAAAGAAAAGAAAAGAGGAGAAAAGAAGGGAAAAGAGAAAAGGGAAAAGAAGAGAAAAGAGAAAAGATGAGAAAAGAAGAGAAAGGAAAACAAAAAAGAGAAAAGCGAAAAGAACAGAAAAGAGCAAAATGAAAAGACGAGAATAGAAGGGAAAAGAGAAAAGTAGAGAAAAGAAGTGAAAAGAGAAAATAGAAAATGAGAGAAAAGAGAAAAGAGAAAAGAATACAAAAGAGAAAAGAGAAAAGAAGTGAAAAGAGAAAAGAAGAGAAAACAAGAGAAAAGAAATGAGAAAAAAGAAAAGAAGTGAAAAGAAAATAGAAAAGAGAAAAGAAAAGAAAAGAGAAAACAAGAGAAAAGAGAAAAGAAGTGAAAAGAAAAGAGAAAAGAGAAAAGAAGAGAAAAGTAAAAAGAGAAAAGAAGAGAAAACAGAAAAGAAGAGGAAAGAAGAGAAAAAAGAAAAGAGAAAAGAGAAACGAAGAGAAAAGAGAAAAGTAGAGAAAAGTAGAGAAAAGAGAAAAGAGAAAACAAGAGAAAAGCGAAAAGAAGAGAAAAGAAAAAAGAGAAAAGAGAAATGAGAAAGGAAGAGAAAAGCGAAAATAAGAGAAAAGAGAAAAGAAATAAGAAGAGAAAAGAAAAGAGAAATCTGAAAAGAAGAGAAAAGAGTAAAGAGGAGTAAAGAGAATGGAAGAGAAAAGTGAAAAGAGAAAATAAGAGTAAAGAGATAAGAGGAGAAAAGAAGACAAGAGAGGAAAGAGAAAAGAGAAAAGAAGAGAACAGAGAAAAGAACAGAAAAGAAGAGAAAAGAAAAGAGAAAAGTGAAAAGAAGAGAGAAGAGAGAGGATAAAAGAGAAATGAAGCGAAAAGAGAAAAGAGAAAAGAAGAGAAAAGGAGAGAAAAGAGAAAAGAGAAAAGAAGAGAAAAGAAAAGAGAAAGTAAAAGGAAAGAGAAAAGAGAAAAGAAAAGAAAAGAAGGGAAAAGAGAAAAGAGAAAAGTGAAAAGAAGAGAAAAGAGAAAAGTGAAAAGAGAAAATAAGAGTAAAGAGATAAGAGGAGAAAAGAAGACAATAGAGAAAAGAGAAAAGAGAACAGAGAAAAGAAGAGAAAAGAAAAGAGAAAAGTGAAAAGAAGAGAGAAGAGAGAAGATAAAAGACAAATGAAGCAAAAAGAGAAAAGAGAAAAGGAGAGAAAAGTGGAATGAGAAATGAGAAAAGAAGGGAAAAGAAGAGAAAGGAGAAAAGAGAATAGAGAAACGAAGAGAAAAGAGAAAAGAAGAGAAAAGTAGAGAAAAGAACAAAGCGAAAAGAAGAGAAAAGAGAAATGAGAAAAGTAGAGAAAAGAGAAAAGAGAAAAGAAGAGAAAAGAAAAGAGAAAAGAAGAGAAAAGAAGAGAAAAGAGAAAAGAGAAAAGAAAAGGAAAGAAGGGAAAAGAGAAAAGAGAAAAGTGAAAAGAAGAGAAAAGAGAAAAGAAGAGAAAAGTAGAGAAAAGAGAAAAGAGAAAACAAGAGAAATTAGAAAAGAAGAGGAAAGAAAAAAGAGAAAAGAGAAAAGAGAAAAGAGAAAAGAGAAAAGAAAAGAAGGGAAAAGAGAAAAGAGAAAAGTGAAAAGAAGAAAAAAGAGAAAAGAGAAAGGAGAAACGAAGAGAAAAGAGAAAAGAAGAGAAAAGTAGAGAAAAGAGTAAAGAGAAATCAAGAGAAAATAGAAAAGAAGAGAAAAGAAAAAAGAGAAAATAGAAATGAGAAAGGAAGAGAAAAGAGAAAATAAGAGAAAAGAGACATGAAAAAGGAAGAGAGAAAAAAGAGAAAACTGAAAAGAGGAGAAAAGAGTCAAGCAGAGTATAGAGAAAGGAACAGAAAAGGGAAATGAGAAAAGAGAAAAGAAGACAAAGAGAAAAGTGAAAAGAGAAAAGAAGAGAAAAGAGATAAGAAGAGAAAAGAGAAAAGATAAAAGAAGAGAATAGATAAAAGAAAAGAAGTGAAAAGAAGGGAAAAGAGAAAAGAGAAAAGGGAAAAGAAGAGAAAAGAGAAAAGATGAGAAAAGAAGAGAAAAGAAAACAAAAAAAGAGAAAAGCGAAAAGAAGAGAAAAGTGAAAAAAGTAAAGAAGAGAAAAGAGAAAAGAGAAAAGGAGAGAAAAGAGCAAAGTGAAAAGAAGAGAATAGAAGGGAAAAGAGAAAAGTAGAGAAAAGAAGTGAAAAGAGAAAATAGAAAATGAGAGAAAAGAGAAAAGAGAAAAGAATACAAAAGAGAAAAGAGAAAAGAAGTGAAAAGAGAAAAGAAGATAAAACAAGAGAAAAGAAATGAGAAAAAAGAAAAGAAGTGAAAAGAAAAGAGAAAAGAGAAAAGAAGAGAAAAGAGAAAAGAAGAGAAAAGAGAAAAGAAGTGAAAAGAAAAGAGAAAAGAGAAAAGAAAAGAAAAGTAAAAAGAGAAAAGAAGAGAAAAAGAAAAGAAGAGGAAAGAAAAAAGAGAAAAGAGAAATGAGAAAGGAAGAGAAAAGAGAAAATAAGAGAAAAGAGAAATGAAAAAGGAAGAGAGAAAAAAAGAGAAAACTGAAAAGAGGAGAAAAGAGTCAAGCTGAGTAAAGAGAAAGGAACAGAAAAGGGAAAAGAGAAAAATGAAAAGAAGACAAAGAGAAAAGTGAAAAGAGAAAAGAAGAGAAAAGAGATAAGAAGAGAAAAGAGAAAAGATAAAAGAAGAGAATAGATAAAAGAAAAGAAGTGAAAAGAAGGGAAAAGAGAAAAGAGAAAAGGGAAAAAAAGAGAAAAGAGAAAAGATGAGAAAAGAAGAGAAAAGAAAACAAAAAAAGAGAAAAGCGAAAAGAAGAGAAAAGTGAAAAAAGTAAAGAAGAGAAAAGAGAAAAGAGAAAAGGAGAGAAAAGAGCAAAGTGAAAAGAAGAGAATAGAAGGGAAAAGAGAAAAGTAGAGAAAAGAAGTGAAAAGAGAAAATAGAAAATGAGAGAAAAGAGAAAAGAGAAAAGAATACAAAAGAGAAAAGAGAAAAGAAGTGAAAAGAGAAAAGAAGATAAAACAAGAGAAAAGAAATGAGAAAAAAGAAAAGAAGTGAAAAGAAAAGAGAAAAGAGAAAAGAAGAGAAAAGAGAAAAGAAGAGAAAAGAGAAAAGAAGTGAAAAGAAAAGAGAAAAGAGAAAAGAAAAGAAAAGTAAAAAGAGAAAAGAAGAGAAAAAGAAAAGAAGAGGAAAGAAGAGAAAAAAGAAAAGCGAAAAGAAGAGAAAAGAGAAAAGAATTTAAAAGAGAAACGATAAAAGAAGAGAAAAGTGGAATGAGAAATGAGAAAAGAGGGGAAAAGAAGAGAAAAGAGAAAAGAGAAAAGAAAAGAAGGGAAAAGAGAAAAGAGAAAAGTGAAAAGAAGAGAAAAGAGAAATGAGAAAGGAGAAAAGAAGTGAAAAGAGAAAAGAAGAGAAAAGTAAAAAGAGAATAGAAGAGAAAAAAGAAAAGAAGAGGAAAGAAGAGAAAAGAGAAAAGAGAAAAGAGAAAAGAAAAGAAGGGAAAAGAGAAAAGAGAAAAGTGAAAAGAAGAGAAAAGAGAAAAGTGAAAAGAGAAAATAAGAGTAAAGAGATAAGAGGAGAAAAGAAGACAATAGAGAAAAGAGAAAAGAGAAATGAAGAGAACAGAGAAAAGAAGAGAAAAGAAAAGAGAAATTTGAAAAGAAGAGAAAAGAGAGAAGATAAAAGACAAATGAAGCGAAAAGAGAAAAGAGAAAAGAATAGAAAAGGAGAGAAAAGAGAAAAGAAGAGAAAAGAAAAGAGAAAATAAGAGAAAAGAGAAAAGAGAAAAGAAAAGAAAAGAAGGGAAAAGAGAAAAGAGAAAAGTGAAAAGAAGAGAAAAGAGAAATGAGAAAGGAAGAGAAAAGCGAAAATAAGAGGAAAGAGAAAAGAGATAAGAAGAGAAAAGAAAAGAGAAATCTGAAAAGAAGAGAAAAGAGTAAAGAGGAGTAAAGAGAAATGAAGAGAAAAGGGAAAAGAGAAAAGAGAAAAGAAGAGAAAAGATAAAAGTGAAAAGAGAAAAGAAGAGAAAAGAGAAAAGAAGAGAAAAGTAGAGAAAAGAGAAAAGAGAAAAGAAGAGAAAGGAGAAAAGTGAAAAGAGAAAATAAGAGTAAAGAGATAAGAGGAGAAAAGAAGACAATAGAGAAAAGAGAAAAGAGAAAAGAAGAGAACAGAGAAAAGAAGAGAAAAGAAAAGAGAAAAGTGAAAAGAAGAGAGAAGAGAGAGGATAAAAGAGAAATGAAGCGAAAAGAGAAAAGAGAAAAGAAGAGAAAAGGAGAGAAAAGAGAAAAGAGAAAAGAAGAGAAAAGAAAAGAGAAAATAAGAGAAAAGAGAAAAGAGAAAAGAAAAGAAAAGAAGGGAAAAGAGAAAAGAGAAAAGTGAAAAGAAGAGAAAAGAGAAAAGTGAAAAGAGAAAATAAGAGTAAAGAGATAAGAGGAGAAAAGAAGACAATAGAGAAAAGAGAAAAGAGAAAAGAAGAGAACAGAGAAAAGAAGAGAAAAGAAAAGAGAAAAGTGAAAAGAAGAGAGAAGAGAGAAGATAAAAGACAAATGAAGCGAAAAGAGAAAAGAGAAAAGAAGAGAAAAGGAGAGAAAAGAGAAAAGAAGAGAAAAGAAAAGAGAAAAGAAGAGAAAAGAGAAAAGAAAAGAAGGGAAAAGAGAAAAGAGAAAAGTGAAAAGAAGAAAAAAGAGAAAAGAGAAAGGAGAAACGAAGAGAAAAGAGAAAAGAAGAGAAAAGTAGAGAAAAGAGAAAAGAGAAAACAAGAGAAAATAGAAAAGAAGAGAAAAGAAAAAAGAGAAAAGAGAAATGAGAAAGGAAGAGAAAAGAGAAAATAAGAGAAAAGAGAAATGAAAAAGGAAGAGAGAAAAAAAGAGAAAACTGAAAAGAGGAGAAAAGAGTCAAGCAGAGTAAAGAGAAAGGAACAGAAAAGGGAAAAGAGAAAAGAGAAAAGAAGAGAAAGAGAAAAGTGAAAAGACAAAAGAAGAGAAAAGAGATAAGAAGAGAAAAGAGAAAAGATAAGAGAAGAGAAGAGATAAAAGAAAAGAAGTGAAAAGAAGGGAAAAGAGAAAAGAGAAAAGGGAAAAGAAGAGAAAAGAGAAAAGATGAGAAAAGGAGAGAAAAGAAAACAAAAAAAGAGAAAAGCGAAAAGAAGAGAAAAGTGAAAAAAGTAAAGAAGAGAAAAGAGAAAAGAGAAAATGAGAGAAAAGAGCAAAGTGAAAAGAAGAGAATAGAAGGGAAAAAAGAAAAGTAGAGAAAAGAAGTGAAAAGAGAAAATAGAAAATGAGAGAAAAGAGAAAAGAGAAAAGAATACAAAAGAGAAAAGAGAAAAGAAGTGAAAAGAGAAAAGAAGATAAAACAAGAGAAAAGAAATGAGAAAAAAGAAAAGAAGTGAAAAGAAAAGAGAAAAGAGAAAAGAAGAGAAAAGAGAAAAGAAGAGAAAAGAGAAAAGAAGTGAAAAGAAAAGAGAAAAGAGAAAAGAAAAGAAAAGTAAAAAGAGAAAAGAAGAGAAAAAGAAAAGAAGAGGAAAGAAGAGAAAAAAGAAAAGCGAAAAGAAGAGAAAAGAGAAAAGAATTTAAAAGAGAAACGATAAAAGAAGAGAAAAATGGAATGAGAAATTAGAAAAGAGGGGAAAAGAAGAGAAAAGCGAAAAGAGAAAAGAAAAGAAGGGAAAAGAGAAAAGAGAAAAGTGAAAAGAAGAGAAAAGAGAAAAGAGAAAGGAGAAAAGAAGTGAAAAGAGAAAAGAAGAGAAAAGTAAAAAGAGAAAAGAAGAGAAAAAAGAAAAGAAGAGGAAAGAAGAGAAAAGAGAAAAGAGAAAAGAAAAGAAAAGAAGGGAAAAGAGAAAAGAGAAAAGTGAAAAGAAGAGAAAAGAGAAAAGTGAAAAGAGAAAATAAGAGTAAAGAGATAAGAGGAGAAAAGAAGACAATAGAGAAAAGAGAAAAGAGAAAAGAAGAGAACAGAGAAAAGAAGAGAAAAGAAAAGAGAAAAGTGAAAAGAAGAGAAAAGAGAGAAGATAAAAGACAAACGAAGCGAAAAGAGAAAAGAGAAAAGGAGAGAAAAGAAAAGAGAAAAGAAGCGAAAAGAGAAAAGAGAAAAGAAAAGAAGGGAAAAGTGAAAAGAGAAAATAGAAAAGAAGAGAAAAGAAAAAAGAGAAAAGAGAAATGAGAAAGGAAGAGAAAAGAGAAAATAAGAGAAAAGAGTAAAGAAAAAGGAAGAGAGAAAAAAGAGAAAACTGAAAAGAGGAGAAAAACGTCAATCAGAGCAAAGAGAAAGGAAGAGAAAAGGGAAAAGAGAAAAGAGAAAAGAAGAGAAAAGAGAAATGTGAAAAGAGAAAAGAAGAGAAAAGAGATAAGAGAAAAGAGAAAAGATAAAAGATTAGAAAAAAGAAAAGAAAAGAGGAGAAAAGAAGGGAAAAGAGAAAAGGGAAAAGAAGAGAAAAGAGAAAAGATGAGAAAAGAAGAGAAAGGAAAACAAAAAAGAGAAAAGCGAAAAGAACAGAAAAGAGCAAAATGAAAAGACGAGAATAGAAGGGAAAAGAGAAAAGTAGAGAAAAGAAGTGAAAAGAGAAAATAGAAAATGAGAGAAAAGAGAAAAGAGAAAAGAATACAAAAGAGAAAAGAGAAAAGAAGTGAAAAGAGAAAAGAAGAGAAAACAAGAGAAAAGAAATGAGAAAAAAGAAAAGAAGTGAAAAGAAAATAGAAAAGAGAAAAGAAAAGAAAAGAGAAAACAAGAGAAAAGAGAAAAGAAGTGAAAAGAAAAGAGAAAAGAGAAAAGAAGAGAAAAGTAAAAAGAGAAAAGAAGAGAAAACAGAAAAGAAGAGGAAAGAAGAGAAAAAAGAAAAGAGAAAAGAGAAACGAAGAGAAAAGAGAAAAGTAGAGAAAAGTAGAGAAAAGAGAAAAGAGAAAACAAGAGAAAAGCGAAAAGAAGAGAAAAGAAAAAAGAGAAAAGAGAAATGAGAAAGGAAGAGAAAAGCGAAAATAAGAGAAAAGAGAAAAGAAATAAGAAGAGAAAAGAAAAGATAAATCTGAAAAGAAGAGAAAAGAGTAAAGAGGAGTAAAGAGAATGGAAGAGAAAAGTGAAAAGAGAAAATAAGAGTAAAGAGATAAGAGGAGAAAAGAAGACAAGAGAGGAAAGAGAAAAGAGAAAAGAAGAGAACAGAGAAAAGAACAGAAAAGAAGAGAAAAGAAAAGAGAAAAGTGAAAAGAAGAGAGAAGAGAGAGGATAAAAGAGAAATGAAGCGAAAAGAGAAAAGAGAAAAGAAGAGAAAAGGAGAGAAAAGAGAAAAGAGAAAAGAAGAGAAAAGAAAAGAGAAAGTAAAAGGAAAGAGAAAAGAGAAAAGAAAAGAAAAGAAGGGAAAAGAGAAAAGAGAAAAGTGAAAAGAAGAGAAAAGAGAAAAGTGAAAAGAGAAAATAAGAGTAAAGAGATAAGAGGAGAAAAGAAGACAATAGAGAAAAGAGAAAAGAGAACAGAGAAAAGAAGAGAAAAGAAAAGAGAAAAGTGAAAAGAAGAGAGAAGAGAGAAGATAAAAGACAAATGAAGCAAAAAGAGAAAAGAGAAAAGGAGAGAAAAGTGGAATGAGAAATGAGAAAAGAAGGGAAAAGAAGAGAAAGGAGAAAAGAGAATAGAGAAACGAAGAGAAAAGAGAAAAGAAGAGAAAAGTAGAGAAAAGAACAAAGCGAAAAAAAGAGAAAATAGAAATGAGAAAAGTAGAGAAAAGAGAAAAGAGAAAAGAAGAGAAAAGAAAAGAGAAAAGAAGAGAAAAGAAGAGAAAAGAGAAAAGAGAAAAGAAAAGGAAAGAAGGGAAAAGAGAAAAGAGAAAAGTGAAAAGAAGAGAAAAGAGAAAAGAAGAGAAAAGTAGAGAAAAGAGAAAAGAGAAAACAAGAGAAATTAGAAAAGAAGAGGAAAGAAAAAAGAGAAAAGAGAAATGAGAAAGGAAGAGAAAAGAGAAAATAAGAGAAAAGAAAAGAGAAAAAGGACGAGAGAAAAAAAGAGAAAACTGAAAAGAGGAGAAAAGAGTCAAGCAGAGTAAAGAGAAAGGAAGAGAAAAAAGAAAAGTGATAAGAGAAACGAAGAGAAGAGATAAGAAGAGAAAAGAAGACAATAGAGAAAAGAGAAAAGAGAAAAGAAAAGAAGAGAAAACAAGAGCAAAGAGAAAAGAAAAGAAGAGAAAAGAAGGGAAAAGAGAAAAGAGAAAAGGGAAAAGAGAAAAGAGAAAGAAGAGAAGAGAGAAAAGTGAAAAGAGAAAAGAAGAGAAAAGAGGTAAGAAGAGAAAAGAGAAAAGATAAAAGAAGAGAAAAGAGAAAAGAAAAGAAGAGAAAAGAGAAAAGATGAGAAAAGAAGAGAAAATAAAATAATAAAGAGAAAAGCAAAAAGAAGAGAAAAGTGAAAAAGTCAAGAAGAGAAAAGAGAAAAGAGAAAAGAATAGAAAAGAGAAAAGTGTAAAGAAGAGAATAGAAGGGAAAAGAGAAATGTAGAGAAAAGAAGTGAAAAGAGAAAATAGAAAATGAAAGAAAAGAGAAAAGAGAAAAGAAGAGAAAAGAGAAAAGAAGTGAAAAGTAAAAAGAGAAAAGATGAGAAAAAAGAAAAGAAGAGGAAAGAAGAAAAAAGAGAAAAGAATTTAAAAGAGAAAAGATAAAAGAAGGGAAAGAGGAATGAGAAATGAGAAAAGAAGGGAAAAGAAGAGAAAGGAGAAAAAAGAATACAGAAACGAAGAGAAAAGAGAAAAGTAGAGAAAAGAGAAAAGAGAAAACAAGAGAAAAACGTAAAGAAGAGAAAAGAAAAAAGAGAAAAGAGAAATGAGAAAGGAAGAGAAAAGCGAAAATAAGAGGAAAGAGAAAAGAGATAAGAAGAGAAAAGAAAAGAGAAATCTGAAAAGAAGAGAAAAGAGTAAAGAGGAGTAAAGAGAAAGGAAGAGAAAAGGGAAAAGAGAAAAGGGAAAAGAAGAGAAAAGAGAAAAGTCAAAAGAGAAAATAAGAGTAAAGAGATAAGAGGAGAAAAGAAGACAATAGAGAAAAGAGAAAAGAGAAAAGAAGAGAACAGAGAAAAGAAGAGAAAAGAAAAGAGAAAAGTGAAAAGAAGAGAGAAGAGAGAGGATAAAAGAGAAATGAAGCGAAAAGAGAAAAGAGAAAAGAAGAGAAAAGGAGAGAAAAGAGAAAAGAGAAAAGAAGAGAAAAGAAAAGAGAAAATAAGAGAAAAGAGAAAAGAGAAAAGAAAAGAAGGGAAAAGAGAAAAGAGAAAAGTGAAAAGAAGAGAAAAGTGAAAAGTGAAAAGAGAAAATAAGAGTAAAGAGATAAGAGGAGAAAAGAAGACAATAGAGAAAAGAGAAAAGAGAAAAGAAGAGAACAGAGAAAAGAAGAGAAAAGAAAAGAGAAAAGTGAAAAGAAGAGAGAAGAGAGAAGATAAAAGACAAATGAAGCGAAAAGAGAAAAGAGAAAAGAAGAGAAAAGGAGAGAAAAGAGAAAAGAAGAGAAAAGAAAATAGAAAAGAAGAGAAAAGAAAAAGAGAAAAGAGAAATGAGAAAGGAAGAGAAAAGAGAAAAGAAGAGAAAAGAAAAGAGAAAGTAAAAGGAAAGAGAAAAGAGAAAAGAAAAGAAAAGAAGGGAAAAGAGAAAAGAGAAAAGTGAAAAGAAGAGAAAAGAGAAAAGTGAAAAGAGAAAATAAGAGTAAAGAGATAAGAGGAGAAAAGAAGACAATAGAGAAAAGAGAAAAGAGAACAGAGAAAAGAAGAGAAAAGAAAAGAGAAAAGTGAAAAGAAGAGAGAAGAGAGAAGATAAAAGACAAATGAAGCAAAAAGAGAAAAGAGAAAAGGAGAGAAAAGTGGAATGAGAAATGAGAAAAGAAGGGAAAAGAAGAGAAAGGAGAAAAGAGAATAGAGAAACGAAGAGAAAAGAGAAAAGAAGAGAAAAGTAGAGAAAAGAGAAAAGAACAAAGCGAAAAGAAGAGAAAAGAGAAATGAGAAAAGTAGAGAAAAGAGAAAAGAGAAAAGAAGAGAAAAGAAAAGAGAAAAGAAGAGAAAAGAAGAGAAAAGAGAAAAGAGAAAAGAAAAGGAAAGAAGGGAAAAGAGAAAAGAGAAAAGTGAAAAGAAGAGAAAAGAGAAAAGAAGAGAAAAGTAGAGAAAAGAGAAAAGAGAAAACAAGAGAAATTAGAAAAGAAGTGGAAAGAAAAAAGAGAAAAGAGAAATGAGAAAGGAAGAGAAAAGAGAAAATAAGAGAAAAGAAAAGAGAAAAAGGACGAGAGAAAAAAAGAGAAAACTGAAAAGAGGAGAAAAGAGTCAAGCAGAGTAAAGAGAAAGGAAGAGAAAAAAGAAAAGTGATAAGAGAAACGAAGAGAAGAGATAAGAAGAGAAAAGAAGACAATAGAGAAAAGAGAAAAGAGAAAAGAAAAGAAGAGAAAACAAGAGCAAAGAGAAAAGAAAAGAAGAGAAAAGAAGGGAAAAGAGAAAAGAGAAAAGGGAAAAGAAGAGAAAATAGAAAGGAAGAGAAAAGGGAAAAGAGAAAAGAGAAAGAAGAGAAGAGAGAAAAGTGAAAAGAGAAAAGAACAGAGAAGAGGTAAGAAGAGAAAAGAGAAAAGATAAAAGAAGAGAAAAGAGAAAAGAAAAGAAGAGAAAAGAGAAAAGATGAGAAAAGAAGAGAAAATAAAATAATAAAGAGAAAAGCAAAAAGAAGAGAAAAGTGAAAAAGTCAAGAAGAGAAAAGAGAAAAGAGAAAAGAATAGAAAAGAGAAAAGTGTAAAGAAGAGAATAGAAGGGAAAAGAGAAAAGTAGAGAAAAGAAGTGAAAAGAGAAAATAGAAAATGAAAGAAAAGAGAAAAGAGAAAAGAAGAGAAAAGAGAAAAGAAGTGAAAAGTAAAAAGAGAAAAGATGAGAAAAAAGAAAAGAAGAGGAAAGAAGAAAAAAGAGAAAAGAATTTAAAAGAGAAAAGATAAAAGAAGGGAAAGAGGAATGAGAAATGAGAAAAGAAGGGAAAAGAAGAGAAAGGAGAAAAAAGAATACAGAAACGAAGAGAAAAGAGAAAAGTAGAGAAAAGAGAAAAGAGAAAACAAGAGAAAAACGTAAAGAAGAGAAAAGAAAAAAGAGAAAAGAGAAATGAGAAAGGAAGAGAAAAGCGAAAATAAGAGGAAAGAGAAAAGAGATAAGAAGAGAAAAGAAAAGAGAAATCTGAAAAGAAGAGAAAAGAGTAAAGAGGAGTAAAGAGAAAGGAAGAGAAAAGGGAAAAGAGAAAAGGGAAAAGAAGAGAAAAGAGAAAAGTCAAAAGAGAAAATAAGAGTAAAGAGATAAGAGGAGAAAAGAAGACAATAGAGAAAAGAGAAAAGAGAAAAGAAGAGAACAGAGAAAAGAAGAGAAAAGAAAAGAGAAAAGTGAAAAGAAGAGAGAAGAGAGAGGATAAAAGAGAAATGAAGCGAAAAGAGAAAAGAGAAAAGAAGAGAAAAGGAGAGAAAAGAGAAAAGAGAAAAGAAGAGAAAAGAAAAGAGAAAATAAGAGAAAAGAGAAAAGAGAAAAGAAAAGAAGGGAAAAGAGAAAAGAGAAAAGTGAAAAGAAGAGAAAAGTGAAAAGTGAAAAGAGAAAATAAGAGTAAAGAGATAAGAGGAGAAAAGAAGACAATAGAGAAAAGAGAAAAGAGAAAAGAAGAGAACAGAGAAAAGAAGAGAAAAGAAAAGAGAAAAGTGAAAAGAAGAGAGAAGAGAGAAGATAAAAGACAAATGAAGCGAAAAGAGAAAAGAGAAAAGAAGAGAAAAGGAGAGAAAAGAGAAAAGAAGAGAAAAGAAAATAGAAAAGAAGAGAAAAGAAAAAGAGAAAAGAGAAATGAGAAAGGAAGAGAAAAGAGAAAAGAAGAGAAAAGAAAAGAGAAAGTAAAAGGAAAGAGAAAAGAGAAAAGAAAAGAAAAGAAGGGAAAAGAGAAAAGAGAAAAGTGAAAAGAAGAGAAAAGAGAAAAGTGAAAAGAGAAAATAAGAGTAAAGAGATAAGAGGAGAAAAGAAGACAATAGAGAAAAGAGAAAAGAGAACAGAGAAAAGAAGAGAAAAGAAAAGAGAAAAGTGAAAAGAAGAGAGAAGAGAGAAGATAAAAGACAAATGAAGCAAAAAGAGAAAAGAGAAAAGGAGAGAAAAGTGGAATGAGAAATGAGAAAAGAAGGGAAAAGAAGAGAAAGGAGAAAAGAGAATAGAGAAACGAAGAGAAAAGAGAAAAGAAGAGAAAAGTAGAGAAAAGAGAAAAGAACAAAGCGAAAAGAAGAGAAAAGAGAAATGAGAAAAGTAGAGAAAAGAGAAAAGAGAAAAGAAGAGAAAAGAAAAGAGAAAAGAAGAGAAAAGAAGAGAAAAGAGAAAAGAGAAAAGAAAAGGAAAGAAGGGAAAAGAGAAAAGAGAAAAGTGAAAAGAAGAGAAAAGAGAAAAGAAGAGAAAAGTAGAGAAAAGAGAAAAGAGAAAACAAGAGAAATTAGAAAAGAAGTGGAAAGAAAAAAGAGAAAAGAGAAATGAGAAAGGAAGAGAAAAGAGAAAATAAGAGAAAAGAAAAGAGAAAAAGGACGAGAGAAAAAAAGAGAAAACTGAAAAGAGGAGAAAAGAGTCAAGCAGAGTAAAGAGAAAGGAAGAGAAAAAAGAAAAGTGATAAGAGAAACGAAGAGAAGAGATAAGAAGAGAAAAGAAGACAATAGAGAAAAGAGAAAAGAGAAAAGAAAAGAAGAGAAAACAAGAGCAAAGAGAAAAGAAAAGAAGAGAAAAGAAGGGAAAAGAGAAAAGAGAAAAGGGAAAAGAAGAGAAAATAGAAAGGAAGAGAAAAGGGAAAAGAGAAAAGAGAAAGAAGAGAAGAGAGAAAAGTGAAAAGAGAAAAGAACAGAGAAGAGGTAAGAAGAGAAAAGAGAAAAGATAAAAGAAGAGAAAAGAGAAAAGAAAAGAAGAGAAAAGAGAAAAGATGAGAAAAGAAGAGAAAATAAAATAATAAAGAGAAAAGCAAAAAGAAGAGAAAAGTGAAAAAGTCAAGAAGAGAAAAGAGAAAAGAGAAAAGAATAGAAAAGAGAAAAGTGTAAAGAAGAGAATAGAAGGGAAAAGAGAAAAGTAGAGAAAAGAAGTGAAAAGAGAAAATAGAAAATGAAAGAAAAGAGAAAAGAGAAAAGAAGAGAAAAGAGAAAAGAAGTGAAAAGTAAAAAGAGAAAAGATGAGAAAAAAGAAAAGAAGAGGAAAGAAGAAAAAAGAGAAAAGAATTTAAAAGAGAAAAGATAAAAGAAGGGAAAGAGGAATGAGAAATGAGAAAAGAAGGGAAAAGAAGAGAAAGGAGAAAAAAGAATACAGAAACGAAGAGAAAAGAGAAAAGTAGAGAAAAGAGAAAAGAGAAAACAAGAGAAAAACGTAAAGAAGAGAAAAGAAAAAAGAGAAAAGAGAAATGAGAAAGGAAGAGAAAAGCGAAAATAAGAGGAAAGAGAAAAGAGATAAGAAGAGAAAAGAAAAGAGAAATCTGAAAAGAAGAGAAAAGAGTAAAGAGGAGTAAAGAGAAAGGAAGAGAAAAGGGAAAAGAGAAAAGGGAAAAGAAGAGAAAAGAGAAAAGTCAAAAGAGAAAATAAGAGTAAAGAGATAAGAGGAGAAAAGAAGACAATAGAGAAAAGAGAAAAGAGAAAAGAAGAGAACAGAGAAAAGAAGAGAAAAGAAAAGAGAAAAGTGAAAAGAAGAGAGAAGAGAGAGGATAAAAGAGAAATGAAGCGAAAAGAGAAAAGAGAAAAGAAGAGAAAAGGAGAGAAAAGAGAAAAGAGAAAAGAAGAGAAAAGAAAAGAGAAAATAAGAGAAAAGAGAAAAGAGAAAAGAAAAGAAGGGAAAAGAGAAAAGAGAAAAGTGAAAAGAAGAGAAAAGAAAAGAGAAAATAAAAGAAAAGAGAAAAGAGAAAAGAAAAGAAAAGAAGGGAAAAGAGAAAAGAGAAAAGTGAAAAGAAGAGAAAAGAGAAAAGTGAAAAGAGAAAATAAGAGTAAAGAGATAAGAGGAGAAAAGAAGACAATAGAGAAAAGAGAAAAGAGAACAGAGAAAAGAAGAGAAAAGAAAAGAGAAAATAAGTGAAAAGAGAAAAGAGAAAAGAAAGAAAAGAATGGAAAAGAGAAAATAGGAAAGTGAAAAGAATATAACAGAGAAAAGAGAAAGGAGAAACGAAGAGAAAAGAGAAAAGAAGAGAAAAGTAGAGAAAAGAGAAAAGAGAAAACAAGAGAAAATAGAAAAGAAGAGAAAAGAAAAAAGAGAAAAGAGAAATGAGAAAGGAAGAGAAAAGAGAAAATAAGAGAAAAGAGAAATGAAAAAGGAAGAGAGAAAGAGAAAACTGAAAAGAAGAGAAAAGAGAAAAGTGAACAGAGAAAATAAGAGTAAAGAGATAAGATGAGAAAAGAAGACAATAGAGAAAAGAGAAAAGAGAAAAGAAGAGAACAGTGAAAAGAAGAGAAAAGAAAAGAGAAAAGTGAAAAGAGGAGAGAAGAGAGAAGATAAATGACAAATGAAGCGAAAAGAGAAAAGAAGAGAAAAGGAGAGAAAAGAGAAAAGAAGAGAAAAGAAAAGAGAAAAGAAGAGAAAAGAGAAAAGAGAAAAGAAAAGAAAAGAAGGGAAAAGAGAAAAGAGAAAGGAGAAACGAAGAGAAAAGAGAAAAGAAGAGAAAAGTAGAGAAAAGAGAAAAGAGAAAACAAGAGATAATAGAAAAGAAGAGAAAAGAAAAAAGAGAAAAGAGAAATGAGAAAGGAAGAGAAAAGAGAAAATAAGAGAAAAGAGAAATGAAGTGAAAAGAAAAGAGAAAAGAGAAAAGAAAAGCAAAAAGAGAAAAGAAGAGAAAAAGAAAAGAAGAGGAAAGAAGAGAAAAAAGAAAAGCGAAAAGAAGAGAAAAGAGAAAAGAATTTAAAAGAGAAACGATAAAAGAAGAGAAAAGTGGAATGAGAAATGAGAAAAGAGGGGAAATGAAGAGAAAAGAGAAAAGAGAAAAGAAAAGAAGGGAAAGAGAAAAGAGAAAAGTGAAATGAAGAGAAAAGAGAAAAGAGAAAGGAGAAAAGAAGTGAAAAGAGAAAATAGAAAATGAAAGAAAAGAGAAAAGAGAAAAGAAGAGAAAAGAGAAAAGAAGTGAAAAGCGAAAAGAAGAGAAAAGTAAAAAGAGAAAAGAAGAGAAAAAAGAAAAGAAGAGGAAAGAAGAGAAAAGAGAAAAGAATTTAAAAGAGAAAAGATAAAAGAAGAGAAAGAGGTATGTGAAATGAGAAAAGACGGGAAAAGAAGAGAAAAGAGAAAAGAGTAAAGAAAAGAAGGGAAAAGAGAAAAGAGAAAAGTGAAAAGAAGAGAAAAGAGAAAAGAGAAAGGAGAAAAGAAGTAAAAACAGAAAAGAAGAGAAAAAAGAAAAGAAGAGGAAAGAAGAGAAAAGAGAAAAGAATTTAAAAGAGAAAAGATAAAAGAAGAGAAAGAGGAATGTGAAATGAGAAAAGAAGGGAAAAGAAGAGAAAAGAGAAAAGAGAAACGAAGAGAAAAGAGTAAAGTAGAGAAAAGTAGAGAAAAGAGAAAACAAGAGAAAAGCGAAAAGAAGAGAAAAGAAATAGAGAAAAGAGAAATGAGAAAGGAAGAGAAAAGCGAAAATAAGAGAAAAGAGAAAAGAGAAAAGAAAAGAAAAGAAGACAATAGAGAAAAGAGAAAAGAGAAAAGAAGAGAACAGAGAAAAGAAGAGAAAAGAAGAGAAAAGAAAAGAGAAAAGTGAAAAGAAGAGAGAAGAGAGAGGATAAAAGAGAAATGAAGCGAAAAGAGAAAAGAGAAAAGAAGAGAAAAGGAGAGAAAAGAGAACAGAGAAAAGAAGAGAAAAGAGATAAGAAGAGAAAAGAGAAAAGATAAAAGATTAGAAAAAAGAAGAGAAAAGAAGTGAAAAGAGAAAAGAGAAAAGGGAAAAGAAGAGAAAAGAGAAAAGATGAGAAAAGAAGAGAAAGGAAAACAAAAAAGAGAAAAGAGAAAAGAACAGAAAAGAGCAAAATGAAAAGACGAGAATAGAAGGGAAAAGAGAAAAGTAGAGAAAAGAAGTGAAAAGAGAAAATAGAAAATGAGAGAAAAGAGAAAAGAGAAAAGAATACAAAAGAGAAAAGAGAAAAGAAGTGAAAAGAGAAAAGAAGAGAAAACAAGAGAAAAGAAATGAGAAAAAAGAAAAGAAGTGAAAAGAAAATAGAAAAGAGAAAAGAAAAGAAAAGAGAAAACAAGAGAAAAGAGAAAAGAAAAGAAAAGAGAAAACAAGAGAAAAGAGAAAAGAAGTGAAAAGAAAAGAGAAAAGAGAAAAGAAGAGAAAAGTAAAAAGAGAAAAGAAGAGAAAAAAGAAAAGAAGAGGAAAGAAGAGAAAAAAGAAAAGAGAAAAGAGAAACGAAGAGAAAAGAGAAAAGTAGAGAAAAGTAGAGAAAAGAGAAAAGAGAAAACAAGAGAAAAGCGAAAAGAAGAGAAAAGAAAAAAGAGAAAAGAGAAATGAGAAAGGAAGAGAAAAGCGAAAATGAGAGAAAAGAGAAAAGAGATAAGAAGAGAAAAGAAAAGATAAATCTGAAAAGAAGAGAAAAGAGAAAAGAGGAGTAAAGAGAATGGAAGAGAAAAGTGAAAAGAGAAAATAAGAGTAAAGAGATAAGAGGAGAAAAGAAGACAATAGAGAAAAGAGAAAAGAGAAAAGAAGAGAACAGAGAAAAGAAGAGAAAAGAAGAGAAAAGAAAAGAGAAAAGTGAAAAGAAGAGAGAAGAGAGAGGATAAAAGAGAAATGAAGCGAAAAGAGAAAAGAGAAAAGAAGAGAAAAGGAGAGAAAAGAGAAAAGAGAAAGGAAGAGAAAAGAAAAGAGAAAATAAGAGAAAAGAGAAAAGAGAAAAGAAAAGAAGGGAAAAGAGAAAAGAGAAAAGTGAAAAGAAGAGAAAAGAGAAAAGTGAAAAGAGAAAATAAGAGTAAAGAGATAAGAGGAGAAAAGAAGACAATAGAGAAAAGAGAAAAGAGAACAGAAGAGAACAGAGAAAAGAAGAGAAAAGAAAAGAGAAAAGTGAAAAGAAGAGAGAAGAGAGAAGATAAAAGACAAATGAAGCGAAAAGAGAAAAGAGAAAAGAAGAGAAAAGTGGAATGAGAAATGAGAAAAGAAGGGAAAAGAAGAGAAAGGAGAAAAGAGAATAGAGAAACGAAGAGAAAAGAGAAAAGAAGAGAAAAGTAAAGAAAAGAGAAAAGAACAAAGCGAAAAGAAGAGAAAAGAAAAAAGAGAAAAGAGAAATGAGAAAAGGAGAGAGAAGAGAAAAGAGAAAAGAAGAGAAAAGAAAAGAGAAAAGAAGAGAAAAGAAGAGAAAAGAGAAAAGAAAAGAAAAGAAGGGAAAAGAGAAAAGTGAAAAGAAGAGAAAAGAGAAAAGAAGAGAAAAGTAGAGAAAAGAGAAAAGTGAAAACAAGAGAAAATAGAAAAGAAGAGGAAAGAAAAAAGAGAAAAGAGAAATGAGAAAGGAAGAGAAAAGAGAAAATAAGAGAAAAAAAAAGAGAAAATAGACGAGAGAAAAAAAGAGAAAACTGAAAAGAGGAGAAAAGAGTCAAGCAGAGTAAAGAGAAAGGAAGAGAAAAAAGAAAAGTGAAAAGAGAAAAGAAGAGAAGAGATAAGAAGAGAAAAGAAGACAATAGAGAAAAGAGAAAAGAGAAAAGAAAAGAAGAGAAAACAAGAGCAAAGAGAAAAGAAAAGAAGAGAAAAGAAGGGAAAAGAGAAAAGAGAAAAGGGAAAAGAAGAGAAAATAGAAAGGAAGAGAAAAGGGAAAAGAGAAAAGAGAAAAGAAGAGAAGAGAGAAAAGTGAAAAGAGAAAAGAAGAGAAAAGAGGTAAGAAGAGAAAAGAGAAAAGATAAAAGAAGAGAAAAGAGAAAAGAAAAGAAGAGAAAAGAGAAAAGATGAGAAAAGAAGAGAAAATAAAACAATAAAGAGAACAGCAAAAAGAAGAGAAAAGTGAAAAAAGTAAAAAAGAGAAAAGAGAAAAGAGAAAAGAATAGAAAAGAGAAAAGTGTAAAGAAGAGAATAGAAGGGAAAAGAGAAAAGTAGAGAAAAGAAGTGAAAAGAGAAAATAGAAAATGAAAGAAAAGAGAAAAGAGAAAAGAATACATAAGAGAAAAGAGAAAAGAAGTTAAAAGAGAAAAGAAGAGAAAAGAGAAAAGAAGTGAAAAGAAAAGAGAAAAGAGAAAAGAAGAGAAAAGAGAAAAGAAGTGAAAAGCGAAAAGAAGAGAAAAGTAAAAAGAGAAAAGATGAGAAAAAAGAAAAGAAGAGGAAAGAATAGAAAAGAGAAAAGAATTTAAGACAGAAAAGATAAAAGAAGGGAAAGAGGAATGAGAAATGAGAAAAGAAGGGAAAAGAAGAGAAAGGAGAAAAGAGAATACAGAAACGAAGAGAAAAGAGAAAAGTAGAGAAAAGAGAAAAGAGAAAACAAGAGAAAAACGTAAAGAAGAGAAAAGAAAAAAGAGATAAGAGAAATGAGAAAGGAAGAGAAAAGCGAAAATAAGACAAAAGAGAAAAGAGAAATGAGAAAGGAAGAGAAAAGCGAAAATAAGAGGAAAGAGAAAAGAAATAAGAAGAGAAAAGAACAGAGAAATCTGAAAAGAAGAGAAAAGAGTAAAGAAGAGTAAAGAGAAAGGAAGAGAAAAGGGAAAAGAGAAAAGAGAAAAGAAGAGAAAAGAGAAAAGTCAAAAGAGAAAATAAGAGTAAAGAGATAAGAGGAGAAAAGAAGACAATAGAGAAAAGAGAAAAGAGAAAAGAAGAGAACAGAGAAAAGAAGAGAAAAGAAAAGAGAAAAGTGAAAAGAAGAGAGAAGAGAGAAGATAAAAGACAAATGAAGTGAAAAGAGAAAAGAGAAAAGAAGAGGAAAGGAGAGAAAAGAGAAAAGAAGGGAAAAGAAAAGAGAAAAGAAGAGAAAAGAGAAAAGAGAAAAGAAAAGAAAAGAAGGGAAAAGAGAAAAGAGAAAAGTGATAAGAAGAGAAAAGAGAAAAGAGAAAGGAGAAACGAAGAGAAAAGAGAAAAGAAGAGAAAAGTAGAGAAAAGAGAAAAGAGAAAACAAGAGAAAATCGAAAAGAAGAGAAAAGAAAAAAGAGAAAAGAGAAATGAGAAAGGAAGAGAAAAGCGAAAATAAGAGAAAAGAGAAAAGAGAAAAGAAAAGAAAAGAAGGGAAAAGAGAAAAGAGAAAAGTGAAAAGAAGAGAAAAGAGATAAGAAGAGAAAAGTAGAGAAAAGACAAAAGAGAAAACAAGAGAAAATAGAAAAGAAGAGGAAAGAAAAAAGAGAAAAGAGAAATGAGAAAGGAAGAGAAAAGAGAAAATAAGAGAAAAGAAAAGAGAAAATAGACGAGAGAAAAAAAGAGAAAACTGAAAAGAGGAGAAAAGAGTCAAGCAGAGTAAAGAGAAAGTAAGAGAAAAATGAAAAGTGAAAAGAGAAAAGAAGAGAAGAGATAAGAAGAGAAAAGAAGACAATAGAGAAAAGAGAAAAGAGAAAAGAAAAGAAGAGAAAACAAGAGCAAAGAGAAAAGAAAAGAAGAGAAAAGAAGAAAAAACAGAAAAGAGAAAAGGGAAAAGAAGAGAAAATAGAAAGGAAGAGAAAAGGGAAAAGAGAAAAGAGAAAATAAGAGAAAAGAGAAAAGTGAAAAGACAAAGAAGAGAAAAGAGGTAAGAAGAGAAAAGAGAAAAGATAAAAGAAGAGAAATGAGAAAAGAAAAGAAGAGAAAAGAGAAAAGATGAGAAAAGAAGAGAAAAGAAAACAATAAAGAGAAAAGCAAAAAGAAGAGAAAAGTGAAAAAAGTAAAGAAGAGAAAAGAGAAAAGAGAAAAGAATAGAAAAGAGAAAAGTGTAAAGAAGAGAAAAGAAGGGAAAAGCGAAAAGTAGAGAAAAGAAGTGAAAAGAGAAAATAGAAAATGAAAGAAAAGAGAAAAGAGAAACGAATACATAAGAGAAAAGAGAAAAGAAGTTAAAAGAGAAAAGAAGAGAAAAGAGAAAAGAAGTGAAAAGAAAAGAGAAAAGAGAAAAGAAGAGAAAAGAGAAAAGAAGTGAAAAGCGAAAAGAAGAGAAAAGTAAAAAGAGAAAAGATGAGAAAAAAGAAAAGAAGAGGAAAGAATAGAAAAGAGAAAAGATTTTTAAAAGAGAAAAGATAAAAGAAGGGAAAGAGGAATGAGAAATGAGAAAAGAAGGGAGAAGAAGAGAAAGGAGAAAAGTAGAGAAAAGTGAAAAGAGAAAACAAGAGAAAAACGTAAAGAAGAGAAAAGAAAAAAGAGAAAAGAGAAATGAGAAAGGAAGAGAAAAGCGAAAATAAGAAAAAAGAGAAAAGAGAAATGAGAAAGGAAGAGAAAAGCGAAAATAAGAGGAAAGAGAAAAGAGATAAGAAGAGAAAAGAAAAGAGAAATCTGAAAAGAAGAGAAAAGAGTAAAGAAGAGTAAAGAGAAAGGAAGAGAAAAGGGAAAAGAGAAAAGAGAAAAGAAGAGAAAAGAGAAAAATCAAAAAGAGAAAATAAGAGTAAAGAGATAAGAGGAGAAAAGAAGACAAT
This sequence comes from Chiloscyllium punctatum, assembly GCF_047496795.1. NCBI lineage: Eukaryota > Metazoa > Chordata > Chondrichthyes > Orectolobiformes > Hemiscylliidae > Chiloscyllium > Chiloscyllium punctatum. Next base: position 874,135 of record NC_092746.1, on the reverse strand, counting down.
AGAGAAAAGAGAAAAGAGAAAAGAAGAGAACAGAGAAAAGAAGAGAAAAGAAAAGAGAAAAGTGAAAAGAAGAGAGAAGAGAGAGGATAAAAGAGAAATGAAGCGAAAAGAGAAAAGAGAAAAGAAGAGAAAAGGAGAGAAAAGAGAAAAGAAGAGAAAAGAAAAGAGAAAATAAGTGAAAAGAGAAAAGAGAAAAGAAAGAAAAGAATGGAAAAGAGAAAATAGAAAAGTGAAAAGAAGATAAAAGAGAAAAGAGAAAGGAGAAACGAAGAGAAAAGAGAAAAGAAGAGAAAAGTAGAGAAAAGAGAAAAGAGAAAACAAGAGAAAATAGAAAAGAAGAGAAAAGAAAAAAGAGAAAAGAGAAATGAGAAAGGAAGAGAAAAGAGAAAATAAGAGAAAAGAGAAATGAAAAAGGAAGAGAGAAAAAAAGAGAAAACTGAAAAGAAGAGAAAAGAGAAAAGAGAAAGGAGAAAGGAAGTGAAAAGAGAAAAGAAGAGAAAAGTAAAAAGAGAAAAGAAGAGAAAAAAGAAAAGAAGAGGAAAGAAGAGAAAAGAGAAAAGAATTTAAAAGAGAAAAGATAAAAGAAGAGAAAGAGGAATGTGAAATGAGAAAAGAAGGGAAAAGAAGAGAAATGAGAAAAGAGAAAAGAAAAGAAAATAAGGGAAAAGCGAAAAGAGAAAAGTGAAAAGAAGAGAAAAGAGAAAAGAAGAGAAAAGTAGAGAAAAGAGAAATGAGAAAGGAAGAGAAAAGAGAAATTAAGAGAAAAGAAAAGAGAAAAAGGACGAGAGAAAAAAAAGAGAAAACTGAAAAGAGGAGAAAAGAGTCAAGCAGAGTAAAGAGAAAGGAAGAGAAAAAAGAAAAGTGAAAAGAGAAAAGAAGAGAAGAGATAAGAAGAGAAAAGAAGACAATAGAGAAAAGAGAAAAGAGAAAAGGAAAGAAGAGAAAACAAGAGCAAAGAGAAAAGAAAAGAAGAGAAAAGAAGGGAAAAGAGAAAAGAGAAAAGGGAAAAGAAGAGAAAATAGACAGGAAGAGAAAAGGGAAAAGAGAAAAGAGAAAAGAAGAGAAAAGAAAAGAGAAAAGTGAAAAGAAGAGAGAAGAGAGAGGATAAAAGAGAAATGAAGCGAAAAGAGAAAAGAGAAAAGAAGAGAAAAGGAGAGAAAAGAGAAAAGAAGAGAAAAGAAAAGAGAAAATAAGTGAAAAGAGAAAAGAGAAAAGAAAGAAAAGAATGGAAAAGAGAAAATAGAAAAGTGAAAAGAAGATAAAAGAGAAAAGAGAAAGGAGAAACGAAGAGAAAAGAGAAAAGAAGAGAAAAGTAGAGAAAAGAGAAAAGAGAAAACAAGAGAAAATAGAAAAGAAGAGAAAAGAAAAAAGAGAAAAGAGAAATGAGAAAGGAAGAGAAAAGAGAAAATAAGAGAAAAGAGAAATGAAAAAGGAAGAGAGAAAAAAAGAGAAAACTGAAAAGAAGAGAAAAGAGAAAAGAGAAAGGAGAAAGGAAGTGAAAAGAGAAAAGAAGAGAAAAGTAAAAAGAGAAAAGAAGAGAAAAAAGAAAAGAAGAGGAAAGAAGAGAAAAGAGAAAAGAATTTAAAAGAGAAAAGATAAAAGAAGAGAAAGAGGAATGTGAAATGAGAAAAGAAGGGAAAAGAAGAGAAAAGAGAAAAGAGAAAAGAAAAGAAAAGAAGGGAAAAGCGAAAAGAGAAAAGTGAAAAGAAGAGAAAAGAGAAAAGAAGAGAAAAGTAGAGAAAAGAGAAATGAGAAAGGAAGAGAAAAGAGAAAATAAGAGAAAAGAAAAGAGAAAAAGGACGAGAGAAAAAAAAGAGAAAACTGAAAAGAGGAGAAAAGAGTCAAGCAGAGTAAAGAGAAAGGAAGAGAAAAAAGAAAAGTGAAAAGAGAAAAGAAGAGAAGAGATAAGAAGAGAAAAGAAGACAATAGAGAAAAGAGAAAAGAGAAAAGGAAAGAAGAGAAAACAAGAGCAAAGAGAAAAGAAAAGAAGAGAAAAGAAGGGAAAAGAGAAAAGAGAAAAGGGAAAAGAAGAGAAAATAGACAGGAAGAGAAAAGGGAAAAGAGAAAAGAGAAAAGAAGAGAATAGAGAAAAGTGAAAAGAGAAAAGAAGAGAAAAGAGGTAAGAAGAGAAAAGAGAAAAGATAAAAGAAGAGAAAAGAGAAAAGAAAAGAAGAGAAAAGAGAAAAGATGAGAAAAGAAGAGAAAAGAAAACAATAAAGAGAAAAGCAAAAAGAAGAGAAAAGTGAAAAAAGTAAAGAAGAGAAAAGAGAAAAGAGAAAAGAATAGAAAAGAGAAAAGTGTAAAGAAGAGAATAGAAGGGAAAAGAGAAAAGTAGAGAAAAGAAGTGAAAAGAGAAAATAGAAAATGAAAGAAAAGAGAAAAGAGAAAAGAATACATAAGAGAAAAGAGAAAAGAAGTTAAAAGAGAAAAGAAGAGAAAAGAGAAAAGAAGTGAAAAGAAAAGAGAAAAGAGAAAAGAAGTGAAAAGCGAAAACAAGAGAAAAGTAAAAAGAGAAAAGATGAGAAAAAAGAAAAGAAGAGGAAAGAATAGAAAAGAGAAAAGAATTTAAAAGAGAAAAGATAAAAGAAGGGAAAGAGGAATGAGAAATGAGAAAAGAAGGGAAAAGAAGAGAAAGGAGAAAAGAGAATACAGAAACGAAGAGAAAAGAGAAAAGTAGAGAAAAGAGAAAAGAGAAAACAAGAGAAAAACGTAAAGAAGAGAAAAGAAAAAAGAGAAAAGAGAAATGAGAAAGGAAGAGAAAAGCGAAAACAAGAGGAAAGAGAAAACAGATAAGAAGAGAAAAGAAAAGAGAAATCTGAAAAGAAGAGAAAAGAGTAAAGAAGAGTAAAGAGAAAGGAAGAGAAAAGGGAAAAGAGAAAAGAGAAAAGAAGAGAAAAGAGAAAAGTCAAAGAGAAAATAAGAGTAAAGAGATAAGAGGAGAAAAGAAGACAATAGAGAAAAGAGAAAAGACAAAAGAAGAGAACAGAGAAAAGAAGAGAAAAGAAGAGAAAAGAAAAGAGAAAAGTGAAAAGAAGAGAGAAGAGAGAGGATAAAAGAGAAATGAAGCGAAAAGAGAAAAGAGAAAAGAAGAGAAAAGGAGAGAAAAGAGAAAAAAGAAGAGAAAAGAAAAGAGAAAATATGAGAAAAGAGAAAAGAGAAAAGAAAAGAAAAGAAGGGAAAAGAGAAAAGAGAAAAGTGAAAAGAAGAGAAAAGAGAAAAGTGAAAAGAGAAAATAAGAGTAAAGAGATAAGAGGAGAAAAGAAGACAATAGAGAAAAGAGAAAAGAGAACAGAAGAGAACAGAGAAAAGAAGAGAAAAGAAAAGAGAAAAGTGAAAAGAAGAGAGAAGAGAGAAGATAAAAGACAAATGAAGCGAAAAGAGAAAAGAGAAAAGAAAAGAGAGAAAAGAGAAAAGAAGTGAAAAGAGAAAAGAAGTGAAAAGCGAAAAGAAGAGAAAAGTAAAAAGAGAAAAGATGAGAAAAAAGAAAAGAAGAGGAAAGAATAGAAAAGAGAAAAGAATTTAAGACAGAAAAGATAAAAGAAGGGAAAGAGGAATGAGAAATGAGAAAAGAAGGGAAAAGAAGAGAAAGGAGAAAAGAGAATACAGAAACGAAGAGAAAAGAGAAAAGTAGAGAAAAGAGAAAAGAGAAAACAAGAGAAAAACGTAAAGAAGAGAAAAGAAAAAAGAGATAAGAGAAATGAGAAAGGAAGAGAAAAGCGAAAATAAGACAAAAGAGAAAAGAGAAATGAGAAAGGAAGAGAAAAGCGAAAATAAGAGGAAAGAGAAAAGAAATAAGAAGAGAAAAGAACAGAGAAATCTGAAAAGAAGAGAAAAGAGTAAAGAAGAGTAAAGAGAAAGGAAGAGAAAAGGGAAAAGAGAAAAGAGAAAAGAAGAGAAAAGAGAATAGTCAAAAGAGAAAATAAGAGTAAAGAGATAAGAGGAGAAAAGAAGACAATAGAGAAAAGAGAAAAGAGAAAAGAAGAGAACAGAGAAAAGAAGAGAAAAGAAGAGAAAAGAAAAGAGAAAAGTGAAAAGAAGAGAGAAGAGAGAGGATAAAAGAGAAATGAAGCGAAAAGAGAAAAGAGAAAAGAAGAGAAAAGGAGAGAAAAGAGAAAAGAAGAGAAAAGAAAAGAGAAAATAAGTGAAAAGAGAAAAGAGAAAAGAAAGTAAAGAATGGAAAAGAGAAAATAGGAAAGTGAAAAGAAGATAAAAGAGAAAAGAGAAAGGAGAAACGAAGAGAAAAGAGAAAAGAAGAGAAAAGTAGAGAAAAGAGAAAAGAGAAAACAAGAGAAAATAGAAAAGAAGAGAAAAGAAAAAAGAGAAAAGAGAAATGAGAAAGGAAGAGAAAAGAGAAAATAAGAGAAAAGAGAAATGAAAAAGGAAGAGAGAAAAAAAGAGAAAACTGAAAAGAAGAGAAAAGAGAAAAGTGAACAGAGAAAATAAGAGTAAAGAGATAAGATGAGAAAAGAAGACAATAGAGAAAAGAGAAAAGAGAAAAGAAGAGAACAGTGAAAAGAAGAGAAAAGAAAAGAGAAAAGTGAAAAGAAGAGAGAAGAGAGAAGATAAAAGACAAATGAAGCGAAAAGAGAAAAGAGAAAAGGAGAGAAAAGGATAGAAAAGAGAAAAGAAGAAAAAAGAAAAGAGAAAATAAGTGAAAAGAGAAAAGAGAAAAGAAAAGAAAAGAAGGGAAACGAGAAAAGAGAAAAGTGAAAAGAAGATAAAAGAGAAAAGAGAAAGGAGAAGCGAAGAGAAAAGAGAAAAGTAGAGAAAAGAGAAAAGAGAAAACAAGAGAAAATAAAAAAGAAGAGAAAAGAAAAAAGAGAAAAGAGAAATGAGAAAGGAAGAGAAAAGAGAAAATAAGAGAAAAGAGAAATGAAAAAGGAAGAGAGAAAAAAAGAGAAAACTGAAAAGAGGAGAAAAGAGTCAAGCAGAGTAAAGAGAAAGGTAGAGAAAAGGGAAAAGAGAAAAGAGAAAAGAAGAGAAAAGAGAAAAGTGAAAAGAGAAAAGAAGAGAAAAGAGATAAGAAGAGAAAAGAGAAAAGATAAAAGAAGAGAATAGATAAAAGAAAAGAAGAGAAAAGAAAAAAGATGAGAAAAGAAGAGAAAAGAAAAGAAAAAAGAGAAAAGCGAAAAGAAGAGAAAAGTGAAAAAAGTAAAGAAGAGAAAAGAGAAAAGAGAAAAGGAGAGAAAAGAGCAAAGTGAAAAGAAGAGAATAGACGGGAAAAGAGAAAAGTAGAGAAAAGAAGTGAAAAGAGAAAATAGAAATTAGAGAAAAGAGAAAAGAGAAAAGAATACAAAAGAGAAAAGAGAAAAGAAGTGAAAAGAGAAAAGAAGAGAAAACAAGAGAAAAGAAATGAGAAAAAAGAAAAGAAGTGAAAAGAAAAGAGAAAAGAGAAAAGAAGAGAAAAGAGAAAAGAAGAGAAAAGAGAAAGAAGTGAAAAGAAAAGAGAAAAGAGAAAAGAAAAGAAAAGTAAAAAGAGAAAAGAAGAGAAAAAGAAAAGAAGAGGAAAGAAGAGAAAAAAGAAAAGCGAAAAGAGGAGAAAAGAGAAAAGAAGAGAAAAGAGAAACGATAAAACAAGAGAAAAGTGGAATGAGAAATGAGAAAAGAAGGGAAAAGAAGAGAAAAGAGAAAAGAGAAAAGAAAAGAAAAGAAGGGAAAAGAGAAAAGTGAAAAGAAGAGAAAAGAGAAAAGAGAAAGGAGAAAAGAAGTGAAAAGAGAAAAGAAGAGAAAAGTAAAAAGAGAAAAGAAGAGAAAAAAGAAAAGAAGAGGAAAGAAGAGAAAAAAGAAAAGAATTTAAAAGAGAAAAGATAAAAGAAGAGAAAGAGGAATGTGAAATGAGAAAAGAAGGGAAAAGAAGAGAAAGGAGAAAAGAGAATACAGAAACGAAGAGAAAAGAGAAAAGTAGAGAAAAGAGAAAAGATAAAACAAGAGAAAAACGTAAAGAAGAGAAAAGAAAAAAGAGAAAACAAGAGCAAAGAGAAAAGAAAAGAAGAGAAAAGAAGGGAAAAGAGAAAAGAGAAAAGGGAAAAGAAGAGAAAATAGAAAGAAAGAGAAAAGGGAAAAGAGAAAAGAGAAAAGAAGAGAAAAGAGAAAAGTGAAAAGAGAAAAGAAGAGAAAAGAGGTAAGAAGAGAAAAGAGAAAAGATAAAAGAAGAGAAAAGAGAAAAGAAAAGAAGAGAAAAGAGAAAAGATGAGAAAAGAAGAGAAAAGAAAACAATAAAGAGAAAAGCAAAAAGAAGAGAAAAGTGAAAAAAGTAAAGAAGAGAAAAGAGAAAAGAGAAAAGAATAGAAAAGAGAAAAGTGTAAAGAAGAGAATAGAAGGGAAAAGAGAAAAGTAGAGAAAAGAAGTGAAAAGAGAAAATAGAAAATGAAAGAAAAGAGAAAAGAGAAAAGAATACATAAGAGAAAAGAGAAAAGAAGTTAAAAGAGAAAAGAAGAGAAAAGAGAAAAGAAGTGAAAAGAAAAGAGAAAAGAGAAAAGAAGAGAAAAGAGAAAAGAAGTGAAAAGCGAAAAGAAGAGAAAGGTAAAAAGAGAAAAGATGAGAAAAAAGAAAAGAAGAGGAAAGAATAGAAAAGAGAAAAGAATTTAAAAGAGAAAAGATAAAAGAAGGGAAAGAGGAATGAGAAATGAGAAAAGAAGGGAAAAGAAGAGAAAGGAGTAAAGAGAATACAGAAACGAAGAGAAAAGAGAAAAGTAGAGAAAAGAGAAAAGAGAAAACAAGAGAAAAACGTAAAGAAGAGAAAAGAAAAAAGAGAAAAGAGAATTGAGAAAGGAAGCGAAAAGCGAAAATAAGAGGAAAGAGAAAAGAGATAAGAAGAGAAAAGAAAAGAGAAATCTGAAAAGAAGAGAAAAGAGTAAAGAAGAGTAAAGAGAAAGGAAGAGAAAAGGGAAAAGAGAAAAGAGAAAAGAAGAGAATAGAGAAAAGTCAAAAGAGAAAATAAGAGTAAAGAGATAAGAGGAGAAAAGAAGACAATAGAGAAAAGAGAAAAGACAAAAGAAGAGCACAGAGAAAAGAAGAGAAAAGAAGAGAAAAGAAAAGAGAAAAGTGAAAAGAAGAGAGAAGAGAGAGGATAAAAGAGAAATGAAGCGAAAAGAGAAAAGAGAAAAGAAGAGAAAAGGATAGAAAAGAGAAAAGAAGAAAAAAGAAAAGAGAAAATAAGTGAAAAGAGAAAAGAGAAAAGAAAAGAAGGGAAAAGAGAAAAGAGAAAAGTGAAAAGAAGATAAAAGAGAAAAGAGAAAGGAGAAACGAAGAGAAAAGAGAAAAGAAGAGAAAAGTAGAGAAAAGAGAAAAGAGAAAACAAGAGAAAATAGAAAAGAAGAGAAAAGAAAAAAGAGAAAAGAGAAATGAGAAAGGAAGAGAAAAGAGAAAATAAGAGAAAAGAGAAATGAAAAAGGAAGAGAGAAAAAAAGAGAAAACTGAAAAGAAGACAAAAGAGAAAAGTGAACAGAGAAAATAAGAGTAAAGAGATAAGATGAGAAAAGAAGACAATAGAGAAAAGAGAAAAGAGAAAAGAAGAGAATAGTGAAAAGAAGAGAAAAGAAAAGAGAAAAGTGAAAAGAAGAGAGAAGAGAGAAGATAAAAGACAAATGAAGTGAAAAGAGAAAAGAGAAAAGAAGAGGAAAGGAGAGAAAAGAGAAAAGAAGGGAAAAGAAAAGAGAAAAGAAGAGAAAAGAGAAAAGAGAAAAGAAAAGAAAAGAAGGGAAAAGAGAAAAGAGAAAAGAAAAGAAAAGAATGGAAAAGAGAAAAGAGAAAAGTGATAAGAAGAGAAAAGAGAAAAGAGAAAGGAGAAACGAAGAGAAAAGAGAAAAGAAGAGAAAAGTAGAGAAAAGAGAAAAGAGAAAACAAGAGAAAATCGAAAAGAAGAGAAAAGAAAAAAGAGAAAAGAGAAATGAGAAAGGAAGAGAAAAGCGAAAATAAGAGAAAAGAGAAAAGAGATAAGAAGAGAAAAGAAAAGAGAAATCTGAAAAGAAGAGAAAAGAGTAAAGAGGAGTAAAGAGAATGGAAGAGAAAAGTGAAAAGAGAAAATAAGAGTAAAGAGATAAGAGGAGAAAAGAAGACAATAGAGAAAAGAGAAAAGAGAAAAGAAGAGAACAGAGAAAAGAAGAGAAAAGAAAAGAGAAAAGTGAAAAGAAGAGAGAAGAGAGAGGATAAAAGAGAAATGAAGCGAAAAGAGAAAAGAGAAAAGAAGAGAAAAGGAGAGAAAAGAGAAAAAAGAAGAGAAAAGAAAAGAGAAAATATGAGAAAAGAGAAAAGAGAAAAGAAAAGAAAAGAAGGGAAAAGAGAAAAGAGAAAAGTGAAAAGAAGAGAAAAGAGAAAAGTGAAAAGAGAAAATAAGAGTAAAGAGATAAGAGGAGAAAAGAAGACAATAGAGAAAAGAGAAAAGAGAACAGAAGAGAACAGAGAAAAGAAGAGAAAAGAAAAGAGAAAAGTGAAAAGAAGAGAGAAGAGAGAAGATAAAAGACAAATGAAGCGAAAAGAGAAAAGAGAAAAGAAGAGAAAATTGGAATGAGAAATGAGAAAAGAAGGGAAAAGAAGAGAAAGGAGAAAAGAGAATAGAGAAACGAAGAGAAAAGAGAAAAGAAGAGAAAAGTAGAGAAAAGAGAAAAGAACAAAGCGAAAAGAAGAGAAAAGAAAAAAGAGAAAAGAGAAATGAGAAAAGGAGAGAGAAGAGAAAAGAGAAAAGAAGAGAAAAGAAAAGAGAAAAGAAGAGAAAAGAAGAGAAAAGAGAAAAGAGAAAAGAAAAGAAAAGAAGGGAAAAGAGAAAAGAGAAAAGTGAAAAGAAGAGAAAAGAGATAAGAAGAGAAAAGTAGAGAAAAGAGAAAAGAGAAAACAAGAGAAAATAGAAAAGAAGAGGAAAGAAAAAAGAGAAAAGAGAAATGAGAAAGGAAGAGAAAAGAGAAAATAAGAGAAAAGAAAAGAGAAAATAGACGAGAGAAAAAAAGAGAAAACTGAAAAGAGGAGAAAAGAGTCAAGCAGAGTAAAGAGAAAGTAAGAGAAAAATGGAAAGTGAAAAGAGAAAAGAAGAGAAGAGATAAGAAGAGAAAAGAAGACAATAGAGAAAAGAGAAAAGAGAAAAGAAAAGAAGAGAAAACAAGAGCAAAGAGAAAAGAAAAGAAGAGAATAGAAGAGAAAACAGAAAAGAGAAAAGGGAAAAGAAGAGAAAATAGAAAGGAAGAGAAAAGGGAAAAGAGAAAAGAGAAAATAAGAGAAAAGAGAAAAGTGAAAAGAGAAAAGAAGAGAAAAGAGGTAAGAAGAGAAAAGAGAAAAGATAAAAGAAGAGAAATGAGAAAACAAAAGAAGAGAAAAGAGAAAAGATGAGAAAAGAAGAGAAAAGAAAACAATAAAGAGAAAAGCAAAAAGAAGAGAAAAGTGAAAAAGTAAAGAAGAGAAAAGAGAAAAGAGAAAAGAATAGAAAAGAGAAAAGTGTAAAGAAGAGAAAAGAAGGGAAAAGCGAAAAGTAGAGAAAAGAAGTGAAAAGAGAAAATAGAAAATGAAAGAAAAGAGAAAAGAGAAACGAATACATAAGAGAAAAGAGAAAAGAAGTTAAAAGAGAAAAGAAGAGAAAAGAGAAAAGAAGTGAAAAGAAAAGAGAAAAGAGAAAAGAAGAGAAAAGAGAAAAGAAGTGAAAAGCGAAAAGAAGAGAAAAGTAAAAAGAGAAAAGATGAGAAAAAAGAAAAGAAGAGGAAAGAATAGAAAAGAGAAAAGATTTTTAAAAGAGAAAAGATAAAAGAAGGGAAAGAGGAATGAGAAATGAGAAAAGAAGGGAGAAGAAGAGAAAGGAGAAAAGTAGAGAAAAGAGAAAAGAGAATACAAGAGAAAAACGTAAAGAAGAGAAAAGAAAAAAGAGAAAAGAGAAATGAGAAAGGAAGAGAAAAGCGAAAATAAGAGGAAAGAGAAAAGAGATAAGAAGAGAAAAGAAAAGAGAAATCTGAAAAGAAGAGAAAAGAGTAAAGAAGAGTAAAGAGAAAGGAAGAGAAAAGGGAAAAGAGAAAAGAGAAAAGAAGAGAAAAGACAAAAGTCAAAAGAGAAAATAAGAGTAAAGAGATAAGATGAGAAAAGAAGACAATAGAGAAAAGAGAAAAGAGAAAAGAAGAGAACAGAGAAAAGAAGAGAAAAGAAAAGAGAAAAGTGAAAAGAAGAGAGAAGAGAGAGGATAAAAGAGAAATGAAGCGAAAAGAGAAAAGAGAAAAGAAGAGAAAAGGAGAGAAAAGAGAAAAGAAGAGAAAAGAAAAGAGAAAATAAGTGAAAAGAGAAAAGAGAAAAGAAAGAAAAGAATGGAAAAGAGAAAATAGAAAAGTGAAAAGAAGATAAAAGAGAAAAGAGAAAGGGGAAACGAAGAGAAAAGAGAAAAGAAGAGAAAAGTAGAGAAAAGAGAAAAGAGAAAACAAGAGAAAATAGAAAAGAAGAGAAAAGAAAAAAGAGAAAAGAGAAATGAGAAAGGAAGAGAAAAGAGAAAATAAGAGAAAAGAGAAATGAAAAAGGAAGAGAGAAAAAAAGAGAAAACTGAAAAGAAGAGAAAAGAGAAAAGAGAAAGGAGAAAAGAAGTGAAAAGAGAAAAGAAGAGAAAAGTAAAAAGAGAAAAGAAGAGAAAAGAGAAAAGAAGAGGAAAGAAGAGAAAAGAGAAAAGAATTTAAAAGAGAAAAGATAAAAGGAGAGAAAGAGGAATGTGAAATGAGAAAAGAAGGGAAAAGAAGAGAAAAGAGAAACGAGAAAAGAAAAGAAAAGAAGGGAAAAGAGAAAAGAGAAAAGTGAAAAGAAGAGAAAAGAGAAAAGAAGAGAAAAGTAGAGAAAAGAGAAATGAGAAAGGAAGAGAAAAGAGAAAATAAGAGAAAAGAAAAGAGAAAAAGGACGAGAGAAAAAAAGAGAAAACTGAAAAGAGGAGAAAAGAGTCAAGCAGAGTAAAGAGAAAGGAAGAGAAAAAAGAAAAGTGAAAAGAGAAAAGAAGAGAAGAGATAAGAAGAGAAAAGAAGACAATAGAGAAAAGAGAAAAGAGAAAAGAAAAGAAGAGAAAACAAGAGCAAAGAGAAAAGAAAAGAAGAGAAAAGAAGGGAAAAGAGAAAAGAGAAAAGGGAAAAGAAGAGAAAATAGACAGGAAGAGAAAAGGGAAAAGAGAAAAGAGAAAAGAAGAGAAAAGAGAAAAGTGAAAAGAGAAAAGAAGAGAAAAGAGGTAAGAAGAGAAAAGAGAAAAGATAAAAGAAGAGAAAAGAGAAAAGAAAAGAAGAGAAAAGAGAAAAGATGAGAAAAGAAGAGAAAAGAAAACAATAAAGAGAAAAGCAAAAAGAAGAGAAAAGTGAAAAAAGTAAAGAAGAGAAAAGAGAAAAGAGAAAAGAATAGAAAAGAGAAAAGTGTAAAGAAGAGAATTGAAGGGAAAAGAGAAAAGTAGAGAAAAGAAGTGAAAAGAGAAAATAGAAAATGAAAGAAAAGAGAAAAGAGAAAAGAATACATAAGAGAAAAGAGAAAAGAAGTTAAAAGAGAAAAGAAGAGAAAAGAGAAAAGAAGTGAAAAGAAAAGAGAAAAGAGAAAAGAAGAGAAAAGTGAAAAGAAGTGAAAAGCGAAAAGAAGAGAAAAGTAAAAAGAGAAAAGATGAGAAAAAAGAAAAGAAGAGGAAAGAATAGAAAAGAGAAAAGAATTTAAAAGAGAAAAGATAAAAGAAGGGAAAGAGGAATGAGAAATGAGAAAAGAAGGGAAAAGAAGAGAAAGGAGAAAAGAGAATACAGAAACGAAGAGAAAAGAGAAAAGTAGAGAAAAGAGAAAAGAGAAAACAAGAGAAAAACGTAAAGAAGAGAAAAGAAAAAAGAGAAAAGAGAAATGAGAAAGGAAGAGAAAAGCGAAAACAAGAGGAAAGAGAAAACAGATAAGAAGAGAAAAGAAAAGAGAAATCTGAAAAGAAGAGAAAAGAGTAAAGAAGAGTAAAGAGAAAGGAAGAGAAAAGGGAAAAGAGAAAAGAGAAAAGAAGAGAAAAGAGAAAAGTCAAAAGAGAAAATAAGAGTAAAGAGATAAGAGGAGAAAAGAAGACAATAGAGAAAAGAGAAAAGACAAAAGAAGAGAACAGAGAAAAGAAGAGAAAAGAAGAGAAAAGAAAAGAGAAAAGTGAAAAGAAGAGAGAAGAGAGAGGATAAAAGAGAAATGAAGCGAAAAGAGAAAAGAGAAAAGAAGAGAAAAGGATAGAAAAGAGAAAAGAAGAAAAAAGAAAAGAGAAAATAAGTGAAAAGAGAAAAGAGAAAAGAAAACAAAAGAAGGGAAAAGAGAAAAGTGAAAAGTGAAAAGAAGAGAAAAGAGAAAAGAGAAAGGAGAAACGAAGAGAAAAGGGAAAAGAAGAGAAAAGTAGAGAAAAGAGAAAAGAGAACAGAAGAGAAAATAGAAAAGAAGAGAAAAGAAAAAAGAGAAAAGAGAAATGAGAAAGGAAGAGAAAAGAGAAAATAAGAGAAAAGAGAAATGAAAAAGGAAGAGAGAAAAAAGAGAAAACTGAAAAGAGGAGAAAAGAGTCAAGCAGAGTAAAGAGAAAGGAAGAGAAAAGGGAAAAGAGAAAAGAGAAAAGAAGAGAAAAAAAATAGAAAAGAAGAGAAAAGAAGAGAAAAGAGAAAAGAGAAAAGAAAAGAAAAGAAGGGAAAAGAGAAAATAAGAGAAAAGAGAAATGAAAAAGGAAGAGAGAAAAAAGAGAAAACTGAAAAGAGCAGAAAAGAGTCAAGCAGAGTAAAGAGAAAGGAAGAGAAAAGGGAAAAGAGAAAAGAGAAAGGAGAAACGAAGAGAAAAGAGAAAAGAAGAGAAAAGTAGAGAAAAGAGAAAAGAGAAAACAAGAGAAAATAGAAAAGAAGAGAAAAGAAAAAAGAGAAAAGAGAAATGAGAAAGGAAGAGAAAAGAGAAAATAAGAGAAAAGAGAAATGAAAAAAGAAGAGAGAAAAAAGAGAAAACTGAAAAGAGGAGAAAAGAGTCAAGCAGAGTAAAGAGAAAGGAAGAGAAAAGGGAAAAGAGAAAAGAGAAAAGAAGAGAAAAAAAAGAGAAAAGAAGAGAAAAGAAGAGAAAAGAGAAAAGAGAAAAGAAAAGAAAAGAAGGGAAAAGAGAAAACATGAGAAAATAGAAAAGAAGAGGAAAGAAAAAAGAGAAAAGAGAAATGAGAAAGGAAGAGAAAGGAGAAAATAAGAGAAAAGAAAAGAGAAAAAGGACGAGAGAAAAAAAGAGAAAACTGAAAAGAGGAGAAAAGAGTCAGGCAGAGTAAAGAGAAAGGAAGAGAAAAGAGAAAAGAAGTGAAAAGCGAAAAGAAGAGAAAAGAGTAAAGAAAAAGGAAGAGAGAAAAAAGAGAAAACTGAAAAGAGGAGAAAAGAGTCAAGCAGAGTAAAGAGAAAGGAAGAGAAAAGGGAAAAGAGAAAAGAGAAATGAAGAGAAAAGAGAAATGTGAAAAGAGAAAAGAAGAGAAAAGAGATAAGAGAAAAGAGAAAAGATAAAAGATTAGAAAAAAGAAAAGAAAAGAGGAGAAAAGAAGGGAAAAGAGAAAAGAGAAAAGGGAAAAGAAGAGAAAAGAGAAAAGATGAGAAAAGAAGAGAAAGGAAAACAAAAAAGAGAAAAGCGAAAAGAACAGAAAAGAGCAAAATGAAAAGACGAGAATAGAAGTGAAAAGAGAAAAGAAGAGAAAACAAGAGAAAAGAAATGAGAAAAAAGAAAAGAAGTGAAAAGAAAAGAGAAAAGAGAAAAGAAAAGAAAAGTGAAAACAAGAGAAAAGAGAAAAGAAGTGAAAAGAAAAGAGAAAAGAGAAAAGAAGAGAAAAGTAAAAAGAGAAAAGAAGTGAAAAAAGAAAAGAAGAGGAAAGAAGAGAAAAAAGAAAAGAGAAAAGAGAAACGAAGAGAAAAGAGAAAAGTAGAGAAAAGTAGAGAAAAGAGAAAAGAGAAAACAAGAGAAAAGCGAAAAGAAGAGAAAAGGAAAAAGAGAATAGAGAAATGAGAAAGGAAGAGAAAAGCGAAAATAAGAGAAAAGAGAAAAGAGATAAGAAGAGAAAAGAAAAGAGAAATCTGAAAAGAAGAGAAAAGAGTAAAGAGGAGTAAAGAGAATGGAAGAGAAAAGTGAAAAGAGAAAATAAGAGTAAAGAGATAAGAGGAGAAAAGAAGACAATAGAGAAAAGAGAAAAGAGAAAAGAAGAGAACAGAGAAAAGAAGAGAAAAGAAGAGAAAAGAAAAGAGAAAAGTGAAAAGAAGAGAGAAGAGAGAGGATAAAAGAGAAATGAAGCGATAAGAGAAAAGAGAAAAGAAGAGAAAAGGAGAGAAAAGAGAAAAGAGAAAAGAAGAGAAAAGAAAAGAGAAAATAAGAGAAAAGAGAAAAGAGAAAAGAAAAGAAAAGAAGGGAAAAGAGAAAAGAGAAAAGTGAAAAGAAGAGAAAAGAGAAAAGTGAAAAGAGAAAATAAGAGTAAAGAGATAAAAGGAGAAAAGAAGACAATAGAGAAAAGAGAAAAGAGAACAGATGAGAACAGAGAAAAGAAGAGAAAAGAAAAGAGAAAAGTGAAAAGAAGAGAGAAGAGAGAAGATAAAAGACAAATGAAGCGAAAAGAGAAAAGAGAAAAGAAGAGAAAAGTGGAATGAGAAATGAGAAAAGAAGGGAAAAGAAGAGAAAGGAGAAAAGAGAATAGAGAAACGAAGAGAAAAGAGAAAAGAAGAGAAAAGTAGAGAAAAGAGAAAAGAACAAAGCGAAAAGAAGAGAAAAGAAAAAAGAGAAAAGAGAAATGAGAAAAGGAGAGAGAAGAGAAAAGAGAAAAGAAGAGAAAAGAAAAGAGAAAAGAAGAGAAAAGAAGAGAAAAGAGAAAAGAGAAAAGAAAAGAAAAGAAGGGAAAAGAGAAAAGAGAAAAGTGAAAAGAGAAAAGATGAGAAAAAAGAAAAGAAGAGGAAAGAATAGAAAAGAGAAAAGAATTTAAAAGAGAAAAGATAAAAGAAGGGAAAGAGGAATGAGAAATGAGAAAAGAAGGGAAAAGAAGAGAAAGGAGAAAAGAGAATACAGAAACGAAGAGAAAAGAGAAAAGTAGAGAAAAGAGAAAACAAGAGAAAAACGTAAAGAAGAGAAAAGAAAAAAGAGAAAAGAGAAATGAGAAAGGAAGAGAAAAGCGAAAACAAGAGGAAAGAGAAAACAGATAAGAAGAGAAAAGAAAAGAGAAATCTGAAAAGAAGAGAAAAGAGTAAAGAAGAGTAAAGAGAAAGGAAGAGAAAAGGGAAAAGAGAAAAGAGAAAAGAAGAGAAAAGAGAAAAGTCAAAAGAGAAAATAAGAGTAAAGAGATAAGAGGAGAAAAGAAGACAATAGAGAAAAGAGAAAAGACAAAAGAAGAGAACAGAGAAAAGAAGAGAAAAGAAGAGAAAAGAAAAGAGAAAAGTGAAAAGAAGAGAGAAGAGAGAGGATAAAAGAGAAATGAAGCGAAAAGAGAAAAGAGAAAAGAAGAGAAAAGGATAGAAAAGAGAAAAGAAGAAAAAAGAAAAGAGAAAATAAGTGAAAAGAGAAAAGAGAAAAGAAAACAAAAGAAGGGAAAAGAGAAAAGAGAAAAGTGAAAAGAAGAGAAAAGAGAAAAGAGAAAGGAGAAACGAAGAGAAAAGAGAAAAGAAGAGAAAAGTAGAGAAAAGAGAAAAGAGAACAGAAGAGAAAATAGAAAAGAAGAGAAAAGAAAAAAGAGAAAAGAGAAATGAGAAAGGAAGAGAAAAGAGAAAATAAGAGAAAAGAGAAATGAAAAAGGAAGAGAGAAAAAAGAGAAAACTGAAAAGAGGAGAAAAGAGTCAAGCAGAGTAAAGAGAAAGGAAGAGAAAAGGGAAAAGAGAAAAGAGAAAAGAAGAGAAAAAAAATAGAAAAGAAGAGAAAAGAGAAAAGAGAAAAGAAAAGAAAAGAAGGGAAAAGAGAAAATAAGAGAAAAGAGAAATGAAAAAGGAAGAGAGAAAAAAGAGAAAACTGAAAAGAGGAGAAAAGAGTCAAGCAGAGTAAAGAGAAAGGAAGAGAAAAGGGAAAAGAGAAAAGAGAAAGGAGAAACGAAGAGAAAAGAGAAAAGAAGAGAAAAGTAGAGAAAAGAGAAAAGAGAAAACAAGAGAAAATAGAAAAGAAGAGAAAAGAAAAAAGAGAAAAGAGAAATGAGAAAGGAAGAGAAAAGAGAAAATAAGAGAAAAGAGAAATGAAAAAAGAAGAGAGAAAAAAGAGAAAACTGAAAAGAGGAGAAAAGAGTCAAGCAGAGTAAAGAGAAAGGAAGAGAAAAGGGAAAAGAGAAAAGAGAAAAGAAGAGAAAAAAAGAGAAAAGAAGAGAAAAGAAGAGAAAAGAGAAAAGAGAAAAGAAAAGAAAAGAAGGGAAAAGAGAAAACATGAGAAAATAGAAAAGAAGAGGAAAGAAAAAAGAGAAAAGAGAAATGAGAAAGGAAGAGAAAGGAGAAAATAAGAGAAAAGAAAAGAGAAAAAGGACGAGAGAAAAAAAGAGAAAACTGAAAAGAGGAGAAAAGAGTCAGGCAGAGTAAAGAGAAAGGAAGAGAAAAAAGAAAAGAGAAAAGAGAAAAGAAAAAAGAGAAAAGAAGAGAAAAAAGAAAAGAAGAGGAAAGAAGAGAAAAAAGAAAAGAGAAAACAAGAGAAAAGCGAAAAGAAGAGAAAAGAAAAAAGAGAAAAGCGAAATGAGAAAGGAAGAGAAAAGCGAAAATAAGAGAAAAGAGAAAAGAGATAAGAAGAGAAAAGAAAAGAGAAATCTGAAAAGAAGAGAAAAGAGTAAAGAGGAGTAAAGAGAATGGAAGAGAAAAGTGAAAAGAGAAAATAAGAGTAAAGAGATAAGAGGAGAAAAGAAGACAATAGAGAAAAGAGAAAAGTGAAAAGAAGAGAACAGAGAAAAGAAGAGAAAAGAAGAGAAAAGAAAAGAGAAAAGTGAAAAGAAGAGAGAAGAGAGAGGATAAAAGAGAAATGAAGCGATAAGAGAAAAGAGAAAAGAAGAGAAAAGGAGAGAAAAGAGAAAAGAGAAAAGAAGAGAAAAGAAAAGAGAAAATAAGAGAAAAGAGAAAAGAGAAAAGAAAAGAAAAGAAGGGAAAAGAGAAAAGAGAAAAGTGAAAAGAAGAGAAAAGAGAAAAGTGAAAAGAGAAAATAAGAGTAAAGAGATAAGAGGAGAAAAGAAGACAATAGAGAAAAGAGAAAAGAGAAAAGAAGAGAAAAGAGGTAAGAAGAGAAAAGAGAAAAGATAAAAGAAGAGAAAAGAGAAAAGAAAAGAAGAGAAAAGAGAAAAGATGAGAAAAGAAGAGAAAAGAAAACAATAAAGAGAAAAGCAAAAAGAAGAGAAAAGTGAAAAAAGTAAAGAAGAGAAAAGAGAAAAGAATAGAAAAGAGAAAAGTGTAAAGAAGAGAATAGAAGGGAAAAGAGAAAAGTAGAGAAAAGAAGTGAATAGAGAAAATAGAAAATGAAAGAAAAGAGAAAAGAGAAAAGAATACATAAGAGAAAAGAGAAAAGAAGTTAAAAAAGAAAAGAAGAGAAAACAGAAAAGAAGTGAAAAGCGAAAAGAAGAGAAAAGAGTAAAGAAAAAGGAAGAGAGAAAAAAGAGAAAACTGAAAAGAGGAGAAAAGAGTCAAGCAGAGTAAAGAGAAAGGAAGAGAAAAGGGAAAAGAGGAAAGAGAAATGAAGAGAAAAGAGAAATGTGAAAAGAGAAAAGAAGAGAAAAGAGATAAGAGAAAAGAGAAAAGATAAAAGATTAGAAAAAAGAAAAGAAAAGAGGAGAAAAGAAGGGAAAAGAGAAAAGAGAAAAGGGAAAAGAAGAGAAAAGAGAAAAGATGAGAAAAGAAGAGAAAGGAAAACAAAAAAGAGAAAAGCGAAAAGAACAGAAAAGAGCAAAATGAAAAGACGAGAATAGAAGTGAAAAGAGAAAAGAAGAGAAAACAAGAGAAAAGAAATGAGAAAAAAGAAAAGAAGTGAAAAGAAAAGAGAAAAGAGAAAAGAAAAGAAAAGTGAAAACAAGAGAAAAGAGAAAAGAAGTGAAAAGAAAAGAGAAAAGAGAAAAGAAGAGAAAAGTAAAAAGAGAAAAGAAGAGAAAAAAGAAAAGAAGAGGAAAGAAGAGAAAAAAGAAAAGAGAAAACAAGAGAAAAGCGAAAAGAAGAGAAAAGAAAAAAGAGAAAAGCGAAATGAGAAAGGAAGAGAAAAGCGAAAATAAGAGAAAAGAGAAAAGAGATAAGAAGAGAAAAGAAAAGAGAAATCTGAAAAGAAGAGAAAAGAGTAAAGAGGAGTAAAGAGAATGGAAGAGAAAAGTGAAAAGAGAAAATAAGAGTAAAGAGATAAGAGGAGAAAAGAAGACAATAGAGAAAAGAGAAAAGTGAAAAGAAGAGAACAGAGAAAAGAAGAGAAAAGAAGAGAAAAGAAAAGAGAAAAGTGAAAAGAAGAGAGAAGAGAGAGGATAAAAGAGAAATGAAGCGATAAGAGAAAAGAGAAAAGAAGAGAAAAGGAGAGAAAAGAGAAAAGAGAAAAGAAGAGAAAAGAAAAGAGAAAATAAGAGAAAAGAGAAAAGAGAAAAGAAAAGAAAAGAAGGGAAAAGAGAAAAGAGAAAAGTGAAAAGAAGAGAAAAGAGAAAAGTGAAAAGAGAAAATAAGAGTAAAGAGATAAGAGGAGAAAAGAAGACAATAGAGAAAAGAGAAAAGAGAACAGAAGAGAACAGAGAAAAGAAGAGAAAAGAAAAGAGAAAAGTGAAAAGAAGAGAGAAGAGAGAAGATAAAAGACAAATGAAGCGAAAAGAGAAAAGAGAAAAGAAGAGAAAAGTGGAATGAGAAATGAGAAAAGAAGGGAAAAGAAGAGAAAGGAGAAAAGAGAACAGAGAAACGAAGAGAAAAGAGAAAAGAAGAGAAAAGTAGAGAAAAGAAAAAAGAACAAAGCGAAAAGAAGAGAAAAGAAAAAAGAGAAAAGAGAAATGAGAAAAGGAGAGAGAAGAGAAAAGAGAAAAGAAGAGAAAAGAAAAGAGAAAAGAAGAGAAAAGAAGAGAAAAGAGAAAAGAGAAATGAAAAGAAAAGAAGGGAAAAGTGAAAAGAGAAAAGTGAAAAGAAGAGAAAAGAGAAAAGAAGAGAAAAGTAGAGAAAAGAGAAAAGAGAAAACAAGAGAAAATAGAAAAGAAGAGGAAAGAAAAAAGAGAAAAGAGAAATGAGAAAGGATGATAAAAGAGAAAATAAGAGAAAAGAAAAGAGAAAATAGACGAGAGAAAAAAAGAGAAAACTGAAAAGAGGAGAAAAGAGTCAAGCAGAGTAAAGAGAAAGTAAGAGAAAAAAGAAAAGTGAAAAGAGAAAAGAAGAGAAGAGATAAGAAGAGAAAAGAAGACAATAGAGAAAAGAGAAAAGAGAAAAGAAAAGAAGAGAAAACAAGAGCAAAGAGAAAAGAAAAGAAGAGAAAAGAAGAGAAAATAGAAAGGAAGAGAAAAGGGAAAAGAGAAAAGAGAAAATAAGAGAAAAGAGAAAAGTGAAAAGAGAAAAGAAGAGAAAAGAGGTAAGAAGAGAAAAGAGAAAAGATAAAAGAAGAGAAATGAGAAAAGAAAAGAAGAGAAAAGAGAAAAGATGAGAAAAGAAGAGAAAAGAAAACAATAAAGAGAAAAGCAAAAAGAAGAGAAAAGTTAAAAAAGTAAAGAAGAGAAAAGAGAAAAGAGAAAAGAATAGAAAAGAGAAAAGAGAAAAGAAGAGAAAAGAAAAGAGAAAAGAAGAGAAAAGAAGAGAAAAGAGAAAAGAAAAGAAAAGAAGGGAAAAGAGAAAAGTGAAAAGAAGAGAAAAGAGTCAAGCAGAGTAAAGAGAAAGGAAGAGAAAAAAGAAAAGTGAAAAGAGAAAAGAAGAGAAGAGATAAGAAGAGAAAAGAAGACAATAGAGAAAAGAGAAAAGAGAAAAGAAAAGAAGAGAAAACAATAGCAAAGAGAAAAGAAAAGAAGAGAAAAGAAGGGAAAAGAGAAAAGAGAAAAGGGAAAAGAAGAGAAAAGAGAAAGGAAGAGAAAAGGGAAAAGAGAAAAGAGAAAAGAAGAGAAAAGAGAAAAGTGAAAAGAGAAAAGAAGAGAAAAGAGATAAGAAGAGAAAAGAGAAAAGATAAAAGAAGAGAAAAGAGAAAAGAAAAGAAGAGAAAAGAAGGGAAAAGGGAAAAGAGAAAAGGGAAAAGAAGAGAAAAGAGAAAAGATGATAAACGAAGAGAAAAGAAAATAAAAAAGAGAAAAGCAAAAAGAAGAGAAAAGTGAAAAAAGTAAAGAAGAGAAAAGAGAAAAGAGAGAAGAATAGAAAAGAGAAAAGTGTAAAGAAGAGAATAGAAGGGAAAAGAGAAAAGTATAGAAAAGAAGTGAAAAGAGAAAATAGAAAATGAAAGAAAAGAGAAAAGAGAAAAGAATACATAAGAGGAAAGAGAAAAGAAGTGAAAAGAGAAAAGAAGAGAAAAGAGAAGAGAAGTGAAAAGAAAAGAGAAAAGAGAAAAGAAGAGAAAAGAGAAAAGTCAAAAGAGAAAATAAGAGTAAAGAGATAAGAGGAGAAAAGAAGACAATAGAGAAAAGAGAAAAGAGAAAAGAAGAGAACAGAGAAAAGAAGAGAAAAGAAGAGAAAAGAAAAGAGAAAAGTGAAAAGAAGAGAGAAGAGAGAGGATAAAAGAGAAATGAAGCGAAAAGAGAAAAGAGAAAAGAAGAGAAAAGGAGAGAAAAGAGAAAAGAGAAAAGAAGAGAAAAGAAAAGAGAAAATAAGAGAAAAGAAGAGAAAAGAGAAAAGAGAAAAGAAAAGGAAAGAAGGGAAAAGAGAAAAGAGAAAAGGGAAAAGAAGAGAAAAGAGAAAAGATGAGAAAAGAAGAGAAAGGAAAACAAAAAAGAGAAAAGCGAAAAGAACAGAAAAGAGCAAAATGAAAAGACGAGAATAGAAGTGAAAAGAGAAAAGAAGAGAAAACAAGAGAAAAGAAATGAGAAAAAAGAAAAGAAGTGAAAAGAAAAGAGAGAAGAGAAAAGAAAAGAAAAGTGAAAACAAGAGAAAAGAGAAAAGAAGTGAAAAGAAAAGAGAAAAGAGAAAAGAAGAGAAAAGTAAAAAGAGAAAAGAAGTGAAAAAAGAAAAGAAGAGGAAAGAAGAGAAAAAAGAAAAGAGAAAAGAGAAACGAAGAGAAAAGAGAAAAGTAGAGAAAAGTAGAGAAAAGAGAAAAGAGAAAACAAGAGAAAAGCGAAAAGAAGAGAAAAGAAAAAAGAGAATAGAGAAATGAGAAAGGAAGAGAAAAGCGAAAATAAGAGAAAAGAGAAAAGAGATAAGAAGAGAAAAGAAAAGAGAAATCTGAAAAGAAGAGAAAAGAGTAAAGAGGAGTAAAGAGAATGGAAGAGAAAAGTGAAAAGAGAAAATAAGAGTAAAGAGATAAGAGGAGAAAAGAAGACAATAGAGAAAAGAGAAAAGAGAAAAGAAGAGAACAGAGAAAAGAAGAGAAAAGAAGAGAAAAGAAAAGAGAAAAGTGAAAAGAAGAGAGAAGAGAGAGGATAAAAGAGAAATGAAGCGATAAGAGAAAAGAGAAAAGAAGAGAAAAGGAGAGAAAAGAGAAAAGAGAAAAGAAGAGAAAAGAAAAGAGAAAATAAGAGAAAAGAGAAAAGAGAAAAGAAAAGAAAAGAAGGGAAAAGAGAAAAGAGAAAAGTGAAAAGAAGAGAAAAGAGAAAAGTGAAAAGAGAAAATAAGAGTAAAGAGATAAGAGGAGAAAAGAAGACAATAGAGAAAAGAGAAAAGAGAACAGAAGAGAACAGAGAAAAGAAGAGAAAAGAAAAGAGAAAAGTGAAAAGAAGAGAGAAGAGAGAAGATAAAAGACAAATGAAGCGAAAAGAGAAAAGAGAAAAGAAGAGAAAAGTGGAATGAGAAATGAGAAAAGAAGGGAAAAGAAGAGAAAGGAGAAAAGAGAATAGAGAAACGAAGAGAAAAGAGAAAAGAAGAGAAAAGTAGAGAAAAGAGAAAAGAACAAAGCGAAAAGAAGAGAAAAGAAAAAAGAGAAAAGAGAAATGAGAAAAGGAGAGAGAAGAGAAAAGAGAAAAGAAGAGAAAAGAAAAGAGAAAAGAAGAGAAAAGAAGAGAAAAGAGAAAAGAGAAAAGAAAAGAAAAGAAGGGAAAAGAGAAAAGAGAAAAGTGAAAAGAGAAAAGATGAGAAAAAAGAAAAGAAGAGGAAAGAATAGAAAAGAGAAAAGAATTTAAAAGAGAAAAGATAAAAGAAGGGAAAGAGGAATGAGAAATGAGAAAAGAAGGGAAAAGAAGAGAAAGGAGAAAAGAGAATACAGAAACGAAGAGAAAAGAGAAAAGTAGAGAAAAGAGAAAAGAGAAAACAAGAGAAAAACGTAAAGAAGAGAAAAGAAAAAAGAGAAAAGAGAAATGAGAAAGGAAGAGAAAAGCGAAAACAAGAGGAAAGAGAAAACAGATAAGAAGAGAAAAGAAAAGAGAAATCTGAAAAAAAGAGAAAAGAGTAAAGAAGAGTAAAGAGAAAGGAAGAGAAAAGGGAAAAGAGAAAAGAGAAAAGAAGAGAAAAGAGAAAAGTCAAAAGAGAAAATAAGAGTAAAGAGATAAGAGGAGAAAAGAAGACAATAGAGAAAAGAGAAAAGACAAAAGAAGAGAACAGAGAAAAGAAGAGAAAAGAAGAGAAAAGAAAAGAGAAAAGTGAAAAGAAGAGAGAAGAGAGAGGATAAAAGAGAAATGAAGCGAAAAGAGAAAAGAGAAAAGAAGAGAAAAGGATAGAAAAGAGAAAAGAAGAAAAAAGAAAAGAGAAAATAAGTGAAAAGAGAAAAGAGAAAAGAAAACAAAAGAAGGGAAAAGAGAAAAGAGAAAAGTGAAAAGAAGAGAAAAGAGAAAAGAGAAAGGAGAAACGAAGAGAAAAGAGAAAAGAAGAGAAAAGTAGAGAAAAGAGAAAAGAGAACAGAAGAGAAAATAGAAAAGAAGAGAAAAGAAAAAAGAGAAAAGAGAAATGAGAAAGGAAGAGAAAAGAGAAAATAAGAGAAAAGAGAAATGAAAAAGGAAGAGAGAAAAAAGAGAAAACTGAAAAGAGGAGAAAAGAGTCAAGCAGAGTAATGAGAAAGGAAGAGAAAAGGGAAAAGAGAAAAGAGAAAAGAAGAGAAAAGAGAAAAGTGAAAAGAGAAAAGAAGAGAAAAGAGATAAGAAGAGAAAAGAGAAAAGATAAAAGATTAGAAAAAAGAAAAGAAAAGAAGAGAAAAGAGAAAAGGGAAAAGAAGAGAAAAGAGAAAAGATGAGAAAAGAAGAGAAAGGAAAACAAAAAAGAAGAGAAAAGTGAAAAAAGTAAAGGAGAGAAAAGAGAAAAGAGAAAAGGAGAGAAAAGAGCAAAGTGAAAAGAAGAGAATAGAAGGGAAAAGAGAAAAGTAGAGAAAAGAAGTGAAAAGAGAAAATAGAAAATGAGAGAAAAGAGAAAAGAGAAAAGAATACAAAAGAGAAAAGAGAAAAGAAGTGAAAAGAGAAAAGAAGAGAAAACAAGAGAAAAGAAATGAGAAAAAAAAAGAAGTGAAAAGAAAAGAGAAAAGAAAAGAAAAGTAAAAAGAGAAAAGAAGAGAAAAGAGAAAGTAGTGAAAAGAAAAGAGAAAAGAGAAAAGAAAAGAAAAGTAAAAAGAGAAAAAAAGAGAAAAAGAAAAGAAGAGGAAAGAAGAGAAAAAAGAAAAGCGAAAGGAAGAGAAAAGAGAAAAGAAGAGAAAAGAGAAACGATAAAAGAAGAGAAAAGTGGAATGAGAAATGAGAAAAGAAGGGAAAAGAAGAGAAAAGAGAAAAGAAAAGAAAAGAAAAGAAGGGAAAAGAGAAAAGAGAAAAGTGAAAAGAAGAGAAAAGAGAAAAGAGAAAGGAGAAAAGAAGTGAAAAGAGAAAAGAAGAGAAAAGTAAAAAGAGAAAAGAAGAGAAAAAAGAAAAGAAGAGGAAAGAAGAGAAAAGAGAAAAGAATTTAAAAGAGAAAAGATAAAAGAAGAGAAAGAGGAATGTGAAATGAGAAAAGAAAAGAAAAGAAGGGAAAAGAGAAAAGAGAAAAGTGAAAAGAAGAGAAAAGAGAAAAGAGAAAGGAGAAACGAAGAGAAAAGAGAAAAGAAGAGAAAAGTAGGGAAAAGAGAAAAGAGAAAATAAGAGAAAATAGAAAAGAAGAGAAAAGAAAAAAGAGAAAAGAGAAATGAGAAAGGAAGAGAAAAGAGAAAATAAGAGAAAAGAGAAATGAAAAAGGAAGAGAGAAAAAAAGAGAAAACTGAAAAGAGGAGAAAAGAGTCAAGCAGAGTAAAGAGAAAGGAAGAGAAAAGGGAAAAGAGAAAAGAGAAAAGAAGAGAAAAGAGAAAAGTGAAAAGAGAAAAGAAGAGAAAAGAGATAAGAAGAGAAAAGAGAAAAGATAAAAGAAGAGAATAGATAAAAGAAAAGATGAGAAAAGAAGAGAAAAGAAAAGAAAAAAGAGAAAAGAGAAAAGGAGAGAAAAGAGCAAAGTGAAAAGAAGAGAATAGAAGGGAAAAGAGAAAAGTAGAGAAAAGAAGTGAAAAGAGAAAATAGAAAATGAGAGAAAAGAGAAAAGAGAAAAGAATACAAAAGAGAAAAGAGAAAAGAAGTGAAAATAGAAAAGAAGAGAAAACAAGAGAAAAGAAATGAGAAAAAAAAGAAGTGAAAAGAATAGAGAAAAGAGAAAAGAAGAGAAAAGAGAAAAGAAGAGAAAAGAGAAAGTAGTGAAAAGAAAAGAGAAAAGAGAAAAGAAAAGAAAAGTAAAAAGAGAAAAGAAGAGAAAAAGAAAAGAAGAGGAAAGAAGAGAAAAAAGAAAAGCGAAAAGAAGAGAAAAGAGAAAAGAAGAGAAAAGAGAAACGATAAAAGAAGAGAAAAGTGGAATGAGAAATGAGAAAAGAATGGAAAAGAAGAGAAAAGAGAAAAGAAAAGAAAAGAAAAGAAGGGAAAAGAGAAAAGAGAAAAGTGAAAAGAAGAGAAAAGAGAAAAGAGAAAGGAGAAAAGAAGTGAAAAGAGAAAAGAAGAGAAAAGTAAAAAGAGAAAAGAAGAGAAAAAAGAAAAGAAGAGGAAAGAAGTGAAAAGAGAAAAGAATTTAAAAGAGAAAAGATAAAAGAAGAGGAAGAGGAATGTGAAATGAGAAAAGAAAAGAAAAGAAGGGAAAAGAGAAAAGAGAAAAGTGAAAAGAAGAGAAAAGAGAAAAGAGAAAGGAGAAACGAAGAGAAAAGAGAAAAGAAGAGAAAAGTAGAGAAAAGAGAAAAGAGAAAACAAGAGAAAATAGAAAAGAAGAGAAAAGAAAAAAGAGAAAAGAGAAATGAGAAAGGAAGAGAAAAGAGAAAATAAGAGAAAAGAAAAGAGAAAAAGGACGAGAGAAAAAAAGAGAAAACTGAAAAGAGGAGAAAAGAGTCAAGCAGAGTAAAGAGAAAGGAAGAGAAAAGGGAAAAGAGAAAAGAGAAAAGAAGAGAAAAGAGAAAAGTGAAAAGAGAAAAGAAGAGAAAAGAGATAAGAAGAGAAAAGAGAAAAGATAAAAGAAGAGAAAAGAGAAAAGAAAAGAAGAGAAAAGAAGGGAAAAGAGAAAATAGAAAATGAGAGAAAAGAGAAAAGAATACAAAAGAGAAAAGAGAAAAGAAGTGAAAAGAGAAAAGAAGAGAAAACAAGAGAAAAGAAATGAGAAAAAAGAAAAGAAGTGAATAGAAAAGAGAAAAGAGAAAAGAAGAGAAAAGAGAAAAGAGGTGAAAGGAAAAGAGAAAAGAGAAAAGAAGAGAAAAGTAAAAAGAGAAAAGAAGAGAAAAAGAAAAGAAGAGGAAAGAAGAGAAAAAAGAAAAGCGAAAAGAAGAGAAAAGAGAAAAGTGAAAAGAAGATAAAAGAGAAAAGAGATAGGAGAAACGAAGAGAAAAGAGAAAAGAAGAGAAAAGTAGAGAAAAGAGAAAAGAGAAAACAAGAGAAAATAGAAAAGAAGAGAAAAGAAAAAAGAGAAAAGAGAAATGAGAAAGGAAGAGAAAAGAGAAAATAAGAGAAAAGAGTAATGAAAAAGGAAGAGAGAAAAAAAGAGAAAACTGAAAAGAAGAGAAAAGAGAAAAGTGAACAGAGAAAATAAGAGTAAAGAGATAAGATGAGAAAAGAAGACAATAGAGAAAAGAGAAAAGAGAAAAGAAGAGAACAGTGAAAAGAAGAGAAAAGAAAAGAGAAAAGTGAAAAGAAGGGAGAAGAGAGAAGATAAAAGACAAATTAAGTGAAAAGAGAAAAGAGAAAAGAAGAGAAAAGGAGAGAAAAGAGAAAAGAAGAGAAAAGAAAAGAGAAAAGAAGAGAAAAGAGAAAAGAGAAAAGAAAAGAAAAGAAGGGAAAAGAAGAGAAAAGAAAAGAGAAAAGTGAAAAGAAGAGAGAAGAGAGAGGATAAAAGAGAAATGAAGCGAAAAGAGAAAAGAGAAAAGAAGAGAAAAGGAGAGAAAAGAGAAAAGAAGAGAAAAGAAAAGAGAAAATAAGTGAAATGAGAAAAGAGAAAAGAAAGAAAAGAATGGA
Organism: Chiloscyllium punctatum; assembly: GCF_047496795.1. Lineage (NCBI taxonomy): Eukaryota > Metazoa > Chordata > Chondrichthyes > Orectolobiformes > Hemiscylliidae > Chiloscyllium > Chiloscyllium punctatum. The sequence goes on along the minus strand of NC_092746.1, from coordinate 847,746 downwards.
AAAGAGAAAATAGAAAAGTGAAAAGAAGAAAAAAGAGAAAAGAGAAAGGAGAAATGAAGAGAAAAGAGAAAAGAAGAGAAAAGTAGAGAAAAGAGAAAAGAGAAAACAAGAGAAAATAGAAAAGAAGAGAAAAGAAAAAAGAGAAAAGGGAAATGAGAAAGGAAGAGAAAAGAGAAAATAAGAGAAAAGAGAAATGAAAAAGGAAGAGGGAAAAAAAGAGAAAACTGAAAAGAAGAGAAGAGAGAAAAGTGAACAGAGAAAATAAGAGTAAAGAGATAAGATGAGAAAAGAAGACAATAGAGAAAAGAGAAAAGAGAAAAGAAGAGAACAGTGAAAAGAAGAGAAAAGAAAAGAGAAAAGTGAAAAGAAGAGAAAAGAGAAAAGAGAAAGGAGAAACGAAGAGAAAAGAGAAAAGAAAAAAGAAGAGAAAAGGAGAGAAAAGAGAAAAGAAGAGAAAAGAAAAGAGAAAAGAAGAGAAAAGAGAAAAGAGAAAAGAAAAGAAAAGAAGGGAAAAGAGAAAAGAGAAAAGTGAAAAGAAGAGAAAAGAGAAAAGAGAAAGGAGAAACGAAGAGAAAAGAGAAAAGAAGAGAAAAGTAGAGAAAAGAGAAAAGAGAAAACAAGAGAAAATAGAAAAGAAGAGAAAAGAAAAAAGAGAAAAGAGAAATGAGAAAGGAAGACAAAAGAGAAAATAAGAGAAAAGAGAAATGAAAAAGGAAGAGAGAAAAAAAGAAAAAAAACTGAAAAGAGGAGTAAAGAGTCAAGCAGAGTAAAGAGAAAGGAAGAGAAAAGGGAAAAGAGAAAAGAGAAAAGAAGAGAAAAGAGAAAAGTGAAAAGTGAAAAGAAGAGAAAAGAGATAAGAAGAGAAAAGAGAAAAGATAAAAGAAGAGAATAGATAAAAGAAAAGAAGAGAAAAGAAGGGAAAAGAGAAAAGAGAAAAGGGAAAAGAAGAGAATAGAGAAAAGATGAGAAAAAAGAGAAAAGAAAAGAAAAAAGAGAAAAGCGAAAAGAAGAGAAAAGTGAAAAAAGTAAAGGAGAGAAAAGAGAAAAGAGAAAAGGAGAGAAAAGAGCAAAGTGAAAAGAAGAGAATAGAAGGGAAAAGAGAAAAGTAGAGAAAAGAAGTGAAAAGAGAAAATAGAAAATGAGAGAAAAGAGAAAAGAGAAAAGAATACAAAAGAGAAAAGAGAAAAGAAGTGAAAAGAGAAAACAAGAGAAAACAAGAGAAAAGAAATGAGAAAAAAAAGAAGTGAAAAGAAAAGAGAAAAGAAAAGAAATGTAAAAAGAGAAAAGAAGAGAAAAGAGAAAGTAGTGAAAAGAAAAGAGAAAAGAGAAAAGAAAAGAAAAGTAAAAAGAGAAAAAAAGAGAAAAAGAAAAGAAGAGGAAAGAAGAGAAAAAAGAAAAGCGAAAAGAAGAGAAAAGAGAAAAGAAGAGAAAAGAGAAACGATAAAAGAAGAGAAAAGTGGAATGAGAAATGAGAAAAGAAGGGAAAAGAAGAGAAAAGAGAAAAGAAAAGAAAAGAAAAGAAGGGAAAAGAGAAAAGAGAAAAGTGAAAAGAAGAGAAAAGAGAAAAGAGAAAGGAGAAAAGAAGTGAAAAGAGAAAAGAAGAGAAAAGTAAAAAGAGAAAAGAAGAGAAAAAAGAAAAGAAGAGGAAAGAAGAGAAAAGAGAAAAGAATTTAAAAGAGAAAAGATAAAAGAAGAGAAAGAGGAATGTGAAATGAGAAAAGAAAAGAAAAGAAGGGAAAAGAGAAAAGAGAAAAGTGAAAAGAAGAGAAAAGAGAAAAGAGAAAGGAGAAACGAAGAGAAAAGAGAAAAGAAGAGAAAAGTAGGGTAAAGAGAAAAGAGAAAACAAGAGAAAATAGAAAAGAAGAGAAAAGAAAAAAGAGAAAAGAGAAATGAGAAAGGAGGAGAAAAGAGAAAATAAGAGAAAAGAGAAATGAAAAAGGAAGAGAGAAAAAAAGAGAAAACTGAAAAGAGGATAAAAGAGTCAAGCAGAGTAAAGAGAAAGGAAGAGAAAAGGGAAAAGAGAAAAGAGAAAAGAAGAGAAAAGAGAAAAGCGAAAAGAGAAAAGAAGAGAAAAGAGATAAGAAGAGAAAAGAGAAAAGATAAAAGAAGAGAAAAGAGAAAAGAAAAGAAGAGAAAAGAAGGGAAAAGAGAAAATAGAAAATGAGAGAAAAGAGAAAAGAATACAAAAGAGAAAAGAGAAAAGAAGTGAAAAGAGAAAAGAAGAGAAAACAAGAGAAAAGAAATGAGAAAAAAGAAAAGAAGTGAATAGAAAAGAGAAAAGAGAAAAGAAGAGAAAAGAGAAAAGAAGAGAAAAGAGAAAAGAGGTGAAAGGAAAAGAGAAAAGAGAAAAGAAGAGAAAAGTAAAAAGAGAAAAGAAGAGAAAAAGAAAAGAAGAGGAAAGAAGAGAAAAAAGAAAAGCGAAAAGAAGAGAAAAGAGAAAAGTATTTATAAGAGAAACGATAAAAGAAGAGAAAAGTGGAATGAGAAATGAGAATAGAAGGGAAAAGAAGAGAAAAGAGAAAAGAGAAAAGAAAAGAAAAGAAGGGAAAAGAGAAAAGTGAAAAGAAGAGAAAATAGAAAAGAGAAAGGAGAAAAGAAGAGAAAAGTAGAGAAAAGAGAAAAGAGAAAACAAGAGAAAAGAGAAAAGATGAGAAAAGAAAAAAGAGAAAAGAGAAAATAAGAGAAAAGAGAAAAGAAAAAGGTAGAGAAAAAAAGAGAAAACTGAAAAGAGGAGAAAAGAGTCAAGGAGAGTAAAGAGAAAGGAAGAGAAAAGGGAAAAGAGAAAAGAGAAAAGAAGAGAAAAGAAAAGAGAAAAGAAGAGAAAAGAAGAGAAAAGAGAAAAGAGAAAAGAAGGGAAAAGAGAAAAGAGAAAAGTGAAAAGAAGAGAAAAGAGAAAAGAAGAGAAAAGTAGAGAAAAGAGAAAACAAGAGAAAATAGAAAAGAAGGGGAAAGAAAAAAGAGAAAAGAGAAATGAGAAAGGAAGAGAAAAGAGAAAATAAGAGAAAAGAAAAGAGAAAAAGGACGAGAGAAAAAAAGAGAAAACTGAAAAGAGGAGAAAAGAGTCAAGCAGAGTAAAGAGAAAGGAAGAGAAAAAAGAAAAGTGAAAAGAGAAAAGAAGAGAAGAGATAAGAAGAGAAAAGAAGGCAATAGAGAAAAGAGAAAAGAGTAAAGAAAAAAAGAGAAAACAAGAGCAAAGAGAAAAGAAGAGAAAAGAAGGGAAAAGAGAAAAGAGAAAAGGGAAAAGAAGAGAAAATAGGAAGGAAGAGAAAATTGAAAAGAGAAAAGAGAAAAGAAGAGAAAAGAGAAAAGTGAAAAGAGAAAAGAAGAGAAAAGAGGTAAGAAGAGAAAAGAGAAAAGATAAAAGAAGAGAAAAGAGAAAAGAAAAGAAGAGAAAAGAGAAAAGATGAGAAAAGAAGTGCAAAGAAAACAATAAAGAGAAAAGCAAAAAGAAGAGAAAAGTGAAAAAAGTAAAGAAGAGAAAAGAGAAAAGAGAAAAGAATAGAAAAGAGAAAAGTGTAAAGAAGAGAATAGAAGGGAAAAGAGAAAAGTAGAGAAAAGAAGTGAAAAGAGAAAATAGAAAATGAAAGAAAAGAGAAAAAAGAAAAGAATACATAAGAGAAAAGAGAAAAGAAGTTAAAAGAGAAAAGAAGAGAAAAGAGAAAAGAAGTGAAAAGCGAAAAGAAGAGAAAAGTAAAAAGAGAAAAGATGAGAAAAAAGAAAAGAAGAGGAAAGAAGAGAAAAGAGAAAAGAAGGGAAAGAGGAATGAGAAATGAGAAAAGAAGGGAAAAGAAGAGAAAAGAGAAAAGAGAAAGGAGAAAAGAAGTGAAAAGAGAAAAGAAGAGAAAAGTAAAAAGAGAAAAGAAGAGAAAAAAGAAAAGAAGAGGAAAGAAGAGAAAAGAGAAAAGAATTTAAAAGAGAAAAGATAAATGAAGAGAAAGAGGAATGTGAAATGAGAAAAGAAGGGAAAAGAAGGGAAAGGAGAAAAGAGAATAGAGAAACGAGGAGAAAAGAGAAAAAAAGAGAAAAGTAGAGAAAAGAGAAAAGAGAAAACAAGAGAAAAGCGAAAAAAAGTGAAAAGCAAAAGAGAAAAGAGAAATGAGAAAGGAAGAGAAAAGCGAAAATAAGAGAAAAGAGTAAACAGATAAGAAGAGAAAACAGAAAGAAGAGAAATGAGTAAAGAGGAGTAAAGAGAATGGAAGAGAAAAGTGAAAAGAGAAAATAAGAGTAAAGAGATAAGAGGAGAAAAGAAGACAATTGAGAAAAGAGAAAAGAGAAAAGAAGAGAACAGATTAAAGAAGAGAAAAGAAGAGAAAAGAAAAGAGAAAATTGAAAAGAAGAGAGAAGAGAGAGGATAAAAGAGAAATGAAGCGAAAAGAGAAAAGAGAAAAGAAGAGAAAAGGAGAGAAAAGAGAAAAGAGAAAAGAAGAGAAAAGAAAAGAGAAAAAAGAGAAAAGAGAAAAGAGAAAAGAAAAGAAAAGAAGGGAAAAGAGAAAAGAGAAAAGTGAAAAGAAGAGAAAAGAGAAAATTGAAAAGAGAAAAAAGAGTAAAGAGATAAGAGGAGAAAAGAAGACAATAGAGAAAAGAGAAAAGAGAAAAGAAGAGAACAGAGAAAAGAAGAGAAAAGAAAAGAGAAAAGTGAAAAGAAGAGAGAAGAGAGAAGATAAAAGACAAATGAAGCGAAAAGAGAAAAGAAGAGAAAAGAAAAGAGAAAAGAAGAGAAAAGAGAAAAGAGAAAAGAAAAGAAGGGAAAAGTGAAAAGAGAAAAGTGAAAAGTGAAAATAAGAGTAAAGAGATAAGAGGAGAAAAGAAGACAATAGAGAAAAGAGAAAAGAGAAAAGAAGAGAACAGAGAAAAGGAGAGAAAAGAAAAGAGAAAAGTGAAAAGAAGAGAGAAGAGAGAAGATAAAAGACAAATGAAGCGAAAAGAGAAAAGAGAAAAGAAGAGAAAAGAAAAGAGAAAAGAAGAGAAAAGAGAAAAGAGAAAAGAAAAGAAGGGAAAGTGAAAAGAAGAGAAAAGAGAAAAGAGAAAGGAGAAACGAAGAGAAAAGAGAATAGAATATAAAAGTAGAGAAAAGAGAAAAGAGAAAACACGAGAAAATAGAAAAGAAGAGAAAAGAAAAAAGAGAAAAGAGAAATGAGAAAGGAAGAGAAAAGAGAAAATAAGAGAAAAGAGTAACGAAAAAGGAAGAGAGAAAAAAGAGAAAACTGAAAAGAGGAGAAAAAAGTCAAACAGAGCAAAGAGAAAGGAAGAGAAAAGGGAAAAGAGAAAAGTGAAAAGAGAAAAGAAGAGAAAAGAGATAAGAAGAGAAAAGAGAAAAGATAAAAGAATAGAAAAAAGAAAGGAAAAGAAGAGAAAAGAAGGGAAAAGAGAAAAGAGAAACGGGAAAAGAAGAGAAAAGAGAAAAGATGAGAAAAGAAGAGAAAGGAAAACAAAAAAGAGAAAAGCGAAAAGAAGAGAAAATAGCAAAATGAAAAGACGAGAATAGAAAGGAAAAGAGAAAAGTAGAGAAAAGAAGTGAAAAGAGAAAATAGAAAATGAGAGAAAAGAGAAAAGAGAAAAGAATACAAAAGAGAAAAGAGAAAAGAAGTGAAAAGAGAAAAGAAGAGAAAACAACAGAAAAGAAATGAGAAAAAAGAAAAGAAGTGAAAAGAATAGAGAAAAGAGAAAAGAAAAGAAAAGAGAAAACAAGAGAAAAGAGAAAAGAAGTGAAAAGAAAAGAGAAAAGAGAAAAGAAGAGAAAAGTAAAAAGAGAAAAGAAGAGAAAAAAGAAAAGAAGAGGAAAGAAGAGAAAAAAGAAAAGAGAAAAGAGAAAAGAAGAGAAAAGTAAAAAGAGAAAAGAAGAGAAAAAAGAAAAGAAGAGGAAAGAAGAGAAAAAAGAAAAGAGAAAAGAGAAACGAAGAGAAAAGAGAAAAGTAGAGAAAATTCGAGAAAAGAGAAAAGAGAAAACAAGAGAAAAGGGAAAAGAAGAGAAAAGAAAACAGAGAAAAGAAGAGAAAAAAGAAAAGAAGAGGAATGAAGAGAAAAAAGAAAAGCGAAAAGAAGAGAAAAGAGAAAAGAAGAGAAAAGAGAAACGATAAAAGAAGAGAAAAGTGGAATGAGAAATGAGAAAAGAAGGGAAAAGAAGAGAAAAGAGAAAAGAAAAGAAAAGAAAAGAAGGAAAAAGAGAAAAGAGAAAAGTGAAAAGAAGAGAAAAGAGAAAAGAGAAAGGAGAAAAGAAGTGAAAAGAGAAAAGAAGAGAAAAGTAAAAAGAGAAAAGAAGAGAAAAAAGAAAAGAAGAGGAAAGAAGAGAAAAGAGAAAGAGGAATGTGAAATGAGAAAAGAAAAGAAAAGAAGGGAAAAGAGAAAAGAGAAAAGTGAAAAGAAGAGAAAAGAGAAAAGAGAAAGGAGAAACGAAGAGAAAAGAGAAAAGAAGAGAAAAGTAGAGAAAAGAGAAAAGAGAAAACAAGAGAAAATAGAAAAAAGAGAAAAGAAAAAAGAGAAAAGAGAAATGAGAAAGGAAGAGAAAAGAGAAAATAAGAGAAAAGAGAAATGAAAAAGGAAGAGAGAAAAAAAGAGAAAACTGAAAAGAGGAGAAAAGAGTCAAGCAGAGTAAAGAGAAAGGAAGAGAAAAGGGAAAAGAGAAAAGAGAAAAGAAGAGAAAAGAGAAAAGTGAAAAGAGAAAAGAAGAGAAAAGAGATAAGAAGAGAAAAGAGAAAAGATAAAAGAAGAGAATAGATAAAAGAAAAGAAGAGAAAAGAAGGGAAAAGAGAAAAGAGAAAAGGGAAAAGAAGAGAATAGAGAAAAGATGAGAAAAGAAGAGAAAGGAAAAGAAAAAAGAGAAAAGCGAAAAGAAGAGAAAAGTGAAAAAAGTAAAGGGGAGAAAAGAGAAAAGAGAAAAGGAGAGAAAAGAGAAAAGTGAAAAGAAGAGAATAGAAGGGAAAAGAGAAAAGTAGAGAAAAGAAGTGAAAAGAGAAAATAGAAAATGAGAGAAAAGAGAAAAGAAGAGAAAACAAGAGAAAAGAAATGAGAAAAAAAAGAAGTGAAAAGAAAAGAGAAAAGAGAAAAGAAGAGAAAAGAGAAAAGAAGAGAAAAGAGAAAGTAGTGAAAAGAAAAGAGAAAAGAGAAAAGAAAAGAAAAGTAAAAAGAGAAAAAAAGAGAAAAAGAAAAGAAGAGGAAAGAAGAGAAAAAAGAAAAGCGAAAAGAAGAGAAAAGAGAAAAGAAGAGAAAAGAGAAACGATAAAAGAAGAGAAAAGTGGAATGAGAAATGAGAAAAGAAGGGAAAAGAAGAGAAAAGAGAAAAGAAAAGAAAAGAAAAGAAGGGAAAAGAGAAAAGAGAAAAGTGAAAAGAAGAGAAAAGAGAAAAGAGAAAGGAGAAAAGAAGTGAAAAGAGAAAAGAAGAGAAAAGTAAAAAGAGAAAAGAAGAGAAAAAAGAAAAGAAGAGGAAAGAAGAGAAAAGAGAAAAGAATTTAAAAGAGAAAAGATAAAAGAAGAGAAAGAGGAATGTGAAATGAGAAAAGAAAAGAAAAGAAGGGAAAAGAGAAAAGAGAAAAGTGAAAAGAAGAGAAAAGAGAAAAGAGAAAGGAGAAACGAAGAGAAAAGAGAAAAGAAGAGAAAAGTAGAGAAAAGAGAAAAGAGAAAACAAGAGAAAATAGAAAAGAAGAGAAAAGAAAAAAGAGAAAAGAGAAATGAGAAAGGAAGAGAAAAGAGAAAATAAGAGAAAAGAGAAATGAAAAAGGAAGAGAGAAAAAAAGAGAAAACTGAAAAGAGGAGAAAAGAGTCAAGCAGAGTAAAGAGAAAGGAAGAGAAAAGGGAAAAGAGAAAAGAGAAAAGAAGAGTAAAGAAAAGAGAAAAGAAGAGAAAAGAAGAGAAAAGAGAAAAGAGAAAAGAAGGGAAAAGAGAAAAGAGAAAAGTGAAAAGAAGAGAAAAGAGAAAAGAAGAGAAAAGTAGAGAAAAGAGAAAACAAGAGAAAATAGAAAAGAAGGGGAAAGAAAAAATAGAAAAGAGAAATGAGAAAGGAAGAGAAAAGAGAAAATAAGAGAAAAGAAAAGAGAAAAAGGACGAGAGAAAAAAAGAGAAAACTGAAAAGAGGAGAAAAGAGTCAAGCAGAGTAAAGAGAAAGGAAGAGAAAAGGGAAAAGAGAAAAGAGAAAAGAAGAGAAAAGAGAAAAGTGAAAAGAGAAAAGAAGAGAAAAGAGATAAGAAGAGAAAAGAGAAAAGATAAAAGAAGAGAAAAGAGAAAAGAAAAGAAAAGAAAAGAAGGGAAAAGAGAAAATAGAAAATGAGAGAAAAGAGAAAAGAATACAAAAGAGAAAAGAGAAAAGAAGTGAAAAGAGAAAAGAAGAGAAAACAAGAGAAAAGAAATGAGAAAAAAGAAAAGAAGTGAAAAGAAAAGAGAAAAGAGAAAAGAAGAGAAAAGAGAAAAGAAGAGAAAAGAGAAAAGAGGTGAAAGGAAAAGAGAAAAGAGAAAAGAAGAGAAAAGTAAAAAGAGAAAAGAAGAGAAAAAGAAAAGAAGAGGAAAGAAGAGAAAAAAGAAAAGCGAAAAGAAGAGAAAAGAGAAAAGTATTTAAAAGAGAAACGATAAAAGAAGAGAAAAGTGGAATGAGAAATGAGAAAAGAAGGGAAAAGAAGAGAAAAGAGAAAAGAGAAAAGAGAAAAGAAAAGAAAAGAAGGGAAAAGAGAAAAGTGAAAAGAAGAGAAAATAGAAAAGAGAAAGGAGAAAAGAAGAGAAAAGTAGAGAAAAGAGAAAAGAGAAAACAAGAGAAAAGAGAAAAGATGAGAAAAGAAAAAAGAGAAAAGAGAAAATAAGAGAAAAGAGAAAAGAAAAAGGTAGAGAAAAAAAGAGAAAACTGAAAAGAGGAGAAAAGAGTCAAGCAGAGTAAAGAGAAAGGAAGAGAAAAGGGAAAAGAGAAAAGAGAAAAGAAGAGAAAAGGAAAGAGAAAAGAAGAGAAAAGAAGAGAAAAGAGAAAAGAGAAAAGAAGGGAAAAGAGAAAAGAGAAAAGTGAAAAGAAGAGAAAAGAGAAAAGAAGAGAAAAGTAGAGAAAAGAGAAAACAAGAGAAAATAGAAAAGAAGGGGAAAGAAAAAAGAGAAAAGAGAATTGAGAAAGGAAGAGAAAAGAGAAAATAAGAGAAAAGAAAAGAGAAAAAGGACGAGAGAAAAAAAGAGAAAACTGAAAAGAGGAGAAAAGAGTCAAGCAGAGTAAAGAGAAAGGAAGAGAAAAAAGAAAAGTGAAAAGAGAAAAGAAGAGAAGAGATAAGAAGAGAAAAGAAGGCAATAGAGAAAAGAGAAAAGAGTAAAGAAAAAAAGAGAAAACAAGAGCAAAGAGAAAAGAAAAGAAGAGAAAAGAAGGGAAAAGAGAAAAGAGAAAAGGGAAAAGAAGAGAAAATAGGAAGGAAGAGAAAATTGAAAAGAGAAAAGAGAAAAGAAGAGAAAAGAGAAAAGTGAAAAGAGAAAAGAAGAGAAAAGAGGTAAGAAGAGAAAAGAGAAAAGTGAAAAGAAGAGAAAAGAGAAAAGAGAAAGGAGAAACGAAGAGAAAAGAGAAAAGAAGAGAAAAGTAGAGAAAAGAGAAAAGAGAAAACACGAGAAAATAGAAAAGAAGAGAAAAGAAAAAAGAGAAAAGAGAAATGAGAAAGGAAGAGAAAAGAGAAAATAAGAGAAAAGAGTAACGAAAAAGGAAGAGAGAAAAAAGAGAAAACTGAAAAGAGGAGAAAAAAGTCAAACAGAGCAAAGAGAAAGGAAGAGAAAAGGGAAAAGAGAAAAGTGAAAAGAGAAAAGAAGAGAAAAGAGATAAGAAGAGAAAAGAGAAAAGATAAAAGAATAGAAAAAAGAAAAGAAAAGAAGAGAAAAGAAGGGAAAAGAGAAAAGAGAAACGGGAAAAGAAGAGAAAAGAGAAAAGATGAGAAAAGAAGAGAAAGGAAAACAAAAAAGAGAAAAGCGAAAAGAAGAGAAAATAGCAAAATGAAAAGACGAGAATAGAAAGGAAAAGAGAAAAGTAGAGAAAAGAAGTGAAAAGAGAAAATAGAAAATGAGAGAAAAGAGAAAAGAGAAAAGAATACAAAAGAGAAAAGAGAAAAGAAGTGAAAAGAGAAAAGAAGAGAAAACAACAGAAAAGAAATGAGAAAAAAGAAAAGAAGTGAAAAGAATAGAGAAAAGAGAAAAGAAAAGAAAAGAGAAAACAAGAGAAAAGAGAAAAGAAGTGAAAAGAAAAGAGAAAAGAGAAAAGAAGAGAAAAGTAAAAAGAGAAAAGAAGAGAAAAAAGAAAAGAAGAGGAAAGAAGAGAAAAAAGAAAAGAGAAAAGAGAAACGAAGAGAAAAGAGAAAAGTAGAGAAAATTCGAGAAAAGAGAAAAGAGAAAACAAGAGAAAAGGGAAAAGAAGAGAAAAGAAAACAGAGAAAAGAAGAGAAAAAAGAAAAGAAGAGGAATGAAGAGAAAAAAGAAAAGCGAAAAGAAGAGAAAAGAGAAAAGAAGAGAAAAGAGAAACGATAAAAGAAGAGAAAAGTGGAATGAGAAATGAGAAAAGAAGGGAAAAGAAGAGAAAAGAGAAAAGAAAAGAAAAGAAAAGAAGGAAAAAGAGAAAAGAGAAAAGTGAAAAGAAGAGAAAAGAGAAAAGAGAAAGGAGAAAAGAAGTGAAAAGAGAAAAGAAGAGAAAAGTAAAAAGAGAAAAGAAGAGAAAAAAGAAAAGAAGAGGAAAGAAGAGAAAAGAGAAAGAGGAATGTGAAATGAGAAAAGAAAAGAAAAGAAGGGAAAAGAGAAAAGAGAAAAGTGAAAAGAAGAGAAAAGAGAAAAGAGAAAGGAGAAACGAAGAGAAAAGAGAAAAGAAGAGAAAAGTAGAGAAAAGAGAAAAGAGAAAACAAGAGAAAATAGAAAAGAAGAGAAAAGAAAAAAGAGAAAAGAGAAATGAGAAAGGAAGAGAAAAGAGAAAATAAGAGAAAAGAGAAATGAAAAAGGAAGAGAGAAAAAAAGAGAAAACTGAAAAGAGGAGAAAAGAGTCAAGCAGAGTAAAGAGAAAGGAAGAGAAAAGGGAAAAGAGAAAAGAGAAAAGAAGAGAAAAGAGAAAAGTGAAAAGAGAAAAGAAGAGAAAAGAGATAAGAAGAGAAAAGAGAAAAGATAAAAGAAGAGAATAGATAAAAGAAAAGAAGAGAAAAGAAGGGAAAAGAGAAAAGGGAAAAGAAGAGAATAGAGAAAAGATGAGAAAAGAAGAGAAAGGAAAAGAAAAAAGAGAAAAGCGAAAAGAAGAGAAAAGTGAAAAAAGTAAAGGGGAGAAAAGAGAAAAGAGAAAAGGAGAGAAAAGAGAAAAGTGAAAAGAAGAGAATAGAAGGGAAAAGAGAAAAGTAGAGAAAAGAAGTGAAAAGAGAAAATAGAAAATGAGAGAAAAGAGAAAAGAAGAGAAAACAAGAGAAAAGAAATGAGAAAAAAAAGAAGTGAAAAGAAAAGAGAAAAGAGAAAAGAAGAGAAAAGAGAAAAGAAGAGAAAAGAGAAAGTAGTGAAAAGAAAAGAGAAAAGAGAAAAGAAAAGAAAAGTAAAAAGAGAAAAAAAGAGAAAAAGAAAAGAAGAGGAAAGAAGAGAAAAAAGAAAAGCGAAAAGAAGAGAAAAGAGAAAAGAAGAGAAAAGAGAAACGATAAAAGAAGAGAAAAGTGGAATGAGAAATGAGAAAAGAAGGGAAAAGAAGAGAAAAGAGAAAAGAAAAGAAAAGAAAAGAAGGGAAAAGAGAAAAGAGAAAAGTGAAAAGAAGAGAAAAGAGAAAAGAGAAAGGAGAAAAGAAGTGAAAAGAGAAAAGAAGAGAAAAGTAAAAAGAGAAAAGAAGAGAAAAAAGAAAAGAAGAGGAAAGAAGAGAAAAGAGAAAAGAATTTAAAAGAGAAAAGATAAAAGAAGAGAAAGAGGAATGTGAAATGAGAAAAGAAAAGAAAAGAAGGGAAAAGAGAAAAGAGAAAAGTGAAAAGAAGAGAAAAGAGAAAAGAGAAAGGAGAAACGAAGAGAAAAGAGAAAAGAAGAGAAAAGTAGAGAAAAGAGAAAAGAGAAAACAAGAGAAAATAGAAAAGAAGAGAAAAGAAAAAAGAGAAAAGAGAAATGAGAAAGGAAGAGAAAAGAGAAAATAAGAGAAAAGAGAAATGAAAAAGGAAGAGAGAAAAAAAGAGAAAACTGAAAAGAGGAGAAAAGAGTCAAGCAGAGTAAAGAGAAAGGAAGAGAAAAGGGAAAAGAGAAAAGAGAAAAGAAGAGTAAAGAAAAGAGAAAAGAAGAGAAAAGAAGAGAAAAGAGAAAAGAAGGGAAAAGAGAAAAGAGAAAAGTGAAAAGAAGAGAAAAGAGAAAAGAAGAGAAAAGTAGAGAAAAGAGAAAACAAGAGAAAATAGAAAAGAAGGGGAAAGAAAAAATAGAAAAGAGAAATGAGAAAGGAAGAGAAAAGAGAAAATAAGAGAAAAGAAAAGAGAAAAAGGACGAGAGAAAAAAAGAGAAAACTGAAAAGAGGAGAAAAGAGTCAAGCAGAGTAAAGAGAAAGGAAGAGAAAAGGGAAAAGAGAAAAGAGAAAAGAAGAGAAAAGAGAAAAGTGAAAAGAGAAAAGAAGAGAAAAGAGATAAGAAGAGAAAAGAGAAAAGAAAAGAAAAGAAAAGAAGGGAAAAGAGAAAATAGAAAATGAGAGAAAAGAGAAAAGAATACAAAAGAGAAAAGAGAAAAGAAGTGAAAAGAGAAAAGAAGAGAAAACAAGAGAAAAGAAATGAGAAAAAAGAAAAGAAGTGAAAAGAAAAGAGAAAAGAGAAAAGAAGAGAAAAGAGAAAAGAAGAGAAAAGAGAAAAGAGGTGAAAGGAAAAGAGAAAAGAGAAAAGAAGAGAAAAGTAAAAAGAGAAAAGAAGAGAAAAAGAAAAGAAGAGGAAAGAAGAGAAAAAAGAAAAGCGAAAAGAAGAGAAAAGAGAAAAGTATTTAAAAGAGAAACGATAAAAGAAGAGAAAAGTGGAATGAGAAATGAGAAAAGAAGGGAAAAGAAGAGAAAAGAGAAAAGAGAAAAGAAAAGAAAAGAAGGGAAAAGAGAAAAGTGAAAAGAAGAGAAAATAGAAAAGAGAAAGGAGAAAAGAAGAGAAAAGTAGAGAAAAGAGAAAAGAGAAAACAAGAGAAAAGAGAAAAGATGAGAAAAGAAAAAAGAGAAAAGAGAAAATAAGAGAAAAGAGAAAAGAAAAAGGTAGAGAAAAAAAGAGAAAACTGAAAAGAGGAGAAAAGAGTCAAGCAGAGTAAAGAGAAAGGAAGAGAAAAGGGAAAAGAGAAAAGAGAAAAGAAGAGAAAAGAAAAGAGAAAAGAAGAGAAAAGAAGAGAAAAGAGAAAAGAGAAAAGAAGGGAAAAGAGAAAAGAGAAAAGTGAAAAGAAGAGAAAAGAGAAAAGTGAAAAGAGAAAAGAAGAGAAAAGAGATAAGAAGAGAAAAGAGAAAAGATAAAAGAAGAGAAAAGAGAAAAGAGAAAAGTGAAAAGAAGAGAAAAGAGAAAAGAAGAGAAAAGTAGAGAAAAGAGAAAACAAGAGAAAATAGAAAAGAAGGGGAAAGAAAAAATAGAAAAGAGAAATGAGAAAGGAAGAGAAAAGAGAAAATAAGAGAAAAGAAAAGAGAAAAAGGACGAGAGAAAAAAAGAGAAAACTGAAAAGAGGAGAAAAGAGTCAAGCAGAGTAAAGAGAAAGGAAGAGAAAAGGGAAAAGAGAAAAGAGAAAAGAAGAGAAAAGAGAAAAGTGAAAAGAGAAAAGAAGAGAAAAGAGATAAGAAGAGAAAAGAGAAAAGATAAAAGAAGAGAAAAGAGAAAAGAAAAGAAAAGAAGGGAAAAGAGAAAATAGAAAATGAGAGAAAAGAGAAAAGAATACAAAAGAGAAAAGAGAAAAGAAGTGAAAAGAGAAAAGAAGAGAAAACAAGAGAAAAGAAATGAGAAAAAAGAAAAGAAGTGAAAAGAAAAGAGAAAAGAGAAAAGAAGAGAAAAGAGAAAAGAAGAGAAAAGAGAAAAGAGGTGAAAGGAAAAGAGAAAAGAGAAAAGAAGAGAAAAGTAAAAAGAGAAAAGAAGAGAAAAAGAAAAGAAGAGGAAAGAAGAGAAAAAAGAAAAGCGAAAAGAAGAGAAAAGAGAAAAGAGAAAAGAAAAGAAAAGAAGGGAAAAGAGAAAAGTGAAAAGAAGAGAAAATAGAAAAGAGAAAGGAGAAAAGAAGAGAAAAGTAGAGAAAAGAGAAAAGAGAAAACAAGAGAAAAGAGAAAAGATGAGAAAAGAAAAAAGAGAAAAGAGAAAATAAGAGAAAAGAGAAAAGAAAAAGGTAGAGAAAAAAAGAGAAAACTGAAAAGAGGAGAAAAGAGTCAAGCAGAGTAAAGAGAAAGGAAGAGAAAAGGGAAAAGAGAAAAGAGAAAATAAGAGAAAAGAAAAGAGAAAAGAAGAGAAAAGAAGAGAAAAGAGAAAAGAGAAAAGAAGGGAAAAGAGAAAAGAGAAAAGTGAAAAGAAGAGAAAAGAGAAAAGAAGAGAAAAGTAGAGAAAAGAGAAAACAAGAGAAAATAGAAAAGAAGGGGAAAGAAAAAAGAGAAAAGAGAAATGAGAAAGGAAGAGAAAAGAGAAAATAAGAGAAAAGAAAAGAGAAAAAGGACGAGAGAAAAAAAGAGAAAACTGAAAAGAGGAGAAAAGAGTCAAGCAGAGTAAAGAGAAAGGAAGAGAAAAAAGAAAAGTGAAAAGAGAAAAGAAGAGAAGAGATAAGAAGAGAAAAGAAGGCAATAGAGAAAAGAGAAAAGAGTAAAGAAAAAAAGAGAAAACAAGAGCAAAGAGAAAAGAAAAGAAGAGAAAAGAAGGGAAAAGAGAAAAGAGAAAAGGGAAAAGAAGAGAAAATAGGAAGGAAGAGAAAATTGAAAAGAGAAAAGAGAAAAGAAGAGAATAGAGAAAAGTGAAAAGAGAAAAGAAGAGAAAAGAGGTAAGAAGAGAAAAGAGAAAAGATAAAAGAAGAGAAAAGAGAAAAGAAAAGAAGAGAAAAGAGAAAAGATGAGAAAAGAAGAGCAAAGAAAACAATAAAGAGAAAAGCAAAAAGAAGAGAAAAGTGAAAAAAGTAAAGAAGAGAAAAGAGAAAAGAGAAAAGAATAGAAAAGAGAAAAGTGTAAAGAAGAGAATAGAAGGGAAAAGAGAAAAGTAGAGAAAAGAAGTGAAAAGAGAAAAGAAGAGAAAAGAGAAAAGAAGTGAAAAGCGAAAAGAAGAGAAAAGTAAAAAGAGAAAAGATGAGGAAAAAGAAAAGAAGAGGAAAGAAGAGAAAAGAGAAAAGAATTTAAAAGAGAAAAGATAAATGAAGAGAAAGAGGAATGTGAAATGAGAAAAGAAGGGAAAAGAAGGGAAAGGAGAAAAGAGAATAGAGAAACGAAGAGAAAAGAGAAAAAAAGAGAAAAGTAGAGAAAAGAGAAAAGAGAAAACAAGAGAAAAGCGAAAAAAAGTGAAAAGAAAAAGAGAAAAGAGAAATGAGAAAGGAAGAGAAAAGCGAAAATAAGAGAAAAGAGTAAACAGATAAGAAGAGAAAACAGAAAGAAGAGAAATGAGTAAAGAGGAGTAAAGAGAATGGAAGAGAAAAGTGAAAAGAGAAAATAAGAGTAAAGAGATAAGAGGAGAAAAGAAGACAATAGAGAAAAGAGAAAAGAGAAAAGAAGAGAACAGATTAAAGAAGAGAAAAGAAGAGAAAAGAAAAGAGAAAAGTGAAAAGAAGAGAGAAGAGAGAGGATAAAAGAGAAATGAAGCGAAAAGAGAAAAGAGAAAAGAAGAGAAAAGGAGAGAAAAGAGAAAAGAGAAAAGAAGAGAAAAGAAAAGAGAAAATAAGAGAAAAGAGAAAAGAGACAAGAAAAGAAAAGAAGGGAAAAGAGAAAAGAGAAAAGTGAAAAGAAGAGAAAAGTGAAAAGAGAAAATAAGAGTAAAGAGATAAGAGGAGAAAAGAAGACAATAGAGAAAAGAGAAAAGAGAAAAGAAGAGAACAGAGAAAAGAAGAGAAAAGAAGAGAGAAAAGTGAAAAGAAGAGAGAAGAGAGAGGATAAAAGAGAAATGAAGCGAAAAGAGAAAAGAGAAAAGAAGAGAAAAGGAGAGAAAAGAGAAAAGAGAAAAGAAGAGAAAAGAAAAGAGAAAATAAGAGAAAAGAGAAAAGAGAAAAGAAAAGAAAAGAAGGGAAAAGAGAAAAGAGAAAAGTGAAAAGAAGAGAAAAGAGAAAAGTGAAAAGAGAAAAAAGAGTAAAGAGATAAGAGGAGAAAAGAAGACAATAGAGAAAAGAGAAAAGAGAAAAGAAGAGAACAGAGAAAAGAAGAGAAAAGAAAAGAGAAAAGTGAAAAGAAGAGAGAAGAGAGAAGATAAAAGACAAATGAAGCGAAAAGAGAAAAGAAGAGAAAAGAAAAGAGAAAAGAAGAGAAAAGAGAAAAGAGAAAAGAAAAGAAGGGAAAAGTGAAAAGAGAAAAGTGAAAAGAAGAGAAAAGAGAAAAGAGAAAGGAGAAACGAAGAGAAAAGAGAATAGAATTTAAAAGTAGAGAAAAGAGAAAAGAGAAAACAAGAGAAAATAGAAAAGAAGAGAAAAGAAAAAAGAAAAAAGAGAAATGAGAAAGGAAGAGAAAAAAGAAAATAAGAGAAAAGAGTAAAGAAAAAGGAAGAGAGAAAAAAGAGAAAACTGAAAAGAGGAGAAAAAAGTCAAGCAGAGCAAAGAGAAAGGAAGAGAAAAGGGAAAAGAGAAAAGAGATAAGAAGAGAAAAGAGCCAAGAAGAGAAAAGAGAAAAGATAAAAGAATAGAAAAAAGAAAAGAAAAGAAGAGAAAAGAAGGGAAAAGAGAAAAGAGAAACGGGAAAAGAAGAGAAAAGAGAAAAATGAGAAAAGAAGAGAAAGGAAAACAAAAAAGAGAAAAGCGAAAAGAAGAGAAAAGAGCAAAATGAAAAGACGAGAATAGAAGGGAAAAGAGAAAAGTAGAGAAAAGAAGTGAAAAGAGAAAATAGAAAATGAGAGAAAAGAGAAAAGAGAAAAGAATACAAAAGAGAAAAGAGAAAAGAAGTGAAAAGAGAAAAGAAGAGAAAACAACAGAAAAGAAATGAGAAAAAAGAAAAGAAGTGAAAAGAAAAGAGAAAAGAGAAAAGAAAAGAAAAGAGAAAACAAGAGAAAAGAGAAAAGAAGTGAAAAGAAAAGAGAAAAGAGAAAAGAAGAGAAAAGTAAAAAGAGAAAAGAAGAGAAAAAAGAAAAGAAGAGGAAAGAAGAGAAAAAAGAAAAGAGAAAAGAGAAAAGAAGAGAAAAGAAAAGAGAAAATAAGAGAAAAGAGAAAAGAGAAAAGAAAAGAAAAGAAGGGAAAAGAGAAAAGAGAAAAGTGAAAAGAAGAGAAAAGAGAAAAGTGAAAAGAGAAAATAAGAGTAAAGAGATAAGAGGAGAAAAGAAGACAATAGAGAAAAGAGAAAAGAGAAAAGAAGAGAACAGAGAAAAGGAGAGAAAAGAAAAGAGAAAAGTGAAAAGAAGAGAGAAGAGAGAAGATAAAAGAGAAATGAAGCGAAAAGAGAAAAGAGAAAAGAAGAGAAAAGAAAAGAGAAAAGAAGAGAAAAGAGAAAAGAAGAGAAAAGAAAACAGAGAAAAGAAGAGAAAAAAGAAAAGAAGAGGAAAGAAGAGAAAAAAGAAAAGAGAAAAGAGAAAAGAAGAGAGAAGAGAGAGGATAAAAGAGAAACAAAGCGAAAAGAGAAAAGAAGAGAAAAGGAGAGAAAAGAGAAAAGTGAAAAGAAGAGAAAAGAGAAAAGAAGAGAAAAGTAGAGAAAAGAGAAAACAAGAGAAAATAGAAAAGAAGGGGAAAGAAAAAAGAGAAAAGAGAATTGAGAAAGGAAGAGAAAAGAGAAAATAAGAGAAAAGAAAAGAGAAAAAGGACGAGAGAAAAAAAGAGAAAACTGAAAAGAGGAGAAAAGAGTCAAGCAGAGTAAAGAGAAAGGAAGAGAAAAAAGAAAAGTGAAAAGAGAAAAGAAGAGAAGAGATAAGAAGAGAAAAGAAGGCAATAGAGAAAAGAGAAAAGAGTAAAGAAAAAAAGAGAAAACAAGAGCAAAGAGAAAAGAAAAGAAGAGAAAAGAAGGGAAAAGAGAAAAGAGAAAAGGGAAAAGAAGAGAAAATAGGAAGGAAGAGAAAATTGAAAAGAGAAAAGAGAAAAGAAGAGAAAAGAGAAAAGTGAAAAGAGAAAAGAAGAGAAAAGAGGTAAGAAGAGAAAAGAGAAAAGTGAAAAGAAGAGAAAAGAGAAAAGAGAAAGGAGAAACGAAGAGAAAAGAGAAAAGAAGAGAAAAGTAGAGAAAAGAGAAAAGAGAAAACACGAGAAAATAGAAAAGAAGAGAAAAGAAAAAAGAGAAAAGAGAAATGAGAAAGGAAGAGAAAAGAGAAAATAAGAGAAAAGAGTAACGAAAAAGGAAGAGAGAAAAAAGAGAAAACTGAAAAGAGGAGAAAAAAGTCAAACAGAGCAAAGAGAAAGGAAGAGAAAAGGGAAAAGAGAAAAGTGAAAAGAGAAAAGAAGAGAAAAGAGATAAGAAGAGAAAAGAGAAAAGATAAAAGAATAGAAAAAAGAAAAGAAAAGAAGAGAAAAGAAGGGAAAAGAGAAAAGAGAAACGGGAAAAGAAGAGAAAAGAGAAAAATGAGAAAAGAAGAGAAAGGAAAACAAAAAAGAGAAAAGCGAAAAGAAGAGAAAAGAGCAAAATGAAAAGACGAGAATAGAAGGGAAAAGAGAAAAGTAGAGAAAAGAAGTGAAAAGAGAAAATAGAAAATGAGAGAAAAGAGAAAAGAGAAAAGAATACAAAAGAGAAAAGAGAAAAGAAGTGAAAAGAGAAAAGAAGAGAAAACAACAGAAAAGAAATGAGAAAAAAGAAAAGAAGTGAAAAGAAAAGAGAAAAGAGAAAAGAAAAGAAAAGAGAAAACAAGAGAAAAGAGAAAAGAAGTGAAAAGAAAAGAGAAAAGAGAAAAGAAGAGAAAAGTAAAAAGAGAAAAGAAGAGAAAAAAGAAAAGAAGAGGAAAGAAGAGAAAAAAGAAAAGAGAAAAGAGAAAAGAAGAGAAAAGAAAAGAGAAAATAAGAGAAAAGAGAAAAGAGAAAAGAAAAGAAAAGAAGGGAAAAGAGAAAAGAGAAAAGTGAAAAGAAGAGAAAAGAGAAAAGTGAAAAGAGAAAATAAGAGTAAAGAGATAAGAGGAGAAAAGAAGACAATAGAGAAAAGAGAAAAGAGAAAAGAAGAGAACAGAGAAAAGGAGAGAAAAGAAAAGAGAAAAGTGAAAAGAAGAGAGAAGAGAGAAGATAAAAGAGAAATGAAGCGAAAAGAGAAAAGAGAAAAGAAGAGAAAAGAAAAGAGAAAAGAAGAGAAAAGAGAAAAGAAGAGAAAAGAAAACAGAGAAAAGAAGAGAAAAAAGAAAAGAAGAGGAAAGAAGAGAAAAAAGAAAAGAGAAAAGAGAAAAGAAGAGAGAAGAGAGAGGATAAAAGAGAAACAAAGCGAAAAGAGAAAAGAAGAGAAAAGGAGAGAAAAGAGAAAAGTGAAAAGAAGAGAAAAGAGAAAAGAAGAGAAAAGTAGAGAAAAGAGAAAACAAGAGAAAATAGAAAAGAAGGGGAAAGAAAAAAGAGAAAAGAGAATTGAGAAAGGAAGAGAAAAGAGAAAATAAGAGAAAAGAAAAGAGAAAAAGGACGAGAGAAAAAAAGAGAAAACTGAAAAGAGGAGAAAAGAGTCAAGCAGAGTAAAGAGAAAGGAAGAGAAAAAAGAAAAGTGAAAAGAGAAAAGAAGAGAAGAGATAAGAAGAGAAAAGAAGGCAATAGAGAAAAGAGAAAAGAGTAAAGAAAAAAAGAGAAAACAAGAGCAAAGAGAAAAGAAAAGAAGAGAAAAGAAGGGAAAAGAGAAAAGAGAAAAGGGAAAAGAAGAGAAAATAGGAAGGAAGAGAAAATTGAAAAGAGAAAAGAGAAAAGAAGAGAAAGAGAAAAGTGAAAAGAGAAAAGAAGAGAAAAGAGGTAAGAAGAGAAAAGAGAAAAGTGAAAAGAAGAGAAAAGAGAAAAGAGAAAGGAGAAACGAAGAGAAAAGAGAAAAGAAGAGAAAAGTAGAGAAAAGAGAAAAGAGAAAACACGAGAAAATAGAAAAGAAGAGAAAAGAAAAAAGAGAAAAGAGAAATGAGAAAGGAAGAGAAAAGAGAAAATAAGAGAAAAGAGTAACGAAAAAGGAAGAGAGAAAAAAGAGAAAACTGAAAAGAGGAGAAAAAAGTCAAACAGAGCAAAGAGAAAGGAAGAGAAAAGGGAAAAGAGAAAAGTGAAAAGAGAAAAGAAGAGAAAAGAGATAAGAAGAGAAAAGAGAAAAGATAAAAGAATAGAAAAAAGAAAAGAAAAGAAGAGAAAAGAAGGGAAAAGAGAAAAGAGAAACGGGAAAAGAAGAGAAAAGAGAAAAGATGAGAAAAGAAGAGAAAGGAAAACAAAAAAGAGAAAAGCGAAAAGAAGAGAAAATAGCAAAATGAAAAGACGAGAATAGAAAGGAAAAGAGAAAAGTAGAGAAAAGAAGTGAAAAGAGAAAATAGAAAATGAGAGAAAAGAGAAAAGAGAAAAGAATACAAAAGAGAAAAGAGAAAAGAAGTGAAAAGAGAAAAGAAGAGAAAACAACAGAAAAGAAATGAGAAAAAAGAAAAGAAGTGAAAAGAATAGAGAAAAGAGAAAAGAAAAGAAAAGAGAAAACAAGAGAAAAGAGAAAAGAAGTGAAAAGAAAAGAGAAAAGAGAAAAGAAGAGAAAAGTAAAAAGAGAAAAGAAGAGAAAAAAGAAAAGAAGAGGAAAGAAGAGAAAAAAGAAAAGAGAAAAGAGAAACGAAGAGAAAAGAGAAAAGTAGAGAAAATTCGAGAAAAGAGAAAAGAGAAAACAAGAGAAAAGGGAAAAGAAGAGAAAAGAAAACAGAGAAAAGAAGAGAAAAAAGAAAAGAAGAGGAATGAAGAGAAAAAAGAAAAGCGAAAAGAAGAGAAAAGAGAAAAGAAGAGAAAAGAGAAACGATAAAAGAAGAGAAAAGTGGAATGAGAAATGAGAAAAGAAGGGAAAAGAAGAGAAAAGAGAAAAGAAAAGAAAAGAAAAGAAGGAAAAAGAGAAAAGAGAAAAGTGAAAAGAAGAGAAAAGAGAAAAGAGAAAGGAGAAAAGAAGTGAAAAGAGAAAAGAAGAGAAAAGTAAAAAGAGAAAAGAAGAGAAAAAAGAAAAGAAGAGGAAAGAAGAGAAAAGAGAAAGAGGAATGTGAAATGAGAAAAGAAAAGAAAAGAAGGGAAAAGAGAAAAGAGAAAAGTGAAAAGAAGAGAAAAGAGAAAAGAGAAAGGAGAAACGAAGAGAAAAGAGAAAGGAAGAGAAAAGTAGAGAAAAGAGAAAAGAGAAAACAAGAGAAAATAGAAAAGAAGAGAAAAGAAAAAAGAGAAAAGAGAAATGAGAAAGGAAGAGAAAAGAGAAAATAAGAGAAAAGAGAAATGAAAAAGGAAGAGAGAAAAAAAGAGAAAACTGAAAAGAGGAGAAAAGAGTCAAGCAGAGTAAAGAGAAAGGAAGAGAAAAGGGAAAAGAGAAAAGAGAAAAGAAGAGAAAAGAGAAAAGTGAAAAGAGAAAAGAAGAGAAAAGAGATAAGAAGAGAAAAGAGAAAAGATAAAAGAAGAGAATAGATAAAAGAAAAGAAGAGAAAAGAAGGGAAAAGAGAAAAGAGAAAAGGGAAAAGAAGAGAATAGAGAAAAGATGAGAAAAGAAGAGAAAGGAAAAGAAAAAAGAGAAAAGCGAAAAGAAGAGAAAAGTGAAAAAAGTAAAGGGGAGAAAAGAGAAAAGAGAAAAGGAGAGAAAAGAGAAAAGTGAAAAGAAGAGAATAGAAGGGAAAGAGAAAAGTAGAGAAAAGAAGTGAAAAGAGAAAATAGAAAATGAGAGAAAAGAGAAAAGAAGAGAAAACAAGAGAAAAGAAATGAGAAAAAAAAGAAGTGAAAAGAAAAGAGAAAAGAGAAAAGAAGAGAAAAGAGAAAAGAAGAGAAAAGAGAAAGTAGTGAAAAGAAAAGAGAAAAGAGAAAAGAAAAGAAAAGTAAAAAGAGAAAAAAAGAGAAAAAGAAAAGAAGAGGAAAGAAGAGAAAAAAGAAAAGCGAAAAGAAGAGAAAAAAGAAAAGAAGAGAAAAGAGAAACGATAAAAGAAGAGAAAAGTGGAATGAGAAATGAGAAAAGAAGGGAAAAGAAGAGAAAAGAGAAAAGAAAAGAAAAGAAAAGAAGGGAAAAGAGAAAAGAGAAAAGTGAAAAGAAGAGAAAAGAGAAAAGAGAAAGGAGAAAAGAAGTGAAAAGAGAAAAGAAGAGAAAAGTAAAAAGAGAAAAGAAGAGAAAAAAGAAAAGAAGAGGAAAGAAGAGAAAAGAGAAAAGAATTTAAAAGAGAAAAGATAAAAGAAGAGAAAGAGGAATGTGAAATGAGAAAAGAAAAGAAAAGAAGGGAAAAGAGAAAAGAGAAAAGTGAAAAGAAGAGAAAAGAGAAAAGAGAAAGGAGAAACGAAGAGAAAAGAGAAAAGAAGAGAAAAGTAGAGAAAAGAGAAAAGAGAAAACAAGAGAAAATAGAAAAGAAGAGAAAAGAAAAAAGAGAAAAGAGAAAAAGGACGAGAGAAAAAAAGAGAAAACTGAAAAGAGGAGAAAAGAGTCAAGCAGAGTAAAGAGAAAGGAAGAGAAAAGGGAAAAGAGAAAAGAGAAAAGAAGAGAAAAGAGAAAAGTGAAAAGAGAAAAGAAGAGAAAAGAGATAAGAAGAGAAAAGAGAAAAGATAAAAGAAGAGAAAAGAGAAAAGAAAAGAAAAGAAAAGAAGGGAAAAGAGAAAATAGAAAATGAGAGAAAAGAGAAAAGAATACAAAAGAGAAAAGAGAAAAGAAGTGAAAAGAGAAAAGAAGAGAAAACAAGAGAAAAGAAATGAGAAAAAAGAAAAGAAGTGAAAAGAAAAGAGAAAAGAGAAAAGAAGAGAAAAGAGAAAAGAAGAGAAAAGAGAAAAGAGGTGAAAGGAAAAGAGAAAAGAGAAAAGAAGAGAAAAATAAAAAGAGAAAAGAAGAGAAAAAGAAAAGAAGAGGAAAGAAGAGAAAAAAGAAAAGCGAAAAGAAGAGAAAAGAGAAAAGTATTTAAAAGAGAAACGATAAAAGAAGAGAAAAGTGGAATGAGAAATGAGAAAAGAAGGGAAAAGAAGAGAAAAGAGAAAAGAGAAAGGAAAAGAAAAGAAGGGAAAAGAGAAAAGTGAAAAGAAGAGAAAATAGAAAAGAGAAAGGAGAAAAGAAGAGAAAAGTAGAGAAAAGAGAAAAGAGAAAACAAGAGAAAAGAGAAAAGATGAGAAAAGAAAAAAGAGAAAAGAGAAAATAAGAGAAAAGAGAAAAGAAAAAGGTAGAGAAAAAAAGAGAAAACTGAAAAGAGGAGAAAAGAGTCAAGCAGAGTAAAGAGAAAGGAAGAGAAAAGGGAAAAGAGAAAAGAGAAAAGAAGAGAAAAGAAAAGAGAAAAGAAGAGAAAAGAAGAGAAAAGAGAAAAGAGAAAAGAAGGGAAAAGAGAAAAGAGAAAAGTGAAAAGAAGAGAAAAGAGAAAAGAAGAGAAAAGTAGAGAAAAGAGAAAACAAGAGAAAATAGAAAAGAAGGCGAAAGAAAAAAGAGAAAAGAGAAATGAGAAAGGAAGAGAAAAGAGAAAATAAGAGAAAAGAAAAGAGAAAAAGGACGAGAGAAAAAAAGAGAAAACTGAAAAGAGGAGAAAAGAGTCAAGCAGAGTAAAGAGAAAGGAAGAGAAAAAAGAAAAGTGAAAAGAGAAAAGAAGAGAAGAGATAAGAAGAGAAAAGAAGGCAATAGAGAAAAGAGAAAAGAGTAAAGAAAAAAAGAGAAAACAAGAGCAAAGAGAAAAGAAAAGAAGAGAAAAGAAGGGAAAAGAGAAAAGAGAAAAGGGAAAAGAAGAGAAAATAGGAAGGAAGAGAAAATTGAAAAGAGAAAAGAGAAAAGAAGAGAAAAGAGAAAAGTGAAAAGAGAAAAGAAGAGAAAAGAGGTAAGAAGAGAAAAGAGAAAAGATAAAAGAAGAGAAAAGAGAAAAGAAAAGAAGAGAAAAGAGAAAAGATGAGAAAAGAAGAGCAAAGAAAACAATAAAGAGAAAAGCAAAAAGAAGAGAAAAGTGAAAAAAGTAAAGAAGAGAAAAGAGAAAAGAGAAAAGAATAGAAAAGAGAAAAGTGTAAAGAAGAGAATAGAAGGGAAAAGAGAAAAGTAGAGAAAAGAAGTGAAAAGAGAAAAAAGAAAATGAAAGAAAAGAGAAAAAAGAAAAGAATACATAAGAGAAAAGAGAAAAGAAGTTAAAAGAGAAAAGAAGAGAAAAGAGAAAAGAAGTGAAAAGCGAAAAGAAGAGAAAAGTAAAAAGAGAAAAGATGAGGAAAAAGAAAAGAAGAGGAAAGAAGAGAAAAGAGAAAAGAATTTAAAAGAGAAAAGATAAATGAAGAGAAAGAGGAATGTGAAATGAGAAAAGAAGGGAAAAGAAGGGAAAGGAGAAAAGAGAATAGAGAAACGAAGAGAAAAGAGAAAAAAAGAGAAAAGTAGAGAAAAGAGAAAAGAGAAAACAAGAGAAAAGCGAAAAAAAGTGAAAAGAAAAAGAGAAAAGAGAAATGAGAAAGGAAGAGAAAAGCGAAAATAAGAGAAAAGAGTAAACAGATAAGAAGAGAAAACAGAAAGAAGAGAAATGAGTAAAGAGGAGTAAAGAGAATGGAAGAGAAAAGTGAAAAGAGAAAATAAGAGTAAAGAGATAAGAGGAGAAAAGAAGACAATAGAGAAAAGAGAAAAGAGAAAAGAAGAGAACAGATTAAAGAAGAGAAAAGAAGAGAAAAGAAAAGAGAAAAGTGAAAAGAAGAGAGAAGAGAGAGGATAAAAGAGAAATGAAGCGAAAAGAGAAAAGAGAAAAGAAGAGAAAAGGAGAGAAAAGAGAAAAGAGACAAGAAAAGAAAAGAAGGGAAAAGAGAAAAGAGAAAAGTGAAAAGAAGAGAAAAGAGAAAAGTGAAAAGAGAAAATAAGAGTAAAGAGATAAGAGGAGAAAAGAAGACAATAGAGAAAAGAGAAAAGAGAAAAGAAGAGAACAGAGAAAAGAAGAGAAAAGAAGAGAGAAAAGTGAAAAGAAGAGAGAAGAGAGAGGATAAAAGAGAAATGAAGCGAAAAGAGAAAAGAGAAAAGAAGAGAAAAGGAGAGAAAAGAGAAAAGAGAAAAGAAGAGAAAAGAAAAGAGAAAATAAGAGAAAAGAGAAAAGAGAAAAGAAAAGAAAAGAAGGGAAAAGAGAAAAGAGAAAAGTGAAAAGAAGAGAAAAGAGAAAAGTGAAAAGAGAAAAAAGAGTAAAGAGATAAGAGGAGAAAAGAAGACAATAGAGAAAAGAGAAAAGAGAAAAGAAGAGAACAGAGAAAAGAAGAGAAAAGAAAAGAGAAAAGTGAAAAGAAGAGAGAAGAGAGAAGATAAAAGACAAATGAAGCGAAAAGAGAAAAGAAGAGAAAAGAAAAGATAAAAGAAGAGAAAAGAGAAAAGAGAAAAGAAAAGAAGGGAAAAGTGAAAAGAGAAAAGTGAAAAGAAGAGAAAAGAGAAAAGAGAAAGGAGAAACGAAGAGAAAAGAGAATAGAATTTAAAAGTAGAGAAAAGAGAAAAGAGAAAACAAGAGAAAATAGAAAAGAAGAGAAAAGAAAAAAGAAAAAAGAGAAATGAGAAAGGAAGAGAAAAAAGAAAATAAGAGAAAAGAGTAAAGAAAAAGGAAGAGAGAAAAAAGAGAAAACTGAAAAGAGGAGAAAAAAGTCAAGCAGAGCAAAGAGAAAGGAAGAGAAAAGGGAAAAGAGAAAAGAGATAAGAAGAGAAAAGAGAAAAGTGAAAAGAGAAAAGAAGAGAAAAGAGCCAAGAAGAGAAAAGAGAAAAGATAAAAGAATAGAAAAAAGAAAAGAAAAGAAGAGAAAAGAAGGGAAAAGAGAAAAGAGAAACGGGAAAAGAAGAGAAAAGAGAAAAATGAGAAAAGAAGAGAAAGGAAAACAAAAAAGAGAAAAGCGAAAAGAAGAGAAAAGAGCAAAATGAAAAGACGAGAATAGAAGGGAAAAGAGAAAAGTAGAGAAAAGAAGTGAAAAGAGAAAATAGAAAATGAGAGAAAAGAGAAAAGAGAAAAGAATACAAAAGAGAAAAGAGAAAAGAAGTGAAAAGAGAAAAGAAGAGAAAACAACAGAAAAGAAATGAGAAAAAAGAAAAGAAGTGAAAAGAAAAGAGAAAAGAGAAAAGAAAAGAAAAGAGAAAACAAGAGAAAAGAGAAAAGAAGTGAAAAGAAAAGAGAAAAGAGAAAAGAAGAGAAAAGTAAAAAGAGAAAAGAAGAGAAAAAAGAAAAGAAGAGGAAAGAAGAGAAAAAAGAAAAGAGAAAAGAGAAAAGAAGAGAAAAGAAAAGAGAAAATAAGAGAAAAGAGAAAAGAGAAAAGAAAAGAAAAGAAGGGAAAAGAGAAAAGAGAAAAGTGAAAATAAGAGAAAAGAGAAAAGTGAAAAGAGAAAATAAGAGTAAAGAGATAAGAGGAGAAAAGAAGACAATAGAGAAAAGAGAAAAGAGAAAAGAAGAGAACAGAGAAAAGGAGAGAAAAGAAAAGAGAAAAGTGAAAAGAAGAGAGAAGAGAGAAGATAAAAGAGAAATGAAGCGAAAAGAGAAAAGAGAAAAGAAGAGAAAAGAAAAGAGAAAAGAAGAGAAAAGAGAAAAGAGAAAAGAAAAGAAGGGAAAAGTGAAAAGAAGAGAAAAGAGAAAAGAGAAAGGAGAAACGAAGAGAAAAGAGAATAGAATTTAAAAGTAGAGAAAAGAGAAAAGAGAAAACACGAGAAAATAGAAAAGAAGAGAAAAGAAAAAAGAGAAAAGAGAAAAGAGAAAGGAAGAGAAAAGAGAAAATAAGAGAAAAGAGTAACGAAAAAGGAAGAGAGAAAAAAGAGAAAACTGAAAAGAGGAGAAAAAAGTCAAACAGAGCAAAGAGAAAGGAAGAGAAAAGGGAAAAGAGAAAAGTGAAAAGAGAAAAGAAGAGAAAAGAGATAAGAAGAGAAAAGAGAAAAGATAAAAGAATAGAAAAAAGAAAAGAAAAGAAGAGAAAAGAAGGGAAAAGAGAAAAGAGAAACGGGAAAAGAAGAGAAAAGAGAAAAGATGAGAAAAGAAGAGAAAGGAAAACAAAAAAGAGAAAAGCGAAAAGAAGAGAAAATAGCAAAATGAAAAGACGAGAATAGAAAGGAAAAGAGAAAAGTAGAGAAAAGAAGTGAAAAGAGAAAATAGAAAATGAGAGAAAAGAGAAAAGAGAAAAGAATACAAAAGAGAAAAGAGAAAAGAAGTGAAAAGAGAAAAGAAGAGAAAACAACAGAAAAGAAATGAGAACAAAGAAAAGAAGTGAAAAGAATAGAGAAAAGAGAAAAGAAAAGAAAAGAGAAAACAAGAGAAAAGAGAAAAGAAGTGAAAAGAAAAGAGAAAAGAGAAAAGAAGAGAAAAGTAAAAAGAGAAAAGAAGAGAAAAAAGAAAAGAAGAGGAAAGAAGAGAAAAAAGAAAAGAGAAAAGAGAAACGAAGAGAAAAGAGAAAAGTAGAGAAAATTCGAGAAAAGAGAAAAGAGAAAACAAGAGAAAAGGGAAAAGAAGAGAAAAGAAAACAGAGAAAAGAAGAGAAAAAAGAAAAGAAGAGGAAAGAAGAGAAAAAAGAAAAGAGAAAAGAGAAAAGAAGAGAGAAGAGAGAGGATAAAAGAGAAACAAAGCGAAAAGAGAAAAGAAGAGAAAAGGAGAGAAAAGAGAAAAGAGAAAAGATGAGAAAAGAGAAAAGAAGAGAAAGGAAAAGAGAAAAGAAGAGAAAAGAAGAGAAAAGAAGACAATAGAGAAAAGAGAAAAGACAAAAGAAGAGAACAGAGAAAACAAGAGAAAAGAAGAGAAAAGAAAAGAGAAAAGTGAAAAGAAGAGAGAAGGAGAGAAAAGAGAAAAGAGGAGAAAAGAGAAAAGAAGAGAAAGGAAAAGAGAAAAGAAGAGAACAGAAGAGAAAATAGAAAAGAGAAAAGAGAAAAGGGAAAAGAAGAGAAAAGAGATAAGAAGAGAAAAGAAGACAGGAGAGAAAAGAGAAAAGACAAAAGAAGGGAACAGAGAAAACAAGAGAAAAGAAGAGAAAAGAAAAGAGAAAAGTGAAAAGAAGAGAGAAGAGAGAGGAGAAAAGAGAAACGAAGCGAAAAGTGAAATGAGAAAAGAAAAGAAGAGAAAAGAAGGGTAAAGAGAAAAGAGAAAAGGGAAAAGAAGAGAAAAGAGAAAAGAAGAGAAAAGAGAAAAGATGAGAAAAGAAGAGAAAAGAAAACAAAAAAGAGAAAAGAGAAAAGAAGAGAATAGAAGGGAAAAGAGAAAAGTAGAGAAAAGAAGTGAAAAGAGAAAATAGCAAATGAGAAAGGAGAAAAGAGAATAGAGAAACGAAGAGAAAAGAGAAAAGAAGAGAAAAGTAGAGAAAAGAGAAAACAAGAGAAAAGCGAAAAGAAGACAAAAGAAAAAAGAGATAAGAGAAATGAGAAAGGAAGAGAAAAGCGAAAATAAGAGAAAAGAGAAAAGAGATAAGAAGAGAAAAGAAGAGAAAAGAGAAAAGAGAAATGTAAGAAAAGAAGGGAAAAGAGAAAAGAGAAAAGAGAAAAGAGAATGGAGAAACGAAGAGAAAAGAGAAAAGAAGACAAAAGTAGAGAAAAGAGAAAAGAGAATACAACAGAAAAGAGAAAAGAAGAGAAAAGAAAAAAGGGAAAAGAGAAATGAGAAAGGAAGAGAAAAGAGAAAATAAGAGAAAAGAGAAAAGAAAAAGGAAGAGAGAAAAAAAGAGAAAACTGAAAAGAGGAGAAAAGATTCGAGCAGAGTAAAGAGAAAGGAAGAGAAAAAAGAAAAGTGAAAAGAGAAAAGAAGAGAAAAGAGATAAGACGAGAAAAGAAGACAATAGAGAAAAGAGAGAAGAGAAAATAAAGAAGAGAAAAGAAGAGCAAAGAGAAAAGAAAAGAAAAGAAAAGAAGGGAAAAGAGAAAAGAGAAAAGAAGAGAAAAGAGAAAAGAGAAAGGAGAAATGAAGAGAAAAGAGAATAGAAGAGAAAAGTAGAGAAAAGAGAAAAGAGTAAACAAGAGAAAAGAGAAAAGATGAGAAAAGGAAAACGAGAAAAGAGAAATGAGAAAGGAAGAGAAAAGTGAAAAATTAAAAGAAGAGAAAGAGGAATGTGAAATGAGAAAAGAAGGGAAAAGAAGGGAAAAGAGAAAAGAGAAAAGTGAAAAGAAGAGAAAAGAGAAAGGAGAAAAGAAGTGCAAAGAGAAAAGAATTGAAAAGTAAGAGAAAAGAAGAGAAAAAAGAAAAGAAGAGGAAAGAAGAGAAAAGAGAAAAGAATTTAAAAGATAAAAGATAAAAGAAGAGAAAGAGGAATGTGAAATGAGAAAAGAAGGGAAAAGAAGAGAAAAGTAGAGAAAAGAGAAAAGAGAAAACAAGAGAAAAGCGAAAAGAAGAGAAAAGAGAAAAGAGATAAGAAGAGAAAAGAAAAGAGAAATCTGAAAAGAAGAGAAAAGAGTAAAGAGGAGTAAAGAGAATGGAAGAGAAAAGTGAAAAGAGAAAATAAGAGTAAAGAGATAAGAGGAGAAAAGAAGACAATAGAAAAAAGAGAAAAGAGAAAAGAATAGAACAGAGAAAAGAAGAGAAAAGAAAAGAGAAAAGTGAAAAGAAGAGAGAAGAGAGAGGATAAAAGAGAAATGAAGCGAAAAGAGAAAAGAGAAATGAAGAGAAAAGGAGAGAAAAGAGAAAAGAGAAAAGAAGAGAAAAGAAAAGAGAAAATAAGAGAAAAGAGAAAAGAGAAAAGAAAAGAAGGGAAAAGAGAAAAGAGAAAAGTGAAAAGAAGAGAAAAGAGAAAAGTGAAAAGAGAAAATAAGAGTAAAGAGATAAGAGGAGAAAAGAAGACAATAGAGAAAAGAGAAAAGAGAAAAGAAGAGAACAGAGAAAAGAAGAGAAAAGAAAAGAGAAAAGTGAAAAGAAGAGAGAAGAGAGAAGATAAAAGACAAATGAAGCGAAAAGAGAAAAGAAGAGAAAAGAAAAGAGAAAAGAAGAGAAAAGAGAAAAGAGAAAAGAAAAGAAGGGAAAAGTGAAAAGAGAAAAGTGAAAAGAAGAGAAAAGAGAAAAGAGAAAGGAGAAACGAAGAGAAAAGAGAATAGAATTTAAAAGTAGAGAAAAGAGAAAAGAGAAAACAAGAGAAAATAGAAAAGAAGAGAAAAGAGTAAAGAAAAAGGAAGAGAGAAAAAAGAGAAAACTGAAAAGAGGAGAAAAAAGTCAAGCAGAGCAAAGAGAAAGGAAGAGAAAATGGAAAAGTGAAAATAGAAAAGAAGAGAAAAGAGAAAAGTGAAAAGAGAAAAGAAGAGAAAAGAGATAAGAAGAGAAAAGAGAAAAGATAAAAGGAGAGAAAAGAGAAAAGAAAAGAAGAGAAAAGAAGGGAAAAGGGAAAAGAGAAAAGGGAAAATAAGAGAAAAGAGAAACGATGAGAAAAGAAGAGAAAGGAAAACAAAAAAGAGAAAAGCGAAAAGAAGAGAAAAGAGCAAAATGAAAAGACGAGAATAGAAGGGAAAAGAGAAAAGTAGAGAAAAGAAGTGAAAAGAGAAAATAGAAAATGAGAGAAAAGAGAAAAGAGAAAAGAATACAAAAGAGAAAAGAGAAAAGAAGTGAAAAGAGAAAAGAAGAGAAAACAAGAGAAAAGTAAAAAAGAGAAAAAAGAGTAAAGAGATAAGAGGAGAAAAGAAGACAATAGAGAAAAGAGAAAAGGGAAAAGAAGAGAAAAGAGAAAAGATGAGAAAAGAAGAGAAAAGAAAAGAAAAAAGAGAAAAGCGAAAAGAAGAGAAAAGTGAAAAAAGTAAAGGAGAGAAAAGAGAAAAGAGTAAAGGAGAGAAAAGAGCAAAGTGAAAAGAAGAGAATAGAAGGGAAAAGAGAAAAGTAGAGAAAAGAAGTGAAAAGAGAAAATAGAAAATGAGAGAAAAGAGAAAAGAGAAAAGAAGAGAAAAGAGAAACGATAAAAGAAGAGAAAAGTGGAATGAGAAATGAGAAAAGAAGGGAAAAGAAGAGAAAAGAGAAAAGAAAAGAAAAGAAAAGAAGGGAAAAGAGAAAAGAGAAAAGTGAAAAGAAGAGAAAAGAGAAAAGAGAAAGGAGAAAAGAAGTGAAAAGAGAAAAGAAGAGAACAGAGAAAAGAAGAGAAAAGAAAAGAGAAAAGTGAAAAGAAGAGAGAAGAGAGAGGATAAAAGAAATGAAGCGAAAAGAGAAAAGAGAAAAGAAGAGAAAAGGAGAGAAAAGAGAAAAGAAGAGAAAAGAAAAGAGAAAATAAGTGAAAAGAGAAAAGAAAAGAAAAGAAGGGAAAAGAGAATAGAGAAAAGTGAAAAGAAGAGAAAAGAGAAAGGAGAAAAGAAGTGCAAAGAGAAAAGAAGAGAAAAGTAAAAAGAGAAAAGAAGAGAAAAAAGAAAAGAAGAGGAAAGAAGAGAAAAGAGAAAAGAATTTAAAAGAGAAAAGATAAAAGAAGAGAAAGAGGAATGTGAAATGAGAAAAGAAGGGAAAAGAAGAGAAAAGTAGAGAAAAGAGAAAAGAGAAAACAAGAGAAAAGCGAAAAGAAGAGAAAAGAAAAAGAGAAAAGAGAAATGAGAAAGGAAGAGAAAAGCGAAAATAAGAGAAAAGAGAAAAGAGATAAGAAGAGAAAAGACAAGAGAAATCTGAAAAGAAGAGAAAAGAGTAAAGAGGAGTAAAGAGAATGGAAGAGAAAAGTGAAAAGAGAAAATAAGAGTAAAGAGATAAGAGGAGAAAAGAAGACAATAGAAAAAAGAGAAAAGAGAAAAGAATAGAACAGAGAAAAGAAGAGAAAAGAAGAGAAAAGAAAAGAGAAAAGTGAAAAGAAGAGAGAAGAGAGAGGATAAAAGAGAAATGAAGCGAAAAGAGAAAAGAGAAATGAAGAGAAAAGGAGAGAAAAGAGAAAAGAGAAAAGAAGAGAAAAGAAAAGAGAAAATAAGAGAAAAGAGAAAAGAGAAAAGAAAAGAAGGGAAAAGAGAAAAGAGAAAAGTGAAAAGAAGAGAAAAGAGAAAAGTGAAAAGAGAAAATAAGAGTAAAGAGATAAGAGGAGAAAAGAAGACAATAGAGAAAAGAGAAAAGAGAAAAGAAGAGAACAGAGAAAAGAAGAGAAAAGAAAAGAGAAAAGTGAAAAGAAGAGAGAAGAGAGAAGATAAAAGACAAATGAAGCGAAAAGAGAAAAGAAGAGAAAAGAAAAGAGAAAAGAAGAGAAAAGAGAAAAGAGAAAAGAAAAGAAGGGAAAAGTGAAAAGAGAAAAGTGAAAAGAAGAGAAAAGAGAAAAGAGAAAGGAGAAACGAAGAGAAAAGAGAATAGAATTTAAAAGTAGAGAAAAGAGAAAAGAGAAAACAAGAGAAAATAGAAAAGAAGAGAAAAGAGTAAAGAAAAAGGAAGAGAGAAAAAAGAGAAAACTGAAAAGAGGAGAAAAAAGTCAAGCAGAGCAAAGAGAAAGGAAGAGAAAATGGAAAAGAGAAAATAGAAAAGAAGAGAAAAGAGAAAAGTGAAAAGAGAAAAGAAGAGAAAAGAGATAAGAAGAGAAAAGAGAAAAGATAAAAGGAGAGAAAAGAGAAAAGAAAAGAAGAGAAAAGAAGGGAAAAGGGAAAAGAGAAAAGGGAAAAGAAGAGAAAAGAGAAACGATGAGAAAAGAAGAGAAAGGAAAACAAAAAAGAGAAAAGGGAAAAGAAGAGAAAAGAGCAAAATGAAAAGACGAGAATAGAAGGGAAAAGAGAAAAGTAGAGAAAAGAAGTGAAAAGAGAAAATAGAAAATGAGAGAAAAGAGAAAAGAGAAAAGAATACAAAAGAGAAAAGAGAAAAGAAGTGAAAAGAGAAAAGAAGAGAAAACAAGAGAAAAGTAAAAAAGAGAAAAAAGAGTAAAGAGATAAGAGGAGAAAAGAAGACAATAGAGAAAAGAGAAAAGGGAAAAGAAGAGAAAAGAGAAAAGATGAGAAAAGAAGAGAAAAGAAAAGAAAAAAGAGACAAGCGAAAAGAAGAGAAAAGTGAAAAAAGTAAAGGAGAGAAAAGAGAAAAGAGAAAAGGAGAGAAAAGAGCAAAGTGAAAAGAAGAGAATAGAAGGGAAAAGAGAAAAGTAGAGAAAAGACGTGAAAAGAGAAAATAGAAAATGAGAGAAAAGAGAAAAGAGAAAAGAATACAAAAGAGAAAAGAGAAAAGAAGTGAAAAGAGAAAAGAAGAGAAAACAAGAGAAAAGAAATGAGAAAAAAGAAAAGAAGTGAAAAGAAAAGAGAAAAGAGAAAAGATGAGAAAAGAGAAAAGAAGAGAAAGGAAAAGAGAAAAGAAGAGAAAAGAAGAGAAAATAGAAAAGAGAAAAGAAAAGAAGAGAAAAGAAGACAATAGAGAAAAGTGAAAAGGTAAAAGAAGAGAAAAGAGATAAGAAGAGAAAAGAAGACAATAGAGAAAAGAGAAAAGGGAAAAGAAGAGAAAAGCGAAAAGAAGAGAAAAGAAAAAAGAGAAAAGAGAAATGAGAAAGGAAGAGAAAAGCGAACATTAGAGAAAAGAGAAAAGAGATAAGAAGAGAAAAGAAAAGCGAAATCTGAAAAGAAGAGAAAAGAGTAAAGAGGAGTAAAGAGAATGGAAGAGAAAAGTGAAAAGAGAAAATAAGAGTAAAGAGATAAGAGGAGAAAAGAACACAATAGAGAAAAGAGAAAAGAGAAAAGAAGAGAACAGAGAAAAGAAGAGAAAAGAAAAGAGAAAAGTGAAAAGAAGAGAGAAGAGAGAAGACAAAAGACAAATGAAGCGAAAAGAGAAAAGAGAAAAGAAGAGAAAAGAAAAGAGAAAAGAAGAGAAAAGAGAAAAGAGAAAAGAAAAGAAGGGAAAAGTGAAAAGAAGAGAAAAGAGAAAAGAGAAAGGAGAAACGAAGAGAAAAGAGAATAGAATTTAAAAGTAGAGAAAAGAGAAAAGAGAAAACAAGAGAAAATAGAAAAGAAGAGAAAAGAAAAAAGAGAAAAGAGAAATGAGAAAGGAAGAGAAAAGAGAAAATAAGAGAAAAGAATAACGAAAAAGGAAGAGAGAAAAAAGAGAAAACTGAAAAGAGGAGAAAAAAGTCAAGCAGAGCAAAGAGAAAGGAAGAGAAAAGGGAAAAGAGAAAAGTGAAAAGAGAAAAGAAGAGAAAAGAGATAAGAAGAGAAAAGAGAAAAGATAAAAGAAGAGAAAAGAGAAAAGAAAAGAAGAGAAAAGAAGGGAAAAGGGAAAAGAGAAAAGGGAAAAGAAGAGAAAAGAGAAAAGATGAGAAAAGAAGAGAAAGGAAAACAAAAAAGAGAAAAGCGAAAAGAAGAGAAAAGAGCAAAATGAAAAGACGAGAATAGAAGGGAAAAGAGAAAAGTAGAGAAAAGAAGTGAAAAGAGAAAATAGAAAATGAGAGAAAAGAGAAAAGAGAAAAGAATACAAAAGAGAAAAGAGAAAAGAAGTGAAAAGAGAAAAGAAGAGAAAACAAGAGAAAAGAAATGAGAAAAAAGAAAAGAAGTGAAAAGAAAAGAGAAAAGAGAAAAGATGAGAAAAGAGAAAAGAAGAGAAAGGAAAAGAGAAAAGAAGAGAAAAGAAGAGAAAATAGAAAAGAGAAAAGAAAAGAAGAGAAAAGAAGACAATAGAGAAAAGTGAAAAGGTAAAAGCAGAGAAAAGAGATAAGAAGAGAAAAGAAGACAATAGAGAAAAGAGAAAAGGGAAAAGAAGAGAAAAGAGATAAGAAGAGAAAAGAAGACAATAGAGAAAAGAGAAAAGACAAAAGAAGAGAACAGAGAAAACAAGAGAAAAGAAGAGAAATGAAAAGAGAAAAGTGAAAAGAAGAGAGAAGAGAGAGGAGAAAAGAGAAACGAAGCGAAAAGTGAAAAGAGAAAAGAAAAGAAGAGAAAAGAAGGGTAAAGAGAAAAGAGAAAAGGGAAAAGAAGAGAAAAGAGAAAAGAAGAGAAAAGAGAAAAGATGAGAAAAGAAGAGAAAAGAAAACAAAAAAGAGAAAAGAGAAAAGAAGAGAAAAGAAGTGAAAAGAGAAAATAGAAAATGAGAGAAAAGAGAAAAGAATACATAAGAGAAAAGAGAAAAGAAGTGAAAAGAGAAAAGAAGAGAAAATAGAAAAGAAGTGAAAAGAAAAGAGAAAAGAGAAAAGAAGAGAAAAGAGAAAAGAAGTGAAAAGCGAAAAGAAGAGAAAAGTAAAAAGAGAAAAGAAGCCAAAAAAGAAAAGAAGAGGAAAAAAGAGAAAAGAGAAAAGAATTTAAAAGAGAAAAGATAAAAGAAGGGAAAGAGGAATGAGAAATGAGAAAAGAAGGGAAAAGAAGAGAAAGGAGAAAAGAGAATAGAGAAACGAAGAGGAAAGAGAAAAGAAGAGAAAAGTAGAGAAAAGAGAAAAGAGAAAACAAGAGAAAAGCGAAAAGAAGAGAAAAGAAAAAAGAGAAAAGAGAAATGAGAAAGGAAGAGAAACAAGAAAAGAAAAGAAGAGAAAACAAGAGCAAAGAGAAAAGAAAAGAATAGAAAAGAAGGGAAAAGAGAAAAGAGAAAAGGGAAAAGAAGAGAAAAGAGAAAGGAAGAGAAATGGGAAAAGATAAAAGAGAAAAGAAGAGAAAAGAGAAAAGTGAAAAGAGAAAAGAAGAGACAAGAGATAAGAAGATAAAAGAGAAAAGATAAAAGAAGAGAAAAGAGAAAAGAAATGAAGAGAAAAGAAGGGAAAAGGGAAAAGAGAAAAGGGAAAAGAATAGAAAAGAGAAAAGATGAGAAAAGAAGAGAAAAGAAAACAAAAAAGAGAAAAGAGAAAAGAAGAAAATAGAAGGGAAAAGAGAAAAGTAGAGAAAAGAAGTGAAAAGAGAAAATAGAAAATGAGAGAAAAGAGAAAAGAGAAAAGAATACAAAAGAGAAAAGAGAAAAGCGAAAAGAAGTGAAAAGAGAAATGAAGAGAAAACGAGAAAAGAAATGAGAAAAAAGAAAAGTAGAGAAATGAAAAGAGAAAAGAAGAGAAAAGAGAAAAGAAGTGAAAAGAGAAAAGAATTTAAAAGAGAAACGATAAAAGAATAGAAAGAGGAATGAAAAATTGGAAAAGAAGGGAAAAGAAGAGAAAGGAGAAAAGAGAATAGAGAAACGAAGAGAAAAGAGAAAAGAAGAGAAAAGTAGAGAAAAGAGAAAACAAGAGAAAAGAGAAAAGAAGAGAAAAGAAAATAGAGAAAAGAGAAATGAGAAAGGAAGAGAAAAGCGAAAATAAGAGAAAAGAGAAAAGAGATAAGAAGAGAAAAGAAGAGAAAAGAAAAGAAAAGAAGGGAAAAGAGAAAAGAGAAAAGAGAAAAGAGAAAGGAGAAACGAAGAGAAAAGAGAAAAGAAGACAAAAGTAGAGAAAAGAGAAAAGAGAATACAACAGAAAAGAGAAAAGAAGAGAAAAGAAAAAAGAGAAAAGAGAAATGAGAAAGGAAGAGAAAAGAGAAAATAAGAGAAAAGAGAAAAGAAAAAGGAAGAGAGAAAAAAAGAGAAAACTGAAAAGAGGAGAAAAGAGTCGAGCAGAGTAAAGAGAAAGGAAGAGAAAAAAGAAAAGTGAAAAGAGAAAAGAAGAGAAAAGAGATAAGACGAGAAAAGAAGACAATAGAGAAAAGAGAGAAGAGAAAAGAAAGAAGAGAAAAGAAGAGCAAAGAGAAAAGAAAAGAAGAGAAAAGAAGGGAAAAGAGAAAAGAGAAAAGAGAAAAGAAAAAAGAAAAGAAAAGAAGGGAAAAGAGAAAAGAGAAAAGAAGAGAAAAGAGAAAAGAGAAAGGAGAAATGAAGAGAAAAGAGAAAAGAAGAGAATAGTAGAGAAAAGAGAAAAGAGAAAACAAGAGAAAAGAGAAAAGATGAGAAAAGGAAAACGAGAAAAGAGAAATGAGAAAGGAAGAGAAAAGTGAAAAATTAAAAGAAGAGAAAGAGGAATGTGAAATGAGAAAAGAAGGGAAAAGAAGAGAAAAGAGAAAAGAGAAAAGAAAAGAAAAGAAGGGAAAAGAGAAAACATAAAAGTGAAAAGAAGAGAAAAGAGAAAGGAGAAAAGAAGTGCAAAGAGAAAAGAAGAGAAAAGTAAAAAGAGAAAAGTAGAGAAAAAGAAAAGAAGAGGAATGAAGAGAAAAAAGAAAAGTGAAAAGAAGAGAAAAGAGAAAAGAAGAGAAAAGAGAAAAGATAAAAGAAGAGAAAGAGGAATGTGAAATGAGAAAAGAAGGGAAAAGAAGAGAAAAGTAGAGAAAAGAGAAAAGAGAAAACAAGAGAAAAGCGAAAAGAAGAGAAAAGAAAAAGAGAAAAGAGAAATGAGAAAGGAAGAGAAAAGCGAAAATAAGAGAAAAGAGAAAAGAGATAAGAAGAGAAAAGAAAAGAGAAATCTGAAAAGAAGAGAAAAGAGTAAAGAGGAGTAAAGAGAATGGAAGAGAAAAGTGAAAAGAGAAAATAAGAGTAAAGAGATAAGAGGAGAAAAGAAGACAATAGAAAAAAGAGAAAAGAGAAAAGAATAGAACAGAGAAAAGAAGAGAAAAGAAGAGAAAAGAAAAGAGAAAAGTGAAAAGAAGAGAGAAGAGAGAGGATAAAAGAGAAATGAAGCGAAAAGAGAAAAGAGAAAAGAAGAGAAAAGGAGAGAAAAGAGAAAAGAGAAAAGAAGAGAAAAGAAAAGAGAAAATAAGAGAAAAGAGAAAAGAGAAAAGAAAAGAAAAGAAGGGAAAAGAGAATAGAGAAAAGAGAAAAGAGAAAAGTCAAAAGAGAAAATAAGAGTAAAGAGATAAGAGGAGAAAAGAAGACAATAGAGAAAAGAGAAAACAGAAAAGAAGAGAACAGAGAAAAGAAGAGAAAAGAAGAGAAAAGAAAAGAGAAAAGTGAAAAGAAGAGAGAAGAGAGAGGATAAAAGAGAAATGAAGCGAAAAGAGAAAAGAGAAAAGAAGACAAAAGGAGAGAAAAGAGAAAAGAAGAGAAAAGAAAAGAGAAAATAAGTGAAAAGAGAAAAGAGAAAAGAAAAGAAAAGAAGGGAAAAGAGAAAAGAGAAAAGTGAAAAGAAGAGAAAAGAGAAAGGAGAAAAGAAGTGCAAAGAGAAAAGAAGAGAAAAGTAAAAAGAGAAAAGAAGAGAAAAAAGAAAAGAAGAGGAAAGAAGAGAAAAGAGAAAAGAATTTAAAAGATAAAAGATAAAAGAAGAGAAAGAGGAATGTGAAATGAGAAAAGAAGGGAAAAGAAGAGAAAAGTATAGAAAAGAGAAAAGAGAAAACAAGAGAAAAGCGAAAAGAAGAGAAAAGAAAAAGAGAAAAGAGAAATGAGAAAGGAAGAGAAAAGCGAAAATAAGAGAAAAGAGAGAAGAGATAAGAAGAGAAAAGAAAAGAGAAATCTGAAAAGAAGAGAAAAGAGTAAAGAGGAGTAAAGAGAATGGAAGAGAAAAGTGAAAAGAGAAAATAAGAGTAAAGAGATAAGAGGAGAAAAGAAGACAATAGAGAAAAGAGAAAAGAGAAAAGAATAGAACAGAGAAAAGAAGAGAAAAGAAGAGAAAAGAAAAGAGAAAAGTGAAAAGAAGAGAGAAGAGAGAGGATAAAAGAGAAATGAAGCGAAAAGAGAAAAGAGAAAAGAAGAGAAAAGGAGAGAAAAGAGAAAAGAGAAAAGAAGAGAAAAGAAAAGAGAAAATAAGAGAAAAGAGAAAAGAGAAAAGAAAAGAAAAGAAGGGAAAAGAGAAAAGAGAAAAGAGAAAAGAAGAGAAAAGAAAAGAGAAAATAAGAGAAAAGAGAAAAGAGAAAAGAAAAGAAAAGAAGGGAAAAGAGAAAAGATAAAAGTGAAAAGAAGAGAAAAGAGAAAAGTGAAAAGAGAAAATAAGAGTAAAGAGATAAGAGGAGAAAAGAAGACAATAGAGAAAAGAGAAAAGAGAAAAGAAGAGAACAGAGAAAAGAAGAGAAAAGAAAAGAGAAAAGTGAAAAGAAGAGAGAAGAGAGAAGATAAAAGACAAATGAAGCGAAAAGAGAAAAGAAGAGAAAAGAAAAGAGAAAAGAAGAGAAAAGAGAAAAGAGAAAAGAAAAGAAGGGAAAAGTGAAAAGAGAAAAGTGAAAAGAAGAGAAAAGAGAAAAGCGAAAAGAAGAGAAAAGAAAAGAGAAAAGAAGAGAAAAGAAGAGAAAAGAGAAAAGAGAAAAGAAAAGAAGGGAAAAGAGAAAAGAGAAAGGAGAAACGAAGAGAAAAGAGAAAAGAAGAGAAAAGTAGAGAAAAGAGAAAAGAGAATACAAGAGAAAAGAGAAAAGAAGAGAAAAGATAAAAGAGAAAAGAGAAATGAGAAAGGAAGAGAAAAGAGAAAATAAGAGAAAAGAGAAAAGAAAAAGGAAGAGAGAAAAAAAGAGAAAACTGAAAAGAGGAGAAAAGTGTCGAGCAGAGTAAAGAGAAAGGAAGAGAAAATGGAAAAGAGAAAATAGAAAAGAAGAGAAAAGAGAAAAGTGAAAAGAGAAAAGAAGAGAAAAGAGATAAGAAGAGAAAAGAGAAAAGATAAAAGAAGAGAAAAGAGAAAAGACGAGAAAAGAAGACAATAGAGAAAAGAGAAAAGAGAAAAGAGAAAAGAAGAGCAAAGAGAAAAGAAAAGAAGAGAAAAGAAGGGAAAAGAGAAAAGAGAAAAGAGAAAAGAAAAGAAAAGAAGGGAAAAGAGAAAAGAGAATAGAAGATAAAAGAGAAAAGAGAAAGGAGATATGAAGAGAAAAGAGAAAAGAAGAGAAAAGTAGAGAAAAGAGAAAAGAGAAAACAAGAGAAAAGAGAAAAGATGAGAAAAGAGAAAAGAAAAAGGTAGAGAAAAAAGAGAAAACTGAAAAGAGGAGAAAAGAGTCAAGCAGAGTAAAGAGAAAGGAAGAGAAAAGGGAAAAGAGAAAAGTGAAAAGAAGAGAAAAGAGAAAAGTGAAAAGAGAAAAGAAGAGAAAAGAGATAAGAAGAGAAAAGAAGACAATAGAGAAAAGAGAAAAGAGAAAAGAAAGAAGAGAAAAGAAGAGCAAAGAGAAAAGAAAAGAAGAGAAAAGAAGGGAAAAGAGAAAAGAGAAAAGAGAAAAGAAAAGAAAAGAAGGGAAAAGAGAAAAGAGAAAAGAAGAGAAAAGAGAAAAGAGAAAGGAGAAATGAAGAGAAAAGAGAAAAGAAGAGAAAAGTAGAGAAAAGAGAAAAGAGAAAACAAGAGAAAAGAGAAAAGATGAGGAAAGGAAAACGAGAAAAGAGAAATGAGAAAGGAAGAGAAAAGTGAAAATAAGAGAAAAGAGAAAAGAAAAAGGTAGAGAAAAAAAGAGAAAACTGAAAAGAGGAGAAAAGAGTCAAGCAGAGTAAAGAGAAAGGAAGAGAAAAGGGAAAAGAGAAAAGTGAAAAGAAGAGAAAAGAGAAAAGTGAAAAGAGAAAAGAAGAGAAAAGAGATAAGAAGAGAAAAGAAGACAATAGAGAAAAGAGAAAAGAGAAAAGAAAGAAGAGAAAAGAAGAGCAAAGAGAAAAGAAAAGAAGAGAAAAGAAGGGAAAAGAGAAAAGAGAAAAGAGAAAAGAAAAGAAAAGAAGGGAAAAGAGAAAAGAGAAAAGAAGAGAAAAGAGAAAAGAGAAAGGAGAAATGAAGAGAAAAGAGAAAAGAAGAGAAAAGTAGAGAAAAGAGAAAAGAGAAAACAAGAGAAAAGAGAAAAGATGAGGAAAGGAAAACGAGAAAAGAGAAATGAGAAAGGAAGAGAAAAGTGAAAATAAGAGAAAAGAGAAAAGAAAAAGGTAGAGAAAAAAAGAGAAAACTGAAAAGAGGAGAAAAGAGTCAAGCAGAGTAAAGAGAAAGGAAGAGAAAAGGGAAAAGAGAAAAGTGAAAAGATGAGAAAAGAGAAAAGTGTAAAGTAGAGAATAGACGGGAAAAGAGAAAAGTAGAGAAAAGAAGTGAAAAGAGAAAATAGAAAATGAAAGAAAAGAGAAAAGAATACATAAGAGAAAAGAGAAAAGAAGTGAAAAGAGAAAAGAAGAGAAAATAGAAAAGAAGTGAAAAGAAAAGAGAAAAGAGAAAAGAAGAGAAAAGAGAAAAGAAGTGAAAAGCGAAAACAAGAGAAAAGTAAAAAGAGAAAAGAAGAGAAAAAAGAAAAGAAGAGGAAAAAAGAGAAAAGAGAAAAGAATTTAAAAGAGAAAAGATAAAAGAAGAGAAAGAGGAATGAGAAATGAGAAAAGAAGGGAAAAGAAGAGAAAGGAGAAAAGAGAATACAGAAACGAAGAGAAAAGAGAAAAGTAGAGAAAAGAGAAAACAAGAGAAAAACGTAAAGAAGAGAAAAGAAAAAAGAGATAAGAGAAATGAGAAAGGAAGAGAAAAGCGAAAATAAGACAAAAGAGAAAAGAGAAATGAGAAAGGAAGAGAAACGAGAAAAGAAAAGAAGAGAAAACAAGAGCAAAGAGAAAAGAAAAGAATAGAAAAGAAGGGAAAAGAGAAAAGAGAAAAGAAGAGAAAAGAGAAAAGTGAAAAGAGAAAAGAAGAGAAAAGAGATAAGAAGAGGAAAGAGAAAAGATAAAAGAAGAGAAAATAGAAAAGAAATGAAGAGAAAAGAAGGGAAAAGGGAAAAGAGAAAAGGGCAAAGAAGAGAAAAGAGAAAAGATGAGAAAAGAAGACAATAGAGAAAAGAGAAAAGGGAAAAGAAGAGAAAAGTGATAAGAAGAGAAAAGAAGACAATAGAGAGAAGAGAAAAGACAAAAGAAGAGAACAGAGAAAACAAGAGAAAAGTAGAGAAAAGAAAAGAGAAAAGTGAAAAGAAGAGAGAAGAGAGACGAGAAAAGAGAAACGAAGCGAAAAGTGAAAAGAGAAAAGAAAAGAGGAGAAAAGAAGGGTAAAGAGAAAAGAGAAAAGGGAAAAGAAGAGAAAAGAGAAAAGAAGAGAAAAGAGAAAAGATGATAAAAGACGAGAAAAGAAAACAAAAAAGAGAAAAGAGAATAGAAGGGAAAAGAGAAAAGTAGAGAAAAGAAGTGAAAAGAGAAAATAGAAAATGAGAGAAAAGAGAAAAGAGAAAAGAATACAAAAGAGAAAAGAGAAAAGCGAAAAGAAGAAGAAGAGAAATGAAGAGAAAACGAGAAAAGAAATGAGAAAAAAGAAAAGTAGAGAAAAGAAAAGAGAAAAGAGAAAAGCAGAGAAAAGAGAAAAGAAGTGAAAAGAGAAAAGAATTTAAAAGAGAAACGATAAAAGAAGAGAAAGAGGAATGAGAAATGAGAAAAGAAGGGAAAAGAAGAGAAAGGAGAAAAGAGAATAGAGAAACGAAGAGAAAAGAGAAAAGAAGAGAAAAGTAGAAAAAGGGAAAACAAGAGAAAAGCGAAAAGAAGAGAAAAGAAAAAAGAGAAAAGAGAAATGAGAAAGGAAGAGAAAAGCGAAAATAAGAGAAAAGAGAAAAGAGATAAGAAGAGAAAAAAAAAGAGAAATCTGAAGTGAAGAGAAAAGCGTAAAGAGGAGTAAAGAGAAAGGAAGAGAAAAGGGAAAAGAAGAGAAAAGAGACAAGTGAAAAGAGAAAATAAGAGTAAAGAGATAAGAGGAGAAAAGAAGACAATAGAGAAAAGAGAAAAGAGAAAAGAAGAAAACATAGAAAAGAAGAGAAAAGAAAAGAGAAAAGTGAAAAGAAGAGAGAAGAGAGAAGATAAAAGACAAATGAAGCGAAAAGAGAAAAGAGAAAAGAAGAGAAAAGGAGAGAAAAGAGATAAGAAGAGAAAAGAAAAGAGAAATCTGAAATGAAGAGAAAAGCGTAAAGAGGAGTAAAGAGAAAGGAAGAGAAAAGGGAAAAGAGAAAAGAGAAAAGAAGAGAAAAGAGAAAAGTGAAAAGAGAAAATAAGAGTAAAGAGATAAGAGGAGAAAAGAAGACAATAGAGAAAAGAGAAAAGAGAAAAGAAGAGAACAGAGAAAAGAAGAGAAAAGAAAAGAGAAAAGTGAAAAGAAGAGAGAAGAGAGAGGATAAAAGAGAAATGAAGCGAAAAGAGAAAAGAGAAAAGGAGAGAAAAGAGAAAAGCGAAAAGAAGAGAAAAGAAAAGAGAAAAGAAGAGAAAAGAAGAGAAAAGAGAAAAGAGAAAAGAAAAGAAGGGAAAAGAGAAAAGAGAAAAGTGAAAAGAAGAGAAAAGAGAAAAGAGAAAGGAGAAACGAAGAGAAAAGAGAAAAGAAGAGAAAAGTAGAGAAAAGAGAAAAGAGAATACAAGAGAAAAGAGAAAAAAAGAGAAAACTGAAAAGAGGAGAAAAGAGTCGAGCAGAGTAAAGAGAAAGGAAGAAAAAATGGAAAAGAGAAAAGTGAAAAGAAGAGAGAAGAGAGAAGATAAAAGACAAATGAAGCGAAAAGAGAAAAGAAGAGAAAAGAGAAAAGAGAAAAGAAAAGAAGGGAAAAGTGAAAAGAGAAAAGTGAAAAGAAGAGAAAAGAGAAAAGAGAAAGGAGAAACGAAGAGAAAAGAGAATAGAATTTAAAAGTAGAGAAAAGAGAAAAGAGAAAACAAGAGAAAATAGAAAAGAAGAGAAAAGAAAAAGAGAAAAGAGAAATGAGAAAGGAAGAGAAAAGAGAAAATAAGAGAAAAGAGTAAAGAAAAAGGAAGAGAGAAAAAAGAGAAAACTGAAAAGAGGAGAAAAAAGTCAAGCAGAGCAAAGAGAAAGGAAGAGAAAATGGAAAAGAGAAAATAGAAATGAAGAGAAAAGAGAAAAGTGAAAAGAGAAAAGAAGAGAAAAGAGATAAGAAGAGAAAAGAGAAAAGATAAAAGAAGAGAAAAGAGAAAAGAAAAGAAGAGAAAAGAAGGGAAAAGGGAAAAGAGAAAAGGGAAAAGAAGAGAAAAGAGAAAAGATGAGAAAAGAAGAGAAAGGAAAACAAAAAAGAGAAAAGCGAAAAGAAGAGAAAAGAGCAAAATGAAAAGACGAGAATAGAAGGGAAAAGAGAAAAGTAGAGAAAAGAAGTGAAAAGAGAAAATAGAAAATGCGAGAAAAGAGAAAAGAGAAAAGAATACAAAAGAGAAAAGAGAAAAGAAGTGAAAAGAGAAAAGAAGAGAAAACAAGAGAAAAGAAATGAGAAAAAAGAAAAGAAGTGAAAAGAAAAGAAAAAAGAGAAAAGATGAGAAAAGAGAAAAGAAGAGAAAGGAAAAGAGAAAAGAAGAGAAAATAGAAAAGAGAAAAGAAAAGAAGAGAAAAGAAGGGAAAAGAGAAAAGAGAAAAGGGAAAAGAAGAGAAAAGAGATAAGAAGAGAAAAGAAGACAATCGAGAAAAGAGAAAAGGGAAAAGAAGAGAAAAGAGATAAGAAGAGAAAAGAAGACAATAGAGAAAAGAGAAAAGACAAAAGAAGAGAACAGAGAAAACAAGAGAAAAGAAGAGAAAAGAAAAGAGAAAAGTGAAAAGAAGAGAGAAGAGAGAGGAGAAAAGAGAAACGAAGCGAAAAGTGAAAAGAGAAAAGAAAAGAAGAGAAAAGAAGGGTAAAGAGAAAAGAGAAAAGGGAAAAG
Source organism: Chiloscyllium punctatum (assembly GCF_047496795.1). Classification (NCBI taxonomy): domain Eukaryota; kingdom Metazoa; phylum Chordata; class Chondrichthyes; order Orectolobiformes; family Hemiscylliidae; genus Chiloscyllium; species Chiloscyllium punctatum. The sequence goes on along the minus strand of NC_092746.1, from coordinate 803,422 downwards.
AAGAGAAAAGAGAAAAGAAGAGAAAAGAGAAAAGGTGATAAAAGAACAGAAAAGAAAACAAAAAAGAGATAAGAGAAAAGAAGAGAATAGAAGGGAAAAGAGAAAAGTAGAGAAAAGAAGTGAAAAGAGAAAATAGAAAATGAGAGAAAAGAGAAAAGAGAAAAGAATACAAAAGAGAAAAGAGAAAAGCGAAAAGAAAAAGAAGAGAAATGAAGAGAAAACGAGAAAAGAAATGAGAAAAAAGAAAAGTAGAGAAAAGAAAAGAGAAAAAAGAAAAGAAGAGAAAAGAGAAAAGAAGTGAAAAGAGAAAAGAATTTAAAAGAGAAACGATAAAAGAAGAGAAAGAGGAATGAGAAATGAGATAAGAAGGGAAAAGAAGAGAAAGGAGAAAAGAGAATAGAGAAACGAAGAGAAAAGAGAAAAGAAGAGAAAAGTAGAAAAAGGGAAAACAAGAGAAAAGCGAAAAGAAGAGAAAAGAAAAAAGAGAAAAGAGAAATGAGAAAGGAAGAGAAAAGCGAAAATAAGAGAAAAGAGAAAAGAGATAAGAAGAGAAAAGAAAAGAGAAATCTGAAATGAAGAGAAAAGCGTAAAGAGGAGTAAAGAGAAAGGAAGAGAAAAGGGAAAAGAAGAGAAAAGAGACAAGTGAAAAGAGAAAATAAGAGTAAAGAGATAAGAGGAGAAAAGAAGACAATAGAGAAAAGAGAAAAGAGAAAAGAAGAGAACAGAGAAAAGAAGAGAAAAGAAAAGATAAAAGTGAAAAGAAGAGAGAAGAGAGAAGATAAAAGACAAATGAAGCGAAAAGAGAAAAGAGAAAAGAAGATAAAAGGAGAGAAAAGAGATAAGAAGAGTAAAAGAAAAGAGAAATCTGAAATGAAGAGAAAAGCGTAAAGAGGAGTAAAGAGAAAGGAAGAGAAAAGAGAAAAGAAGAGAAAAGAGAAAAGTGAGAAGAGAAAATAAGAGGAAAGAGATAAGAGGAGAAAAGAAGACAATAGAGAAAAGAGAAATGAAGAGTACAGAGAAAAGAAGAGAAAAAAAAACAGAAAAGTGAAAAGAAGAGAGAAGAGAGAGGATAAAAGAGAAATGAAGCGAAAAGAGAAAAGAGAAAAGGAGAGAAAAGAGAAAAGCGAAAAGAAGAGAAAAGAAAAGAGAAAAGAAGAGAAAAGAAGAGAAAAGAGAAAAGAGAAAAGAAAAGAAGGGAAAAGAGAAAAGAGAAAGGAGAAACGAAGAGAAAAGAGAAAAGAAGAGAAAAGTAGAGAAAAGAGAAAAGAGAATACAAGAGAAAAGAGAAAAGAAGAGAAAAGATAAAAGAGTAAAGAGAAATGAGAAAGGAAGAGAAAAGAGAAAATAAGAGAAAAGAGAAAAGAAAAAGGAAGAGAGAAAAAAAGAGAAAACTGAAAAGAGGAGAAAAGAGTCGAGCAGAGTAAAGAGAAAGGAAGAGAAAATGGAAAAGAGAAAATAGAAAAGAAGAGAAAAGAGAAAAGTGAAAAGAGAAAAGAAGAGAAAAGAGATAAGAAGAGAAAAGAGAAAAGATAAAAGAAGAGAAAAGAGAAAAGACGAGAAAAGAAGACAATAGAGAAAAGAGAAAAGAAAGAAGAGAAAAGAAGAGCAAAGAGAAAAGAAAAGAAGAGAAAAGAAGGGCAAAGAGAAAAGAGAAAAGAGAAAAGAAAAGAAAAGAAGGGAAAAGAGAAAAGAGAAAAGAAGAGAAAAGAGAAAAGAGAAAGGAGATATGAAGAGAAAAGAGAAAAGAAGAGAAAAGTAGAGAAAAGAGCAAAGAGAAAACAAGAGAAAAGAGAAAAGATGAGAAAAGGAGAGAAAAGAGATAAGAAGAGAAAAGAAAAGAGAAATCTGAAATGAAGAGAAAAGCGTAAAGAGGAGTAAAGAGAAAGGAAGAGAAAAGGGAAAAGAGAAAAGAGAAAAGAAGAGAAAAGAGAAAAGTGAAAAGAGAAAATAAGAGTAAAGAGATAAGAGGAGAAAAGAAGACAACAGAGAAAAGAGAAAAGAGAAAAGAAGAGAACAGAGAAAAGAAGAGAAAAGAAAAGAGAAAAGTGAAAAGAAGAGAGAAGAGAGAGGATAAAAGAGAAATGAAGCGAAAAGAGAAAAGAGAAAAGGAGAGAAAAGAGAAAAGCGAAAAGAAGAGAAAAGAAAAGAGAAAAGAAGAGAAAAGAAGAGAAAAGAGAAAAGAGAAAAGAAAAGAAGGGAAAAGAGAAAAGTGAAAAGTGAAAAGAAGAGAAAAGAGAAAAGAGAAAGGAGAAACGAAGAGAAAAGAGAAAAGAAGAGAAAAGTAGAGAAAAGAGAAAAGAGAATACAAGAGAAAAGAGAAAAGAAGAGAAAAGATAAAAGATAAAAGAGAAAAGAGAAAAGAAGAGAACAGAGAAAAGAAGAGAAAAGAAAAGAGAAAAGTGAAAAGAAGAGAGAAGAGAGAAGATAAAAGACAAATGAAGCGAAAAGAGAAAAGAAGAGAAAAGAGAAAAGAGAAAGGAGAAACGAAGAGAAAAGAGAATAGAATTTAAAAGTAGAGAAAAGAGAAAAGAAAAAACAAGAGAAAATAGAAAAGAAGAGAAAAGAAAAAGAGAAAAGAGAAATGAGAAAGGAAGAGAAAAGAGAAAATAAGAGAAAAGAGTAAAGAAAAAGGAAGAGAGAAAAAAGAGAAAACTGAAAAGAGGAGAAAAAAGTCAAGCAGAGCAAAGAGAAAGGAAGAGAAAATGGAAAAGAGAAAATAGAAAGGAAGAGAAAAGAGAAAAGTGAAAAGAGAAAAGAAGAGAAAAGAGATAAGAAGAGAAAAGAGAAAAGATAAAAGAAGAGAAAAGAGAAAAGAAAAGAAGAGAAAAGAAGGGAAAAGGGAAAAGAGAAAAGGGAAAAGAAGAGAAAAGAGAAAAGATGAGAAAAGAAGAGAAAGGAAAACAAAAAAGAGAAAAGCGAAAAGAAGAGAAAAGAGCAAAATGAAAAGACGAGAATAGAAGGGAAAAGAGAAAAGTAGAGAAAAGAAGTGAAAAGAGAAAATAGAAAATGAGAGAAAAGAGAAAAGAGAAAAGAATACAAAAGAGAAAAGAGAAAAGAAGTGAAAAGAGAAAAGAAGAGAAAACAAGAGAAAAGAAATGAGAAAAAAGAAAAGAAGTGAAAAGAAAAGAGAAAAGAGAAAAGATGAGAAAAGAGAAAAGAAGAGAAAGGAAAAGAGAAAAGAAAAGAAGAGAAAAGAAGGGAAAAGAGAAAAGAGAAAAGGGAAAAGAAGAGAAAAGAGATAAGAAGAGAAAAGAAGACAATAGAGAAAAGAGAAAAGGGAAAAGAAGAGAAAAGAGATAAGAAGAGAAAAGAAGACAATAGAGAAAAGAGAAAAGACAAAAGAAGAGAACAGAGAAAACAAGAGAAAAGAAGAGAAAAGAAAAGAGAAAAGTTAAAAGAAGAGAGAAGAGAGAGGAGAAAAGAGAAACGAAGCGAAAAGTGAAAAGAGAAAAGAAAAGAAGAGAAAAGAAGGGTAAAGAGAAAAGAGAAAAGGGAAAAGAAGAGAAAAGAGAAAAGAAGAGAAAAGAGAAAAGGTGATAAAAGAACAGAAAAGAAAACAAAAAAGAGATAAGAGAAAAGAAGAGAATAGAAGGGAAAAGAGAAAAGTAGAGAAAAGAAGTGAAAAGAGAAAATAGAAAATGAGAGAAAAGAGAAAAGAGAAAAGAATACAAAAGAGAAAAGAGAAAAGCGAAAAGAAAAAGAAGAGAAATGAAGAGAAAACGAGAAAAGAAATGAGAAAAAAGAAAAGTAGAGAAAAGAAAAGAGAAAAGAGAAAAGAAGAGAAAAGAGAAAAGAAGTGAAAAGAGAAAAGAATTTAAAAGAGAAACGATAAAAGAAGAGAAAGAGGAATGAGAAATGAGAAAAGAAGGGAAAAGAAGAGAAAGGAGAAAAGAGAATAGAGAAACGAAGAGAAAAGAGAAAAGAAGAGAAAAGTAGAAAAAGGGAAAACAAGAGAAAAGCGAAAAGAAGAGAAAAGAAAAAAGGGAAAACAAGAGAAAAGCGAAAAGAAGAGAAAAGAAAAAAGAGAAAAGAGACATGAGAAAGGAAGAGAAAAGAGATAAGAAGAGAAAAGAGAAAAGATAAAAGAAGAGAAAAGAGAAAAGACGAGAAAAGAAGACAATAGAGAAAAGAGAAAAGAAAGAAGAGAAAAGAAGAGCAAAGAGAAAAGAAAAGAAAAGAAAAGAAGGGAAAAGAGAAAAGAGAAAAGAAGAGAAAAGAGAAAAGAGAAAGGAGATATGAAGAGAAAAGAGAAAAGAAGAGAAAAGTAGAGAAAAGAGAAAAGAGAAAACAAGAGAAAAGAGAAAAGATGAGAAAAGGAGAGAAAAGAGATAAGAAGAGAAAAGAAAAGAGAAATCTGAAATGAAGAGAAAAGCGTAAAGAGGAGTAAAGAGAAAGGAAGAGAAAAGGGAAAAGTGAAAAGAGAAAAGAAGAGAAAAGAGAAAAGTGAAAAGAGAAAATAAGAGTAAAGAGATAAGAGGAGAAAAGAAGACAATAGAGAAAAGAGAAAAGAGAAAAGAAGAGAACAGAGAAAAGAAGAGAAAAGAAAAGAGAAAAGTGAAAAGAAGAGAGAAGAGAGAGGATAAAAGAGAAATGAAGCGAAAAGAGAAAAGAGAAAAGGAGAGAAAAGAGAAAAGCGAAAAGAAGAGAAAATGAAAAGAGAAAAGAAGAGAAAAGAAGAGAAAAGAGAAAAGAGAAAAGAAAAGAAGGGAAAAGAGAAAAGAGAAAAGTGAAAAGAAGAGAAAAGAGAAAAGAGAAAGGAGAAACGAAGAGAAAAGAGAAAAGAAGAGAAAAGTAGAGAAAAGAGAAAAGAGAATACAAGAGAAAAGAGAAAAGAAGAGAAAAGATAAAAGAGAAAAGAGAAAAGAGAAAAGAAGCGAACAGAGAAAAGAAGAGAAAAGAAAAGAGAAAAGTGAAAAGAAGAGAGAAGAGAGAAGATAAAAGACAAATGAAGCGAAAAGAGAAAAGAAGAGAAAAGAGAAAAGAGAAAAGAAACGAAGGGAAAAGTGAAAAGAGAAAAGTGAAAAGAAGAGAAAAGAGAAAAGAGAAAGGAGAAACGAAGAGAAAAGAGAATAGAATTTAAAAGTAGAGAAAAGAGAAAAGAGAAAACAAGAGAAAATAGAAAAGAAGAGAAAAGAAAAAGAGAAAAGAGAAATGAGAAAGGAAGAGAAAAGAGAAAATAAGGGAAAAGAGTAAAGAAAAAGGAAGAGAGAAAAAAGAGAAAACTGAAAAGAGGAGAAAAAAGTCAAGCAGAGCAAAGAGAAATGAAGAGAAAATAGAAAAGAAGAGAAAAGAGAAAAGTGAAAAGAGAAAAGAAGAGAAAAGAGATAAGAAGAGAAAAGAGAAAAGATAAAAGAAGAGAAAAGAGAAAAGAAAAGAAGAGAAAAGAAGGGAAAAGGGAAAAGAGAAAAGGGAAAAGAAGAGAAAAGAGAAAAGATGAGAAAAGAAGAGAAAGGAAAACAAAAAAGAGAAAAGCGAAAAGAAGAGAGAAGAGCAAAATGAAAAGACGAGAATAGAAGGGAAAAGAGAAAAGTAGAGAAAAGAAGTGAAAAGAGAAAATAGAAAATGAGAGAAAAGAGAAAAGAGAAAAGAATACAAAAGAGAAAAGAGAAAAGAAGTGAAAAGCGAAAAGAAGAGAAAACAAGAGAAAAGAAATGAGAAAAAAGAAAAGAAGTGAAAAGAAAAGAGAAAAGAGAAAAGATGAGACAAGAGAAAAGAAGAGAAAGGAAAAGAGAAAAGAAGAGAAAATAGAAAAGAGAAAAGAAAAGAAGAGAAAAGAAGGGAAAAGAGAAAAGAGAAAAGGGAAAAGAAGAGAAAAGAGATAAGAAGAGAAAAGAAGACAATAGAGAAAAGAGAAAAGGGAAAAGAAGAGAAAAGAGATAAGAAGAGAAAAGAAGACAATAGAGAAAAGAGAAAAGACAAAAGAAGAGAACAGAGAAAACAAGAGAAAAGAAGAGAAAAGAAAAGAGAAAAGTGAAAAGAAGAGAGAAGAGAGAGGAGAAAAGAGAAACGAAGCGAAAAGTGAAAAGAGAAAAGAAAAGAAGAGAAAAGAAGGGTAAAGAGAAAAGAGAAAAGGGAAAAGAAGAGAAAAGAGAAAAGAAGAGAAAAGAGAAAAGGTGATAAAAGAACAGAAAAGAAAACAAAAAAGAGATAAGAGAAAAGAAGAGAATAGAAGGGAAAAGAGAAAAGTAGAGAAAAGAAGTGAAAAGAGAAAATAGAAAATGAGAGAAAAGAGAAAAGAGAAAAGAATACAAAAGAGAAAAGAGAAAAGCGAAAAAGAAAAAAAAGAGAAATGAAGAGAAAACGAGAAAAGAAATGAGAAAAAAGAAAAGTAGAGAAAAGAAAAGAGAAAAGAGAAAAGAAGAGAAAAGAGAAAAGAAGTGAAAAGAGAAAAGAATTTAAAAGAGAAACGATAAAAGAAGAGAAAGAGGAATGAGAAATGAGAAAAGTAGGGAAAAGAAGAGAAAGGAGAAAAGAGAATAGAGAAACGAAGAGAAACGAGAAAAGAAGAGAAAAGTTGAAAAAGGGAAAACAAGAGAAAAGTGAAAAGAAGAGAAAAGAAAAAAGAGAAAAGAGAAATGAGAAAGGAAGAGAAAAGTGAAAATAAGAGAAAAGAGAAAAGAGATAAGAAGAGAAAAGAAAAGAGAAATCTGAAATGAAGAGAAAAGCGTAAAGAGGAGTAAAGAGAAAGGAAGAGAAAAGGGAAAAGAAGATAAAAGAGACAAGTGAAAAGAGAAAATAAGAGTAAAGAGATAAGAGGAGAAAAGAAGACAATAGAGAAAAGAGAAAAGAGAAAAGAAGAGAACAGAGAAAAGAAGAGAAAAGAAAAGATAAAAGTGAAAAGAAGAGAGAAGAGAGAAGATAAAAGACAAATGAATCAAAAAGAGAAAAGAGAAAAGAAGATAAAAGGAGAGAAAAGAGACAAGAAGAGTAAAAGAAAAGAGAAATCTGAAATGTAGAGAAAAGCGTAAAGAGGAGTAAAGAGAAAGGAAGAGAAAAGGGAAAAGAGAAAAGAGAAAAGAAGAGAAAAGAGAAAAGTGAAAAGAGAAAATAAGAGTAAAGAGATAAGAGGAGAAAAGAAGACAATAGAGAAAAGAGAAACGAGAAAAGAAGAGTACAGAGAAAAGAACAGAAAAGAAAAGAGAAAAGTGAAAAGAAGAGAGAAGAGAGAGGATAAAAGAGAAATGAAGCGAAAAGAGAAAAGAGAAAAGGAGAGAAAAGAGAAAATAAGAGAAAAGAGAAAAGAAAATGGAAGAGAGAAAAAAAGAGAAAACTGAAAAGAGGAGAAAAGAGTCGAGCAGAGTAAAGAGAAAGGAAGAGAAAATGGAAAAGAGAAAATAGAAAAGAAGAGAAAAGAGAAAAGTGAAAAGAGAAAAGAAGAGAAAAGAGATAAGAAGAGAAAAGAGAAAAGATAAAAGAAGAGAAAAGAGAAAAGACGAGAAAAGAAGACAATAGAGAAAAGAGAAAAGAAAGAAGAGAAAAGAAGAGCAAAGAGAAAAGAAAAGAAGAGAAAAGAAGGGAAAAGAGAAAAGAGAAAAGAGAAAAGAAAAGAAAAGAAGGGAAAAGAGAAAAGAGAAAAGAAGAGAAAAGAGAAAAGAGAAAGGAGATATGAAGAGAAAAGAGAAAAGAAGAGAAAAGTAGAGAAAAGAGAAAAGAGAAAACAAGAGAAAAGAGAAAAGATGAGAAAAGGAAAACGAGAAAAGAGAAATGAGAAAGGAAGAGAAAAGTGAAAATAAGAGAAAAGAGAAAAGAAAAAGGTAGAGAAAAAAGAGAAAACTGAAAAGAGGAGAAAAGAGTCAAGCAGAGTAAAGAGAAAGGAAGAGAAAAGGGAAAAGAGAAAAGTGAAAAGAAGAGAAAAGAGAAAAGTGAAAAGAGAGAAGAAGAGAAAAGAGATAAGAAGAGAAAAGAGAAAAGAAAAGAAGAGAAAAGAAGGGAAAATGGAAAAGAGAAAAGGGAATAGAAGAGAAAAGTGAAAAAAGTAAAGAAGAGAAAAGAGAAAAGAGAAAAGAATAGAAAAGAGAAAAGTGTAAAGAAGAGAATAGATGGGAAAAGAGAAAAGTAGAGAAAAGAAGTGAAAAGAGAAAATAGAAAATGAAAGAAAAGAGAAAAGAATACATAAGAGAAAAGGGAAAAGAAGTGAAAAGAGAAAAGAAGAGAAAATAGAAAAGAAGTGAAAAGAAAAGAGAAAAGAGAAAAGAAGAGAAAAGAGAAAAGAAGTGAAAAGCGAAAACAAGAGAAAAGTAAAAAGAGAAAAGAAGACAAAAAAGAAAAGAAGAGGAAAAAAGAGAAAAGAGAAAAGAATTTAAAAGAGAAAAGATAAAAGAAGGGAAAGAGGAATGAGAAATGAGAAAAGAAGGGAAAAGAAGAGAAAGGAGAAAAGAGAATAGAAGAGAAAAGAAAAAAGAGAAAAGAGAAATGAGAAAGGAAGAGAAAAATGAAAATAAGAGAAAAGAGAAAAGAAAAAGGAAGAGAGAAAAAAGAGAAAACTGAAAAGAGGAGAAAAGAGTCGAGCAGAGTAAAGAGAAAGGAAGAGAAAAAAGAAAAGTGAAAGAGAAAAGAAGAGAAAAGAGATAAGACGAGAAAAGAAGACAATAGAGAAAAGAGAAAAGAGAAAAGAAAGAAGAGAAAAGAAGAGCAAAGAGAAAAGAAAAGAAGAGAAAAGAAGGGAAAAGAGAAAAGAGAAAAGAGAAAAGAAAAGAAAAGAAGGGAAAAGAGAAAAGAGAAAAGAAGAGAAAAGACAAAAGAGAAAGGAGAAATGAAGAGAAAAGAGAAAGGAAGAGAAAAGTGAAAATAAGAGAAAAGAGAAAAGATGAGAAAAGGAAAACGAGAAAAGAGAAATGAGAAAGGAAGAGAAAAGTGAAAATAAGAGAAAAGAGAAAAGAAAAATGTAGAGAAAAAAAAGAGAAAACTGAAAAGAGGAGAAAAGAGTCAAGCAGAGTAAAGAGAAAGGAAGAGAAAAGGGAAAAGAGAAAAGTGAAAAGAAGAGAAAAGAGAAAAGTGAAAAGAAGAGAGAAGAGAGAGGATAAAAGAGAAATGAAGCGAAAAGAGAAAAGAGAAAAGGAGAGAAAAGAGAAAAGAGAAAAGAATAGAAAAGAGAAAAGTGTAAAGAAGAGAATAGATGGGAAAAGAGAAAAGTAGAGAAAAGAAGTGAAAAGAGAAAATAGAAAATGAAAGAAAAGAGAAAAGAATACATAAGAGAAAAGGGAAAAGAAGTGAAAAGAGAAAAGAAGAGAAAATAGAAAAGAAGTGAAAAGAAAAGAGAAAAGAGAAAAGAAGAGAAAAGAGAAAAGAAGTGAAAAGCGAAAACAAGAGAAAAGTAAAAAGAGAAAAGAAGACAAAAAAGAAAAGAAGAGGAAAAAAGAGAAAAGAGAAAAGAATTTAAAAGAGAAAAGATAAAAGAAGGGAAAGAGGAATGAGAAATGAGAAAAGAAGGGAAAAGAAGAGAAAGGAGAAAAGAGAATAGAAGAGAAAAGAAAAAAGAGAAAAGAGAAATGAGAAAGGAAGAGAAAAATGAAAATAAGAGAAAAGAGAAAAGAAAAAGGAAGAGAGAAAAAAGAGAAAACTGAAAAGAGGAGAAAAGAGTCGAGCAGAGTAAAGAGAAAGGAAGAGAAAAAAGAAAAGTGAAAGAGAAAAGAAGAGAAAAGAGATAAGACGAGAAAAGAAGACAATAGAGAAAAGAGAAAAGAGAAAAGAAAGAAGAGAAAAGAAGAGCAAAGAGAAAAGAAAAGAAGAGAAAAGAAGGGAAAAGAGAAAAGAGAAAAGAGAAAAGAAAAGAAAAGAAGGGAAAAGAGAAAAGAGAAAAGAAGAGAAAAGACAAAAGAGAAAGGAGAAATGAAGAGAAAAGAGAAAGGAAGAGAAAAGTGAAAATAAGAGAAAAGAGAAAAGATGAGAAAAGGAAAACGAGAAAAGAGAAATGAGAAAGGAAGAGAAAAGTGAAAATAAGAGAAAAGAGAAAAGAAAAATGTAGAGAAAAAAAAGAGAAAACTGAAAAGAGGAGAAAAGAGTCAAGCAGAGTAAAGAGAAAGGAAGAGAAAAGGGAAAAGAGAAAAGTGAAAAGAAGAGAAAAGAGAAAAGTGAAAAGAAGAGAGAAGAGAGAGGATAAAAGAGAAATGAAGCGAAAAGAGAAAAGAGAAAAGAAGACAAAAGGAGAGAAAAGAGAAAAGAAGAGAAAAGAAAAGAGAAAATAAGTGAAAAGAGAAAAGAGAAAAGAAAAGAAAAGAAGGGAAAAGAGAAAAGAGAAAAGTGAAAAGAAGAGAAAAGAGAAAGGAGAAAAGAAGTGCAAAGAGAAAAGAAGAGAAAAGTAAAAAGAGAAAAGAAGAGAAAAAAGAAAAGAAGAGGAAAGAAGAGAAAAGAGAAAAGAATTTAAAAGATAAAAGATAAAAGAAGAGAAAGAGGAATGTGAAATGAGAAAAGAAGGGAAAAGAAGAGAAAAGTAGAGAAAAGAGAAAAGAGAAAACAAGAGAAAAGCGAAAAGAAGAGAAAAGAAAAAGAGAAAAGAGAAATGAGAAAGGAAGAGAAAAGCGAAAATAAGAGAAAAGAGAGAAGAGATAAGAAGAGAAAAGAAAAGAGAAATCTGAAAAGAAGAGAAAAGAGTAAAGAGGAGTAAAGAGAATGGAAGAGAAAAGTGAAAAGAGAAAATAAGAGTAAAGAGATAAGAGGAGAAAAGAAGACAATAGAAAAAAGAGAAAAGAGAAAAGAATAGAACAGAGAAAAGAAGAGAAAAGAAGAGAAAAGAAAAGAGAAAAGTGAAAAGAAGAGAGAAGAGAGAGGATAAAAGAGAAATGAAGCGAAAAGAGAAAAGAGAAAAGAAGAGAAAAGGAGAGAAAAGAGAAAAGAAGAGAAAAGAAAAGAGATAATAAGTGAAAAGAGAAAAGAGAAAAGAAAAGAAAAGAAGGGAAAAGAGAAAAGAGAAAAGTGAAAAGAAGAGAAAAGAGAAAGGAGAAAAGAAGTGCAAAGAGAAAAGAAGAGAAAAGTAAAAAGAGAAAAGAAGAGAAAAAAGAAAAGAAGAGGAAAGAAGAGAAAAGAGAAAAGAATTTAAAAGATAAAAGATAAAAGAAGAGAAAGAGGAATGTGAAATGAGAAAAGAAGGGAAAAGAAGAGAAAAGTAGAGAAAAGAGAAAAGAGAAAACAAGAGAAAAGCGAAAAGAAGAGAAAAGAAAAAGAGAAAAGAGAAATGAGAAAGGAAGAGAAAAGCGAAAATAAGAGAAAAGAGAGAAGAGATAAGAAGAGAAAAGAAAAGAGAAATCTGAAAAGAAGAGAAAAGAGTAAAGAGGAGTAAAGAGAAAGGAAGAGAAAAGAGAAAAGTGAAAAGAGAAAATAAGAGTAAAGAGATAAGAGGAGAAAAGAAGACAATAGAAAAAAGAGAAAAGAGAAAAGAATAGAACAGAGAAAAGAAGAGAAAAGAAGAGAAAAGAAAAGAGAAAAGTGAAAAGAAGAGAGAAGAGAGAGGATAAAAGAGAAATGAAGCGAAAAGAGAAAAGAGAAAAGAAGAGAAAAGGAGAGAAAAGAGAAAAGAGAAAAGAAGAGAAAAGAAAAGAGAAAATAAGAGAAAAGAGAAAAGAGAAAAGAAAAGAAAAGAAGGGAAAAGAGAAAAGAGAAAAGAGAAAAGAAGAGAAAAGAAAAGAGAAAATAAGAGAAAAGAGAAAAGAGAAAAGAAAAGAAAAGAAGGGAAAAGAGAAAAGATAAAAGTGAAAAGAAGAGAAAAGAGAAAAGTGAAAAGAGAAAATAAGAGTAAAGAGATAAGAGGAGAAAAGAAGACAATAGAGAAAAGAGAAAAGAGAAAAGAAGAGAACAGAGAAAAGAAGAGAAAAGAAAAGAGAAAAGTGAAAAGAAGAGCGAAGAGAGAAGATAAAAGACAAATGAAGCGAAAAGAGAAAAGAAGAGAAAAGAAAAGAGAAAAGAAGAGAAAAGAGAAAAGAAAAGAAGGGAAAAGTGAAAAGAGAAAAGTGAAAAGAAGAGAAAAGAGAAAAGAGAAAGGAGAAACGAAGAGAAAAGAGAATAGAATTTAAAAGTAGAGAAAAGAGAAAAGAGAAAACAAGAGAAAATAGAAAAGAAGAGAAAAGAAAAAGAGAAAAGAGAAATGAGAAAGGAAGAGAAAAGCGAAAATAAGAGAAAAGAGAAAAGAGATAAGAAGAGAAAAAAAAGAGAAATCTGAAGTGAAGAGAAAAGCGTAAAGAGGAGTAAAGAGAAAGGAAGAGAAAAGGGAAAAGAAGAGAAAAGAGAAAAGTGAAAAGAGAAAATAAGAGTAAAGAGATAAGAGGAGAAAAGAAGACAATAGAGAAAAGAGAAAAGAGAAAAGAAGAAAACAGAGAAAAGAAGAGAAAAGAAAAGAGAAAAGTGAAAAGAAGAGAGAAGAGAGAAGATAAAAGACAAATGAAGCGAAAAGAGAAAAGAGAAAAGAAGAGAAAAGGAGAGAAAAGAGATAAGAAGAGAAAAGAAAAGAGAAATCTGAAATGAAGAGAAAAGCGTAAAGAGGAGTAAAGAGAAAGGAAGAGAAAAGGGAAAAGAGAAAAGAGAAAAGAAGAGAAAAGAGAAAAGAAAAGAGAAAAGTGAAAAGAAGAGAGAAGAGAGAGGATAAAAGAGAAATGAAGCGAAAAGAGAAAAGAGAAAAGGAGAGAAAAGAGAAAAGCGAAAAGAAGAGAAAAGAAAAGAGAAAAGAAGAGAAAAGAAGAGAAAAGAGAAAAGAGAAAAGAAAAGAAGGGAAAAGAGAAAAGAGAAAAGTGAAAAGAAGAGAAAAGAGAAAAGAGAAAGGAGAAACGAAGAGAAAAGAGAAAAGAAGAGAAAAGTAGAGAAAAGAGAAAAGAGAATACAAGAGAAAAGAGAAAAGAAGAGAAAAGATAAAAGAGAAAAGAGAAATGAGAAAGGAAGAGAATAGAGAAAATAACAGAAAAGAGAAAAGAAAAAGGAAGAGAGAAAAAAAGAGAAATCTGAAAAGAGGAGAAAAGAGTCGAGCAGAGTAAAGAGAAAGGAAGAGAAAAAAGAAAAGTGAAAAGAGAAAAGAAGAGAAAAGAGATAAGACGAGAAAAGAAGACAATAGAGAAAAGAGAGAAGAGAAAAGAAAGAAGAGAAAAGAAGAGCAAAGAGAAAAGAAAAGAAGAGAAAAGAAGGGAAAAGAGAAAAGGGAAAAGAGAAAAGAAAAGAAAAGAAGGGAAAAGAGAAAAGAGAAAAGAGAAAGGAGAAATGAAGAGAAAAGAAGAGAAAAGTAGAGAAAAGAGAAAACAAGAGAAAAGAGAAAAGATGAGAAAAGGAAAACGAGAAAAGAGAAATGAGAAAGGAAGAGAAAAGTGAAAATAAGAGAAAAGAGAAAAGAAAAATGTAGAGAAAAAAAAGAGAAAACTGAAAAGAGGAGAAAAGAGTCAAGCAGAGTAAAGAGAAAGGAAGAGAAAAGGGAAAAGAGAAAAGTGAAAAGAAGAGAAAAGAGAAAAGTGAAAAGAGAAAAGAAGAGAAAAGAGATAAGAAGAGAAAAGAGAAAAGAAAAGAAGAGAAAAGAAGGGAAAATGGAAAAGAGAAAAGGGAAAAGAAGAGAAAAGTGAAAAAAGTAAAGAAGAGAAAAGAGAAAAGAGAAAAGAATAGAAAAGAGAAAAGTGTAAAGAAGAGAATAGACGGGAAAAGAAAAAAGTAGAGAAAAGAAGTGAAAAGAGAAAATGAAAATGAAAGAAAAGAGAAAAGAATACATAAGAGAAAAGAGAAAAGAAGTGAAAAGAGAAAAGAAGAGAAAATAGAAAAGAAGTGAAAAGAAAAGAGAAAAGAGAAAAGAAGAGAAAAGAGAAAAGAAGTGAAAAGCGAAAACAAGAGAAAAGTAAAAAGAGAAAAGAAGAGAAAAAAGAAAAGAAGAGGAAAAAAGAGAAAAGAGAAAAGAATTTAAAAGAGAAAAGATAAAAGAAGAGAAAGAGGAATGAGAAATGAGAAAAGAAGGGAAAAGAAGAGAAAGGAGAAAAGAGAATAGAGAAACGAAGAGGAAAGAGAAAAGAAGAGAAAAGTAGAGAAAAGAGAAAAGAGAAAACAAGAGAAAAGCGAAAAGAAGAGAAAAGAAAAAAGAGAAAAGAGAAATGAGAAAGGAAGAGAAAAGAGAAAATAAGAGAAAAGAGAAAAGAAGCGTAAAGAGAAAGGAAGAGAAAAGGGAAAAGAGAAAAAAAAGAAAGAAGAGAAAAGAGAAAAGTGAAAAGTGAAAAGAAGAGTAAAGATATAAGAAGAGAAAAGAAGACAATAGAGAAAAGAAAATAGAGAAAAGAAGAGAACAGAGAAAAGAAGAGAAAAGAAGAGAAAAGAAAAGAGAAAAGCGAAAAGAAGAGAGAAGAGAGAGGATAAAAGAGAAACAAAGCGAAAAGAGAAAAGAGGAGAAAAGGAGAGAAAAGATGAGAAAAGAGAAAAGAAGAGAAAAGAAAAGAGAAAAGAAGAGAAAAGAAGAGAAAATAGAAAGGAGAAAAGTAAAGAAGAGAAAAGAAGGGAAAAGAGAAAAGAGAAAAGGGAAAAGAAGATAAAAGAGATAAGAAGAGAAAAGAAGACAATAGAGAAAAGAGAAAAGACAAAAGAAGAGAACAGAGAAAACAAGAGAAAAGAAGAGAAAAGAAAAGAGAAAAGTGAAAAGAAGAGAGAAGAGAGAGGAGAAAAGAGAAACGAAGCGAAAAGAGAAAAGAGAAAAGAGAAAAGACGGGAAAAGAGAAAAGAAGAGAAAAGAAGAGAAAAGAGAAAAGAAAAGAAGAGAAAAGAAGGGTAAAGAGAAAAGAGAAAAGGGAAAAGAAGAGAAAAGAGAAAAGATGAGAAAAGAAGAGAAGAGAAAACAAAAAAGAGAAAAGAAAACAAAAAAGAGAAAAGAGAAAAGAAGAGAATAGAAGGGAAAAGAGAAGAGTAGAGAAAAGACGTGAAAAGAGAAAATAGAAAATGAGAGAAAAGAGAAAAGAGAAAAGAATACAAAAGAGAAAAGAGAAAAGCGAAAAGAAGTGAAAAGTGAAATGAAGAGTAAACGAGAAAAGTAATGAGAAAAAAGAAAAGTAGAGAAAAGAAAAGAGAAAAGAGAAAAGAAGAGAAAAGAAAAAAGAAGAGAAAAGAGAAAAGAAGAGAAAAAAGTAAAGAAGAGAAAATAGAAAAGAATTTAAAAGAGAAACGATAAAAGAAGAGAAAGAGGAATGAGAAATGAGAAAAGAAGGGAAAAGAAGAGAAAGGAGAAAAGAGAATAGAGAAACGAAGAGAAAAGAGAAAAGAAGAGAAAAGTAGAGAAAAGAGAAAAGAGAAAACAAGAGAAAAGCGAAAAGAAGAGAAAAGAGAAAAGTGAAAAGAGAAAAGAAGAGAAAAGAGAAAAGAGAAATGGGAAAAGAAGAGAAAAGAGAAAAGATGAGAATAGAAGAGAAAGGAAAACAAAAAAGAGAAAAGCGAAAAGAAGAGAAAAGAGCAAAATGAAAAGACGAGAATAGAAGGGAAAAGAGAAAAGTAGAGAAAAGAAGTGAAAAGAGAAAAAAGAAAATGAGAGAAAAGAGAAAAGAGAAAAGAATACAAAAGAGAAAAGAGAAAAGAAGTGAAAAGAGAAAAGAAGAGAAAACAACAGAAAAGAAATGAGAAAAAAGAAAAGAAGTGAAAAGAAAAGAGAAAAGAGAAAAGAAAAGAAAAGAGAAAACAAGAGAAAAGAGAAAAGAAGTGTAGGAAAAGAGAAAAGAGAAAAGAAGAGAAAAGTAAAAAGAGAAAAGGAGAGAAAAAGAAAAGAAGAGGAAAGAAGAGAAAAAAGAAAAGAGAAAAGAGAAACGAAGAGAAAAGAGAAAAGTAGAGCAAAGTAGAGAAAAGAGAAAAGAGAAAACAAGAGAAAAGCGAAAAGAAGAGAAAAGAAAAAAGAGAAAAGAGAAATGAGAGAGGAAGAGAAAAGAGAAAATAAGAGAAAAGTGAAAAGAAGAGTAAAGAGAAAGGAAGAGAAAAGGGAAAAGAGAAAAAAGAAAAGAAGGGAAAAGAGAAAAGTGAAAAGAGAAAATAAGAGTAAAGAGATAAGACGAGAAAAGAAGACAATAGAGAAAAGAGAAAATAGAAAAGAAGAGAAAAGAAAAAAGAGAAAAGAATAGAAAAGAAAAGAGAAAAGTGAAAAGAAGAGAGAAGAGAGAGGATAAAAGAGAAACAAAGCGAGAAGAGAAAAGGAGATAAAAGAGAAAAGAGAAAAGATGAGAAAAGAGAAAAGAAGAGAAAAGAAGAGAAAATAGAAAAGAGAAAAGAAAAGAAGAGAAAAGAAGGGAAAAGAGAAAAGAGAAAAGGGAAAAGAAGAGAAAAGAGATAAGAAGAGAAAAGAAGACAATAGAGAAAAGAGAAAAGACAAAAGAAGAGAACAGAGAAAACAAGAGAAAAGAAGAGAAAAGAAAAGAGAAAAGTGAAAAGAAGAGAGAAGAGAGAGGAGAAAAGAGAAACGAAGCGAAAAGTGAAAAGAGAGAAGAAAAGAAGATAAAAGAAGGGTAAAGAGAAAAGAGAAAAGGGAAAAGAAGAGAAAAGAGAAAAGAAGAGAAAAGAGAAAAGATGAGAAAAGAAGAGAAAAGAAAACAAAAAAGAGAAAAGAGAAAAGAAGAGAATAGAAGGGAAAAGAGAAAAGTAGAGAAAAGAAGTGAAAAGAGAAAATAGAAAATGAGAGAAAAGAGAAAAGAGAAAAGAATACAAAAGAGAAAAGAGAAAAGCGAAAAGAAGTGAAAAGAGAAATGAAGAGAAAACGAGAAAAGAAATGAGAAAAAAGAAAAGTAGAGAAAAGAAAAGAGAAAGGAGTAATGAAGAGAAAAGAGAAAAGAAGAGAAAAGTAGAGAAAAGAGAAAAGAGAAAACAAGAGAAAAGAGAAAAGATGAGGAAAGGAAAACGAGAAAAGAGAAATGAGAAAGGAAGAGAAAAGTGAAAATAAGAGAAAAGAGAAAAGAAAAAGGTAGAGAAAAAAAGAGAAAACTGAAAAGAGGAGAAAAGAGTCAAGCAGAGTAAAGAGAAAGGAAGAGAAAAGGGAAAAGAGAAAAGTGAAAAGAAGAGAAAAGAGAAAAGTGTAAAGAAGAGAATAGACGGGAAAAGAGAAAAGTAGAGAAAAGAAGTGAAAAGAGAAAATAGAAAATGAAAGAAAAGAGAAAAGAATACATAAGAGAAAAGAGAAAAGAAGTGAAAAGAGAAAAGAAGAGAAAATAGGAAAGAAGTGAAAAGAAAAGAGAAAAGAGAAAAGAAGAGAAAAGAGAAAAGAAGTGAAAAGCGAAAACAAGAGAAAAGTAAAAAGAGAAAAGAAGAGAAAAAAGAAAAGAAGAGGAAAAAAGAGAAAAGAGAAAAGAATTTAAAAGAGAAAAGATAAAAGAAGAGAAAGAGGAATGAGAAATGAGAAAAGAAGGGAAAAGAAGAGAAAGGAGAAAAGAGAATAGAGAAACGAAGAGGAAAGAGAAAAGAAGAGAAAAGTAGAGAAAAGAGAAAAGAGAAAACAAGAGAAAAGCGAAAAGAAGAGAAAAGAAAAAAGAGAAAAGAGAAATGAGAAAGGAAGAGAAAAGAGAAAATAAGAGAAAAGAGAAAAGAAGCGTAAAGAGAAAGGAAGAGAAAAGGGAAAAGAGAAAAAAAAGAAAGAAGAGAAAAGAGAAAAGTGAAAAGTGAAAAGAAGAGTAAAGAGATAAGAAGAGAAAAGAAGACAATAGAGAAAAGAAAAAAAGAGAAAAGAAGAGAACAGAGAAAAGAAGAGAAAAGAAGAGAAAAGAAAAGAGAAAAGCGAAAAGAAGAGAGAAGAGAGAGGATAAAAGAGAAACAAAGCGAAAAGAGAAAAGAGGAGAAAAGGAGAGAAAAGATGAGAAAAGAGAAAAGAAGAGAAAAGAAAAGAGAAAAGAAGAGAAAAGAAGAGAAAATAGAAAGGAGAAAAGTAAAGAAGAGAAAAGAAGGGAAAAGAGAAAAGAGAAAAGGGAAAAGAAGATAAAAGAGATAAGAAGAGAAAAGAAGACAATAGAGAAAAGAGAAAAGACAAAAGAAGAGAACAGAGAAAACAAGAGAAAAGAAGAGAAAAGAAAAGAGAAAAGTGAAAAGAAGAGAGAAGAGAGAGGAGGAAAGAGAAACGAAGCAAAAAGAGAAAAGAGAAAAGAGAAAAGACGGGAAAAGAGAAAAGAAGAGAAAAGAAGAGAAAAGAGAAAAGAAAAGAAGAGAAAAGAAGGGTAAAGAGAAAAGAGAAAAGGGAAAAGAAGAGAAAAGAGAAAAGATGAGAAAAGAAGAGAAAAGAAAACAAAAAAGAGAAAAGAAAACAAAAAAGAGAAAAGAGAAAAGAAGAGAATAGAAGGGAAAAGAGAAAAGTAGAGAAAAGACGTGAAAAGAGAAAATAGAAAATGAGAGAAAAGAGAAAAGAGAAAAGAATACAAAAGAGAAAAGAGAAAAGCGAAAAGAAGTGAAAAGAGAAATGAAGAGAAAACGAGAAAAGTAATGAGAAAAAAGAAAAGTCGAGAAAAGAAGAGAAAAGATAAAAGAAGAGAAAAGAGAAAAGAAGAGAAAAGAGAAAAGAAGAGAAAAAAGGAAAGAAGAGAAAAGAGAAAAGAAATTAAAAGAGAAACGATAAAAGAAGAGAAAGAGGAATGAGAAATGAGAAAAGAAGGGAAAAGAAGAGAAAGGAGAAAAGAGAATAGAGAAACGAAGAGAAAAGAGAAAAGAAGAGAAAAGTAGAGAAAAGAGCAAAGAGAAAACAAGAGAAAAGCGAAAAGAAGAGAAAAGAGAAAAGTGAAAAGAGAAAAGAAGAGAAAAGAGAAAAGAGAAAAGGGAAAAGAAGAGAAAAGAGAAAAGATGAGAAAAGAAGAGAAAGGAAAACAAAAAAGAGAAAAGCGAAAAGAAGAGAAATGAGCAAAATGAAAAGACGAGAATAGAAGGGAAAAGAGAAAAGTAGAGAAAAGAAGTGAAAAGAGAAAATAGAAAATGAGAGAAAAGAGAAAAGAGAAAAGAATACAAAAGAGAAAAGAGAAAAGAAGTGAAAAGAGAAAAGAAGAGAAAACAACAGAAAAGAAATGAGAAAAAAGAAAAGAAGTGAAAAGAAAAGAGAAAAGAGAAAAGAAAAGAAAAGAGAAAACAAGAGATAAGAGAAAAGAAGTGAAAGGAAAAGAGAAAAGAGAAAAGAAGAGAAAAGTAAAAAGAGAAAAGGAGAGAAAAAAGAAAAGAAGAGGAAAGAAGAGAAAAAAGAAAAGAGAAAAGAGAAACGAAGAGAAAAGAGAAAAGTAGAGCAAAGTAGAGAAAAGAGAAAAGAGAAAACAAGAGAAAAGCGAAAAGAAGAGAAAAGAAAAAAGAGAAAAGAGAAATGAGAGAGGAAGAGAAAAGAGAAAATAAGAGAAAAGTGAAAAGAAGAGTAAAGCGAAAGGAAGAGAAAAGGGAAAAGAGAAAAAAGAAAAGAAGGGAAAAGAGAAAACTGAAAAGAGAAAATAAGAGTAAAGAGATAAGACGAGAAAAGAAGACAATAGAGAAAAGAGAAAATAGAAAAGAAGAGAACAGAGAAAAGAAGAGAAAAGAAAAGAGAAAAGAGAAAAGAATACAAAAGAGAAAAGAGAAAAGAAGTGAAAAGAGAAAAGAAGAGAAAACAACAGAAAAGAAATGAGAAAAAAGAAAAGAAGTGAAAAGAAAAGAGAAAAGAGAAAAGAAAAGAAAAGAGAAAACAAGAGAAAAGAGAAAAGGAGTGAAAGGAAAAGAGAAAAGAGAAAAGAAGAGAAAAGTAAAAAGAGAAAAGGAGAGAAAAAAGAAAAGAAGAGGAAAGAAGAGAAAAAAGAAAAGAGAAAAGAGAAACGAAGAGAAAAGAGAAAAGTAGAGCAAAGTAGAGAAAAGAGAAAAGAGAAAACAAGAGAAAAGCGAAAAGAAGAGAAAAGAAAAAAGAGAAAAGAGAAATGAGAGAGGAAGAGAAAAGAGAAAATAAGAGAAAAGTGAAAAGAAGAGTAAAGCGAAAGGAAGAGAAAAGGGAAAAGAGAAAAAAGAAAAGAAGGGAAAAGAGAAAAGTGAAAAGAGAAAATAAGAGTAAAGAGATAAGAGGAGAAAAGAAGACAATAGAGAAAAGAGGAAAGAGAAAAGAAGAGAACAGAGAAAAGAAGAGAAAAGAAAAGAGAAAAGTGAAAAGAAGAGAGAAGAGAGAGGATAAAAGAGAAATGAAGCGAAAAGAGAAAAGAGAAAAGGAGAGAAAAGAGAAAAGAGAAAAGAAGAGAAAAGAAAAGAGAAAAGAAGAGAAAAGAAGAGAAAAGAAAAAAGAGAAAGGAGAAACGAAGAGAAAAGAGAAAAGAAGAGAAAAGTAGAGAAAAGAGAAAAGAGAATACAAGAGAAAAGAGAAAAGAAGAGAAAAGAAAAAAGAGAAAAGAGAAATGAGAAAGGATGAGAAAAGAGAAAATAAGAGAAAAGAGAAAAGAAAAAGGAAGAGAGAAAAAAGAGTAAACTGAAAAGAGGAGAAAAGAGTCAAGCAGTGTAAAGAGAAAGGAAGAGAAAAGGGAAAAGAGAAAAGTGAAAAGAAGAGAAAAGAGAAAAGTGAAAAGAGAAAAGTAGAGAAAAGAGATAAGAAGAGAAACGAGAAAAGAAAAGAAGAGAAAAGAAGGGAAAATGGAAAAGAGAAAAGGGAAAAGAAGAGAAAAGTGAAAGAAGTAAAGAAGAGAAAAGAGAAAAGAGAAAAGAATAGAAAAGAGAAAAGTGTAAAGAAGAGAATAGACGGGAAAAGAGAAAAGTGGAGAAAAGAAGTGAAAAGAGAAAATTGAAAATAAAAGAATACATAAGAGAAAAGAGAAAAGAAGTGAAAAGAGAAAAGAAGAGAAAATAGAAAAGAAGTGAAAAGAAAAGAGAAAACAGAAATGGAGAGAAAAGAGAAAAGAAGTGAAAAGCGAAAACAAGGGTAAAGTAAAAAGAGAAAAGAAGAGAAAAAAGAAAAGAAGAGGAAAAAAGAGAAAAGAGAAAAGAATTCAAAAGAGAAAAGATAAAAGAAGAGAAAGAGGAATGAGAAATGAGAAAAGAAGGGAAAAGAAGAAAAAGGAGAAAAGAGAATAGAGAAACGAAGAGGAAAGAGAAAAGAAGAGAAAAGTAGAGAAAAGAGAAAAGAGAAAACAAGAGAAAAGCGAAAAGAAGAGAAAAGAAAAAAGAGAAAAGAGAAATGAGAAAGGAAGAGAAAAGAGAAAATAAGAGAAAAGTGAAAAGAAGAGTAAAGAGAAAGGAAGAGAAAAGGGAAAAGAGAAAAAAGAAAGAAGAGAAAAGAGAAAAGTGAAAAGTGAAAAGAAGAGTAAAGAGAGAAGAAGAGAAAAGAAGACAATAGAGAAAAGAGAAAAGAGAATACAAGAGAAAAGAGAAAAGAAGAGAAAAGATAAAAGAGAAAAGAGAAAAGAGAGAAGAAGAGAACAGAGAAAAGAAGAGAAAAGAAAAGAGAAAAGTGAAAAGAAGAGAGAAGAGAGAAGATAAAAGACAAATGAAGCGAAAAGAGAAAAGAAGAGAAAAGAGAAAAGAAAAGAAGGGAAAAGTGAAAAGAGAAAAGTGAAAAGAAGAGAAAAGAGAAAAGAGAAAGGAGAAACGAAGAGAAAAGAGAATAGAATTTAAAAGTAGAGAAAAGAGAAAAGAGAAAACAAGAGAAAATAGAAAAGAAGAGAAAAGAAAAAGTGAAAAGAGAAATGAGAAAGGAAGAGAAAAGAGAAAATAAGAGAAAAGAGTAAAGAAAAAGGAAGAGAGAAAAAAGAGAAAACTGAAAAGAGGAGAAAAAAGTCAAGCAGAGCAAAGAGAAAGGAAGAGAAAATGGAAAAGAGAAAATAGAAAAGAAGAGAAAAGAGAAAAGAGAAATGAGAAAGGAAGAGAAAAGAGAAAATAAGAGAAAAGAGAAAAGATGAGAAAAGAGAAAAGAAGAGAAAAGAAAAGAGAAAAGAAGAGAAAAGAAGGGAAAAGAGAAAAGAGAAAAGGGAAAAGAAGAGAAAAGAGATAAGAAGAGAAAAGAAGATAATAGAGAAAAGAGAAAAGACAAAAGAAGAGAACAGAGAAAACAAGAGAAAAGAAGAGAAAAGAAAAGAGAAAAGTGAAAAGAAGAGAGAAGAGAGAGGAGAAAAGAGAAATGAAGCGAAAAGAGAAAAGAGAAAAGACGAGAAAAGAGAAAAGAAGAGAAAAGAAGAGAAAAGAGAAAAGAAAAGAAGAGAAAAGAAGGGTAAAGAGAAAAGAGAAAAGGGAAAAGAAGAGAAAAGAGAAAAGAAGAGAAAAGAGAAAAGATGAGAAAAGAAGAGAAAAGAAAACAAAAAAGAGAAAAGAAGAGAATAGAAGGGAAAAGAGAAAAGTAGAGAAAAGAAGTGAAAAGAGAAAATAGAAAATGAGAGGAAAGAGAAAAGAGAAAAGAATACAAAAGAGAAAAGAGAAAAGCGAAAAGAAGTGAAAAGAGAAATGAAGAGAAAACGAGAAAAGAAATGAGAAAAAAGAAAAGTAGAGAAAAGAAAAGAGAAAAGAGAAAAGAAGAAAAAAGAGAAAAGAAGAGAAAAAAGAAAAGAAGAGGAAAGAAGAGAAAAGAGAAAAGAATTTAAAAGAGAAACGATAAAAGAAGAGAAAGAGGAATGAGAAATGAGAAAAGAAGGGAAAAGAAGAGAAAGGAGAAAAGAGAATAGAGAAACGAAGAGGAAAGAGAAAAGAAGAGAAAAGTAGAGAAAAGAGAAAGGAGAAAACAAGAGAAAAGCGAAAAGAAGAGAAAAGAAAAAAGAGAAAAGAGAAATGAGAAAGGAAGGGAAACGAGAAAAGAAAAGAAGAGAAAACAAGATCAAAGAGAAAAGAAAAGAATAGAAAAGAAGGGAAAAGAGAAAAGAGAAAAGGGAAAAGAAGAGAAAAGAGAAAAATAGAGCAAATTAGAGAAAAGAGAAAACAGAAAACAAGAGAAAAGCGAAAAGAAGAGAAAAGAAAAAAGAGAAAAGAGAAATGAGAGAGGAAGAGAAAAGAGAAAATAAGAGAAAAGTGAAAAGAAGAGTAAAGAGAAAGGAAGAGAAAAGGGAAAAGAGAAAAAAGAAAAGAAGGGAAAAGAGAAAAGTGAAAAGAGAAAATAAGAGTAAAGAGATAAGAGGAGAAAAGAAGACAATAGAGAAAAGAGAAAAGAGAAAAGAAGAGAACAGAGAAAAGAAGAGAAAAGAAGAGAAAAGAAAAGAGAAAAGTGAAAAGAAGAGAGAAGAGAGAGGATAAAAGAGAAACAAAGCGAAAAGAGAAAAGAATAGAAGAGGAGAGAAAAGAGAAAAGAAGAGAAAGGAAAAGAGAAAAGAAGAGAAAAGAAGAGAAAATAGAAAAGAGAAAAGAAAAGAAGAGAAAAGAAGGGAAAAGAGAAAAGAGAAAAGGGAAAAGAAGAGAAAAGAGATAAGAAGAGAAATGAAGACAATAGAGAAAAGAGAAAAGACAAAAGAAGAGAACAGAAAAAACAAGAGAAAAGAAGAGAAAAGAAAAGAGAAAAGTGAAAAGAAGAGAGAAGAGAGAGGAGAAAAGAGAAACGAAGCGAAAAGTGAAAAGAGAAAAGAAAAGAGGAGAAAAGAAGGGTCAAGAGAAAAGAGAAAAGGGAAAAGAAGAGAAAAGAGAAAAGATGAGAAAAGAAGAGAAAAGAAAACAAAAAAGAGAAAAGAGAAAAGAAGAGAATAGAAGGGAAAAGAGAAAAGTAGAGAAAAGAAGTGAAAAGAGAAAATTGAAAATGAGAGAAAAGAGAAAAGAATACAAAAGAGAAAAGAGAAAAGCGAAAATAAGTGAAAAGAGAAATGGAGAGAAAACGAGAAAAGAAATGAGAAAAAAGAAAAGTAGAGAAAAGAAAAGAGAAAAGAGAAAAGAAGAGAAAAGAGAAAAGAAGTGAAAAGAGAAAAGAATTTAAAAGAGAAACGATAAAAGAAGAGAAACAGGAATGAGAAACGAGAAAAGAAGGGAAAAGAAGAGAAAGGAGAAAAGAGAATAGAGAAACGAAGAGAAAAGAGAAAAGAAGAGAAAAGTAGAGAAAAGAGAAAACAAGAGAAAAGCGAAAAGAAGAGAAAAGAGAATAGAATTTAAAAGAGAAACGATAAAAGAAGTGAAAAGCGGAATGAGAAATGAGAAAAGAAGGGATAAGAAGAGAAAAGAGAAAAGAGAAAAGAAAAGAAGAGAAAAGAGAAAAGAGAAAAGTGAAAAGAAGCGAAAAGAGAAAAGAGAAAGGAGAAACGATGAGAAAAGAGAAAAGAAGAGAAAAGTAGAGAAAAGAGGAAAGAGAAAACAAGAGAAAAGAGAAAAGATGAGAAAAGAAAAAAGAGAAAAGAGAAATGAGAAAGGAAGAGAAAAGAGAAAATAAGAGAAAAGAGAAAAGAAAAAGGTAGAGAAAAAAAGAGAAAATTGAAAAGAGGAGAAAAGAGTCAAGCAGAGTAAAGAGAAAGGAAGAGAAAAAGGAAAAGAGAAAAGAGAAAAGAAGAGAAAAGAGATAAGTGAAAAGAGAAAAGAAGAGAAAAGAGATAAGAAGAGAAAAGAGAGAAGATAAAAGAAGAAAAAAGAGAAAAGAAAAGAAGAGAAAAAAAGCGAAAAGGGAAAAGAGAAAAAGGAAAAGTAGAGAAAAGAGAAAAGATGAGAAAAGAAGAGAAAAGAAAACAAAAAAGAGAAAAGCAAAAGGATGAGAAAAGTGAAAAAAGTAAAGAAGACAAAAGAGAAAAGAGAAAAGAATAGAAAAGAGAAAAGTGTAAAGAAGAGAATAGAAGGGAAAAGGGAAAAGTAGAGAAAAGAAGTGAAAAGAGAAAATAGAAAATGAAAGAAAAGAGAAAAGAGAAAAGAATACATAAGAGAAAAGAGAAAAGAAGTGAAAAGAGAAAAGAAGAGAAAAGAGAAAAGAAGTGAAAAGAAATGAGAAAAGAGAAAAGAAGAGAAAAGAGAAAAGAAGTGAAAAGAGAAAAGAAGAGAAAAGTAAAAAGAGAAAAGAAGAGAAAAAAGAAAAGAAGAGGAAAGAAGAGAAAAGAGAAAAGAATTTAAAAGAGAAAAGATAAAAGAAGAGAAAGAGGAATGAGAAATGAGAAAAGAATGGAAAAGAAGAGAAAGGAGAAAAGAGAATAGAGAAACGAAGAGAAAAGAAGAGAAAAGTAGAGAAAAGAGAAAAGAGAAAACAAGATAAAAGCGAAAAGAAGAGAAAAGAGTAAAGAGGAGTAAAGAGAAAGGAAGAGAAAAGAGAAAAGAAGAGAAAAGAGATAAGAAGAGAAAAGAGAAAAGAAAAAAGAACAGAAAAAAGAAAAGAAGAGAAAAGTGTCAAGCAGAGTAAAGAGAAAGGAAGAGAAAAGGGAAAAGAGAAAAGAGAAAAGAAGAGAAAAGAGAAAAGAAGAGAAAAGAGATAAGAAGAGAAAAGAGAAAAGATAAAAGAATAGAAAAGAGAAAAGCAAAAAGAAGAGAAAAGTGAAAAAAGTAATGAAGAGAAAAGAGATAAGAGAAAAGAATAGAAAAGAGAAAAGTGTAAAGAAGAGAACAGAAAGGAAAAGAGAAAAGTAGAGAAAAGAAGTGAAAAGAGAAAATAGAAAATGAAAGAAAAGAGAAAAGAGAAAAGAATACAAAAGAGAAAAGAGAAAAGAAGTGAAAAGAGAAAAGAAGAGAAAAGAGAAAAGAAGTGAAAAGAAAAGCGAAAAGAGAAATGAAGAGAAAAGAGAAAAGAAGTGAAAAGCGAAAACAAGAGAAAAGTAAAAAGAGAAAAGAAGAGAAAAAAGAAAAGAAGATAAAAGTAGAGAAAAGAGAAAAGAGAAAACAAGAGAAAATAGAAAAGAAGAGAAAAGAAAAAAGAGAAAAGAGAAATGAGAAAGGAAGAGAACAGAGAAAAGAAGAGAAAAGAGAAATGAAAAAGGAAGAGAGAAAAAAGAGAAAACTGAAAAGAGGAGAAAAGAGTCAAGCAGAGTAAAGAGAAAGGAAGAGAAAAGGGAAAAGAGAAAAGAGAAAAGAAGTGAAAAGAGAAAATTGAAAAGAGAAAAGAAGAGAAAAGAGATAAGAAGAGAAAAGAGAAAAGATAAAAGGAGAGAAAAGAGAAAAGAAAAGAAGAGAAAAGAAGGGAAAAGAGAAAAGAGAAAAGGGAAAAGAAGAGAAAAGAGAAAAGATGAGAAAAGAAGAGAAAAGAAAACAAAAAAGAGAAAAGCGAAAAGAAGAGAAAAGTGAAAAAAAGTAAAGAAGAGAAAAGAGAAAAGAGAAAAGGAGAGAAAAGAGATAAGAAGAGAAAAGAGAAAAGAGAAAAGAAGAGAAAAGAGCAAAGTGAAAAGAAGAGAATAGAAGCAAAAAGAGAAAAGTAGAGAAAAGAAGTGAAAAGAGAAAATAGAAAATGAGAGAAAAGAGAAAAGAGAAAAGAATACAAAAGAGAAAAGAGAAAAGAAGTGTAAAGAGAAAAGAAGAGAAAACAAGAGAAAAGAAATGAGAAAAAAGAAAAGAAGTGAAAAGAAAAGAGAAAAGAGAAAAGAAGAGAAAAGAGAAAAGAAGAGAAAAGAGAAAAGAAGTGAAAAGAAAAGAGAATAGAGAAAAGAAGAGAAAAGTAAAAAGAGTAAAGAAGAGAAAAAGAAAAGAAGAGAAAAGAAGAGAAAAAAGAAAAGCGAAAAGAAGAGAAAAGAGAAAAGAATTTAAAAGAGAAACGATAAAAGAAGGTAAAAGTGGAATGAGAAATGAGAAAAGAAGGGAAAAGAAGAGAAAAGAGAAAAGAGAAAAGAAATGAAGGGAAAAGAGAAAAGAGAAAAGTGAAAAGAAGAGACAAGAGAAAAGAGAAAGGAGAAACGAAGAGAAAAGAGAAAAGAAGAGAAAAGTAGAGAAAAGAGAAAACAAGAGAAAAGAGAAAAGATGAGAAAAGAAAAAAGACAAAAGAGAAATGAGAAAGGAAGGGAAAAGAGAAAATAAGAGAAAAGGAGAGAAAAGAGAAAAGAGAAAAGAAGAGAAAAGAAAAGAGAAAAGAAGAGAAAAGAAGAGAAAAGAAAAAAGAGAAAGGAGAAACGAAGAGAAAAGAGAAAAGAAGAGAAAAGTAGAGAAAAGAGAAAAGAGAATACAAGAGAAAAGAGAAAAGAAGAGAAAAGAAAAAAGAGAAAAGAGAAATGAGAAAGGATGAGAAAAGAGAAAATAAGAGAAAAGAGAAAAGAAAAAGGAAGAGAGAAAAAAGAGTAAACTGAAAAGAGGAGAAAAGAGTCAAGCAGTGTAAAGAGAAAGGAAGAGAAAAGGGAAAAGAGAAAAGTGAAAAGAAGAGAAAAGAGAAAAGTGAAAAGAGAAAAGTAGAGAAAAGAGATAAGAAGAGAAACGAGAAAAGAAAAGAAGAGAAAAGAAGGGAAAATGGAAAAGAGAAAAGGGAAAAGAAGAGAAAAGTGAAAGAAGTAAAGAAGAGAAAAGAGAAAAGAGAAAAGAATAGAAAAGAGAAAAGTGTAAAGAAGAGAATAGACGGGAAAAGAGAAAAGTGGAGAAAAGAAGTGAAAAGAGAAAATTGAAAATAAAAGAATACATAAGAGAAAAGAGAAAAGAAGTGAAAAGAGAAAAGAAGAGAAAATAGAAAAGAAGTGAAAAGAAAAGAGAAAACAGAAATGGAGAGAAAAGAGAAAAGAAGTGAAAAGCGAAAACAAGGGTAAAGTAAAAAGAGAAAAGAAGAGAAAAAAGAAAAGAAGAGGAAAAAAGAGAAAAGAGAAAAGAATTCAAAAGAGAAAAGATAAAAGAAGAGAAAGAGGAATGAGAAATGAGAAAAGAAGGGAAAAGAAGAAAAAGGAGAAAAGAGAATAGAGAAACGAAGAGGAAAGAGAAAAGAAGAGAAAAGTAGAGAAAAGAGAAAAGAGAAAACAAGAGAAAAGCGAAAAGAAGAGAAAAGAAAAAAGAGAAAAGAGAAATGAGAAAGGAAGAGAAAAGAGAAAATAAGAGAAAAGTGAAAAGAAGAGTAAAGAGAAAGGAAGAGAAAAGGGAAAAGAGAAAAAAGAAAGAAGAGAAAAGAGAAAAGTGAAAAGTGAAAAGAAGAGTAAAGAGAGAAGAAGAGAAAAGAAGACAATAGAGAAAAGAGAAAAGAGAATACAAGAGAAAAGAGAAAAGAAGAGAAAAGATAAAAGAGAAAAGAGAAAAGAGAGAAGAAGAGAACAGAGAAAAGAAGAGAAAAGAAAAGAGAAAAGTGAAAAGAAGAGAGAAGAGAGAAGATAAAAGACAAATGAAGCGAAAAGAGAAAAGAAGAGAAAAGAGAAAAGAAAAGAAGGGAAAAGTGAAAAGAGAAAAGTGAAAAGAAGAGAAAAGAGAAAAGAGAAAGGAGAAACGAAGAGAAAAGAGAATAGAATTTAAAAGTAGAGAAAAGAGAAAAGAGAAAACAAGAGAAAATAGAAAAGAAGAGAAAAGAAAAAGTGAAAAGAGAAATGAGAAAGGAAGAGAAAAGAGAAAATAAGAGAAAAGAGTAAAGAAAAAGGAAGAGAGAAAAAAGAGAAAACTGAAAAGAGGAGAAAAAAGTCAAGCAGAGCAAAGAGAAAGGAAGAGAAAATGGAAAAGAGAAAATAGAAAAGAAGAGAAAAGAGAAAAGAGAAATGAGAAAGGAAGAGAAAAGAGAAAATAAGAGAAAAGAGAAAAGATGAGAAAAGAGAAAAGAAGAGAAAAGAAAAGAGAAAAGAAGAGAAAAGAAGGGAAAAGAGAAAAGAGAAAAGGGAAAAGAAGAGAAAAGAGATAAGAAGAGAAAAGAAGATAATAGAGAAAAGAGAAAAGACAAAAGAAGAGAACAGAGAAAACAAGAGAAAAGAAGAGAAAAGAAAAGAGAAAAGTGAAAAGAAGAGAGAAGAGAGAGGAGAAAAGAGAAATGAAGCGAAAAGAGAAAAGAGAAAAGACGAGAAAAGAGAAAAGAAGAGAAAAGAAGAGAAAAGAGAAAAGAAAAGAAGAGAAAAGAAGGGTAAAGAGAAAAGAGAAAAGGGAAAAGAAGAGAAAAGAGAAAAGAAGAGAAAAGAGAAAAGATGAGAAAAGAAGAGAAAAGAAAACAAAAAAGAGAAAAGAAGAGAATAGAAGGGAAAAGAGAAAAGTAGAGAAAAGAAGTGAAAAGAGAAAATAGAAAATGAGAGGAAAGAGAAAAGAGAAAAGAATACAAAAGAGAAAAGAGAAAAGCGAAAAGAAGTGAAAAGAGAAATGAAGAGAAAACGAGAAAAGAAATGAGAAAAAAGAAAAGTAGAGAAAAGAAAAGAGAAAAGAGAAAAGAAGAAAAAAGAGAAAAGAAGAGAAAAAAGAAAAGAAGAGGAAAGAAGAGAAAAGAGAAAAGAATTTAAAAGAGAAACGATAAAAGAAGAGAAAGAGGAATGAGAAATGAGAAAAGAAGGGAAAAGAAGAGAAAGGAGAAAAGAGAATAGAGAAACGAAGAGGAAAGAGAAAAGAAGAGAAAAGTAGAGAAAAGAGAAAGGAGAAAACAAGAGAAAAGCGAAAAGAAGAGAAAAGAAAAAAGAGAAAAGAGAAATGAGAAAGGAAGGGAAACGAGAAAAGAAAAGAAGAGAAAACAAGATCAAAGAGAAAAGAAAAGAATAGAAAAGAAGGGAAAAGAGAAAAGAGAAAAGGGAAAAGAAGAGAAAAGAGAAAAATAGAGCAAATTAGAGAAAAGAGAAAACAGAAAACAAGAGAAAAGCGAAAAGAAGAGAAAAGAAAAAAGAGAAAAGAGAAATGAGAGAGGAAGAGAAAAGAGAAAATAAGAGAAAAGTGAAAAGAAGAGTAAAGAGAAAGGAAGAGAAAAGGGAAAAGAGAAAAAAGAAAAGAAGGGAAAAGAGAAAAGTGAAAAGAGAAAATAAGAGTAAAGAGATAAGAGGAGAAAAGAAGACAATAGAGAAAAGAGAAAAGAGAAAAGAAGAGAACAGAGAAAAGAAGAGAAAAGAAGAGAAAAGAAAAGAGAAAAGTGAAAAGAAGAGAGAAGAGAGAGGATAAAAGAGAAACAAAGCGAAAAGAGAAAAGAATAGAAGAGGAGAGAAAAGAGAAAAGAAGAGAAAGGAAAAGAGAAAAGAAGAGAAAAGAAGAGAAAATAGAAAAGAGAAAAGAAAAGAAGAGAAAAGAAGGGAAAAGAGAAAAGAGAAAAGGGAAAAGAAGAGAAAAGAGATAAGAAGAGAAATGAAGACAATAGAGAAAAGAGAAAAGACAAAAGAAGAGAACAGAAAAAACAAGAGAAAAGAAGAGAAAAGAAAAGAGAAAAGTGAAAAGAAGAGAGAAGAGAGAGGAGAAAAGAGAAACGAAGCGAAAAGTGAAAAGAGAAAAGAAAAGAGGAGAAAAGAAGGGTCAAGAGAAAAGAGAAAAGGGAAAAGAAGAGAAAAGAGAAAAGATGAGAAAAGAAGAGAAAAGAAAACAAAAAAGAGAAAAGAGAAAAGAAGAGAATAGAAGGGAAAAGAGAAAAGTAGAGAAAAGAAGTGAAAAGAGAAAATTGAAAATGAGAGAAAAGAGAAAAGAATACAAAAGAGAAAAGAGAAAAGCGAAAATAAGTGAAAAGAGAAATGGAGAGAAAACGAGAAAAGAAATGAGAAAAAAGAAAAGTAGAGAAAAGAAAAGAGAAAAGAGAAAAGAAGAGAAAAGAGAAAAGAAGTGAAAAGAGAAAAGAATTTAAAAGAGAAACGATAAAAGAAGAGAAACAGGAATGAGAAACGAGAAAAGAAGGGAAAAGAAGAGAAAGGAGAAAAGAGAATAGAGAAACGAAGAGAAAAGAGAAAAGAAGAGAAAAGTAGAGAAAAGAGAAAACAAGAGAAAAGCGAAAAGAAGAGAAAAGAGAATAGAATTTAAAAGAGAAACGATAAAAGAAGTGAAAAGCGGAATGAGAAATGAGAAAAGAAGGGATAAGAAGAGAAAAGAGAAAAGAGAAAAGAAAAGAAGAGAAAAGAGAAAAGAGAAAAGTGAAAAGAAGCGAAAAGAGAAAAGAGAAAGGAGAAACGATGAGAAAAGAGAAAAGAAGAGAAAAGTAGAGAAAAGAGGAAAGAGAAAACAAGAGAAAAGAGAAAAGATGAGAAAAGAAAAAAGAGAAAAGAGAAATGAGAAAGGAAGAGAAAAGAGAAAATAAGAGAAAAGAGAAAAGAAAAAGGTAGAGAAAAAAAGAGAAAATTGAAAAGAGGAGAAAAGAGTCAAGCAGAGTAAAGAGAAAGGAAGAGAAAAAGGAAAAGAGAAAAGAGAAAAGAAGAGAAAAGAGATAAGTGAAAAGAGAAAAGAAGAGAAAAGAGATAAGAAGAGAAAAGAGAGAAGATAAAAGAAGAAAAAAGAGAAAAGAAAAGAAGAGAAAAAAAGCGAAAAGGGAAAAGAGAAAAAGGAAAAGTAGAGAAAAGAGAAAAGATGAGAAAAGAAGAGAAAAGAAAACAAAAAAGAGAAAAGCAAAAGGATGAGAAAAGTGAAAAAAGTAAAGAAGACAAAAGAGAAAAGAGAAAAGAATAGAAAAGAGAAAAGTGTAAAGAAGAGAATAGAAGGGAAAAGGGAAAAGTAGAGAAAAGAAGTGAAAAGAGAAAATAGAAAATGAAAGAAAAGAGAAAAGAGAAAAGAATACATAAGAGAAAAGAGAAAAGAAGTGAAAAGAGAAAAGAAGAGAAAAGAGAAAAGAAGTGAAAAGAAATGAGAAAAGAGAAAAGAAGAGAAAAGAGAAAAGAAGTGAAAAGAGAAAAGAAGAGAAAAGTAAAAAGAGAAAAGAAGAGAAAAAAGAAAAGAAGAGGAAAGAAGAGAAAAGAGAAAAGAATTTAAAAGAGAAAAGATAAAAGAAGAGAAAGAGGAATGAGAAATGAGAAAAGAATGGAAAAGAAGAGAAAGGAGAAAAGAGAATAGAGAAACGAAGAGAAAAGAAGAGAAAAGTAGAGAAAAGAGAAAAGAGAAAACAAGATAAAAGCGAAAAGAAGAGAAAAGAGTAAAGAGGAGTAAAGAGAAAGGAAGAGAAAAGAGAAAAGAAGAGAAAAGAGATAAGAAGAGAAAAGAGAAAAGAAAAAAGAACAGAAAAAAGAAAAGAAGAGAAAAGTGTCAAGCAGAGTAAAGAGAAAGGAAGAGAAAAGGGAAAAGAGAAAAGAGAAAAGAAGAGAAAAGAGAAAAGAAGAGAAAAGAGATAAGAAGAGAAAAGAGAAAAGATAAAAGAATAGAAAAGAGAAAAGCAAAAAGAAGAGAAAAGTGAAAAAAGTAATGAAGAGAAAAGAGATAAGAGAAAAGAATAGAAAAGAGAAAAGTGTAAAGAAGAGAACAGAAAGGAAAAGAGAAAAGTAGAGAAAAGAAGTGAAAAGAGAAAATAGAAAATGAAAGAAAAGAGAAAAGAGAAAAGAATACAAAAGAGAAAAGAGAAAAGAAGTGAAAAGAGAAAAGAAGAGAAAAGAGAAAAGAAGTGAAAAGAAAAGCGAAAAGAGAAATGAAGAGAAAAGAGAAAAGAAGTGAAAAGCGAAAACAAGAGAAAAGTAAAAAGAGAAAAGAAGAGAAAAAAGAAAAGAAGATAAAAGTAGAGAAAAGAGAAAAGAGAAAACAAGAGAAAATAGAAAAGAAGAGAAAAGAAAAAAGAGAAAAGAGAAATGAGAAAGGAAGAGAACAGAGAAAAGAAGAGAAAAGAGAAATGAAAAAGGAAGAGAGAAAAAAGAGAAAACTGAAAAGAGGAGAAAAGAGTCAAGCAGAGTAAAGAGAAAGGAAGAGAAAAGGGAAAAGAGAAAAGAGAAAAGAAGTGAAAAGAGAAAATTGAAAAGAGAAAAGAAGAGAAAAGAGATAAGAAGAGAAAAGAGAAAAGATAAAAGGAGAGAAAAGAGAAAAGAAAAGAAGAGAAAAGAAGGGAAAAGAGAAAAGAGAAAAGGGAAAAGAAGAGAAAAGAGAAAAGATGAGAAAAGAAGAGAAAAGAAAACAAAAAAGAGAAAAGCGAAAAGAAGAGAAAAGTGAAAAAAAGTAAAGAAGAGAAAAGAGAAAAGAGAAAAGGAGAGAAAAGAGATAAGAAGAGAAAAGAGAAAAGAGAAAAGAAGAGAAAAGAGCAAAGTGAAAAGAAGAGAATAGAAGCAAAAAGAGAAAAGTAGAGAAAAGAAGTGAAAAGAGAAAATAGAAAATGAGAGAAAAGAGAAAAGAGAAAAGAATACAAAAGAGAAAAGAGAAAAGAAGTGTAAAGAGAAAAGAAGAGAAAACAAGAGAAAAGAAATGAGAAAAAAGAAAAGAAGTGAAAAGAAAAGAGAAAAGAGAAAAGAAGAGAAAAGAGAAAAGAAGAGAAAAGAGAAAAGAAGTGAAAAGAAAAGAGAATAGAGAAAAGAAGAGAAAAGTAAAAAGAGTAAAGAAGAGAAAAAGAAAAGAAGAGAAAAGAAGAGAAAAAAGAAAAGCGAAAAGAAGAGAAAAGAGAAAAGAATTTAAAAGAGAAACGATAAAAGAAGGTAAAAGTGGAATGAGAAATGAGAAAAGAAGGGAAAAGAAGAGAAAAGAGAAAAGAGAAAAGAAATGAAGGGAAAAGAGAAAAGAGAAAAGTGAAAAGAAGAGACAAGAGAAAAGAGAAAGGAGAAACGAAGAGAAAAGAGAAAAGAAGAGAAAAGTAGAGAAAAGAGAAAACAAGAGAAAAGAGAAAAGATGAGAAAAGAAAAAAGACAAAAGAGAAATGAGAAAGGAAGGGAAAAGAGAAAATAAGAGAAAAGAGAAATGAAAAAGGTAGAGAAAAAAAAGAGAAAACTGAAAAGAGTCAAGCAGAGTAAAGAGAAAGGAAGAGAAAAGGGAAAGAGAAAAGAGAAAAGAAGAGAAAAGAGAAAAGATGAGAAAAGAAGAGAAAAGAAAACAAAAAAGAAAAAAGCAAAAAGAAGAGATAAGTGAGAAAAGTAAAGAAGAGAAAAGAGAAAAGAGAAAAGAAGAGAAAAGACAAAAGTGTAAAGAAGAGAATAGAAGGGAAAAGAGAAAAGTAGAGAAAAGAAGTGAAAAGAGAAAAGAAGAGAAAAGAAGGGAAAAGAGAAAAGAGAAAAGTGAAAAGAAAAGAAAAGAGAAAAGAGAAAGGAGAAACGAAGAGAAAAGAGAAAAGAAGAGAAAAGTAGAGAAAAGAGAAAAGAGATAAAAAGAGAAAAGAGAAAAGATAAAAGAAGAGAAAAGAAAAAAGAGAAAAGAGAAATGAGAAAGGAAGAGAAAAGAGAAAATAAGAGAAAAGAAAAAGGAAGAGAGAAAAAAGAGAAAACTGAAAAGAGGAGAAAAGAGTCAAGCAGAGTAAAGAGAAAGGAAGAGAAAAGGGAAAAGAGAAAAGAGAAAAGAAGAGAAAAGAGATAAGTGAAAAGAGAAAAGAAGAGAAAATAGATAAGAAGAGAAAAGAGAAAAGATAAAAGAAGGGAAAAGAGAAAAGAAAAGATGAGAAAAGAAGGGAAAAGGGAAAAAAGAAAAGGGAAAAGTAGAGAAAAGAGAAAAGATGAGAAAAGAAGAGAAAAGAAAACAAAAAAGAGAAAAGCAAAAAGAAGAGAAAAGTGAAAAAGTAAAGAAGAGAAAAGAGAAAAGAGAAAAGAATAGAAAAGAGAAAAGTGTAAAGAAGAGAATAGAAGGGAAAAGGGAAAAGTACAGAAAAGAAGTGGAAAGAGAAAATAAGAGAAAAGTGAAAAGAAGAGAAAAGTGGAATGAGAAATGAGAAAAGAAGGGAAAAGAAGAGAAAAGAGAAAAGAGAAAAGAAAAGAAGGTAAAAGAGAAAAGAGAAAGGAGAAAATAAGAGAAAAGAGAAAAGAAAAGAAGAGAAAAGAAGGGAAAAGGGAAAAAAGAAAAGGGAAAAGTAGAGAAAAGAGAAAAGATGAGAAAAGAAGAGAAAAGAAAACAAAAAAGAGAAAAGCAAAAAGAAGAGAAAAGTGAAAAAAGTAAAGAAGAGAAAAGAGAAAAGAAGTGAAAAGAGAAAAGAAGAGAAAAGTAAAAAGAGAAAAGAAGAGAAAAAAGAAAAGAAGAGGAAAGAAGAGAAAAGAGAAAAGAATTTAAAAGAGAAAAGATAAAAGAAGAGAAAGAGGAATGAGAAATGAGAAAAGAAGGGAAAAGAAGAGAAAGGAGAAAAGAGAATAGAGAAACGAAGAGAAAAGAGAAAAGAAGAGAAAACTGGAGAAAAGAGAAGAGAGAAAACAAGAGAAAAGCGAAAAGAAGAGAAAAGAAAAAAGAGAAAAGAGAAATGAGAAAGGAAGAGAAAAGCGAAAATAAGAGAAAAGAGAAAAAAGATAAGAAGAGAAAAGAAAAGAGAAATCTGAAAAGAAGAGAAAAGAGTAAAGAGGAGTAAAGAGAAAGAACGAGAAAAGGGAAAAGAGAAAAGAGAAAAGAAGAGAAAAGAGAAAAGTGAAAAGAGAAAATAAGAGTAAAGAGATAAGAGGAGAAAAGAAGACAATAGAGAAAAGAGAAAATAGAAAAGAAGAGAACAGAGAAAAGAAGAGAAAAGAAAAGAGAAAAGAGATAAGAAGAGAAAAGAAGAGAAAAGAAAAGAAAAAAGTGAAAAGAAGAAAAAAGAGAATAGAGAAAGGAGAAACGAAGAGAAAAGAGAAAAGAAGAGAAAAGTAGAGAAAAGAGAAAAGAGAAAACAAGAGAAAATAGAAAAGAAGAGAAAAGAAAAAACAGAAAAGAGAAATGAGAAAGGAAAAGAAAAGAGAAAATAAGAGAAAGCAGAAATGAAAAAGGAAGAGAGAAAAAAGAGAAAACTGAAAAGAGGAGAAAAGAGTCAAGCAGAGTAAAGAGAAAGGAAGAGAAAAGGGAAAAGAGAAAAGGGAAAAGAAGAGAAAAGAGATAAGAAGAGAAAAGAGAAAAGATAAAAGAAGAGAAAAGAGAAAAGAAAAGAAGAGAAAAGAAGGGAAAAGAGAAAAGAGAAAAGGGAAAAGAAGAGAAAAGAGAAAAGATGAGAAAAGAAGAGAAAAGAAAACAAAAAAGAGAAAAGAGAAAAGAAGAGAAAAGAGCAAAGTGAAAAGAAGAGAATAGAAGGGAAAAGAGAAAAGTAGAGAAAAGAAGTGAAAAGATAAAATAGAAAAGGAGAGAAAAGAGAAAAGAGAAAAGAATACAAAAGAGAAAAGAGAAAAGAAGTGTAAAGAGAAAAGAAGAGAAAACAAGAGAAAAGAAATGAGAAAAAAGAAAAGAAGTGAAAAGAAAAGAGAAAAGAGAAAAGAAGAGAAAAGAGAAAAGAAGAGAAAAGAGAAAGAAGTGAAAAGAAAAGAGAAAAGAGAAAAGAAAAGAAAAGTAAAAAGAGAAAAGAAGAGAAAAAGAAAAGAAGAGGAAAGAAGAGAAAAAGAAAAGCGAAAAGAGGAGAAAAGAGAAAAGAAGAGAAAAGAGAAACGATAAAAGAAGAGAAAAGTGGAATGAGAAATGAGAAAAGAAGGGAAAAGAAGAGAAAAGAGAAAAGAGAAAAGGAAAGAAAAGAAGGGAAAAGAGAAAAGTGAAAAGAAGAGAAAAGAGAAAAGAGAAAGGAGAAAAGAAGTGAAAAGAGAAAAGAAGAGAAAAGTAAAAAGAGAAAAGAAGAGAAAAAAGAAAAGAAGAGGAAAGAAGAGAAAAGAGAAAAGAATTTAAAAGAGAAAAGATAAAAGAAGCGAAAGAGGAATTAGAAATGAGAAAAGAAGTGAAAAGAAGAGAAAGGAGAAAAGAGAATAGAGAAACGAAGAGGAAAGAGAAAATTGGAGAAAAGAGAAAACAAGAGAAAAACGTAAAGAAGAGAAAAGAAAAAAGAGAAAAGAGAAATGAGAAAGGAAGAGAAAAGCGAAAATAAGAGGAAAGAGAAAAGAGATAAGAAGAGAAAAGAAAAGAGAAATCTGAAAAGAAGAGAAAAGAGTAAAGAAAAGAAAAGAAGAGAAAAAGAAAAGAAGAGGAAAGAAGAGAAAAAAGAAAAGCGAAAAGAAGAGAAAAGAGAAAAGTATTTAAAAGAGAAACGATAAAAGAAGAGAAAAGTGGAATGAGAAATGAGAAAAGAAGGGAAAAGAAGAGAAAAGAGAAAAGAGAAAAGAAAAGAAGGGAAAAGAGAAAAGAGAAAAGAGAAACGAAGAGAAAAGAGAAAAGAAGAGAAAAGAAGACAATAGAGAAAAGAGAAAAGAGAAAAGAAAAGAAGAGAAAAGAAGAGCAAAGAGAAAAGAAAAGAAGAGAAAAGAAGGGAAAAGAGAAAAGGGAAAAGAAGAGAAAAGAGAAAAGATGAGAAAAGAAGAGAAAAGAAAACAGAAAAGAGAAAAGCGAAAAGAAGAGAAAAGTGAAAAAAGTAAAGAAGAGAAAAGAGAAAAGAGAAAAGAAGAGAAAAGAGCAGTGTGAAAAGAAGAGAATAGAAGGGAAAAGAGAAAAGTAGAGAAAAGAAGTGAAAAGAGAAAATAGAAAATGAGAGAAAAGAGAAAAGAATACAAAAGAGAAAAGAGAAAAGAAGTGAAAAGAGAAAAGAAGAGAAAACAAGATAAAAGAAATGAGAAAAAAGGAAAGAAGTGAAAAGAAAAGAGAAAAGAGAAAAGAAGAATAAAGAGAAAACATGAGAAAAGAGAAAAGAAGGGAAAAGAAAAGACAAAAGAGAAAAGAAGAGAAAAGTAAAAAGAGAAAAGAAGAGAAAAAGAAAAGAAGAGGAAAGAAGAGAAAAAAGAAAAGCGAAAAGAAGAGAAAAGAGAAAAGAATTTAAAAGAGAAACGATAAAAGAAGAGAAAAGTGGAATGAGAAATGAGAAAAGAAGGGAAAAGAAGAGAAAAGAGAAAAGAGAATAGAAAAGAAAAGAAGGGAAAAGAGAAAAGAGAAAAGTGAAAAGAAGAGAAAAGAGAAAAGAGAAAAGAAAAGAAAAGAAGGGAAAAGAGAAAAGAGAAAAGTGAAAAGAACAGAAAAGAGAAAAGAGAAAGGAGAAAGGAAGAGAAAAGAGAAAAGAAGAGAATAGTAGAGAAAAGAGAAAACAAGAGAAAAGAGAAAAGAAGGGAAAAGAAAAGAGAAAAGAAGAGAAAAGTAAAAAGAGAAAAGAAGAGAAAAGAGAAAAGAGAAAAGAAAAGAAGGGAAAAGAGAAAAGAGAAAACTGAAAAGAAGAGAAAAGAGAAAAGTGAAAAGAGAAAATAAGAGTAAAGAGATAAGAGGAGAAAAGAAGACAATAGAGAAAAGAGAAAAGAGAAAAGAAGAGAATAGTAGAGAAAAGAGAAAACAAGAGAAAAGAGAAAAGAAGGGAAAAGAAAAGAGAAAATAAGAGAAAAGAGAAAAGAGAAAAGAAAAGAAGGGAAAAGAGAAAAGAGAAAACTGAAAAGAAGAGAAAAGAGAAAAGTGAAAAGAGAAAATAAGAGTAAAGAGATAAGAGGAGAAAAGAAGACAATAGAGAAAAGAGAAAAGAGAAAAGAAGAGAAAAGAAAAGAGAAAAGTGAAAAGAATAGAGAAGAGAAAAGAGAAAGGAGAAAGGAAGAGAAAAGAGAAAAGAAGAGAATAGTAGAGAAAAGAGAAAACAAGAGAAAAGAGAAAAGAGAAAGGAGAAAGGAAGAGAAAAGAGAAAAGAAGAGAATAGTAGAGAAAAGAGAAAACAAGAGAAAAGAGAAAAGAAGGGAAAAGAAAAGAGAAAAGAAGAGAAAAGTAAAAAGAGAAAAGAAGAGAAAAAGAAAAGAAGAGGAAAGAAGAGAAAAAAGAAAAGCGAAAAGAAGAGAAAAGAAAAGAGAAAATAAGAGAAAAGAGAATAGAGAAAAGAAAAGAAGGGAAAAGAGAAAAGAGAAAACTGAAAAGAAGAGAAAAGAGAAAAGTGAAAAGAGAAAATAAGAGTAAAGAGATAAGAGGAGAAAAGAAGACAATAGAGAAAAGAGAAAAGAGAAAAGAAGAGAAAAGAAAAGAGAAAAGTGAAAAGAATAGAGAAGAGAAAAGAGAAAGGAGAAAGGAAGAGAAAAGAGAAAAGAAGAGAATAGTAGAGAAAAGAGAAAACAAGAGAAAAGAGAAAAGATGAGAAAAGAAAAAAGTGAAAAGAGAAATGAGAAAGGAAGAGAAAAGAGAAAATAAGAGAAAAGAGAAAAGAAAAAGGTGAAGAAAAAAAGAGAAAACTGAAAAGAGGAGAAAAGAGTTAAGCAGAGTAAAGAGAAAGGAAGAGAAAAAAGAAAAGTGCAAAGAGAAAAGAAGAGAAAAGAGATAACTGAAAAGAGAAAAGAAGAGAAAAGAGATAAGAAGAGAAAAGAGAGAAGATAAAAGAAGAAAAAAGAGAAAAGAAAAGAAGAGAAAAGAAGGGAAAAGAGAAAAGAAAAGAAGGTAAAAGAGAAAAGAGAAAGGAGAAAATAAGAGAAAAGAGAAAAGGAAAGAAGAGAAAAGAAGGGTAAAGAGAATAGAGAAAAGGGAGAAGAAGAGAAAAGAGAAAAGAGGAGAAAAGAGAAAAGATGAGAAAAGAAGAGAAAAGAGAAAAGAAAAGAAGAGAAAAGAAGGGAAAAGAGAAAAGAGAAAAGGGAAAAGAGGAGAAAAGAGAAAAGATGAGAAAAGAAGAGAAAAGAAAACAAAAAAGAGAAAAGCGAAAAGAAGAGAAAAGTGAAAAAAGTAAAGAAGAGAAAAGAGAAAAGAGAAAAGAAGAGAAAAGAGCAAAGTGAAAAGAAGAGAATAGAAGCGAAAAGAGAAAAGTAGAGAAAAGAAGTGAAAAGAGAAAATAGAAAATGAGAGAAAAGAGAAAAGAGAAAAGAATACAAAAGAGAATAGAGAAAAGAAGGGAAAAGAGAAAAGAGAAAAGTGAAAAGAAGAGAAAATAGAAAAGAGAAAGGAGAAACGAAGAGAAAAGAGAAAAGAAGAGAAAAGTAGAGAAAAGAGAAAAGAGAAAACAAGAGAAAAGAGAAAAGATGAGAAAAGAAAAAAGAGAAAAGAGAAATGAGAAAGGAAGAGAAAAGAGAAAATAAGAGAAAAGAGAAAAGAAAAAGGTAGAGCAAAAAGAGAGAAAACTGAAAAGAGGAGAAAAGAGTCAAGCAGAGTAAAGAGAAAGGGAGAGAAAAGGGAAAAGAGAAAAGACAAAAGAAGAGAAAAGAGAAAAGTGAAAAGAGAAAAGAAGAGAAAAGAGATAATAAGAGAAAAGAGAAAAGAATAAAAGAAGAGAAAAGAGAAAAAAAAGAAGAGAAAAGAAGGGAAAAGAGAAAAGAGAAAAGGGAAAAGAAGAGAAAAGAGAAAAGATGAGAAAAGTGAAAAAAGGTAAAGAAGAGAAAAGAGAAAAGAAGAGAAAAGAGCAAAGTGAAAAGAAGAGAATAGAAGCAAAAAGAGAAAAGTAGAGAAAAGAAGTGAAAAGAGAAAATAGAAAATGAGAGAAAAGAGAAAAGAATACAAAAGAGAAAAGAGAAAAGAAGTGAAAAGAGAAAAGCTGAGAAAACAAGAGAAAAGAAATGAGAAAAAAGAAAAGAAGTGAAAAGAAAAGAGAAAAGAGAAAAGAAGAGAAAAGAGAAAAGAGGTGAAAGGAAAAGAGAAAAGAGAAAAGAAGAGAAAAACAAAAGAAGAGGAAAGAAGAGAAAAAAGAAAAGTGAAAAGAAGAGAAAAGAGAAAAGCATTTAAAAGAGAAACGATAAAAGAAGAGAAAAGTGGAATGAGAAATGAGAAAAGAAGGGAAAAGAAGAGAAAAGAGAAAAGAG
The DNA here is from genome assembly GCF_047496795.1 of Chiloscyllium punctatum. Taxonomy (NCBI): domain Eukaryota; kingdom Metazoa; phylum Chordata; class Chondrichthyes; order Orectolobiformes; family Hemiscylliidae; genus Chiloscyllium; species Chiloscyllium punctatum. The sequence continues at coordinate 763,151 of NC_092746.1, read as the reverse complement.
AAAAGAAAAGAAAAGAAGGGAAAAGAGAAAAGAGAAAAGTGAAAAGAAGAGAAAATAGAAAAGAGAAAGGAGAAAAGAAGAGAAAAGTAGAGAAAAGAGAAAAGAGAAAACAAGAGAAAAGAGAAAAGATGAGAAAAGAAAAAAGAGAAAAGAGAAAATAAGAGAAAAGAGAAAAGAAAAAGGTAGAGAAAAAAAGAGAAAACTGAAAAGAGGAGAAAAGAGTCAAGCAGAGTAAAGAGAAAGGAAGAGAAAAGGGAAAAGAGAAAAGAGAAAAGAAGAGAAAAGAGAAAAGTGAAAAGAGAAAAGAAGAGAAAAGAGATAAGAAGAGAAAAGATAAAAGAAGAGAAAAGAGAAAAGAAAAGAAGAGAAAAGAAGGGAAAAGAGAAAAGAGAAAAGGGAAAAGAAGAGAAAAGAGAAAAGATGAGAAAAGAAGAGAAAAGAAAACAAAAAAGAGAAAAGCGAAAAGAAGAGAAAAGTGAAAAAAGGTAAATAAGAGAAAAGAGAAAAGAGAAAAGAAGACAAAAGAGCAAAGTGAAAAGTAGAGAATAGAAGCAAAAAGAGAAAAGTAGAGAAAAGAAGTGAAAAGAGAAAATAGAAAATGAGAGAAAAGAGAAAAGAGAAAAGAATACACAAGAGAAAAGAGAAAAGCGAAAAGAAGTGAAAAGAGAAAAGAAGAGAAAACAAGAGAAAAGAAATGAGAAAAAAGAAAAGAAGTGAAAAGAAAAGAGAAAAGAGAAAAGAAGAGAAAAGAGAACAGAAGAGAAAAGAGAAAAGTAGGGAAAAGAAAAGAGAAAAGAAGAGAAAAGTAAAAAGAGAAAAGAAGAGAAAAAGAAAAGAAGAGGAAAGAAGAGAAAAAAGAAAACCGAAAAGAAGAGAAAAGAGAAAAGTATTTAAAAGAGAAATGATAAAAGAAGAGAAAAGTGGAATGAGAAATGAGAAAAGAAGGGAAAAGAAGAGAAAAGAGAAAAGAGAAAAGAAAAGAAAAGAAGGGAAAAGAGAAAAGAGAAAAGTGAAATGAAGAGAAAATAGAAAAGAGAAAGGAGTAAAGAAGAGAAAAGTAGAGAAAAGAGCAAAGAGAAAACAAGAGAAAAGAGAAAAGATGAGAAAAGAAAAAAGAGAAAAGAGAAATGAGAAAGGAAGAGAAAAGAGAAAATAAGAGAAAAGAGAAAAGAAAAAGGTAGAGAAAAAAAGAGAAAACTGAAAAGAGGAGAAAAGAGTCAAGCAGAGTAAAGAGAAAGGAAGAGAAAAGGGAAAAGAGAAAAGAGAAAAGAAGAGAAAAGAGAAAAGTGAAAAGAGAAAAGAAGAGAAAAGAGATAAGAAGAGAAAAGAGAAAAGATAAAAGAAGAGAAAAGAGAAAAGAAAAGAAGAGAAAAGAAGGGAAAAGAGAAAATAGAAAATGAGAGAAAAGAGAAAAGAATACAAAAGAGAAAAGAGAAAAGAAGTGAAAAGAGAAAAGAAGAGAAAACAAGAGAAAAGAAATGAGAAAAAAGAAAAGAAGTGAAAAGAAAAGAGAAAAGAGAAAAGAAGAGAAAAGAGAAAAGAAGAGAAAAGAGAAAAGAGGTGAAAGGAAAAGAAAAAAGAGAAAAGAAGAGAAAAGTAAAAAGAGAAAAGAAGAGAAAAAGAAAAGAAGAGGAAAGAAGAGAAAAAAGAAAAGCGAAAAGAAGAGAAAAGAGAAAAGTATTTAAAAGAGAAACGATAAAAGAAGAGAAAAGTGGAATGAGAAATGAGAAAAGAAGGGAAAAGAAGAGGAAAGAGAAAAGAGAAAAGAAAAGAAAAGAAGGGAAAAGAGAAAAGAGAAAAGTGAAAAGAAGAGAAAATAGAAAAGAGAAAGGAGGAACGAAGAGAAAAGAGAAAAGAAGAGAAAAGTAGAGAAAAGTGAAAAGAGAAAAAAAGAGAAAAGAGAAAAGATGAGAAAAGAAAAAAGAGAAAAGAGAAATGAGAAAGGAAGAGAAAAGAGAAAATAAGAGAAAAGAGAAAAGAAATAGGTAGAGAAAAAAAGAGAAAACTGAAAAGAGGAGAAAAGAGTCAAGCAGAGTAAAGAGAAAGGAAGAGAAAAGGGAAAAGAGAAAAGAGAAAAGAAGAGAAAAGAGAAAAGTGACAAGAGAAAAGAAGAGAAAAGAGATAAGAAGAGAAAAGAGAAAAGATAAAAGAAGAGAAAAGAGAAAAGAAAAGAAGAGAAAAGAAGGGAAAAGAGAAAATAGAAAATGAGAGAAAAGAGAAAAGAATACAAAAGAGAAAAGAGAAAAGAACTGAAAAGAGAAAAGAAGAGAAAACAAGAGAAAAGAAATGAGAAAAAAGAAAAGAAGTGAAAAGAAAAGAGAAAAGAGAAAAGAAGAGAAAAGAGAAAAGAAGAGAAAAGAGAAAAGAGGTGAAAGGAAAAGAGAAAAGAGAAAAGAAGAGAAAAGTAAAAAGAGAAAAGAAGAGAAAAAGAAAAGAAGACGAAAGAAGAGAAAAAAGAAAAGCGAAAAGAAGAGAAAAGAGAAAAGAGGTGAAAGGAAAAGAGAAAAGAGAAAAGAAGAGAAAAGTAAAAAGAGAAAAGAAGAGAAAAAGAAAAGAAGAGGAAAGAAGAGAAAAAAGAAAAGCGAACAGAAGAGAAAAGTATTTAAAAGAGAAACGATAAAAGAAGAGAAAAGTGGAATGAGAAATGAGAAAAGAAGGGAAAAGAAGAGAAAAGAGAAAAGAGAAAAGAAAAGAAAAGAAGGGAAAAGAGAAAAGAGAAAAGTGAAAAGAAGAGAAAATAGAAAAGAGAAAGGAGAAAAGAAGAGAAAAGTAGAGAAAAGAGAAAAGAGAAAACAAGAGAAAAGAGAAAAGATGAGAAAAGGAGAAAGAGAAAAGAGAAAATAAGAGAAAAGAGAAAAGAAAAAGGTAGAGAAAAAAAGAGAAAACTGAAAAGAGGAGAAAAGAGTCAAGCAGAGTAAAGAGAAAGGAAGAGAAAAGAGAAAAGAGAAAAGAGAAAAGAAGAGAAAAGAGAAAAGTGAAAAGAGAAAAGAAGAGAAAAGAGATAAGAAGAGAAAAGATAAAAGAAGAGAAAAGAGAAAAGAAAAGAAGAGAAAAGAAGGGAAAAGAGAAAAGAGAAAAGGGAAAAGAAGAGAAAAGAGAAAAGATGAGAAAAGAAGAGAAAAGAAAACAAAAAAGAGAAAAGCGAAAAGAAGAGAAAAGTGAAAAAAGGTAAATAAGAGAAAAGAGAAAAGAGAAAAGAAGAGAAAAGAGCAAAGTGAAAAGAAGAGAATAGAAGCAAGAAGAGAAAAGTAGAGAACAGAAGTGAAAAGAGAAAATAGAAAATGAGAGAAAAGAGAAAAGAGAAAAGAATACAAAAGAGAAAGGGAAAAGAAGTGAAAAGACAAAAGAAGAGAAAAGAAGAGAAAAGAAATGAGAAAAAAGAAAAGAAGTGAAAAGAAAAGAGAAAAGAGAAAAGAAGAGAAAAGAGAAAACAAGAGAAAAGAGAAAAGAAGGGAAAAGAAAAGAGAAAAGAAGAGAAAAGTAAAAAGAGAAAAGAAGAGAAAAAGTAAAGAAGAGGAAAGAAGAGGAAAAAGAAAAGCGAAAAGAAGAGAAAAGAGAAAAGTATTTAAAAGAGAAACGATAAAAGAAGAGAAAAGTGGAATGAGAAATGAGAAAAGAAGGGAAAAGAAGAGAAAAGCGAAAAGAGAAAAGAAAAGAAAAGAAGGGAAAAGAAGAGAAAAGAGAAAAGAGAAAAGAAAAGAAAAGAAGGGAAAAGAGAAAAGAGAAAAGTGAAAAGAAGAGAAAATAGAAAAGAGAAAGGAGAAACGAAGAGAAAAGAGAAAAGAAGAGAAAAGTAGAGAAAAGTGAAAAGAGAAAAAAAGAGAAAAGAGAAAAGATGAGAAAAGAAAAAAGAGAAAAGAGAAATGAGAAAGGAAGAGAAAAGAGAAAATAAGAGAAAAGAGAAAAGAAATAGGTAGAGAAAAAAAGAGAAAACTGAAAAGAGGAGAAAAGAGTCAAGCAGAGTAAAGAGAAAGGAAGAGAAAAGGGAAAAGAGAAAAGAAGAGAAAAGAGAAAAATGACAAGAGAAAAGAAGAGAAAAGAGATAAGAAGAGAAAAGAGAAAAGATAAAAGAAGAGAAAAGAGAAAAGAAAAGAAGAGAAAAGAAGGGAAAAGAGAAAATAGAAAATGAGAGAAAAGAGAAAAGAATACAAAAGAGAAAAGAGAATAGAACTGAAAAGAGAAAAGAAGAGAAAACAAGAGAAAAGAAATGAGAAAAAAGAAAAGAAGTGAAAAGAAAAGAGAAAAGAGAAAAGAAGAGAAAAGAGAAAAGAAGAGAAAAGAGAAAAGAGAAAAGAAGAGAAAAGTAAAAAGAGAAAAGAAGAGAAAAAGAAAAGAAGAGGAAAGAAGAGAAAAAAGAAAAGCGAAAAGAAGAGAAAAGAGAAAAGTATTTAAAAGAGAAACGATAAAAGAAGAGAAAAGTGGAATGAGAAATGAGAAAAGAAGGGAAAAGAAGAGAAAAGAGAAATGAGAAAAGTAAAGAAAAGAAGGGAAAAGAGAAAAGAGAAAAGTGAAAAGAAGAGAAAATAGAAAAGAGAAAGGAGAAAAGAAGAGAAAAGAGAAAAGAAGAGAAAAGTAGAGAAAAGAGAAAAGAGAAAACAAGAGAAAAGAGAAAAGATGAGAAAAGAAAGAAGAGAAGAGAGAAATGAGAAAGGAAGAGAAAAGAGAAAATAAGAGAAAACAGAAAAGAAAAAGGCAGAGAAATAAAAGAGAAAACTGAAAAGAGGAGAAAAGAGTCAAGCAGAGTAAAGAGAAAGGAAGAGAAAAGGGAAACGAGAAAAGAGAAAATAAGAGAAAAGAGAAAAGAAAAGAAGAGAAAAGAAGGGAAAAGGGAAAAAAGAAAAGGGAAAAATAGAGAAAAGAGAAAAGATGAGAAAAGAAGAGAAAAGAAAACAAAAAAGAGAAAAGCAAAAAGAAGAGAAAAGTGAAAAAAGTAAAGAAGAGAAAAGAGAAAAGAATAGAAAAGAGAAAAGTGTAAAGAAGAGAATAGAAGGGAAAAGGGAAAAGTAGAGAAAAGAATTGAAAAGAGAAAATAGAAAATGAAAGAAAAGAGAAAAGAGAAAAGAATACATAAGAGAAAAGAGAAAAGAAGTGAAAAGAGAAAAGAAGAGAAAAGAGAAAAGAAGTGAAAAGAAAAGAGAAAAGAGAAAAGAAGAGAAAAGAGAAAAGAAGTGGAAAGAGAAAAGAAGAGAAAAGTAAAAAGAGAAAAGAAGAGAAAAAAGAAAAGAAGAGGAAAGAAGAGAAAAGAGAAAAGAATTTAAAAGAGAAAAGATAAAAGAAGAGAAAACTGGAGAAAAGAGAAAAGAGAAAACAAGAGAAAAGCGAAAAGAAGAGAAAAGAAAAAAGCGAAAAGAAAAATGAGAAAGGAAGAGAAAAGCGAAAATAAGAGAAAAGAGAAAAATGATAAGAAGAGAAAAGAAAAGAGAAATCTGAAAAGAAGAGAAAAGAGTAAAGAGGAGTAAAGAGAAAGGAAGAGAAAAGGGAAAAGAGAAAAGAGAAAAGAAGAGAAAAGAGAAAAGTGAAAAGAGAAAATAAGAGTAAAGAGATAAGAGGAGAAAAGAAGACAATAGAGAAAAGAGAAAAGAGAAAAGAAGAGAACAGAGAAAAGAAGAGAAAAGAACAGAGAAAAGTGAAAAGAAGAGAGAAGAGAGAAGATAAAAGACAAATGAAGCTTAAAGAGAAAAGGGAAAAGAAGAGAAAAGCAGAGAAAAGAGAAAAGAAGAGAATAAAAAAGCCAAAGAAGAGAAAAGAGAAAAGAGAAAAGAAAAGAAAAGAAGGGAAAAGAGAAAAGAGAAAAGTGAAAAGAAGAAAAAAGAGAAAAGAGAAATGAGAAAGGAAAAGAAAAGAGAAAATAAGAGAAAAGAGAAATGAAAAAGGAAGAGAGAAAAAAAGAGAAAACTGAAAAGAGGAGAAAAGAGTCAAGCAGAGTAAAGAGAAAGGAAGAGAAAAGGGAAAAGAGAAAAGGGAAAAGAAGAGAAAAGAGATAAGAAGAGAAAAGAGAAAAGATAAAAGAAGAGAAAAGAGAAAAGAAAAGAAGAGAAAAGAAGGGAAAAGAGAAAAGAGAAAAGGGAAAAGAAGAGAAAAGAGAAAAGATGAGAAAAGAAGAGAAAAGAAAACAAAAAAGAGAAAAGAGAAAAGAAGAGAAAAGAGCAAAGTGAAAAGAAGAGAATAGAAGGGAAAAGAGAAAAGTAGAGAAAAGAAGTGAAAAGAGAAAATAGAAAATGAGAGAAAAGAGAAAAGAGAAAAGAATACAAAAGGGAAAAAGAGAAAAGAAGAGAAAAGAGAAAACAAGAGAAAAGAGAAAAGATGGGAAAAGAAAAGAGAAAAGAGAAAAGAAGAGAAAAGAGAAAAGAATTTAAAAGGGAAACGATAAAAGAAGGGAAAAGTGGAATGAGAAATGAGAAAAGAAGAGAAAAGAGAAAAGAAGAGAAAAGTAGAGAAAAGAGAAAAGAGAAAACAAGAGAAAAGAGAAAAGATGAGAAAAGAAGATAGAGAAAAGAGAAATGAGAAAGGAAGAGAAAAGAGAAAATAAGAGAAAAGAGAAAAGAAAAAGGTAGTGAAAAAAAGAGAAAACTGAAAAGAGGAGAAAAGAGTCAAGCAGAGTAAAGAGAAAGGAAGAGAAAAAAGAAAAGTGAAAAGAGAAAAGAAGAGAAAAGAGATAAGTGAAAAGAGAAAAGAAGAGAAAAGAGATAAGAAGAGAAAAGAGAGAAGATAAAAGAAGAAAAAAGAGAAAAGAAAAGAAGAGAAAAGAAGGGAAAAGAGAAAAGAAAAGAAGAGAAAAGAAGGGTAAAGAGAAAAGGGAAAAGGGAAAAGAAGAGAAAAGAGGAGAAAAGAGAAAAGATGAGAAAAGAAGAGAAAAGAAAACAAAAATGAGAAAAGAGAAAAGAAGAGAATAGAAGGAAAAAGAGAAAAGTAGAGAAAAGAAGTGAAAAGAGAAAATAGAAAATGAGAGAAAAGAGAAAAGAGAAAAGAATACAAAAGAGAAAAGAGAAAAGCGAAAAGAAGTGAAAAGAGAAATGAAGAGAAAACGAGAAAAGAAATGAGAAAAAAGAAAAGTAGAGAAAAGCAAAGAGAAAAGAGAAAAGAAGTGAAAAGAGAAAAGAAGAGAAAAAAGAAAAGAAGAGGAAAGAAGAGAAAAGAGAAAAGAATTTAAAAGAGAAACGAGAAAAGAAGAGAAAGAGGAATGAGAAATGAGAAAAGAAGGGAAAAGAAGAGAAAGGAGAAACGAGAATAGAGAAACGAAGAGAAAAGAGAAAAGAAGAGAAAAGTAGAGAAAAGAGAAAAGAGAAAACAAGAGAAAAGCGAAAAGAAGAGAAAAGAAAAAAGGGAAAAGAGAAATGAGAAAGGAAGAGAAAAGCGAAAATAAGACACATTAGAAAAGAGATAAGAAGAGAAAAGAAAAGAGAAATCTGAAATGAAGAGAAAAGTGCAAAGAGGAGTAAAGAGAAAGGAAGAGAAAAGGGAAAAGAGAAAAGAGAAAAGAAGAGAAAAGAGAAAAGTGAAAAGAGAAAATAAGAGTAAAGAGATAAGAGGAGAAAAGAAGACCATAGAGAAAAGAGAAAAGAGAATAAAGAGAACAGAGAAAAGAAGAGAAAAGTCAAGAGAAAAGTGAAAAGAAGAGAGAAGAGAGAGGATAAAAGAGCAATGAAGCGAAAAGAGAAAAGAGAAAAGGAGAGAAAAGAGAAAAGAGAAAAGAAGAGAAAAGAAAAGAGAAAAGAAGAGAAAAGAGAAAAGAGAAAAGAAAAGAAGGGAAAAGAGAAAAGAGAAAAGGAGAGAAAAGAGAAAAGAGAAAAGAAGAGAAAAGAAAAGAGAAAAGAAGAGAAAACAAGAGAAAAGAGAAAAGAGAAAAGAAAAGAAGGGAAAAGAGAAAAGAGAAAAGTGGAAAGAAGAGAAAAGAGAAAGGAGAAACGAAGAGAAAAGAGAAAAGAACAGAAAAGTAGAGAAAAGAGAAAAGAGAAAACAAGAGAAAAGAGAAAAGAAGAGAAAAGAAAAAAGAGAAAAGAGAAATGAGAAAGGAAGAGAAAAGGGAAAATAAGAGAAAAGAAGACAATAGAGAAAAGAGAAAAGAGAAAAGAAAAGAAGAGAAAAGAACAGCAAAGAGAAAAGAAAAGAAGAGAAAAGAAGGGAAAAGAGAAAAGTGAAAAGGGAAAAGAAGAGAAAAGAGAAAAGATGAGAAAACAACTGAAAAGAAAACAAAAAAGAGAAAAGCGAAAAGAAGAGAAAAGTGAAAAAAGTAAAGAAGAGAAAAGCGAAAAGAGAAAAGAAGAGAAAAGAGCAAAGTGAAAAGAAGAGAATAGAAGGGAAAAGAGAAAATTAGAGAAAAGAAGTGAAAAGAGAAAATAGAAAATGAGAGAAAAGAGAAAAGAGAAAAGAATACAAAAGAGAAAAGAGAAAAGAAGTGAAAAGAGAAAAGAAGAGAAAACAAGAGAAAAGAAATGAGAAAAAAGAAAAGAAGTGAAAAGAAAAGAGAAAAGAGAAAAGAAGAGAAAAAAGAAAAGAAGAGGAAAGAAGAGAAAAGAGAAAATAATTTAAAAGAGTAAAGATAAAAGAAGAGAAAGAGGAATGAGAAATGAGAAAAGAAGGGAAAAGAAGAGAAAGGAGAAAAGAGCATAGAGAAACGAAGAGAAAAGAGAAAGGAAGAGAAAAGAAGAGAAAAGAGGAAAGAGAAAACAAGAGAAAAGTGAAAAGAAGAGAAAAGAAAAAAGAGAAAAGAGAAATGAGAAAGGAAGAGAAAAGAGAAAAGAGGAAGGAAAAAGGTAGAGAAAAAAGAGAAAACTGAAAAGAGGAGAAAAGAATCAAGCAGAGTAAAGAGAAAGGAAGAGAAAAGGGAAAAGAGAAAAGAGAAAAGAAGAGAAAAGAGAAAAGTGAAAAGAGAAAAGAAGAGAAAAGAGATAAGAAGAGAAAAGAGAAAAGCTAAAAGAAGAGAAAAGAGAAAAGAAAAGAAGAGAAAAGAAGGGAAAATGGAAAAGAGAAAAGGGAAAAGAAGAGAAAAGAGAAAAGATGAGAACAGAAGAGAAAAGAAAGCAAAAAAGAGAAAAGCAAAAAGAAGAGAAAAGTGAAAAAAGTAAAGAAGAGAAAAGAGAAAAGAGAAAAGAATAGAAAAGAGAAAAGTGTAAAGAAGAGATTGGAAGAGAAAAGAGAAAAGTAGAGAAAAGAAGTGAAAAGAGAAAATAGAAAATGAAAGAAAAGAGAAAAGAGAAAAGAATACATAAGAGAAAAGAGAAAAGAAGTGAAAAGAGAAAAGAAGTGAAAAGAGAAAAGAAGTGAAAAGAAAAGATAAATGAGAAAAGAAGAGAAAAGAGAAAAGAAGTGAAAAAAGAAAAGAAGAGAAAAGTTAAAAGAGAAAAGAAGAGAAAAAAGAAAAGAAGAGGAAAGAAGAGAAAAGAGAAAATGATTTAAAAGAGTAAAGATAAATGAAGAGAAAGAGGAATGAGAAATGAGAAAAGAAGGGAAAAGAAGAGAAAGGAGAAAAGAGAATAGAGAAACGAAGAGAAAAGAGAAAGGAAGAGAAAAGTAGAGAAAAGAGGAAAGAGAAAACAAGAGAAAAGTGAAAAGAAGAGAAAAGAAAAAAGAGAAAAGAGAAATGAGAAAGGAAGAGAAAAGCGAAAATAAGAGAAAAGAGAAAAGAGATAAGAAGAGAAAAGAAAAGAGAAATCTGAAAAGAAGAGAAAAGAGTAAAGAGGAGTAAAGAGAAAGGAAGAGAAAAGAGAAAAGTGAAAAGAGAAAATAAGAGTAAAGAGATAAGAGGAGAAAAGAAGACAATAGAGAAAAGAGAAAAGAAGAGAACAGAGAAAAGAAGAGAAAAGAAAAGTGAAAAGAAGAGAGAAGAGAAAGGATAAATGAGAAATGAAGCGAAAAGAGAAAAGAGAAAAGAAGAGAAAAGGAGAGAAAAGAGAAAAGAGAAAAGAAGAGAAAAGAAAAGAGAAAAGAGGAGAAAAGAAGAGAAAAGAGAAAATAAAAGAAAAGAAGTGAAAAGAAAAGAGAAAAGAGAAAAGAAGAGAAAAGAGAAAACAAGAGAAAAGAGAAAAGAAGGGAAAAGAAAAGAGAAAAGAGAAAAGAAGAGAAAAGTAAAAAGAGAAAAGAAGAGAAAAAGAAAAGAAGAGGAAAGAAGAGAAAAAACAAAAGCGAAAAGAAGAGAAAAGTGAAAAGAATTTAAAAGAGAAACGATAAAAGAAGAGAAAAGTGGAATGAGAAATGAGAAAAGAAGAGAAAAGAGAAAAGAGAAAAGAAAAGAAGGGAAAAGAGAAAAGAGAAAAGTGAAAAGAAGAGAAAAGAGAAAAGAGAAAAGAAAAGAAGGGAAAAGAGAAAAGAGAAAAGTGAAAAGAAGAGAAAAGAGAAAAGAGAAAGGAGAAACGAAGAGAAAAGAGAAAAGAAGAGAAAAGAAAAAAGAGAAAAGAGAAATGAGAAAGGAAGACAAAAGAGAAAATACGAGAAAAGAGAAAAGAAAAAGGAAGAGAGAAAAAAAGAGAAAACTGAAAAGAGGAGAAAAGAGTCAAGCAGAGTAAAGAGAAAGGAAGAGAAAAGGGAAAAGAGAAAAGAGAAACGAAGAGAAAAGAGAAAAGATAAAAGAAGACAAAAGCGAAAAGAAAAGAAGAGATAAGAATGGAAAATAGAAAAGAAAAGAAGAGAAAAGAAGGGTAAAGAGAAAAGAGAAAAGGGAAAAGAAGAGAAAAGAGAAAAGATGAGAAAAGAAGAGAAAAGAAAACAAAAAAGAGAAAAGCAAAAAGAAGAGAAAAGTGAAAAAAGTAAAGAAGAGAAAAGAGAAAAGAGAAAGGAGAAACGAAGAGAAAAGAGAAAAGAAGAGAATAGGAGAGAAAAGAGACATGAGAAAGGAAGAGAAAAGAGAAAATAAGAGAAAAGTGAAAAGAAAAAGGTAGAGAAAGAAAGGAGAAAACTGAAAAGAGGAGAAAAGAGTCAAGCAGAGTAAAGAGAAAGGAAGAGAAAAGGGAAAAGAGAAAAGAGAAAAGAAGAGAAACGAGAAAAGTGAAAAGAGAAAAGAAGGGAAAAGAGATAAGAAGAGGAAAGAGTAAAGATAAAAGAAGAGAAAAGAGAAACGAAAAGAAGAGAAAAGAAGGGAAAAGGGAAAAGAGAAAAGGGAAAAGAAGAGAAAAGAGAAAAGATGAGAAAAGAAGAGAAAAGAAAACAAAAAGAGAAAGGCAAAAAGAAGAGAAAAGTGAAAAAAGTAAAGAAGAGAAAAGAGAAAAGAGAAAAGAATAGAAAAGAGAAAAGTGTAAAGAAGAGAATAGAAGGGAAAAGAGAAAAGTAGAGAAAAGAAGTGAAAAGAGAAAATAGAAAATGAGAGAAAAGAGAAAAGAGAAAAGAATACCAAAGAGAAAAGAGAAAAGAAGTGAAAAGAGAAAAGAAGAGAAAACAAGAGAAAAGAAATGAGAAAAAAGAAAAGAAGTGAAAAGAAAAGAGAAAAGAGAAAAGAAGAGAAATGAGAAAACAAGAGAAAAGAAGTGAAAAGAAAAGAGAAAAGAGAAAAGAAGAGAAAATTAAAAAGAGAAAAGAAGAGAAAAAGAAAAGAAGAGGAAAGAAGAGAAAAAAGAAAAGCGAAAAGAAGAGAAAAGAGAAAAGAATTTAAAAGAGAAACGATAAAAGAAGATAAAAGTGGAATGAAAAATGAGAAAAGAAGGGAAAAGAAGAGAAAATAGAAAAGAGAAAAGAAATGAAGGGAAAAGAGAAAAGTGAAAAGAATACAAAAGAGAAAAGAGAAAAGAAGAGAAAACAAGAGAAAAGAAATGAGAAAAAAGAAAAGAAGTGAAAAGAAAAGAGAAAAGAGAAAAGAAGAGAAAAGAGAAAAGAAGAGAAAAGAGAAAAGAAGTGAAAAGAAAAGAGAAAAGAGAAAAGAAGAGAAAAGTAAAAAGAGTAAAGAAGAGAAAAAGAAAAGAAGAGAAAAAAGAAAAGCGAAAAGAAGAGAAAAGAGAAAAGAATTTAAAAGAGAAACGATAAAAGAAGGTAAAAGTGGAATGAGAAATGAGAAAAGAAGGGAAAAGAAGAGAAAAGAGAAAAGAGAAAAGAAATGAAGGGAAAAGAGAAAAGAGAAAAGTGAAAAGAAGAGACAAGAGAAAAGAGAAAGGAGAAACGAAGAGAAAAGAGAAAAGAAGAGAAAAGTAGAGAAAAGAGAAAACAAGAGAAAAGAGAAAAGATGAGAAAAGAAAAAAGACAAAAGAGAAATGAGAAAGGAAGGGAAAAGAGAAAATAAGAGAAAAGAGAAAAGAAAAAGGTAGAGAAAAAAAAGAGAAAACTGAAAAGTGTCAAGCAGAGTAAAGAGAAAGGAAGAGAAAAGGGAAAAGAGAAAAGAGAAAAGAAGAGAAAAGAGAAAAGATGAGAAAAGAAGAGAAAAGAAAACAAAAAAGAAAAAAGCAAAAAGAAGAGATAAGTGAGAAAAGTAAAGAAGAGAAAAGAGAAAAGAGAAAAGAAGAGAAAAGACAAAAGTGTAAAGAAGAGAATAGAAGGGAAAAGAGAAAAGTAGAGAAATGAAGTGAAAAGAGAAAAGAAGAGAAAAGAAAACAAAAAAGAGAAAAGAGACAGGAAGGGAAAAGTGAAAAAAGTAAAGAAGAGAAAAGAGAAAAGAGAAAAGAAGAGAAAAGAGAAAAGTTAAAAGAAGAGAATAGAAGGGAAAACAGAAAAGTCGAGAAAAGAAGTGAAAAGAGAAAATAGAAAATGAGAGAAAAGAGAGAAGAGTAAAGAATACAAAAGAGAAACGAGAAAAGAGAAAAGAAGTGAAAAGAGAAAAGAAGAGAAAACAAGAGAAAAGAAATGAGAAAAAAGAAAAGAAGAGAAAAGAGAATAGAAAAGAGAAAAGAAGAGAAAAGAGAAAACAAAAGAAAAGATAAAAGAGAAAGGAAAAGAAAAAAGATAAGAAGAGAAAAGAAGAGAAAAGTAAAGAGAAAAGAAGAGAAAATAAGATTATTGAGAAAAGAGAAAAGCGAAAAGGAGAGAAAAGAGAAAAGAGAAAAGAAGAAAAAAGAGAAAAGAAGAGAAAAGAGAAACAAGAGAAATGAAAAGAGAAAAGTGTAAAGAAGAGAGAAGAGAAAGGGGAAAAGGGAAATGAAGCGAAAAGAGAAAAGAGAAAAGAATACAAAAGAGTAAAGAAGAGATGAACAGAAAAGAGAAAAGAGAAAAGAAGAAAAAAGAGAAAAGAAGAGAAAAGAGAAAACAAAAGAAAGGAAGAGAAAAGAAAAGAGAAAAAAGAAAAGAAGAGAAAATAAGAGAAAAGTGAAAAGAAGAGAAAAGAGAAAAGAAGGGAAAAGAGAAAAGAAGAGAAAAGAAGAAAAATGAAAAGAGAAAAGAGTAAATAAGACAAAAGAGAAAAGAGAAAAGAAGAGAAATGAGAAAAAAGAGAAACAGAAAAGTGAAAAAAGAAAAGAAGACAAAACAGAAAAGAAGAGGAATGAAGAGAAAAGAAAATAGAAATGTGAAAAGTAGAGAAAAGAGAAGAGAAAAGGAAAGAGAAAAAAAGAAAAGAAGAGAAAAGTGAAAAGAAGAGAAAAGTGAAAACAGAAAAGAGAAAAGAGAAAACAAGAGAAAAGAGAAAAGAAGAGAAAAGAAAAAAGCGAAAAGAGAATAGAAGGGAAAAGAGCAAAGAAGTGAAAAGAGAAAAGAAGAGAAAAGAGTAAAGAAGTGAAAAGAGAAATGAAGAGAAAAGAGAAAAGAGAAAAGAGAAAAAGATGAGAAAAGAATGAAAAGAGAAAATAGTAAAGGAGAGAAAAGAGAAAAGAATACAAAAGAGAAAAGAGAAATGAGAAAAGAAGTGATCAGAGAAAAGAAGAAAAAAACAAGAGAAAAGAAAAGATAAAACCAAAAAGAAGAGAAAAGAAAACAGAAAAGAGAAAAGAAGAGAAAAGTGAAAGGGAGAGAAAAGAGAAAACAAGAGAAAAGAGAAAACAACAGAAAAGAGAAAAGTCGAGAAAAGGAAAGAGAAAAAAGAAAAGAAGACAAAAGAAGACAAAAGAAAAAAGAGAAAAGAAGAGAAAAGAGAAAAGAGAAACGAATTTAAAAGAGAAAAGAGAAAATAAGAGGAAAGACGAAAGAGAAATGAGAAAAGAAGGAATTTAAGAGAAAAGAGAAAAGATAAAGTTAAAGAAAAAAGATAAGAAGAGAAAAGAAGAGAAAAGAAAAGAGAAAAGTGAAAAGAGAAAAGAAGGGAAAAGAGATAAGAAGAGAAAAGAAGACTATTGAGATAAGAGAAAAGAGAAAAGGAGAGAAAAGAGAAAAGAAGAAAAAAGAGAAAAGAAGAGAAAAGAGAAAGAAGAGAAAAGAAAAGAGAAAAGTGTAAAGAAGAGAGAAGAGAAAAGGGAAAAGGGAAATGAAGCGAAAATAGAAAAGAGAAAAGAAGAGAATATAGAAAAGAATAGAAAAGAGACAAGAAGAGATGAAGAGAAAAGAGAAAAGATAAAAGAAGAGAAAAGGGAAAAGAAGAGAAAAAAGAGAAAAGATACAAGAAGAGAAAAGAAGTGAAAAGAGAAAATAGAAAAGGAGAGAAAAGAGAAAAGAAGAAAAAAGAGAAATGAAGAGAAAAGAGAAATGAGAAGAAGACGGGAACAGAAGAGAAAAGAGAAAGGCAAAGAAAAAAGATAAGAAGAGAAAAGTAGAGAAAAGAAAAGAGAAAAGTGAAAAGAAGAGAAAAGAAGAATATTGAGAAAAGAGCAAAGAGAAAAGGAGAGAAAAGAGAAAAGGGAAAAGAAAAGAAGGGAAAAGAGAAAAGAGAAAAGTGGAAAGAAGAGAAAAGAGAAAAGAGAAAGGAGAAACGAAGAGAAAAGAGAAAAGAAGAGAAAAGTAGAGAAAAGAGAAAAGAGAAAACAAGAGAAAAGAGAAAAGAAGAGAAAAGAAAAAAGAGAAAAGAGAAATGAGAAAGGAAGAGAAAAGAGAAAATAAGAGAAAAGAAGACAATAGAGAATAGAGAAAAGAGAAAAGAAAAGAAGAGAAAAGAACAGCAAAGAGAAAAGAAAAGAAGAGAAAAGAAGGGAAAAGAGAAAAGAGAAAAGGGAAAAGAAGAGAAAAGAGAAAAGATGAGAAAACAACTGAAAAGAAAACAAAAAAGAGAAAAGCGAAAAGATGAGAAAAGTGAAAAAAGTAAAGAAGAGAAAAGCGAAAAGAGAAAAGAAGAGAAAAGAGCAAAGTGAAAAGAAGAGAATAGAAGGGAAAAGAGAAAATTAGAGAAAAGAAGTGAAAAGAGAAAATAGAAAATGAGAGAAAAGAGAAAAGAGAAAAGAATACAAAAGAGAAAAGAGAAAAGAAGTGAAAAGAGAAAAGAAGAGAAAACAAGAGAAAAGAAATGAGAAAAAAGAAAAGAAGTGAAAAGAAAAGAGAAAAGAGAAAAGAAGAGAAAAAATAAAAGAAGAGGAAAGAAGAGAAAAGAGAAAATAATTTAAAAGAGTAAAGATAAAAGAAGAGAAAGAGGAATGAGAAATGAGAAAAGAAGGGAAAAGAAGAGAAAGGAGAAAAGAGAATAGAGAAACGAAGAGAAAAGAGAAAGGAAGAGAAAAGTAGAGAAAAGAGGAAAGAGAAAACAAGAGAAAAGTGAAAAGAAGAGAAAAGAAAAAAGAGAAAAGAGAAATGAGAAAGGAAGAGAAAAGAGAAAAGAGGAAGGAAAAAGGTAGAGAAAAAAGAGAAAACTGAAAAGAGGAGAAAAGAATCAAGCAGAGTAAAGATAAAGGAAGAGAAAAGGGAAAAGAGAAAAGAGAAAAGAAGAGAAAAGAGAAAAGTGAAAAGAGAAAAGAAGAGAAAAGAGATAAGAAGAGAAAAGAGAAAAGCTAAAAGAAGAGAAAAGAGAAAAGAAAAGAAGAGAAAAGAAGGGAAAATGGAAAAGAGAAAAGGGAAAAGAAGAGAAAAGAGAAAAGATGAGAACAGAAGAGAAAAGAAAGCAAAAAAGAGAAAAGCAAAAAGAAGAGAAAAGTGAAAAAAGTAAAGAAGAGAAAAGAGAAAAGAGAAAAGAATAGAAAAGAGAAAAGTGTAAAGAAGAGATTGGAAGGGAAAAGAGAAAAGTAGAGAAAAGAAGTGAAAAGAGAAAATAGAAAATGAAAGAAAATAGAAAAGAGAAAAGAATCCATAAGAGAAAAGAGAAAAGAAGTGAAAAGAGAAAAGAAGTGAAAAGAGAAAAGAAGTGAAAAGAAAAGATAAATGAGAAAAGAAGAGAAAAGAGAAAAGAAGTGAAAAAAGAAAAGATGAGAAAAGTTAAAAGAGAAAAGAAGAGAAAAAAGAAAAGAAGAGGAAAGAAGAGAAAAGAGAAAATGATTTAAAAGAGTAAAGATAAATGAAGAGAAAGAGGAATGAGAAATGAGAAAAGAAGGGAAAAGAAGAGAAAGGAGAAAAGAGAATAGAGAAACGAAGAGAAAAGAGAAAGGAAGAGAAAAGTAGAGAAAAGAGGAAAGAGAAAACAAGAGAAAAGTGAAAAGAAGAGAAAAGAAAAAAGAGAAAAGAGAAATGAGAAAGGAAGACAAAAGCGAAAATAAGAGAAAAGAGAAAAGAGATAAGAAGAGAAAAGAAAAGAGAAATCTGAAAAGAAGAGAAAAGAGTAAAGAGGAGTAAAGAGAAAGGAAGAGAAAAGAGAAAAGTGAAAAGAGAAAATAAGAGTAAAGAGATAAGAGGAGAAAAGAAGACAATAGAGAAAAGAGAAAAGAAGAGAACAGAGAAAAGAAGAGAAAAGAAAAGTGAAAAGAAGAGAGAAGAGAAAGGATAAATGAGAAATGAAGGGAAAAGAGAAAAGAGAAAAGAAGAGAAAAGGAGAGAAAAGAGAAAAGAGAAAAGAAGAGAAAAGAAAAGAGAAAAGAGGAGAAAAGAAGAGAAAAGAGAAAATAAAAGAAAAGAAGTGAAAAGTAAAGAGAAAAGAGAAAAGAAGAGAAAAGAGAAAACAAGAGAAAAGAGAAAAGAAGGGAAAAGAAAAGAGAAAAGAGAAAAGAAGAGAAAAGTAAAAAGAGAAAAGAAGAGAAAAAGAAAAGAAGAGGAAAGAAGAGAAAAAACAAAAGCGAAAAGAAGAGAAAAGTGAAAAGAATTTAAAAGAGAAACGATAAAAGAAGAGAAAAGTGGAATGAGAAATGAGAAAAGAAGAGAAAAGAGAAAAGAGAAAAGAAAAGAAGGGAAAAGAGAAAAGAGAAAAGTGAAAAGAAGAGAAAAGAGAAAAGAGAAAAGAAAAGAAGGGAAAAGAGAAAAGAGAAAAGAGAAAAGAAGAGAAAAGAGAAAAGAAGAGAAAAGAGAAAAGAGAAACGAATTTAAAAGAGAAAAGAGAAAATAAGAGGAAAGACGAAAGAGAAATGAGAAAAGAAGGAATTTAAGAGAAAAGAGAAAAGATAAAGTTAAAGAAAAAAGATAAGAAGAGAAAAGAAGAGAAAAGAAAAGAGAAAAGTGAAAAGAGAAAAGAAGGGAAAAGAGATAAGAAGAGAAAAGAAGACTATTGAGATAAGAGAAAAGAGAAAAGGAGAGAAAAGAGAAAAGAAGAAAAAAGAGAAAAGAAGAGAAAAGAGAAAGAAGAGAAAAGAAAAGAGAAAAGTGTAAAGAAGAGAGAAGAGAAAAGGGAAAAGGGAAATGAAGCGAAAATAGAAAAGAGAAAAGAAGAGAATATAGAAAAGAATAGAAAAGAGACAAGAAGAGATGAAGAGAAAAGAGAAAAGATAAAAGAAGAGAAAAGGGAAAAGAAGAGAAAAAAGAGAAAAGATACAAGAAGAGAAAAGAAGTGAAAAGAGAAAATAGAAAAGGAGAGAAAAGAGAAAAGAAGAAAAAAGAGAAATGAAGAGAAAAGAGAAATGAGAAGAAGACGGGAACAGAAGAGAAAAGAGAAAGGCAAAGAAAAAAGATAAGAAGAGAAAAGTAGAGAAAAGAAAAGAGAAAAGTGAAAAGAAGAGAAAAGAAGAATATTGAGAAAAGAGCAAAGAGAAAAGGAGAGAAAAGAGAAAAGGGAAAAGAAAAGAAGGGAAAAGAGAAAAGAGAAAAGTGGAAAGAAGAGAAAAGAGAAAAGAGAAAGGAGAAACGAAGAGAAAAGAGAAAAGAAGAGAAAAGTAGAGAAAAGAGAAAAGAGAAAACAAGAGAAAAGAGAAAAGAAGAGAAAAGAAAAAAGAGAAAAGAGAAATGAGAAAGGAAGAGAAAAGAGAAAATAAGAGAAAAGAAGACAATAGAGAATAGAGAAAAGAGAAAAGAAAAGAAGAGAAAAGAACAGCAAAGAGAAAAGAAAAGAAGAGAAAAGAAGGGAAAAGAGAAAAGAGAAAAGGGAAAAGAAGAGAAAAGAGAAAAGATGAGAAAACAACTGAAAAGAAAACAAAAAAGAGAAAAGCGAAAAGATGAGAAAAGTGAAAAAAGTAAAGAAGAGAAAAGCGAAAAGAGAAAAGAAGAGAAAAGAGCAAAGTGAAAAGAAGAGAATAGAAGGGAAAAGAGAAAATTAGAGAAAAGAAGTGAAAAGAGAAAATAGAAAATGAGAGAAAAGAGAAAAGAGAAAAGAATACAAAAGAGAAAAGAGAAAAGAAGTGAAAAGAGAAAAGAAGAGAAAACAAGAGAAAAGAAATGAGAAAAAAGAAAAGAAGTGAAAAGAAAAGAGAAAAGAGAAAAGAAGAGAAAAAAGAAAAGAAGAGGAAAGAAGAGAAAAGAGAAAATAATTTAAAAGAGTAAAGATAAAAGAAGAGAAAGAGGAATGAGAAATGAGAAAAGAAGGGAAAAGAAGAGAAAGGAGAAAAGAGAATAGAGAAACGAAGAGAAAAGAGAAAGGAAGAGAAAAGTAGAGAAAAGAGGAAAGAGAAAACAAGAGAAAAGTGAAAAGAAGAGAAAATAAAAAAGAGAAAAGAGAAATGAGAAAGGAAGAGAAAAGAGAAAAGAGGAAGGAAAAAGGTAGAGAAAAAAGAGAAAACTGAAAAGAGGAGAAAAGAATCAAGCAGAGTAAAGAGAAAGGAAGAGAAAAGGGAAAAGAGAAAAGAGAAAAGAAGAGAAAAGAGAAAAGTGAAAAGAGAAAAGAAGAGAAAAGAGATAAGAAGAGAAAAGAGAAAAGCTAAAAGAAGAGAAAAGAGAAAAGAAAAGAAGAGAAAAGAAGGGAAAATGGAAAAGAGAAAAGGGAAAAGAAGAGAAAAGAGAAAAGATGAGAACAGAAGAGAAAAGAAAGCAAAAAAGAGAAAAGCTAAAAGAAGAGAAAAGTGAAAAAAGTAAAGAAGAGAAAAGAGAAAAGAGAAAAGAATAGAAAAGAGAAAAGTGTAAAGAAGAGATTGGAAGGGAAAAGAGAAAAGTAGAGAAAAGAAGTGAAAAGAGAAAATAGAAAATGAAAGAAAAGAGAAAAGAGAAAAGAATACCAAAGAGAAAAGAGAAAAGAAGTGAAAAGAGAAAAGAAGAGAAAAGAGAAAAGAAGTGAAAAAAGAAAAGAAGAGAAAAGTTAAAAGAGAAAAGAAGAGAAAAAAGAAAAGAAGAGGAAAGAAGAGAAAAGAGAAAATGATTTAAAAGAGTAAAGATAAATGAAGAGAAAGAGGAATGAGAAATGAGAAAAGAAGGGAAAAGAAGAGAAAGGAGAAAAGAGAATAGAGAAACGAAGAGAAAAGAGAAAGGAAGAGAAAAGTAGAGAAAAGAGGAAAGAGAAAACAAGAGAAAAGTGAAAAGAAGAGAAAAGAAAAAGAGAAAAGAGAAATGAGAAAGGAAGAGAAAAGCGAAAATAAGAGAAAAGAGAAAAGAGATAAGAAGAGAAAAGAAAAGAGAAATCTGAAAAGAAGAGAAAAGAGTAAAGAGGAGTAAAGAGAAAGGAAGAGAAAAGAGAAAAGTGAAAAGAGAAAATAAGAGTAAAGAGATAAGAGGAGAAAAGAAGACAATAGAGAAAAGAGAAAAGAAGAGAACAGAGAAAAGAAGAGAAAAGAAAAGTGAAAAGAAGAGAGAAGAGAAAGGATAAATGAGAAATGAAGGGAAAAGAGAAAAGAGAAAAGAAGAGAAAAGGAGAGAAAAGAGAAAAGAGAAAAGAAGAGAAAAGAAAAGAGAAAAGAGGAGAAAAGAAGAGAAAAGAGAAAATAAAAGAAAAGAAGTGAAAAGTAAAGAGAAAAGAGAAAAGAAGAGAAAAGAGAAAACAAGAGAAAAGATAAAAGAAGGGAAAAGAAAAGAGAAAAGAGAAAAGAAGAGAAAAGTAAAAAGAGAAAAGAAGAGAAAAAGAAAAGAAGAGGAAAGAAGAGAAAAAACAAAAGCGAAAAGAAGAGAAAAGTGAAAAGAATTTAAAAGAGAAACGATAAAAGAAGAGAAAAGTGGAATGAGAAATGAGAAAAGAAGAGAAAAGAGAAAAGAGAAAAGAAAAGAAGGGAAAAGAGAAAAGAGAAAAGTGAAAAGAAGAGAAAAGAGAAAAGAGAAAAGAAAAGAAGGGAAAAGAGAAAAGAGAAAAGTGAAAAGAAGAGAAAAGAGAAAAGAGAAAGGAGAAACGAAGAGAAAAGAGAAAAGAAGAGAAAAGAAAAAAGAGAAAAGAGAAATGAGAAAGGAAGACAAAAGAGAAAATACGAGAAAAGAGAAAAGAAAAAGGAAGAGAGAAAAAAAGAGAAAACTGAAAAGAGGAGAAAAGAGTCAAGCAGAATAAAGAGAAAGGAAGAGAAAAGGGAAAAGAGAAAAGAGAAACGAAGAGAAAAGAGAAAAGATAAAAGAAGACAAAAGCGAAAAGAAAAGAAGAGATAAGAATGGAAAATAGAAAAGAAAAGAAGAGAAAAGAAGGGTAAAGAGAAAAGAGAAAAGGGAAAAGAAGAGAAAAGAGAAAAGATGAGAAAAGAAGAGAAAAGAAAACAAAAAAGAGAAAAGCAAAAAGAAGAGAAAAGTGAAAAAAGTAAAGAAGAGAAAAGAGAAAAGAGAAAGGAGAAACGAAGAGAAAAGACAAAAGAAGAGAATAGGAGAGAAAAGAGACATGAGAAAGGAAGAAAAAAGAGAAAATAAGAGAAAAGTGAAAAGAAAAAGGTAGAGAAAGAAAGGAGAAAACTGAAAAGAGGAGAAAAGAGTCAAGCAGAGTAAAGAGAAAGGAAGAGAAAAGGGAAAAGAGAAAAGAGAAAAGAAGAGAAACGAGAAAAGTGAAAAGAGAAAAGAAGGGAAAAGAGATAAGAAGAGGAAAGAGTAAAGATAAAAGAAGAGAAAAGAGAAAAGAAAAGAAGAGAAAAGAGAAAAGATGAGAAAAGAAGAGAAAAGAAAACAAAAAGAGAAAGGCAAAAAGAAGAGAAAAGTGAAAAAAGTAAAGAAGAGAAAAGAGAAAAGAGAAAAGAATAGAAAAGAGAAAAGTGTAAAGAAGAGAATAGAAGGGAAAAGAGAAAAGTAGAGAAAAGAAGTGAAAAGAGAAAATAGAAAATGAGAGAAAAGAGAAAAGAGAAAAGAATACCAAAGAGAAAAGAGAAAAGAAGTGAAAAGAGAAAAGAAGAGAAAACAAGAGAAAAGAAATGAGAAAAAAGAAAAGAAGTGAAAAGAAAAGAGAAAAGAGAAAAGAAGAGAAATGAGAAAACAAGAGAAAAGAAGTGAAAAGAAAAGAGAAAAGAGAAAAGAAGAGAAAATTAAAAAGAGAAAAGAAGAGAAAAAGAAAAGAAGAGGAAAGAAGAGAAAAAAGAAAAGCGAAAAGAAGAGAAAAGAGAAAAGAATTTAAAAGAGAAACGATAAAAGAAGATAAAAGTGGAATGAAAAATGAGAAAAGAAGGGAAAAGAAGAGAAAATAGAAAAGAGAAAAGAAATGAAGGGAAAAGAGAAAAGTGAAAAGAATACAAAAGAGAAAAGAGAAAAGAAGAGAAAACAAGAGAAAAGAAATGAGAAAAAAGAAAAGAAGTGAAAAGAAAAGAGAAAAGAGAAAAGAAGAGAAAAGAGAAAAGAAGAGAAAAGAGAAAAGAAGTGAAAAGAAAAGAGAAAAGAGAAAAGAAGAGAAAAGTAAAAAGTGTAAAGAAGAGAAAAAGAAAAGAAGAGAAAAAAGAAAAGCGAAAAGAAGAGAAAAGAGAAAAGAATTTAAAAGAGAAACGATAAAAGAAGGTAAAAGTGGAATGAGAAATGAGAAAAGAAGGGAAAAGAAGAGAAAAGAGAAAAGAGAAAAGAAATGAAGGGAAAAGAGAAAAGAGAAAAGTGAAAAGAAGAGACAAGAGAAAAGAGAAAGGAGAAACGAAGAGAAAAGAGAAAAGAAGAGAAAAGTAGAGAAAAGAGAAAACAAGAGAAAAGAGAAAAGATGAGAAAAGAAAAAAGACAAAAGAGAAATGAGAAAGGAAGGGAAAAGAGAAAATAAGAGAAAAGAGAAAAGAAAAAGGTAGAGAAAAAAAAGAGAAAACTGAAAAGAGTCAAGCAGAGTAAAGAGAAAGGAAGAGAAAAGGGAAAAGAGAAAAGAGAAAAGAAGAGAAAAGAGAAAAGATGAGAAAAGAAGAGAAAAGAAAACAAAAAAGAAAAAAGCAAAAAGAAGAGATAAGTGAGAAAAGTAAAGAAGAGAAAAGAGAAAAGAGAAAAGAAGAGAAAAGACAAAAGTGTAAAGAAGAGAATAGAAGGGAAAAGAGAAAAGTAGAGAAATGAAGTGAAAAGAGAAAAGAAGAGAAAAGAAAACAAAAAAGAGAAAAGAGACAGGAAGGGAAAAGTGAAAAAAGTAAAGAAGAGAAAAGAGAAAAGAGAAAAGAAGAGAAAAGAGAAAAGTTAAAAGAAGAGAATAGAAGGGAAAACAGAAAAGTCGAGAAAAGAAGTGAAAAGAGAAAATAGAAAATGAGAGAAAAGAGAGAAGAGTAAAGAATACAAAAGAGAAACGAGAAAAGAGAAAAGAAGTGAAAAGAGAAAAGAAGAGAAAACAAGAGAAAAGAAATGAGAAAAAAGAAAAGAAGAGAAAAGAGAATAGAAAAGAGAAACGAAGAGAAAAGAGAAAACAAAAGAAAAGATAAAAGAGAAAGGAAAAGAAAAAAGATAAGAAGAGAAAAGAAGAGAAAAGTAAAGAGAAAAGAAGAGAAAATAAGATTATTGAGAAAAGAGAAAAGCGAAAAGGAGAGAAAAGAGAAAAGAGAAAAGAAGAAAAAAGAGAAAAGAAGAGAAAAGAGAAACAAGAGAAATGAAAAGAGAAAAGTGTAAAGAAGAGAGAAGAGAAAGGGGAAAAGGGAAATGAAGCGAAAAGAGAAAAGAGAAAAGAAGAGAAAATAGAAAAGAATACAAAAGAGTAAAGAAGAGATGAACAGAAAAGAGAAAAGAGAAAAGAAGAAAAAAGAGAAAAGAAGAGAAAAGAGAAAACAAAAGAAAGGAAGAGAAAAGAAAAGAGAAAAAAGAAAAGAAGAGAAAATAAGAGAAAAGTGAAAAGAAGAGAAAAGAGAAAAGAAGGGAAAAGAGAAAAGAAGAGAAAAGAAGAAAAATGAAAAGAGAAAAGAGTAAATAAGACAAAAGAGAAAAGAGAAAAGAAGAGAAATGAGAAAAAAGAGAAACAGAAAAGTGAAAAAAGAAAAGAAGACAAAACAGAAAAGAAGAGGAATGAAGAGAAAAGAAAATAGAAATGTGAAAAGTAGAGAAAAGAGAAGAGAAAAGGAAAGAGAAAAAAAGAAAAGAAGAGAAAAGTGAAAAGAAGAGAAAAGTGAAAACAGAAAAGAGAAAAGAAAATGGAAAAGATGGGAAAATAGAAGAGAGAAAAGACAAAAGAATAGAACAGAAGAGAAAAGAGAAAACAGAAATGAAGGGAAAAGTGAAAAGAGAAAAGAGAAAAGAAAAGCAGAGAAAATAAGGGAAAAGAGAAATGAGAAAAGAGAAAAGAAGAGTAAAGAGAAAAGAAGCTAAAAGAGTAAAGAAGAGAAAAGAAGAGAAAAGATGAGAAACGAGAAAAGAGAAAGGAGAAACGAAGAGAAAAGAGAAATGAAGAGAAAAGAGAAAAGAGAAAAGAATAGAAAAGAGAGAAGAGAATAGAGTAAAGAGAAAAGAAGAGAAAAGAGAAATGAAGAGAAATATGAAAAGAAGAGTTAAGGGAAAAGGGAAAAGAGAAAAGAAAAGAATACAGAAGGTTAGAAAAAAGCGAAAAGAGAATAGAAGGGAAAAGAGCAAAGAAGTGAAAAGAGAAAAGAAGAGAAAAGAGTAAAGAAGTGAAAAGAGAAATGAAGAGAAAAGAGAAAAGAGAAAAGAGAAAAAGATGAGAAAAGAATGAAAAGAGAAAATAGTAAAGGAGAGAAAAGAGAAAAGAATACAAAAGAGAAAAGAGAAATGAGAAAAGAAGTGATCAGAGAAAAGAAGAAAAAAACAAGAGAAAAGAAAAGATAAAACCAAAAAGAAGAGAAAAGAAAATAGAAAAGAGAAAAGAAGAGAAAAGTGAAAGGGAGAGAAAAGAGAAAACAAGAGAAAAGAGAAAACAACAGAAAAGAGAAAAGTCGAGAAAAGGAAAGAGAAAAAAGAAAAGAAGACAAAAGAAGACAAAAGAAAAAAGAGAAAAGAAGAGAAAAGAGAAACGAATTTAAAAGAGAAAAGAGAAAATAAGAGGAAAGACGAAAGAGAAATGAGAAAAGAAGGAATTTAAGAGAAAAGAGAAAAGATAAAGTTAAAGAAAAAAGATAAGAAGAGAAAAGAAGAGAAAAGAAAAGAGAAAAGTGAAAAGAGAAAAGAAGGGAAAAGAGATAAGAAGAGAAAAGAAGACTATTGAGATAAGAGAAAAGAGAAAAGGAGAGAAAAGAGAAAAGAAGAAAAAAGAGAAAAGAAGAGAAAAGAGAAAGAAGAGAAAAGAAAAGAGAAAAGTGTAAAGAAGAGAGAAGAGAAAAGGGAAAAGGGAAATGAAGCGAAAATAGAAAAGAGAAAAGAAGAGAATATAGAAAAGAATAGAAAAGAGACAAGAAGAGATGAAGAGAAAAGAGAAAAGATAAAAGAAGAGAAAAGGGAAAAGAAGAGAAAAAAGAGAAAAGATACAAGAAGAGAAAAGAAGTGAAAAGAGAAAATAGAAAAGGAGAGAAAAGAGAAAAGAAGAAAAAAGAGAAATGAAGAGAAAAGAGAAATGAGAAGAAGACGGGAACAGAAGAGAAAAGAGAAAGGCAAAGAAAAAAGATAAGAAGAGAAAAGAAGAGAAAAGAAAAGAGAAAAGTGAAAAGAAGAGAAAAGAAGAATATTGAGAAAAGAGCAAAGAGAAAAGGAGAGAAAAGAGAAAAGGGAAAAGAAAAGAAGGGAAAAGAGAAAAGAGAAAAGTGGAAAGAAGAGAAAAGAGAAAAGAGAAAGGAGAAACGAAGAGAAAAGAGAAAAGAAGAGAAAAGTAGAGAAAAGAGAAAAGAGAAAACAAGAGAAAAGAGAAAAGAAGAGAAAAGAAAAAAGAGAAAAGAGAAATGAGAAAGGAAGAGAAAAGAGAAAAAAAGAAAAGAAGACAATAGAGAATAGAGAAAAGAGAAAAGAAAAGAGAAAAAAAGAAAAGAAGAGAAGAGAACAGAAGATGAGAAATGAGAAAGGAGAAAGGAGAAAAGAAGAGAAAAGAGAAACGAAGAGAAAAGAGAAAAGAGAAAAGAATAGAAAATAGAAAAGAGTAAAGAGAAAAGAAGAGAACAGAGAAATGAAGAGAAATATGAAAAGAAGAGAAAAGGGAAAAGAGAACAGAGAAAAGAAAAGAATAGAGAAAGTAAGAAAAAAGCGAAAAGAAGAGAATAGAAGAGAAAAGAGTAAAGAAGATAAAAGACAAAAGAAGAGAAAAGAGTGAAGAAGTGAAAAGAGAAATGAAGAGAAAAGAGAAAAGAGCAAAGAGAAAAGATGAGAAAAGAAGTGAAAAGAGAAAATAGAAAAGGAGAGGAAAGAGAAAAGAGAAAAATATATAAAAGAGAAAAGAGAAAAGAGAAAAGAAGTGATAAGAGAATAGAAGGGAAAACAAGAGAAAAGAAAAGGTAAAAAAGAAAAGAAGAGAAAAGAAAAGAAAAAAGAGAAAAGAAGAAAAAAGTGAAACGAAGAGAAAAGAGAAAAGAAGAGAAAAGAGAAAACAAGAGAAAAGAGAAAAGAAGAGAAAAGGAAAGAGAAAAAAGAAAAGAAGAGGAAAGAAGACAAAAGAGAAAACAGAAAAGAGAAAAGAAGAGAAAAGAGAAAAGAAGAAAAAAGTGAAAGGAAGAGAAAAGAGAAAAGAAGAGAAAAGAGAAAACAAGAGAATAGAGAAAAGAAGAGAAAAGGAAAGAGAAAAAAGAAAAGAAGTGGAAAGAAGACAAAAGAGGAAACAGAAAAGAGAAAAGAAGAGAAAAGAGAAAAGACAAAAGAAGAGAAAAGAGAAAAGAAGAGAAAAGCAGAGAAAAGAAAAGAGAAAAGAGACAAGAAGACAAAATTGAGAGGAAGAGAAAAGAGAAAAGAAGAGAAATGAGAAAAGAGAAACGAATTTAAAAGAGAAAAGTGAAAATAAGAGAAAAGATGAAAGAGAAATGAGAAAAGAAGAGAACAGAAGAGAAAAGAGAAAAGAGAAAGGAAAAGAAAAGAGATAAGAAGAGAAAGGAATAGAAAAGAAAAGAGAAAAGTGAAAAGAAGAGAAAAGAATTGAAAAGTGAAAATAGAAAAGGAGAGAAAAGAGAAAAGAGAAAAGAAGACAAAAGAGAAAAGACAAAAGAGAAAAGAAGAGAAAAGAGAAAAGAAGAGAAAAGCAGAGAAAAGAAAAGAGAAAAGAGACAAGAAGACAAAATTGAGAGGAAGAGAAAAGAGAAAAGAAGAGAAATGAGAAAAGAGAAACGAATTTAAAAGAGAAAAGTGAAAATAAGAGAAAAGATGAAAGAGAAATGAGAAAAGAAGAGAACAGAAGAGAAAAGAGAAAAGAGAAAGGAAAAGAAAAGAGATAAGAAGAGAAAGGAATAGAAAAGAAAAGAGAAAAGTGAAAAGAAGAGAAAAGAATTGAAAAGTGAAAATAGAAAAGGAGAGAAAAGAGAAAAGAGAAAAGAAGACAAAAGAGAAAAGACAAAAGAGAAAAGAAGAGAAAAGAGAAAAGAAGAGAAAAGAAGAGAAAAGAAAAGGGAAAAAAGAAAAGAAGAGAAAAGAAGAAAAAAGAATATAAGATGAGAAACAAGAAAAGAGAATGGAGAAACGAAGAGAAAAGAGAAACGAAGAGAAAAGAGAAAAGAGAAAATAATAGAAAAGAGAAAAGAGAATAGAGTAAAGAGAAAAGAAGAGAACAGAGAAATGAAGAGAAATATGAAAAGAAGAGAAAAGAGAAAAGAAAAGAATAGAGAAAGTAAGAAAAAAGTGAAAAGAAGAGAAAAGAGTAAAGAAGATAAAAGAGAAAAGAAGATAAAAGAGTAAAGAAGTGAAAAGAGAAATGAAGAGAAAAGAGAAAAGAGAAAAGATGAGAAAAGAAGTGAAAAGAGAAAATAGAAAAGGAGAGGAAAGAGAAAAGAAGATAAAAGTGAAAGGAAGAGAAAAGAGAAAAGAAGAGAAAAGAGAAAACAAGAGAAAAGAGAAAAGAAGAGAAAAGGAAAGAGAAAAAAGAAAAGAAGAGGAAAGAAGACAAAAGAGAAAACAGAAAAGAGAAAAGAAGAGAAAAGAGAAAAGACAAAAGAAGAGAAAAGAGATAAGAAGAGAATAGAAGAAAAATGATATGCGAAAAGAGTAAATAAAAGAAAAGAGAAAAGAGAAAAGAAGGGAAATGATATGAGAAAAGAGTAAAGAAGAGAAACAAGAAAAAAAAGAGAAAAAGAAAAGTGAAAAGAGAAAAGAAGAGAAAACAGAAAAGAAGAGGAAAGAAGAGAAAGGAAAATAGAAAAGAGAAAAGATGAGAAAAGAGAAAAGAGAAACCAGGAAATAGAAATGAGAAAAGAAGGGAAAAGAAGAGCAAAGAGAAAAGAAGACAAAGGAAGAGGAGAGAGAAAAGTGAAAAGAAGAGAAAAGAGAAAAAAGAGAAAAGAAGAGAAAAGAAAAGAGAAAAAAGAAAAGAAGAGGAAAGAAGAGAAAATTGAAAAGAAGACAAAAGAGAAAAGAAGAGAAAAGAGAAAAGAAGAGAAAGGAGAAAAGAGACAAGAAGACAAAATTGAGAGGAAGAGAAAAGAGAAACGAATTTAAAAGAGAAAAGTGAAAATAAGAGAAAAGACGAAAGAGAAATGAGAAAAGAAGGGAACAGAAGAGAAAAGAGAAAAGCGAAAGGAAAAGAAAAGAGATAAGAAGAGAAAGGCATAGAAAATAAAAGAGAAAAGTGAAAAGAAGAGAAAAGAATTGAAAAGTGAAAATAGAAAAGGAGAGAAAAGATAACAGAGAAAAGAAGACAAAAGAGAAAAGTAGTGAAAAGAGAAAAGAAGAGAAAAGAAGAGAAAAGAAAAGAGAAAAAAAGAAAAGAAGACAAAAGAGAAAACAGAAAAGAGAAAAGAAGAGAAAAGAGAAAAGACAAAAGAGGAGAAAAGAGAAAAGACGAGTAAAGAAGAGAAATGATATGCGAAAAGAGTAAATAAGAGAAAAGAGAAAAGCGAAAAGAAGGGAAACGAGAAAAAAAGAGAAAAAGAAAAATGAAAAGAGAAAAGAAGAGAAATGATATGAGAAACGAGTAAAGAAGAGAAACGAGAAAAAAGAGAAAAAGAAAAGTGAAAAGAGAAAACAGAAAAGAAGAGGAAAGAAGAGAAAGGAAAATAGAAAAGAGAAATGATGAGAAAAGAGAAAAGAGAAAACAGGAAATAGAAATGAGAAAGGAAGAGAAAAGTAGAGAAAAGAGGAAAGAGAAAACAGGAGAAAAGTGAAAAGAAGAGAAAAGAAAAAAGAGAAAAGAGAAATGAGAAAGGAAGAGAAAAGCGAAAATAAGAGAAAAGAGAAAAGAGATAAGAAGAGAAAAGAAAAGAGAAAAGTGAAAAGAAGAGAGAAGAGAGAGGATAAAAGAGAAATGAAGCGAAAAGAGAAAAGAGAAAAGGAGAGAAAGGAGAAAAGAGAAAAGAAGAGAAAAGAAAAGAGAAAAGAAAAGAAGAGAAAAGAGAAAAGAGAAAAGAAAAGAAGGGAAAAGAGAAAAGAGAAAAGTGAAAAGAAGAGAAAAGAAAAAAGAGAAAAGAGAAATGAGAAAGGAAGAGAAAAGAGAAAAGAGGAAGGAAAAAGGTAGAGAAAAAAGAGAAAAATGAAAAGAGGAGAAAAGAGTCAAGCAGAGTAAAGAGAAAGGAAGAGAAAAGGGAAAAGAGAAAAGAGAAAAGAAGAGAAAAGAGAAAAGTGAAAAGAGAAAAGAAGAGAAAAGAGATAAGAAGAGAAAAGAGAAAAGCTAAAAGAAGAGAAAAGAGAAAAGAAAAGAAGAGAAAAGAAGGGAAAATGGAAAAGAGAAAAGGGAAAAGAAGAGAAAAGAGAAAAGATGAGAACAGAAGAGAAAAGAAAACAAAAAAGAGAAAAGCAAAAAGAAGAGAAAAGTGAAAAAAGTAAAGAAGAGAAAAGAGAAAAGAGAAAAGAAAAGAAAAGAAGGGAAATGAGAAAAGAGAAAAGTGAAAAGAAGAGAAAAGTGAAAAAAGTAAAGAAGAGAAAAGAGAAAAGAGAAAAGAAAAGAAAAGAAGGGAAAAGAGAAAAGAGAATAGAGGAGAAAAGAAAAGAGAAATCTGAAAAGAAGAGAAAAGAGTAAAGAGGAGTAAAGAGAAAGGAAGAGAAAAGAGAAAAGTGAAAAGAGAAAATAAGAGTAAAGAGATAAGAGGAGAAAAGAAGACAATAGAGAAAAGAGAAAAGAAGAGAACAGAGAAAAGAAGAGAAAAGAAGAGAAAAGAAAAGTGAAAAGAAGAGAGAAGAGAAAGGATAAATGAGAAATGAAGCGAAAAGAGAAAAGAGAAAAGAAGAGAAAAGGAGAGAAAAGAGAAAAGAGAAAAGAAGAGAAAAGAAAAGAGAAAAGAGGAGAAAAGAAGAGAAAAGAGAAAATAAAAGAAAAGAAGTGAAAAGAAAAGAGAAAAGAGAAAAGAATAGAAAAGAGAAAACAAGAGAAAAGAGAAAAGAAGGGAAAAGAAAAGTAAAAAGAGAAAAGAAGAGAAAAAGAAAAGAAGAGGAAAGAAGAGAAAAAACAAAAGCGAAAAGAAGAGAAAAGTGAAAAGAATTTAAAAGAGAAACGATAAAAGAAGAGAAAAGTGGAATGAGAAATGAGAAAAGAAGAGAAAAGAAGAGAAAAGAGAAAAGAGAAAAGAAAAGAAGGGAAAAGAGAAAAGAGAAAAGTGAAAAGAAAAGAGAAAAGAGAAAGGAGAAACGAAGAGAAAAGAGAAAAGAAGAGAAAAGAAAAAAGAGAAAAGAGAAATGAGAAAGGAAGACAAAAGAGAAAATAAGAGAAAAGAGAAAAGAAAAATGAAGAGAGAAAAAAAGAGAAAACTGAAAAGAGGAGAAAAGAGTCAAGCAGAGTAAAGAGAAAGGAAGAGAAAAGGGAAAAGAGAAAAGAGAAACGAAGAGAAAAGAGAAAAGATAAAAGAAGACAAAAGCGAAAAGAAAAGAAGAGATAAGAATGGAAAATAGAAAAGAAAAGAAGAGAAAAGAAGGGTAAAGAGAAAAGAGAAAAGGGAAAAGGAGAGAAAAGAGAAAAGATGAGAAAAGAAGAGAAAAGAAAACAAAAAAGAGAAAAGCAAAAAGAAGAGAATAGTGAAAAAAGTAAAGAAGAGAAAAGAGAAAAGAGAAAGGAGAAACGAAGAGAAAAGAGAAAAGAAGAGAATAGTAGAGAAAAGAGAAAAGACAAAAGAGAAATGAGAAAGGAAGAGAAAAGAGAAAGTAGAGAACAGAAAAGAGAAAAGTGTAAAGAAGAGAGAAGAGAAAAGGGAAAAGGGAAACGAAGCGAAAAGAAAAAAGAGAAAAGAAGAGAAAATAGAAAAGAATAGAAAAGAGACAAGGAGATATGAAGAGAAAAGAGAAAAGATAAACGAAGAGAAATGAGAAAAGAAGAGAAAAAAGGGAGAGAAAAAAGCAGAGAAAACAAGTGAAAAGAGAAAATAGAAAAGGAGAGAAAAGAGAAAAGAGAAAAGAAGAAAAAAGAGAAAAGAAGAGAAAAGAGAAAACAAGAGAAAAGAAGAGAAAAGAAAAGAGAAAAAACAAAAGAAGAGAAAATAAGAGAAAAGAAGAGAAAAGAGAAAAGTAGAGAAAAGAAGAAAAATGAAAAGACAAAAGAGTAAATAAGAGAAAAGAGAAAAGAGAAAAGAAGAGAAATGAGAGAAAAAGAGAAAAAGAAAAGTGAAAAGAGAAAAGAAGACAAAACAGAAAAGAAGAGGAATGAAGAGAAAAGAAAATAGAAAAGAGAAAAGAAGAGAAAAGAGAAAAGAAGAGAAAACAAAAGAGAAAAAAAGAAAAGAGGAGAAAAGGGTAAAGAAGAGAAAAGAAGAGAAAAGAGAAACGAAGAGACAAGAGAAAAGAAGAGAAAAGAAGAGAAATGAAAAGAGAAAAGTGTAAATAAGAGAAAAGAGAAAAGAAGAGAAAACAGAAAACAAGAGGAAAGAAGAGAAAAGAAAATACAAAAGAGAAAAGAAGAGAAAAGAGAGAAGAGAAAAGAGGAAATAGAAATGATAACAGAAGGGAAAAAAAGAGAAAAGAGAAAAGAAGAGAATAGAAGAGAAAAGAAGAGAAGAGAGAAAAGCGAAAAGAAGAGAAAAGAGAAAAGAAGAGAAAAGAGAAATGAGAAAAGAAGAGAAAAGGTGAAAGAGACATGACAAAAGAAGGTAAAAAAGAAAAAAGAGAAAAGAAGAGAAAAGAGAAAAGAGAAAAGA
Organism: Chiloscyllium punctatum; assembly: GCF_047496795.1. Taxonomy (NCBI): domain Eukaryota; kingdom Metazoa; phylum Chordata; class Chondrichthyes; order Orectolobiformes; family Hemiscylliidae; genus Chiloscyllium; species Chiloscyllium punctatum. The sequence continues at coordinate 731,649 of NC_092746.1, read as the reverse complement.
GGAGAAAAGTGAAAAGAGAAAAGAGAAAAGAAAAAAAGAGAAAAGAAGGGAAAAGAGAAGAGAGAAACGAGAAAAGAAAAGAAGAGAAAAGAAAAAAGAGAAAACAGAAGAGAAGGGAAAAGTGAAAACAGAAAAGAGAAAAGAAAAGAATAGAAAAGAAGGTAAAAGAGAAAAGAGAAAAGAGAAAAGAAGAGAAAATACAAATGATGAGAAAAGAACAGAAAAGATAAAAGAGAAACGAGGAAAAAAAAGAGAAAAATAAAAGTGAAAAGGGAAAAGAAGAGAAAACGGAAAAGAAGAGGAAAGAAGAGAAAGGAAAATAGAAAAGAGAAAAGATGAGAAAAGAAAAAAGAGGAAATAGAAATGAGAAAAGATGGGAAAAGAAGAGAAAAGAGAAAAGAAGAGAAAAAAGAGAAAAAAGAAAACAAGAGAAAACAAGTGAAAAGAGAAAATAGAAAAGGAGAGAAAAGAGAAAAGAGAAAAGAAGAAAAAAGAGAAAAGAAGAGAAAAGAGAAAAGAAGAGAAAGGAAGAGAAAAGAAGAGAGAAAAGCAAAAAGAAGAGAGAAGACAAAAGAGAAATGAAGCGAAAAGAGAAAAGAGAAATGAGAAAAGAACAGAAGAGAGAAAAGAAGAGAAAACAGAAAAGATAAAATAAGTGAAAAGAGAAAAGAGAAAAGAAGAAAATAAAAGAGAAAAGAGAAAAAAAAATGAAAAGAGAAAATAGAAAAGGAGAGAAAAGAGAAAAGAAGACAAAAGAGAAATGAGAAAAGAAGAGAATAAAAGAGAAAACAGAAAAAAAGACAAAAGAGAAAAGAGAAAAGAAGAGAAAAGAAGAGAAAAGAAAAGAGAAAAAAGAAAAGAAGAGAAAAGAAGAGAAGAGAACAGAAGATGAGAAATGAGAAAGGAGAAAGGAGAAAAGAAGAGAAAAGAGAAACGAAGAGAAAAGAGAAAAGAATAGAAAATAGAAAAGAGTAAAGAGAAAAGAAGAGAACAGAGAAATGAAGAGAAATATGAAAAGAAGAGAAAAGGGAAAGAGAACAGAGAAAAGAAAAGAATAGAGAAAGTAAGAAAAAAGCGAAAAGAAGAGAATAGAAGAGAAAAGAGTAAAGAAGATAAAAGACAAAAGAAGAGAAAAGAGTAAAGAAGTGAAAAGAGAAATGAAGAGAAAAGAGAAAAGAGCAAAGAGAAAAGATGAGAAAAGAAGTGAAAAGAGAAAATAGAAAAGGAGAGGAAAGAGAAAAGAGAAAAATATACAAAAGAGAAAAGAGAAAAGAAGTGATAAGAGAATAGAAGGGAAAACAAGAGAAAAGAAAAGGTAAAAAAGAAAAGAAGAGAAAAGAAAAGAAAAAAGAGAAAAGAAGAAAAAAGTGAAAGGAAGAGAAAAGAGAAAAGAAGAGAAAAGAGAAAACAAGAGAAAAGAGAAAAGAAGAGAAAAGAGAAAACAAGAGAAAAGAGAAAAGAAGAGAAAAGGAAAGAGAAAAAAGAAAAGAAGAGGAAAGAAGACAAAAGAGAAAACAGAAAAGGGAAAAGAAGAGAAAAGAGAAAAGAAGAAAAAAGTGAAAGGAAGAGAAAAGAGAAAAGAAGAGAAAAGAGAAAACAAGAGAATAGAGAAAAGAAGAGAAAAGGAAAGAGAAAAAAGAAAAGAAGAGGAAAGAAGACAAAAGAGAAAACAGAAAAGAGAAAAGAAGAGAAAAGAGAAAAGACAAAAGAAGAGAAAAGAGAAAAGAAGAGAAAAGCAGAGAAAAGAAAAGAGAAAAGAGACAAGAAGACAAAATTGAGAGGAAGAGAAAAGAGAAAAGAAGAGAAATGAGAAAAGAGAAACGAATTTAAAAGAGAAAAGTGAAAATAAGAGAAAAGATGAAAGAGAAATGAGAAAAGAAGAGAACAGAAGAGAAAAGAGAAAAGAGAAAGGAAAAGAAAAGAGATAAGAAGAGAAAGGAATAGAAAAGAAAAGAGAAAAGTGAAAAGAAGAGAAAAGAATTGAAAAGTGAAAATAGAAAAGGAGAGAAAAGAGAAAAGAGAAAAAAAGACAAAAGAGAAAAGACAAAAGAGAAAAGAAGAGAAAAGAGAAAAGAAGAGAAAAAAAAGAGAAAAAAAGAAAAGAAGAGAAAAGAAGAAAAAAGAATATAAGATGAGAAACAAGAAAAGAGAATGGAGAAACGAAGAGAAAAGAGAAACGAAGAGAAAAGAGAAAAGAGAAAAGAATAGAAAAGAGAAAAGAGAATAGAGTAAAGAGAAAAGAAGAGAACAGAGAAATGAAGAGAAATATGAAAAGAAGAGAAAAGAGAAAAGAAAAGAATAGAGAAAGTAAGAAAAAAGTGAAAAGAAGAGAATAGAAGAGAAAAGAGTAAAGAAGATAAAAGAGAAAAGAAGATAAAAGAGTAAAGAAGTGAAAAGAGATATGAAGAGAAAAGAGAAAAGAGAAAAGAGAAAAGAATAGAAAAGAGAAAAGAGAATAGAGTAAAGAGAAAAGAAGAGAACAGAGAAATGAAGAGAAATATGAAAAGAAGAGAAAAGAGAAAAGAAAAGAATAGAGAAAGTAAGAAAAAAGTGAAAAGAAGAGAATAGAAGAGAAAAGAGTAAAGAAGATAAAAGAGTAAAGAAGTGAAAAGAGAAATGAAGAGAAAAGACAAAAGAGAAAAGAGAAAAGATGAGAAAAGAAGTGAAAAGAGAAAATAGAAAAGGAGAGGAAAGAGAAAAGAGAAAAGAAGATAAAAGTGAAAGGAAGAGAAAAGAGAAAAGAAGAGAAAAGAGAAAACAAGAGAAAAGAGAAAAGAAGAGAAAAGGAAAGAGAAAAAAGAAAAGAAGAGGAAAGAAGACAAAAGAGAAAACAGAAAAGAGAAAAGAAGAGAAAAGAGAAAAGACAAAAGAAGAGAAAAGAGATAAGAAGAGAATGGAAGAAAAATGATATGCGAAAAGAGTAAATAAGAGAAAAGAGAAAAGAGAAAAGAAGGGAAATGATATGAGAAAAGAGTAAAGAAGAGAAACAAGAAAAAAAAGAGAAAAAGAAAAGTGAAAAGAGAAAAGAAGAGAAAACAGAAAAGAAGAGGAAAGAAGAGAAAGGAAAATAGAAAAGAGAAAAGATGAGAAAAGAGAAAAGAGAAACCAGGAAATAGAAATGAGAAAAGAAGGGAAAAGAAGAGCAAAGAGAAAAGAAGACAAAGGAAGAGGAGAGAGAATAGTGAAAAGAAGAGAAAAGAGAAAAAAGAGAAAAGAAGAGAAAAGAAAAGAGAAAAAAAGAAAAGAAGAGGAAAGAAGAGAAAAGTGAAAAGAAGACAAAAGAGAAAAGAAGAGAAAAGAGAAAAGAAGAGAAAGGAGAAAAGAGACAAGAAGACAAAATTGAGAGGAAGAGAAAAGAGAAAAGAAGAGAAATGAGAAAAGAGAAACGAATTTAAAAGAGAAAAGTGAAAATAAGAGAAAAGACGAAAGAGAAATGAGAAAAGAAGGGAACAGAAGAGAAAAGAGAAAAGCGAAAGGAAAAGAAAAGAGATAAGAAGAGAAAGGAATAGAAAATAAAAGAGAAAAGTGAAAAGAAGAGAAAAGAATTGAAAAGTGAAAATAGAAAAGGAGAGAAAAGAGAACAGAGAAAAGAAGACAAAAGAGAAAAGTAGTGAAAAGAGAAAAGAAGAGAAAACAAGGGAAAAGAAAAGAGAAAAAAAGAAAAGAAGACAAAAGAGAAAACAGAAAAGAGAAAAGAAGAGAAAAGAGAAAAGACAAAAGAGGAGAAAAGAGAAAAGACGAGAAAAGAAGAGAAATGATATGCGAAAAGAGTAAATAAGAGAAAAGAGAAAAGCGAAAAGAAGGGAAACGAGAAAAAAAGAGAAAAAGAAAAATGAAAAGAGAAAAGAAGAGAAATGATATGAGAAAAGAGTAAAGAAGAGAAACGAGAAAAAAGAGAAAAAGAAAAGTGAAAAGAGAAGAGAAGAGAAAACAGAAAAGAAGAGGAAAGAAGAGAAAGGAAAATAGAAAAGAGAAATGATGAGAAAAGAGAAAAGAGAAAACAGGAAATAGAAATGAGAAAAGAAGGGAAAAGGAGAGCAAGGAGAAAAGAAGAGAAAAGAAGAGGAGAGAGAAAAGTGAAAAGAAGAGAAAACAGAAAAAAAGAGAAAAGAGAAAAGTGAAAAGAAGAGAAAACAGAAAAAAAGAGAAAAGAGAAAAGCGAAAAGAAGAGAAAAGAGAAAAGAAGAGAAAAGAGAAAGGAGAAAAGAAGAGAAAAGAGGAAAGAGACATGAGAAAAATAGGGAAAAAAGAGAAAAGACAAAAGAAGAGAAAAGTGAAAAGAGAAAAGAAAAGAAGAGAAAATAAGGGAAAGAAAAATGAGAAAAGAGAAAAGAAGAGAAATGAGAAAAAAGAGAAAAAGAAAAATGAAAAGAGAAAAGAAGAGAAAACAGAAAAGAAGAGGAAAGAAGAGAAAGGAAAATAGAATAGAGAAAAGATGAGAAAAGAGAAAAGAGAAAACAGGAAATAGAAATGAGAAAAGAAGGGAAAAGAAGAGCAAAGAGAAAAGAAGAGAAAAGAAGAGGAGAGAGTAAAGTGAAAAGAAGAGAAAAGAGAAAAAAGAGAAAAGAGAAAAGCGAAAAGAAGAGAAAAGAGAAAAGAAGAGAAAAGAGAAAGGAGAAAAGAAGAGAAAAGAGGAAAGCGACATGAGAAAAATAGGGAAAAAAGGAGAAGAGACAAAAGAAGAGAAAAGTGAAAAGAGAAAAGAGAAAAGAAAAGGAGAGAAAATAAGGGAAAAGAGAAATGAGAAAAGTGAAAAGAAGAGAAACGAGAAAAAAAGAGAAAAAGAAAAATGAAAAGAGAAAAGAAGAGAAAAGAGATAAGAAGAGAAAAGAACAATAGAGAAAAGGGAAAACAAGAGAAAAGTGAAAAGATGAGAAAAGACCAGAAAAGAAAACAAAAAAGTGAAAAGCGAAAAGAAGAGAAAAGTGAAAAAATTAAAGATGAGAAAAGAGAAAAGAAGAGAAAAGACAAAAATGAAAAGAAGAGAATAGAAGAGAAAAGAGAGAAAAGGGAAAAGAAGAGAAAAGAGAAAAGATGAGAAAAGAAGAGAAAAGAAAACAAAAAAGAGAAAAGCGAAAAGAAGAGAAAAGTGAAAAAAGTAACCAAGAGAAGAGAAAAAAGAGAAAAGAATAGAAAAGAGAAAGCAAGAGAAAAGAAGAGAAAAGAAAAGAGAAAAAAGAAAAGAAGAGAAAATAAGAGAATGTTGAAGAGAAAAGGGAAAAGAAGAGAAAAGAGAAAAGAAGAGAAAAGAAGAAAAATGAAAAGAGAAAAGAGTAAATAAGAGAAAAGAGAAAAGATAAAAGAAGAGAAATGAGAAAAAAAGAGAAAAAGAAAACTGAAAAGAGAAAAGAAGACAAAACAGAAAAGAAGAGGAATGAAGAGAAAAGAAAATAGAAAAGAGAAAAGAAGAGAAAAGAGAAAGGAAGAGAAAACAAAAGAGAAAAAAAGAAAAGAAGAGAAAAGTGAAAACAAGAGAAAAGAGAAAAGAGAAAACAGAAGAGAAGGGAAAAGTGAAAAGAGAAAAGAGAAAAGAAAAGAAGGGAAAAGAGAAAAGAGAAAAGAGAAAAGAAGAGAAAATAGAAATGATGAGAAAAGAACAGAATAGAGAAAAGAGAAATGAGAAAAGAAGGGAAAAGAAGAGAAAAGAGAAAAGAAGAGAAAAGAAGAAAAGAGAGAAAAGACAAAAGAGAAAAAAAGAAGAGAAACTAAGGGAAAAGAGAAATGAGAAAAGAGAAAAGAAGAAAAAACGAGAAAAAAAGAGAAAAAGAAAAATGAAAAGAGAAAAGAAGAGAAAAGAGAAAAGAAGAGGAAAGAAGAGAAAGGAAAATAGAAAAGAGAAAAGAAGAGAAAAGAGAAAAGAGAAAAGAGGAAATAGAAATTAGAAAAGAAGGGAAAAGAAGTGAAAAGAGAAAAGAGAAAAGAAGAGCAAAAAGCGAAAAGAAGAGAGAAGAGAAAAGAGAAAAGAGAAATGAAGTGATAAGAGAAAAGAGAAAAGAAGAGCAGAGAGAGAAGAAGAGAAAACAGAAAAGATAAAAGAAGTGAAAAGGGAAAAGAGAAAAGAAGTGAATAAAAGAGAAAAGAGAAAAGAAGTGAAAAGAGAAAATAGAAAAGGAGAGAAAATAGAAAAGAGAAAAGAAGACAAAAGAGAAAAGAGAAAAGAGAAAAGAGAAGAAAAGAAAAGAAAAGAAGAGAATATAAAATAAGACGAGAAACGAGAAAAGAGAATGGAGAAACGAAGAGAAAAGAGAAACAAAGAGAAAAGAGAAAAGAGAAAAGAGAAAAGAAGAGGAAAGAAGAGAAGGGAGAATAGAAAAGAGAAAAGAAGAGAAAAGGGAAAAGAGAAAAGCGGAAATAGAAATGAGAAAAGAAGGGAAAAGAAGAGAAACGAGAAAAGAAGAGAAAAGAAGAGAGAAAAGCGAAAAGAAGAGAGAAGAGAAAAGAGAAAAGAGAAGTGAAGCGAAAAGAGAAAAGAGAAAAGAAGAGAAGAGAGAAAAGAAGAGAAAACAGAAAACATAAAAGAAGTGAAATGAGAAACGAAGAGAATAAAAGAGAAAAGAGAAAGGAAGTGAAAAGAGAAAATAGAAAAGGGGAGAAAAGAGAAAAGAGAAAAGAGAAAAGAAGAGAAAAGAAAAGAGAAAAAAAGAAAAGAAGAGAAACGAAAATAAGATGAGAAACGAGAAAAGAGAATGGAGAAAGGAAGAGAATAGAGAAACAAAGAGAAAAGAGAAAAGAGAAAAGAAGAGGAAAGAAGGGAAAGGAAAATAGAAAAGAGAAAAGAAGAGAAAAGAGAAAAGAGGAAATAGAAATGAGAAAAGAAGGGAAAAGAAGAGAAAAGAAGAGAAAAGAAGAGAAAAGAAGAGAGAAAAGCGAAAAGAATAGAGAAGAGAAAAGAGAAATGAAGCGAAAAGAGAAAAGAGAAAAGAAGACAAAAGAGAAAAGAGAAAAGAGAAAAGAAGAGAAAAGAAAAGAAAAAAAAGAAAAGAAGAGAAAATAAAATAAGACAAGAAACGAGAAAAGAGAATGGAGAAACGAAGAGAAAAGAGAAACAAAGAGAAAAGAGAAAAGAGAAAAGAAGAGAAAAGACAAAAATGAAAAGAAGAGAATAGAAGAGAAAAGAGAAAAGGGAAAAGAAGAGAAAAGAGAAAAGATGAGAAAAGAAGAGAAAAGAAAACAAAAAAGAGAAAAGCGAAAAGAAGAGAAAAGTGAAAAAAGTAACCAAGAGAAAAGAAAAAAGAGAAAAGAATAGAAAAGAGAAAGCAAGAGAAAAGAAGAGAAAAGAAAAGAGAAAAAAGAAAAGAAGAGAAAATAAGAGAATGTTGAAGAGAAAAGGTAAAAGAAGAGAAAAGAGAAAAGAAGAAAAATGAAAAGAGAAAAGAGTAAATAAGAGAAAAGAGAAAAGATAAAAGAAGAGAAATGAGAAAAAAAGAGAAAAAGAAAACTGAAAAGAGAAAAGAAGACAAAACAGAAAAGAAGAGGAATGAAGAGAAAAGAAAATAGAAAAGAGAAAAGAGAAAGGAAGAGAAAACAAAAGAGAAAAAAAGAAAAGAAGAGAAAAGTGAAAACAAGAGAAAAGAGAAAAGAGAAAACAGAAGAGAAGGGAAAAGTGAAAAGAGAAAAGAGAAAAGAAAAGAAGGGAAAAGAGAAAAGAGAAAAGAGAAAAGAAAAGAAGGGAAAAGAGAAAAGAGAAAAGAAGAGAAAATAGAAATGATGAGAAAAGAACAGAATAGAGAAAAGAGAAATGAGAAAAGAAGGGAAAAGAAGAGAAAAGAGAAAAGAAGAGAAAAGAAGAAAAGAGAGAAAAGACAAAAGAGAAAAAAAGAAGAGAAACTAAGGGAAAAGAGAAATGAGAAAATAGAAAACAAGAAAAAACGAGAAAAAAAGAGAAAAAGAAAAATGAAAAGAGAAAAGAAGAGAAAAGAGAAAAGAAGAGGAAAGAAGAGAAAGGAAAATAGAAAAGAGAAAAGAAGAGAAAAGAGAAAAGAGAAAAGAGGAAATAGAAATTAGAAAAGAAGGGAAAAGAAGTGAAAAGAGAAAAGAGAAAAGAAGAGCAAAAAGCGAAAAGAAGAGAGAAGAGAAAAGAGAAAAGACAAATGAAGTGATAAGAGAAAAGAGAAAAGAAGAGAAGAGAGAGAAGAAGAGAAAACAGAAAAGATAAAAGAAGTGAAAAGGGAAAAGAGAAAAGAAGTGAATAAAAGAGAAAAGAGAAAAGAAGTGAAAAGAGAAAATAGAAAAGGAGAGAAAAGAGAAAAGAAGACAAAAGAGAAAAGAGGAAAGAAGAGAAAAGAAAAGAAAAGAAAAGAAAAGAAGAGAATATAAAATAAGACGAGAAACGAGAAAAGAGAATGGAGAAACGAAGAGAAAAGAGAAACAAAGAGAAAAGAGAAAAGAGGAAAGAGAAAAGATGAGGAAAGAAGAGAAGGGAGAATAGAAAAGAGAAAAGAAGAGAAAAGGGAAAAGAGAAAAGCGGAAATAGAAATGAGAAAAGAAGGGAAAAGAAGAGAAACGAGAAAAGAAGAGAAAAGAAGAGAGAAAAGCGAAAAGAAGAGAGAAGAGAAAAGAGAAAAGAGAAATGAAGCGAAAAGAGAAAAGAGAAAAGAAGAGAAAACAGAAAACATAAAAGAAGTGAAATGAGAAACGAAGAGAATAAAAGAGAAAAGAGAAAAGAAGTGAAAAGAGAAAATAGAAAAGGGGAGAAAAGAGAAAAGAGAAAAGAGAAAAGAAGAGAAAAGAAAAGAGAAAAAAAGAAAAGAAGAGAAAAGAAAATAAGATGAGAAACGAGAAAAGAGAATGGAGAAAGGAAGAGAATAGAGAAACAAAGAGAAAAGAGAAAAGAGAAAAGAAGAGGAAAGAAGAGAAAGGAAAATAGAAAAGAGAAAGAAGAGAAAAGAGCAAATAGAAATGAGAAAAGAAGGGAAAAGGAGAGAAAAGAGAAAAAGAAAACTGAAAAGAGAAAAGAAGACAAAACAGAAAAGAAGAGGAATGAAGAGAAAAGAAAATAGAAAAGAGAAAAGAAGAGAAAAGAGAAAGGAAGAGAAAACAAAAGAGAAAAAAAGAAAAGAAGAGAAAAGTGAAAACAAGAGAAAAGAGAAAAGAGAAAACAGAAGAGAAGGGAAAAGTGAAAAGAGAAAAGAGAAAAGAAAAGAAGGGAAAAGAGAAAAGAGAAAAGAGAAAAGAAAAGAAGGGAAAAGAGAAAAGAGAAAAGAAGAGAAAAGGAGAGAAAAGAGAAAAAGAAAACTGAAAAGAGAAAAGAAGACAAAACAGAAAAGAAGAGGAATGAAGAGAAAAGAAAATAGAAAAGAGAAAAGAAGAGAAAAGAGAAAGGAAGAGAAAACAAAAGAGAAAAAAAGAAAAGAAGAGAAAAGTGAAAACAAGAGAAAAGAGAAAAGAGAAAACAGAAGAGAAGGGAAAAGTGAAAAGAGAAAAGAGAAAAGAAAAGAAGGGAAAAGAGAAAAGAGAAAAGAGAAAAGAAAAGAAGGGAAAAGAGAAAAGAGAAAAGAAGAGAAAATAGAAATGATGAGAAAAGAACAGAATAGAGAAAAGAGAAATGAGAAAAGAAGGGAAAAGAAGAGAAAAGAGAAAAGAAGAGAAAAGAAGAAAAGAGAGAAAAGACAAAAGAGAAAAAAGAAGAGAAACTAAGGGAAAAGAGAAATGAGAAAAGAGAAAACAAGAAAGAACGAGAAAAAAGAGAAAAAGAAAAATGAAAAGAGAAAAGAAGAGAAAAGAGAAAAGAAGAGGAAAGAAGAGAAAGGAAAATAAAAAAGAGAAAAGAAGAGAAAAGAGAAAAGAGAAAAGAGGAAATAGAAATTAGAAAAGAAGGGAAAAGAAGTGAAAAGAGAAAAGAGAAAAGAAGAGCAAAAAGCGAAAAGAAGAGAGAAGAGAAAAGAGAAAAGACAAATGAAGTGATAAGAGAAAAGAGAAAAGAAGAGAAGAGAGAGAAGAAGAGAAAACAGAAAAGATAAAAGAAGTGAAAAGGGAAAAGAGAAAAGAAGTGAATAAAAGAGAAAAGACAAAAGAAGTGAAAAGAGAAAATAGAAAAGGAGAGAAAAGAGAAAAGAAGACAAAAGAGAAAAGAGAAAAGAGGAAAGAAGAGAAAAGAAAAGAAAAGAAGAGATTATAAAATAAGACGAGAAACGAGAAAAGAGAATGGAGAAACGAAGAGAAAAGAGAAACAAAGAGAAAAGAGAAAAGAGGAAAGAGAAAAGATGAGGAAAGAAGAGAAGGGAGAATAGAAAAGAGAAAAGAAGAGAAAAGGGAAAAGAGAAAAGCGGAAATAGAAATGAGAAAAGAAGGGAAAAGAAGAGAAACGAGAAAAGAAGAGAAAAGAAGAGAGAAAAGCGAAAAGAAGAGAGAAGAGAAAAGAGAAAAGAGAAATGAAGCGAAAAGAGAAAAGAGAAAAGAAGAGAAAACAGAAAACATAAAAGAAGTGAAATGAGAAACGAAGAGAATAAAAGAGAAAAGAGAAAAGAAGTGAAAAGAGAAAATAGAAAAGGGGAGAAAAGAGAAAAGAGAAAAGAGAAAAGAAGAGAAAAGAAAAGAGAAAAAAAGAAAAGAAGAGAAAAGAAAATAAGATGAGAAACGAGAAAAGAGAATGGAGAAAGGAAGAGAATAGAGAAACAAAGAGAAAAGAGAAAAGAGAAAAGAAGAGGAAAGAAGAGAAAGGAAAATAGAAAAGAGAAAGAAGAGAAAAGAGCAAATAGAAATGAGAAAAGAAGGGAAAAGAAGAGAAAAGAAGAGAGAAAAGCGAAAAGAATAGAGAAGAGAAAAGAGAAATGAAGCGAAAAGAGAAAAGAGAAAAGAAGAGAAAAGGAGAGAAAAGAGAAAAGAGAAAAGAGAAAAGAAAAGAGAAAAGAAGAGAAAAGAAGAGAAAAGAGAAAAGAGAAAATAGGAAAGAGAAAAGAAGAGGAAAGAGAAAAGAGAAAAGAGAAAGGAGAAACGAAGTGAAAAGAGAAAAGAAGAGAAAAGAAAAAAGAGAAAAGAGAAATGAGAAAGGAAGAGAAAAGAGAAAACAAGAGAAAAGAGAAAAGAAGAGAAAAGTAGAGAAAGGAGAAAAGAGAAAACAAGACAAAAGAGAAAAGGAGAGAAAAGAAAAAAAAGAAAAGAGAAATGAGAAAGGAAGAGAAAAGAGAAAATAAGAGAAAAGAGAAAAGAAAAAGGTAAAGAAAAAAGAGAAAACTGTAAAGAGGAGAAAAGAGTCAAGCAGAGTAAAGACAAAGGAAGAGAAAAGGGAAAAGAGAAAAGAGAAACGAAGAGAAAAGAGAATAGTGAAAAGAGAAAAGAAGAGAAAAGAGATAAGAAGAGAAAAGAACAATAGAGAAAAGGGAAAACAAGAGAAAAGTGAAAAGATGAGAAAAGAACAGAAAAGAAAACAAAAAAGAGAAAAGCGAAAAGAAGAGAAAAGTGAAAAAATTAAAGAAGAGAAAAGAGAAAAGAAGAGAAAAGACAAAAATGAAAAGAAGAGAATAGAAGAGAAAAGAGAAAAGGGAAAAGAAGAGAAAAGAGAAAAGATGAGAAAAGAAGAGAAAAGAAAACAAAAAAGAGAAAAGCGTAAAGAAGAGAAAAGTGAAAAAAGTAACCAAGAGAAAAGAAAAAAGAGAAAAGAATAGAAAAGAGAAAGCAAGAGAAAAGAAGAGAAAAGAAAAGAGAAAAAAGAAAAGAAGAGAAAATAAGAGAATGTTGAAGAGAAAAGGGAAAAGAAGAGAAAAGAGAAAAGAAGAGAAAAGAAGAAAAATGAAAAGAGAAAAGAGTAAATAAGAGAAAAGAGAAAAGATAAAAGAAGAGAAATGAGAAAAAAAGAGAAAAAGAAAACTGAAAAGAGAAAAGAAGACAAAACAGAAAAGAAGAGGAATGAAGAGAAAAGAAAATAGAAAAGAGAAAAGAAGAGAAAAGAGAAAGGAAGAGAAAACAAAAGAGAAAAAAAGAAAAGAAGAGAAAAGTGAAAACAAGAGAAAAGAGAAAAGAGAAAACAGAAGAGAAGGGAAAAGTGAAAAGAGAAAAAAAAAGAAGGGAAAAGAGAAAAGAGAAAAGAGAAAAGAAGAGAAAATAGAAATGATGAGAAAAGAACAGAATAGAGAAAAGAGAAATGAGAAAAGAAGGGAAAAGAAGAGAAAAGAGAAAAGAAGAGAAAAGAAGAAAAGAGAGAAAAGACAAAAGAGAAAAAAAGAAGAGAAACTAAGGGAAAAGAGAAATGAGAAAAGAGAAAAGAAGAAAAAACGAGAAAAAAAGAGAAAAAGAAAAATGAAAAGAGAAAAGAAGAGGAAAGAAGAGAAAGGAAAATAGAAAAGAGAAAAGAAGAGAAAAGAGAAAAGAGGAAATAGAAATTAGAAAAGAAGGGAAAAGAAGTGAAAAGAGAAAAGAGAAAAGAAGAGCAAAAAGCGAAAAGAAGAGAGAAGAGAAAAGAGAAAAGAGAAATGAAGTGATAAGAGAAAAGAGAAAAGAAGAGAAGAGAGAGAAGAAGAGAAAACAGAAAAGATAAAAGAAGTGAAAAGGGAAAAGAGAAAAGAAGTGAATAAAAGAGAAAAGACAAAAGAAAAGAGAAATGAAGCGAAAAGAGAAAAGAGAAAAGAAGAGAAGAGAGAAAAGAAGAGAAAACAGAAAACATAAAAGAAGTGAAATGAGAAACGAAGAGAATAAAAGAGAAAATAGAAAAGGAGAGAAAAGAGAAAAGAGAAAAGAAGACAAAAGAGAAAAGAGAAAAGAGAAAAGAAGAGAAAAGAAAAGAAAAGAAAAGAAAAGAAGAGAATATAAAATAAGACGAGAAACGAGAAAAGAGAATGGAGAAACGAAGAGAAAAGAGAAACAAAGAGAAAAGAGAAAAGAGAAAAGAGAAAAGAAGAGGAAAGAAGAGAAGGGAGAATAGAAAAGAGAAAAGAAGAGAAAAGGGAAAAGAGAAAAGCGGAAATAGAAATGAGAAAAGAAGGGAAAAGAAGAGAAACGAGAAAAGAAGAGAAAAGAAGAGAGAAAAGCGAAAAGAGGAGAGAAGAGAAAAGAGAAAAGAGAAATGAAGCGAAAAGAGAAAAGAGAAAAGAAGAGAAGAGAGAAAAGAAGAGAAAACAGAAAACATAAAAGAAGTGAAATGAGAAACGAAGAGAATAAAAGAGGAAAGAGAAAAGAAGTGAAAAGAGAAAATAGAAAAGGGGAGAAAAGAGAAAAGAGAAAAGAGAAAAGAAGAGAAAAGAAAAGAGAAAAAAAGAAAAGAAGAGAAAAGAAAATAAGATGAGAAACGAGAAAAGAGAATGGAGAAAGGAAGAGAATAGAGAAACAAAGAGAAAAGAGAAAAGAGAAAAGAAGAGGAAAGAAGAGAAAGGGAAATAGAAAAGAGAAAAGACGAGAAAAGAGAAAAGAGGAAATAGAAATGAGAAAAGAAGGGAAAAGAAGAGAAAAGAAGAGAAAAGAAGAGAGAAAAGCGAAAAGAATAGAGAAGAGAAAAGAGAAATGAAGCGAAAAGAGAAAAGAGAAAAGAAGACAAAAGAGAAAAGAGAAAAGAAGAGAAAAGAAAAAAAAAGAAAAGAAGAGAATATAAAATAAGACGAGAAACGAGAAAAGAGAATGGAGAAACGAAGAGAAAAGAGAAAAGAGAAAAGAAGACAAAAGAGAAAAGAAGAGGAAAGAAGAGAAGGGAGAATAGAAAAGAGAAAAGAAGAGAAAAGGGAAAAGAGAAAAGCGGAAATAGAAATGAGAAAAGAAGGGAAAAGAAGAGAAACGAGAAAAGAAGAGAAAAGAAGAGAGAAAAGCGAAAAGAAGAGAGAAGAGAAAAGAGAAAAGAGAAATGAAGCGAAAAGAGAAAAGAGAAAAGAAGAGAAGAGAGAAAAGAAGAGAAAACAGAAAACATAAAAGAAGTGAAATGAGAAACGAAGAGAATAAAAGAGAAAAGATAAAAGAAGTGAAAAGAGAAAATAGAAAAGGGGAGAAAAGAGAAAAGAGAAAAGAGAAAAGAAGAGAAAAGAAAAGAGAAAAAAGAAAAGAAGAGAAAAGAAAATAAGATGAGCAACGAGAAAAGAGAATGGAGAAAGGAAGAGAATAGAGAAACAAAGAGAAAAGAGAAAAGAGAAAAGAAGAGAAAAGAGAAAAGAGCAAATAGAAATGAGAAAAGAAGGGAAAAGAAGAGAAAAGAAGAGAAAAGAAGAGAGAAAAGCGAAAAGAATAGAGAAGAGAAAAGAGAAATGAAGCGAAAAGAGAAAAGAGAAAAGAAGAGAAAAGGAGAGAAAAGAGAAAAGAGAAAAGAGAAAAGAAAAGAGAAAAGAAGAGAAAAGAAGAGAAAAGAGAAAAGAGAAAATAGGAAAGAGAAAAGAAGAGGAAAGAGAAAAGAGAAAAGAGAAAGGAGAAACGAAGAGAAAAGAGAAAAGCAGAGAAAAGTAGAGAAAAGAGCAAAGAGAAAACAAGTGAAAAGAGAAAAGAAGAGAAAAGAAAAAAGAGAAAAGAGAAATGAGAAAGGAAGAGAAAAGAGAAAACAAGAAAAAAGAGAAAAGAAGAGAAAAGTAGAGAAAGGAGAAAAGAGAAAACAAGACAAAAGAGAAAAGGAGAGAAAAGAAAAAAAGAAAAGAGAAATGAGAAAGGAAGAGAAAAGAGAAAATAAGAGAAAAGAGAAAAGAAAAAGGTAAAGAAAAAAAGAGAAAACTGAAAAGAGGAGAAAAGAGTCAAGCAGAGTAAAGACAAAGGAAGAGAAAAGGGAAAAGGGAAAAGAGAAAAGAAGAGAAAAGAGAATAGTGAAAAGAGAAAAGAAGAGAAAAGAGATAAGAAGAGAAAAGAACAATAGAGAAAAGGGAAAACAAGAGAAAAGTGAAAAGATGAGAAAAGAACAGAAAAGAAAACAAAAAAGAGAAAAGAGAAAAGACGAGAAAAGACAATAGTGAAAAGAAGAGAATAGAAGAGAAAAGAGAAAAGGGAAAAGAAGAGAAAAGAGAAAAGATGAGAAAAGAAGAGAAAAGAAAACAAAAAAGAGAAAAGCGAAAAGAAGAGAAAAGTGAAAAAAGTAACCAAGAGAAAAGAAAAAAGAGAAAAGAATAGAAAAGAGAAAGCAAGAGAAAAGAAGAGAAAAGAAAAGAGAAAAAAGAAAAGAAGAGAAAATAAGAGAATGTTGAAGAGAAAAGAGAAAAGAAGAGAAAAGAGAAAAGAAGAGGAAAGAAGAGAAGGGAAAATAGAAAAGAGAAAAGAAGAGAAAAGGGAAAAGAGAAAAGCAGAAATAGAAATGTGAAAAGAAGGGAAAAGAAGAGAAACGAGAAAAGAAGAGAAAAGAAGAGAGAAAAGCGAAAAGAAGAGAGAAGAGAAAAGAGAAAAGAGAAATGAAGCGAAAAGAGAAAAGAGAAAAGAAGAGAAGAGAGAAAAGAAGAGAAAACAGAAAACATAAAAGAAGTGAAATGAGAAACGAAGAGAATAAAAGAGGAAAGAGAAAAGAAGTGAAAAGAGAAAATAGAAAAGGGGAGAAAAGAGAAAAGAGAAAAGAGAAAAGAAGAGAAAAGAAAAGAGAAAAAAAGAAAAGAAGAGAAAAGAAAATAAGATGAGAAACGAGAAAAGAGAATGGAGAAAGGAAGAGAATAGAGAAACAAAGAGAAAAGAGAAAAGAGAAAAGAAGAGGAAAGAAGAGAAAGGAAAATAGAAAAGAGAAAGAAGAGAAAAGAGCAAATAGAAATGAGAAAAGAAGGGAAAAGAAGAGAAAAGAAGAGAGAAAAGCGAAAAGAATAGAGAAGAGAAAAGAGAAATGAAGCGAAAAGAGAAAAGAGAAAAGAAGAGAAAAGGAGAGAAAAGAGAAAAGAGAAAAGAGAAAAGAAAAGAGAAAAGAAGAGAAAAGAAGAGAAAAGAGAAAAGAGAAAATAGGAAAGAGAAAAGAAGAGGAAAGAGAAAAGAGAAAAGAGAAAGGAGAAACGAAGTGAAAAGAGAAAAGAAGAGAAAAGAAAAAAGAGAAAAGAGAAATGAGAAAGGAAGAGAAAAGAGAAAACAAGAGAAAAGAGAAAAGAAGAGAAAAGTAGAGAAAGGAGAAAAGAGAAAACAAGACAAAAGAGAAAAGGAGAGAAAAGAAAAAAAAGAAAAGAGAAATGAGAAAGGAAGAGAAAAGAGAAAATAAGAGAAAAGAGAAAAGAAAAAGGTAAAGAAAAAAGAGAAAACTGTAAAGAGGAGAAAAGAGTCAAGCAGAGTAAAGACAAAGGAAGAGAAAAGGGAAAAGAGAAAAGAGAAACGAAGAGAAAAGAGAATAGTGAAAAGAGAAAAGAAGAGAAAAGAGATAAGAAGAGAAAAGAACAATAGAGAAAAGGGAAAACAAGAGAAAAGTGAAAAGATGAGAAAAGAACAGAAAAGAAAACAAAAAAGAGAAAAGCGAAAAGAAGAGAAAAGTGAAAAAATTAAAGAAGAGAAAAGAGAAAAGAAGAGAAAAGACAAAAATGAAAAGAAGAGAATAGAAGAGAAAAGAGAAAAGGGAAAAGAAGAGAAAAGAGAAAAGATGAGAAAAGAAGAGAAAAGAAAACAAAAAAGAGAAAAGCGTAAAGAAGAGAAAAGTGAAAAAAGTAACCAAGAGAAAAGAAAAAAGAGAAAAGAATAGAAAAGAGAAAGCAAGAGAAAAGAAGAGAAAAGAAAAGAGAAAAAAGAAAAGAAGAGAAAATAAGAGAATGTTGAAGAGAAAAGGGAAAAGAAGAGAAAAGAGAAAAGAAGAGAAAAGAAGAAAAATGAAAAGAGAAAAGAGTAAATAAGAGAAAAGAGAAAAGATAAAAGAAGAGAAATGAGAAAAAAAGAGAAAAAGAAAACTGAAAAGAGAAAAGAAGACAAAACAGAAAAGAAGAGGAATGAAGAGAAAAGAAAATAGAAAAGAGAAAAGAAGAGAAAAGAGAAAGGAAGAGAAAACAAAAGAGAAAAAAAGAAAAGAAGAGAAAAGTGAAAACAAGAGAAAAGAGAAAAGAGAAAACAGAAGAGAAGGGAAAAGTGAAAAGAGAAAAGAGAAAAGAAAAGAAGAGAAAAGAAGGGAAAAGAGAAAAGAGAAAAGAGAAAAGAAGAGAAAATAGAAATGATGAGAAAAGAACAGAATAGAGAAAAGAGAAATGAGAAAAGAAGGGAAAAGAAGAGAAAAGAGAAAAGAAGAGAAAAGAAGAAAAGAGAGAAAAGACAAAAGAGAAAAAAAGAAGAGAAACTAAGGGAAAAGAGAAATGAGAAAAGAGAAAAGAAGAAAAAACGAGAAAAAAAGAGAAAAAGAAAAATGAAAAGAGAAAAGAAGAGAAAAGAGAAAAGAAGAGGAAAGAAGAGAAAGGAAAATAGAAAAGAGAAAAGAAGAGAAAAGAGATAAGAAGAGAAAAGAACAATAGAGAAAAGGGAAAACAAGAGAAAAGTAAAAAGATGAGAAAAGAACAGAAAAGAAAACAAAAAAGAGAAAAGCGAAAAGAAGAGAAAAGTGAAAAAATAAAAGAAGAGAAAAGAGAAAAGAAGAGAAAAGACAAAAATGAAAAGAAGAGAATAGAAGAGAAAAGAGAAAAGGGAAAAGAATAGAAAAGAGAAAGCAAGAGAAAAGAAGAGAAAAGAAAAGAGAAAAAAGAAAAGAAGAGAAAATAAGAGAATGTTGAAGAGAAAAGGGAAAAGAAGAGAAAAGAGAAAAGAAGAGAAAAGAAGAAAAATGAAAAGAGAAAAGAGTAAATAAGAGAAAAGAGAAAAGATAAAAGAAGAGAAATGAGAAAAAAAGAGAAAAAGAAAACTGAAAAGAGAAAAGAAGACAAAACAGAAAAGAAGAGGAATGAAGAGAAAAGAAAATAGAAAAGAGAAAAGAAGAGAAAAGAGAAAGGAAGAGAAAACAAAAGAGAAAAAAAGAAAAGAAGAGAAAAGTGAAAACAAGAGAAAAGAGAAAAGAGAAAACAGAAGAGAAGGGAAAAGTGAAAAGAGAAAAGAGAAAAAAAAAGAAGGGAAAAGAGAAAAGAGAAAAGAGAAAAGAAGAGAAAATAGAAATGATGAGAAAAGAACAGAATAGAGAAAAGAGAAATGAGAAAAGAAGGGAAAAGAAGAGAAAAGAGAAAAGAAGAGAAAAGAAGAAAAGAGAGAAAAGACAAAAGAGAAAAAAAGAAGAGAAACTAAGGGAAAAGAGAAATGAGAAAAGAGAAAAGAAGAAAAAACGAGAAAAAAAGAGAAAAAGAAAAATGAAAAGAGAAAAGAAGAGGAAAGAAGAGAAAGGAAAATAGAAAAGAGAAACGAAGAGAAAAGAGAAAAGAGAAAAGAGGAAATAGAAATTAGAAATGAAGGGAAAAGAAGTGAAAAGAGAAAAGAGAAAAGAAGAGCAAAAAGCGAAAAGAAGAGAGAAGAGAAAAGAGAAAAGAGAAATGAAGTGATAAGAGAAAAGAGAAAAGAAGAGAAGAGAGAGAAGAAGAGAAAACAGAAAAGATAAAAGAAGTGAAAAGGGAAAAGAGAAAAGAAGTGAATAAAAGAGAAAAGACAAAAGAAGTGAAAAGAGAAAATAGAAAAGGAGAGAAAAGAGAAAAGAAGACAAAAGAGAAAAGAGAAAAGAGAAAAGAAGAGAAAAGAAAAGAAAAGAAAAGAAAAGAAGAGAATATAAAATAAGACGAGAAACGAGAAAAGAGAATGGAGAAACGAAGAGAAAAGAGAAACAAAGAGAAAAGAGAAAAGAGAAAAGAGAAAAGAAGAGGAAAGAAGAGAAGGGAGAATAGAAAAGAGAAAAGAAGAGAAAAGGGAAAAGAGAAAAGCGGAAATAGAAATGAGAAAAGAAGGGAAAAGAAGAGAAACGAGAAAAGAAGAGAAAAGAAGAGAGAAAAGCGAAAAGAGGAGAGAAGAGAAAAGAGAAAAGAGAAATGAAGCGAAAA
This sequence comes from Chiloscyllium punctatum, assembly GCF_047496795.1. Lineage (NCBI taxonomy): Eukaryota > Metazoa > Chordata > Chondrichthyes > Orectolobiformes > Hemiscylliidae > Chiloscyllium > Chiloscyllium punctatum. The sequence continues at coordinate 712,870 of NC_092746.1, read as the reverse complement.
GAGAAAAGAGAAAAGAAGAGAAGAGAGAAAAGAAGAGAAAACAGAAAACATAAAAGAAGTGAAATGAGAAACGAAGAGAATAAAAGAGGAAAGAGAAAAGAAGTGAAAAGAGAAAATAGAAAAGGGGAGAAAAGAGAAAAGAAGAGAAAAGAAAAGAGAAAAAAAGAAAAGAAGAGAAAAGAAAATAAGATGAGAAACGAGAAAAGAGAATGGAGAAAGGAAGAGAATAGAGAAACAAAGAGAAAAGAGAAAAGAGAAAAGAAGAGGAAAGAAGAGAAAGGGAAATAGAAAAGAGAAAAGACGAGAAAAGAGAAAAGAGGAAATAGAAATGAGAAAAGAAGGGAAAAGAAGAGAAAAGAAGAGAAAAGAAGAGAGAAAAGCGAAAAGAATAGAGAAGAGAAAAGAGAAATGAAGCGAAAAGAGAAAAGAGAAAAGAAGACAAAAGAGAAAAGAGAAAAGAAGAGAAAAGAAAAAAAAAGAAAAGAAGAGAATATAAAATAAGACGAGAAACGAGAAAAGAGAATGGAGAAACGAAGAGAAAAGAGAAAAGAGAAAAGAAGACAAAAGAGAAAAGAAGAGGAAAGAAGAGAAGGGAGAATAGAAAAGAGAAAAGAAGAGAAAAGGGAAAAGAGAAAAGCGGAAATAGAAATGAGAAAAGAAGGGAAAAGAAGAGAAACGAGAAAAGAAGAGAAAAGAAGAGAGAAAAGCGAAAAGAAGAGAGAAGAGAAAAGAGAAAAGAGAAATGAAGCGAAAAGAGAAAAGAGAAAAGAAGAGAAGAGAGAAAAGAAGAGAAAACAGAAAACATAAAAGAAGTGAAATGAGAAACGAAGAGAATAAAAGAGAAAAGATAAAAGAAGTGAAAAGAGAAAATAGAAAAGGGGAGAAAAGAGAAAAGAGAAAAGAGAAAAGAAGAGAAAAGAAAAGAGAAAAAAAGAAAAGAAGAGAAAAGAAAATAAGATGAGCAACGAGAAAAGAGAATGGAGAAAGGAAGAGAATAGAGAAACAAAGAGAAAAGAGAAAAGAGAAAAGAAGAGAAAAGAGAAAAGAGCAAATAGAAATGAGAAAAGAAGGGAAAAGAAGAGAAAAGAAGAGAAAAGAAGAGAGAAAAGCGAAAAGAATAGAGAAGAGAAAAGAGAAATGAAGCGAAAAGAGAAAAGAGAAAAGAAGAGAAAAGGAGAGAAAAGAGAAAAGAGAAAAGAGAAAAGAAAAGAGAAAAGAAGAGAAAAGAAGAGAAAAGAGAAAAGAGAAAATAGGAAAGAGAAAAGAAGAGGAAAGAGAAAAGAGAAAAGAGAAAGGAGAAACGAAGAGAAAAGAGAAAAGCAGAGAAAAGTAGAGAAAAGAGCAAAGAGAAAACAAGTGAAAAGAGAAAAGAAGAGAAAAGAAAAAAGAGAAAAGAGAAATGAGAAAGGAAGAGAAAAGAGAAAACAAGAAAAAAGAGAAAAGAAGAGAAAAGTAGAGAAAGGAGAAAAGAGAAAACAAGACAAAAGAGAAAAGGAGAGAAAAGAAAAAAAGAAAAGAGAAATGAGAAAGGAAGAGAAAAGAGAAAATAAGAGAAAAGAGAAAAGAAAAAGGTAAAGAAAAAAAGAGAAAACTGAAAAGAGGAGAAAAGAGTCAAGCAGAGTAAAGACAAAGGAAGAGAAAAGGGAAAAGGGAAAAGAGAAAAGAAGAGAAAAGAGAATAGTGAAAAGAGAAAAGAAGAGAAAAGAGATAAGAAGAGAAAAGAACAATAGAGAAAAGGGAAAACAAGAGAAAAGTGAAAAGATGAGAAAAGAACAGAAAAGAAAACAAAAAAGAGAAAAGAGAAAAGAAGAGAAAAGACAATAGTGAAAAGAAGAGAATAGAAGAGAAAAGAGAAAAGGGAAAAGAAGAGAAAAGAGAAAAGATGAGAAAAGAAGAGAAAAGAAAACAAAAAAGAGAAAAGCGAAAAGAAGAGAAAAGTGAAAAAAGTAACCAAGAGAAAAGAAAAAAGAGAAAAGAATAGAAAAGAGAAAGCAAGAGAAAAGAAGAGAAAAGAAAAGAGAAAAAAGAAAAGAAGAGAAAATAAGAGAATGTTGAAGAGAAAAGAGAAAAGAAGAGAAAAGAGAAAAGAAGAGGAAAGAAGAGAAGGGAAAATAGAAAAGAGAAAAGAAGAGAAAAGGGAAAAGAGAAAAGCGGAAATAGAAATGTGAAAAGAAGGGAAAAGAAGAGAAACGAGAAAAGAAGAGAAAAGAAGAGAGAAAAGCGAAAAGAAGAGAGAAGAGAAAAGAGAAAAGAGAAATGAAGCGAAAAGAGAAAAGAGAAAAGAAGAGAAGAGAGAAAAGAAGAGAAAACAGAAAACATAAAAGAAGTGAAATGAGAAACGAAGAGAATAAAAGAGGAAAGAGAAAAGAAGTGAAAAGAGAAAATAGAAAAGGGGAGAAAAGAGAAAAGAGAAAAGAGAAAAGAAGAGAAAAGAAAAGAGAAAAAAAGAAAAGAAGAGAAAAGAAAATAAGATGAGAAACGAGAAAAGAGAATGGAGAAAGGAAGAGAATAGAGAAACAAAGAGAAAAGAGAAAAGAGAAAAGAAGAGGAAAGAAGAGAAAGGAAAATAGAAAAGAGAAAAGAATAGAGAAGAGAAAAGAGAAATGAAGCGAAAAGAGAAAAGAGAAAAGAAGACAAAAGAGAAAAGAGAAAAGAGAAAAGAAGAGAAAAGAAAAGAAAAAAAAAGAAAAGAAGAGAAAATAAAATTATACGAGAAACGAGAAAAGAGAATGGAGAAACGAAGAGAAAAGAGAAAAGAGAAAAGAAGACAAAAGAGAAAAGAAGAGGAAAGAAGAGAAGGGAGAATAGAAAAGAGAAAAGAAGGGAAAAGGGAAAAGAGAAAAGCGGAAATAGAAATGAGAAAAGAAGGGAAAAGAAGAGAAACGAGAAAAGAATAGAAAAGAAGAGAGAAAAGCGAAAAGAAGAGAGAAGAGAAAAGAGAAAAGAGAAATGAAGCGAAAAGAGAAAAGAGAAAAGAAGAGAAAACAGAAAACATAAAAGAAGTGAAATGAGAAACGAAGAGAATAAAAGAGAAAAGAGAAAAGAAGTGAAAAGAGAAAATAGAAAAGGGGAGAAAAGAGAAAAGAGAAAAGAGAAAAGAAGAGAAAAGAAAAGAGAAAAAAAGAAAAGAAGAGAAAAGAAAATAAGATGAGAAACGAGAAAAGAGAATGGAGAAAGGAAGAGAATAGAGAAACAAAGAGAAAAGAGAAAAGAGAAAAGAAGAGGAAAGAAGAGAAAGGAAAATAGAAAAGAGAAAGAAGAGAAAAGAGCAAATAGAAATGAGAAAAGAAGGGAAAAGAAGAGAAAAGAAGAGAAAAGAAGAGAGAAAAGCGAAAAGAATAGAGAAGAGAAAAGAGAAATGAAGCGAAAAGAGAAAAGAGAAAAGAAGAGAAAAGGAGAGAAAAGAGAAAAGAGAAAAGAGAAAAGAAAAGATAAAAGAAGAGAAATGAGAAAAAAAGAGAAAAAGAAAACTGAAAAGAGAAAAGAAGACAAAACAGAAAAGAAGAGGAATGAAGAGAAAAGAAAATAGAAAAGAGAAAAGAAGAGAAAAGAGAAAGGAAGAGAAAACAAAAGAGAAAAAAAGAAAAGAAGAGAAAAGTGAAAACAAGAGAAAAGAGAAAAGAGAAAACAGAAGAGAAGGGAAAAGTGAAAAGAGAAAAGAGAAAAGAAAAGAAGGGAAAAGAGAAAAGAGAAAAGAAAAGAAGGGAAAAGAGAAAAGAGAAAAGAAGAGAAAATAGAAATGATGAGAAAAGAACAGAATAGAGAAAAGAGAAATGAGAAAAGAAGGGAAAAGAAGAGAAAAGAGAAAAGAAGAGAAAAGAAGTAAAGAGAGAAAAGACAAAAGAGAAAAAAAGAAGAGAAACTAAGGGAAAAGAGAAATGAGAAAAGAGAAAACAAGAAAAAACGAGAAAAAAGAGAAAAAGAAAAATGAAAAGAGAAAAGAAGAGAAAAGAGAAAAGAAGAGGAAAGAAGAGAAAGGAAAATAGAAAAGAGAAAAGAAGAGAAAAGAGAAAAGAGAAAAGAGGAAATAGAAATTAGAAAAGAAGGGAAAAGAAGTGAAAAGAGAAAAGAGAAAAGAAGAGCAAAAAGCGAAAAGAAGAGAGAAGAGAAAAGAGAAAAGACAAATGAAGTGATAAGAGAAAAGAGAAAAGAAGAGAAGAGAGAGAAGAAGAGAAAACAGAAAAGATAAAAGAAGTGAAAAGGGAAAAGAGAAAAGAAGTGAATAAAAGAGAAAAGACAAAAGAAGTGAAAAGAGAAAATAGAAAAGGAGAGAAAAGAGAAAAGAAGACAAAAGAGAAAAGAGAAAAGAGGAAAGAAGAGAAAAGAAAAGAAAAGAAAAGAAAAGAAGAGATTATAAAATAAGACGAGAAACGAGAAAAGAGAATGGAGAAACGAAGAGAAAAGAGAAACAAAGAGAAAAGAGAAAAGAGGAAAGAGAAAAGATGAGGAAAGAAGAGAAGGGAGAATAGAAAAGAGAAAAGAAGAGAAAAGGGAAAAGAGAAAAGCGGAAATAGAAATGAGAAAAGAAGGGAAAAGAAGAGAAACGAGAAAAGAAGAGAAAAGAAGAGAGAAAAGCGAAAAGAAGAGAGAAGAGAAAAGAGAAAAGAGAAATGAAGCGAAAAGAGAAAAGAGAAAAGAAGAGAAAACAGAAAACATAAAAGAAGTGAAATGAGAAACGAAGAGAATAAAAGAGAAAAGAGAAAAGAAGTGAAAAGAGAAAATAGAAAAGGGGAGAAAAGAGAAAAGAGAAAAGAGAAAAGAAGAGAAAAGAAAAGAGAAAAAAAGAAAAGAAGAGAAAAGAAAATAAGATGAGAAACGAGAAAAGAGAAGGAGAAAGGAAGAGAATAGAGAAACAAAGAGAAAAGAGAAAAGAGAAAAGAAGAGGAAAGAAGAGAAAGGAAAATAGAAAAGAGAAAGAAGAGAAAAGAGCAAATAGAAATGAGAAAAGAAGGGAAAAGAAGAGAAAAGAAGAGAGAAAAGCGAAAAGAATAGAGAAGAGAAAAGAGAAATGAAGCGAAAAGAGAAAAGAGAAAAGAAGAGAAAAGGAGAGAAAAGAGAAAAGAGAAAAGAGAAAAGAAAAGAGAAAAGAAGAGAAAAGAAGAGAAAAGAGAAAAGAGAAAATAGGAAAGAGAAAAGAAGAGGAAAGAGAAAAGAGAAAAGAGAAAGGAGAAACGAAGTGAAAAGAGAAAAGAAGAGAAAAGAAAAAAGAGAAAAGAGAAATGAGAAAGGAAGAGAAAAGAGAAAACAAGAGAAAAGAGAAAAGAAGAGAAAAGTAGAGAAAGGAGAAAAGAGAAAACAAGACAAAAGAGAAAAGGAGAGAAAAGAAAAAAAAGAAAAGAGAAATGAGAAAGGAAGAGAAAAGAGAAAATAAGAGAAAAGAGAAAAGAAAAAGGTAAAGAAAAAAGAGAAAACTGTAAAGAGGAGAAAAGAGTCAAGCAGAGTAAAGACAAAGGAAGAGAAAAGGGAAAAGAGAAAAGAGAAACGAAGAGAAAAGAGAATAGTGAAAAGAGAAAAGAAGAGAAAAGAGATAAGAAGAGAAAAGAACAATAGAGAAAAGGGAAAACAAGAGAAAAGTGAAAAGATGAGAAAAGAACAGAAAAGAAAACAAAAAAGAGAAAAGCGAAAAGAAGAGAAAAGTGAAAAAATTAAAGAAGAGAAAAGAGAAAAGAAGAGAAAAGACAAAAATGAAAAGAAGAGAATAGAAGAGAAAAGAGAAAAGGGAAAAGAAGAGAAAAGAGAAAAGATGAGAAAAGAAGAGAAAAGAAAACAAAAAAGAGAAAAGCGTAAAGAAGAGAAAAGTGAAAAAAGTAACCAAGAGAAAAGAAAAAAGAGAAAAGAATAGAAAAGAGAAAGCAAGAGAAAAGAAGAGAAAAGAAAAGAGAAAAAAGAAAAGAAGAGAAAATAAGAGAATGTTGAAGAGAAAAGGGAAAAGAAGAGAAAAGAGAAAAGAAGAGAAAAGAAGAAAAATGAAAAGAGAAAAGAGTAAATAAGAGAAAAGAGAAAAGATAAAAGAAGAGAAATGAGAAAAAAAGAGAAAAAGAAAACTGAAAAGAGAAAAGAAGACAAAACAGAAAAGAAGAGGAATGAAGAGAAAAGAAAATAGAAAAGAGAAAAGAAGAGAAAAGAGAAAGGAAGAGAAAACAAAAGAGAAAAAAAGAAAAGAAGAGAAAAGTGAAAACAAGAGAAAAGAGAAAAGAGAAAACAGAAGAGAAGGGAAAAGTGAAAAGAGAAAAGAGAAAAGAAAAGAAGAGAAAAGAAGGGAAAAGAGAAAAGAGAAAAGAGAAAAGAAGAGAAAATAGAAATGATGAGAAAAGAACAGAATAGAGAAAAGAGAAATGAGAAAAGAAGGGAAAAGAAGAGAAAAGAGAAAAGAAGTGAAAAGAAGAAAAGAGAGAAAAGACAAAAGAGAAAAAAAGAAGAGAAACTAAGGGAAAAGAGAAATGAGAAAAGAGAAAAGAAGAAAAAACGAGAAAAAAAGAGAAAAAGAAAAATGAAAAGAGAAAAGAAGAGAAAAGAGAAAAGAAGAGGAAAGAAGAGAAAGGAAAATAGAAAAGAGAAAAGAAGAGAAAAGAGATAAGAAGAGAAAAGAACAATAGAGAAAAGGGAAAACAAGAGAAAAGTAAAAAGATGAGAAAAGAACAGAAAAGAAAACAAAAAAGAGAAAAGCGAAAAGAAGAGAAAAGTGAAAAAATAAAAGAAGAGAAAAGAGAAAAGAAGAGAAAAGACAAAAATGAAAAGAAGAGAATAGAAGAGAAAAGAGAAAAGGGAAAAGAATAGAAAAGAGAAAGCAAGAGAAAAGAAGAGAAAAGAAAAGAGAAAAAAGAAAAGAAGAGAAAATAAGAGAATGTTGAAGAGAAAAGGGAAAAGAAGAGAAAAGAGAAAAGAAGAGAAAAGAAGAAAAATGAAAAGAGAAAAGAGTAAATAAGAGAAAAGAGAAAAGATAAAAGAAGAGAAATGAGAAAAAAAGAGAAAAAGAAAACTGAAAAGAGAAAAGAAGACAAAACAGAAAAGAAGAGGAATGAAGAGAAAAGAAAATAGAAAAGAGAAAAGAAGAGAAAAGAGAAAGGAAGAGAAAACAAAAGAGAAAAAAAGAAAAGAAGAGAAAAGTGAAAACAAGAGAAAAGAGAAAAGAGAAAACAGAAGAGAAGGGAAAAGTGAAAAGAGAAAAGAGAAAAAAAAAGAAGGGAAAAGAGAAAAGAGAAAAGAGAAAAGAAGAGAAAATAGAAATGATGAGAAAAGAACAGAATAGAGAAAAGAGAAATGAGAAAAGAAGGGAAAAGAAGAGAAAAGAGAAAAGAAGAGAAAAGAAGAAAAGAGAGAAAAGACAAAAGAGAAAAAAAGAAGAGAAACTAAGGGAAAAGAGAAATGAGAAAAGAGAAAAGAAGAAAAAACGAGAAAAAAAGAGAAAAAGAAAAATGAAAAGAGAAAAGAAGAGGAAAGAAGAGAAAGGAAAATAGAAAAGAGAAAAGAAGAGAAAAGAGAAAAGAGAAAAGAGGAAATAGAAATTAGAAAAGAAGGGAAAAGAAGTGAAAAGAGAAAAGAGAAAAGAAGAGCAAAAAGCGAAAAGAAGAGAGAAGAGAAAAGAGAAAAGAGAAATGAAGTGATAAGAGAAAAGAGAAAAGAAGAGAAGAGAGAGAAGAAGAGAAAACAGAAAAGATAAAAGAAGTGAAAAGGGAAAAGAGAAAAGAAGTGAATAAAAGAGAAAAGACAAAAGAAGTGAAAAGAGAAAATAGAAAAGGAGAGAAAAGAGAAAAGAGAAAAGAAGACAAAAGAGAAAAGAGAAAAGAGAAAAGAAGAGAAAAGAAAAGAAAAGAAAAGAAAAGAAGAGAATATAAAATAAGACGAGAAACGAGAAAAGAGAATGGAGAAACGAAGAGAAAAGAGAAACAAAGAGAAAAGAGAAAAGAGAAAAGAGAAAAGAAGAGGAAAGAAGAGAAGGGAGAATAGAAAAGAGAAAAGAAGAGAAAAGGGAAAAGAGAAAAGCGGAAATAGAAATGAGAAAAGAAGGGAAAAGAAGAGAAACGAGAAAAGAAGAGAAAAGAAGAGAGAAAAGCGAAAAGAGGAGAGAAGAGAAAAGAGAAAAGAGAAATGAAGCGAAAAGAGAAAAGAGAAAAGGAGAGAAGTGAGAAAAGAAGAGAAAACAGAAAACATAAAAGAAGTGAAATGAGAAACGAAGAGAATAAAAGAGGAAAGAGAAAAGAAGTGAAAAGAGAAAATAGAAAAGGGGAGAAAAGAGAAAAGAGAAAAGAGAAAAGAAGAGAAAAGAAAAGAGAAAAAAAGAAAAGAAGAGAAAAGAAAATAAGATGAGAAACGAGAAAAGAGAATGGAGAAAGGAAGAGAATAGAGAAACAAAGAGAAAAGAGAAAAGAGAAAAGAAGAGGAAAGAAGAGAAAGGGAAATAGAAAAGAGAAAAGACGAGAAAAGAGAAAAGAGGAAATAGAAATGAGAAAAGAAGGGAAAAGAAGAGAAAAGAAGAGAAAAGAAGAGAGAAAAGCGAAAAGAATAGAGAAGAGAAAAGAGAAATGAAGCGAAAAGAGAAAAGAGAAAAGAAGACAAAAGAGAAAAGAGAAAAGAAGAGAAAAGAAAAAAAAAGAAAAGAAGAGAATATAAAATAAGACGAGAAACGAGAAAAGAGAATGGAGAAACGAAGAGAAAAGAGAAAAGAGAAAAGAAGACAAAAGAGAAAAGAAGAGGAAAGAAGAGAAGGGAGAATAGAAAAGAGAAAAGAAGAGAAAAGGGAAAAGAGAAAAGCGGAAATAGAAATGAGAAAAGAAGGGAAAAGAAGAGAAACGAGAAAAGAAGAGAAAAGAAGAGAGAAAAGCGAAAAGAAGAGAGAAGAGAAAAGAGAAAAGAGAAATGAAGCGAAAAGAGAAAAGAGAAAAGAAGAGAAGAAAGAAAAGAAGAGAAAACAGAAAACATAAAAGAAGTGAAATGAGAAACGAAGAGAATAAAAGAGAAAAGATAAAAGAAGTGAAAAGAGAAAATAGAAAAGGGGAGAAAAGAGAAAAGAGAAAAGAGAAAAGAAGAGAAAAGAAAAGAGAAAAAAAGAAAAGAAGAGAAAAGAAAATAAGATGAGCAACGAGAAAAGAGAATGGAGAAAGGAAGAGAATAGAGAAACAAAGAGAAAAGAGAAAAGAGAAAAGAAGAGAAAAGAGAAAAGAGCAAATAGAAATGAGAAAAGAAGGGAAAAGAAGAGAAAAGAAGAGAAAAGAAGAGAGAAAAGCGAAAAGAATAGAGAAGAGAAAAGAGAAATGAAGCGAAAAGAGAAAAGGGAAAAGAAGAGAAAAGGAGAGAAAAGAGAAAAGGGAAAAGAGAAAAGAAAAGAGAAAAGAAGAGAAAAGAAGAGAAAAGAGAAAAGAGAAAATAGGAAAGAGAAAAGAAGAGGAAAGAGAAAAGAGAAAAGAGAAAGGAGAAACGAAGAGAAAAGAGAAAAGCAGAGAAAAGTAGAGAAAAGAGCAAAGAGAAAACAAGTGAAAAGAGAAAAGAAGAGAAAAGAAAAAAGAGAAAAGAGAAATGAGAAAGGAAGAGAAAAGAGAAAACAAGAAAAAAGAGAAAAGAAGAGAAAAGTAGAGAAAGGAGAAAAGAGAAAACAAGACAAAAGAGAAAAGGAGAGAAAAGAAAAAAAAGAAAAGAGAAATGAGAAAGGAAGAGAAAAGAGAAAATAAGAGAAAAGAGAAAAGAAAAAGGTAAAGAAAAAATGAGAAAACTGAAAAGAGGAGAAAAGAGTCAAGCAGAGTAAAGACAAAGGAAGAGAAAAGGGAAAAGGGAAAAGAGAAAAGAAGAGAAAAGAGAATAGTGAAAAGAGAAAAGAAGAGAAAAGAGATAAGAAGAGAAAAGAACAATAGAGAAAAGGGAAAACAAGAGAAAAGTGAAAAGATGAGAAAAGAACAGAAAAGAAAACAAAAAAGAGAAAAGAGAAAAGAAGAGAAAAGACAATAGTGAAAAGAAGAGAATAGAAGAGAAAAGAGAAAAGGGAAAAGAAGAGAAAAGAGAAAAGATGAGAAAAGAAGAGAAAAGAAAACAAAAAAGAGAAAAGCGAAAAGAAGAGAAAAGTGAAAAAAGTAACCAAGAGAAAAGAAAAAAGAGAAAAGAATAGAAAAGAGAAAGCAAGAGAAAAGAAGAGAAAAGAAAAGAGAAAAAAGAAAAGAAGAGAAAATAAGAGAATGTTGAAGAGAAAACGGAAAAGAAGAGAAAAGAGAAAAGAAGAGAAAAGAAGAAAAATGAAAAGAGAAAAGAGTAAATAAGAGAAAAGAGAAAAGATAAAAGAAGAGAAATGAGAAAAAAAGAGAAAAAGAAAACTGAAAAGAGAAAAGAAGACAAAACAGAAAAGAAGAGGAATGAAGAGAAAAGAAAATAGAAAAGAGAAAAGAAGAGAAAAGAGAAAGGAAGAGAAAACAATAGAGAAAAAAAGAAAAGAAGAGAAAAGTGAAAACAAGAGAAAAGAGAAAAGAGAAAACAGAAGAGAAGGGAAAAGTGAAAAGAGAAAAGAGAAAAGAAAAGAAGAGAAAAGAAGGGAAAAGAGAAAAGAGAAAAGAGAAAAGAAGAGAAAATAGAAATGATGAGAAAAGAACAGAATAGTGAAAAGAGAAATGAGAAAAGAAGGGAAAAGAAGAGAAAAGAGAAAAGAAGAGAAAAGAAGAAAAGAGAGAAAAGAAAAAAGAGAAAAAAAGAAGAGAAACTAAGGGAAAAGAGAAATGAGAAAAGAGAAAAGAAGAAAAAACGAGAAAAAAAGAGAAAAAGAAAAATGAAAAGAGAAAAGAAGAGAAAAGAGAAAAGAAGAGGAAAGAAGAGAAAGGAAAATAGAAAAGAGAAAAGAAGAGAAAAGAGATAAGAAGAGAAAAGAACAATAGAGAAAAGGGAAAACAAGAGAAAAGTGAAAAGATGAGAAAAGAACAGAAAAGAAAACAAAAAAGAGAAAAGCGAAAAGAAGAGAAAAGTGAAAAAATAAAAGAAGAGAAAAGAGAAAAGAAGAGAAAAGACAAAAATGAAAAGAAGAGAATAGAAGAGAAAAGAGAAAAGGGAAAAGAAGAGAAAAGAGAAAAGATGAGAAAAGAAGAGAAAAGAAAACAAAAAAGAGAAAAGCGAAAAGAAGAGAAAAGTGAAAAAAGTAACCAAGAGAAAAGAGAAAAGAATAGAAAAGAGAAAGCAAGAGAAAAGAAGAGAAAAGAAAAGAGAAAAAGAAAAGAAGAGAAAATAAGAGAATGTTGAAGAGAAAAGGGAAAAGAAGAGAAAAGAAGAAAAATGAAAAGAGAAAAGAGTAAATAAGAGAAAAGAGAAAAGATAAAAGAAGAGAAATGAGAAAAAAAGAGAAAAAGAAAACTGAAAAGAGAAAAGAAGACAAAACAGAAAAGAAGAGGAATGAAGAGAAAAGATAATAGAAAAGAGAAAAGAAGAGAAAAGAGAAAGGAAGAGAAAACAAAAGAGAAAAAAAGAAAAGAAGAGAAAAGTGAAAACAAGAGAAAAGAGAAAAGAGAAAACAGAAGAGAAGGGAAAAGTGAAAAGAGAAAAGGGAAAAGAAGAGAAAATAGAAATGATGAGAAAAGAACAGAATAGAGAAAAGAGAAATGAGAAAAGAAGGGAAAAGAAGAGAAAAGAGAAAAGAAGAGAAAAGAAGAAAAGAGAGAAAAGACAAAAGAGAAAAAAAGAAGAGAAACTAAGGGAAAAGAGAAATGAGAAAAGAGAAAAGAAGAAAAAACGAGAAAAAAAGAGAAAAAGAAAAATGAAAAGAGAAAAGAAGAGGAAAGAAGAGAAAGGAAAATAGAAAAGAGAAAAGAAGAGAAAAGAGAAAAGAGAAAAGAGGAAATAGAAATTAGAAAAGAAGGGAAAAGAAGTGAAAAGAGAAAAGAGAAAAGAAGAGCAAAAAGCGAAAAGAAGAGAGAAGAGAAAAGAGAAAAGAGAAATGAAGTGATAAGAGAAAAGAGAAAAGAAGAGAAGAGAGAGAAGAAGAGAAAACAGAAAAGATAAAAGAAGTGAAAAGGGAAAAGAGAAAAGAAGTGAATAAAAGAGAAAAGAGAAAAGAAGTGAAAAGAGAAAATAGAAAAGGAGAGAAAAGAGAAAAGAGAAAAGAAGACAAAAGAGAAAAGAGAAAAGAGAAAAGAAGAGAAAAGAAAAGAAAAGAAAAGAAAAGAAGAGAATATAAAATAAGACGAGAAACGAGAAAAGAGAATGGAGAAACGAAGAGAAAAGAGAAACAAAGAGAAAAGAGAAAAGAGAAAAGAGAAAAGAAGAGGAAAGAAGAGAAGGGAGAATAGAAAAGAGAAAAGAAGAGAAAAGGGAAAAGAGAAAAGCGGAAATAGAAATGAGAAAAGAAGGGAAAAGAAGAGAAACGAGAAAAGAAGAGAAAAGAAGAGAGAAAAGCGAAAAGAGGAGAGAAGAGAAAAGAGAAAAGAGAAATGAAGCGAAAAGAGAAAAGAGAAAAGAAGAGAAGTGAGAAAAGAAGAGAAAACAGAAAACATAAAAGAAGTGAAATGAGAAACGAAGAGAATAAAAGAGGAAAGAGAAAAGAAGTGAAAAGAGAAAATAGAAAAGGGGAGAAAAGAGAAAAGAGAAAAGAGAAAAGAAGAGAAAAGAAAAGAGAAAAAAAGAAAAGAAGAGAAAAGAAAATAAGATGAGAAACGAGAAAAGAGAATGGAGAAAGGAAGAGAATAGAGAAACAAAGAGAAAAGAGAAAAGAGAAAAGAAGAGGAAAGAAGAGAAAGGGAAATAGAAAAGAGAAAAGACGAGAAAAGAGAAAAGAGGAAATAGAAATGAGAAAAGAAGGGAAAAGAAGAGAAAAGAAGAGAAAAGAAGAGAGAAAAGCGAAAAGAATAGAGAAGAGAAAAGAGAAATGAAGCGAAAAGAGAAAAGAGAAAAGAAGACAAAAGAGAAAAGAGAAAAGAAGAGAAAAGAAAAAAAAAGAAAAGAAGAGAATATAAAATAAGACGAGAAACGAGAAAAGAGAATGGAGAAACGAAGAGAAAAGAGAAAAGAGAAAAGAAGACAAAAGAGAAAAGAAGAGGAAAGAAGAGAAGGGAGAATAGAAAAGAGAAAAGAAGAGAAAAGGGAAAAGAGAAAAGCGGAAATAGAAATGAGAAAAGAAGGGAAAAGAAGAGAAACGAGAAAAGAAGAGAAAAGAAGAGAGAAAAGCGAAAAGAAGAGAGAAGAGAAAAGAGAAAAGAGAAATGAAGCGAAAAGAGAAAAGAGAAAAGAAGAGAAGAAAGAAAAGAAGAGAAAACAGAAAACATAAAAGAAGTGAAATGAGAAACGAAGAGAATAAAAGAGAAAAGATAAAAGAAGTGAAAAGAGAAAATAGAAAAGGGGAGAAAAGAGAAAAGAGAAAAGAGAAAAGAAGAGAAAAGAAAAGAGAAAAAAAGAAAAGAAGAGAAAAGAAAATAAGATGAGCAACGAGAAAAGAGAATGGAGAAAGGAAGAGAATAGAGAAACAAAGAGAAAAGAGAAAAGAGAAAAGAAGAGAAAAGAGAAAAGAGCAAATAGAAATGAGAAAAGAAGGGAAAAGAAGAGAAAAGAAGAGAAAAGAAGAGAGAAAAGCGAAAAGAATAGAGAAGAGAAAAGAGAAATGAAGCGAAAAGAGAAAAGGGAAAAGAAGAGAAAAGGAGAGAAAAGAGAAAAGAGAAAAGAGAAAAGAAAAGAGAAAAGAAGAGAAAAGAAGAGAAAAGAGAAAAGAGAAAATAGGAAAGAGAAAAGAAGAGGAAAGAGAAAAGAGAAAAGAGAAAGGAGAAACGAAGAGAAAAGAGAAAAGCAGAGAAAAGTAGAGAAAAGAGCAAAGAGAAAACAAGTGAAAAGAGAAAAGAAGAGAAAAGAAAAAAGAGAAAAGAGAAATGAGAAAGGAAGAGAAAAGAGAAAACAAGAAAAAAGAGAAAAGAAGAGAAAAGTAGAGAAAGGAGAAAAGAGAAAACAAGACAAAAGAGAAAAGGAGAGAAAAGAAAAAAAAGAAAAGAGAAATGAGAAAGGAAGAGAAAAGAGAAAATAAGAGAAAAGAGAAAAGAAAAAGGTAAAGAAAAAATGAGAAAACTGAAAAGAGGAGAAAAGAGTCAAGCAGAGTAAAGACAAAGGAAGAGAAAAGGGAAAAGGGAAAAGAGAAAAGAAGAGAAAAGAGAATAGTGAAAAGAGAAAAGAAGAGAAAAGAGATAAGAAGAGAAAAGAACAATAGAGAAAAGGGAAAACAAGAGAAAAGTGAAAAGATGAGAAAAGAACAGAAAAGAAAACAAAAAAGAGAAAAGAGAAAAGAAGAGAAAAGACAATAGTGAAAAGAAGAGAATAGAAGAGAAAAGAGAAAAGGGAAAAGAAGAGAAAAGAGAAAAGATGAGAAAAGAAGAGAAAAGAAAACAAAAAAGAGAAAAGCGAAAAGAAGAGAAAAGTGAAAAAAGTAACCAAGAGAAAAGAAAAAAGAGAAAAGAATAGAAAAGAGAAAGCAAGAGAAAAGAAGAGAAAAGAAAAGAGAAAAAAGAAAAGAAGAGAAAATAAGAGAATGTTGAAGAGAAAACGGAAAAGAAGAGAAAAGAGAAAAGAAGAGAAAAGAAGAAAAATGAAAAGAGAAAAGAGTAAATAAGAGAAAAGAGAAAAGATAAAAGAAGAGAAATGAGAAAAAAAGAGAAAAAGAAAACTGAAAAGAGAAAAGAAGACAAAACAGAAAAGAAGAGGAATGAAGAGAAAAGAAAATAGAAAAGAGAAAAGAAGAGAAAAGAGAAAGGAAGAGAAAACAATAGAGAAAAAAAGAAAAGAAGAGAAAAGTGAAAACAAGAGAAAAGAGAAAAGAGAAAACAGAAGAGAAGGGAAAAGTGAAAAGAGAAAAGAGAAAAGAAAAGAAGAGAAAAGAAGGGAAAAGAGAAAAGAGAAAAGAGAAAAGAAGAGAAAATAGAAATGATGAGAAAAGAACAGAATAGTGAAAAGAGAAATGAGAAAAGAAGGGAAAAGAAGAGAAAAGAGAAAAGAAGAGAAAAGAAGAAAAGAGAGAAAAGAAAAAAGAGAAAAAAAGAAGAGAAACTAAGGGAAAAGAGAAATGAGAAAAGAGAAAAGAAGAAAAAACGAGAAAAAAAGAGAAAAAGAAAAATGAAAAGAGAAAAGAAGAGAAAAGAGAAAAGAAGAGGAAAGAAGAGAAAGGAAAATAGAAAAGAGAAAAGAAGAGAAAAGAGATAAGAAGAGAAAAGAACAATAGAGAAAAGGGAAAACAAGAGAAAAGTGAAAAGATGAGAAAAGAACAGAAAAGAAAACAAAAAAGAGAAAAGCGAAAAGAAGAGAAAAGTGAAAAAATAAAAGAAGAGAAAAGAGAAAAGAAGAGAAAAGACAAAAATGAAAAGAAGAGAATAGAAGAGAAAAGAGAAAAGGGAAAAGAAGAGAAAAGAGAAAAGATGAGAAAAGAAGAGAAAAGAAAACAAAAAAGAGAAAAGCGAAAAGAAGAGAAAAGTGAAAAAAGTAACCAAGAGAAAAGAGAAAAGAATAGAAAAGAGAAAGCAAGAGAAAAGAAGAGAAAAGAAAAGAGAAAAAGAAAAGAAGAGAAAATAAGAGAATGTTGAAGAGAAAAGGGAAAAGAAGAGAAAAGAAGAAAAATGAAAAGAGAAAAGAGTAAATAAGAGAAAAGAGAAAAGATAAAAGAAGAGAAATGAGAAAAAAAGAGAAAAAGAAAACTGAAAAGAGAAAAGAAGACAAAACAGAAAAGAAGAGGAATGAAGAGAAAAGATAATAGAAAAGAGAAAAGAAGAGAAAAGAGAAAGGAAGAGAAAACAAAAGAGAAAAAAAGAAAAGAAGAGAAAAGTGAAAACAAGAGAAAAGAGAAAAGAGAAAACAGAAGAGAAGGGAAAAGTGAAAAGAGAAAAGGGAAAAGAAGAGAAAATAGAAATGATGAGAAAAGAACAGAATAGAGAAAAGAGAAATGAGAAAAGAAGGGAAAAGAAGAGAAAAGAGAAAAGAAGAGAAAAGAAGAAAAGAGAGAAAAGACAAAAGAGAAAAAAAGAAGAGAAACTAAGGGAAAAGAGAAATGAGAAAAGAGAAAAGAAGAAAAAACGAGAAAAAAAGAGAAAAAGAAAAATGAAAAGAGAAAAGAAGAGGAAAGAAGAGAAAGGAAAATAGAAAAGAGAAAAGAAGAGAAAAGAGAAAAGAGAAAAGAGGAAATAGAAATTAGAAAAGAAGGGAAAAGAAGAGAAACGAGAAAAGAAGAGAAAAGAAGAGAGAAAAGCGAAAAGAAGAGAGAAGAGAAAAGAGAAAAGAGAAATGAAGCGAAAAGAGAAAAGAGAAAAGAAGAGAAGAGAGAAAAGAAGAGAAAACAGAAAACATAAAAGAAGTGAAATGAGAAACGAAGAGAATAAAAGAGGAAAGAGAAAAGAAGTGAAAAGAGAAAATAGAAAAGGGGAGAAAAGAGAAAAGAGAAAAGAGAAAAGAAGAGAAAAGAAAAGAGAAAAAAAGAAAAGAAGAGAAAAGAAAATAAGATGAGAAACGAGAAAAGAGAATGGAGAAAGGAAGAGAATAGAGAAACAAAGAGAAAAGAGAAAAGAGAAAAGAAGAGGAAAGAAGAGAAAGGGAAATAGAAAAGAGAAAAGAAGAGAAAAGAGAAAAGAGGACATAGAAATGAGAAAAGAAGGGAAAAGAAGAGAAAAGAAGAGAAAAGAAGAGAGAAAAGCGAAAAGAATAGAGAAGAGAAAAGAGAAATGAAGCGAAAAGAGAAAAGAGAAAAGAAGACAAAAGAGAAAAGAGAAAAGAGAAAAGAAGAGAAAAGAAAAGAAAAAAAAAGAAAAGAAGAGAAAATAAAATTAGACGAGAAACGAGAAAAGAGAATGGAGAAACGAAGAGAAAAGAGAAAAGAGAAAAGAAGACAAAAGAGAAAAGAAGAGGAAAGAAGAGAAGGGAGAATAGAAAAGAGAAAAGAAGGGAAAAGGGAAAAGAGAAAAGCGGAAATAGAAATGAGAAAAGAAGGGAAAAGAAGAGAAACGAGAAAAGAAGAGAAAAGAAGAGAGAAAAGCGAAAAGAAGAGAGAAGAGAAAAGAGAAAAGAGAAATGAAGCGAAAAGAGAAAAGAGAAAAGAAGAGAAGAGAGAAAAGAAGAGAAAACATGAAACATAAAAGAAGTGAAATGAGAAACGAAGAGAATAAAAGAGAAAAGATAAAAGAAGTGAAAAGAGAAAATAGAAAAGGGGAGAAAAGATAAAAGAGAAAAGAGAAAAGAAGAGAAAAGAAAAGAGAAAAAAAGAAAATAAGAGAAAAGAAAATAAGATGAGAAACGAGAAAAGAGAATGGAGAAAGGAAGAGAATAGAGAAACAAAGAGAAAAGAGAAAAGAGAAAAGAAGAGGAAAGAAGAGAATGGAAAATAGAAAAGAGAAAAGAAGAGAAAAGAGCAAATAGAAATGAGAAAAGAAGGGAAAAGAAGAGAAAAGAAGAGAAAAGAAGAGAGAAAAGCGAAAAGAATAGAGAAGAGAAAAGAGAAATGAAGCGAAAAGAGAAAAGAGAAAAGAAGAGAAAAGGAGAGAAAAGAGAAAAGAGAAAAGAGAAAAGAAAAGAGAAAAGAAGAGAAAAGAAGAGAAAAGAGAAAAGAGAAAATAGGAAAGAGAAAAGAAGAGGAAAGAGAAAAGAGAAAAGAGAAAGGAGAAACGAAGAGAAAAGAGAAAAGCAGAGAAAAGTAGAGAAAAGAGCAAAGAGAAAACAAGTGAAAAGAGAAAAGAAGAGAAAAGAAAAAAGAGAAAAGAGAAATGAGAAAGGAAGAGAAAAGAGAAAACAAGAAAAAAGAGAAAAGAAGAGAAAAGTAGAGAAAGGAGAAAAGAGAAAAGAAGACAAAAGAGAAAAGGAGAGAAAAGAAAAAAAAGAAAAGAGAAAAGAAGAAAAGAGAGAAAAGACAAAAGAGAAAAAAAGAAGAGAAACTAAGGGAAAAGAGAAATGAGAAAAGAGAAAAGAAGAAAAAACGAGAAAAAAAGAGAAAAAGAAAAATGAAAAAAGAAAAGAAGAGAAAAGAGAAAAGAAGAGGAAAGAAGAGAAAGGAAAATAGAAAAGAGAAAAGAAGAGAAAAGAGATAAGAAGAGAAAAGAACAATAGAGAAAAGGGAAAACAAGAGAAAAGTGAATAGATGAGAAAAGAACAGAAAAGAAAACAAAAAAGAGAAAAGCGAAAAGAAGAGAAAAGTGAAAAAATAAAAGAAGAGAAAAGAGAAAAGAAGAGAAAAGACAAAAATGAAAAGAGGAGAATAGAAGAGAAAAGAGAAAAGGGAAAAGAAGAGAAAAGAGAAAAGATGAGAAAAGAAGAGAAAAGAAAACAAAAAAGAGAAAAGCGAAAAGAAGAGAAAAGTGAAAAAAGTAACCAAGAGAAAAGAAAAAAGAGAAAAGAATAGAAAAGAGAAAGCAAGAGAAAAGAAGAGAAAAGAAGAGAGAAAAAAGAAAAGAAGAGAAAATAAGAGAATGTTGAAGAGAAAACGGAAAAGAAGAGAAAAGAGAAAAGAAGAGAAAAGAAGAAAAATGAAAAGAGAAAAGAGTAAATAAGAGAAAAGAGAAAAGATAAAAGAAGAGAAATGAGAAAAAAAGAGAAAAAGAAAACTGAAAAGAGAAAAGAAGACAAAACAGAAAAGAAGAGGAATGAAGAGAAAAGATAATAGAAAAGAGAAAAGAAGAGAAAAGAGAAAGGAAGAGAAAACAAAAGAGAAAAAAAGAAAAGAAGAGAAAAGTGAAAACAAGAGAAAAGAGAAAAGAGAAAACAGAAGAGAAGGGAAAAGTGAAAAGAGAAAAGAGAAAAGAAAAGAAGAGAAAAGAAGGGAAAAGAGAAAAGAGAAAAGAGAAAAGAAGAGAAAATAGAAATGATGAGAAAAGAACAGAATAGAGAAAAGAGAAATGAGAAAAGAAGGGAAAAGAAGAGAAAAGAGAAAAGAAGAGAAAAGAAGAAAAGAGAGAAAAGACAAAAGAGAAAAAAAGAAGAGAAACTAAGGGAAAAGAGAAATGAGAAAAGAGAAAAGAAGAAAAAACGAGAAAAAAAGAGAAAAAGAAAAATGAAAAGAGAAAAGAAGAGAAAAGAGAAAAGAAGAGGAAAGAAGAGAAAGGAAAATAGAAAAGAGAAAAGAAGAGAAAAGAGAAAAGAGAAAAGAGGAAATAGAAATTAGAAAAGAAGGGAAAAGAAGTGAAAAGCGAAAAGAGAAAAGAAGAGCAAAAAGCGAAAAGAAGAGAGAAGAGAAAAGAGAAAAGAGAAATGAAGTGATAAGAGAAAAGAGAAAAGAAGAGAAGAGAGAGAAGAAGAGAAAACAGAAAAGATAAAAGAAGTGAAAAGGGAAAAGAGAAAAGAAGTGAATAAAAGAGAAAAGAGAAAAGAAGTGAAAAGAGAAAATAGAAAAGGAGAGAAAAGAGAAAAGAGAAAAGAAGACAAAAGAGAAAAGAGAAAAGAAGAGAAAACAGAAAAGAAGAGGAATGAAGAGAAAAGAAAATAGAAAAGAGAAAAGAAGAGAAAAGAGAAAGGAAGAGAAAACAAAAGAGAAAAAAAGAAAAGAAGAGAAAAGTGAAAACAAGAGAAAAGAGAAAAGAGAAAACAGAAGAGAAGGGAAAAGTGAAAAGAGAAAAGAGAAAAGAAAAGAAGGGAAAAGAGAAAAGAGAAAAGGGAAAAGAAGAGAAAATAGAAATGATGAGAAAAGAACAGAATAGAGAAAAGAGAAATGAGAAAAGAAGGGAAAAGAAGAGAAAAGAGAAAAGAAGAGAAAAGAAGAAAAGAGAGAAAAGACAAAAGAGAAAAAAAGAAGAGAAACTAAGGGAAAAGAGAAATGAGAAAAGAGAAAAGAAGAAAAAACGAGAAAAAAAGAGAAAAAGAAAAATGAAAAGAGAAAAGAAGAGAAAAGAGAAAAGAAGAGGAAAGAAGAGAAAGGAAAATAGAAAAGAGAAAAGAAGAGAAAAGAGAAAAGAGGAAATAGAAATTAGAAAAGAAGGGAAAAGAAGTGAAAAGAGAAAAGAGAAAAGAAGAGCAAAAAGCGAAAAGAAGAGAGAAGAGAAAAGAGAAAAGAGAAATGAAGTGATAAGAGAAAAGAGAAAAGAAGAGAAGAGAGAGAAGAAGAGAAAACAGAAAAGATAAAAGAAGTGAAAAGGGAAAAGAGAAATAAGTGAATAAAAGAGAAAAGAGAAAAGAAGTGAAAAGAGAAAATAGAAAAGGAGAGAAAAGAGAAAAGAGAAAAGAAGACAAAAGAGAAAAGAGAAAAGAAGAGAAAAAAAAAGAAAAGAAAAGAAGAGAATATAAAATAAGACGAGAAACGAGAAAAGAGAATGGAGAAACGAAGAGAAAAGAGAAACAAAGAGAAAATAGAAAAGAGAAAAGAAGAGGAAAGAAGAGAAGGGAAAATAGAAAAGAGAAAAGAAGAGAAAAGGGAAAAGAGAAAAGCGGAAATAGAAATGAGAAAAGAAGGGAAAAGAAGAGAAACGAGAAAAGAAGAGAAAAGAAGAGAGAAAAGCGAAAAGAAGAGAGAAGAGAAAAGAGAAAAGAGAAATGAAGCGAAAAGAGAAAAGAGAAAAGAAGAGAAGAGAGAAAAGAAGAGAAAACAGAAAACATAAAAGAAGTGAAATGAGAAACGAAGAGAATAAAAGAGAAAAGATAAAAGAAGTGAAAAGAGAAAATAGAAAAGGGGAGAAAAGAGAAAAGAGAAAAGAGAAAAGAAGAGAAAAGAATAGAGAAAAAAGAAAAGAAGAGAAAAGAAAATAAGATGAGAAATGAGAAAAGAGAATGGAGGAAGGAAGAGAATAGAGAAACAAAGAGAAAAGAGAAAAGAGAAAAGAAGAGGAAAGAAGAGAAAGGAAAATAGAAAAGAGAAAAGAAGAGAAAAGAGGAAATAGAAATGAGAAAAGAAGGGAAAAGAAGAGAAAAGAAGAGAAAAGAAGAGAGAAAAGCGAAAAGAATAGAGAAGAGAAAAGAGAAATGAAGCGAAAAGAGAAAAGAGAAAAGAAGACAAAAGAGAAAAGAGAAAAGAGAAAAGAAGAGAAAGGAAAATAAAATAAAAGAAAAGAAGAGAAAATAAAATAAGACGAGAAACGAGAAAAGAGAATGGAGAAACGAAGAGAAAAGAGAAACAAAGAGAAAAGAGAAAAGAGAAAAGAAGAGAAAAGAAGAGAAAAGAGGAAATAGAAATGAGAAAAGAAGGGAAAAGAAGAGAAAAGAAGAGAAAAGAAGAGAGAAAAGCGAAAAGAATAGAGAAGAGAAAAGAGAAATGAAGCGAAAAGAGAAAAGAGAAAAGAAGACAAAAGAGAAAAGAGAAAAGAGAAAAGAAGAGAAAGGAAAATAAAATAAAAGAAAAGAAGAGAAAATAAAATAAGACGAGAAACGAGAAAAGAGAATGGAGAAACGAAGAGAAAAGAGAAACAAAGAGAAAAGAGAAAAGAGAAAAGAAGAGAAAAGAAGAGAAAAGGGAAAAGAGAAAAGTGGAAATAGAAATGAGAAAAGAAGGGAAAAGAAGAGAAACGAGAAAAGAAGAGAAAAGAAGAGAGAAAAGCGAAAAGAAGAGAGAAGAGAAAAGAGAAAATAGAAATGAAGCGAAAAGAGAAAAGAGAAATGAAGAGAAGAGAGAAAAGAAGAGAAAACAGAAAACATAAAAGAAGTGAAATGAGAAACGAAGAGAATAAAAGAGGAAAGAGAAAAGAAGTGAAAAGAGAAAATAGAAAAGGGGAGAAAAGAGAAAAGAGAAAAGAGAAAAGAAGAGAAAAGAAAAGAGAAAAAAAGAAAAGAAGAGAAAAGAAAATAAGATGAGAAACGAGAAAAGAGAATGGAGAAAGGAAGAGAATAGAGAAACAAAGAGAAAAGAGAAAAGAGAAAAGAAGAGGAAAGAAGAGAAAGGGAAATAGAAAAGAGAAAAGACGAGAAAAGAGAAAAGAGGAAATAGAAATGAGAAAAGAAGGGAAAAGAAGAGAAAAGAAGAGAGAAAAGCGAAAAGAATAGAGAAGAGAAAAGAGAAATGAAGCGAAAAGAGAAACGAGAAAAGAAGACAAAAGAGAAAAGAGAAAAGAGAAAAGAAGAGAAAAGAAAAGAAAAAAAAAGAAGAGAAAATAAAATTAGACGAGAAACGAGAAAAGAGAATGGAGAAACGAAGAGAAAAGAGAAAAGAGAAAAGAAGACAAAAGAGAAAAGAAGAGGAAAGAAGAGAAGGGAGAATAGAAAAGAGAAAAGAAGAGAAAAGGGAAAAGAGAAAAGCGGAAATAGAAATGAGAAAAGAAGAGAAAAGGAGAGAAAGAGAAAAGAGAAAAGAGAAAAGAAAAGAGAAAAGAAGAGAAAAGAAGAGAAAAGAGAAAAGAGAAAATAGGAAAGAGAAAAGAAGAGGAAAGAGAAAAGAGAAAAGAGAAAGGAGAAACGAAGAGAAAAGAGAAAAGCAGAGAAAAGTTGAGAAAAGAGCAAAGAGAAAACAAGTGAAAAGAGAAAAGAAGAGAAAAGAAAAAAGAGAAAAGAGAAATGAGAAAGGAAGAGAAAAGAGAAAATAAGAGAAAAGAGAAAAGAAAAAGGAAGAGAGAAAAAAAGAGAAAACTGAAAAGAGGAGAAAAGAGTCAAGCAGAGTAAAGAGAAAGGAAGAGAAATGGCAAAAGAGAAAAGAGAAAAGAAGAGAAAAGAGAAAAGTGAAAAGAGAAAAGAAGAATAAAGAGATAAGATGAGAAAAGAAGACTATTGAGAAAAGAGAAAAGAGAAAAGAAGAGAAAAGAGACAAGAAGACAAAAGAGAAAAGAGAAAAGAGAAAAGAAGAGAAAAGAGAAAAGAAGAGAAGAGAAAAGAAGATGAGAATTGAGAAAAGAGAAAGGAGAAACGAAGAGAAAAGAGAAATGAAGAGAAAAGAGAAAAGAGAAAAGAAGAGAAAAGAGAAAAGAAGAGAAAAGAAGAGAAAAGAGATAAGAAGAGAAAAGAGATAAGAAGAGAAAAGAACAATAGAGAAAAGGGAAAACAAGAGAAAAGTGAAAAGATGACAAAAGAACAGAAAAGAAAACAAAAAAGAGAAAAGCGAAAAGAAGAGAAAAGTGAAAAAATAAAAGAAGAGAAAAGAGAAAAGAAGAGAAAAGACAAAAAATGAAAAGAAGAGAATAGAAGAGAAAAGAGAAAAGGGAAAAGAAGAGAAAAGAGAATAGATGAGAAAAGAAAAGAAGAGAAAAGTGAAAACAAGAGAAAAGAGAAAAGAGAAAACAGAAGAGAAGGGAAAAGTGAAAAGAGAAAAGAGAAAAGAAAAGAAAGGAAAAGAGAAAAGAGAAAAGAGAAAAGAAGAGAAAATAGAAATGATGAGAAAAGACAAAAGAGAAAAAAAGAAGAGAAACTAAGGGAAAAGACAAATGAGAAAAGAGAAAAGAAGAAAAAACGAGAAAAAAAGAGAAAAAGAAAAATGAAAAGAGAAAAGAAGAGAAAAGAGAAAAGAAGAGGAAAGAAGAGAAAGGAAAATAGAAAAGAGAAAAGAAGAGAAAAGAGAAAAGAGAAAAGAGGAAATAGAAATTAGAAAAGCAGGGAAAAGAAGTGAAAAGAGAAAAGAGAAAACAAGAGAAAAGAGAAAAGAAGAGAAAAGAAAAAAGAGAAAAGAGAAATGAGAAAGGAAGAGAAAAGAGAAAATAAGAGAAAAGAGAAAAGAAAAAGGAAGAGAACAGAAAAGAGAAAACTGAAAAGAGGAGAAAAGAGTCAAGCAGAGTAAAGAGAAAAGATGAGAAAAGAAAAGAGAAAAGAAGAGAAAAGAAGGGAAAAGAGAAAAGAGAAAAGAGAAAAGGGAAAAGAAGAGAAATGAGAAAACAAGGGAAAAGAGAAAAGAAGAGAAAAGAAAAAGAGAAAAGAGAAATGAGAAAGGAAGAGAAAAGAGAAAATAAGAGAAAAGAGAAAAGAAAAAGGAAGAGAACAGAAAAGAGAAAACTGAAAAGAGGAGAAAAGAAGAGAAAACAAGAGAAAAGAAATGAATGAAAAGAAAAGAAGAGAAAAGAAAAGAGAAAAGAGAAAAGAAGAGAAAAGAGAAAACAAGAGAAAAGAGAAAAGAAGAGAAAAGTAAAACGAGAAAAGAAGAGAAAAAAGAAAAGAAGAGAAAAAAAGAAAAGGGAAAAGAAGAGAAAAGAGAAAAGAATTTAAAAGAGAAACGATAAAAGAAGAGAAAAGTGGAATGAGAAATTAGATAAGAAGGGAAAAGAAGAGAAAAGAGAAAAGAGAAAGGAGAAACGAAGAGAAAAGAGAAAAGAAGAGAAAAGTAGAGAAAAGAAAAAAGAGAAAACAAGAGAAAAGAGAAAAGATGAGAAAAGTACAGAAAAGAGAAAAGAGAAAACAAGAGAAAAGCGAAAAGAAGAGAAAAGAAAAAAGAGAAAAGAGAAATGAGAAAGGAAGAGAAACGAGAAAATAAGAGAAAAGTGAAAAGAGATAAGAAGAGAAAAGAAAAGAGTAAACTGAAAAGAAGAGAAAAGAGTAAAGAAGAGTAAAGAGAAAGGAAGAGAAAAGGGAAATGAGAAAAGAGAAAAGAAGAGGAAAGAGAAAAGTGAAAAGAGAAAAGAAGAGTAAAGCGATAAGAAGAGAAAAGAAGACAATAGAGAAAAGAGAAAAGAAGAGAACAGAGAAAAGAAGAGAAAAGAAAAGAGAAAAGCAAAATGAAGAGAGAAGAGAGAGGATGAAAGAGAAACAAAGCGAAAAGAGAAAAGAGAAAAGATGAGAAAAGAAAAGTGAAAAGAAGAGAAAAGAAGGGAAAAGACAAAAGAGAAAAGGGTAAAGAAGAGAAAAGAGAAAACAAGGGAAAAGAGAAAATAAGAGAAAAGAGAAAAGAAAAAGGAAGAGAACAGAAAAGAGAAAACTGAAAAGAGGAGAAAAGAGTCAAGCAGAGTAATGAGAAAGGAAGAGAAAAGGAAAAAGAGAAAAGACAAAAGAAGAGAAAAGAGAAAAGTGAAAAGAGAAAAGAAGAGAAAAGAGAAAAGAAGGGAAAAGTGAAAAAAGTAAAGAAGAGAAAAGAGAAAAGAGAAAAGAAGAGAAAAGAGAAAAGTGAAAAGAAGAGAATAGAAGGGAACAGAGAAAAGTCGAGAAAAAAAGTGAAAAGAGAAAATAGAAAAGTGAGAAAAGAGAGAAGAGTAAAGAATGCAAAAGAGAAAAGAGAAAAGAGAAGAGAAGTGAAAGAGAAAAGAAGAGAAAACAAGAGAAAAGAAATGTGAAAAAAGAAAAGAAGAGAAAAGAGAAGAGAAAAGTGAAAAGAAGAGAAAAAAGAAAAGAAAAGAGAAAACAAGAGAAAAGAGAAAAGAGAAACGAAAAGAAAAAATATAAGAAGAGAAAAGAAGAGAAAAGAAAAGAGAAAAGAAGAGAAAAAAGATAAGTAGAGAAAAGAAGACTATTGAGAAAAGAGAAAAGAGAAAAGGAGAGAAAAGAGAAAACAGAAAAGAAGAAAAAAGAGAAAAGAAGAGAAAAGAGAAACAAGAGAAAAGAAAAGAGACAAGTGTAAAGAAGAGAGAAGAGAAAAGTGAAAAAGGAAATGAAGCGAAAAGAGAAAAGAGAAAAGAAGAGAAAATAGAAAAGAATAGAAAAAAGAGAAAAGAAAAAAGAAGAGAAAAGAAGTGAAAAGAGAAAATAGAAAAGGACAGAAAAGAGAAAAGAGAAAAGAAGAGAAAAGAGAAAACAAAAGAAAAGAAGAGAAAAGAAGAAAAATGAAAAGAGAAAAGAGTAAATAAGAGAAAAGAGAACAGAGAAAAGAAGAGAAATGAGAAAAAAGAGAAAAAGAAAAGTGAAAAGAGAAAAGAAGACAAAACAGAAAAGAAGAGGACTGAAGAGAAAAGAAAATAGAGAAGTGAAAAGGAGAGAAAAGAGAAGAGAAGAGAAAAGAAAAGAGAAAAAAAGAAAAGAAGAGAAAAAAGAAAAGAAGAGAAAAGTGAAAAAAAGAGAAAAGTGAAAAGAGAAAAGAGAAAAGAAAATAGAAAACAAGGGAAAATAGAAAAGAGAAAAGACAAAAGAAGAGAAAAGAGAAAAGAGAAAACAGAAAAGAAGGGAAAAGTGAAAAGAGAAAAGAGAAAAGAAAAGCAGAGAAAATAAGGGAAAAGAGAAATGAGGAAAGAGAAAAGAGTAAAGAGAAAAGAAGCGAAAAGAGTAAAGAAGAGAAAAGAAGAGAAAAGATGAGAAACGAGAAAAGAGAAAGGAGAAATGAAGAGAAAAGAGAAACGAAGAGAAAAGAGAAAATAGAAAAGAATAGAAAAGAGAAAAGAGAATAGAGTAAAGAGAAAAGAAGAGAAAAGAGAAATGAAGAGAAATATGAAAAGAAGAGAAAAGGGAAAAGAGACAAGAAAAGAATACAGAAAGTAAGAAAAAAGCGAAAAGAGAACAGAAGGGAAAAGAGCAAAGAAGAGAAAAGAGAAAAGAAGAGAAAAGAGTAAAGAAGTGAAAAGAGAAATGAAGAGAAAAGACAAAAGAGAAAAAGATGAGAAAAGAAGTGAAAAGAGAAAATAGTAAAGGAGAGAAAAGAGAAAAGAATACAAAAGAGAAAAGAGAAACGAGAAAAGAAGTGATAAGAGAAAAGAAGAAAAAACTAGAGAAAAGAAAAGATAAAAACTTAAAGAAGAGAAAAGAAAAGAGAAAAGAGAAAAGAAGAGAAAAGTGAAAGGGAGATAAAAGAGAAAACAAGAGAAAAGAGAAAACAAGAGAAAAGAGAAAAGTAGAGAAAAGGAAAGAGAAAAAAGAAAAGAAGAGGAAAGAAGACAAAAAAAAAAGTGAAAAGAAAAGAGAAAAGAGAAACGAATTTAAAAGAGAAAAGAGAAAATTAGAGGAAAGATGAAAGAGAAATGAGAAAAGAAGGGAAAAGAAGAGAAAAGAGAAAAGAGAAAGGAAAAGAAAAAAGATAAGAAGAGAAAAGAAGAGAAAAGAAAAGAGAAAAGTGAAAAGAGAAAAGAAGGGGAAAGAGATAAGAAGAGAAAAGAAGACTATTGAGAAAAGAGAAAAGAGAAAAGAATAGTAAAGAGAAAAGACTAAAGAGAAAAGAAGAGAACAGAGAAATGAAGAGAAATATGAAAAGAAGAGAAAAGGGAAAAGAGAAAAGAGAAAAGAAAAGAATAGTGAAACTACGAAAAAGCGAAAAGAAGAGAATAGAAGAGAAAAGAGTAAAGAAGATAAAAGAGAAAAGAAGAGAAAAGAGTAAAGAAGTGAAAAGAGAAATGAAGAGAAAAGAGAAAAGAGAAAAGATGAGAAAAGAAAAAATAGAAAAGGAGAGAAAAGAGAGAAGAGAAAAGAATACAAGAGAGAAAAGAGAAAAGAGAAAAGAAGTGATAAGAGAATAGAAGAGAAAACAAGAGAAAAGAAAAGATAAAAAAGAAAAGAAGAGAAAAGAAAAGAGAAAAGAGAAAAGAAGAGAAAAGAGAAAAGAAGAGAAAAGAGAAAAGAAGTGAAAAGAAAAGAGAAAAGAGAAAAGTAAAAAGAGAAAAGAAGTGAAAAAAAGAAAAGAAGAGGAAAGAAGAAAAAAAAGAGAAGCGAAAAGAAGAGAAAAGAGAAAAGAATTTAAAAGAGAAACGATAAAAGAAGAGAAAAGTGGAATGAGAAATGAGAAAAGAAGGGAAAAGAAGAGAAAAGCGAAAAGAAGAGAATAGAAGAGAAAAGAGTAAAGAAGATAAAAGAGAAAAGAAGAGAAAAGAGTAAAGAAGTGAAAAGAGAAATGAAGAGAAAAGACAAAAGAGAAAAGATGAGAAAAGAAGTGAAAAGAAAAAATAGAAAAGGAGAGAAAAGAGAGAAGAGAAAAGAATACAAGAGAGAAAAGAGAAAAGAAGTGATAAGAGAATAGAAGAGAAAACAAGAGAAAAGAAAAGATAAAAAAGAAAAGAAGAGAAAAGAAAAGAGAAAAGAGAAAAGAAGAGAAAAGAGAAAAGAAGAGAAAAGAGAAAAGAAGTGAAAAGAAAAGAGAAAAGAGAAAAAAAGAGAGAAGTAAAAAGAGAAAAGAAGTGAAAAAAAGAAAAGAAGAGGAAAGAAGAGAAAAAAGAAAAGCGAAAAGAAGAGAAAAGAGAAAAGAATTTAAAAGAGAAACGATAAAAGAAGAGAAAAGTGGAATGAGAAATGAGAAAAGAAGGGAAAAGAAGAGAAAAGAGAAAAGAAAAGAAAAGAAGGGAAAAGAGAAAAGAGAGAAGTGAAAAGAAGAGAAAAGAGAAAAGAGAAAGTAGAAACGAAGAGAAAAGAGAAAAGAAGAGAAAAGTAGAGAAAAGAAAAAAGAGAAAACAAGAGAAAAGAGAAAAGAGAAAAGAGAACAGAAGAGAAAACAGAAAAGAAGAGGGAAGAAGAGAAAGGAAAATAGAAAAGGGAAAGATAAGAAAAGAGAAAAGAGAAAAGAGGAAATACAAATGAGAAAAGAAGGGAAAAGAAGAGCAAACAGAAAAGAAGAGAAAAGAAGAGAAAAGAGAAAGAAGAGAAAAGAAAAGAGAAAAGTGTAAAGAAGAGAGAAGAGAAAAGGGAAAAGGGAAACGAAGCGAAAAGAAAAAAGAGAAAAGAAGAGAAAACAGAAAAGAATAGAAAAGAGACAAGAAGAGATGAAGAGAAAAGAGAAAAGATTAAAGAAGAGAAAAGAGAAAAGAAGAGAAAAGAGAGAAAAAAGAAAAGAAGAGAAAAGAATTGAAAAGATAAAATAGAAAAGGAGAGAAAAGAGAAAAGAATACAAGAGAGAAAAGAGGAAAGAGAAAAGAAGTGATAAGAGAATAGAAGAGAAAACAAGAGAAAAGAAAAGATAAAAAAGAAAAGAAGAGAAAAGAAAAGAGAAAAGAGAAAAGAAGAGAAAAGTGAAAGGAAAATAGAAAAGAGAAAAGAAGGGAAAAGAAGAGAAAAGAGAAAAGATAAAAGAAGAGAAAAGAGAAAAGAAAAGAAGAGAAAAGAAGGGAAAAGAGAAAAGAGAAAAGAGAAAAGAAAAGAAAAGAAGGGAAAAGAGAAAAGATAAAAGAAGAGAAAAGAGAAAAGAGAAAGGAGAAATGAAGAGAAAAGAGAAAAGAAGAGAAAAGGAAAACCAGAAAAGAAAAATGAGAAAGGAAGAGAAAAGTGAAAATAAGAGAAAAGAGAAAAGAAAAAGGTAGAGAAAAAAAGAGAAAACTGAAAAGAGGAGAAAAGAGTCTAGCAGAGTAAATAGAAAGGAAGAGAAAAGGGAAAAGAGAAAAGAGAAAAGAAGAGAAAAGAGAAAAATGAAAAGAGAAAAGAAGAGAAAGGAGATAAGAAGAGAAAAGAAGACAAAGAGAAAAGAGAAAAGAGAAAAGGAAAGAAAAGAAGAGAAAAGAGAAAAGAAAAGAAGACAAAAGAAGGGAAAAGAGAAAAGACAAAAGGGAAAAGAAGAGAAAAGAGAAAAGATGAGAAAAGAAGAGAAAAGAAAACAAAAAAGAGAAAAGCGAAAAGAAGAGAAAAGTGAAAAAGTAAAGAGAAAAGAGAAAAGAAGAGAAAAGAGAAAAGTGAAAAGAAGGGAATAGAAGGGAAAAGAAAAAAGTAGAGAAAAGAAGTGAAAGGAGAAAATAGAAAATGAGAGAAAAGAGAAAAGAATACAAAAGAGAAAAGAGAAAAGAGAAAAGAAGTGAAAAGAGAAAAGAAGAGAAAACAAGAGAAAAGAAATGAGAAAAAAGAAAAGAAGAGAAAAGAAAAGAGAAAAGCGAAAAGAAGAGAAAAGAGAAAACAAGAGAAAAGAGAAAAGAAGTGAAAAGAAAAGAGAAAAGAGAAAAGAAGAGAAAAGTAAAAAGAGAAAAGAAGTGAAAAAAGAAAAGAAGAGGAAAGAAGAGAAAAAAGAAAAGCGAAAAGAAGAGAAGAGAAAAGAATTTAAAAGAGAAACGATAAAAGAAGAGAAAAGTGGAATGAGAAATGAGAAAAGAAGGGAAAAGAAGAGAAAACAGAAAAGAGAAAAGAAAGGAAAAGAAGGGAAAAGAGAAAAGAGAGAAGTGAAAAGAAGAGAAAAGAGAAAAGAGAAAGGAGAAACGAAGAGAAAAGAGAAAAGATGAGAAAAGAAGAGAAAAGAAAACAAAAAAGAGACAAGCGAAAAGAAGACAAAAGTGAAAAAAGTAAAGAGAAAAGAGAAAAGAAGAGAAAAGAGAAAAGTGAAAAGAAGGGAATAGAAGGGAAAAGAGAAAAGTAGAGAAAAGAAGTGAAAAGAGAAAATAGAAAATGAGAGAAAAGAGAAAAGAATACAAAAGAGAAAAGAGAAAAGCGAAAAGAAGTGAAAAGAGAAAAGAAGAGAAAACAAGAGAAAAGAAATGAGAAAAAAGAAAAGAAGAGAAAAGAAAAGAGAAAAGAGAAAAGAAGAGAAAAGAGAAAACAAGAGAAAAGAGAAAAGAAGTGAAAAGAAAAGAGAAAAGAGAAAAGAAGAGAAAAGTAAAAAGAGAAAAGAAGTGAAAAAAAGAAAAGAAGAGGAAAGAAGAGAAAAAAGAAAAGCAAAAAGAAGAGAAGAGAAAAGAATTTAAAAGAGAAACGATAAAAGAAGAGAAAAGTGGAATGAGAAATGAGAAAAGAAGAGAAAAGAAGAGAAAAGAGAAAAGAGAAAAGAAAAGAAGGGAAAAGAGAAAAGAGAGAAGTGAAAAGGAGAGAAAAGAGAAAAGAGAAAGTAGAAACGAAGAGAAAAGAGAAAAGAAGAGAAAAGTAGAGAAAAGAAAAAAGAGAAAACAAGAGAAAAGAGAAAAGATGAGAAAAGAAAAAGGAG
Organism: Chiloscyllium punctatum; assembly: GCF_047496795.1. Classification (NCBI taxonomy): domain Eukaryota; kingdom Metazoa; phylum Chordata; class Chondrichthyes; order Orectolobiformes; family Hemiscylliidae; genus Chiloscyllium; species Chiloscyllium punctatum. Next base: position 682,338 of record NC_092746.1, on the reverse strand, counting down.
AAAAGAGAAATGCTAAAGGAAGAGAAAAGAGAAAATTTGAGAAAAGAGAAAAGAAAAAGGGAGAGAAAAAAAAGAGAAAACTGAAAAGAGGAGAAAAGACTCAAGCAGAGTAAAGAGAATGGAAGAGAAAAGGGAAAAGAGAAAAGAGAAAAGAAGAGAAAAGAGAAAAGTGAAAAGAGAAAAGAAGAGAAAAAAGATAAGAAGAGAAAAGAGAGAAGATAAAAGAAGAGAAAAGAAAAGAAGAGAAAAGAAGGGAAAAGAGAAAAGGGAAAAGGGAAAAGAAGAGAAAAGAGAAAAGAAAAAGTAAGAGAGAAAAAAAGAGAAAACTGAAAAGAGGAGAAAAGAGTCAAGCAGAGTAAAGAGAAAGGAAGAGAAAAGTGAAAAGAGAAAATAGAAAATGAGAGAAAAGAGAAAAGCGAAAAGAATACAAAAGAGAAAAGAAGAGAAAAGAAAAAAGACAAAAGAGAAATGAGAAAGGAAGAGAAAAGAGAAAATAAGAGAAAAGAGAAAAGAAAATGGAAGAGAGAAAAAAAGAGAAAACTGAAAAGAGGAGTAAAGAGTCAAGCAGAGTAAATAGAAAGGAAGAGAAAAGCGAAAAGTGAAAAGAGAAAAGAAGAGAAAAGAGAAAAGTGAAAAGAGAAAAGAAGAGAAAAGAGATAAGAAGAGAAAAGAAGACAATAGAGAAAAGAGAAAAGAGAAAAGGAAAGAAAAGAAGAGAAAAGAGAAAAGAAAAGAAGACAAAAGAAGGGAAAAGAGAAAAGAGAAAAGGGAAAAGAATACAAAAGAGAAAAGAAGAGAAAAGAAAAAAGACAAAAGAGAAATGAGAAAGGAAGAGAAAAGAGAAAATAAGAGAAAAGAGAAAAGAAAATGGAAGAGAGAAAAAAAGAGAAAACTGAAAAGAGGAGAAAAGAGTCAAGCAGAGTAAATAGAAAGGAAGAGAAAAGGGAAAAGTGAAAAGAGAAAAGAAGAGAAAAGAGAAAAGTGAAAAGAGAAAAGAAGAGAAAAGAGATAAGAAGAGAAAAGAAGACAATAGAGAAAAGAGAAAAGAGAAAAGGAAAGAAAAGAAGAGAAAAGAGAAAAGAAAAGAAGACAAAAGAAGGGAAAAGAGAAAAGAGAAAAGGGAAAAGAAGAGAAAAGAGAAAAGATGAGAAAAGAAGAGAAAAGAAAACAAAAAAGAGAAAAGCGAAAAGAAGAGAAAAGTGAAAAAAGTAAAGAGAAAAGAGAAAAGAGAAAAGAAGAGAAAAGAGAAAATTGAAAAGAAGAGAATAGAAGGGAAAAGAGAAAAGTAGAGAAAAGAGAAAAGTGAAAAGAGAAAAGAAGAGTAAAGCGATAAGAAGAGAAAAGAAGACAATAGAGAAAAGAGAAAAGAGAAAAGAAGAGACCAAAGAAAAGAAGAGAAAAGAAGAGAAAAGAAAAGAGAAAAGCAAAATGAAGAGAGAAGAGAGAGGATAAAAGAGAAACAAAGCGAAAAAGGGAAAAGATAAAAGAAGAGAAAAGGAGAGAAAATAGAAAAAAGAAAAGATGAGAAAAGAAAAGAGAAAAGAAGAGAAAAGAAGGGAAAAGAGAAAAGAGAAAAGGGAAAAGAAGAGAAAAGAGAAAACAAGGGAAAAGAGAAAGCAAGAGAAAAGAGAAAAGAAGAGAAAAGAAAAAAGAGAAAAGAGAAATGAGAAAGGAAGAGAAAAGAGAAAATAAGAGAAAAGAGAAAAGAAAAAGGAAGAGAACAGAAAAGAGAAAACTGAAAAGAGGAGAAAAGAGTCAAGCAGAGTAAAGAGAATGGAAGAGAAAAGGAAAAAGAGAAAAGACAAAAGAAGAGAAAAGAGAAAAGAGAAAAGAGAAAAGAAGAGAAAAGAAATCAAAAAAGAGAAAAGAGAAAGGAAGGGAAAAGTGAAAAAGGTAAAGAAGAGAAAAGAGAAAAGAGAAAAGAAGAGAAAAGAGAAAAGTGAAAAGAAGAGAATAGAAGGGAACAGAGAAAAGTCGAGAAAAGAAGTGAAAAGAGAAAATAGAAAATGAGAGAAAAGAGAGAAGAGTAAAGAATGCAAAAGAGAAAAGAGAAAAGAGAAAAGAAGTGAAAGAGAAAAGAAGAGAAAACAAGAGAAAAGAAATGAGAAAAAAGAAAAGAAGAGAAAAGAGAAGAGAAAAGTGAAAAGACGAGAAAAAAGAAAAGAAAAGAGAAAACAAGAGAAAAGAGAAAAGAGAAAGGAAAAGAAAAAATATAAGAAGAGAAAAGAAGAGAAAAGAAAAGAGAAAAGAAGAGAAAAAAGATAAGAAGAGAAAAGAAGACTATTGAGAAAAGAGAAAAGAGAAAAGGAGAGATAAGAGAAAACAGAAAAGAAGAAAAAAGAGAAAAGAAGAGAAAAGAGAAACAAGAGAAAAGAAAAGAGAAAAGTGTAAAGAAGAGAGAAGAGAAAAGTGAAAAAGGAAATGAAGCGAAAAGAGAAAAGAAGAGAAAATAGAAAAGAATAGAAAAAAGAGAAAAGAAAAAAGAAGAGAAAAGAAGTGAAAAGAGAAAATAGAAAAGGACAGAAAAGAGAAAAGAGAAAAGAGAAAACAAAAGAAAAGAAGAGAAAAGAAGAAAAATGAAAAGAGAAAAGAGTAAATAAGAGAAAAGAGAACAGAGAAATGAAGAGAAATGAGAAAAAAGAGAAAAAGAAAAGTGAAAAGAGAAAAGAGAAAAGAAAATAGAAAAGAAGGGAAAATAGAAAAGAGAAAAGACAAAAGAAGAGAAAAGAGAATAGAGAAAACAGAAAAGAAGGGAAAAGTGAAAAGAGAAAAGAGAAAAGAAAAGCAGAGAAAATAAGGGAAAAGAGAAATGAGAAAAGAGAAAAGAGTAAAGAGAAAAGAAACGAAAAGAGTAAAGAAGAGAAAAGAAGAGAAAAGATGAGAAACGAGAAAAGAGAAAGGAGAAATGAAGAGAAAAGAGAAACGAAGAGAAAAGAGAAAATAGAAAAGAATAGAAAAGAGAAAAGAGAATAGAGTAAAGAGAAAAGAAGAGAAAAGAGAAATGAAGAGAAATATGAAAAGAAGAGAAAAGGGAAAAGAGAAAAGAGACAAGAAAAGAATACAGAAAGTAAGAAAAAAGCGAAAAGAGAACAGAAGGGAAAAGAGCAAAGAAGAGAAAAGAGAAAAGAAGAGAAAAGAGTAAAGAAGTGAAAAGAGAAATGAAGAGAAAAGACAAAAGAGAAAAAGATGAGAAAAGAAGTGAAAAGAGAAAATAGTAAAGGAGAGAAAAGAGAAAAGAATACAAAAGAGAAACGAGAAAAGAAGTGATAAGAGAAAAGAAGAAAAAACAAGAGAAAAGAAAAGATAAAAACTTAAAGAAGAGAAAAGAAAAGAGAAAAGAGAAAAGAAGAGAAAAGTGAAAGGGAGATAAAAGAGAAAACAAGAGAAAAGAGAAAACAAGAGAAAAGAGAAAAGAGAAAGGAAGAGAAAAGGGATTAGAGAAAAGAAAAAAGAAGAGAAAAGAGAAAAGTGAAAAGAGAAAAGAAGAGTAAAGCGATAAGAAGAGAAAAGAAGACAATAGAGAAAAGAGAAAAGAGAAAAGAAGAGAACAGAGAAAAGAAGAGAAAAGAAGAGAAAAGAAAAGAGAAAAGCAAAATGAAGAGAGAAGAGAGAGGATAAAAGAGAAACAAATCGAAAAGGGAAAAGAGAAAAGAAGAGAAAAGGAGAGAAACGAGAAAAGAGAAAAGATGAGAAAAGAAAAGAGAAAAGAAGAGAAAAGAAGGGAAAAGACAAAAGAGAAAAGGGAAAAGAAGAGAAAAGAGAAAACAAGGGAAAAGAGAAAATAAGAGAAAAGAGAAAAGAAGAGAAAAGAAAAACGAGAAAAGAGAAATGAGAAAGGAAGAGAAAAGAGAAAATAAGAGAAAAGAGAAAAGAAAAAGGAACAGAACAGAAAAGAGAAAACTGAAAAGAGTCAAGCAGAGTAAAGAGAAAGGAAGAGAAAAGGAAAAAGGGAAAAGACAAAAGAAGAGAAAAGTGAAAAGAGAAAAGAAGAGAAAAGAGAAAAGAAGGGAAAAGTGAAAAAAGTAAAGAAGAGAAAAGAGAAAAGAGAAAAGAAGAGAAAAGAGAAAAGTGAAAAGAAGAGAATAGAAGGGAACAGAGAAAAGTCGAGAAAAGAAGTGAAAAGAGAAAATAGAAAATGAGAGAAAAGAGAGAAGAGTAAAGAATGCAAAAGAGAAAAGAGAAAAGAGAAGAGAAGTGAAAGAGAAAAGAAGAGAAAACAAGAGAAAAGAAATGTGAAAAAAGAAAAGAAGAGAAAAGAGAAGAGAAAAGTGAAAAGAAGAGAAAAAAGAAAAGAAAAGAGAAAACAAGAGAAAAGAGAAAAGAGAAAGGGAAAGAAAAAATATAAGAAGAGAAAAGAAGAGAAAAGAAAAGAGAAAAGAAGAGAAAAAAGATAAGAAGAGAAAAGAAGACTATTGAGAAAAGAGAAAAGAGAAAAGGAGAGAAAAGAGAAAACAGAAAAGAAGAAAAAAGAGAAAAGAAGAGAAAAGAGAAACAAGAGAAAAGAAAAGAGAAAAGTGTAAAGAAGAGAGAAGAGAAAAGTGAAAAAGGAAATGAAGCGAAAAGAGAAAAGAGAAAAGAAGAGAAAATAGAAAAGAATAGAAAAAAGAGAAAAGAAAAAAGAAGAGAAAAGAAGTGAAAAGAGAAAATAGAAAAGGACAGAAAAGAGAAAAGAGAAAAGAAGAGAAAAGAGAAAACAAAAGAAAAGAAGAGAAAAGAAGAAAAATGAAAAGAGAAAAGAGTAAATAAGAGAAAAGAGAACGGAGAAAAGAAGAGAAATGAGAAAAAAGAGAAAAAGAAAAGTGAATAGAGAAAAGAAGACAAAACAGAAAAGAAGAGGACTGAAGAGAAAAGAAAATAGAAAAGTGAAAAGTAGAGAAAAGAGAAGAGAAGAGAAAAGAAAAGAGAAAAAAAGAAAAGAAGAGAAAAGTGAAAAAAAGAGGAAAGTGAAAAGAGAAAAGAGAAAAGAAAATAGAAAAGAAGGGAAAATAGAAAAGAGAAAAGACAAAAGAAGAGAAAAGAGAAAAGAGAAAACTGAAAAGAAGGGAAAAGTGAAAAGAGAAAAGAGAAAAGAAAAGCAGAGAAAATAAGGGAAAAGAGAAATGAGGAAAGAGAAAAGAGTAAAGAGAAAAGAAACGAAAAGAGTAAAGAAGAGAAAAGAAGAGAAAAGATGAGAAACGAGAAAAGAGAAAGGAGAAATGAAGAGAAAAGAGAAACGAAGAGAAAAGAGAAAATAGAAAAGAATAGAAAAGAGAAAAGAGAATAGAGTAAAGAGAAAAGAAGAGAGAAGAGAAATGAAGAGAAATATGAAAAGAAGAGAAAAGGGAAAAGAGAAAAGAGACAAGAAAAGAATACAGAAAGTAAGAAAAAAGCGAAAAGAGAACAGAAGGGAAAAGAGCAAAGAAGAGAAAAGAGTAAAGAAGTGAAAAGAGAAATGAAGAGAAAAGACAAAAGAGAAAAAGATGAGAAAAGAAGTGAAAAGAGAAAATAGTAAAGGAGAGAAAAGAGAAAAGAATACAAAAGAGAAAAGAGAAACGAGAAAAGAAGAGAAAAGTGAAAGGGAGATAAAAGAGAAAACAAGAGAAAAGAGAAAACAAGAGAAAAGAGAAAAGTAGAGAAAAGGAAAGAGAAAAAAGAAAAGAAGAGGAAAGAAGACAAAAGAAAAAAGAGAAAAGAAAAGAGAAAAGAGAAACGAATTTAAAAGAGAAAAGAGAAGATTAGCGGAAAGATGAAAGAGAAATGAGAAAAGAAGGGAAAAGAAGAGAAAAGAGAAAAGAGAAAGGAAAAGAAAAAAGATAAGAAGAGAAAAGAAGAGAAAAGAAAAGAGAAAAGTGAAAAGAGAAAAGAAGGGGAAAGAGATAAGAATAGAAAAGAAGACTATTGAGAAAAGAGAAAAGAGAAAAGAAGAGAAAAGAGACAAGAAGACAAAAGACAAAAGAGAAAAGAGAAAAGAAGAGAAAAGAGAAAAGAAGAGAAAAGAAAAGAGAAAAAAGAAAAGAAGAGAAAAGAAGAGAAGAGAAAAGAAGATGAGAAATGAGAAAAGAGAAAGGAGAAACGAAGAGAAAAGAGAAATGAAGAGAATAGAGAAAAGAGAAAAGAAGAGAACAGAGAAATGAAGAGAAATATGAAAAGAAGAGAAAAGGGAAAAGAGAACAGAGAAAAGAAAAGAATAGTGAAACTAAGAAAAAGCGAAAAGAAGAGAATAGAAGAGAAAAGAGTAAAGAAGATAAAAGAGAAAAGAAGAGAAAAGAGTAAAGAAGTGAAAAGAGAAATGAAGAGAAAAGAGAAAAGAGAAAAGATGAGAAAAGAAGTGAAAAGAAAAAATAGAAAAGGAGAGAAAAGAGAAAAGAGAAAAGAATACAAGAGAGAAAAGAGAAAAGAGAAAAGAAGTGATAAGAGAATAGAAGAGAAAACAAGAGAAAAGAAAAGATAAAAAAGAAAAGAAGAGAAAAGAAAAGAGAAAAGAGAAAAGAAGAGAAAAGAGAAAACAAGAGAAAAGAGAAAAGAAGTGAAAAGAAAAGAGAAAAGAGAAAAGAAGAGAAAAGTAAAAAGAGAAAAGAAGTGAAAAAAGAAAAGAAGAGGAAAGAAGAGAAAAAAGAAAAGCGAAAAGAAGAGAAAAGAGAAAAGAATTTAAAAGTGAAACGATAAAAGAAGAGAAAAGTGGAATGAGAAATGAGAAAAGAAGGGAAAAGAAGAGAAAAGAGAAAAGAAAAGAAAAGAAGGGAAAAGAGAAAAGAGAGAAGTGAAAAGAAGAGAAAAGAGAAAAGAGAAAGTAGAAACGAAGAGAAAAGAGAAAAGAAGAGAAAAGTAGAGAAAAGAAAAAAGAGAAAACAAGAGAAAAGAGAAAAGAGAAAAGAGAACAGAAGAGAAAACAGAAAAGAAGAGGGAAGAAGAGAAAGGAAAATAGAAAAGGGAAAGATAAGAAAAGAGAAAAGAGAAAAGAGGAAATACAAATGAGAAAAGAAGGGAAAAGAAGAGCGAACAGAAAAGAAGAGAAAAGAAGAGAAAAGAGAAAGAAGAGAAAAGAAAAGAGAAAAGTGTAAAGAAGAGAGAAGAGAAAAGGGAAAAGGGAAACGAAGCGAAAAGAAAAAAGAGAAAAGAAGAGAAAACAGAAAAGAATAGAAAAGAGACAAGAAGAGATGAAGAGAAAAGAGAAAAGATTAAAGAAGAGAAAAGAGAAAAGAAGAGAAAAGAGAGAAAAAAGAAAAGAAGAGAAAAGAATTGAAAAGATAAAATAGAAAAGGAGAGAAAAGAGAAAAGAATACAAGAGAGAAAAGAGGAAAGAGAAAAGAAGTGATAAGAGAATAGAAGAGAAAACAAGAGAAAAGAAAAGATAAAAAAGAAAAGAAGAGAAAAGAAAAGAGAAAAGAGAAAAGAAGAGAAAAGTGAAAGGAAAATAGAAATGAGAAAAGAAGGGAAAAGAAGAGAAAAGAGAAAAGAAGAGAAAGGGAGAGAAAAGAAGAGAGGAAACCGAAAAGAAGAGAGAAGAGAAAAGAGAAATGAAGCGAAAGAGAAAAGAGAAAAGAAGAGAATAGAGAAAAGAAGAGAAAACAGAAAAGATAAAAGAAGTGAAAAGAGAAAAGAGAAAAGAAGAGAATAAAAGAGATAGGAGAAAAGAAGTGAAAAGAGAAAATAGGAAAGGAGAGAAAAGAGACAAGAAGACAAAAGAGAAAAGAGAAAAGAGAAAAGAAGAGAAAAGAGAAAAGAAGAGAAAAGAAGAGAAGAGAAAAGAAGATGAGAAATGAGAAAAGAGAAAGGAGAAACGAAGAGAAAAGAGAAACGAAGAGAAAAGAGAAAAGAGAAAAGAGAAAAGATGAGAAAAGAAGTGAAAAGAAAAAATAGAATAGGAGAGAAAAGAGAAAAGAGAAAAGAATACAAGAGAGAAAAGAGAAAAGAGAAAAGAAGTGATAAGAGAATAGAAGAGAAAACAAGAGAAAAGAAAAGATAAAAAAGTAAAGAAGAGAAAAGAAAAGAGAAAAGAGAAAATAAGAGAAAAGTGAAAGGAAGAGAAAAGAGAAAACAAGAGAAAAGAGAAAACAAGAGAAAAGCGAAAAGAAGAGAAAGGGAAAGAGAAAAAAGAAAAGAAGAGGAAAGAAGACAAAAGAAAAAAGAGAAAAGAAGAGAAAAGAGAAACAAATTTTAAAGAGAAAAGAGAAAATATGAGGAAAGACGAAAGAGATACGAGAGAAGAAGGGAAAAGAAGATAAACGAGAAAAGAGAAAGGAAAAGAAAAAAGATAAGAAGAGACATGAAGAGAAAAGAAAAGAGAAAAGAGAAAAGAGAACAGAAGAGAAAACAGAAAAGAAGAGGGAAGAAGAGAAAGGAAAATAGAAAAGAGAAAGATAAGAAAAGAGAAAAGAGAAAAGAGGAAATACAAATGAGAAAAGAAGGGAAAAGAAGAGCAAACAGAAAAGAAGAGAAAAGAAGAGAAAAGAGAAAGAAGAGAAAAGAAAAGAGAAAAGTGTAAAGAAGAGATAAGAGAAAAGAAGAGAAAACAGAAAAGAATAGAAAAGAGACAAGAAGAGATGAAGAGAAAAGAGAAAAGATTAAAGAAGGGAAAAGAGAAAAGAAGAGAAAAGAGAGAAAAAAGGAAAGAAGAGAAAAGAATTGAAAAGATAAAATAGAAAAGGAGAGAAAAGAGAAAAGAAGAGAAAGGGAGAGAAAAGAAGAGAGAAAAGCGTAAAGAAGGGAGAAGAGAAAAGAGAAATGACGCGTAAAGAGGAAAGAGAAAAGAAGAGAATAGAGAAAAGAAGAGAAAACAGAAAAGATAAAAGAAGTGAAAAGAGAAAAGAGAAACGAAGAGAATAAAAGAGATAGGAGAAAAGAAGTGAAAAGAGAAAATAGGAAAGGAGAGAAAAGAGACAAGAAGACAAAAGAGAAAAGAGAAAAGAGAAAAGAAGAGAAAAGAGAAAAGAAGAGAAAAGAAAAGAAAAAAAAGAAAAGAAGAGAAGAGAAAAGAAGATGAGAAATGAGAAAAGAGAAAGGAGAAACGAAGAGAAAAGAGAAACGAAGAGAACGAGAAAAGAGAAAAGAATAGTAAAGAGAAAAGACTAAAGAGAAAAGAAGACAACAGCGAAATGAAGAGAAAAGAGAAAAGGGAAAAGATGAGAAAAGAAGTGAAAAGAAAAAATAGAAAAGGAGAGAAAAGAGAAAACAAGAGAAAAGAACGGAAAAGGAAAGAGAAAAAAGAAAAGAAGAGGAAAGAAGACAAAACAAAAAAGAGAAAAGAAGAGAAAAGAGAAAAGAGAAACGAATTTAAAAGAGAAAAGAGAAAATAAGAGGAAAGATGAAAGAGATATGAGAGAAGAAGGGAAAAGAAGATAAAAGAGAAAAGAGAAAGGAAAAGAAAAAAGATAAGAAGAGACATGAAGAGAAAAGAAAAGAGAAAAGTGAAAAGAGAAAAGAAGAGAAAAGAGATAAGAAGAGAAAAGAAGACTATTGAGAAAAGAGCAAAGAGAAAAGGAAAGAAAAGAGATAAGAGAAAAGAAGAAAAAAGAGAAAAGAAGAGAAAAGAGAAAGAAGAGAAAAGAAAAGAGAAAAGTGGAAAGAAGAGAGAAGAGAAAAGGGAAAAGGGAAACGAAGCGAAAAGAAAAAAGAGAAAAGAAGAGAAAATAGAAAAGAATAGAAAAGAGACAAGAAGAGATGAAGAGAAAAGAGAAAAGAAGAGAAAAACGAGAAAATAGAAAAGGAGAGAAAAGAGAAAAGAGAAAAGTGAAAAGAGAAAAGAAGAGAAAAGAGATAAGAAGAGAAAAGAAGACTATTGAGAAAAGAGCAAAGAGAAAAGAAGAGAAAAGAAAAGAGAAAAAACAAAAGAAGAGAAAATAAGAGAAAAGTGAAGAGAAATGAAGAGAAAAGAGAAGAGAAGAGAAAAGAAGAAAAATGAAAAGAGAAAAGAGAAAAGAAGAGAAATGAGAAAAAAAGAGAACAAGAAAAGTGAAAAGAGAAAAGAAGACAAAACAGAAAAGAAGAGGAATGAAGTGAAAAGAAAATAGAAAAGAGAAAAGAAGAGAAACGAGAAAAGAAGAGAAAACAAAAGAGAAAAAAAGAAAAGAAGAGAAAAGTGAAAAAAAGAGAAAAGAAGAGAAAAGAGAAACGAAGAGACAATAGAAAAGAAGAGAAAAGAAGTGAAATGAAAAGAGACAAGAGTAAATAAGCGAAAAGATAAAAGAGAAAAGAGAACAGAAGAGAAAACAGAAAAGAAGAGGAAAGAAGAGAAAAGAAATTAGAAAAGAGAAAAGAAGAGAAAAGAGAGAAGAGAAAAGGGGAAATAGAAATAGCAGAAGGGAAAAGAAGAGAAAAGAGAAAAGAAGAGAATAGAAGAGAAAAGAAGAGAAGAGAGAAAAGAGAAAAGAAGTGACAAACCAAAAAAGAGAAAAGAGGGAAGCGAAAAGAAGAGAACAGAGAAAAGAAGAGAAAAGAGAAATGAGAAAAGAAGAGAAAAGGGGAAAGAGACATGACAAAAGAAGGGGAAAAAGAGAAAAGAGAAAAGAGGAGAAAAGTGAAAAGAGAAAAGAGAAAAGAAAAAAAGAGAAAAGAAGGGAAAAGAGAAAAGAGAAACGAGAAAAGAAAAGAACAGAAAAGAGAAAAGAGAAAACAGAAGAGAAGGGAAAAGTGAAAACAGAAAAGAGAAAAGAAAAGAATAGAAAATAAGGTAAAAGAGAAAAGAGAAAAGAGAAAAGAAGAGAAAATGCAAATGATGAGAAAAGAACAGAATAGAGAAAAGAGAAATGAGGAACAAAAAGAGAAAAACAAAAGTGAAAAGGGAAAAGAAGAGAAAACGGAAAAGAAGAGGAAAGAAGAGAAAGGAAAATAGAAAAGAGAAAAGATGAGAAAAGAGAAAAGAGGAAATAGAAATGAGAAAAGAAGGGAAAAGAAGAGAAAAGAGAAAAGAAGAGAAAAGAAGAGAAAAGGAGAAAAGACAAAAGAGAAAAAAAAGAAGAGAAAAGAAGGGAAAAGAGAAAAGAGAAAAGAAAAGAAAAGAGAAAAGATGAGAAAAGAAGAGAATAGAGTAAACAGAAAAGAGAAAGGAAAAGAGAAGAGATAAGAAGAGAGAAGAAGATAAAAGAAAAGAGAAAATTGAACAATAGAGAAAAGAGTAAAGAAGAGAAAAAAAAGGAAGTGAAAAGGGAAAACAGAAAAGAGAAAAGAAGAGAAAAGAGAAACGAAGAGACAATAGAAAAGAAGAGAAAAGAAGTGAAATGAAAAGAGAAAAGAGTAAATAAGCGAAAAGAGAAAAGAGAAAAGAGAACAGAAGAGAAAACAGAAAAGAAGAGGAAAGAAGAGAAAAGAAAATAGAAAAGAGAAAAGAAGAGAAAAGAGAGAAGAGAAAAGGGGTAATAGAAATAACAGAAGGGAAAAGAAGAGAAAAGAGAAAAGAAGAGAATAGAAGAGAAAAGAAGAGAAGAGAGAAAAGAGAAAAGAAGTGACAAACCAAAAAAGAGAAAAGAGAGAAGCGAAAAGAAGAGAACAGAGAAAAGAAGAGAAAAGAGAAATGAGAAAAGAAGAGAAAAGGGGAAAGAGACATGACAAAAGAAGGGGAAAAAGAGAAAAGAGAAAAGAGGAGAAAAGTGAAAAGAGAAAAGAGAAAAGAATAAAAGAGAAAAGAAGGGAAAAGAGAAAAGAGAAACGAGAAAAGAAAAGAACAGAAAAGAGAAAAGAGAAAACAGAAGAGAAGGGAAAAGTGAAAACAGAAAAGAGAAAAGAAAAGAATAGAAAATAAGGTAAAAGAGAAAAGAGAAAAGAGAAAAGAGAAAAGAAGAGAAAATGCAAATGATGAGAAAAGAACAGAATAGAGAAAAGAGAAATGATGAACAAAAAGAGAAAAACAAAAGTGAAAAGGGAAAAGAAGAGAAAACGGAAAAGAAGAGGAAAGAAGAGAAAGGAAAATAGAAAAGAGAAAAGATGAGAAAAGAGAAAAGAGGAAATAGAAATGAGAAAAGAAGGGAAAAGAAGAGAAAAGAAGAGAAAAGGAGAAAAGACTAAAGAGAAAAAAAAGAAGAGAAAAGAAGGGAAAAGAGAAAAGAGAAAAGAAAAGAAAAGAGAAAAGATGAGAAAAGAAGAGAATAGAGTAAACAGAAAAGAGAAAGGAAAAGAGAAGAGATAAGAAGAGAGAAGAAGATAAAAGAAAAGAGAAAATTGAACAATAGAGAAAAGAGTAAAGAAGAGAAAAAAAAGGAAGTGAAAAGGGAAAACCGAAAAGAGAAAAGAAGAGAAAAGAGAAAAGTGAAAAGAGAAAAGAAGAGAAAAGATATAAGAAGAGAAAAGAAGACTATAGAGAAAAGAGAAAAGAGAAAAGGAGAGAAAAGAGAAAAGAGAAAAGAAGAAAAATAGAAAAGAAGAGAAAAGAGAAAGAAGAGAAAAGCAAAGAGAGAAGTGAAAAGATGAGAGAAGAGAAAAGAGAAAATAGAAACGAAGCGAAAAGAGTAATGAGAACAGAGAAAAGAAGAGAAGAGCGAAAAGAAGAGAAAAGAGAAAAGAGAAAAGAAGAGAAAATAGAAAAGAAGAGAAAAGAGACAAGTTGAGGAAAGAAGTGAAATGTAAACAAAAAAGAGAAAAGAAGAGAAAAGAGAAAAAAGTAAAGAAGAGAAAAGAGAAAAGATAAAGGAAGAGAAAAGATAAAAGTGAAAAGAAGAGAAAAAAGCGAAAAGAGAAAATAGAAAAGGAGAGAAAAGAGAAAAGAGAAAAGTAGAGAAAAGAGAAAAGAAGAGAAAAGAAGACAACAGAGAAAAGAGATAAGAGAAAATGAGAGAAAAGGGAACGAAGAGAAAAGAAGAAAAAAGAGAAAAGAAGAGAAAAGAGAAAAGAGAAAAGAAGAGAATAAAAGAGAAAAGAGAAAAGAAGAGAAAAGAAGCAAAAAGTAAAGAGAAAAAATGAAAAGAAGAGGAAAGAAGAGAAAAGTGAAAAGAATACAAAAGATAAAAGAAGAGAAAAGAGAAAAGAAGAGAAAAGAGAAAAGAGACAAGAAGACAAAATTGGGAGGAAGAGAAAAGAGAAAAGAAGAGAAAAGAGAAAAGAGAAACGAATTTAAAAGAGAAAAGTGAAAATAAGAGAAAAGATGAAAGAGAAATGAGAAAAGAAGGGAACAGAAGAGAAAAGAGAAAAGAGAAAGGAAAAGAAAAGAGAAAAGGAGAGAAAGGAAGAGAAAAGAAAAGAGAAAAGTGAAAAGAAGAGAAACGAATTGAAAAGTGAAAATAGAAAAGGAGAGAAAAGAGAACAGAGAAAAGAAGACAAAAGAGAAAAGAAGTGAAAAGAGAAAAGAAGAGAAAACGAGCGAAAAGAATAGAGAAAAAAAGAAAAGAAGACAAAAGAGAAAACAGAAAAGAGAAAAGAAGACAAAAGAGAAAAGAAGAGAAAAGAGAAAAGAAGAGAAAAGATGAGAAATGATATGGGAAAAGAGTAAATAAGAGAAAAGAGAAAAGAGAAAAGAAGGGAAATGAGAAAAAAAGAGTAAAAGAAAAATGAAAAGAGAAAAAGAAGAGAAATGATAAGAGAAAAGAATAAAGAAGAGAAAAGGGAAAAGAAGAGAAACGAGAAAAAAAAAGAGAAAAAGAAAAGTGAAAAGAGAAAAGAAGAGGAAACAGAAAAGAAGAGGAAAGAAGAGAAAGGAAAATAGAAAAGAGAAAAGGAGAGAAAAGAGAAGGTGACTAAGGAGGTAGATGAGGGGAAAGTGGTAGATGTGGTATATATGGATTTTAGTAAGGCGTTTGATAAGGTCCCCCATGGTAGGCTACTGCAGAAAATACAGAGATATGGCATTGAGGGTGAGTTGGAGGTTTGGATTAGGAATTGGCTGGCTGGAAGAAGACAGAGGGTAGTAGTTGATGACAAAGGTTCATCTTGGAGTGCCGTCACTAGCGGTGTTCCGCAAGGATCTGTTTTGGGACCATTGCTGTTTGTCATTTTTATAAACGACCTGGAGGATGGGTTAGAAGGTTGGGTGAGCAAGTTTGCGGATGATACTAAAGTCGGAGGAGTTGTAGACAGTGAGGAAGGATATGGCAGGTTACAGCGGGATATAGAGAAGCTGCAGAGCTGGGCAGAAAGGTGGCAAATGGAGTTCAATGTAGCTAAGTGTGAGGTGATTCACTTTGGTAAGAGTAATGAAAAGATGGATTACTGGGCTAATGGTAGACTACTTGGTAGTGTGGAAGAGCAGAGGGATCTTGGTGTCCATGTACACAGATCTCTGAAAGTTGCCACCCAGGTAAATAGTGCAGTGAAGAAGGCATATGGCGTACTGGCTTTTATTGGTAGAGGAATTGAGTTCCGGAGTCCTGAGGTCATGCTGCAGTTGTATAAGACTCTGGTGCAGCCGCATCTGGAATATTGTGTGCAGTTTTGGTCGCCGTACTATAGGAAGGATGTGGAGGCACTGGAATGGGTGCAGAGGAAGTTTACCAGGATGTTGCCTGGTACGGTAGGAAGATCCTATGAGGAAAGGCTGAGGCACTTGGGGTTGTTTTCATTGGAGAAAAGAAGGTTTAGGGGTGACTTGATAGAGGTGTATAAGATGATTAGGGGGTTAGATAGGGTTGACAGTGAGAACTTTTTTCCACGTATGGAGTCAGCTATTACAAGGGGGCATAGCTTTAAATTAAGGGGGGGTAGATATAGGACTGATGTTAGGGGTAGGTTCTTCACTCAGCGAGTCGTAAGTTCATGGAATGCCCTGCCAGTTGCAGTAGTGGACTCTCCCTCTTTATGGGTATTTTAATGGGCATTGGATAGGTATATGGAGGATGGTGGGTGAGTGTAGGTTAGGTGGGCTTTGATCGGTGAAACATTGAGGGCCGAAGGGCCTGTACTGCGCTGTATTCTTCTATGTTCTATGTTCTATGTAGAAAAGAAGAGAAAAGAGAAAACAGGAAACAGAAATGAGAAAAGAAGGGAAAAGAAGAGCAAATAGAAAAGAAGAGAAGAGAGAAAAGTGAAAAGAAGAGAAAAGAGAAAAAAGAGAAAAGAGAAAAGCGAAAAGAGGAGAAAAGAGAAAAGAAGAGAAAAGAGCAAGGAGAAAAGAAGTGAAAAGTGGAAAGAGACATGAGAAAAATAGGGAAAAAAGAGAAAAGACAAAAGAAGAGAAAAGAGAAAAGAAAAGAAGTGAAAATAAGGGAAAAGAAAAATGAGAAAGAGAAAAGAAGAGAAACGAGAAAAAAAGAGAAAAAGAAAAATGAAAAGAGAAAAGAAGAGAAAACAGAAAAGAAGAGGAAAGAAGAGAAAGGATAATAGAAAAGAGAAAAGAAGAGAAAAGAGAAAAGAGGACATAGAAATGAGGAAAGAAGGGAAAAGAAGAGAAAAGAGAAAAGAAGTAAAAAGAAGAGAGAAAAGCGAAAAAAGAGAGAAGAGAAAAGAGAAAAGAGAAATGAATCGAAAAGAGAAAAGAGAAAAGAAGAGAAGAGAGAAAAGAAGAGAAAACAGAAAAGATAAAAGAAGTGAAAAGAGAAAAGAGAAAAGAAGAGAATAAAAGAGAAAAGAGAAAAGAAGTGAAAAGAGAAAATAGAAAAGGAGAGAGAAGAGAAAAGAGAAAAGAAGACAAAACAGAAATGAGAAAAGAAGATAATAAAAGAGAAAAGAGAAAAGAAGAGAAAAGAAAAGAAAAGAAAAGTGAAAAAACGTAAAGAAGAGAAAAGAAGAGATAGAAAGGAAGATGAGAAATGAGAAAAGAGAAAGGACAAACGAAGAAAAAAGAGAAACAAAGAGAAAAGTGAAAAGAGAAAAGAAAAGAAAAGAGAAAAGAGAATAGAGTAAAGAGAAAAGAGGAGAACAGAGAAATGAAGAGAAATATGAAAAGAAGAGAAAAGGGAAAAGAGAAAAGAAAAGAATAGAGAAAGTAAGAAAAAAGCGAAAAGAAGAGAATAGAAGAGAAAAGAGTAAAGAAGATAAAAGAGAAAAGAAGAGAAAAGAGTAAAGATGAGAAAAGAAGTGAAAAGAGAAAATAGAAAAGGAGAGAAAAGAGAAAAGAATACAAAAGAGAAAAGAGAAAAGAAGTCATAAGAGAAAAGAAGAGAAAACAGGAGAAAAGAAAAGATAAAAAAGAAAAGAAGAGAAAAGAAAAGAGAAAAGAGAAAAGTGAAAGGAAGAGAAAAGAGAAAACAAGACAAACGAGAAAAGATGAGAAAAGGTAAGAGAAAAAAAAGAAGAGGAATGAAGACAAAAGAAAAAAAGAGAAAATAAGAGAAAAGAGAAAAGAGAAACGAATTTAAAAGAGAAAAGAGAAAATAAGAGGAAAGACGAAGGAGAAATGAGAAAAGAAGGGAAAAGAAGAGTAAAGTGAAAAGTTGAAGGAAAAGAAAAAAGATAAGAAGAAAAATGAAGAGATAAGAAAAGAGAAAAGTGAAAAGAGAAAAGAAGAGAAAAGAGATAAGAAGAGAAAAGAAGACTATTGAGAAAAGAGAAAAGAGAGAAAAGAGAAAAGAGAAAAGAAGGAAAAAGAGAAAGGAAGAGAAAAGAGAAAGAAGAGAAAAGAGAAAAGAGAAAAGGGTAAAGCTGAGAGAAGAGAATAGGGAAAAGGGAAACGCAGCGAAAAGAGAAAAGAGAAAAGAAGAGAAAATAGAAAACAATAGAAAAGAGACAAGAAGAGATGAAGAGAAAAGAGAAAAGATAAAAGAAGAGCAAAGAGAAAAGAAGAGAAAAAAGAGAAAAGAGAAAAGAAGAGAAAAGAAGTGAAAAGAGAAAATAGAAAAGGAGAGAAAAGAGAAAAGAGAAAAGAAGAAAAAAGAGAAAAGAAGAGAAAAGAGAAAACAAGAGAAAAGAAGAGAAAAGAAAAGAGAAAAAAGAAAAGAAGAGAAAATAAGGGAAAAATGAAAAGAAGAGAAAAGAGAAAAGAAGAGAAAAGAGAAAAGAAGAGAAAAAAAGAGAAAAAGAAAAGTGAAAAGAGAAAAGAAGAGAAAACAGAAAAGAAAAGGAAAGAAGAGAAAAGAAAATAGAAACGAGAAAAGAAGAGAAAAGAGAAAAGAAGAGAAAAGAGAAAGGAAAAAAGAAGAGGAAAGAGGAAAGAGACATGACAAAAAAAGGGAAAAAAGAGAAAAGAGAAAAGAAGAGAAAAGTGAAAAGAGAAAAGAGAAAAGAAAAAAGAGAAAAGAAGGGAAAATAGAAAAGAGAAAAGAGAAAAGAAGAGAAAAGAGAAAAGAGAAAACAGAAAAGAAGGGAAAAGTGAAAAGAGAAAAGAGAAAAGAAAAGAAGAGAAAAGAAGGGAAAAGAGAAAAGAGAATAGAGAAAAGAAGAGAATAGAGAAATGATGAGAAAAGAACAGCATAGAGAAAAGCGAAATGAGAAAAGAAAAGAGAAAACTGAAAAGAAGAGAAAAGAGTAAAGAAGAAAAAAAGAAAGGAAGAGAAAAGGGAAAAGAGAAAAAAGAGAATAAAGGGGAAAAGAGAAAAGAAGAGAAACTTAGTGAAAAGAGAAAATAGAAAAGGAGAGAAAAGAGAAAAGAGAAAAGAAGACAATCGAGAAAAGAGAAAAGAGAAAAGAAGAGGAAAGAAGAGAAAGGAAAATAGAAAAGAGAAAAGATGAGAAAAGAGAAAACAAGAGAAAAGACAAAAGAAGAGAAAAGAGTAAAGAAGAAAAAAAGAAAGGAAGAGAAAAGGGAAAAGAGAAAAAAGAGAATAAAGGGGAAAAGAGAAAAGAAGAGAAAAGTAGTGAAAAGAGAAAATAGAAAAGGAGAGAAAAGAGAAAAGAGAAAAGAAGACAATCGAGAAAAGAGAAAAGAGAAAAGAAGAGGAAAGAAGAGAAAGGAAAATAGAAAAGAGAAAAGATGAGAAAAGAGAAAAGAGGAAATAGAAATGAGAAAAGAAGGGAAAAGAAGAGCAAAGAGAAAAGTCGAGAAAAGAAGAGAAAAGAGAAAGGAGAAAAGAAGAGAAAAGAGGAAAGAGACATGTGAAAAATAGGGAAAAAAGAGAAAAGACTAAAGAAGAGAAAAGTGAAAAGAGAAAAGAGAAAAGAAAAGAAGAGAATATAAGGGAAAAGAGAAATGACAAAAGAGAAAAGTAGAGAAACTAGAATAAAAGAGAAAAAAAATGAAAAATGAAAAGAGAAAAGAGTAAATAAGAGAAAAGAGAGAAGAGAAATGAGAAAAAAAGAGAAAAAGAAAAGTGAAAAGAGAAAAGAAGAGAAAACAGAAAAGAAAAGGAAAGAAGAGAAAAGAAAATAGAAAAGAGAAAAGAAGAGAAAAGAGAGAAGAGAAAAGAGAAAATAGAAATGAGAACAGATGGGAAAAGAAGAGAAAAGAGAAAAGAAGCGAATAGAAGAGAAAAGAAGAGAAAAGAGAAAAGAGAAAAGAACAGAAAAGAAGTGAAAAGACAAAAAAGAGAAAAGAGGAAAGCGAAAAGAAGAGAAAAGAGAAAAGAAGAGAAAAGAGAAAGGAAAAAGAAGAGGAAAGAGACATGACAAAAGATGGGAAAAAGAGAAAAGAGAAAAGAAGAGAAAAGTGAAAAGAGAAAAGAGAAAAGAAAAAAGAGAAAAGAAGGGAAAAGTAGTGAAAAGAGAAAATAGAAAAGGAGCGAAAAGAGAAAAGAGAAAAGAAGACAATAGAGAAAAGAGAAAAGAGAAAAGAAGAGGAAAGAAGAGAAAGGAAAATAGAAAAGAGAATAGATGAGAAAAGAGAAAAGAGAAAACAGGAAATAGAAATGAGAAAAGAAGGGAAAAGAAGAAAAAAGAAAAGAGAAAAAAAGAAAAGAAGAGAAAACAGAAAAGAAGAGAAAAGTAGTGAAAAGAGAAAATAGAAAAGGCGAGAAAAGAGAAAAGAGAAAAGAAGACAATCGAGAAAAGAGAAAAGAGAAAAGGAGAGGAAAGAAGAGAAAGGAAAATAGAAAAGAGAAAAGATGAGAAAAGAGAAAAGAAGAGAAAAGAGAAAGGAGAAAAGATGAGAAAAGAGGAAAGAGAAAAGAGGAAATAGAAATGAGAAAAGAAGGGAAAAGAAGAAAAAAGAAAAGAGAAAAAAAGAAAAGAAAAGAAAAGAAAAGAAGAGAAAACAGAAAAGAAGAGAAAAGTAGTGAAAAGAGAAAATAGAAAAGGAGAGAAAAGAGAAAAGAGAAAAGAAGACAATCGAGAAAAGAGAAAAGAGAAAAGAAGAGGAAAGAAGAGAAAGGAAAATAGAAAAGAGAAAAGATGAGAAAAGAGAAAAGAGGAAATAGAAATGAGAAAAGAAGGGAAAAGAAGAGCAAAGAGAAAAGTCGAGAAAAGAAGAGAAAAGAGAAAGGAGAAAAGAAGAGAAAAGAGGAAAGAGACATGTGAAAAATAGGGAAAAAAGAGAAAAGACTAAAGAAGAGAAAAGTGAAAAGAGAAAAGAGAAAAGAAAAGAAGAGAATATAAGGGAAAAGAGAAATGAGAAAAGAGAAAAGAAGAGAAACTAGAATAAAAGAGAAAAAAAATGAAAAATGAAAAGAGAAAAGAGTAAATAAGAGAAAAGAGAGAAGAGAAATGAGAAAAAAAGAGAAAAAGAAAAGTGAAAAGAGAAAAGAAGAGAAAACAGAAAAGAAAAGGAAAGAAGAGAAAAGAAAATAGAAAAGAGAAAAGTAGAGAAAAGAGAGAAGAGAAAAGAGAAAATAGAAATGAGAACAGATGGGAAAAGAAGAGAAAAGAGAAAAGAAGCGAATAGAAGAGAAAAGAAGAGAAAAGAGAAAAGAGAAAAGAAGAGAAAAGAAGTGAAAAGACAAAAAAGAGAAAAGAGGAAAGCGAAAAGAAGAGAAAAGAGAAAAGAAGAGAAAAGAGAAAGGAAAAAGAAGAGGAAAGAGACATGACAAAACATGGGAAAAAAGGGAAAAGAGAAAAGAAGAGAAAAGTGAAAAGAGAAAAGAGAAAAGAAAAAAGAGAAAAGAAGGGAAAAGTAGTGAAAAGAGAAAATAGAAAAGGAGCGAAAAGAGAAAAGAGAAAAGAAGACAATAGAGAAAAGAGAAAAGAGAAAAGAAGAGGAAAGAAGAGAAAGGAAAATAGAAAAGAGAATAGATGAGAAAAGAGAAAAGAGAAAACAGGAAATAGAAATGATAAAGAAGGGAAAAGAAGAAAAAAGAAAAGAGAAAAAAAGAAAAGAAGAGAAAAGAAGAGAAAACAGAAAAGAAGAGAAAAGTAGTGAAAAGAGAAAATAGAAAAGGAGAGAAAAGAGAAAAGAGAAAAGAAGACAATCGAGAAAAGAGAAAAGAGAAAAGGAGAGGAAAGAAGAGAAAGGAAAATAGAAAAGAGAATAGATGAGAAAAGAGAAAAGAGAAAACAGGAAATAGAAATGAGAAAAGAAGGGAAAAGAAGAGCAAAGAGAAAAGAAGAGAAAAGAAGAGAAGAGAGAAAAGTGAAAAGAAGAGAAAAGACAAAAAAGAGAAAAGAGAAAAGCGAAAAGAAGAGAAAAGAGAAAAGAAGAGAAAAGAGAAAGGAGAAAAGAAGAGAAAAGAGGAAAGAGACATGAGAAAAATAGGGAAAAAAGAGAAAAGACAAAAGAAGAGAAAAGTGAAAAGAGAAAAGACAAAAGAAAAGAAGAGAATATAAGGGAAAAGAGAAATGAGAAAAGAGAAAAGAAGAGAAACTAGAAAAAAAGAGAGCTAAAACGAAAAGAGAAAAGAAGAGAAAACAGAAAAGAAGAGGAAAGAAGAGAAAGGAAAATAGAAAAGAGAAAAGATGAGAAAACAGAAAAGAGGAAATAGAAATGAGAAAAGAAGGGTAAAGAAGAGTAAAGAGTAAAGAAGAGAAAAGAAGAGACAAAAGCGAAAAGAAGAGAGAAGAGAAAAAAGAAATGAAGCAAAAAGAAAAAAGAGAAAAGAAGAGAATAAAAGAGAAAAGAGAAACGAAGTGAAAAGAGAAAATAGAAAAGGAGAGAAAAGAGAAAAGAGAAAAGAAGACAAAAGAGAAAAGAGAAAAGAAGAGAATAAAAGAGAAAAGAGAAAAGAAGAGAAAAGAAGAGAAAAGAAAAGAGAAAAAAAGAAAAGAAGAGAAAAGAAAAGAAGATGAGAAACGAGAAAAGAGAAAGGACAAACGAAGAGAAAAGAAGAAAAATGAAAAGAGAAAAGAGAAAAGTAAAGAAAAGAGAAAAGAGAATAGAGTAAAGAGAAAAGAGGAGAACAGAGAAATGAAGAGAAATATGAAAAGAAGAGAAAAGGGAAAAGAGAAAAGAAAAGAATAGAGAAAGTAAGAAAAAAGCGAAAAGAAGAGAATAGAAGAGAAAAGAGTAAAGAAGATAAAAGAGAAAAGAAGAGAAAAGAGTAAAGAAGTGAAAAGAGAAATGAAGAGAAAAGAGAAAAGATGAGAAAAGAAGTGAAAAGAGAAAATAGAAAAGGAGAGAAAAGAGAAAAGAATACAAAAGAGAAAAGAGAAAAGAAGTCATAAGAGAAAAGAAGAGAAAACAGGAGAAAAGAAAAGATAAAAAAGAAAAGAAGAGAAAAGAAAAGAGAAAAGAGAAAAGTGAAAGGAAGAGAAAAGAGAAAACAAGACAAACGAGAAAAGATGAGAAAAGGTAAGAGAAAAAATAGAAGAGGAATGAAGACAAAAGAAAAAAAGAGAAAATAAGAGAAAAGAGAAAAGAGAAACGAATTTAAAAGAGAAAAGAGAAAATAAGAGGAAAGACGAAGGAGAAATGAGAAAAGAAGGGAAAAGAAGAGTAAAGTGAAAAGTTGAAGGAAAAGAAAAAAGATAAGAAGAGAAATGAAGAGAAAAGAAAAGAGAAAAGTGAAAAGAGAAAAGAAGAGAAAAGAGATAAGAAGAGAAAAGAAGACTATTGAGAAAAGAGAAAAGAGAGAAAAGAGAAAAGAGAAAAGAAGGAAAAAGAGAAAGGAAGAGAAAAGAGAAAGAAGAGAAAAGAGAAAAGAGAAAAGGGTAAAGCAGAGAGAAGAGAATAGGGAAAAGGGAAACGCAGCGAAAAGAGAAAAGAGAAAAGAAGAGAAAATAGAAAACAATAGAAAAGAGACAAGAAGAGATGAAGAGAAAAGAGAAAAGATAAAAGAAGAGCAAAGAGAAAAGAAGAGAAAAAAGAGAAAAGAGAAAAGAAGAGAAAAGAAGTGAAAAGAGAAAATAGAAAAGGAGAGAAAAGAGAAAAGAGAAAAGAAGAAAAAAGAGAAAAGAAGAGAAAAGAGAAAACAAGAGAAAAGAAGAGAAAAGAAAAGAGAAAAAAGAAAAGAAGAGAAAATAAGGGAAAAATGAAAAGAAGAGAAAAGAAGAGAAAAGAGAAAAGAAGAGAGAAAAAGAGAAAAAGAAAAGTGAAAAGAGAAAAGAAGAGAAAACAGAAAAGATAAAAGAAGTGAAAAGAGAAAAGAGAAAAGAAGAGAATAAAAGAGAAAAGAGAAAAGAAGTGAAAAGAGAAAATAGAAAAGGAGAGAGAAGAGAAAAGAGAAAAGAAGACAAAACAGAAATGAGAAAAGAAGATAATAAAAGAGAAAAGAGAAAAGAAGAGAAAAGAAGAGAAAAGAAAAGTGAAAAAACGTAAAGAAGAGAAAAGAAGAGATAGAAAGGAAGATGAGAAATGAGAAAAGAGAAAGGACAAACGAAGAAAAAAGAGAAACAAAGAGAAAAGTGAAAAGAGAAAAGAAAAGAAAAGAGAAAAGAGAATAGAGTAAAGAGAAAAGAGGAGAACAGAGAAATGAAGAGAAATATGAAAAGAAGAGAAAAGGGAAAAGAGAAAAGAAAAGAATAGAGAAAGTAAGAAAAAAGCGAAAAGAAGAGAATAGAAGAGAAAAGAGTAAAGAAGATAAAAGAGAAAAGAAGAGAAAAGAGTAAAGAAGTGAAAAGAGAAATGAAGAGAAAAGAGAAAAGATGAGAAAAGAAGTGAAAAGAGAAAATAGAAAAGGAGAGAAAAGAGAAAAGAATACAAAAGAGAAAAGAGAAAAGAAGTCATAAGAGAAAAGAAGAGAAAACAGGAGAAAAGAAAAGATAAAAAAGAAAAGAAGAGAAAAGAAAAGAGAAAAGAGAAAAGTGAAAGGAAGAGAAAAGAGAAAACAAGACAAACGAGAAAAGATGAGAAAAGGTAAGAGAAAAAAAAGAAGAGGAATGAAGACAAAAGAAAAAAAGAGAAAATAAGAGAAAAGAGAAAAGAGAAACGAATTTAAAAGAGAAAAGAGAAAATAAGAGGAAAGACGAAGGAGAAATGAGAAAAGAAGGGAAAAGAAGAGTAAAGTGAAAAGTTGAAGGAAAAGAAAAAAGATAAGAAGAGAAATGAAGAGATAAGAAAAGAGAAAAGTGAAAAGAGAAAAGAAGAGAAAAGAGATAAGAAGAGAAAAGAAGACTATTGAGAAAAGAGAAAAGAGAGAAAAGAGAAAAGAGAAAAGAAGGAAAAAGAGAAAGGAAGAGAAAAGAGAAAGAAGAGAAAAGAGAAAAGAGAAAAGGGTAAAGCTGAGAGAAGAGAATAGGGAAAAGGGAAACGCAGCGAAAAGAGAAAAGAGAAAAGAAGAGAAAATAGAAAACAATAGAAAAGAGACAAGAAGAGATGAAGAGAAAAGAGAAAAGATAAAAGAAGAGCAAAGAGAAAAGAAGAGAAAAAAGAGAAAAGATAAAAGAAGAGAAAAGAAGTGAAAAGAGAAAATAGAAAAGGAGAGAAAAGAGAAAAGAGAAAAGAAGAAAAAAGAGAAAAGAAGAGAAAAGAGAAAACAAGAGAAAAGAAGAGAAAAGAAAAGAGAAAAAAGAAAAGAAGAGAAAATAAGGGAAAAATGAAAAGAAGAGAAAAGAGAAAAGAAGAGAAAAGAGAAAAGAAGAGAAAAAAAGAGAAAAAGAAAAGTGAAAAGAGAAAAGAAGAGAAAACAGAAAAGAAAAGGAAAGAAGAGAAAAGAAAATAGAAACGAGAAAAGAAGAGAAAAGAGAAAAGAAGAGAAAAGAGAAAGGAAAAAAGAAGAGGAAAGAGGAAAGAGACATGACAAAAAAAGGGAAAAAAGAGAAAAGAGAAAAGAAGAGAAAAGTGAAAAGAGAAAAGAGAAAAGAAAAAAGAGAAAGGAAGGGAAAATAGAAAAGAGAAAAGAGAAAAGAAGAGAAAAGAGAAAAGAGAAAACAGAAAAGAAGGGAAAAGTGAAAAGAGAAAAGAGAAAAGAAAAGAAGAGAAAAGAAGGGAAAAGAGAAAAGAGAATAGAGAAAAGAAGAGAATAGAGAAATGATGAGAAAAGAACAGCATAGAGAAAAGCGAAATGAGAAAAGAAAAGAGAAAACTGAAAAGAAGAGAAAAGAGTAAAGAAGAAAAAAAGAAAGGAAGAGAAAAGGGAAAAGAGAAAAAAGAGAATAAAGGGGAAAAGAGAAAAGAAGAGAAACTTAGTGAAAAGAGAAAATAGAAAAGGAGAGAAAAGAGAAAAGAGAAAAGAAGACAATCGAGAAAAGAGAAAAGAGAAAAGAAGAGGAAAGAAGAGAAAGGAAAATAGAAAAGAGAAAAGATGAGAAAAGAGAAAACAAGAGAAAAGACAAAAGAAGAGAAAACAAAAGAGAAAAAAGAAAAGAAGAGTAAAGAAGAGAAAACAGAAAAGAAGAGAAAAGTAGTGAAAAGAGAAAATAGAAAAGGAGAGAAAAGAGAAAAGAGAAAAGAAGACAATCGAGAAAAGAGAAAAGAGAAAAGAAGAGGAAAGAAGAGAAAGGAAAATAGAAAAGAGAAAAGATGAGAAAAGAGAAAAGAGGAAATAGAAATGAGAAAAGAAGGGAAAAGAAGAGCAAAGAGAAAAGTCGAGAAAAGAAGAGAAAAGAGAAAGGAGAAAAGAAGAGAAAAGAGGAAAGAGACATGTGAAAAATAGGGAAAAAAGAGAAAAGACTAAAGAAGAGAAAAGTGAAAAGAGAAAAGAGAAAAGAAAAGAAGAGAATATAAGGGAAAAGAGAAATGACAAAAGAGAAAAGTAGAGAAACTAGAATAAAAGAGAAAAAAAATGAAAAATGAAAAGAGAAAAGAGTAAATAAGAGAAAAGAGAGAAGAGAAATGAGAAAAAAAGAGAAAAAGAAAAGTGAAAAGAGAAAAGAAGAGAAAAAAGAAAAGAAAAGGAAAGAAGAGAAAAGAAAATAGAAAAGAGAAAAGAAGAGAAAAGAGAGAAGAGAAAAGAGAAAATAGAAATGAGAACAGATGGGAAAAGAAGAGAAAAGAGAAAAGAAGCGAATAGAAGAGAAAAGAAGAGAAAAGAGAAAAGAGAAAAGAAGAGAAAAGAAGTGAAAAGACAAAAAAGAGAAAAGAGGAAAGCGAAAGAAGAGAAAAGAGAAAAGAAGAGAAAAGAGAAAGGAAAAAGAAGAGGAAAGAGACATGACAAAAGATGGGAAAAAGAGAAAAGAGAAAAGAAGAGAAAAGTGAAAAGAGAAAAGAGAAAAGAAAAAAGAGAAAAGAAGGGAAAAGAGAAAAGAGAATAGAGAAAAGAAGAGAATAGAGAAATGATGAGAAAAGAACAGCATAGAGAAAAGCGAAATGAGAAAAGAAAAGAGAAAACTGAAAAGAAGAGAAAAGAGTAAAGAAGAAAAAAGAAAGGAAGAGAAAAGGGAAAAGAGAAAAAAGAGAATAAAGGGGAAAAGAGAAAAGAAGAGAAACTTAGTGAAAAGAGAAAATAGAAAAGGAGAGAAAAGAGAAAAGAGAAAAGAAGACAATCGAGAAAAGAGAAAAGAGAAAAGAAGAGGAAAGAAGAGAAAGGAAAATAGAAAAGAGAAAAGATGAGAAAAGAGAAAACAAGAGAAAAGACAAAAGAAGAGAAAAGAAAAGAGAAAAAAGAAAAGAAGAGTAAAGAAGAGAAAACAGAAAAGAAGAGAAAAGTAGTGAAAAGAGAAAATAGAAAAGGAGAGAAAAGAGAAAAGAGAAAAGAAGACAATCGAGAAAAGAGAAAAGAGAAAAGAAGAGGAAAGAAGAGAAAGGAAAATAGAAAAGAGAAAAGATGAGAAAAGAGAAAAGAGGAAATAGAAATGAGAAAAGAAGGGAAAAGAAGAGCAAAGAGAAAAGTCGAGAAAAGAAGAGAAAAGAGAAAGGAGAAAAGAAGAGAAAAGAGGAAAGAGACATGTGAAAAATAGGGAAAAAAGAGAAAAGACTAAAGAAGAGAAAAGTGAAAAGAGAAAAGAGAAAAGAAAAGAAGAGAATATAAGGGAAAAGAGAAATGACAAAAGAGAAAAGTAGAGAAACTAGAATAAAAGAGAAAAAAAATGAAAAATGAAAAGAGAAAAGAGTAAATAAGAGAAAAGAGAGAAGAGAAATGAGAAAAAAAGAGAAAAAGAAAAGTGAAAAGAGAAAAGAAGAGAAAAAAGAAAAGAAAAGGAAAGAAGAGAAAAGAAAATAGAAAAGAGAAAAGAAGAGAAAAGAGAGAAGAGAAAAGAGAAAATAGAAATGAGAACAGATGGGAAAAGAAGAGAAAAGAGAAAAGAAGCGAATAGAAGAGAAAAGAAGAGAAAAGGGAAAAGAGAAAAGAAGAGAAAAGAAGTGAAAAGACAAAAAAGAGAAAAGAGGAAAGCGAAAGAAGAGAAAAGAGAAAAGAAGAGAAAAGAGAAAGGAAAAAGAAGAGGAAAGAGACATGACAAAAGATGGGAAAAAGAGAAAAGAGAAAAGAAGAGAAAAGTGAAAAGAGAAAAGAGAAAAGAAAAAAGAGAAAAGAAGGGAAAAGAGAAAAGAGAATAGAGAAAAGAAGAGAATAGAGAAATGATGAGAAAAGAACAGCATAGAGAAAAGCGAAATGAGAAAAGAAAAGAGAAAACTGAAAAGAAGAGAAAAGAGTAAAGAAGAAAAAAGAAAGGAAGAGAAAAGGGAAAAGAGAAAAAAGAGAATAAAGGGGAAAAGAGAAAAGAAGAGAAACTTAGTGAAAAGAGAAAATAGAAAAGGAGAGAAAAGAGAAAAGAGAAAAGAAGACAATCGAGAAAAGAGAAAAGAGAAAAGAAGAGGAAAGAAGAGAAAGGAAAATAGAAAAGAGAAAAGATGAGAAAAGAGAAAACAAGAGAAAAGACAAAAGAAGAGAAAAGAAAAGAGAAAAAAGAAAAGAAGAGTAAAGAAGAGAAAACAGAAAAGAAGAGAAAAGTAGTGAAAAGAGAAAATAGAAAAGGAGAGAAAAGAGAAAAGAGAAAAGAAGACAATCGAGAAAAGAGAAAAGAGAAAAGAAGAGGAAAGAAGAGAAAGGAAAATAGAAAAGAGAAAAGATGAGAAAAGAGAAAAGAGGAAATAGAAATGAGAAAAGAAGGGAAAAGAAGAGCAAAGAGAAAAGTCGAGAAAAGAAGAGAAAAGAGAAAGGAGAAAAGAAGAGAAAAGAGGAAAGAGACATGTGAAAAATAGGGAAAAAAGAGAAAAGACTAAAGAAGAGAAAAGTGAAAAGAGAAAAGAGAAAAGAAAAGAAGAGAATATAAGGGAAAAGAGAAATGAGAAAAGAGAAAAGAAGAGAAACTAGAATAAAAGAGAAAAAAAATGAAAAATGAAAAGAGAAAAGAGTAAATAAGAGAAAAGAGAGAAGAGAAATGAGAAAAAAAGAGAAAAAGAAAAGTGAAAAGAGAAAAGAAGAGAAAACAGAAAAGAAAAGGAAAGAAGAGAAAAGAAAATAGAAAAGAGAAAAGTAGAGAAAAGAGAGAAGAGAAAAGAGAAAATAGAAATGAGAACAGATGGGAAAAGAAGAGAAAAGAGAAAAGAAGCGAATAGAAGAGAAAAGAAGAGAAAAGAGAAAAGAGAAAAGAAGAGAAAAGAAGTGAAAAGACAAAAAAGAGAAAAGAGGAAAGCGAAAAGAAGAGGAAAGAGAAAAGAAGAGAAAAGAGAAAGGAAAAAGAAGAGGAAAGAGACATGACAAAACATGGGAAAAAAGGGAAAAGAGAAAAGAAGAGAAAAGTGAAAAGAGAAAAGAGAAAAGAAAAAAGAGAAAAGAAGGGAAAAGTAGTGAAAAGAGAAAATAGAAAAGGAGCGAAAAGAGAAAAGAGAAAAGAAGACAATAGAGAAAAGAGAAAAGAGAAAAGAAGAGGAAAGAAGAGAAAGGAAAATAGAAAAGAGAATAGATGAGAAAAGAGAAAAGAGAAAACAGGAAATAGAAATGATAAAGAAGGGAAAAGAAGAAAAAAGAAAAGAGAAAAAAAGAAAAGAAGAGAAAAGAAGAGAAAACAGAAAAGAAGAGAAAAGTAGTGAAAAGAAAAAATAGAAAAGGAGAGAAAAGAGAAAAGAGAAAAGAAGACAATAGAGAAAAGAGAAAAGAGAAAAGGAGAGGAAAGAAGAGAAAGGAAAATAGAAAAGAGAATAGATGAGAAAAGAGAAAAGAGAAAACAGGAAATAGAAATGAGAAAAGAAGGGAAAAGAAGAGCAAAGAGAAAAGAAGAGAAAAGAAGAGAAGAGAGAAAAGTGAAAAGAAGAGAAAAGACAAAAAAGAGAAAAGAGAAAAGCGAAAAGAAGAGAAAAGAGAAAAGAAGAGAAAAGAGAAAGGAGAAAAGAAGAGAAAAGAGGAAAGAGACATGAGAAAAATAGGGAAAAAAGAGAAAAGACAAAAGAAGAGAAAAGTGAAAAGAGAAAAGACAAAAGAAAAGAAGAGAATATAAGGGAAAAGAGAAATGAGAAAAGAGAAAAGAAGAGAAACTAGAAAAAAAGAGAGCTAAAATGAAAAGAGAAAAGAAGAGAAAACAGAAAAGAAGAGGAAAGAAGAGAAAGGAAAATAGAAAAGAGAAAAGATGAGAAAACAGAAAAGAGGAAATAGAAATGAGAAAAGAAGGGTAAAGAAGAGTAAAGAGTAAAGAAGAGAAAAGAAGAGACAAAAGCGAAAAGAAGAGAGAAGAGAAAGAAGAGAAAAGAAAAGAGAAAAGTGTAAAGAAGAGATAAGAGAAAAGAAGAGAAAACAGAAAAGAATAGAAAAGAGACAAGAAGAGATGAAGAGAAAAGAGAAAAGATTAAAGAAGGGAAAAGAGAAAAGAAGAGAAAAGAGAGAAAAAAGGAAAGAAGAGAAAAGAATTGAAAAGATAAAATAGAAAAGGAGAGAAAAGAGAAAAGAAGAGAAAGGGAGAGAAAAGAAGAGAGAAAAGCGTAAAGAAGGGAGAAGAGAAAAGAGAAATGACGCGTAAAGAGGAAAGAGAAAAGAAGAGAATAGAGAAAAGAAGAGAAAACAGAAAAGATAAAAGAAGTGAAAAGAGAAAAGAGAAACGAAGAGAATAAAAGAGATAGGAGAAAAGAAGTGAAAAGAGAAAATAGGAAAGGAGAGAAAAGAGACAAGAAGACAAAAGAGAAAAGAGAAAAGAGAAAAGAAGAGAAAAGAGAAAAGAAGAGAAAAGAAAAGAAAAAAAAGAAAAGAAGAGAAGAGAAAAGAAGATGAGAAATGAGAAAAGAGAAAGGAGAAACGAAGAGAAAAGAGAAACGAAGAGAACGAGAAAAGAGAAAAGAATAGTAAAGAGAAAAGACTAAAGAGAAAAGAAGACAACAGCGAAATGAAGAGAAAAGAGAAAAGGGAAAAGATGAGAAAAGAAGTGAAAAGAAAAAATAGAAAAGGAGAGAAAAGAGAAAACAAGAGAAAAGAACGGAAAAGGAAAGAGAAAAAAGAAAAGAAGAGGAAAGAAGACAAAACAAAAAAGAGAAAAGAAGAGAAAAGAGAAAAGAGAAACGAATTTAAAAGAGAAAAGAGAAAATAAGAGGAAAGATGAAAGAGATATGAGAGAAGAAGGGAAAAGAAGATAAAAGAGAAAAGAGAAAGGAAAAGAAAAAAGATAAGAAGAGACATGAAGAGAAAAGAAAAGAGAAAAGTGAAAAGAGAAAAGAAGAGAAAAGAGATAAGAAGAGAAAAGAAGACTATTGAGAAAAGAGCAAAGAGAAAAGGAAAGAAAAGAGATAAGAGAAAAGAAGAAAAAAGAGAAAAGAAGAGAAAAGAGAAAGAAGAGAAAAGAAAAGAGAAAAGTGTAAAGAAGAGAGAAGAGAAAAGGGAAAAGGGAAACGAAGCGAAAAGAAAAAAGAGAAAAGAAGAGAAAATAGAAAAGAATAGAAAAGAGACAAGAAGAGATGAAGAGAAAAGAGAAAAGAAGAGAAAAACGAGAAAATAGAAAAGGAGAGAAAAGAGAAAAGAGAAAAGTGAAAAGAGAAAAGAAGAGAAAAGAGATAAGAAGAGAAAAGAAGACTATTGAGAAAAGAGCAAAGAGAAAAGAAGAGAAAAGAAAAGAGAAAAAACAAAAGAAGAGAAAATAAGAGAAAAGTGAAGAGAAATGAAGAGAAAAGAGAAGAGAAGAGAAAAGAAGAAAAATGAAAAGAGAAAAGAGAAAAGAAGAGAAATGAGAAAAAAAGAGAACAAGAAAAGTGAAAAGAGAAAAGAAGACAAAACAGAAAAGAAGAGGAATGAAGTGAAAAGAAAATAGAAAAGAGAAAAGAAGAGAAAAGAGAAAAGAAGAGAAAACAAAAGAGAAAAAAAGAAAAGAAGAGAAAAGTGAAAAAAAGAGAAAAGAAGAGAAAAGAGAAACGAAGAGACAATAGAAAAGAAGAGAAAAGAAGTGAAATGAAAAGAGACAAGAGTAAATAAGCGAAAAGATAAAAGAGAAAAGAGAACAGAAGAGAAAACAGAAAAGAAGAGGAAAGAAGAGAAAAGAAATTAGAAAAGAGAAAAGAAGAGAAAAGAGAGAAGAAAAAAGGGGAAATAGAAATAGCAGAAGGGAAAAGAAGAGAAAAGAGAAAAGAAGAGAATAGAAGAGAAAAGAAGAGAAGAGAGAAAAGAGAAAAGAAGTGACAAACCAAAAAAGAGAAAAGAGGGAAGCGAAAAGAAGAGAACAGAGAAAAGAAGAGAAAAGAGAAATGAGAAAAGAAGAGAAAAGGGGAAAGAGACATGACAAAAGAAGGGGAAAAAGAGAAAAGAGAAAAGAGGAGAAAAGTGAAAAGAGAAAAGAGAAAAGAAAAAAAGAGAAAAGAAGGGAAAAGAGAAAAGAGAAACGAGAAAAGAAAAGAACAGAAAAGAGAAAAGAGAAAACAGAAGAGAAGGGAAAAGTGAAAACAGAAAAGAGAAAAGAAAAGAATAGAAAATAAGGTAAAAGAGAAAAGAGAAAAGAGAAAAGAAGAGAAAATGCAAATGATGAGAAAAGAACAGAATAGAGAAAAGAGAAATGAGGAACAAAAAGAGAAAAACAAAAGTGAAAAGGGAAAAGAAGAGAAAACGGAAAAGAAGAGGAAAGAAGAGAAAGGAAAATAGAAAAGAGAAAAGATGAGAAAAGAGAAAAGAGGAAATAGAAATGAGAAAAGAAGGGAAAAGAAGAGAAAAGAGAAAAGAAGAGAAAAGAAGAGAAAAGGAGAAAAGACAAAAGAGAAAAAAAAGAAGAGAAAAGAAGGGAAAAGAGAAAAGAGAAAAGAAAAGAAAAGAGAAAAGATGAGAAAAGAAGAGAATAGAGTAAACAGAAAAGAGAAAGGAAAAGAGAAGAGATAAGAAGAGAGAAGAAGATAAAAGAAAAGAGAAAATTGAACAATAGAGAAAAGAGTAAAGAAGAGAAAAAAAAGGAAGTGAAAAGGGAAAACAGAAAAGAGAAAAGAAGAGAAAAGAGAAACGAAGAGACAATAGAAAAGAAGAGAAAAGAAGTGAAATGAAAAGAGAAAAGAGTAAATAAGCGAAAAGAGAAAAGAGAACAGAAGAGAAAACAGAAAAGAAGAGGAAAGAAGAGAAAAGAAAATAGAAAAGAGAAAAGAAGAGAAAAGAGAGAAGAGAAAAGGGGTAATAGAAATAACAGAAGGGAAAAGAAGAGAAAAGAGAAAAGAAGAGAATAGAAGAGAAAAGAAGAGAAGAGAGAAAAGAGAAAAGAAGTGAAAAACCAAAAAAGAGAAAAGAGAGAAGCGAAAAGAAGAGAACAGAGAAAAGAAGAGAAAAGAGAAATGAGAAAAGAAGAGAAAAGGGGAAAGAGACATGACAAAAGAAGGGGAAAAAGAGAAAAGAGAAAAGAGGAGAAAAGTGAAAAGAGAAAAGAGAAAAGAATAAAAGAGAAAAGAAGGGAAAAGAGAAAAGAGAAACGAGAAAAGAAAAGAACAGAAAAGAGAAAAGAGAAAACAGAAGAGAAGGGAAAAGTGAAAACAGAAAAGAGAAAAGAAAAGAATAGAAAATAAGGTAAAAGAGAAAAGAGAAAAGAGAAAAGAGAAAAGAAGAGAAAATGCAAATGATGAGAAAAGAACAGAATAGAGAAAAGAGAAATGATGAACAAAAAGAGAAAAACAAAAGTGAAAAGGGAAAAGAAGAGAAAACGGAAAAGAAGAGGAAAGAAGAGAAAGGAAAATAGAAAAGAGAAAAGATGAGAAAAGAGAAAAGAGGAAATAGAAATGAGAAAAGAAGGGAAAAGAAGAGAAAAGAAGAGAAAAGGAGAAAAGACAAAAGAGAAAAAAAAGAAGAGAAAAGAAGGGAAAAGAGAAAAGAGAAAAGAAAAGAAAAGAGAAAAGATGAGAAAAGAAGAGAATAGAGTAAACAGAAAAGAGAAAGGAAAAGAGAAGAGATAAGAAGAGAGAAGAAGATAAAAGAAAAGAGAAAATTGAACAATAGAGAAAAGAGTAAAGAAGAGAAAAAAAAGGAAGTGAAAAGGGAAAACCGAAAAGAGAAAAGAAGAGAAAAGAGAAAAGTGAAAAGAGAAAAGAAGAGAAAAGATATAAGAAGAGAAAAGAAGACTATAGAGAAAAGAGAAAAGAGAAAAGGAGAGAAAAGAGAAAAGAGAAAAGAAGAAAAATAGAAAAGAAGAGAAAAGAGAAAGAAGAGAAAAGCAAAGAGAGAAGTGAAAAGATGAGAGAAGAGAAAAGAGAAAATAGAAACGAAGCGAAAAGAGTAATGAGAACAGAGAAAAGAAGAGAAGAGCGAAAAGAAGAGAAAAGAGAAAAGAGAAAAGAAGAGAAAATAGAAAAGAAGAGAAAAGAGACAAGTTGAGGAAAGAAGTGAAATGTAAACAAAAAAGAGAAAAGAAGAGAAAAGAGAAAAAAGTAAAGAAGAGAAAAGAGAAAAGATAAAGGAAGAGAAAAGATAAAAGTTAAAAGAAGAGAAAAAAGCGAAAAGAGAAAATAGAAAAGGAGAGAAAAGAGAAAAGAGAAAAGTAGAGAAAAGAGAAAAGAAGAGAAAAGAAGACAACAGAGAAAAGAGATAAGAGAAAATGAGAGAAAAGGGAACGAAGAGAAAAGAAGAAAAAAGAGAAAAGAAGATAAAAGAGAAAAGAGAAAAGAAGAGAATAAAAGAGAAAAGAGAAAAGAAGAGAAAAGAAGCAAAAAGTAAAGAGAAAAAATGAAAAGAAGAGGAAAGAAGAGAAAAGTGAAAAGAATACAAAAGATAAAAGAAGAGAAAAGAGAAAAGAAGAGAAAAGAGAAAAGAGACAAGAAGACAAAATTGGGAGGAAGAGAAAAGAGAAAAGAAGAGAAAAGAGAAAAGAGAAACGAATTTAAAAGAGAAAAGTGAAAATAAGAGAAAAGATGAAAGAGAAATGAGAAAAGAAGGGAACAGAAGAGAAAAGAGAAAAGAGAAAGGAAAAGAAAAGAGAAAAGGAGAGAAAGGAAGAGAAAAGAAAAGAGAAAAGTGAAAAGAAGAGAAACGAATTGAAAAGTGAAAATAGAAAAGGAGAGAAAAGAGAACAGAGAAAAGAAGACAAAAGAGAAAAGAAGTGAAAAGAGAAAAGAAGAGAAAACGAGCGAAAAGAATAGAGAAAAAAAGAAAAGAAGACAAAAGAGAAAACAGAAAAGAGAAAAGAAGACAAAAGAGAAAAGAAGAGAAAAGAGAAAAGAAGAGAAAAGATGAGAAATGATATGGGAAAAGAGTAAATAAGAGAAAAGAGAAAAGAGAAAAGAAGGGAAATGAGAAAAAAAGAGTAAAAGAAAAATGAAAAGAGAAAAAGAAGAGAAATGATAAGAGAAAAGAATAAAGAAGAGAAAAGGGAAAAGAAGAGAAACGAGAAAAAAAAGAGAAAAAGAAAAGTGAAAAGAGAAAAGAAGAGGAAACAGAAAAGAAGAGGAAAGAAGAGAAAGGAAAATAGAAAAGAGAAAAGGAGAGAAAAGAGAAGGTGACTAAGGAGGTAGATGAGGGGAAAGTGGTAGATGTGGTATATATGGATTTTAGTAAGGCGTTTGATAAGGTCCCCCATGGTAGGCTACTGCAGAAAATACAGAGATATGGCATTGAGGGTGAGTTGGAGGTTTGGATTAGGAATTGGCTGGCTGGAAGAAGACAGAGGGTAGTAGTTGATGACAAAGGTTCATCTTGGAGTGCCGTCACTAGCGGTGTTCCGCAAGGATCTGTTTTGGGACCATTGCTGTTTGTCATTTTTATAAACGACCTGGAGGATGGGTTAGAAGGTTGGGTGAGCAAGTTTGCGGATGATACTAAAGTCGGAGGAGTTGTAGACAGTGAGGAAGGATATGGCAGGTTACAGCGGGATATAGAGAAGCTGCAGAGCTGGGCAGAAAGGTGGCAAATGGAGTTCAATGTAGCTAAGTGTGAGGTGATTCACTTTGGTAAGAGTAATGAAAAGATGGATTACTGGGCTAATGGTAGACTACTTGGTAGTGTGGAAGAGCAGAGGGATCTTGGTGTCCATGTACACAGATCTCTGAAAGTTGCCACCCAGGTAAATAGTGCAGTGAAGAAGGCATATGGCGTACTGGCTTTTATTGGTAGAGGAATTGAGTTCCGGAGTCCTGAGGTCATGCTGCAGTTGTATAAGACTCTGGTGCAGCCGCATCTGGAATATTGTGTGCAGTTTTGGTCGCCGTACTATAGGAAGGATGTGGAGGCACTGGAATGGGTGCAGAGGAAGTTTACCAGGATGTTGCCTGGTACGGTAGGAAGATCCTATGAGGAAAGGCTGAGGCACTTGGGGTTGTTTTCATTGGAGAAAAGAAGGTTTAGGGGTGACTTGATAGAGGTGTATAAGATGATTAGGGGGTTAGATAGGGTTGACAGTGAGAACTTTTTTCCACGTATGGAGTCAGCTATTACAAGGGGGCATAGCTTTAAATTAAGGGGGGGTAGATATAGGACTGATGTTAGGGGTAGGTTCTTCACTCAGCGAGTCGTAAGTTCATGGAATGCCCTGCCAGTTGCAGTAGTGGACTCTCCCTCTTTATGGGTATTTTAATGGGCATTGGATAGGTATATGGAGGATGGTGGGTGAGTGTAGGTTAGGTGGGCTTTGATCGGTGAAACATTGAGGGCCGAAGGGCCTGTACTGCGCTGTATTCTTCTATGTTCTATGTTCTATGTAGAAAAGAAGAGAAAAGAGAAAACAGGAAACAGAAATGAGAAAAGAAGGGAAAAGAAGAGCAAATAGAAAAGAAGAGAAGAGAGAAAAGTGAAAAGAAGAGAAAAGAGAAAAAAGAGAAAAGAGAAAAGCGAAAAGAGGAGAAAAGAGAAAAGAAGAGAAAAGAGCAAGGAGAAAAGAAGTGAAAAGTGGAAAGAGACATGAGAAAAATAGGGAAAAAAGAGAAAAGACAAAAGAAGAGAAAAGAGAAAAGAAAAGAAGTGAAAATAAGGGAAAAGAAAAATGAGAAAGAGAAAAGAAGAGAAACGAGAAAAAAAGAGAAAAAGAAAAATGAAAAGAGAAAAGAAGAGAAAACAGAAAAGAAGAGGAAAGAAGAGAAAGGATAATAGAAAAGAGAAAAGAAGAGAAAAGAGAAAAGAGGACATAGAAATGAGGAAAGAAGGGAAAAGAAGAGAAAAGAGAAAAGAAGTAAAAAGAAGAGAGAAAAGCGAAAAAAGAGAGAAGAGAAAAGAGAAAAGAGAAATGAATCGAAAAGAGAAAAGAGAAAAGAAGAGAAGAGAGAAAAGAAGAGAAAACAGAAAAGATAAAAGAAGTGAAAAGAGAAAAGAGAAAAGAAGAGAATAAAAGAGAAAAGAGAAAAGAAGTGAAAAGAGAAAATAGAAAAGGAGAGAGAAGAGAAAAGAGAAAAGAAGACAAAACAGAAATGAGAAAAGAAGATAATAAAAGAGAAAAGAGAAAAGAAGAGAAAAGAAGAGAAAAGAAAAGTGAAAAAACGTAAAGAAGAGAAAAGAAGAGATAGAAAGGAAGATGAGAAATGAGAAAAGAGAAAGGACAAACGAAGAAAAAAGAGAAACAAAGAGAAAAGTGAAAAGAGAAAAGAAAAGAAAAGAGAAAAGAGAATAGAGTAAAGAGAAAAGAGGAGAACAGAGAAATGAAGAGAAATATGAAAAGAAGAGAAAAGGGAAAAGAGAAAAGAAAAGAATAGAGAAAGTAAGAAAAAAGCGAAAAGAAGAGAATAGAAGAGAAAAGAGTAAAGAAGATAAAAGAGAAAAGAAGAGAAAAGAGTAAAGATGAGAAAAGAAGTGAAAAGAGAAAATAGAAAAGGAGAGAAAAGAGAAAAGAATACAAAAGAGAAAAGAGAAAAGAAGTCATAAGAGAAAAGAAGAGAAAACAGGAGAAAAGAAAAGATAAAAAAGAAAAGAAGAGAAAAGAAAAGAGAAAAGAGAAAAGTGAAAGGAAGAGAAAAGAGAAAACAAGACAAACGAGAAAAGATGAGAAAAGGTAAGAGAAAAAAAAGAAGAGGAATGAAGACAAAAGAAAAAAAGAGAAAATAAGAGAAAAGAGAAAAGAGAAACGAATTTAAAAGAGAAAAGAGAAAATAAGAGGAAAGACGAAGGAGAAATGAGAAAAGAAGGGAAAAGAAGAGTAAAGTGAAAAGTTGAAGGAAAAGAAAAAAGATAAGAAGAAAAATGAAGAGATAAGAAAAGAGAAAAGTGAAAAGAGAAAAGAAGAGAAAAGAGATAAGAAGAGAAAAGAAGACTATTGAGAAAAGAGAAAAGAGAGAAAAGAGAAAAGAGAAAAGAAGGAAAAAGAGAAAGGAAGAGAAAAGAGAAAGAAGAGAAAAGAGAAAAGAGAAAAGGGTAAAGCTGAGAGAAGAGAATAGGGAAAAGGGAAACGCAGCGAAAAGAGAAAAGAGAAAAGAAGAGAAAATAGAAAACAATAGAAAAGAGACAAGAAGAGATGAAGAGAAAAGAGAAAAGATAAAAGAAGAGCAAAGAGAAAAGAAGAGAAAAAAGAGAAAAGAGAAAAGAAGAGAAAAGAAGTGAAAAGAGAAAATAGAAAAGGAGAGAAAAGAGAAAAGAGAAAAGAAGAAAAAAGAGAAAAGAAGAGAAAAGAGAAAACAAGAGAAAAGAAGAGAAAAGAAAAGAGAAAAAAGAAAAGAAGAGAAAATAAGGGAAAAATGAAAAGAAGAGAAAAGAGAAAAGAAGAGAAAAGAGAAAAGAAGAGAAAAAAAGAGAAAAAGAAAAGTGAAAAGAGAAAAGAAGAGAAAACAGAAAAGAAAAGGAAAGAAGAGAAAAGAAAATAGAAACGAGAAAAGAAGAGAAAAGAGAAAAGAAGAGAAAAGAGAAAGGAAAAAAGAAGAGGAAAGAGGAAAGAGACATGACAAAAAAAGGGAAAAAAGAGAAAAGAGAAAAGAAGAGAAAAGTGAAAAGAGAAAAGAGAAAAGAAAAAAGAGAAAAGAAGGGAAAATAGAAAAGAGAAAAGAGAAAAGAAGAGAAAAGAGAAAAGAGAAAACAGAAAAGAAGGGAAAAGTGAAAAGAGAAAAGAGAAAAGAAAAGAAGAGAAAAGAAGGGAAAAGAGAAAAGAGAATAGAGAAAAGAAGAGAATAGAGAAATGATGAGAAAAGAACAGCATAGAGAAAAGCGAAATGAGAAAAGAAAAGAGAAAACTGAAAAGAAGAGAAAAGAGTAAAGAAGAAAAAAAGAAAGGAAGAGAAAAGGGAAAAGAGAAAAAAGAGAATAAAGGGGAAAAGAGAAAAGAAGAGAAACTTAGTGAAAAGAGAAAATAGAAAAGGAGAGAAAAGAGAAAAGAGAAAAGAAGACAATCGAGAAAAGAGAAAAGAGAAAAGAAGAGGAAAGAAGAGAAAGGAAAATAGAAAAGAGAAAAGATGAGAAAAGAGAAAACAAGAGAAAAGACAAAAGAAGAGAAAAGAGTAAAGAAGAAAAAAAGAAATGAAGAGAAAAGGGAAAAGAGAAAAAAGAGAATAAAGGGGAAAAGAGAAAAGAAGAGAAAAGTAGTGAAAAGAGAAAATAGAAAAGGAGAGAAAAGAGAAAAGAGAAAAGAAGACAATCGAGAAAAGAGAAAAGAGAAAAGAAGAGGAAAGAAGAGAAAGGAAAATAGAAAAGAGAAAAGATGAGAAAAGAGAAAAGAGGAAATAGAAATGAGAAAAGAAGGGAAAAGAAGAGCAAAGAGAAAAGTCGAGAAAAGAAGAGAAAAGAGAAAGGAGAAAAGAAGAGAAAAGAGGAAAGAGACATGTGAAAAATAGGGAAAAAAGAGAAAAGACTAAAGAAGAGAAAAGTGAAAAGAGAAAAGAGAAAAGAAAAGAAGAGAATATAAGGGAAAAGAGAAATGACAAAAGAGAAAAGTAGAGAAACTAGAATAAAAGAGAAAAAAAATGAAAAATGAAAAGAGAAAAGAGTAAATAAGAGAAAAGAGAGAAGAGAAATGAGAAAAAAAGAGAAAAAGAAAAGTGAAAAGAGAAAAGAAGAGAAAACAGAAAAGAAAAGGAAAGAAGAGAAAAGAAAATAGAAAAGAGAAAAGAAGAGAAAAGAGAGAAGAGAAAAGAGAAAATAGAAATGAGAACAGATGGGAAAAGAAGAGAAAAGAGAAAAGAAGCGAATAGAAGAGAAAAGAAGAGAAAAGAGAAAAGAGAAAAGAAGAGAAAAGAAGTGAAAAGACAAAAAAGAGAAAAGAGGAAAGCGAAAAGAAGAGAAAAGAGAAAAGAAGAGAAAAGAGAAAGGAAAAAGAAGAGGAAAGAGACATGACAAAAGATGGGAAAAAGAGAAAAGAGAAAAGAAGAGAAAAGTGAAAAGAGAAAAGAGAAAAGAAAAAAGAGAAAAGAAGGGAAAAGTAGTGAAAAGAGAAAATAGAAAAGGAGCGAAAAGAGAAAAGAGAAAAGAAGACAATAGAGAAAAGAGAAAAGAGAAAAGAAGAGGAAAGAAGAGAAAGGAAAATAGAAAAGAGAATAGATGAGAAAAGAGAAAAGAGAAAACAGGAAATAGAAATGAGAAAAGAAGGGAAAAGAAGAAAAAAGAAAAGAGAAAAAAAGAAAAGAAGAGAAAACAGAAAAGAAGAGAAAAGTAGTGAAAAGAGAAAATAGAAAAGGCGAGAAAAGAGAAAAGAGAAAAGAAGACAATCGAGAAAAGAGAAAAGAGAAAAGGAGAGGAAAGAAGAGAAAGGAAAATAGAAAAGAGAAAAGATGAGAAAAGAGAAAAGAAGAGAAAAGAGAAAGGAGAAAAGATGAGAAAAGAGGAAAGAGAAAAGAGGAAATAGAAATGAGAAAAGAAGGGAAAAGAAGAAAAAAGAAAAGAGAAAAAAAGAAAAGAAAAGAAAAGAAGAGAAAACAGAAAAGAAGAGAAAAGTAGTGAAAAGAGAAAATAGAAAAGGAGAGAAAAGAGAAAAGAGAAAAGAAGACAATCGAGAAAAGAGAAAAGAGAAAAGAAGAGGAAAGAAGAGAAAGGAAAATAGAAAAGAGAAAAGATGAGAAAAGAGAAAAGAGGAAATAGAAATGAGAAAAGAAGGGAAAAGAAGAGCAAAGAGAAAAGTCGAGAAAAGAAGAGAAAAGAGAAAGGAGAAAAGAAGAGAAAAGAGGAAAGAGACATGTGAAAAATAGGGAAAAAAGAGAAAAGACTAAAGAAGAGAAAAGTGAAAAGAGAAAAGAGAAAAGAAAAGAAGAGAATATAAGGGAAAAGAGAAATGAGAAAAGAGAAAAGAAGAGAAACTAGAATAAAAGAGAAAAAAAATGAAAAATGAAAAGAGAAAAGAGTAAATAAGAGAAAAGAGAGAAGAGAAATGAGAAAAAAAGAGAAAAAGAAAAGTGAAAAGAGAAAAGAAGAGAAAACAGAAAAGAAAAGGAAAGAAGAGAAAAGAAAATAGAAAAGAGAAAAGTAGAGAAAAGAGAGAAGAGAAAAGAGAAAATAGAAATGAGAACAGATGGGAAAAGAAGAGAAAAGAGAAAAGAAGCGAATAGAAGAGAAAAGAAGAGAAAAGAGAAAAGAGAAAAGAAGAGAAAAGAAGTGAAAAGACAAAAAAGAGAAAAGAGGAAAGCGAAAAGAAGAGAAAAGAGAAAAGAAGAGAAAAGAGAAAGGAAAAAGAAGAGGAAAGAGACATGACAAAACATGGGAAAAAAGGGAAAAGAGAAAAGAAGAGAAAAGTGAAAAGAGAAAAGAGAAAAGAAAAAAGAGAAAAGAAGGGAAAAGTAGTGAAAAGAGAAAATAGAAAAGGAGCGAAAAGAGAAAAGAGAAAAGAAGACAATAGAGAAAAGAGAAAAGAGAAAAGAAGAGGAAAGAAGAGAAAGGAAAATAGAAAAGAGAATAGATGAGAAAAGAGAAAAGAGAAAACAGGAAATAGAAATGATAAAGAAGGGAAAAGAAGAAAAAAGAAAAGAGAAAAAAAGAAAAGAAGAGAAAAGAAGAGAAAACAGAAAAGAAGAGAAAAGTAGTGAAAAGAGAAAATAGAAAAGGAGAGAAAAGAGAAAAGAGAAAAGAAGACAATAGAGAAAAGAGAAAAGAGAAAAGGAGAGGAAAGAAGAGAAAGGAAAATAGAAAAGAGAATAGATGAGAAAAGAGAAAAGAGAAAACAGGAAATAGAAATGAGAAAAGAAGGGAAAAGAAGAGCAAAGAGAAAAGAAGAGAAAAGAAGAGAAGAGAGAAAAGTGAAAAGAAGAGAAAAGACAAAAAAGAGAAAAGAGAAAAGCGAAAAGAAGAGAAAAGAGAAAAGAAGAGAAAAGAGAAAGGAGAAAAGAAGAGAAAAGAGGAAAGAGACATGAGAAAAATAGGGAAAAAAGAGAAAAGACAAAAGAAGAGAAAAGTGAAAAGAGAAAAGACAAAAGAAAAGAAGAGAATATAAGGGAAAAGAGAAATGAGAAAAGAGAAAAGAAGAGAAACTAGAAAAAAAGAGAGCTAAAACGAAAAGAGAAAAGAAGAGAAAACAGAAAAGAAGAGGAAAGAAGAGAAAGGAAAATAGAAAAGAGAAAAGATGAGAAAACAGAAAAGAGGAAATAGAAATGAGAAAAGAAGGGTAAAGAAGAGTGAAGAGTAAAGAAGAGAAAAGAAGAGACAAAAGCGAAAAGAAGAGAGAAGAGAAAAAAGAAATGAAGCAAAAAGAAAAAAGAGAAAAGAAGAGAATAAAAGAGAAAAGAGAAACGAAGTGAAAAGAGAAAATAGAAAAGGAGAGAAAAGAGAAAAGAGAAAAGAAGACAAAAGAGAAAAGAGAAAAGAAGAGAATAAAAGAGAAAAGAGAAAAGAAGAGAAAAGAAGAGAAAAGAAAAGAGAAAAAAAGAAAAGAAGAGAAAAGAAAAGAAGATGAGAAACGAGAAAAGAGAAAGGACAAACGAAGAGAAAAGAAGAAAAATGAAAAGAGAAAAGAGAAAAGTAAAGAAAAGAGAAAAGAGAATAGAGTAAAGAGAAAAGAGGAGAACAGAGAAATGAAGAGAAATATGAAAAGAAGAGAAAAGGGAAAAGAGAAAAGAAAAGAATAGAGAAAGTAAGAAAAAAGCGAAAAGAAGAGAATAGAAGAGAAAAGAGTAAAGAAGATAAAAGAGAAAAGAAGAGAAAAGAGTAAAGAAGTGAAAAGAGAAATGAAGAGAAAAGAGAAAAGATGAGAAAAGAAGTGAAAAGAGAAAATAGAAAAGGAGAGAAAAGAGAAAAGAATACAAAAGAGAAAAGAGAAAAGAAGTCATAAGAGAAAAGAAGAGAAAACAGGAGAAAAGAAAAGATAAAAAAGAAAAGAAGAGAAAAGAAAAGAGAAAAGAGAAAAGTGAAAGGAAGAGAAAAGAGAAAACAAGACAAACGAGAAAAGATGAGAAAAGGTAAGAGAAAAAATAGAAGAGGAATGAAGACAAAAGAAAAAAAGAGAAAATAAGAGAAAAGAGAAAAGAGAAACGAATTTAAAAGAGAAAAGAGAAAATAAGAGGAAAGACGAAGGAGAAATGAGAAAAGAAGGGAAAAGAAGAGTAAAGTGAAAAGTTGAAGGAAAAGAAAAAAGATAAGAAGAGAAATGAAGAGAAAAGAAAAGAGAAAAGTGAAAAGAGAAAAGAAGAGAAAAGAGATAAGAAGAGAAAAGAAGACTATTGAGAAAAGAGAAAAGAGAGAAAAGAGAAAAGAGAAAAGAAGGAAAAAGAGAAAGGAAGAGAAAAGAGAAAGAAGAGAAAAGAGAAAAGAGAAAAGGGTAAAGCAGAGAGAAGAGAATAGGGAAAAGGGAAACGCAGCGAAAAGAGAAAAGAGAAAAGAAGAGAAAATAGAAAACAATAGAAAAGAGACAAGAAGAGATGAAGAGAAAAGAGAAAAGATAAAAGAAGAGCAAAGAGAAAAGAAGAGAAAAAAGAGAAAAGAGAAAAGAAGAGAAAAGAAGTGAAAAGAGAAAATAGAAAAGGAGAGAAAAGAGAAAAGAGAAAAGAAGAAAAAAGAGAAAAGAAGAGAAAAGAGAAAACAAGAGAAAAGAAGAGAAAAGAAAAGAGAAAAAAGAAAAGAAGAGAAAATAAGGGAAAAATGAAAAGAAGAGAAAAGAAGAGAAAAGAGAAAAGAAGAGAGAAAAAGAGAAAAAGAAAAGTGAAAAGAGAAAAGAAGAGAAAACAGAAAAGATAAAAGAAGTGAAAAGAGAAAAGAATAGAATAAAAGAGAAAAGAGAAAAGAAGTGAAAAGAGAAAATAGAAAAGGAGAGAGAAGAGAAAAGAGAAAAGAAGACAAAACAGAAATGAGAAAAGAAGATAATAAAAGAGAAAAGAGAAAAGAAGAGAAAAGAAGAGAAAAGAAAAGTGAAAAAACGTAAAGAAGAGAAAAGAAGAGATAGAAAGGAAGATGAGAAATGAGAAAAGAGAAAGGACAAACGAAGAAAAAAGAGAAACAAAGAGAAAAGTGAAAAGAGAAAAGAAAAGAAAAGAGAAAAGAGAATAGAGTAAAGAGAAAAGAGGAGAACAGAGAAATGAAGAGAAATATGAAAAGAAGAGAAAAGGGAAAAGAGAAAAGAAAAGAATAGAGAAAGTAAGAAAAAAGCGAAAAGAAGAGAATAGAAGAGAAAAGAGTAAAGAAGATAAAAGAGAAAAGAAGAGAAAAGAGTAAAGAAGTGAAAAGAGAAATGAAGAGAAAAGAGAAAAGATGAGAAAAGAAGTGAAAAGAGAAAATAGAAAAGGAGAGAAAAGAGAAAAGAATACAAAAGAGAAAAGAGAAAAGAAGTCATAAGAGAAAAGAAGAGAAAACAGGAGAAAAGAAAAGATAAAAAAGAAAAGAAGAGAAAAGAAAAGAGAAAAGAGAAAAGTGAAAGGAAGAGAAAAGAGAAAACAAGACAAACGAGAAAAGATGAGAAAAGGTAAGAGAAAAAAAAGAAGAGGAATGAAGACAAAAGAAAAAAAGAGAAAATAAGAGAAAAGAGAAAAGAGAAACGAATTTAAAAGAGAAAAGAGAAAATAAGAGGAAAGACGAAGGAGAAATGAGAAAAGAAGGGAAAAGAAGAGTAAAGTGAAAAGTTGAAGGAAAAGAAAAAAGATAAGAAGAGAAATGAAGAGATAAGAAAAGAGAAAAGTGAAAAGAGAAAAGAAGAGAAAAGAGATAAGAAGAGAAAAGAAGACTATTGAGAAAAGAGAAAAGAGAGAAAAGAGAAAAGAGAAAAGAAGGAAAAAGAGAAAGGAAGAGAAAAGAGAAAGAAGAGAAAAGAGAAAAGAGAAAAGGGTAAAGCTGAGAGAAGAGAATAGGGAAAAGGGAAACGCAGCGAAAAGAGAAAAGAGAAAAGAAGAGAAAATAGAAAACAATAGAAAAGAGACAAGAAGAGATGAAGAGAAAAGAGAAAAGATAAAAGAAGAGCAAAGAGAAAAGAAGAGAAAAAAGAGAAAAGAGAAAAGAAGAGAAAAGAAGTGAAAAGAGAAAATAGAAAAGGAGAGAAAAGAGAAAAGAGAAAAGAAGAAAAAAGAGAAAAGAAGAGAAAAGAGAAAACAAGAGAAAAGAAGAGAAAAGAAAAGAGAAAAAAGAAAAGAAGAGAAAATAAGGGAAAAATGAAAAGAAGAGAAAAGAGAAAAGAAGAGAAAAGAGAAAAGAAGAGAAAAAAGAGAAAAAGAAAAGTGAAAAGAGAAAAGAAGAGAAAACAGAAAAGAAAAGGAAAGAAGAGAAAAGAAAATAGAAACGAGAAAAGAAGAGAAAAGAGAAAAGAAGAGAAAAGAGAAAGGAAAAAAGAAGAGGAAAGAGGAAAGAGACATGACAAAAAAAGGGAAAAAAGAGAAAAGAGAAAAGAAGAGAAAAGTGAAAAGAGAAAAGAGAAAAGAAAAAAGAGAAAGGAAGGGAAAATAGAAAAGAGAAAAGAGAAAAGAAGAGAAAAGAGAAAAGAGAAAACAGAAAAGAAGGGAAAAGTGAAAAGAGAAAAGAGAAAAGAAAAGAAGAGAAAAGAAGGGAAAAGAGAAAAGAGAATAGAGAAAAGAAGAGAATAGAGAAATGATGAGAAAAGAACAGCATAGAGAAAAGCGAAATGAGAAAAGAAAAGAGAAAACTGAAAAGAAGAGAAAAGAGTAAAGAAGAAAAAAAGAAAGGAAGAGAAAAGGGAAAAGAGAAAAAAGAGAATAAAGGGGAAAAGAGAAAAGAAGAGAAACTTAGTGAAAAGAGAAAATAGAAAAGGAGAGAAAAGAGAAAAGAGAAAAGAAGACAATCGAGAAAAGAGAAAAGAGAAAAGAAGAGGAAAGAAGAGAAAGGAAAATAGAAAAGAGAAAAGATGAGAAAAGAGAAAACAAGAGAAAAGACAAAAGAAGAGAAAAGAAAAGAGAAAAAAGAAAAGAAGAGTAAAGAAGAGAAAACAGAAAAGAAGAGAAAAGTAGTGAAAAGAGAAAATAGAAAAGGAGAGAAAAGAGAAAAGAGAAAAGAAGACAATCGAGAAAAGAGAAAAGAGAAAAGAAGAGGAAAGAAGAGAAAGGAAAATA
Organism: Chiloscyllium punctatum; assembly: GCF_047496795.1. Classification (NCBI taxonomy): domain Eukaryota; kingdom Metazoa; phylum Chordata; class Chondrichthyes; order Orectolobiformes; family Hemiscylliidae; genus Chiloscyllium; species Chiloscyllium punctatum. Next base: position 637,646 of record NC_092746.1, on the reverse strand, counting down.
GAAAAGAGAAAAGATGAGAAAAGAGAAAAGAGGAAATAGAAATGAGAAAAGAAGGGAAAAGAAGAGCAAAGAGAAAAGTCGAGAAAAGAAGAGAAAAGAGAAAGGAGAAAAGAAGAGAAAAGAGGAAAGAGACATGTGAAAAATAGGGAAAAAAGAGAAAAGACTAAAGAAGAGAAAAGTGAAAAGAGAAAAGAGAAAAGAAAAGAAGAGAATATAAGGGAAAAGAGAAATGACAAAAGAGAAAAGTAGAGAAACTAGAATAAAAGAGAAAAAAAATGAAAAATGAAAAGAGAAAAGAGTAAATAAGAGAAAAGAGAGAAGAGAAATGAGAAAAAAAGAGAAAAAGAAAAGTGAAAAGAGAAAAGAAGAGAAAAAAGAAAAGAAAAGGAAAGAAGAGAAAAGAAAATAGAAAAGAGAAAAGAAGAGAAAAGAGAGAAGAGAAAAGAGAAAATAGAAATGAGAACAGATGGGAAAAGAAGAGAAAAGAGAAAAGAAGCGAATAGAAGAGAAAAGAAGAGAAAAGGGAAAAGAGAAAAGAAGAGAAAAGAAGTGAAAAGACAAAAAAGAGAAAAGAGGAAAGCGAAAGAAGAGAAAAGAGAAAAGAAGAGAAAAGAGAAAGGAAAAAGAAGAGGAAAGAGACATGACAAAAGATGGGAAAAAGAGAAAAGAGAAAAGAAGAGAAAAGTGAAAAGAGAAAAGAGAAAAGAAAAAAGAGAAAAGAAGGGAAAAGAGAAAAGAGAATAGAGAAAAGAAGAGAATAGAGAAATGATGAGAAAAGAACAGCATAGAGAAAAGCGAAATGAGAAAAGAAAAGAGAAAACTGAAAAGAAGAGAAAAGAGTAAAGAAGAAAAAAGAAAGGAAGAGAAAAGGGAAAAGAGAAAAAAGAGAATAAAGGGGAAAAGAGAAAAGAAGAGAAACTTAGTGAAAAGAGAAAATAGAAAAGGAGAGAAAAGAGAAAAGAGAAAAGAAGACAATCGAGAAAAGAGAAAAGAGAAAAGAAGAGGAAAGAAGAGAAAGGAAAATAGAAAAGAGAAAAGATGAGAAAAGAGAAAACAAGAGAAAAGACAAAAGAAGAGAAAAGAAAAGAGAAAAAAGAAAAGAAGAGTAAAGAAGAGAAAACAGAAAAGAAGAGAAAAGTAGTGAAAAGAGAAAATAGAAAAGGAGAGAAAAGAGAAAAGAGAAAAGAAGACAATCGAGAAAAGAGAAAAGAGAAAAGAAGAGGAAAGAAGAGAAAGGAAAATAGAAAAGAGAAAAGATGAGAAAAGAGAAAAGAGGAAATAGAAATGAGAAAAGAAGGGAAAAGAAGAGCAAAGAGAAAAGTCGAGAAAAGAAGAGAAAAGAGAAAGGAGAAAAGAAGAGAAAAGAGGAAAGAGACATGTGAAAAATAGGGAAAAAAGAGAAAAGACTAAAGAAGAGAAAAGTGAAAAGAGAAAAGAGAAAAGAAAAGAAGAGAATATAAGGGAAAAGAGAAATGACAAAAGAGAAAAGTAGAGAAACTAGAATAAAAGAGAAAAAAAATGAAAAATGAAAAGAGAAAAGAGTAAATAAGAGAAAAGAGAGAAGAGAAATGAGAAAAAAAGAGAAAAAGAAAAGTGAAAAGAGAAAAGAAGAGAAAACAGAAAAGAAAAGGAAAGAAGAGAAAAGAAAATAGAAAAGAGAAAAGAAGAGAAAAGAGAGAAGAGAAAAGAGAAAATAGAAATGAGAACAGATGGGAAAAGAAGAGAAAAGAGAAAAGAAGCGAATAGAAGAGAAAAGAAGAGAAAAGAGAAAAGAGAAAAGAAGAGAAAAGAAGTGAAAAGACAAAAAAGAGAAAAGAGGAAAGCGAAAGAAGAGAAAAGAGAAAAGAAGAGAAAAGAGAAAGGAAAAAGAAGAGGAAAGAGACATGACAAAAGATGGGAAAAAGAGAAAAGAGAAAAGAAGAGAAAAGTGAAAAGAGAAAAGAGAAAAGAAAAAAGAGAAAAGAAGGGAAAAGTAGTGAAAAGAGAAAATAGAAAAGGAGCGAAAAGAGAAAAGAGAAAAGAAGACAATAGAGAAAAGAGAAAAGAGAAAAGAAGAGGAAAGAAGAGAAAGGAAAATAGAAAAGAGAATAGATGAGAAAAGAGAAAAGAGAAAACAGGAAATAGAAATGAGAAAAGAAGGGAAAAGAAGAAAAAAGAAAAGAGAAAAAAAGAAAAGAAGAGAAAAGAAGAGAAAACAGAAAAGAAGAGAAAAGTAGTGAAAAGAGAAAATAGAAAAGGCGAGAAAAGAGAAAAGAGAAAAGAAGACAATCGAGAAAAGAGAAAAGAGAAAAGGAGAGGAAAGAAGAGAAAGGAAAATAGAAAAGAGAAAAGATGAGAAAAGAGAAAAGAGAAAACAGGAAATAGAAATGAGAAAAGAAGGGAAAAGAAGAGCAAAGAGAAAAGAAGAGAAAAGAAGAGAAGAGAGAAAAGTGAAAAGAAGAGAAAAGACAAAAAAGAGAAAAGAAGAGAAAAGAGAAAAGAAGAGAAAAGAGAAAGGAGAAAAGATGAGAAAAGAGGAAAGAGAAAACAGGAAATAGAAATGAGAAAAGAAGGGAAAAGAAGAAAAAAGAAAAGAGAAAAAAAGAAAAGAAGAGAAAAGAAGAGAAAACAGAAAAGAAGAGAAAAGTAGTGAAAAGAGAAAATAGAAAAGGAGAGAAAAGAGAAAAGAGAAAAGAAGACAATCGAGAAAAGAGAAAAGAGAAAAGAAGAGGAAAGAAGAGAAAGGAAAATAGAAAAGAGAAAAGATGAGAAAAGAGAAAAGAGGAAATAGAAATGAGAAAAGAAGGGAAAAGAAGAAAAAAGAAAAGAGAAAAAAAGAAAAGAAGAGAAAAGAAGAGAAAACAGAAAAGAAGAGAAAAGTAGTGAAAAGAGAAAATAGAAAAGGAGAGAAAAGAGAAAAGAGAAAAGAAGACAATCGAGAAAAGAGAAAAGAGAAAAGAAGAGGAAAGAAGAGAAAGGAAAATAGAAAAGAGAAAAGATGAGAAAAGAGAAAAGAGGAAATAGAAATGAGAAAAGAAGGGAAAAGAAGAGCAAAGAGAAAAGTCGAGAAAAGAAGAGAAAAGAGAAAGGAGAAAAGAAGAGAAAAGAGGAAAGAGACATGTGAAAAATAGGGAAAAAAGAGAAAAGACTAAAGAAGAGAAAAGTGAAAAGAGAAAAGAGAAAAGAAAAGAAGAGAATATAAGGGAAAAGAGAAATGAGAAAAGAGAAAAGAAGAGAAACTAGAATAAAAGAGAAAAAAAATGAAAAATGAAAAGAGAAAAGAGTAAATAAGAGAAAAGAGAGAAGAGAAATGAGAAAAAAAGAGAAAAAGAAAAGTGAAAAGAGAAAAGAAGAGAAAACAGAAAAGAAAAGGAAAGAAGAGAAAAGAAAATAGAAAAGAGAAAAGTAGAGAAAAGAGAGAAGAGAAAAGAGAAAATAGAAATGAGAACAGATGGGAAAAGAAGAGAAAAGAGAAAAGAAGCGAATAGAAGAGAAAAGAAGAGAAAAGAGAAAAGAGAAAAGAAGAGAAAAGAAGTGAAAAGACAAAAAAGAGAAAAGAGGAAAGCGAAAAGAAGAGAAAAGAGAAAAGAAGAGAAAAGAGAAAGGAAAAAGAAGAGGAAAGAGACATGACAAAACATGGGAAAAAAGGGAAAAGAGAAAAGAAGAGAAAAGTGAAAAGAGAAAAGAGAAAAGAAAAAAGAGAAAAGAAGGGAAAAGTAGTGAAAAGAGAAAATAGAAAAGGAGCGAAAAGAGAAAAGAGAAAAGAAGACAATAGAGAAAAGAGAAAAGAGAAAAGAAGAGGAAAGAAGAGAAAGGAAAATAGAAAAGAGAATAGATGAGAAAAGAGAAAAGAGAAAACAGGAAATAGAAATGATAAAGAAGGGAAAAGAAGAAAAAAGAAAAGAGAAAAAAAGAAAAGAAGAGAAAAGAAGAGAAAACAGAAAAGAAGAGAAAAGTAGTGAAAAGAAAAAATAGAAAAGGAGAGAAAAGAGAAAAGAGAAAAGAAGACAATAGAGAAAAGAGAAAAGAGAAAAGGAGAGGAAAGAAGAGAAAGGAAAATAGAAAAGAGAATAGATGAGAAAAGAGAAAAGAGAAAACAGGAAATAGAAATGAGAAAAGAAGGGAAAAGAAGAGCAAAGAGAAAAGAAGAGAAAAGAAGAGAAGAGAGAAAAGTGAAAAGAAGAGAAAAGACAAAAAAGAGAAAAGAGAAAAGCGAAAAGAAGAGAAAAGAGAAAAGAAGAGAAAAGAGAAAGGAGAAAAGAAGAGAAAAGAGGAAAGAGACATGAGAAAAATAGGGAAAAAAGAGAAAAGACAAAAGAAGAGAAAAGTGAAAAGAGAAAAGACAAAAGAAAAGAAGAGAATATAAGGGAAAAGAGAAATGAGAAAAGAGAAAAGAAGAGAAACTAGAAAAAAAGAGAGCTAAAATGAAAAGAGAAAAGAAGAGAAAACAGAAAAGAAGAGGAAAGAAGAGAAAGGAAAATAGAAAAGAGAAAAGATGAGAAAACAGAAAAGAGGAAATAGAAATGAGAAAAGAAGGGTAAAGAAGAGTAAAGAGTAAAGAAGAGAAAAGAAGAGACAAAAGCGAAAAGAAGAGAGAAGAGAAAAAAGAAATGAAGCAAAAAGAAAAAAGAGAAAAGAAGAGAATAAAAGAGAAAAGAGAAACGAAGTGAAAAGAGAAAATAGAAAAGGAGAGAAAAGAGAAAAGAGAAAAGAAGACAAAAGAGAAAAGAGAAAAGAAGAGAATAAAAGAGAAAAGAGAAAAGAAGAGAAAAGAAGAGAAAAGAAAAGAGAAAAAAAGAAAAGAAGAGAAAAGAAAAGAAGATGAGAAACGAGAAAAGAGAAAGGACAAACGAAGAGAAAAGAAGAAAAATGAAAAGAGAAAAGAGAAAAGAAAAGAAAAGAGAAAAGAGAATAGAGTAAAGAGAAAAGAGGAGAACAGAGAAATGAAGAGAAATATGAAAAGAAGAGAAAAGGGAAAAGAGAAAAGAAAAGAATAGAGAAAGTAAGAAAAAAGCGAAAAGAAGAGAATAGAAGAGAAAAGAGTAAAGAAGATAAAAGAGAAAAGAAGAGAAAAGAGTAAAGAAGTGAAAAGAGAAATGAAGAGAAAAGAGAAAAGATGAGAAAAGAAGTGAAAAGAGAAAATAGAAAAGGAGAGAAAAGAGAAAAGAATACAAAAGAGAAAAGAGAAAAGAAGTCATAAGAGAAAAGAAGAGAAAACAGGAGAAAAGAAAAGATAAAAAAGAAAAGAAGAGAAAAGAAAAGAGAAATGAGAAAAGTGAAAGGAAGAGAAAAGAGAAAACAAGACAAACGAGAAAAGATGAGAAAAGGTAAGAGAAAAAAAAGAAGAGGAATGAAGACAAAAGAAAAAAAGAGAAAATAAGAGACAAGAGAAAAGAGAAACGAATTTAAAAGAGAAAAGAGAAAATAAGAGGAAAGACGAAGGAGAAATGAGAAAAGAAGGGAAAAGAAGAGTAAAGTGAAAAGTTGAAGGAAAAGAAAAAAGATAAGAAGAGAAATGAAGAGAAAAGAAAAGAGAAAAGTGAAAAGAGAAAAGAAGAGAAAAGAGATAAGAAGAGAAAAGAAGACTATTGAGAAAAGAGAAAAGAGAGAAAAGAGAAAAGAGAAAAGAAGGAAAAAGAGAAAGGAAGAGAAAAGAGAAAGAAGAGAAAAGAGAAAAGGGTAAAGCAGAGAGAAGAGAATAGGGAAAAGGGAAACGCAGCGAAAAGAGAAAAGAGAAAAGAAGAGAAAATAGAAAACAATAGAAAAGAGACAAGAAGAGATGAAGAGAAAAGAGAAAAGATAAAAGAAGAGCAAAGAGAAAAGAAGAGAAAAAAGAGAAAAGAGAAAAGAAGAGAAAAGAAGTGAAAAGAGAAAATAGAAAAGGAGAGAAAAGAGAAAAGAAGAAAAAAGAGAAAAGAAGAGAAAAGAGAAAACAAGAGAAAAGAAGAGAAAAGAAAAGAGAAAAAAGAAAAGAAGAGAAAATAAGGGAAAAATGAAAAGAAGAGAAAAGAAGAGAAAAGAGAAAAGAAGAGAGAAAAAGAGAAAAAGAAAAGTGAAAAGAGAAAAGAAGAGAAAACAGAAAAGATAAAAGAAGTGAAAAGAGAAAAGAGAAAAGAAGAGAATAAAAGAGAAAAGAGAAAAGAAGTGAAAAGAGAAAATAGAAAAGGAGAGAGAAGAGAAAAGAGAAAAGAAGACAAAACAGAAATGAGAAAAGAAGATAATAAAAGAGAAAAGAGAAAAGAAGAGAAAAGAAGAGAAAAGAAAAGTGAAAAAACGTAAAGAAGAGAAAAGAAGAGATAGAAAGGAAGATGAGAAATGAGAAAAGAGAAAGGACAAACGAAGAAAAAAGAGAAACAAAGAGAAAAATGAAAAGAGAAAAGAAAAGAAAAGAGAAAAGAGAATAGAGTAAAGAGAAAAGAGGAGAACAGAGAAATGAAGAGAAATATGAAAAGAAGAGAAAAGGGAAAAGAGAAAAGAAAAGAATAGAGAAAGTAAGAAAAAAGCGAAAAGAAGAGAATAGAAGAGAAAAGAGTAAAGAAGATAAAAGAGAAAAGAAGAGAAAAGAGTAAAGAAGTGAAAAGAGAAATGAAGAGAAAAGAGAAAAGATGAGAAAAGAAGTGAAAAGAGAAAATAGAAAAGGAGAGAAAAGAGAAAAGAATACAAAAGAGAAAAGAGAAAAGAAGTCATAAGAGAAAAGAAGAGAAAACAGGAGAAAAGAAAAGATAAAAAAGAAAAGAAGAGAAAAGAAAAGAGAAAAGAGAAAAGTGAAAGGAAGAGAAAAGAGAAAACAAGACAAACGAGAAAAGATGAGAAAAGGTAAGAGAAAAAAAAGAAGAGGAATGAAGACAAAAGAAAAAAAGAGAAAATAAGAGAAAAGAGAAAAGAGAAACGAATTTAAAAGAGAAAAGAGAAAATAAGAGGAAAGACGAAGGAGAAATGAGAAAAGAAGGGAAAAGAAGAGTAAAGTGAAAAGTTGAAGGAAAAGAAAAAAGATAAGAAGAGAAATGAAGAGATAAGAAAAGAGAAAAGTGAAAAGAGAAAAGAAGAGAAAAGAGATAAGAAGAGAAAAGAAGACTATTGAGAAAAGAGAAAAGAGAGAAAAGAGAAAAGAGAAAAGAAGGAAAAAGAGAAAGGAAGAGAAAAGAGAAAGAAGAGAAAAGAGAAAAGAGAAAAGGGTAAAGCTGAGAGAAGAGAATAGGGAAAAGGGAAACGCAGCGAAAAGAGAAAAGAGAAAAGAAGAGAAAATAGAAAACAATAGAAAAGAGACAAGAAGAGATGAAGAGAAAAGAGAAAAGATAAAAGAAGAGCAAAGAGAAAAGAAGAGAAAAAAGAGAAAAGAGAAAAGAAGAGAAAAGAAGTGAAAAGAGAAAATAGAAAAGGAGAGAAAAGAGAAACGAGAAAAGAAGAAAAAAGAGAAAAGAAGAGAAAAGAGAAAACAAGAGAAAAGAAGAGAAAAGAAAAGAGAAAAAAGAAAAGAAGAGAAAATAAGGGAAAAATGAAAAGAAGAGAAAAGAGAAAAGAAGAGAAAAGAGAAAAGAAGAGAAAAAAAGAGAAAAAGAAAAGTGAAAAGAGAAAAGAAGAGAAAACAGAAAAGAAAAGGAAGAAGAGAAATAGAAACGAGAAAAGAAGAGAAAAGAGAAAAGAAGAGAAAAGAGAAAGGAAAAAAGAAGAGGAAAGAGGAAAGAGACATGACAAAAAAAGGGAAAAAAGAGAAAAGAGAAAAGAAGAGAAAAGTGAAAAGAGAAAAGAGAAAAGAAAAAAGAGAAAAGAAGGGAAAATAGAAAAGAGAAAAGAGAAAAGAAGAGAAAAGAGAAAGGAGAAAACAGAAAAGAAGGGAAAAGTGAAAAGAGAAAAGAGAAAAGAAAAGAAGAGAAAAGAAGGGAAAAGAGAAAAGAGAATAGAGAAAAGAAGAGAATAGAGAAATGATGAGAAAAGAACAGCATAGAGAAAAGCGAAATGAGAAAAGAAAAGAGAAAACTGAAAAGAAGAGAAAAGAGTAAAGAAGAAAAAAAGAAAGGAAGAGAAAAGGGAAAAGAGAAAAAAGAGAATAAAGGGGTAAAGAGAAAAGAAGAGAAACTTAGTGAAAAGAGAAAATAGAAAAGGAGAGAAAAGAGAAAAGAGAAAAGAAGACAATCGAGAAAAGAGAAAAGAGAAAAGAAGAGGAAAGAAGAGAAAGGAAAATAGAAAAGAGAAAAGATGAGAAAAGAGAAAACAAGAGAAAAGACAAAAGAAGAGAAAAGAAAAGAGAAAAAAGAAAAGAAGAGTAAAGAAGAGAAAACAGAAAAGAAGAGAAAAGTAGTGAAAAGAGAAAATAGAAAAGGAGAGAAAAGAGAAAAGAGAAAAGAAGACAATCGAGAAAAGAGAAAAGAGAAAAGAAGAGGAAAGAAGAGAAAGGAAAATAGAAAAGAGAAAAGATGAGAAAAGAGAAAAGAGGAAATAGAAATGAGAAAAGAAGGGAAAAGAAGAGCACAGAGAAAAGTCGAGAAAAGAAGAGAAAAGAGAAAGGAGAAAAGAAGAGAAAAGAGGAAAGAGACATGTGAAAAATAGGGAAAAAAGAGAAAAGACTAAAGAAGAGAAAAGTGAAAAGAGAAAAGAGAAAAGAAAAGAAGAGAATATAAGGGAAAAGAGAAATGACAAAAGAGAAAAGTAGAGAAACTAGAATAAAAGAGAAAAAAAATGAAAAATGAAAAGAGAAAAGAGTAAATAAGAGAAAAGAGAGAAGAGAAATGAGAAAAAAAGAGAAAAAGAAAAGTGAAAAGAGAAAAGAAGAGAAAACAGAAAAGAAAAGGAAAGAAGAGAAAAGAAAATAGAAAAGAGAAAAGAAGAGAAAAGAGAGAAGAGAAAAGAGAAAATAGAAATGAGAACAGATGGGAAAAGAAGAGAAAAGAGAAAAGAAGCGAATAGAAGAGAAAAGAAGAGAAAAGAGAAAAGAGAAAAGAAGAGAAAAGAAGTGAAAAGACAAAAAAGAGAAAAGAGGAAAGCGAAAAGAAGAGAAAAGAGAAAAGAAGAGAAAAGAGAAAGGAAAAAGAAGAGGAAAGAGACATGACAAAAGATGGGAAAAAGAGAAAAGAGAAAAGAAGAGAAAAGTGAAAAGAGAAAAGAGAAAAGAAAAAAGAGAAAAGAAGGGAAAAGTAGTGAAAAGAGAAAATAGAAAAGGAGCGAAAAGAGAAAAGAGAAAAGAAGACAATAGAGAAAAGAGAAAAGAGAAAAGAAGAGGAAAGAAGAGAAAGGAAAATAGAAAAGAGAATAGATGAGAAAAGAGAAAAGAGAAAACAGGAAATAGAAATGAGAAAAGAAGGGAAAAGAAGAAAAAAGAAAAGAGAAAAAAAGAAAAGAAGAGAAAACAGAAAAGAAGAGAAAAGTAGTGAAAAGAGAAAATAGAAAAGGAGAGAAAAGAGAAAAGAGAAAAGAAGACAATCGAGAAAAGAGAAAAGAGAAAAGGAGAGGAAAGAAGAGAAAGGAAAATAGAAAAGAGAAAAGATGAGAAAAGAGAAAAGAGAAAACAGGAAATAGAAATGAGAAAAGAAGGGAAAAGAAGAGCAAAGAGAAAAGAAGAGAAAAGAAGAGAAGAGAGAAAAGTGAAAAGAAGAGAAAAGACAAAAAAGAGAAAAGAAGAGAAAAGAGAAAAGAAGAGAAAAGAGAAAGGAGAAAAGATGAGAAAAGAGGAAAGAGAAAACAGGAAATAGAAATGAGAAAAGAAGGGAAAAGAAGAAAAAAGAAAAGAGAAAAAAAGAAAAGAAGAGAAAAGAAGAGAAAACAGAAAAGAAGAGAAAAGTAGTGAAAAGAGAAAATAGAAAAGGAGAGAAAAGAGAAAAGAGAAAAGAAGACAATCGAGAAAAGAGAAAAGAGAAAAGAAGAGGAAAGAAGAGAAAGGAAAATAGAAAAGAGAAAAGATGAGAAAAGTGAAAAGAGGAAATAGAAATGAGAAAAGAAGGGAAAAGAAGAGCAAAGAGAAAAGTCGAGAAAAGAAGAGAAAAGAGAAAGGAGAAAAGAAGAGAAAAGAGGAAAGAGACATGTGAAAAATAGGGAAAAAAGAGAAAAGACTAAAGAAGAGAAAAGTGAAAAGAGAAAAGAGAAAAGAAAAGAAGAGAATATAAGGGAAAAGAGAAATGAGAAAAGAGAAAAGAAGAGAAACTAGAATAAAAGAGAAAAAAAATGAAAAATGAAAAGAGAAAAGAGTAAATAAGAGAAAAGAGAGAAGAGAAATGAGAAAAAAAGAGAAAAAGAAAAGTGAAAAGAGAAAAGAAGAGAAAACAGAAAAGAAAAGGAAAGAAGAGAAAAGAAAATAGAAAAGAGAAAAGTAGAGAAAAGAGAGAAGAGAAAAGAGAAAATAGAAATGAGAACAGATGGGAAAAGAAGAGAAAAGAGAAAAGAAGCGAATAGAAGAGAAAAGAAGAGAAAAGAAGAGAAAAGAAGTGAAAAGACAAAAAAGAGAAAAGAGGAAAGCGAAAAGAAGAGAAAAGAGAAAAGAAGAGAAAAGAGAAAGGAAAAAGAAGAGGAAAGAGACATGACAAAAGATGGGAAAAAAGGGAAAAGAGAAAAGAAGAGAAAAGTGAAAAGAGAAAAAAGAAAAGAAAAAAGAGAAAAGAAGGGAAAAGTAGTGAAAAGAGAAAATAGAAAAGGAGCGAAAAGAGAAAAGAGAAAAGAAGACAATAGAGAAAAGAGAAAAGAGAAAAGAAGAGGAAAGAAGAGAAAGGAAAATAGAAAAGAGAATAGATGAGAAAAGAGAAAAGAGAAAACAGGAAATAGAAATGATAAAGAAGGGAAAAGAAGAAAAAAGAAAAGAGAAAAAAAGAAAAGAAGAGAAAAGAAGAGAAAACAGAAAAGAAGAGAAAAGTAGTGAAAAGAAAAAATAGAAAAGGAGAGAAAAGAGAAAAGAGAAAAGAAGACAATAGAGAAAAGAGAAAAGAGAAAAGGAGAGGAAAGAAGAGAAAGGAAAATAGAAAAGAGAATAGATGAGAAAAGAGAAAAGAGAAAACAGGAAATAGAAATGAGAAAAGAAGGGAAAAGAAGAGCAAAGAGAAAAGAAGAGAAAAGAAGAGAAGAGAGAAAAGTGAAAAGAAGAGAAAAGACAAAAAAGAGAAAAGAGAAAAGCGAAAAGAAGAGAAAAGAGAAAAGAAGAGAAAAGAGAAAGGAGAAAAGAAGAGAAAAGAGGAAAGAGACATGAGAAAAATAGGGAAAAAAGAGAAAAGACAAAAGAAGAGAAAAGTGAAAAGAGAAAAGACAAAAGAAAAGAAGAGAATATAAGGGAAAAGAGAAATGAGAAAAGAGAAAAGAAGAGAAACTAGAAAAAAAGAGAGCTAAAATGAAAAGAGAAAAGAAGAGAAAACAGAAAAGAAGAGGAAAGAAGAGAAAGGAAAATAGAAAAGAGAAAAGATGAGAAAACAGAAAAGAGGAAATAGAAATGAGAAAAGAAGGGTAAAGAAGAGTAAAGAGTAAAGAAGAGAAAAGAAGAGACAAAAGCGAAAAGAAGAGAGAAGAGAAAAAAGAAATGAAGCAAAAAGAAAAAAGAGAAAAGAAGAGAATAAAAGAGAAAAGAGAAACGAAGTGAAAAGAGAAAATAGAAAAGGAGAGAAAAGAGAAAAGAGAAAAGAAGACAAAAGAGAAAAGAGAAAAGAAGAGAATAAAAGAGAAAAGAGAAAAGAAGAGAAAAGAAGAGAAAAGAAAAGAGAAAAAAAGAAAAGAAGAGAAAAGAAAAGAAGATGAGAAACGAGAAAAGAGAAAGGACAAACGAAGAGAAAAGAAGAAAAATGAAAAGAGAAAAGAGAAAAGAAAAGAAAAGAGAAAAGAGAATAGAGTAAAGAGAAAAGAGGAGAACAGAGAAATGAAGAGAAATATGAAAAGAAGAGAAAAGGGAAAAGAGAAAAGAAAAGAATAGAGAAAGTAAGAAAAAAGCGAAAAGAAGAGAATAGAAGAGAAAAGAGTAAAGAAGATAAAAGAGAAAAGAAGAGAAAAGAGTAAAGAAGTGAAAAGAGAAATGAAGAGAAAAGAGAAAAGATGAGAAAAGAAGTGAAAAGAGAAAATAGAAAAGGAGAGAAAAGAGAAAAGAATACAAAAGAGAAAAGAGAAAAGAAGTCATAAGAGAAAAGAAGAGAAAACAGGAGAAAAGAAAAGATAAAAAAGAAAAGAAGAGAAAAGAAAAGAGAAAAGAGAAAAGTGAAAGGAAGAGAAAAGAGAAAACAAGACAAACGAGAAAAGATGAGAAAAGGTAAGAGAAAAAAAAGAAGAGGAATGAAGACAAAAGAAAAAAAGAGAAAATAAGAGACAAGAGAAAAGAGAAACGAATTTAAAAGAGAAAAGAGAAAATAAGAGGAAAGACGAAGGAGAAATGAGAAAAGAAGGGAAAAGAAGAGTAAAGTGAAAAGTTGAAGGAAAAGAAAAAAGATAAGAAGAGAAATGAAGAGAAAAGAAAAGAGAAAAGTGAAAAGAGAAAAGAAGAGAAAAGAGATAAGAAGAGAAAAGAAGACTATTGAGAAAAGAGAAAAGAGAGAAAAGAGAAAAGAGAAAAGAAGGAAAAAGAGAAAGGAAGAGAAAAGAGAAAGAAGAGAAAAGAGAAAAGAGAAAAGGGTAAAGCAGAGAGAAGAGAATAGGGAAAAGGGAAACGCAGCGAAAAGAGAAAAGAGAAAAGAAGAGAAAATAGAAAACAATAGAAAAGAGACAAGAAGAGATGAAGAGAAAAGAGAAAAGATAAAAGAAGAGCAAAGAGAAAAGAAGAGAAAAAAGAGAAAAGAGAAAAGAAGAGAAAAGAAGTGAAAAGAGAAAATAGAAAAGGAGAGAAAAGAGAAAAGAGAAAAGAAGAAAAAAGAGAAAAGAAGAGAAAAGAGAAAACAAGAGAAAAGAAGAGAAAAGAAAAGAGAAAAAAGAAAAGAAGAGAAAATAAGGGAAAAATGAAAAGAAGAGAAAAGAAGAGAAAAGAGAAAAGAAGAGAGAAAAAGAGAAAAAGAAAAGTGAAAAGAGAAAAGAAGAGAAAACAGAAAAGAAAAGGAAAGAAGAGAAAAGAAAATAGAAACGAGAAAAGAAGAGAAAAGAGAAAAGAAGAGAAAAAAAGAGAAAAAGAAAAGTGAAAAGAGAAAAGAAGAGAAAACAGAAAAGAAAAGGAAAGAAGAGAAAAGAAAATAGAAACGAGAAAAGAAGAGAAAAGAGAAAAGAAGAGAAAAGAGAAAGGAAAAAAGAAGAGGAAAGAGGAAAGAGACATGACAAAAAAAGGGAAAAAAGAAAAGAGAAAAGAAGGGAAAATAGAAAAGAGAAAAGAGAAAAGAAGAGAAAAGAGAAAAGACAAAACAGAAAAGAAGGGAAAAGTGAAAAGAGAAAAGAGAAAAGAAAAGAAGAGAAAAGAAGGGAAAAGAGAAAAGATGAGAAAAGAACAGCATAGAGAAAAGCGAAATGAGAAAAGAAAAGAGAAAACTGAAAAGAAGAGAAAAGAGTAAAGAAGAAAAAAAGAAAGGAAGAGAAAAGGGAAAAGAGAAAAAAGAGAATAAAGGGGAAAAGAGAAAAGAAGAGAAACTTAGTGAAAAGAGAAAATAGAAAAGGAGAGAAAAGAGAAAAGAGAAAAGAAGACAATCGAGAAAAGAGAAAAGAGAAAAGAAGAGGAAAGAAGAGAAAGGAAAATAGAAAAGAGAAAAGATGAGAAAAGAGAAAACAAGAGAAAAGACAAAAGAAGAGAAAAGAAAAGAGAAAAAAGAAAAGAAGAGTAAAGAAGAGAAAACAGAAAAGAAGAGAAAAGTAGTGAAAAGAGAAAATAGAAAAGGAGAGAAAAGAGAAAAGAGAAAAGAAGACAATCGAGAAAAGAGAAAAGAGAAAAGAAGAGGAAAGAAGAGAAAGGAAAATAGAAAAGAGAAAAGATGAGAAAAGAGAAAAGAGAAAAGAGGAAATAGAAATGAGAAAAGAAGGGAAAAGAAGAGCAAAGAGAAAAGAAGAGAAAAGAAGAGAAGAGAGAAAAGTGAAAAGAAGAGAAAAGACAAAAAAGAGAAAAGAGAAAAGAGAAAAGAAGAGAAAAGAGAAAAGAAGAGAAAAGAGAAAGGAGAAAAGATGAGAAAAGAGGAAAGAGAAAACAGGAAATAGAAATGAGAAAAGAAGGGAAAAGAAGAAAAAAGAAAAGAGAAAAAAAGAAAAGAAGAGAAAAGAAGAGAAAACAGAAAAGAAGAGAAAAGTAGTGAAAAGAGAAAATAGAAAAGGAGAGAAAAGAGAAAAGAGAAAAGAAGACAATCGAGAAAAGAGAAAAGAGAAAAGAAGAGGAAAGAAGAGAAAGGAAAATAGAAAAGAGAAAAGATGAGAAAAGAGAAAAGAGGAAATAGAAATGAGAAAAGAAGGGAAAAGAAGAGCAAAGAGAAAAGTCGAGAAAAGAAGAGAAAAGAGAAAGGAGAAAAGAAGAGAAAAGAGGAAAGAGACATGTGAAAAATAGGGAAAAAAGAGAAAAGACTAAAGAAGAGAAAAGTGAAAAGAGAAAAGAGAAAAGAAAAGAAGAGAATATAAGGGAAAAGAGAAATGAGAAAAGAGAAAAGAAGAGAAACTAGAATAAAAGAGAAAAAAAATGAAAAATGAAAAGAGAAAAGAGTAAATAAGAGAAAAGAGAGAAGAGAAATGAGAAAAAAAGAGAAAAAGAAAAGTGAAAAGAGAAAAGAAGAGAAAACAGAAAAGAAAAGGAAAGAAGAGAAAAGAAAATAGAAAAGAGAAAAGTAGAGAAAAGAGAGAAGAGAAAAGAGAAAATAGAAATGAGAACAGATGGGAAAAGAAGAGAAAAGAGAAAAGAAGCGAATAGAAGAGAAAAGAAGAGAAAAGAGAAAAGAGAAAAGAAGAGAAAAGAAGTGAAAAGACAAAAAAGAGGAAAGCGAAAAGAAGAGAAAAGAGAAAAGAAGAGAAAAGAGAAAGGAAAAAGAAGAGGAAAGAGACATGACAAAAGATGGGAAAAAAGAGAAAAGAGAAAAGAAGAGAAAAGTGAAAAGAGAAAAGAGAAAAGAAAAAAGAGAAAAGAAGGGAAAAGTAGTGAAAAGAGAAAATCGAAAAGGAGCGAAAAGAGAAAAGAGAAAAGAAGACAATAGAGAAAAGAGAAAAGAGAAAAGAAGAGGAAAGAAGAGAAAGGAAAATAGAAAAGAGAATAGATGAGAAAAGAGAAAAGAGAAAACAGGAAATAGAAATGAGAAAAGAAGGGAAAAGAAGAAAAAAGAAAAGAGAAAAAAAGAAAAGAAGAGAAAAGAAGAGAAAACAGAAAAGAAGAGAAAAGTAGTGAAAAGAGAAAATAGAAAAGGAGAGAAAAGAGAAAAGAGAAAAGAAGACAATCGAGAAAAGAGAAAAGAGAAAAGGAGAGGAAAGAAGAGAAAGGAAAATAGAAAAGAGAATAGATGAGAAAAGAGAAAAGAGAAAACAGGAAATAGAAATGAGAAAAGAAGGGAAAAGAAGAGCAAAGAGAAAAGAAGAGAAGAGAGAAAAGTGAAAAGAAGAGAAAAGACAAAAAAGAGAAAAGAGAAAAGCGAAAAGAAGAGAAAAGCGAAAAGAAGAGAAAAGAGAAAAGAAGTGAAAAGAGAAAGGAGAAAAGAAGAGAAAAGAGGAAAGAGACATGAGAAAAATAGGGAAAAAAGAGAAAAGACAAAAGAAGAGAAAAGTGAAAAGAGAAAAGACAAAAGAAAAGAAGAGAATATAAGGGAAAAGAGAAATGAGAAAATAGAAAAGAAGAGAAACTAGAAAAAAAGAGAGCTAAAATGAAAAGAGAAAAGAAGAGAAAACAGAAAAGAAGAGGAAAGAAGAGAAAGGAAAATAGAAAAGAGAAAAGATGAGAAAACAGAAAAGAGGAAATAGAAATGAGAAAAGAAGGGTAAAGAAGAGTAAAGAGTAAAGAAGAAAAAAAGAAAGGAAGAGAAAAGGGAAAAGAGAAAAAAGAGAATAAAGGGGAAAAGAGAAAAGAAGAGAAACTTAGTGAAAAGAGAAAATAGAAAAGGAGAGAAAAGAGAAAAGAGAAAAGAAGACAATCGAGAAAAGAGAAAAGAGAAAAGAAGAGGAAAGAAGAGAAAGGAAAATAGAAAAGAGAAAAGATGAGAAAAGAGAAAACAAGAGAAAAGACAAAAGAAGAGAAAAGAGTAAAGAAGAAAAAAAGAAAGGAAGAGAAAAGGGAAAAGAGAAAAAAGAGAATAAAGGGGAAAAGAGAAAAGAAGAGAAAAGTAGTGAAAAGAGAAAATAGAAAAGGAGAGAAAAGAGAAAAGAGAAAAGAAGACAATCGAGAAAAGAGAAAAGAGAAAAGAAGAGGAAAGAAGAGAAAGGAAAATAGAAAAGAGAAAAGATGAGAAAAGAGAAAAGAGGAAATAGAAATGAGAAAAGAAGGGAAAAGAAGAGCAAAGAGAAAAGTCGAGAAAAGAAGAGAAAAGAGAAAGGAGAAAAGAAGAGAAAAGAGGAAAGAGACATGTGAAAAATAGGGAAAAAAGAGAAAAGACTAAAGAAGAGAAAAGTGAAAAGAGAAAAGAGAAAAGAAAAGAAGAGAATATAAGGGAAAAGAGAAATGACAAAAGAGAAAAGTAGAGAAACTAGAATAAAAGAGAAAAAAAATGAAAAATGAAAAGAGAAAAGAGTAAATAAGAGAAAAGAGAGAAGAGAAATGAGAAAAAAAGAGAAAAAGAAAAGTGAAAAGAGAAAAGAAGAGAAAACAGAAAAGAAAAGGAAAGAAGAGAAAAGAAAATAGAAAAGAGAAAAGAAGAGAAAAGAGAGAAGAGAAAAGAGAAAATAGAAATGAGAACAGATGGGAAAAGAAGAGAAAAGAGAAAAGAAGCGAATAGAAGAGAAAAGAAGAGAAAAGAGAAAAGAGAAAAGAACAGAAAAGAAGTGAAAAGACAAAAAAGAGAAAAGAGGAAAGCGAAAAGAAGAGAAAAGAGAAAAGAAGAGAAAAGAGAAAGGAAAAAGAAGAGGAAAGAGACATGACAAAAGATGGGAAAAAGAGAAAAGAGAAAAGAAGAGAAAAGTGAAAAGAGAAAAGAGAAAAGAAAAAAGAGAAAAGAAGGGAAAAGTAGTGAAAAGAGAAAATAGAAAAGGAGCGAAAAGAGAAAAGAGAAAAGAAGACAATAGAGAAAAGAGAAAAGAGAAAAGAAGAGGAAAGAAGAGAAAGGAAAATAGAAAAGAGAATAGATGAGAAAAGAGAAAAGAGAAAACAGGAAATAGAAATGAGAAAAGAAGGGAAAAGAAGAAAAAAGAAAAGAGAAAAAAAGAAAAGAAGAGAAAACAGAAAAGAAGAGAAAAGTAGTGAAAAGAGAAAATAGAAAAGGCGAGAAAAGAGAAAAGAGAAAAGAAGACAATCGAGAAAAGAGAAAAGAGAAAAGGAGAGGAAAGAAGAGAAAGGAAAATAGAAAAGAGAAAAGATGAGAAAAGAGAAAAGAAGAGAAAAGAGAAAGGAGAAAAGATGAGAAAAGAGGAAAGAGAAAAGAGGAAATAGAAATGAGAAAAGAAGGGAAAAGAAGAAAAAAGAAAAGAGAAAAAAAGAAAAGAAAAGAAAAGAAGAGAAAACAGAAAAGAAGAGAAAAGTAGTGAAAAGTGAAAATAGAAAAGGAGAGAAAAGAGAAAAGAGAAAAGAAGACAATCGAGAAAAGAGAAAAGAGAAAAGAAGAGGAAAGAAGAGAAAGGAAAATAGAAAAGAGAAAAGATGAGAAAAGAGAAAAGAGGAAATAGAAATGAGAAAAGAAGGGAAAAGAAGAGCAAAGAGAAAAGTCGAGAAAAGAAGAGAAAAGAGAAAGGAGAAAAGAAGAGAAAAGAGGAAAGAGACATGTGAAAAATAGGGAAAAAAGAGAAAAGACTAAAGAAGAGAAAAGTGAAAAGAGAAAAGAGAAAAGAAAAGAAGAGAATATAAGGGAAAAGAGAAATGAGAAAAGAGAAAAGAAGAGAAACTAGAATAAAAGAGAAAAAAAATGAAAAATGAAAAGAGAAAAGAGTAAATAAGAGAAAAGAGAGAAGAGAAATGAGAAAAAAAGAGAAAAAGAAAAGTGAAAAGAGAAAAGAAGAGAAAACAGAAAAGAAAAGGAAAGAAGAGAAAAGAAAATAGAAAAGAGAAAAGTAGAGAAAAGAGAGAAGAGAAAAGAGAAAATAGAAATGAGAACAGATGGGAAAAGAAGAGAAAAGAGAAAAGAAGCGAATAGAAGAGAAAAGAAGAGAAAAGAGAAAAGAGAAAAGAAGAGAAAAGAAGTGAAAAGACAAAAAAGAGGAAAGCGAAAAGAAGAGAAAAGAGAAAAGAAGAGAAAAGAGAAAGGAAAAAGAAGAGGAAAGAGACATGACAAAAGATGGGAAAAAAGAGAAAAGAGAAAAGAAGAGAAAAGTGAAAAGAGAAAAGAGAAAAGAAAAAAGAGAAAAGAAGGGAAAAGTAGTGAAAAGAGAAAATCGAAAAGGAGCGAAAAGAGAAAAGAGAAAAGAAGACAATAGAGAAAAGAGAAAAGAGAAAAGAAGAGGAAAGAAGAGAAAGGAAAATAGAAAAGAGAATAGATGAGAAAAGAGAAAAGAGAAAACAGGAAATAGAAATGAGAAAAGAAGGGAAAAGAAGAAAAAAGAAAAGAGAAAAAAAGAAAAGAAGAGAAAAGAAGAGAAAACAGAAAAGAAGAGAAAAGTAGTGAAAAGAGAAAATAGAAAAGGAGAGAAAAGAGAAAAGAGAAAAGAAGACAATCGAGAAAAGAGAAAAGAGAAAAGGAGAGGAAAGAAGAGAAAGGAAAATAGAAAAGAGAATAGATGAGAAAAGAGAAAAGAGAAAACAGGAAATAGAAATGAGAAAAGAAGGGAAAAGAAGAGCAAAGAGAAAAGAAGAGAAGAGAGAAAAGTGAAAAGAAGAGAAAAGACAAAAAAGAGAAAAGAGAAAAGCGAAAAGAAGAGAAAAGCGAAAAGAAGAGAAAAGAGAAAAGAAGTGAAAAGAGAAAGGAGAAAAGAAGAGAAAAGAGGAAAGAGACATGAGAAAAATAGGGAAAAAAGAGAAAAGACAAAAGAAGAGAAAAGTGAAAAGAGAAAAGACAAAAGAAAAGAAGAGAATATAAGGGAAAAGAGAAATGAGAAAATAGAAAAGAAGAGAAACTAGAAAAAAAGAGAGCTAAAATGAAAAGAGAAAAGAAGAGAAAACAGAAAAGAAGAGGAAAGAAGAGAAAGGAAAATAGAAAAGAGAAAAGATGAGAAAACAGAAAAGAGGAAATAGAAATGAGAAAAGAAGGGTAAAGAAGAGTAAAGAGTAAAGAAGAGAAAAGAAGAGACAAAAGCGAAAAGAAGAGAGAAGAGAAAAAAGAAATGAAGCAAAAAGAGAAAAGAGAAAAGAAGAGAATAAAAGAGAAAAAAGAAACGAAGTGAAAAGAGAAAATAGAAAAGGAGAGAAAAGAGAAAAGAAGACAAAAGAGAAAAGAGAAAAGAAGAGAATAAAAGAGAAAAGAGAAAAGAAGAGAAAAGAAGAGAAAAGAAAAGAGAAAAAAAGAAAAGAAGAGAAAAGAAAAGAAGATGAGAAACGAGAAAAGAGAAAGGACAAAGGAAGAGAAAAGAAGAAAAATGAAAAGAGAAAAGAGAAAAGAATAGAAAAGAGAACAGAGAATAGAGTAAAGAGAAAAGAAGAGAACAGAGAAATGAAGAGAAATATGAAAAGAAGAGAAAAGGGAAAAGAGAAAAGAAAAGAATAGAGAAAGTAAGAAAAAAGCGAAAAGAAGAGAATAGAAGAGAAAAGAGTAAAGAAGATAAAAGAGAAAAGAAGAGAAAGAGTAAAGAAGTGAAAAGAGAAATGAAGAGAAAAGAGAAAACAGAAAAGATGAGAAACGAAGTGAAAAGAGAAAATAGAAAAGGAGAGAAAAGAGAAAAGAATACAAAAAAGAAAAGAGAAAAGAGAAGAGAAGTGATAAGAGGAAAGAAGAGAAAACAAGAGAAAAGAAAAGATAAAAAGAAAAGAAGAGAAAAGAAAAGGGAAAAGAGAAAAGTGAAAGGAAGAGAAAAGAGAAAAGAAGAGAAAAGAGAAAACAAGAGGAAAGATGAAAGAAAAGAAAAAATATAAGAAGAGAAAAGGAAAGAGAAAAGTGAAAAGAGAAAAGAAGAGAAAAAAGTGAAAAGAGAAAATAGAAAAGGAGAGAAAAGAGAAAAGAGAAAAGAATACAAAAGAGAAAAGAGAAAAGAGAAAAGAAGAGAAAAGAGAAAAGAAGAGAAAAGAGAAAAGAAGAGAAAAAAAGAAAAGAGAAAAGAGAAACGA